>NC_134700.1:203072345-204344845 GCF_043290135.1 Rhipicephalus microplus
CCGGTTTTCGTCCCTCGAAGAACTAAGGGCTCGCCTGCAAGGGGTGTCAGTGTCTCCGAAGTGGACTGTGATTCATAAAGAAGAGTGCTCCATGTTTTTGAACATTATCGACTATCGTGAACCTTGTTTGAATGCGTCATTGACCGTGTTTGCAAACCTTGAAGTCTTTGCCTGCTATCAAGGTTCACCAATCAAGAACCTTGGTAGCGCTGTTGTACCAGACTCAGTTCAAAAAGTAAGTTCCTTGTTGGAAATTTTGAACAACCTGTCGATGCTGTCTGAGGAGCGCTGCACTTATCGCCACCTGGCTCAAGCAATACATTCCCTTCTGGACAAATTGGAAGCCAGCATTGATGAAGGCAAGAAAGAGACGGTGAACTTTATGAAGGAGCAGCTACTACTCCTTTCTGCAAAGCACATTCAGTATAGCGCACAGGTGATGGTCTTTGCAGGCATCTTGCGTACAATATCACCACATGCCTACAAGTTCCTGAGAAGCACAGGTGCACTAACTTTGCCCCACCCAAGCACTATTAGAAAAGTGTGCTCGTCTATTCAAATGTGCCCACAAGTTGATTCTTCTGACGACACTTTCCTTCAGTATGTGTCTCAGAGATTCAAACATCTGCAGGCACATGAACACACTGTGACGCTGATGCTTGACGAGATTTATATCAAACCTTGTTTAGATTACAAAGGTGGGAACATATGTGGTGCAGCAGTTAACTCCAACGAAGCGGCCACATCGGTGCACGTGTTTATGATACAAAGTTTGCTGAGCGCATTCAAGGAGGTGGCGCACATTCTTCCGGTAAAAGCCTTACAGGGCGAAGATCTTCATTGCATGCTGAAGAAGGTGATCTTGGGCTTAGAAGAAATTGGATACAGGGTCATAGCCGTTGTCTGTGACAATAACTCGCTGAACAGGAAGGCAATGAAGATGTTTCTGTCAGAACCAAAGCTTAGCCCTGTTTACCCGCATCCGGCAGACCCAGATCGGCCGTTATTTTACGTGGTGGATGCTGTGCATCTATTTAAATGCATAAGAAATAACTGGCTCAACCAGAAAAAATGCTGGAACTTGCTTTTTCTACCCACGCTTCGAGCTTTCGAACAATGAAGTTCATCCCGAATGCAAGATGACTGCTTCATTTAAGCATTTGAGAGATTTGCATAAAGAGGAGTCACCCCTGCTCCTGAAGTCTGGGTATGGCTTGACGTCAAAAGCTCTAAATCCAAGCAGCTTTGAACGACAGGACGTCAAACTCGTACTGCAGGTTTTTAATCCACACGTAGCCGAAGCCCTGGCCGCTCGCAAGGGTCATACTGATTTTCAACATGCTACAGCAACCGCCGAGTTCATCAAAATAATTCTTCGTTGGTGGAGCATTGTCAATGTAAAGACACCTAGTAAGGGCTTCCATCACCGTAATGTTTACGAAGAGCCCATGTCAAACCACACAGATGACCCAAAGGCAAGCTTTCTAAGCGCTTTTATCACATGGCTCGATGTGTGGGAATTTTATAGGCACGACACCGGAGTACTTACCTAGGAGACATTGAGTGCCTTGAGGCTCTCTGCTCAATCCCTTTTGGCATTGGTGAAGTACTGCGTTAGTGAGCTTCACTTTAAGTATATTCTGCTAGGGAAAGCTCAGACGGATACCCTCGAGAGTCGCTTTGGACAGTACAGGCAGATGGCTGGTGGGCAGTATCACATATCTGTTCGCCAGCTTTGCGAAACCGAGGGAAGGATTCACCTTCAAAATGCCCTTCCAAGGATGAGCAACGATGATCTCAGAGGCATCGAAGAGACGGACAGTGTCAGGGATGCGGGCACTTCTTTTAGTGTTCATGTTAGCGATGCTGACCTTGATGAGCTCAGAGCACAAATGCCGGTGATTGGTTATGTTGGTGGGTATTGTGCACACGCTGCAATGAAAGTTCTCAAGTGTGAAAGCTGCCAGAGGCAATTGGTCGTTACCCGAAATACGGCCGAAACAGGAGAGGACACCCATTCTTTAATCGCACAACTGGATCGGGGTGGCCTCAAATTTCCTTCTGCTCTTATAATCACAGTAGTTATGTACACAGAGGTTGTAGTTAGAAAGCTCATGACGGAAAGTACCTCTACCCAGTTTCTCCATGGGCCGAACCAAAAGAATGTCGTTCGGCAACTTACACTGGACTCTCTGCCAAGGCTTGAGGACATAGATACGTGTGAAAACGGGCACACCTACGAGCTCCTCATCACATTGGTTGCAAACTGTGCAGCAAATATAATGCTCAACAACTTGTGCAAGCAAAGGAACGATCTTTTACGCATTGAAAAAGATCAGAAGGCGAAAAATAGAAAGGCCCGAATTTTTCTTGGAAAGTAATTTTCCAAGCGTCGCGTCTTTCTCTTCACATTTATTCTTGTGAAACTGCACAGAGTGTATTTGATTGCATGTCATGACTTGATTTCCTTGGTATACTTCTGCCTTATGTAAAATGAGCCTTGTTTCCAGTTTTGTATCTCTTTACAAGTTGTTAGCTTTTAAAAGTGCTGTACTTTTTTTTTTTTAACTCGAACTGCCTCGGTGCCTACTGTAGCAGTTGTACAGTCCGTTTTGGTACCTAAGCTGTGTACACTTTCCTTGTGCACTCTGTGTACAGACATGTTGTGCACTGTGATTTGTTTTTTCTTAGATTTTTGTTTGATTTTTTCCCTAGGACATGCACCTACCTGTGGCAGTACAATTACTTTTCTTTCTGTCATTTATCATGCTGTGGACCACAATTTAGTCACCAGTGTTCTTATGTATTGTATTTTTTGGCAAGTGTTTGAACCTGATACCTTGTGTTGCTACTGCTACTATGATAAACGAATGGTATGTTTTCCTCTAACGTACAATTTAAATGAAAGTGTGCTTTTTCTGTTCCAAAGCTCGGGGATGTTTTTGCTGTTACAATCTGTTTTGTTTTGAGTTTTATGTGGCAAGATATTGTGTTTTGTACTTTTGGCATATTTTCAGCATTAAGGGCAACACCTTGTGTTGCCTGTCGTCTGCCTGGACCGAGAACAATGCGCACTGTGATATTTGTACAGACGGCGTCTGGCTGTGATAAATAAATATGCATTATTCCATTCACGATATTCATTATTTCTTGATACCTTGATATGTTCTCCAACCGCGGTGGCTCAGTGGCTAAGGCGTAGCGCTGCTGAGCACTAGGGCGCGGTTTCGATACCCGGCTGCGGCGGCCGCATTTCTGATGGAGGCGAAAAGCAAAAACGCCCGTGTGTACGAGATTTCGGCACACAATAAAGATTCCCAGGTAGTCAAACTTGATCCTGAGCCCTCCCCTACGGCGCGCTTCATCGCCTGCGTTGCGTCGGCGCGTTAAACCATACAATCAATCGATACCTTGATAAATCGTGCGGACATGGTGTCAAGGCACCTCGCCCGAGTCGGTAGGCGTGAAGGGCGCTCGCGGCAAGCGCTCGCGGCTGGCGCAGCCACCCAGCGAAGGGCGGCCGGCCGGCCGGCGCGATGTGACGTCGTCGACGTCACGTCACGTGACGCGCAGGCCTGAAAAGCTTCCGGGGGTGACGGTTGAACTCTTGAGTACCTTCTAGTGGGGCTACCCAACGAGGACGCCGCTCGCGCTGAGAGCCCGTGCTTGGCTGTGACTGTCGCCATTGTATATTCTCGCTCGTTTCCGGCTAGTAAACGCCTTAACAATTTGGTGGAGAGTGCTGCGATCCCTGTCTATGCCTTTGGAGCTACGATCACGTACCCTGCCATCTACTATGTACCACGACGCTTCTCAGCAAACGCCTCCTCCAATGCCACCCCCTTGTCCCGGTGTCCCCAGAATCCGCGATCCACCCATCTTCACTGGCGCGATGGCACTGACGTGGAGGACTGGCTCGCCATTTACGAGCGCGTGAGCGTCCCCAACAAATGGTACGAAGACGGCAAGCTGACAAACTTGGTATTCTACCTTACGGGTGTTGCCAGTTTGTGGTATAACAACCACGCGTCCAATTTTGCCACCTGGTCCGATTTCAAGACCGCAATCATCAACGTCTTCGGCCGCCCTGCTGTTCGCAAGCTGCAAGCCGAGCAGCGCTTGCGTGAACTTGCTCAGGAGGCTGGTGAGTCATTCACCAGCTATATTGAAGACGTCCTGGACCTATTCAACAAATCTAATCCCACCATGTCCGAGTCTGACAAGATCCGGAACATCATGAAATGCATTGACGATGATGCCTTCACGATGCTGCTCGCCAAAAACCCCGGCACAGTGGCTGAGGTCATCACACTGTGCCAGAGCTACGAGGAGCTCCGCCGGCAGCGTTCGATGACCCGACGCTCCCCACCACGAGCTGCAACGCTTGCTGGCTTGGAGGCTAGTTGTGACCAAGTGGCGTTGATGGCAGACCTAAAGTCCTTCATCCGTGAGGAAATCGCGCGTCAGTTCTCGCTCCTGCCCTTTGCCCACCAACCGACTGTTCAACAATCGCCTACTACCCTTCTCCCTCCCATACGTCGAGCGATTGAACAGGAAATAGCGGAGGTAATGCCTGCGTACCCCCCCCTCCCCCACAGCCTCCGGCTCCTGCGCCCCTGAGTTACGCGCAAGTGGTCGCCAGGCCGCCCCAAGTCGTTCCAGCACCCGCCCCTCTGACTTACGCCGAAGCTGCCGCTCGACCTCCGTCCTTTGCAGCGGGTGTGCCCGCTACGTATGTTGACGTAACCCCTCAGCCTCAGCTTCAGTCCACCATGCAGCCACCGTTCCGTCCATCAGCCCTTGTGACATGGGCGAGACCTACCCCGGTGAACAGATGGCGCACACCCGACAACCGGCCCATCTGCTTTGCCTGTGGTTACGCCGATCACGTGGCCCGTTATTGCCATCGCGTACAGCCGGCTCCGATTTCTTCACCTGTTGCTGGCCAACTCAGCCGTCCTTATCGCGAAGCACCGCCGTCTATGCCACCTCGATCTCGCCCAGATCCATCTCGACGATCGCCGTCTCCACGACGTCGTTCCCTGTCCCCCATGCGGCCAAGTGCGGCAACTCATGAGCGGGCAAACTAGTCGTCGCAGTCCCCGAGGCAAGGACTGCGACGCTATCGCAATGTGAAAGCCCTCAGAGTAGCCCCTCGAATGTCATTGACGTGCTTGTGGACGTTGTTTGTGCATCGGCTCTTATTGACAGTGGAGCTGCCGTATCAGTTATGGACGAAAAACTCTGCCGCTTACTTCGAAAAGTAACGACGCCACTTTCTGGGTTTTCCCTCCGTACTGCAAGTTTGCACCGCATTCATCCTACAGCAGGGTGCACAGCTCACGTTGTCATCCAGGACGTTCTGTATGTCGCCCAGTTCATCATTATTCAGGCATGCTCTCATGACGTCATCCTGGGATGGGACTTTCTCTCCCGCCATGACGCCGTCATCCATTGTGCCGCCGCCGAAATTGAGCTCTCACCCTTCTCGCATTTGACGCCAGAAGACAGTCCCCCGACACTGAGCAAGATTCTAACGAAAGACGATACAAGAGTGCCTCCAAACTCGACGACGGCTGTGTCTGTCTACTGCGCTGGTCTCTCCGACACCATTGGACTTGTTTCGCCATCTGACCACGCTTGCAGCAGGAAAGGGTTGCTAGTACCTTTCGCGACCATGCAGGTCAACCAGGGCAACACTGCTATTTTTGTAACCAACCCGTCCCCGTACGCTGTTACCTTGCTTCGAGGGGAATGTCTCGGCAGAGTGGAACCAGTCGACGACGCACAAGTCCTGGACGTACCCGATGACACGCGCGGTCCCAGGTCGTGTACCATCAATGCTGTTTCCACTTCTGATTCGTCATCTGCTGATGTATTTGGCCCCTCCATCGCTGACAACCTTACGGCCGTACAGCGTTCCCAACTTCTGGACCTGTTGCAAGAATATTGTTCTTCTTTCGATGTCGGGCGAAGTTCTCTTGGTCGCACGTCCGTTGTTACGCATCGCATCGACACTGGTGCCCATCCACCTTTACGGCAACGTCCATATCGCGTGTCGCCTGCTGAACGTCGAGTAATTAATGATCAGGTTGACGTTATGCTCCGACGCGATGTTATTCGGCCCTCGGACAGTCCATGGGCGTCTCCTGTTGTTCTTGTTGCGAAGAAAGACGGTTCTGTGCGGTTCTGTGTGGACTACAGACGGCTCAATAAGATCACTCGCAAGGATGTTTATCCACTGCCACGCATCGATGACGCGATTGACAGCCTTCATGGAGCCGATTTTTTTTTCTCTCGATCTGCGCTCGGGGTACTGGCAAGTACCCATGGCTGACGACGCTCGACCAAAGACCGCCTTCGTCACGCCAGACGGCTTGTACGAGTTCAACGTCATGCCGTTTGGTCTATGTAATGCACCTGCGACCTTTGAGCGCATGATGGACATCGTTCTGCGCAACTTGAAATGGTACACGTGCTTGTGTTACCTCGACGATGTCATTGTCTTTGCTCCGGATTTCTCCACGCATCTCCAACGTCTGAGAGAAGTTTTCACACGTGGGAGTAATGCCGGCTTGCAACTAAATCTGAAAAAGTGCCGCTTTGCAGCACGGCAACTCACCCTACTGGGGTACGTCGTGTCCAAAGACGGCATTCTTCCTGATCCTGCCAAGCTTCAGGCCGTGGCCGTATTCCCCAAACCTGCATCTGTCAAAAAACTGCGTAGTTTCGTGGGCCTGTGCTCATACTTCCAACGCTTCATACGAAATTTCGCCACGATCATATCACCGCTGACGAAGCTCCTTGGAAGTAACGGGCCCTTCAATTCATGGTCATCCGAGTGCGACGATGCGTTCGCGAAGCTTCGCCATTTGTTGACGTCGCCTCCCATTCTACGCCACTACGACCCTACAGCCCCAACGGAGGTGCACACGGACGCCAGCGGTGTAGGCCTCGGCGCTGTCCTGGCGCAGCGAAAACCCGGATTCCCTGAATACGTCGTACCATATGCAAGCCGTACGCTCACGAGAGCCGAGAAAAACTACACCGTCACGGAGAAAGAGTGCCTGGCGATCGTCTGGGCTCTTACAAAGTTTCGACCTTATTTGTATGGTCGCCCATTCGATGTCGTCACCGACCATCATGCACTATGCTGGCTTTCATCATTGAAGGATCCCTCAGGCCGTCTCGCCCGTTGGGCTCTTCGCTTACAAGACTACGACATCCGCGTGCTGTACCGCAACGGACGCCAGCATGCTGACGCCGACGCCCTCTCGCGCTCCCCTCTGCCTGAAGGTGATGTGCTCTGCTCAGTATCCTCGGCTGCTGTTTCTGCCATTGATGTTGACATCATCGCTACCGAACATCGAAAGGATAATAGGATCGGCCCGCTCATCGACATGCTCTCTGATCCATCCGCAACGCCATCCACGCGTGCCTTGCGTCGTCAAGCTCGCCATTTCACCATCCGTGACGGCCTTCTACACTGACGCAATTACGACGCCGACGGCCGGCAGTGGTTACTCGTGATACCCCACAGTCTGCGGTCAGAAATATGTGAATCCTTCCATTCTGATCCGCAATGCGCGCACTCTGGGGTATTCAAGACCTACCATAGCATTCGACAACGCTACTTCTGGCGCGGGATGTACCGCTATGTGCAGCAGTTCGTTCGCTCTTGCCTCACTTGCCAACGCCGTAAACCGTCAGCCCACATGTCGCACGCCGGTCTGCAACCGTTACCTTGCCCTGACCGTCCCTTTGGGCGCGTAGGTATCGATTTGTATGGACCACTTCCTCTGACGTCGGATGGTAACCGCTGGGCCATCGTTGCCGTTGATCATTTAACGCGATACGCCGAAACCGCCGCTCTCCCTGCGGCTACTGCGCGCGATGTTGCGTCCTTCCTGCTGCATCGATTTATACTGCGCCACGGACCACCCCAAGAGCTTCTCAGCGATCGAGGCCGTGTCTTCTTGTCGAATGTCGTCGAAGCCATTCTGACGGAGTGCCATTCTGTCCACCGCAGAACTACTGCTTACCACCCACAGACGAATGGCCTCACCGAACGCTTTAACCGCACCCTCGGCGACATGCTTTCTATGTACGTCGCTGCCAACCACACTAATTGGGATAATATACTGCCCATCGTCACCTACGCCTACAACACCGCCCCTCAGAGCACGACGGGTGTTTCACCTTTCTACTTGCTGTACGGAAGGCACCCGTCGCACACCATGGACACGATACTCCCGTACACGCCGGATCCATCTGAGTGTACACCGATTTCCGAGACAGCCAGGCTTGCTGAAGAGTGTCGCGAGCTTGCCAAGACTTTTACGACGCAAGAGCAAGAGCGGCAGAAGAGTATTCGTGATGGCTCCACCACTTCTGAGCCCACGTTCCTTCCTGGTGCGCTTGTATGGCTCTCGATCCCGACCTCTGCAGCTGGCCTTTCTTCCAAGCTACGTCCCAAATACGAAGGCCCCTACCGTGTCATCGAGCGCACCTCAACCGTCAACTATCTGATCGAATCCGTTGAACAATCTTCGGACATGCGCCGCCGTGGGCGAGACATCGTCAACGTGGAGCGCCTGAAGGCCTATTATGACCCGCTCATAGTAACGAGCTGTTAGGTCGCCAGGCGGCTCCCTCTTCGACCCCGGGGTAATTGTAGCGAAGTCTCCGAACGCTGAAATGGGTCGAACTCTTGAGTACCTTCTAGTGGGGCTACCCAACAAGGACGCCGCTCGCGCTGAGAGCCCGTGCTTGGCTGTGACTGTCGCCATTGTATATTCTCGCTCGTTGCCGGCTAGTAAACGCCTTGACTATATATATATATATATATATATATATATATATATATATATATATATATATATATATACGTCTGTCTGCGCTTTTGGGGTGCTCATTCTGGCTATATTATCTATTACGGAACGAATGCGTGAAGGAGTGCTGCGGTGAAACATATCGAGGCTTGGAGAGTCAACATGAAAATGATTTCCAGCAAGCCAAACGCGTCGTTCAGAGACTGAAAATTTACTTGTACCGTGCGTAGATTTCAAGTAGATTTCAAGTTCAGGACAGTGTTCGCTGAGTAACAATCCATTGCCAGAAACAGAAACAGCCTTAGCTTCAAGTCATCGGTGCCGTGAGTGTCGTCTGCGAACGATGATACCGAACGAGACAGGGCGTGTGTACATATACTTGTAGGCTACGGAACCGTACAGACTGGAAACGTAGCTGTGTTGTATTGTCCGGCTATCTATTAAAAGTGTGGGTTTGTGATAGTAGTCGTGTTGTGCATAAATGTTTTACTTTCCGTGAACCTGTTTGTGTCTGAGAGCCCACGAATCATCGCAAAATTATATATGAAGATGCATTATAATGTTTTTCTTTGTTAACCTGAGACGTTGAAAACCTGACTGAGTGAAGAGTCGGAATAAGATTGTGCGACTCGCCGCAGGGCTTTGCAAAGCTGCAGCAATGCAATATAATTTTGTGCAAACTAGTGCTATGTGCGTGTGGACCCAGGCTGTATAAAAAATTGGCGTACAGTTTGGAATGCTCATCATTACACACATTGTTTGTGCAGTGCACATGCTACAAATGCTGTATATTTACGTTGAGAAATATTACGCCACCTGAAAACTGTAATGTGCGCCACATTGCATCTTAAAACCGCGGGAAAAAAGCGTTGTATTTATTTATTACTTTTTAGAGTGAAGCTGCCTTACTCTACTCTGTGCCATTGTTTTCGCATTAGTAGAGATAGCAATAAGCGTCACGCACGTCATGTGACAAGAGTGGGGGCGGGGAGGGGGAGAGAAACAAGCTTACCGTTAGGGTCTCATGAATAGGAAACGCCGACCTGAGTTGCCCACACACGTGTCACCGAGTCATTCTCAAGCCTTTCGACTTATCACTAAATGGAACCAAGGACCGTACAGATGTCATGTTCACGAAAAAGGGCCCGTTAGTGCTCCTGACAGTTACCGCTACAAAGTAGACGAAGTGTGTGTAAAAAACCGAGCACAGAAGCACGACGTATACCTGGCCATGTTCGGAAGGTTATGAAGGCAAGAAAAAAATGAAAAAATAGGTGCATACAGCGACCTGACGGGCAACGTAGGCGGAGCCAGAATTGCGAACATGGAAATTTTCGAATGATGATCGCCAAGCTTCTCGCTGTACACGACGTCACTGAGACACTCCGCTTACGCGGGAAGGAAAAGAGAAAATGGAAGAAGTGCGCTTCATCCAAGTGAACTTGAATCGCGGTTTTTCCCCACGTGGCCGTGGATAATGCTGGTGCCAGCAGTGTTGTTCGGAAACAAAAACGAGCAGAGAAGCCCGACGCTGCAACTAGCTTAGTTAACACAGCCTTCTTCTGATACATGGAACTGTATTGCGTCTTTTCAGTCATTTTTTTCACAATATTTGTAAACGCTGGGGTGTGAGTACACCAGAACACGAAACTTCACGGAATTTGAAAAGAAAAAAAAAGGTGGTAAATCAGGAAAGGTGACCGAAAATCCACGCTCCCTGCTTCACTTGGACGCTTGTGTCACGTCACGTCGTCTTTATATCGGGAACTTGCTCAGAGAGGGCACTCACACTGGAATGGTTAACGATGTCACTGTAGCGAAAGGAATAAAATAAATGAAAGAGCATAGGAGAAGCGTAGGCCAATAAATGGAAGAGAGGTCCGGACGGGGAATTGCAGAGGAAGCAGGAATCTGAGAGTGCGCTCGCTTTTTTTTCCCGCAACCTTCAGTCGTCTTTTTCGGCGTCGTTAACTCGGCTGGCTGCTTTCGTTTATTCCACGAGCCTCGGAGACCCATCCACTAGAAGCCGTTTCACCGACCGACGATCAAGGAGCCGTGGTACAGAGGCGCGCACTCTTGTCCGGACCTAACGCCACGTTTAATTCTTGCTCCTTTCGACTGTTTGCTTTGAGCAGGAGAAACTTTTTCCTCCTGATGTGCGCTTTGCGCCCTCTGACGTCCACCCCCGTTTGGCCTCATCGCTGCATTTCTGGCTAAAGTTTTTTCTTCCTATGACACGGGTATCTCGCTTTATACGAATGTCCACATCACATGATTTATTATTATATTTTGTAGCTTCAGCTCTTTTGTCTTTAGTGCTACTCGAAGAAGGCGGCACAATCGGACCACGTGAAGCGGAACTTGTACGTGGCCCACTCCACTTCTACGCTTCTGACACCTTCCACTCATGACTGATGGTTTTGTTTTCTTGTCCCGCAGAACGGGAGGAGGGTATAGGAGGCCCAGCTGTATGTGAGCTTCAAATCGCGCCTCGCCCGCTTGCTTTTTTCGTTTATTTCTTGCTGCCGCCTCTCTTACATAGTCACGCTTCGCGTACTTCAAAGTGACGCGCAAAAGTGGCTTTTTGCCTTTGTGCTCGAAAGTGGCAAGAGTATAGCCATACAATTTATCTTCCGGTTAAAACAAGAACACTTCCGTGTTTAAGTACAGCGTGCAACTCGTCGGCAAACGAGGCCGAGTACAGATGGGGGAACTCTTTGTGAATTTTCGAAAATGTTTAACGCGACGGAAGCCACACAAAGATCACGAAAGGCAAACAGAAAAAATAGCGGTGGGAGTACTCGGGACAAAAGTGAAACTGCTTTTATCTCTTTGAGAACAATGTTGAAATTCTCTCGGCTTCCGAAACAAACACAACTCCCCGCTACCACCGTCCCCTCACTATTTTCTCTCGATCCTTATAGTTGTACGGATCCTCGCGGCATGCTTAAATATCCATATTTCCAAAGAACGATGACTGTGTGTTTAAAACATGTCATGCCGGGGAGTTGCGACGGAGCAATTTTTGTATTTATTTCCGCTTCTCAATCGCTCTTGTTTACTTTTCCTTTTTTTCTCCATTTCAGTGTATTCTTCAGCGACATTCTTTTGAAGAGACAAAGTTGTTCGCTCCCTTTGGCAAACAGAACGTTAGTATAGCGGAGGTACGTGTCCGGATAAGATTGTTTCTAAACAAAATAACCGGGGACATAAAAAGAAAGTTTAATACTTCAAGTGATGAAGTGATGATATTGTCTTAAACAACTTTTCGAGATGAAAGCTTCTCTTCTCTAAGAGAAACAGAAAAAAGCACGAAAGAGAAGACGGAAGCTTGCGATGGAAAATTCGTAAGCAAGAGCTGTGCGTGCTGGAGCCGACATGTCGACGAGCCTTCTTCAAGACTGCATTTTTTTTTACAAGGTGCAGCTTTGTTCTAAAGAAAATGATCTGGTTGTCAAAACGTCAGCTCTAATCCTCTCTCTCCTTCTCTGTTTGGAAATTTTTCAATACGAAAACGTAATGAAGATAATACATGGGGTTTTACGTCCCAAACTCACGATATCAATATGAGAGAGAGGCCGTAGAAAACTCCAGAAATATTCAAGCTCTGGTGTTGTTCAAGGTGCACTGACATAGTACAGCACACGGGCCTCTACCGATTCGCATCCATCCAAATGGGACCGCCGCGGTGCGGATCGTACTTGCGACCTTCGGGTCGGCGGCTGAGCACCGTAACCGCCGTTTCACTGAGGCGTACAAGACAAATCCAAGCCCCTCTGCATCGGCAGCGACATCGCTTGGTCATTTTATTGCCTCGGGTGATATACATGCCTCGCCGTTGACTACATCGCGGGTCGTTCTTGCAGATGACCGCCATGACGACCAGCACAACCGGTTCGTGCACTGTTGCTAACCGCGATATTTTGCCGAATATCTCCGCTGCATCAAATATTTTGTTGCAGCAGGTCAATTATGAGGAAGTGGTCATGCTGAAAACATTTTTTCTGTAATAAATACGAAGGGTCATGCAACAATATTCTGCGAGTGCCTACATAAATGCATCAATTTCTATTGCGGTAATATTTTTATGTATTTCTGAAACAATGCTGAACGCTCTTTAATTTCCATTAAAGGAGCTCCATCGCGGGCAGAGCGTATCATACAGCGGTGTCACATTGCCTCTTTCGATAGCGATGAGGACCGATCAGAATCAGATTTTTTGGAACAAGGCCAACAGCATCACTGCTACCTGGACCAAACTAATGCGGATTCAGTTTGGTGCACACGTCAGAGAAATAGCCATGTGGGTGCAAGATCGCAATTGTTTTCATTATTATCGGCTCGATAACGATTAATATCTGCACCGTCCCGAGACTTTTTCACCGTTGACCAGGGCTGATTCAGGTGGGAAATCTTGATCGCAACCGAGAATAGCTACTGATATAGTGCAAAACAAATGTGTGTTGATTCAGGTGCGGACGTGAGCCAAATCGGGCCCTGGGAGCCATATTGCGGTGGCCAGATGGCGATCGTAGAAATAGCAATCGGACCTAATTGTGATTAAATGTTAGCGTGATGTAGCAACTGACCGCGATCGAGTTTAATTCAAATCGGCCCTGAGCATGATCAGAGGTTCCCGATTGACACTGGTATAACAGGAGGGCATCCCGATCAAGCCGAATCCGAATCGCCAGTGGCTGCCATCAAAAGGACCCATGTGAAATTAGTATGGCGACGTAGTCTAGTCGTTACTGCATACTAAATGGCTTGTGGCACTAATAAAATCTGACGTAGTACAGCACACATGCAATGGAGGATAGGGTGCAGTACAAAATAAGGTCATAGGCTCAAGGCATTTTGAAATTAAACCCACTTGTGCGCGCGGGCTCGCGGTGGCCCAGACAAGGATAAAAATTATTTATTGCTGACGATCCTGTATCGCAGAAGCTATAGAGAATTAGCTGTTTACAAAAGATGTCTACGAAAGTTTTAAGAAGGGCCGGCTTATTAGATACAAACATCAAGGTAATCCACAACACGACTGCATGACTGGCTGCTCTGCTAATATTTATTTTAGGAGCGAAGCACCCCTTAATTCAACGTTGTCCCGCGTCAGGCATAAACAACAGCATCTCTTGAACAGTGTAATAGATGGCACTGTCTCATAGAAATGGACACAAACTGCAGTTGAGTGAGAATATTCTAGATGGCGCTTTACCGCTACTCTCCGATTGACCGGGGGCTCTTCCTGGGTGCGCAGGCAACGAGTGCCTCTTTCAGTCTCCTGGATCGTCGCCGTACGTGTCAGATCGTTGGTGGGGCATGAACGAAGTGGAGCGAGGCCTCGTGCTCGTCGCCAGACAGACAGACAGACAGACAGACAGACAGACAGACAGACAGACAGACAGACAGACAGACAGACAGACAGACAGACAGACAGACAGACAGACAGACAGACAGACAGACAGACGGACGGACAGACGGACGGACGGACGGACGGACAGACGGACAGACGGACAGACGGACAGACAGACAGACAGACAGAAGGACGGACGGAAGAACGGACGGATGGACGGACGGATGGACGGACGAATGGACACTTCGCCCAGCTCATTATTCACTCCGTCGATGTGCTTGGATGTTTTGTCACGTAGTCCGTGCCAATATATATATATTGCATGCCAATCAGTATGGTCGGTTACCTCGGATACTTATAAATGCAAATGTTTCTAAAACGAAAGCCTTAAATTTCTATGTTTCAAGGTGGTTTGCTGTCCGAAACAAATAAAAGTGAGCGCGAAAACCACGCGGCAGCGCTATATAGCTACACGTGTGTACTTCATTCAATTGATCTTGGTGTTTTTCGCAGCAGCAACCTAACAATAAAAAATGGCAGCATATCCACGGAGTGTATGATCTAGAGTGGGGCGAAGAATTAGTCCGTCCATTTGTCCTTGCTTCCGTCCGTCCATGCGTCCATTAGCCCGTCCGTGCGTGCGTCAGTTCGTGCTTCCGTCCCTGCGTTCGTCCATGCAGCCGCCCCTGCGTCCGTTCATGCGTCCATCCATGCATCTGTCTATGTGTCCGTTCGTCCATCTATTCAACACTCCAAGTACCACCATCTCGCATTTTTTCATCATATATTCCCCATATAGAAACACCGCCATCCAGCGGACATTCCAAGGACTAAATGAGAGGTGGCACACGCACACTTTCTTACGGCTTGCGCTTCGGGTCCACTTCCCACCTTTAACCACCTCGAGTTCATGGTATATACTAGTTCACTGTATTCATGGCACTGCGGCCGAACGCTCGCTAAACCTTTCGAAAACCAAGGAGGTTACGCCCAGCGAGTATGACGTAGCAAACTTTTTCAGTCAGATAGTGCTCAATGTACATGCAAATGGCTGCTAATAGGAAATGAGAGGCGGAGAATTCGGCTTTTACTTTCTTACGGCTTGCGCTTCATATCTACTTCCCATTTTTAACCACCTCGAGTTCATTCATGGTATATACAAGTTCATTGTATTCATGGCACTGCGGCTCAACGCTCGCTAAACCTTTATAAAGCTAAGGAGGTTACACCCAGCGAGTATAACGTAGCAACCCTTTTTTGTCAGATAGTGCTCAATGTACATGCCAATGGCTGCTAATGGTGATCGCAGCCTGCGCGTTAACTAAAGGCCGAATGCTCCTGTCTCTCATTCCCCATTAGCAGCCATTGACAAGTACATTGAGCACTATTTTTTATTGTGCAACAACGCACAGATGAAGTCTCTCACCGGCACCACCTTGGAGGTCGAAATGTTATACTTGTTACATACTACGGAAGCGAACGGGTGCCGCTATAAAAAGCTTCGCCCCTAATAAACGCTATGCAGCGCGTGAGTAGCACACCACCTTCGTCTTGCGGCGTATCTCCCTCGCAACTCATAGTTTAATAATATCTGGCGTTTAGCGTCCTGAAACCATGACGTAATTACGAGAAACGCCGTAGTGGAGGGCTCCAAGAATTTCGGCCAGCTGGGGTTCTTTAACGTGAACACAAATCGAACCCCACGGGCCTCAAAGCGTTTCACCTCCATCGAAAGTGCTGCCGACACTGCCGAGATTCGATTCCGCGACCTTCGTTCGCAACTCAAGCGGTCAGAAATAGACCAGCGCACAGATAGACAGTTTTGTATAGTGTCGAGGTGGCCTCACTGACGTTCCTTATGGCGTGTATTAGATTACCTCTAATGCTAGGGAAGCACAAGTACATAAAGGAACACGGATATCCAATACGAGAAGAGCAGCTGCGGCTGTCAGTATCGCGATGCGAAGCAATGCAATGGTGGTGGCCCAGAGGGCTGGCCTGTCGTGCGCGCCTCTTCGTGCATGCACACCACGTCGGCGTCGGCGCTAGTCGACTCGGCGGGCTAGCGTCACAGAGCGTGCTGCTTCGTCAAGCGCACGGCGCCAAGCAGTTCTGTGTGATGGGAACGGTCGATATGGGGCGTATTAGAAGACGCGTGAGTGCGCGGCTGGACAAATAGAGACCTCGACGTCGCACCGTCGGTCGCGAACGAACGGGGCGTGATTCGGATATCAACGACAAAAACAATAAAAGTACGCGGTACGGAAGAGTTGAAGAAAGACAAAAAAAAAACAAACAAACTCATCTGACGTGGCGGCTGCGGATGGAAGCAGCCCCGTGGACAGAACGGCATGTAGGCTGCATTTATTTACATACGCGGCGTTTATACAATATATAGAAAGAAAGGCGGTGCGCTGTTTATTTCGGGAAGGGTGTGAACGTGGCAGGGTACGCCTTCCGGGTGCCCAAAACAGTCGCTTGAACCTGCGCGTACGTTTCGCGAGGAACCACAAACACGCGTGTTCGAATGCACGAATGTGGAGTAGGTGGCCCCCGTACATACGTGAATGTCGTGTGCTTTCCGATACGAACGTTTGATCGTGACTTCATGAACTTGCGTGTCTCATGAAATACACTGTTGTCATTTTACTGGAATGCCAGAGTGTGTACGCGAGGTCACAACGTATCGCCCATTCTCAAGTTTTCCTGCAAAAAACTGTTATAAAAGCTCAGCACCCCTCCATAAATGGACAATAAAGGCAAGTCACATTTTATGTCATATGAAAGGTCGGAACTTGAGAACGTCTAACACGTCATTATCATAACCAGCCCGACTTTGGACATCCAGAAATAAATATGATTGCAGCGCACGATTTTCGACACCATTTTGGAACACAAGGCCGATGACGTGGTTCGGCCTCAGGAAGTACTGTTCTTTTTATAACAATTCTTGTGTATCTGTCTATGTTGTGTTCCGTGTACATATGCAAACATATCTTAACAGTTTTTTGTGTATCTGTGGATGTTGTGCTCCGTCCCGATGTTTTTTGGTATTGTAATAGTTCACTGTTCGTGAGAATAATTTTCTCTAAACGAAAGTACTGTAACTACAATCACAAAAAAGAACGTTTCATTTGTTTACAAAATGGATTAACACGAAATATTTCCATTTTAACCCAACTTGACGCCAAAAATAACTTCGCATTACCCCTCGGTATGGTGCAAGTTTTCTATTCACTGGGCTGTGCTCTGATAAAACCTTCTGTTCTGCACCTTTGGAGCACCGGCTATCGAGTAGCGTGGACCTAGCAAATTTTATGCTGGGCATATATTCTTTGACGTGCACGGTTTGAATTACGCTAAAGTATATATTGATTGATATTCTCACGATAAGGGTTTAACATACAAAAAGCACCATATGATTATGAGAGGGGACTCCGGAGATTACGACTACCTGGTGTTCATTAATGTGCACCCAAATCTGAGTGCGCGGGCCTACAGCATTTTCGCTGTCATCGAAAACGCATCCGTTGTAGCCGAGATTGGATTCCGCGAACTGCAAGTCAGCAGTCGAGTACCTTATCCACTATAGACTACCGTGGTGGGGCATTGCGCTAAAAGATGCGGACAACATAGGACGAAGTAAGCGCTACCAAAAAGCTTTATCAACAACCCCCGCCGACATTATATTTGTTTCAGTGTCTCTTCAAACGGTGACCTTGTGATTGTAACTGCCGTGAATCGAAGCTCACCTCTTGTTCTTGCGCCACGCGCAATGACAGAGGGATTGAGTGATCTGTAGTGCCTTCGATGCAGTGGCGCACAAAGTCTACCACCAAGTTTTTTTTAGCCCTGTCACTAGGCTGCTGACCCGCTGGTCGCGGGATGGAATCCCGGCTGCGGCGGCTGCATTTCCGATGGAGGCGGAAATGTTGTAGGCCCGTGTGCTGTGATTTGGGTGCACGTTAAATAACCCCAGGTAATCAAAATTTCCGGAGCCCTCCGCTACAGTGTCTCTCATAATCATATGGTGGTTTTGGGACGTTCAACCCCATATATCAATCAATCAAGTTTTTCTTTTAGGCGAGGCAAAATGAGATGACTTCGTTTAGATGCGATGTATCTTATGGTCGAGCTCAATCTGGTGTGCGGCGTGACCAGCCTGACTGCGCATGCGCGCACATCCATCTCTCTCCTCCCCTACGCTCTCCCTCTCTCGCCTCTCAGTGCCTACACCGGCAGCGTCTGCTAGCCCACTCTCGTTTCCCTCTCTCTTTTAGACATCCCTTCCAACGGCGTTTACACCCCCATTACGCATGCGCATCTTCTCCTCCCCCTCTTTCACGTCGCAACGTTGACGGAGGCAGCGACTGCTAGCATACATTCGCTCCCTCCTCTCTCTTCTAGGCATCCCTTCCTGTGGCGTTTACACTCCCCTTTTGCATGCGCATTCTCTCAACCTCTCTCCTCGCCTACGTTCCCCCCTCTCGGGCCTCGTAACGTTCCGTCTCGCCTCGTAATGTTCCATCGTAAGGTTCTGTCTTTTTGTGCGCTCGTAAATCGATCCTAACTACCCCGCATATACAGGCACTGGATCTTGACCCTTAAGATAGTGCTGTTGGGAGATTTCTCCTGTGCATTGTTTCTTTTAGAATTGAGAAGCAATGTTACTCTGAATGAGAGACACACCTTACAAGCACAGGTCTTCAACGTTATCTCTGTACCCACGAAAGCTTATATGTTTGCAAGCTTCTTTGACGTTTATACTAGAAGCTGCCGCGGTACGGTGAAGCATGCGGAGTACTCACGATGCTTAACCGCTTAACCGGGCGCTAAAAAATGTGATGTGCATTTCAGGTCGTTCGCAGTCAGCTTTCATTGAATACATTCTTATAGATAAAGAGAAATGGCTCTACCTCTCGGGAATCTCTGAGTTCACCATTTAGAGAGTTACGCTTCAGTGATCTGTACAACAATATATATATATATATATATATATATATATATATATATATATATATATATATATATATATATATATATATTCTTGAAAAGGAGCACACACATCTTCCTCGAAGACAAGCATCCCAAATGCGTGGTGCTTTTCGGCGTACTTTAACCACATAAGGAAATTAGGCACAACGTGTTCGCATGTTAACATTCTCGACTAAGCTTGCGGAAAGATGGAGTGAAACAACTTTATGCAATCTTAAAAAAAAAAACTGTGAGAGGGCGTTGCGGCAGGTTATACCACAAGCGGCAGGCCTCATGTACCACCTCAGAATGCTCTCCTGAAATTGGGGCTTATAAAGGCGCCACGCATGACAGCATCCCACAACTCCCGGCTACGAAATAGTTTACAAACTTAAGGGGACGAGAGTTGAAACACGGCACAACTAGAGCCCGATTCGAGAAGATTATTACTCCACCCGAGTTGCAAGGCGAGTTGTAAAGCAGACTCAAGACGACCGGAGCGTCTCAATCCAGAAGTCCTTTCCAACATCCGAGCTGGCAATTCGAGCTACTGAAAGCGCAGCTGCTCCGGGAAGTTGGAGCTGCAGTGTTGACTCGTACAGACGGGAAGGCAGACAGCCATTTGCACCGGGGACGCTCCGCAGATGAGCTGCCCCCTTCGGCACTCGGAACGACTGGCAGGGAAAATAGCCCAGGAGTGGAACTACGGGGCCGTCACGGGATTTGGAACTGGGAGGGGACGTGATGAGCAAGACCAGGAGAAGAAGGACGTAGCGGTGGCGTAATCCCGTTAAGCGAGTCTCCCTTTCGCAAAGCTAATAAGCGTGATTACTGCGGGCGGGCGCGGTCCCGTTGCCCCTGGCGACCGCTAAAGACATCGTAGCGGGCGTCGCATGTCTTGGACGCGAGTGGGCTTGGATACGAGGCCATTCAGCATCGAAGGTGCATATGCGACCACTGCTTCTCAACGTTTCTTGGTGTTAGGAGTGTCGGCGAAGGTGTGATTTTACCGCGAAGATGTTAGCTTCTAGTTAGTCGGAACTTTTATGGCATTGTTTTTTTCCCATTCACACACCAGGACCGACACCTGACGACAGTGACCACTCAGACAGGGTAGAAATGGTGAGGTGGGCGTGTGGGTTAATGGGACAACGCCCTTAATAATAATAATAATATAAAGCAATCTGAATCATCTTGTAGAACGAGAATAAAAATAAGAACTAGAATAACTGTGTGTGTCGAGCTATGGCAGCACACAAACACGGGCCACCGCAGCTCGACGCACGGAGAATAAACCGCCATACCGTATGGACGTCTTGGCATGCACTCAGCCAATCCACCGCATGTCTCTACAATAGCACTGAAGCTGCAGTAGGGAATAAAGTTGCCAATAATGATGAATTCTAAAAAGTAAATTTTACTTCAACAGTGAACAGGCAAATAATGAGAGAAGGATGTAGCAAGAGCAAACATACCAATTTATTTTTTCGTTTAAACCACGGCATCCCCACTGCAATATTGCGGTCAAGATGTTTACCTCTGTGCAGTCAATATTATTAAAGACATTGATATGTGGGGTTTCACGTCCCGAAACCACCCTATGATAATGAGAGACGCCGTAGTGGAGGGCTCCGGAAATTTCCACCACCTGGAGTTCTTTAACGTGCACCGAAATCTGAGCTAACGGGCTTACAACATTTCCGCCTCCATCGGAAACGCAGCCGCCGCAGCCGGAATTCGATCCCGCGACCAGGGGGTTAGCAGCCGAGTACCTTAGCCACTAGACCACCGCGGCGGGGCTATTGAAGGTATTGTCTACCAATCCTCGTTTACCCCCTCACCCATAACACCGTTACGGCTTTTTAGCGTGAGTGGGCCCCCAGACCGAGCTGAAGCAGCACCTGCCGCAATGGGTATATATGTTGAGGTTAGTTGCTTTAGACCATAAATGAAGGAAAAAAGAAAAGAGGGAGCATTACGTCACACGAGTTGAAGCCCAACGTGCCGGCTTAACAGCTGACCAAAATGTCAGAGCATGTGGTAGGTCTGGTGTTCCGTTTTCGAACTCCCTGCGTGAGCGAGCCGTTTCGCATAAAAGGTACCCCGCGCCACACTCTAAAGTATTGGCCAGTCTCGTTGCTTGCGTGATCTTGGTGCAAAAGGTGAAGTGTTGGGCTGACACTACTGGCTTCAAAACGGGTCGGCTTGCAAAGGATGGTACGTGGTGTGAGGTCATGTTCTCGGCTTACATTTAGGAGCTTGCTCCTTCTGCTCGCGGCTTGTCCTATGTTGGCGGCGTGTACACCTGCGCTGCCTGTACACTTTTGCGGTCACGCTCAATGTCGCCTCTTCGGTGATTCCGACAATGCTCGTTATATGGAGCGCCACGCCCCGAGGTGCAGTTCAATACCAGAAATCGGCGGTGGTCAAATTCCCTGGCCCAGCGCTTCCCTTTTTGCTGGTTCTACCAGGTAACGGACCGCTACTGCAAGCACCAGAGTACCACTACCTCAGAGTGAACTTTTGTGCACAGCTGGACTATACAGCAAACCATGACAGGCGCCTGAGACAGACATCAAAGAGGGCCAGCCATGTACTCCATAGGAGGTGCCCGTGCGGGTTCAACCATTCCGTCATGGTAGGTGAACTGTGGAAGATAGTACATGTGTTGGTGTGGACTTTCGCCAATGCAGTCGTTTGCCCTGCGGCGCAGACCAGCGAATCGCTTAAACGCAATCAGCGTGCCGTAGGCAGACTGGCTCTGGGCTGCCACGGCAATGTGGGCAGTGAGGCAGTACAGGGTGACCTGGGTTGGTCGTGTTTCGAAGCGCGGGAGGCTCGCCGCAAGCTATCATACGAAGTCAGGTTACTCCTGATGCAGCCACATCGCTGGAAACGACGAGTTTTGGACTACGTGCACCGCAACTGCATCCGCACCAGATGGTCGAAAAGACTGCAGCATCTCAGTAGAAGGTAAGGCTTCACGTGAGCCCCGTGAAGAAGGACACCGAGCAGAAGTGGGTCAATGCAGTCAAGACTCAAGTGCCACTGAGCGACACTGACACATGGCGTCGAAACATAGAGCAGAAGGCTACACATTGCATCTACAGGGAACACAAGCAAGATATCTGTGTGGAACCGCTTATCGACAACAGTATGGCCAGCAGCCTCCTCTCCGAGGCACGAGCCGGCGCTCTCCGAACTCCGGCCTACCGCACGCGCTTCGATGACAGCTTGGATAGCGCTATGTGCCGAGTGTGTGGGGCCACCGAGAAAACAATTGAACACTTAGTTGTGAACTGAGGTGATCCCACAACAGCTCCTACACATGGCACCACGCTTCAGCAGGTGCTCCACTGTTCACCAAATGACGGTCCTAAGGGAGATGGAGTGGTTGGCACTAGGAGGCGACTCAACGAGTGGTGGACCAAGGTGCGCGCTCAACGTGTCGAACATGTACATATAGACAGTGGTAGCTAGACGATTGTTTGCGAATGACGCAGCGTGTATATAAGTTTTTTTAAGTTTATATCTTCAAGGTCAGTGTGTCTGCTGATACCCACCCGTTAAAAAGGGTATGGCGACAAATCCAATTAAATCTAATCCAATCCTACGGTAGGGAACTTTCATGTGCGCGCCGGCTCCAAAGGCGCGCGTATACATGAAGGCTCCCTACAAGCGTTGTTTTTCGATGGCCCGCGTGCTCGCCTCGTCGAAGTTTATTTGAAAAAAAAAAGTGAAGTGCAGAGAAAAGTGTGTCGTGGTAACTGTCTCTATGCGAGGAGGTCACCTGAACAACGCCACTTTGGGGATGCGTAGTGGTGGAGAGAAATGAATGTGAAAGTGAGAGGAAAAGATGAGGGTTTCAGTGGTGTTTGGTCTGGCCGCGCGTGAACGCACGCCGCCTTCGAAGGCATAAGTTTCACTACATGGCGCGCCGCCGCTCATGGAAGCCCACACCACTCTCAGCCTTTACTTTCGCTGCGAGCTCAAGCAGTGAGCTCCCGGCGAAGAGAGAGGCCAAGCTGTGGTGTGCGTGAGAAAGGCTGAGGGGGGTGTGGTCACCGCTCAGCCGCATGCCAACCCACAAGCCAAGGCAACAGCGAGGTGGGCTCGAAAGGCACCTGCAGCTCGGGCTCGCCGCCAAGAACCTGCGGTGACAGCCTGGGAGGCCGAAGCGAAGAAGGCTGGCTCTCAAGCAAACCCGGAGTGGCGTATATAAAATGTATGCAGTTCATCAAAATATATGTAGTGCATCATATTGTAAATTAATAAACAGTGCGTATGTATTTTATACATAGCGACGTTGTGAATGATAATATTGCCCAATTGAATATGCAGCACCAAGAGAACAACGAAGAACATGCGCAGCGATAGAAGAAGACGAGGTTCTCTTCCGATCAGTTTGCCAGTGTTCTGGTACAATTAAAGTGAGTTTCCTGTATTCGACTGCTGCTGTTTCTGCATTGTGACACTGGTGGAGGTGCTGGGTACATGTTCGGGACGCCTGACAACAGCCCCGCATCTAGTCCAGAAAGACTTCCGCGCATCGACACCCCCGTTCACCGCAGCAGCCGGCGCCTGTTAGGCCTCAGCCCAGAGTTTGGTCCATTGCCGGAAAGCGTGACTGTGCCAGAAAGCATGACGGCGCCTGGAAGCACTGGCCCCAACATGTCCAGCCCAAGCACGACACAGGTGACTGTTTTGAACCCTCGACTTCCGGTTGGCTTCCACGGAAACGCATATGAGGATGCACACGACTGGCTCGAGGAATTCGAGCACACAGCGAATGTTAACGGGTGAAACACCACACAGAAATTGGGCCACGTTTATTTTCCGCTTCAAGACGGAGCCCGAACATGGTTCACTAATCGCGTGTGGTCGTCTTGGGACGAGTTCCGGCAAAAGTTCCTCGACACGTTCGCGAGCACTGAAAGACGAGAAATCACACAGCGTCTCCTCGAGTCACGGATTCAGAAACCAAATGAATCTGTTACGATGTTTGTTGAGGACATGGCGCGGCTATTTCGTCGAGCAGATCCTAATATGCCCGAAGCCAAAAAGGTTAGCCACCTCATGCGGGGCGTTAAGGAGCAGCTCTTCGCTGGTCTCGTACGAAACCCGCCTACAAGTGTGGATGAATTCTCTAAGGAGGTGACATCTATTGAACGCGCACTGCATCTACGTTATCGCCAGTATGACCGCCCAACCCACAGTGCACCGATCAGCGTGGCAGCCACGACCACAGCAACAACGCCCGACGAAGGTTCTTTGCGCCAACTAATACGAGGAATCGTACAAGAAGAGGTCAAGAAGCTCGTCGCCAAACCGACTGATTGCGCGATTGCCTCAGTAACGGAAGTTGTACGCCAGGAGATTGGGCAAGCGCTCTCGCTTCCTGAGCCGAACACGAGCACTCCCAGGGCAAGCTATGCAGACGTAGTCCGCCGACAGCCAGCAAACGTGCCGACACCACATCAGTACCACCAGCAACTTCCGCCGACAGCGCCTTGGTACTACAGAGAAACTTCGATGCCGAGGCAGCCACCACTTCGCAAAACTAACATCTGGCGTACCCCTGATCACAGGCCCCTGTGCTTTCACTGTGGGGAAGCAGGCCACATCGTTCGGTATTGCCCGTATCGCGCCGCAGGGTACCAAGGGTTTCCTTCCACGGTTCCTCGGCGCCATTTCAACGGAACACCTGACGTCGACACGAGTGTCATGACCCCGCGGGATGTTCCTACTGGGTTTCGGTCACGCTCACCCTCTCCTGGGAGTTATTCTCCATCCTCTAGACGGAGCACCACTGACATGCCAAGAGGGAGATCTCCTAGTCCACGCCGGGGAAACTAAAAGCAGCGACCTCATGGGGGAAGGTTGCGAATCGTCGAAGTGCTGAAAATCCCCCAATACTGCCGAGCGAAGAGAGACACATTTTCAATGAATCGACGAAAGATGGGGTTGTTACTGCCGAAGTTGCAATTACGATTGACGGACATGACGTCATGGCATTGGTCGACACTGGCGCGGACTTCTCAATAATGAGTGAGAGTCTGGCAGACACGCTCAGGAAGGTTAGAATGGAATGGACAGGACCGCAGATTAGAGGAGCTGGAGGGCAGCTACTCACACCTACCGGAAAGTGCACCGCAAGAATGAAAATAGGGGATGCATCCTTCGTCGCAACTTTTGTTATCCTTTCTGAGTGTTGCAAACAGGCAATCTTGGGGATGGATTTCTTGCGTGAATATGGTGCCATCATCAATATTCCGGACGACGTACTGACCTTTTCAGCGGATCTAAGCGCAGCGCTACACCAAAAATCCCTGCGAGTCATTGACGACGTGACCGTACCTCCGTTATCGTGCCGCCTTGTTTCAGTCACGTGCAGCGAGCAGAATACTGGAGAAGGAATCGTTGAACAAGTATTGACGCTCCTACTCTCTCACGGTGTTGCAATTGCCAGAAGTATCATCAATGTTGTGTGCGGTGAAGCAGAGGTTCTGTTCGCGAATTTTACCAACGAGCGACGACACATTACACAAGGCACTACAGTTGCCTACTTCGACGAGATCACCGAAATCCGTGAGTGCTGTGTAGTACAACAGGACGAGCCCCAAGCCACGTCAGCCCCACCACCTATTGACGTAAGCACGGATTTGTCACCAGCGCAGAGACAGCGTCTAGTAGATCTTCTTCACCAGTTCAAAGGCTGTTTTTCATCGACCTCGAGGGTCAGTCAAACGCCACTGATGAAGCATCAGATAATAACGGAGGAGACGGCAAGGCCAATACGACAGAACCCATACCGTGTAGCACCGAAAGAGCGTGAAGCAATCGAGGAACAAGGGAAGAAAATGCTCGATGATCACGTCATCCGGCCATCAAGAAGTCCTTGGGCATCGCCGGTAGTGCTGGTTAAAAAGAAAGACGGAAGCTTGCGATTTTGTGTCGACTACCACAAGCTAAACCGTATGACAAAGAAAGACGTATACCGACTACCGCGCATCGATGATTCACTCGAAAGGCTGAGGTATGCACGCTACTTTTCGTCAATGGACCTCAAAAGTGGGTATTGGCAAATTGAGGTTGACGAGCGAGATAGAGAAAAAACGGCCTTCGTAACGCCTGACGGGCTTTATGAATTTAAAGTCTTGCCATTCGGATTGTGCTCAGCCCCCGCAACATTTCAGAGACTGATGGATACCGTTCTTTCAGGCCTTAAGTGGCAGACATGTCTGGTCTATCTGGACGACGTCATTGTTTTTTCAAAACATTTGAGGAACACCTGAGCAGGCTGCTATCGGTATTCAGGGCAATAAGGTCTGCCGGCTTGACACTGAAACCCGAGAAGTGTCATTTCGGTTTCAAGGAGCTCCGATTTTCAGGCCATGTGGTGAGCCATGAAGGTGTTTGACCTGATCCCGATAAGATTGCGGCCGTCAAAAAAATTTCCGGTACCAAAAGACAAGAAAGCAGTCAGGCGTTTCCTTGGCCTATGCGCATACTACCGAAGGTTTATTGCCATTTTCTCCCACATAGCCTCGCCGTTAACACGACTCACAAGAGAAGACGTTTCGTTCACATGGGGTGACGATCAACAGGTGGTATTTGACGATCTCCGACAACGCCTGCAGACTCCGCCTGTGCTTGCTCACTTTGATGAGGATGCTCCTACCATGGTCCATACAGATGCCAGCAACGTGGGTTTAGGCGCTGTACTCGTCCAGTGGCAAGACTCAGCCGAGCGTGTGATCGCATATGCTAGTAGGACGCTGTCCCGCGCCGAGTGCAACTACTCCACAACGGAAAAAGAGTGTCTTGCTGTCGTATGGGCGGTTATGAAGTTTCGTCTGTACCTCTATGGTCGTTCCTTCCACGTAGTCAGCGACCATCATTCCCTCTGCTGGCTGACCAACTTGAAAGACCCGTCTGGTCGGCTGGCACGATGGAGTTTACGCCTTCAAGAGTTTGATATGACGGTCGTGTATAAGTCCAGACGGCAGCACGCCAACGCCGATTGCTTATCAAGGTCACCGATAAAGCGCGACGATGACACAGAAGATGAAAGCATGGCGCTTGTAGGAGTCGTTGACACCACTACGATTTCGTGCAAGCAGAAAGAAGACAGTGAGTTGCTTCCCCTTGTTTAATTTTTGAATCGCCGGACAACAACCGTCCCTAGAAGATTTGCAAGGAGCCTGCCGTCATTCTGCTTACGTAGTGGTGTTCTCTATAAGAAGAACTTTTCTCCCAGAGGAAGCACCCACCTACTTGTCGTTCCGACGTCACTACGTGAGGAGATACTTTGTGCTTGCCACGATGAGCTAACGTCTGGTCATCTGGGATACACACGCACATTGGCCAGAATCCAACAGAAATACTACTGGCCAAGACTTCCAGCTATTGTGAAGCATTACGTGCGCACGTGCCTCGATTGCCAACGACGAAAATCGCCACCGTTAAACCAGCTGGACTATTACAACCAATTAAAGTGCCCACGGTACCTTTTGCCCAAATTGGAATGGATCTCCTTGGACCATATCCGACTTTCCATGCTGGCAACAAGTGGGTAATAGTCGCCACTGATTATCTTACTCGCTACGCGGAAACAAAGGGTTTGTCAAGTGGCACCACCGTTGAAACCGCACGATTCTTCGTAGAAAATATCGTCCTGAGGCACGGTGCTCCAACAATAATAATAATAACGGATCGAGGTGCCGCTTTCACGGCCACGCTCCTGAAGAGAGTGCTTGAGCTCAGTGAAACAGCCCATCGGAAAACCACTTCCTATCATCCACAAACCAACGGCTTAACAGAACGCCTCAAAAAGACTATTGCCGACATGTTGAGTATGTACGTTGACGTGGATCACAAGAACTGGGACGACATTCTACCGTACATCACGTTCGCCTATAATACAGCGCAGCAAGAAACTACACGAAGAACGCCGTTCAGTCTCCTTCATGGCCGTGAAGTGACGACGATGCTTGACGCCATGTTACTGCACGACTGCAATGACGTCGATTTGGACGCTGTATCTTTTACCCAACGAGCAGAAGAAGCGAGGCAGCTTGCGCGCGTCCGAATCACCCAGCAGCAAAATTACGACGCCCAACGTTATAATCTGCGACACCGACATGTCGTCTATTGGGCCGGCGACAAAGTCTGGGCATGGAGTCTTATCCGCCGCCGGGGACTGTCTGAAAAATTGCTGAAGAAGTATTTTGGCCCCTACACAGTTTTACAACGCCTGAGCGACGTTAATTACGTGGTCGTTCCTGACAGCCCCTCGACAACTCGCCAGCAAAAATCAGAAATCGTGCACGTTGTGCGAATGAATCCCTACTTTTCGGACTGATTTGCACCACACATCTACTACACCGTCTTTTGTAGAAGAGCATCGGGACGCCGCTCTCGGAGGGGGGCAAATGCCACATTGAATATGCAGCACCAAGAGAACAACGAAGAACACGCGCAGCGGGAGAAGAAGACGAGGTTCTTTTCCGATCAGTTTGCCAGTGTTCTGGTACAATTAAAGTGAGTTTCCTGTATTCGACTGCTGCTGTTTCTGCATTGTGACAATATAATATAATGACGTTGATGAAATGACGACGTTGCATGATGATAGCAGATGTGTTCAAAGGATTCGTGGGTTACCCGATCATAACCGAAGAAGCTCTTCTAACATCATTCACTTTGTGGATATGGTGATAATTTCTTTCTTCGTCGATGCTACGAGTATTTATGAAAAAAATGATGTTGTGGCAGTTTACGCTCCGAGATAACCCCACTGACAATTAAAATATACAAAAAGCTCCCCAAGATATTCGTGCGTTGCTCATCTATGTCTGCCCAGGGTGTTAAATAACAGATTGGTCAAAACTTAACTTGATAGCGTGAAAGGGACTGTTTCGCAGAAATTCTCGTGTCGGCCTTGGTGCGGAAGTCGGCATTGTTATTGAGTGGAGAATCACGATAAAGGTCATGGCTCCCAGTCGGAACTGAAGCCGGGGCTTCTACTTGGAAACTAGGGGTTCGTCGCAGATCCACTAGCACATAACAAAATAATAAAGGAAGTTCTATAATTGTGTTATATAGTGCGAGGAGCCACATTAACTCGTAATATTGCGCGGCAAAGCGTGGAAGCACAGTAGGCGTCACGTTATCTCAACTGTGCAACAATTGAATAGATTAAAAGCCCATTCATTAGTGTGATGAGTGAAGAAAATGACAACGACGGAAGTGCGGGGAAAGGCGCGTGTAATGTGCGCGTGAGTGTCAGCGAATCAGCTGATGACCTGTGGTGGCCCATAGAGGTGGCGTGCCACGATTGGGCCACGTGTGACCATTACGTGGCGGTAGGCTTTGTGGCTGGGGACGAGCCGGAGCAGCGGCAGACGGAAGACAGCGGGCCGAAGCGTCGGACGCAGGCGATCCAGGTTCCGGCCAGGGAACGCGGCCGTCCACGCTGCTGCCGTCCAACCACCAGCTGGGGTGGCATTGCCGGCACGAGTACTGCATCTCGGGGCGCGGCCTGGCCTGCTGTTCTCTTCCTCTCCGAGGGCATCGCGGATCTCGGCGAGGCGTCTCCACGGTCAGCCGTTCGGCACAGCGATGAACGTGGCCTGGCTAATGGTCACGGTTTCGCCGAGCATCGCGTCTCGACTCAAGCTGTTCGCTGGACGGGCTGGCCATTCCCCGCATGGAGCATCGCGTCTCCGATGCGGGCTGACTGCTCCGTAGCCGCACCCACGCCATCAAGCGCCGGTGTCACCAGAGCGTCGCACATCGGCAAGGGACGAGCGAGACGTTCTGACGGGCGAGACGCGGGCGTGTGTACGGAGGACCACGGAACCGGGCGAGGTTCAGGGTGGCCGAGGATCAAGGTGCCAGGGGAGTTCTGGCTGAATCGAGGATCGCCGAGCGGTACCGAACGACGCGCCAGACTCGGAGGTGGGCCGCGAGCTCATGAGCTGCAGTGTGCACCCAAGGATACCTGGCGGTGTCCTGGCCAAGAAGAAGGAACGTGGGAAAATGAGCTCGAGGGTTGAGGCCACGAAGGCAGACGAAGCGGTGTGCCGCTCGAGAGGACGAGTTCCTGGCAGCGTTCCTGAGCCGGACGTGGGACCCGTACGTGTCGGCCAGGTCGAGCTCCGGTGTGTCTGTTCGAGGTCGAGTTCGTCGGCCTGTACAAGGTCCAAGGACGGGGCCTGCTAAACGGCTCCTGCCTGGGTGCAGTGGCCGGGAGCAGGTTCGTGGGCGAGGCCTACCGGGTGTGGTCCTCGTGAGCCGTGGCCTGATCCTGGACCTCCGGGGTTGCGACCCTGACTGCTGGGTTGGCCGCGACGTCCGACCCAACGGCACTGCACACAGTAGCGTATCCGTGCGCCGTCAGCCGTTCCACCCGTGCCATCAAATAAATTGTTCATGTTAATCCTTTCTCGTCCGCTATAAGCAAACATAGGGACGAACGTCCGTAACCATTACATTAGAAAGAGCTTGGATATGATTATTATGGTCAGTAACAGCATCCACAAAGCCTGTAGCTTCGTCGGTGTGCCGATTGTCCGGTGTATGCGTAGTGCGTACTTCGCAGAATCATGAGTTATGGCGCAGTTGAAAGTTGACAATTTCACTTGCAGCAGCTATTCCAGGACGGTTATAATATTAACAATTGTGGGGATCTAATGTCTGAAAAAATCAATATGATAAATTGCCGTAGTGGAGGGCATCGAGGGTTTCGACCAACAAGGGTTCTTTAACGAGCATCTAAATCTGGGCACACGGGCCTCAAGCATTTTTAACTCCATTATAATGCAGCCGCCGTGACTGGTATTCGATCCCGCGGCCTGCGGTCCAGCGACCGGGTGCCTTAGCTACTAGACCACCAGGACGGCGCTCGAGGATATAGCTGGAATTGGCTAATGGTATGTCTGCCTTTTGCGATAGTGCAATCTTTACGGTGAAGTCACAGTCCTCCAAGTATTCATTTGCAGGTTTAGAATAGCACAACCCGAAACTCAACTTCCCCTCAAAAATTACATGATTCGGGAGACAAGCTTAAAAAACCGTGAAGCCTGCGTGGAACGCGCAGCAAAATCACAAGTAAAGCGGGAAGAGCAGCCTTTCAGGGCCTTATTCAAACACTGTTTAGGTAGCTGCTACAGCCGACTTGCCGATTACCTACTACGTAATAAATCATAATGTTTGACTTGTAGGAATTGGTGTTCACTCTGTGATCCTTCGTCATTCTTCTGAGAAGCATGATACCAGCTACACACTTGTAAGAAATTTTGTGCAATTTTTTATGCTGTGGCTGACGACGATAAAGAATTATACCTAGCGCTATTGAAATGGGGTTGTACTAATCGAAGACCCACTCGTTACGCCATTCGCATCGTGTGAGACCTGGCTGTTCATTTTCTGTTGTAAAGTCATTTATTTCCCACTATAATGCGATTCCTTTCCCAACATCAAGCCTGCCTAGGGTCAGTTTGCAATGGAGTTACAAGCACCAGCGTACCTAAGTGGTAGCATACTAGGCTTACACACCGGAGAGCCGGTTTCCAATTCAATTGTGTCCTTGATATTTTTATTTAGTTTGTTTCTGATTTTGCGCGATAGTTGTTAGACCCCTGCGGCGGTGGTGGCGGACAACTAGGGGCGCGCGGAACATTTGTTGTGATCTCATAACAGCTTTCGCTGTAAATAAAATATGGTCCAAATAGACGGAAGTCAAATGATTCATGTTTGTCGTGACGATCCACATCCATGAGGGTGGACAGAGGACAAAATCGGTGGAAAATGCTACTTTACAATTTTCATAGCATGATATCCCAGCATAACTAACAAGTGCTTCCCCGAAGTGTCGACTTGTTCTGCGCAGTGGAAAGCTTTTAAAAATGACCGAAAACGCACCTCACCTCGTAAATGCACAGCGACAATTCGAACCTCAGACAGCATTTTCTACAAACACCACTTTTCGTCAGAAAACGAATATTTTCTCAGTAACCACTGCAGTTATAAAATGCAAATTTCGTGACTTCTTTTTGAATAACATGCGCCCTTATAAGGCAAAAAATGGTTTCGCCGGAAGCACTATTTTTTACAAAAGTTTTTCTTCAAGAAAACGCTCTAGGATTTTGGACACCAATCATCTAAATTTTTAGTTATAGGTGATGCCTATAATTATTATTCCACTTCAGGATAGCCTGCGCACACGTAATAATTATAAAAGAAATCACGATTTTACATGCAAGATACCTTCCACAAATGTCCCTTCAAAAATACAAACAGCAAAATGAATAAATGTTTATTATTTTGGAAAGGCTTGATATTTTCTCGCTCAATTCACGAGATACCTAGTAATATCTTCATTCAAGCAACATGCAAATTCTTGTGAGGTTTGCTTTAAAAACGAAGCGATGGGAAGTAGTAGTGGTACACCTGTCTTTGCTATCCAACCCCCTCTAAATGACCTACATGGACAACAGAAAGAGGCACAGTGGTTAAATGGAGAAAATGGGATCAACCAATTGGGATGGCCTCATGCAACTAATTTATTGTAGGCCTGCTGCTTTTATGGCATCGCATAGCAGGTAATTGCTGAATACGAATACTTCCAGGCACTTAATAAATGCCAGCTTCAGTCTGTCTTACTTCCAGAGAGCATATGTTCCAAATGTTCAATTCGTTCAGAAAAAAAGACGTGTCTGATTTAGAGCATTACTGCTCGTGATAAAAGCACACCCACAGGTAGTCCAGCGTAGTAAAGAGATCATACAACGTCTCCTGGGAAAGTAAGCCGCCGGGCTGCGGTAAACAAAATATCTGGGTCAGTAAAACTACCTCCCCTGCTTGTTAAAACAACGAGGCTTGAAGTATTGAGTATCCGCGCTGGCGTAGACCTTTCTTGCTCATAATTCTTTTGTCGAGCCTATTTAATATGGCGTCTTAATGAAAGAAGGACCAATTTGATGTGGTTAGGACAAAACAACGGAAACCAATTTGATGAATGATTCGTTAGGCACTGGTGACAGGATGTGACCACGCTTTTCATGGCTCATCAGGAGTTGTCGCCTTTTCCTTGTTTGTGGGCTTAGCCAACCCCACTTCTTCTTTACGCAATCGGCAGTCTTTCGCATTTGAGCTTAGACATTCCTATCGAGTGTTCCAAAAGCGTGGATAGGGATAACATGCGTTGTATATCACTGAATGGCAGCGAAGTCCAAACCTGGCATATTGCTGTGACCATTCGCAACAACCCATGTCAAACCATTTTCTCTCGGAACCGTGGTAGGTCGGACCATCTCAGATTGATTCATCTGAATGGCTGCAGCCGACGAAGTCGTACCGAAACTAAAGCGGGTAGATCTCTGAGGAAGCGGGTGACCACTGGCGGATGTAGAGTGTCTGATGCGGGAGCAAGGCCTGCCGCACTCCGGTTCACCTGGCCGTCCTCGATGGATGGGTTCTCACCGAAGGTAAAACCATTAGATTTCTCAGGCTCAAAGCGTCCACTACTGAAACTAAATGTCGTGGGCGTTGGCATGTGAGATGCGGGAGCCAGGCGTTTCGCTCTTTGGTTTGCCTTGCCGCTTGCGATCGGTTAGTTCGCCCCAAAGCTAAAGTCGGTAGATCTCTGAAGAAGCGAGTGAGCACTGCCGAAAGTAAATGTCGCAGGCGTTGCCATGTGCGATGCGGGAGCCAGGCTTGCCACACTCTAGTTGACCTGGCCGTCCACTATCGGTGGGTTCGTACTGGTAGTAAAGCCGGTAGATCTCTAAGGGTGGAAGCGCCAACTGCTGAAACCATTTGTCGCAGGCGTTGCCACGTGCGATGCGGGAGACAGACTTGTTGCACTCTGGTTGACTTGGCCATCCACAATCAGTGGGTTCGCACCGTAGGCAATGCATATAGATCTCTCCCGACGAAAGCAACTGCTGTCAAAAATGAGTGTCGTAGTTGTTGTCATGTGTGATGCGCAGGCCAGGCCTTCCGCACTTTGGTTTGTCTGCCCGTCTGAGATCGGCTGGTTCGCACCAAAGCTACAGCCAGCACATCTCTCCGGAAGTGAGCGACCACTGCCGAAAGTGAATGTCCAGGGCGTTGCCGTGTGATGTGGAAGACTGGCTTGCCCCACTATGGTTCACGTGGCCAGCCACGATGAGTGTGTTCGCACCGAAGCTAAAGCCAGTAGACCTTAGGAGGCGAGTGACCACTGCAGAAAGGAAATGTTGCGGGCGTAGCGATGTCTGATGCCAGTACATCTCAGAAGGAAAGTGACCACTGTTGAAAGCAAATGTTGTGGGTATAGCCGTGTGTGATGCGATCACATGGCTTGCCACACTCTGGTTTGCTTGGCCACTAGCGATTGATGGATTCGCACCAAAGGTAAAGCCGATAGATCTCAGCAAGCGAGCGGCCACTGCCAAAAGTAATTGTCGCAGGTGCGTAGGTGTATGATGCCGGTAGAGCTGAGGAAGCGAGTGACCACTGCGGAAATTAAATGTCGAGGGCGTTGCCGTGTGTGATGTGGGGGCAACACTTGGCGCACTCTGGTTTTCTTGGCCGCCCACAAACGGTGAGTATGCACCGAAGGTAAAGTCAGTAGATCTAGCCGGATGCGAGTGACCACTGCCAAAATGAAATGTCGAGGGCGTCGCCGTGTGTGATGCGGGGGCAAGTCTTGGCGCATTCTGGTTCTCCTGTCCGCACACAAATGGTGGGTTCGCACCGAAAGTAAAGTCAATAGATCTCACTTTATGTGAGTGACCACTGCCGAAATGAAATTTCGAGGGCATTGCTGGGTGTGATGCGGGGGCAAATCTTGGCGCAGTCTAGTTCTCCTGATCGTCCACAAACGGTGGGTTCACACCAAAGGTAAAGCCAGTAAATCTCGCTGGATGCGAGTGACCACTGCCGAAATGAAATGTCGAGGACGTTGCCGTGCGTGATGCGGGGGAAGACTTGGCGCACTCTGATTCTCCTGGCCGCCCACAAACGGTGGGTTCGCACCGAAGTTAAAGTTGGTGGGTCTCGCCGGATGCGAGTTTCCACTGCCGAAATGAAATGTCGAGGGCGTTGGCATGTGGGATGCGGGGGCAAGATTTGGCGCACTCTGGTTGTCTTGGCTGTTCACAAACGGCGGGTTTGCACCGAAGTTGAAGGCGGTAGATCTCACAGAATGCGAGATACCATGGCCTAAAATAAATAGCGAGGACGTATCCGCTTGTGACTTGGGAACCAGGCCTGTCGCGCTTTGGTTTGCCTTGCCGCTTACGATCGGCGGGTATGCACCTAAGATAGCGCCGGCAGACCTCTTAGGAAGCGAGCAAGCACTGATGAAACTAGATGTAGAGGTCGTTAACGTCGGTGATGTGGTGACGTGGCCTACCATGCTTTGATTCACCTGGCTGGTTCTCATCGGCGGCTTTGCACGAAGGGAGCTGCCGAAGGAACTACCGCTACTGGAGATGTTGTAACCAAAGGTATCTTGCACAGCCGTTGTCGTGAATGATGGAGGTACATGCTTGACCTCACTCCGGTTCATCTGGCTGTTGCTTTTCTCGACTGCCGGAGGATTCAATGACCCAGAGTGCAGTGCCGTGACATCTCGTTGTGCAGTGTTAAACGCTGGGACTTCATAGCCAGCCACGCTGAAAGAGCCACAAGGCTGAGGCTTCTGTTTCCCTGCCGCAATAACGGCCTTCTCTTCGGTATCACCGTCACTGTCTTTGGGATTTTAAATGCGAAGCATTTCATAGCGAACTTCGTTGACTTTGAGCGTATCTATCTATCTATCTATCTATCTATCTATCTATCTATCTATCTATCTATCTATCTATCTATCTATCTATCTATCTATCTATCTATCTATCTATCTATCTATCTATCTATCTATCTATCTATCTATCTATCTATCTATCTATCTATCTATCAATCTATCTATCTATCTATCTATCTATCTATCTATCTATCTATCTATCTATCTATCTATCTATCTATCTATCTATCTATCTATCTATCTATCTATCTATCTATCTATCTATCTATCTATCTATCTATCTATCTATCTATCTATCTATCTATCTATCTATCTATCTATCTATCTATCTATCTATCTATCTATCTATCTATCTATCTATCTATCTATCTATCTATCTATCTATCTATCTATCAAGCTGCCAACGACATTTAGGCCTCCTGGCCATTTCGATAATGGTATCGATACCAAACTTGGCATGGCATAACATTGCTGTATGAAGAACATATCTGACTAGTCATAGCATGAAAATCATGACATGTATGCCAAGAATGTCATGATTTACAATTCATGGTCCTGCAGCTCTTGCGGTGGTTTCGTTTACATGGCATGCTGCAAAACTGGTATGGTATGACATGGTTGCATGTCGAACACAAGTGACAGGCCCTAACATGAAAATCATGACATACGTGTCATGTAACAGCTTGACTACATGCCACGTTCATGATGCACTCACGGCCGTTTCGCTTGCGTCACACATACCGAATTTGGTATTACGGTACGTGAATGGATGACGAAGCTATGTGACTGGTGTAAACATGACAATAATGAGATGCGTGTCATGTAACAACATGACTACATGACATGCTCATGATGCGCTGGCGGCCGTTTCGCTAGCTTCACTTATACCAAATTTGGTATTACGGGACGTGAATGGATGACGAAGGTATGATACTGGTGCAAACATCATAAACATGAGATTGGTGTCATGTAACAACATGACTACACGCTCCGCTCATAATGCGCTCGCGGCTGTTTTGCTAGCTTCACATGTACCAAGCTCGGTATTACGCGACGCGAACGGACGACATAGGTAAATGACACATCCAAACATGATAATCACGCCATGCGTGTCACGTGACATCATGACTACATACCACAATCATGATGCGCTCGTGGTCGTTTCGCTAGCTTCACATATGTTAAATTTGGTATTGCGTGACGCCAAATGAATGACGAAGGTATGTGACTGGTGCAAACATAATAATCCTGAGATGCGTGTCATGTAACAACATGACTACAATGCCACAGTCAAGGCAGAAATATATTTTGACGTGACGCGATATGCGTGCTCGCCGGTGTTAATTTCGTTGCGTCACGCCGGCGTTGCCACGCCAGGCGCCGGTCCTGCCATATACTCGCAGGCGTGCACCGTGCTGCGTTGCTTTGACGTATGCGTATTTCAGTGCGTCTGGCGTCCACCCGTCACGGAAAAAGGGAGACGCAGTGTTGTCTGTGTAACGCATCAGCATAGAGTAATGTTACTCTATGGCATCGGCTAGAAATTCAGCCACTCGCATAGAGTGCTCGCGTTTTGCTAACGTAGCGTCGCTGTGCCCGCGTGCGCGAGCGTGAACGCTACATTGGAGTATATTGGGCCCTTCATGATGCGCTCGCGGCCGTTTTGCTAGCTCTGCATATACCAAATTTGGAATCAAACATGATAATCATGACACGGAAGTCATGTACAGCATTATTTTCCTCCACTCAAAATGTTGTGCTGATTTTAAAGTGACCTATCAACATTTCTTATTCATGCTTCGCATATTATTGATTCTCACTGTGCGTGGGATCTGCCAATTTTTTTTTAGCCATATTATCGAGGTTGCCCATGGGTTCAGCGTTCCAGCGTATGTCCCTGCGTGTCCACCTCGCCACTTATTCCCCGCAGGTGTCTCGGGGGCTGGCCATCTCCTGTAAGCGGCGGGCGGACGACGACGTCTGGTCTTCACACCTGATACGTTCGACTGTTATGACGACTCAGGTTTATGGCATGTACCCACTTAGAAGAAGTGAATTATCAGGTGGCTGCTAATGGCATCAGTGTGGCATTAAGTCATCGACAGTAGCGAATAATCAAAATCAACCTCACTTTACTGATTAGGGAAGTGAAGGAATGCCTAAAACAAGAACATGTGCAGCGCAGCCGTTTTATTTCACCTAAAGAAACTATGCAGCACTTTTGCTGCTATGCAACTAGCTTCCTGTTTGTAGGGATTTTCGGTTGAGCTGTTCGTCTCACGCCTCCACTGGCATTACGACCCAGGGACAGTGGCTTCTCTTGTATCTCTTTCATCTCCCTCATCCCCCTCCCATGTGCAGGGTAGCAAACCGGCTGCCTTTAGGCTGGTTAACCTCCCTGTCGTTTTTTTCCTCCTATTTTCCTTCCTTCCCTCCGACAAAGGTAGAACGGCAGATGGCGGAGCAGGTGTGTGCGTTGACACCACTTCTACAACAACAATAATAATAATATTAATAATAATAATAATAATAATAATAATAATAATAATAATAATAATAATAATAATAATAATAATAATAATAATAATAATAATAATAATAATAATAATAATAATAATAATAATAATAATAATAACAGAGTTCAAATTCTGTGATTTTTTCCTTGCTATCTCTTTATAATTGTCGCTTGCTTCCTCTTTCAGTTTTTATTCGTGGTTTCTGTTGCAGTGTTTTCCTAGCCATAGTAATGCTACTTGCACTTCATATCGTCATCAAGTCGCTCAACGAATTAACAAGAGAAATCACACGTCTCTTTTGCGCGAGTACGTGTTCAGTATGCTAGTTCACCAAGCTGTATGTTATTATGCCTGCGTTACGCAAAGTGACGACGATATAATACGACCGAAGCGCATACGACGGCATACGACAGGCCAGCCCCCTAATGTGTTTCGCACTAATTAGAAGCCTAGTAAAAGATCTAGCACGTCATGTAATGCAGTGTATGAACTTGTTGGAATGCGCGCTGCACGTCGTGGCCACTGAGTTTCCTCTGAGTACGTGAAGCATATATAAAACGGGAAAGACTTGCGTAAGATAATGACATTGTTAACAACGCATTCTATAAGTATTATATCAAATTGGCAAGATTGAAGAGAAGTCATCAGAAAACGGAAATGGTAACGGACATTCTCACTGTGCAAGAGCGTATCAGCCAACACAAAGCAATCTAATCAATTTAGGCCGTATAATCTTGTTTTGAAAAGTCGTAAGTACGCTCGCTTCCACATACCAAGGACGCGAGATTGCGAGAAACGTTAGACACATCGACAAAGGAACTAGGGAAACACATTGCCATCGGGAGCTGGCACGACGCGGCAAATTAAGTTTCTGGCAAGTTTGAGAAGCAACTAAATAGAACGACGTTTTCGGGAAAAAAAGCAGCATAAACGAAAGGAGAATGCAGGGGCTCGCAGCAGTAACGAACTAATAGACAAGAGGAGGGGGGAAAAGAGGTTGCTGATATACGTGACTGAGAAAAGATGGCGTGTAATGTGTGTCCTCTCTTTATGCTGTAAGCGCTATTTCATAGCTGGACTCATATAATGTCACCATATTCAAGTAAAATAAATAAAAAATAAATAGTCGTATAATTCTGAATGTCTTAGGAAGGCAGTGATGAGAATAGAGAAACTGTGCGCACTGTCCACCAACGGCGCAGTTCTATGCAGCCTACATTTTTTATTGAAGGACGAGCAGAAGGGTGGAGGAAGGACGGGTTGGGAGGGACAACTTTCGCAGTTGGCGCATCAATTCGGTGCATAAAGACCAGAATTTGTGCCTTCAAATAACAAGCGTGCAATTTATAAGCTGCCGAGATCACCAACAGCGAACGCAAATAACGAAGCCATTTTGACATACCCGAATTTTTAACTGATACGGCGCTGATATTGGCGATTGCAAGCCGCCTATATGAAAACCTCCAAATCATCGTCCTTGCGCCAAGCCATTTCCTTCCGCAAACGTGGTCTCTTTAATAATGGTCACGCTTCGTGGAACACGCAGTTTTCCTACTGAATGAGAATGCTGCACATGCTCATTTAGTGTACACCGCACCTGCACTCATGGAAAGTAACTTTGGAATAAATTACATTTTCGTGACAGGCATACTTTCTGGTTGAATGGGGCCCATGTGCGTTGCCTACACTTTACTGCGTCTTCGCCAGGATTCGTGTAGCAAGCAACTGGCGGAAACGAAAAAAAAAATCATTAGAACGTAATATTCTGTACGGCATTCCGCTTCTGCTTTGTGTATAGCGGAATGCCACATAGTATACATGCCACATATAGTAGCAACGCCGGGAAATGAGGTTTAGTGTATGTACCTCCAAATTGGCCAAAAATGACCGGGTAGTTATTATTCGCCGCATTTATGTATGCAGGATGTAAAAAAAAAGCCAGCCACCACTCTGGAACATTGCACATAATACCAGTACACACTTGTTTGACTGAAGCAACTTTCTGCCTGTTTGAGTTGTTTTAGGTAATTTTTTTTGAAATAAGCAATAAACAGACAGACTCCCGACGTCTAGTGAAGCAAGTTATGGAGTATAAGAAAAGCTAGCAAACACGTAATTTATGTCCATCTAGATTCTGGAAACAACCAAAGCCGCTTTGTAAGCGTACAGCATCAATTATTTGAGATATATAATTCTCACAAACAGTGCTATTGACAGAAATTCCTAAATATCAAAGCTTACGGACATTATTCGAAAGCAAATGGAAGCATCAGTTGGAGCTAATGAGAGCCCGTGTCGGCAACTTGATATATTAGAGATGTACAGCAACCGGTTTTGGTGGTTAGACTATACTTTTTGGTCATTGTTTGGCGTATAGGGCATTCATGGTGAGGTGCATGCATGAGAAGTATCCGCTAGATGTTCCGCTATGCGCCGATGCGTTGCCTATGACAGAATACCGGACAAAAGAAAACTTTGACAGGAGCTGCGCAGATTGTCTAAGAGTCTCTTTAAAAAGTCAACTGAGAGTGTTGGCGGCCCGTTGTAATGTAAATATACGTGGTTATGGCATAAGCACGGGAAAATTAACACGTAAGGTGGCTCATTGGTTGGTGCACCAGGAGTATTGGTTATGACGCCACGGTATTGGTGAGTTGATGCATGTGAAAGGTAGCTTATGGTTAGCGCATTGTGCCGCTAATCCCAATAGCGCGGGCTTGTTTTCGAGCCGCGGCGGTTGAATTCCGGCAATTACAAAATGTGTGAGAGACTAGAGAACACGCCCGAGTAATTAAATTGAGGAGCACCCCGAAAAACTTGGGGTGATAAAAATTTTGCGTGGCATTCACACTGACGGAAGACCATGACTGGCGACTGAGCAGCTACTCGAGGTGCCAGCTAATGCGACATGCTTTTCTTAAGACCTTCGAACCGACGATCGTTGTCATTTACGTCCGTTGCATTGCCTCAACGCGAACAAATGACGTTCAGCGTATTGTCACGTATATGCCGACGTGGTTCACCTTCACCATTGAGCAGCATTGCGATTCCAGTCACGGAGACATAATAGATCAGTGATCTACTACAAAACAAACAAACAAACAAACAAACAAACAAAAACACTCCCAAAAACTACCATTCGCGACAGTCGCCTCGCAAGCAACTTGGTGGCGTGAGCGCTGTCATTCGTCAGTGTGAATATATAGAATTCCCCTCACTTCTCCCCACCTGGTTCAAGCAGCGGGTGGAAGATTTTATTTTTAAGCAATTAAGGAAGCTTCACACTATAGTGGCGACAAGCTTGAAGATAGTGCGAAACCACTGACAGCCTTTTGCTTCTCTTCAGCTTTTTCTTTTCTACCTTCTCTCTTTCTTTCATTTTTCCATTTTACAGATTTTTGAGTCCTTTTTTTCTCTTTTCTTTGTTAATTTGACTTCTTCATTTTTGTTTTTCTCTCCCTTCCTACTTGTCGCATGCTTAATCATTTTTGTTTTGCGGTTTTTATACATAATTTTGGCTGCGTTAAGCCAATTGAGTGACGACTGTATACGACAGACCTGACCACTGAAGGCCGGCAACACTTAGTACGATCATCAATCATAAACTCGCTCGAAGAACAAAAAGTAAGAAGAGCCCTCATTGCCGAGAGCACGCGCCTAATATGTTACAGATGGCTATGCTGTACGAGGTTTCGCCTGCGCTACGCCAAGTGACGACGACAGCATACGACCGGCCAGGCTCCTAAAGAGCTACGCGCCTAAAAGCGCCCGCACAATGTACAATGCTAAAAGGAAATAACTGGAGACACATAATTAAAATTTGGGACTAAGTGCGTCAGTGTCCACCTTTTTGCCTTTGTACATAGTTTTCTATCACTTTACGAAGCCGGCTCTTCTGTAAGAGAAGAGCACTAGCTGGCACCACGCACTGGCGCCATCTGCTTGTATACATGTAATGAGCCACGGCAGCACACAAAAAAGTTCACTTGACACCAGCGCCCGTTTATTTATCAGAGAGCAAGAAGGTTCTTTTTGAACTGAGCCACAAATCATGCAAAGATGCTTGGTTTGACGAAAGTCCAAAGTCGCCACTCTTACATAAATAGATCTGTCTCTCCGATTTTCACCTTATCAAAAGATTGATAGACCATTCGACACGCTATTGCACCGTCTGCGATTAGGTGTTTCATACACACCTCACTTTTTGGGCCGCATAAAAAGAAGAACGACCCTGCACTGCGACCATTGAGATGATGTCAGTGCGTCAGAGAAGCATATTCTTTTAGAATGTCCACAATACGATCAACAACGCGCTGAACTAAGGGATCACTTGAGTCTACTTGACAGTCGACCATTCACAATTACAAAAATACTTGGACCGAGGCCACATCCAGATAATCAAAGGTGCGCAGTGCAGCGCCCTCCGCAATTTTTAATGAACATCTAATGAACTGTCTTTAGTTCAAATCATACCTTGACGCTATTTGTACGGACTCCAGCCGCAATGTGATCCCGATACGTTAACTGGACTATGACCATACATACTGTAATTATTCATGCATTAAATTCCCTATAATTTATATAGTATTGTACATATTGCCTTTGGTTAGTTTTTCTTATTTTATTCTTTGTTTTGCCTTTTGTGTGTTTATAATGTACATTATTGCTATGATGTTGGGGTAGCCGGCTGTACCATAGCGTATACCTTCCCATGTTCTTCCAAATATAAATAAAAAATTATAAGAAATAGAGAACTCGCCCCTGCTCGCCTAAGCAGAACAGGGATTCGTAAAACGAAACCAAGTGTGACGGTTTTACGTGGCACACGGGGGTGACGCACGACAAGTACTCGCATGTTGTTTCCAAACTAATACATAATCAACAGGAGAGTAGATGGAGGTCACTTCCACAATAAGGCCCTCATGTTGCTTTGCGAAGATCGGTGAGAGGAAAATATGGATCAGCGTATCCTCTCTCACGCTGTTTTTTAATTTCGTAGGCAAACTTTCTGTTGCTTCTAAATACTAATAAACATAATATTAAGAAAAGCTACAAAAAGGACTGCATGCCACGAAACGCAGAAACACGAAGAAAACCCACAATATACATAAAGTATGGCTCCCACGATTGTCGTATTTGCCAGGTTGAGATGAGATGGGAGAACCGCAAATCCCGGGGAATCATGGGGAGGGATCAACTTGGGTGAATGCCTGTCAGGATTTGTGCTATGGCCCACAGGCACGGCCGACATTTATAAAGTGTGTGGACGTATTGAGAAAAAAAAAAAAACAGCTTAGAAGGGAGATCGGTGTCGTAGCAACGGTTTTGAAGGGAGAAACGAACAGGTGGACCCCTGCTTTAGCTCCTGCGTTTCGCCACCTGCCGTCGGGTTATCGTTTGCGAAGAGATAGGAGCACGAGAAAGGTCCTTAGTATAGGCCAGGCACACCAGGGCGCCAAGTTTTGCTGAGCCCCGTTTTCCTGTAATTGGAAGGGCTCCTGATATGTTTTTTTTTCTAACAATATTTTTGGCCATTTCGTCAGAGTACAGTCGAAACCCTGTCAGAATACTACCCCTTCGGAGCACACGGATCAGAGATAAACAAGTTCACTTTAACATTAAAAAAATATTTACAGCCCCATGTAATGTACTCCCGCGTGTGTGCCACTGGCGATGACTAAGAAGCAGCGCGAGGACACTTCGCCAGGAGAAAGAAGAAGGTTTTTTTTATTGAAATAGAAAATAAACGAAGAAGGTTTTTGTCACCGTTGCTGTCTCTTTTGCAGCTACTGATGAAGCGCATTTTTAGCTTCCGTTCTCCCTTTGATCGTCGATCTGCCGTCGTCACAGTGGTGGAAGTGCGACGTAGGCGGTGTCCTAGCTGAACTAAAGCAATCAGGGACCTTTCATAGTAGCCACTGATGAACGTGCTTTCACAATAGGCGTCACAGACCTCGGCGGGCACATCTTGAAGAAATACCAACAAAGGCCTTTGCACTGCATTGGCGAATCAATTGACTAGCGTTATTTAAGTTTCACTCACTCACTCACTCACTCCCTCACTCACTCACTCACTCCATGTAAACATTTTAGACTTTTGCTTCATGAGAGTTTTTCATGACGTTGTTGCAGAAGTAGTAACAGTATTGTGAAGTTGGGTTTTACGCCATCAGGGATGAAAATCTTCAAGTTTTTTCATTTGCGGTTAATATAGGTTTCCTCATCACCACCAGCTTGATTCAGTTTGTTTTAGCTGGGGCTCCTATTTCCCTCCAACATTGACAATATCAAGAATAAAGAGTTATTTTTATGAAGTATGCGATTACGTTCTTGTCATGGCCTGCGCCACGATGATCGCAGTATGAGCAGGATTACGCTTTTCCAGACCGGCGTTCATCTGCACAGCAAAAGATGAGCCTATGGCGTAACGAGTGCGTCATCTTGATTTCGAGCCGAGAATGAAAACAGAAAGCATGTCTGCGAGAAAGAAAGGAGGACGCTCGTCCCGACGAGTTGGCACAGCTGGGAGCGCCAGCTGTCCGTCGAGTCGCCTTGCTCTGCTATGCTCCGGGACGGCAAAGCCTCGATAAGTAATAGACCCGAGGTCTTTTCGCAGGCCGAGAATTGCGGGTTTCTATCTATGGTCTCCCACCGTAGATTCCTTGGATTTTTCTTCTTTCCCGATTTTTTAATATACCCTCGATCGCGAGGCACGTCATCGGTATTCATTGTTATCCCAGCTATTCGAGAGCGGTGCCCGCTATTTGAAGCGGCAGCGTGAAGAGCCTGCAGTGATTCTCTTATCACACCCGCCCTCAGCACGACTTCGTTCCTGGCGGTCTACTCATCGCCGTTCACAGCTTCGTTCCTAACGCCGGGCTGGCGACCAGATTTGGCTAACAACCCTCGATGGTGGCGCCGCGATCGACGTTGATGTCGTTGCCCTAATAGCGGTTCCTCGCACAATGCGAGCCGCTTTGCTACGCTGCGCTGGTTGTCATCGGCACCTGGCTCGTAAGGAAACTCACTTTCGCAAGAAAGTCTATTCGACGGTCGACACATTAGTGCCGGGTGACTCCATGCCATACATTTTCTTTTCCTCGAACGTACGATATTCGTTTCGAATGCGTTTCTTGTACCCAGCGAGGCAGTAGTATCTCCGGGAATAGGCCCCAGGAGGTTCCATCAGTGGAACGACCACCAAGGCGTCGTCACAGTTTATGAATACGAAGGCCATTAAAAAGAAGTTTATAAGGTTTCAATTTTTTTCCGTGAGTAAAGTTCATTCCTTCTTTTCTTCTGAGATAGACAGAAATTATCCACCCAGAGCATAAAAAGTGGTCCTTGCTTTCATTTCTTACGTTTCTCAAACTTGATAAGTTTAATTCAAGTGAACCACGTTTTATTACGTTTAAAAGAATAATATTCAAAGAAAAGTATTTGGACCTCTTGAGAAAGCCTAGAAATTGGTCCTAAACCAAATGTTTTCGCTGCTTGCATATAATTCTTGTTCGTAGAGGCAGGAATGTTTATTATAGGTGGTGCCTAAAATCTATTGGATTTATAATAGACAGAGAAAAAAAAGAGAAAGAAGACCTAATGACTTTTGCGGCTTGTATTCATGTGCTCTCACAATGTTCAGCGAAACTGACAGTGATATTTTTTTTTCGCAACAAATAACATGTCATTTTTACTGCCCCAAATTTCTTTTTAATCAAACAGCTGCATTCATGCATGATGGAGATTTGAACAATAAACCAGCGCTACCAATGATTTACTAAGGCTTAGGGTGTGGTGATGTAAATTACCATAATTAAAAAATGAAAAAAAAATGAAAAGTAAATGTTCACTGCAGTATTTTACAGTAGATTGATTACACCATTATAAGATGAAAATGCGGGCACCAGTGGGGCGCGTCGCGTATATTGATTTTGTAAGTACATATTATAAAAGTGAAGGCAAAGCATCAGCACGTTATGCCTGATTGCTTTCTTAAGGAACAATTTGAGCGCTATCGAAAACTCACCTGGCATCTGAACACACTGCTCTTATGATTGAAATTCGTTAAGGTGTTACAATGCGCAATATTGTAGTACACTGAGTATTACTGGGTTATGACACCAGGTGACAAGGGTACAATTTGTGTTGTCGGAACAATTTTTGTTATTCATTTATATTTGTTTGCTCGTTTTCTCGTAAACAGTAGTTGACAAGCGTATACCAATTCCGTCTTTCAGCCCTCTTGATCTCGATATGTTCTTAGGGCATTGTGGCGACTTTTTCGAGAAACCGCACTGAATGATAAACAGTGACTGTTCACAGACAATGTTGGTGGATAAGAACTGGACGCTGCTGTAGTGATGACTTTTTATTGTGTTTTGCAGGCTTGTGTTGTCACAGACTCCTAACTCCTTTCAATCTCTTGCAGCACCTTTAAAGTATCTAAGCAGAGGGAAGCCAACAGAACAGTCCCCTCTGGTTAAACCTGCATGTTTTATTTTTTGTCTGTCTCTCCCTCACTCTTTCTTTTTCTGTCCAGTTTAAATAGCGGCTGCGCATGAGTATGCGGTTTCTGATCGACCTTGCGGACACATTTATTTCTGAGCTGATGGGCATATTCCTAATGCATTGAAGCCTAACTGGACGAGCTTAAGAGCACTCTTTTAAGGATGGCTTCACCGATCTCATTTCGACCGCTACTCTGAACATACTGAAAGCAGTGGCATAACGAATGACTTGCACAAAATCGTGCGCGGAATGCTTCCGCGGAGCTTCCGAAGCACTTAGGGGAACGCAGAGGGCGTTCACCATCCAAACGACGCGTGCTGATCGGCGAGAAAATATGGCAAGAGTACTTTGCGCAACGGCGCCTAAACGTTTCGAGGCGTCCGATAAGGCACGCAGGGTGAAGCAATTCCGAGAGCGATAAGCGGCCCCCAAACATCGGGTTCGGGGCGCGGGGGAATGCGCAGAGGTGATACGAGACTTTGTGCTACGTTCTCTCTGTTGTGCGAATTTTTCCCATTTTTGATGGAAGGGTCGAGTAAAGTAGTTCTTGCCCGCTATAAGCAACGGGGAAGAGTTGAGAGGAGCCAGAAAAGAAAGAGAAACGGTGTGCGTTCTTGCTTGTGGAGTAAAAGCTGTCAACGCATCTTAGTATGTTGCCAGTATTATTTCAATGATTTACTTTAAAAAAAACTTGGAAAAAACAGGCTCATAATGCAAGAACATTGTACTAAAGAATAAAGGAAATACATTATGATAACTTGAATTCTGCGAAACTTTTCGTAAATGTCAAAACCAAATAAGAATGGTTCAGACAGTTCTGCGTACCATGAGAGGTAACCAACCGCTCATCAGGTTTGCCACTTTTTCTTTATGCTCCTTCCATAACCTAAAGGTTTCTTTATTTAAACATTGCTGTGACTACGAACTTGAGAAAGAAACACGTCAGAGTGGCTCGACGTCTTTGAAGCTTTTTGTCGGACAATGGTGCAGTCAGTTTTGTTGCCTTCCTTTCTACCGGTTCAAATAGGTGTGCAGCCGTCGAGACAAAAAAAAAAAAAAACAAAAAACTAATGCAAGCTGCAAAGAGAGGTGAAAAAAAGGGAGGGGGGGACAGAATGAGCGAACGAGAAATTGTGAGTTTGGCGACCAGCGAGAGTAAGATGCATGAGCCTAGCACAGTGGACGATGAATACAGGATGTTGTTTTTTTTTTTAGTCACCGTAGGCGAAAAAAGCCGAGTTGCAGGAGAGAAATAAAGAAAGGGCGATTTATAGAGGTCGCTCAGCCTGGGAACTTTTTCGACCGCCAGCATTGAGAAACAGCACGATTGGATGCACCATATACGGGCCCGTGCGTGCATCGGTGCTCAAAAAGCCCAAAAAGAGAAAAATAAAAGAAAAAAAAAACACCCCGCTGAACGTCTGTGGCAACTTTTAGGTCATGCTTCTTCATTAGAGAATCTAGGGTTTTGTTGCTGGAGGTCTTTGTTTACCTTGCTTTTGACTTCCTAGCATTTACAATAAAAAATAACAAAGTGAAGGACACTTCGTAAATCTCGAAGTCGATTCGGCAAAAGGCTGTGGCCATTCGCTGCCATGGGTTTTAACACTCTTTTAACATCAATTATTGATGAAATAGTTTAGGAGTGCAAAGCTCACAGTTGGCACTGTTGCAGGGCACGGACAGAGAGATGGTTTTGGCAAGATCATGAGACCTTAAAGGCGTTCACAATAATACTGCGGCAAGATGGTATTTCAAAAAGAGGCACAGTGGTGTTGGTTCCTGCGTAACAAAGTTGGCCACATAATGCTCAACCTACAAAACACTTCTGGAAACTGACCCCATAAGCCACGCTGGTTCATAGGCCATGATGGTTGACTGGATAATGTTCGAGTGAAAGACCTTCGACTACTGTCCACAACATAGCGCTTCTATCCCAACGTGACCTTACTCACTGCGCAATATTCTGCAAGAAACGAACTTGAGTTCTCGTCTGTCAACACTTCCTGTTTTAGCGGCGAAACTCCTTGTGGCATGGCCTGTGCGTCCTTGTTATGGGTAGCCGCCCTTCGTTAATACTTGAACCGGCTATAGAGCGCGGTACCTTTACTACACGCTTTAACAATGCAAATGGTACGACACTAGAGGGCGTTATTTGTAGAAACGAAGGATTGACGTCACACGTACGGAAGAAGACATAGACAATCGCGTGACTACGATAACGTGTTCTTCGGCGGTACCATATGCCAGGGGTGCTTTATAGTACAATAAAACTGCCGTTATGAGACGCGCGCGCATTGTGAGGCTCGGCGATGGAGTATGGACAAGGCTGCTGAGCGGCGTGCGCGCAGGGCGGTAGCGGCTCGCGCTCGAAAAAGGGACGCGGACGTGCGGGCGCGCGAAGCAGAAGCGTGCCGCGAGGACCCGGCAGTACGATAACGGGAGGCTGAAGTGGCACGGCAGTGGCGTGTGGACCCAGCTTAACCCCACTCTCTATCATTCACCCAACAGATATGCTGTCATTTTTTTTCGACTGCGGTTGTGCGCGTGGCTGGACTTCATACCGCTTTGCGGTATGTAGTCTGCTCACAAACAATGACGCTGTAGAGTCGAAACCGAAACTCCTTGCCATTAGAGTGAGCCTCTACGAACATATCGCACAATGACTTTCTTTTAGTCAGCTTTCTAAGTTTATTTGAAGGGACCCTGAAACACTTTTTGAGTAACCACGGAATAATTTTCACCGGAAAAGCGTATTACCTCACTAATTGAATGCCGCAAAAAAATTTAAGAATCCGTCCAGTAGGAATGGAGTTACAAAGATTTGTCACACGCTGCAATCACATTCTGTTTTCTCTGGTCCCGACTAAAGTGCTTGAAGCTGAGCAGGGAGAGATGGGAGGGGCACACACAAACACACACACACACACACACGCAAAAAACGTGACTCGCGCCTCGTGGCCTTGAACATTTTTTCTTTCTTTTTTCTTCGAATACGCGCCTTTTTTTAGTGCGATTGCGCGCACGCATGAACAAGTCACGGCCTTTCGCGGCGACCTCTGCAACAACAGAGCGATCCATGTTCAAATCAGCAAATGACTGTTAGATGGGCTTGCTGGGATTCATTCCGTGATTGCTCGAGAGAAAACTATTTTTAGCTGAGTTTGATAGTTCGTTGTAAGTTTCAGCCCGCGTGCTTCGTTGTAATATTTGGCTCGCGTGTTGTCGGGAGTCTCTACAACTGATCAGCAGCGTTTTCTGACCATGCTCAAAAAGTGTTGCAGGGCCACTTTAAGTGACCAGTGCATATGAATGCCGATGTTAGTGTAAAACTTCTTCGTTCTTCAACTAAAAAATGGCTGCGAACTCAATCTTTATGACTGAAATCTATACGTGCGCTGTTTGAACATTAGCAACGCCAGATTGAAAAGGTCATAAAAACTGCATCGGGAAAACTGCCAGGCCTGACTGCTCTGGTCATTAAGTGCATGAAATGGACATTAGCTTGTCGCTTTTGGAAATTGACAGCGCAACTCTTATACTTAAGCGTTTACGTAAACAAATACCCTCGAATGAAAAGGTCGATGACATTAAAAGCAAACTGCTGACGCTTGAACGAAAGAAACCCTGCAATAGTTCAATAAAAGAAAATCGCATTCACGCTTCGAGAACCACCACGTCAGAAGCGCGTTGCGCTGAAGTGAACAATATTTGCTCTTCGACTGTGGGAATAAAAGTGAGGGCAGGCACTGTCGTTCAACGAACAATGGACGTCAGCTTTCTTTGGACCAGCACGAAGCGGAGTGCATGCACAGTGGTGCACGCGCTCTTAGGAAACCAACAAGAGTTGAGTGTGAACCCAGCAGCGCCGACAGCTTGAGTGCTGAGGCCCTTGCGCTGAGTCTTCGGGTGAACAGGACTCTCCTCTGTCAACACGAGAACAGCAGAAGCGAGAAGGCAGCGAAGCGTTGGAAGTAAAGAAAGAATGCTCAAAAAAAGTTTACGAAAAAAAAAAATGAATCGAAAATAACAAAGCACCGAAAAAGTTGCTGGTTCACTGTTTTCGGCGCCCAGGAAAAATAAAAGCAATGGATGATATTGAAAAGTGTTTTTTTTTTGCGTATTGACTCCCCAGAAAGTTGCTGTGAGCTGTAATAATAAGCTTGGAGCGTTTGATGGATTGCAGCTTTTATGCCAAAACTCTACCAGATGGGCGCTTTGTTAAAGTTACTCTATCATCAGTTCTCTTCCCTGGTAATTTTTAAAAATATTTTCTTGGTTTAGTGAAGTTGTTTCTCTGTCTCTCTAGTGCGATATCTCTTGCCACACGCGGCGATGTCCGAACAATGTTGAGATAAAGTTGTTTCATTAAAAAAAAAATGGTAAGGCACTGAGTAGAAAACGGAGTGGACTTTGCTGGTACAAGCGGGACGCAAAAGCCATAAAATATCGATCGATGAAACATGTTACAGAATGGGAAGCCCGCAAGTTCAATTCGGAAGTTTGAAACTCCTTAACAGGATCCTTGATAAGATAGTCATTAGCACTGAACATCAAATGTAATAAAGTTATATACAGAGTACTCGTGAAAGGGCTTTATGGAATAATGCAAACACCTAAAGGTCAGTATGCCCCGTGTAATATTAGGTTATGGATCGCCTCCTTAGTGTTATTGCTTTAATTTTAAAAGGGCTGCCTTAGTTTTTCTCCGGGGTTCGCGTTTATTTAAACCAAGGCTGAACACGAAACCTTGCATACTGCTAATTTTTTTTCTGAGCTGTCAGAGTTAAACTAGATAACTTCGCTTAAAGTTTGCCTGAAAAACATTAAAAATACTGCGCTTTAAATACCCAATGAGGAAATGCATGCGATAAATAGAGCGAAGAACCTCTATTGTTACGGTGGTGAACAGTCACCATGGGGTAGTTGATGTGCTCTTCAAATGAACTGAACTATGTACAGGAGACATCGCATGGTATTACAAATATATATTTGGTCTGTAATGATTCTTTGTTTAACCTTGATTATTGATATGTGAAATTCGACGTCCCAAAATCACCATATGATTATGAGAGACGCCGTAGTGGAGGGCTCCGAAGATTTCAACCACTTGGGGTTCTTCAACATGCACCCCAATCTGAGCACACAGGCCTATCTTCGTTTGTTCTTATACCAACTGCTTAGCGTATATCTTTGGTGTAACAAATGTTGACTCTGTCGGAATGAGAAGGCGGTTTGTCGCAGAGCAAAGTACAGCCACCATCGTCGATATCTGTAGTACCCAGGTTGACATGCAGACCGAGAGTTCTTTCTTATATTCAAGCGTGTAATCAACGCAGATTTTGAAAGCGAACGTTCCACGCGGAGATTCTCAGATTACACTGCCCGTGATTGCTGCGTTTAGAACAAATTACGGGATTTTCTGGTTTTTTTCTTTACGTATTTTCTTTCTTTTGCTTAAACTTTACATTTTCTTTCTTTGCTTCAAACTTCTTTTTTCTCATTTATTGATTTATTTTTAGGCAGCAGCCCTTTCAGGAGAGCGATTTTCGGGCTAAATTATAATGGCATCTGTGGTGTTCTTTCCGACGTGCGTCAAGCAGTAAAAACATCCAACGAAGGGATCATACCATGATCATGCAAATGTTGTTTAGAAATTCAATTTTCTCGAAGACGATGTTTCCGCGATATGTGGTATAGCGATTGCTATGACAGAGGGTTCAGCAATAACTTCTTTTTATTTCGCGTGACTGCGGTGTTCAACTGTTGGTGTAGTTGTGTACAACTACCCCACGGCCGTTGCGTTCTGAGAAATGCTTTTGGTATGAAACAAATAGTACGTGCGTTTGTCTCCATGGACTTACGAAAAGAGTGAGCACGATAATGCCACTAAATTTGCATGAAGATAGAACGGGCGAAAGTCTGTAAACAATGCATACATGAAGCTTGAGCTGTGTACTTTGCTTACAGAATTACGAAGACAGATACCAGAGCACGATAACATTGAAATCACCTTTTTTTTTCTAATACATTTGTTCCTGTTGTCTCCCATATACAACTTGGAAGAGAACAAATATCTTGTGGAAATAGAAAAAAAAAAAACGTGTACGGTGTTTTGGAGATGCTTGAAGATTAAACTAAATTTTTTTTCTATCTAGACGGTGGGCTTTGCGAAAACATTACTCAAGCAAGTGCCCAAAACATTGCACAGTTGTTATAAACGATATTTTCTAGCCCGTTGCAGAAACTGAACGTTGCATGGAAATAAAATACGGTGGAAATAGAAGTGCTAAGAGTTATGCGCAGTCCCAGTTATAATCGCAGTGTTTAATGATTGACTTCGCAAATACCTACAGATTGTTCACCTTTCTGTTTATATTCGGGCATCGAACGAAACGAATAGAAAGAAAATGTTTCCGACAGTTATGAAATAGTACGCATGGCGCTGAATTCATGTTAAAAGAAAGCGCAGGGTGAATGTTCTGCCTAGACATGCAAGCAATAGTTCAAGCATGGCGTGGTACGCTTTAATATCCGTTGCCTCAATTGCCGTAACTGACATCAGTCGTCAAAACGTATACTAGTTGGGCACGAGCCCTTCAAAGGTCTGTCGTGAAACGAAATTCGAAAACACTATGTACACCGAGCGACTAGTCGAATTGTACACAAGCATAGTCCTTATGCGTGAGGTAGCAATAGAAGCATGCACTTGTATCAATATATATGCTTGAAACGAAACGTGTTTGTCTAAAACTGAGCAGTGCTTCTTACATAGTCTTGAAAATCACATAAAATCACGTAACATCTAACCGCTTGACATGCTCCCACAAAAACCACGTAGATATAGACGTAAACTTTTCGCAGACTTCAGTTTACAAATCTTACACAGACTTAGAAAACTAGTCTTTTACGTTTCATTGCACCTATGACTTGATTGATCAATCCTTGACCGTGTTCTTGTTTGGTACCTATCTTTGAATAGTAAAAAAAGTAAATAGCACGTGAGAAAGAGTCCGCCCGAAGGCCCATTCAGGCGCTTAAGTTCAAGCTATTGTCTTTTCATTGTGCCTCATTCGCTATGATGCAAATGCGACTATTACAACCCGTCACAAACAAATATTGATAAAGCCTAGCCTTCCTTCAAATGAGAAAACGAGGGAACCAACTGCAAGACCATCAGTAACGTGGAACAAGCGCACATCCCAGGAGCGACACAAGCGTGTAGGTAACAAAACGTGACAAAACATGAAATTCTACAGCATTATGTACACCGAGCGACTACTCGAATTGTACACAAGCATAGTTCTAAAGCGTGAGGTAGCAATAGAAGCACGCACTTGTATCAGTATATATTCTTGAAACGAAACGTGTTTGTCTAAAACTGAGCAGTGCTTCTTACATAGTCTTGAAAATCACATAAAATCACGTAACATCTAACCGCATGACATGCTCCCACAAAAACCACGTAGATATAGACGTAAACTTTTCGCAGACTTCAGTTTACAAATCTTACACAGACTTAGAAAACTAGTCTTTTACGTTTCATTGCACCTATGACTTGATTGATCAATCCTTGACCGTGTTCTTGTTTGGTACCTATCTTTGAATAGTAAAAAAAAGTAAATAGCGCGTGAGAAAGAGTCCGCCCGAAGGCCCATTCAGGCGCTTAAGTTCAGGCTATTGTCTTTTCGTTGTGCCTCATTCGCTATGATGCAAATGCGACTATTACAACCCGTCACAAACAAATACTGATAAAGCCTAGCCTTCCTTCAAATGAGAAAACGAGGGAACCAACTGCAAGACTATCAGTAACGTGGAACAAGCGCACATCCCAGGTGCGACACAAGCGTGTAGGGAACAAAACGTGACAAAAAAAAATAACATCTAGGAATGGCCTTTTTTCCTGGATATACACGTCAGAAAATGTCTCCAGTGTTTTATATGCGGGCATTGCTTGTAGCCAGTAAAAAAAAACAAAAAAAAAAACTCGCTATTGTGAACGCGATTAAGGCGATTCGCTATCAGCTTGCAGGCGTAAAGCTGTATGTTGGTTAAGATAATGAAGAAAAAAAAAGCGAGATCGAAATGAAGCGGACGTACGTTTAAGATGCATGACGTGCCCAGGAAGCCAGGAAGCTATCACTTTTGCCCTCTCCTTTCCGTTTTTCAAACGTAAAATTCCAGCACATCATCCATTGATAAAGATCCCTGATGAATATCAAGAATGCACAACAAAACCACAATCGCTGTCATTTGAGCAGCCCTTGCTGACTGTCGTTAGTTTTCTCTTCTATCCATTTCTTTCGCTCGCACTTTGTTTTGTGAAAAAGAAAGACAAAGAGAAAGGACGAAAGAGAGGGCGAGAGACTAACGACGCTCATTGTGGCCGAGTCACATATGAGAGAACTCCAATTACGGGGCAATGCGCGGTAATAAGCGAGCGAATGCTTTTTTCCAGCAGCGGTGGCCCCACGTTTGCTGAACAGCTGACCGGCGTTGTGATGATCGCGGTGCTGAAAGCATTTGTGACGGCGCTTGGTATGCACAACCTTGAGAACTGAAAACTTTCCTTCTCTCTCTGTCTCTTTCTGACTGCAGCGTGCTCTCTCTTAAGCGACATCTGCAATAGCACTTGGCCATTTCCGTGCCCAATCCCCGTTAACGACAACCCGCTGACTTCCACCGCCATCTCCTAATTTTTCTTTCGCTACGCAATCACAGAAAGCTGCGCATCACTTTCTCAGAACTGTCCATTGCAAATATGGCTTTTCATCTTTCCACCCCAGTTTCCATACGTTCTGTCGACGCCCTCTTGTGTTGCTGCGCAGCGGCGGATGGTAATTGCCCCTTGCGCGAAAACAATCAACACTGCATGTAATAAGCGTACTAAGGCGAATGGTATTTTGCACTGATTGAACCTTACTATTCATACTGTTTTTTACTGGTCATGAACCTTAGCGTTTAATAATAAGCCGCATAGGAACAACACCCCCTTCCTTTTTTTTCTTAATATGTATTTAGGTGCCACAATTGTTCACAGCGCAGTATAGTGCTGCTATAATGGATAAATTCAACACGTTCTGTGTTGATATTTAGGAATGTCATTACACTTTTTTTTCGTTTCTGTGCTAATACTCGCACCTTCTGACACCCCAGCATCAACGCTGACGTATAAGCTTTTCCGTGAAGCTTAAATGACCAAATAGCCATAACGGTATCTGCACCCTGAAAATTTGTACCTATATATCGATGGCGTGAAGACAAAGAAGAACTGTCGCAGGATGGCTACGTAAAGATTGCACATTACCACTTCGTATCTAAATGTCTGTAGCTATATACCACTCTATTCTCAATACTACTGTATAGTCAGTATTTGTAGCTAAAAATCTTTGGCGTAAAAGCGAACAAAAATCTTCGCAGGAAGGCTTGATAAAGGTTGCGCAATACCACGTCATACCTCAAAGTTTTGCAGATATATCACTATAGCCTCAAAGTTTGCAACTAGAAATTGATGATGTAAAAACAAAGAAAAACTCTCGCAGAAAGGCAAGATAAAGATTGCCCCGCCACGGTGGTCTAGTGGCTAAGGTATTCGGCTGCTGACCCGCAGGTCGCGGGATCAAATTCGGCTGTGGCGGCTGCATTTCCGACGCAGGCGGAAATGTTGTAGGCCTGTGTACTCAGATTTGGGTGCACGTTAAAGAACCGCAGGTGGTCGAAATTTCTGGAGCCCTCTCTCTCATAATCATATGGTGGTTTTGGGACGTTAAACCCCACGAATCAATCAATAAATCAAGATGAAGATTGGAAACACCCCCTCACGCGCTCAAATATTATTGCTGTGCTAAGCTGGAGGGCATGGGTTCGAGTCTGTGTCACATTGGCTGCGTTTCCATGTAAGGGCTGAATGCAAGTTCGTCCGTGTACTGATATTTAGGGGCACTGTGATGAAACTCAAGGGGCCAGAGTAATTCGACAGTCGAAAATACGGCGTGCGTCATAGCTAAAACGTTGTTTCGTTACATATTACCTTAGCCATTATTTATTGCTATCAAAAGCTCTTGTATTACTGTTGTATGCACTGTTATCGCTCTCGAAGCACCACCCTCAAGGTATTCGTAACCTTGAAGCTGATTTTTTTTCTATCAGCTTTGTTTGAGCCTGGTTGTTCTTACTTATTATCGACACAAATACAAACTCAGTGTGAATACACATTCATCAGTGTAAGCAGGTGCATTCTCATTCATAGACGGCTTCGCAAATATTGCACAGCGTGATTAAAAAAAAAGAACTTCGTTACACAAAGCACACCCAGCGCATATTGTTCCGAGTATACCACAGTAGCCACTATTATTTCTTCATTATTGATGTTTAGATAATTAGTCCTAATTACGCTTCTATTTAGACAAATACTCAACCAATCAATAAAATGGCATGAGGCAAATGCATGCATTCCTGGTGCCTTGTGGCTGAGTAGCGGGGAAAGCGAAACCCGAAGTAACGACGAGAGCATATGTCCTCTGCTCTAGTGCAAATATCAACACCGCATGTCGTGTTATTTTTTCACGCAGTGCGTAAAAAAATAAAACGGCATATGGTGTTGATATTTGCAAAATACGTTAGTTTCTAAAAACCACAGTCCTTGCTGTAACCAGTCTGGCAGTTCCCGTTCCATTGCGGCCTAAACAGGTTACCAATTTTAATATGACTCGTCGAATTGCTCCACTGTTCCTTACTGTATATGACTAAGTCTCGCCAAATGCTCATTTTATGGGATAGAAGAATAAACAAACATTTATGTCGCAGCATCTCATCTCCTCGCGTCACACAATATACGCAGCTTCTATCGCTTCCTAAATAAGGTTTTGCTCATTTATTCCTACCATCACCCGACTGTGAGCTGACAGCCACGCATAAAAGGCTGCTTCCTGCGAAGCCACTTCCAAGTTGGACAAAAAAATGGTTTCGCCATCCCTGGCGTGTGTAGAAAGACCCCATTGTATTCCGAAACTTTCCGTAGCATTGATAATCACACCACAGTTGGCCCATCAAATCTTCGACGTATGTTAGCTCATGAAACGTAATCGGTGCTCGCTTCGCCAACTCGCCTAAATAACTAAAACGTGACTCACTTTGTCACATGACCGAATAAGAAGACGCCAGAGCCCCGGCTACCAGCGATAGTATGCGGAATTCATGAAGAAAGACGCCTGCTTTAACGCCAGAGCTGTATATGGCATTGAAGAGACGGAGCTCAAAGGATGCCGATCCCGGGAAAGGGAATACTGGGGATCGTTACGAAAGATGCACGGCGCTGGAAAGATTGTCCACAGTGCTTCCTAAGCACCCAGTACCTCAACCGAGCCGAGATGATGTGGATGACAAACGAGCCGAGTTTCGGAGCACAGCCGCAAGCTGCTCACGCTAGGGTGAGTGCGATGCCGTGAGAAATGAACGATGAACCCCGGTGGGGCTCTCTTATGCGCCGACACTAGAATGGGGATAGGCCGGTGTTGTTATACCGATATAGCTATGATAGTGACGGGAATGATGGGAGAGCCAGCATGATTGCGTAGATGATCCCCAGATGAAAGTGTGTAAGATGCGGCTGGGGGATAATGAGGAAATAAATTTTCTTGGGAAACGACAAAGCCGAGTGAAATATGTGGATTGGAGTAATGTAGTATAAGAGGGCTGCAGTGCTACGATGATGGTCGCCTTTCACAAATTGAGCACCCAAGGAATTTCTAGTATAACAGAGATTAAAATTGCAGTAGGGCAGATCGCAGTCACTTGTACGCGTGAGTACTTATAGGGCGCCAGCGTTTGTGAATTTAACAGGAAGTTGCCAGAAAAGTGTGCATGGCAGGGTAATAGTTTCATACAAACCTTAATGTTTCTTCTTCTCTACGATCTATAATTTCTGTGACAGACTGATAAGATTTTATATAAATAATGTGTCCAGAAAATTACCTTCGAATGTAACAACACATATAGTAGTAATTTTATTGATTGATTGATATGTGGGGTTTAACGTCCCAAGGCGATAATATGAATATGAGAGACGCCGTTTAGTGGAGGATTCTGGATATTTCGACCACCTGGGGCTCTTGGACGTGCACCCAAATATGAGCACACGGGCCTACAGCATTTTCGCTTCCGTTGAAAATGCAGTTGTTGAAGCCGGGATTCGATCCCTTGACCTTCAGGTCAGCAGCCGAAATCCTTAGCCAATAGACCACCACGGAGGGGCGATCCGTAGTCGTCGATCTAAAACAAACACGTATTTACTTCATAAACGCTAGCGCCGGAACCTGGGAACAGAACAGGGCCTTTTACGCCCCACTTTATGGATCAAGCTTATGCTCGAGCTCTTATATTTCAACAATGGCCGTAATTTGTTTTTGATGAGGCCTCATCACGTGTGAGGCTCATGGGACGACTTTAAGCTCTCCCATTGTAGAGTACCTAGTACTCTATATTGTTACCCACTTTGTCTAAACACGAATTATTCCGTGGACATTATTTGCCAACAATAGACTAGATAAGTAACTGGATACTCCAACAATATGTTGCGCTAATCACCTCCGAAGCACTCCACCGCGGTGGTCTAGTGGCTAAAATACTCGGCTGCTGACCCGTAGGTCGCGGGATCGAATCCTGGCTGCGGCGGCTGCATTTACGATAGAGGCGCAAAGGCTGTAGGCCCGTGTACTCAGATTTGTGTGCACGTTAAAGAACCCCAAGTGGTCGAAATTTCCGGAGCTCTCCACCACAACATCTCTCATAATCATATGGTGGCTTTAGGACGTTAAACCCCACATATCAATCAATCAATCAATCAATCAATAAATCAATCAATCAATCAATCAATCAATCAATCAATCAATCAATCAATCAATCAATAGTTTCGAACCTTTTGCGTAATAATAAATACCACCACCAGCCATTTACTACCACATACAGAAGAGGAGATAGAGAAAGAAGAATACGGTCGAAGGAGTCCGAGGACGGGGTACCACTCAGCGAGAGCTTCACGGTGTCAGGAGATGGTGGAGGGTGAGCCGGTCAGCCAGAGATGCTGTGTCGTCGGAGATCACGGGGGCACAACCGGTCGGCATAGAATTCAGCGAGCGAGTGCCAGACGTGGACTACGCTTTCACGTGTCGCCGGCCCGCCCGCTTCCAAGAGCTGCCTCACCGGACCAGAACGAAAGGTTCACGGCAATCTCCGCGTTTTCTCAACGCGCGCCGCCAAGTTTTCCGGCTCGCCAACAGTACACGGCCGGGCCGTCAGCCGAACCGATGTGAGGAGTCACCCCGCCACGCTGGGTCTCGGAAGAGACCCATTTATGCGCTGGCTGAAAGTGCCAGGAGGCAATCAGGGGGCCGTCACAATAACGTTTCTAATCCCACGCTTTTTCTTGCCCACGTGGGGGTTGGTTTCCTTTTCCTGAGGTTAACAGGAGCTAGAAACGCTCGGTAGTCTCAAGCTCTGCTGCACCTCGCGGGGTACCCTGCGGGCGCTGCAGTGTCTGTGCAGTCAGGGCTAATCCGGTTGTACGCTTCATCTGAGCGCTGTCAAAGCAATGCTGCAAGCCGGAGCGAATGCAGCGCAACGGCTGACATGTCTCCTCAAGCTTACCGCACAAAGCAAATCAAAGTAAAACAAAATCTGCCGTGCAACCACATCTTACTACGGCCCTGCAATTACCACATCAAATCAGCTCACGAAGTTCGAAATGGTTCGTTCTTTTCTTCGACACAAAACCGAACCCATCAACAAACGAAGCCACGAGTGTGATTCGCTTCCCGCAAGCATAAAAACTCGGCAAATTCATTTACTACCCTTCATTTCTATGGTCGCTGAACGATCACAGTGCTGGAGTCTCCACTAGTTAATTTTAGGAAACTATATGCTTCAGTGACCGATGGCGTGACGTTATGGAGAGTGATTACAGCCGGCTTGCGCACACGCAAGGAAAAACCATGGCCAGACTGGTAGGAACGCTTGACTAGCAGCACTGTAGAGGAAGGTTTTTTTTTTGGTGGTGTTGGGGGTGGGGCGGATATGCCCATTTGGACAATCGTGATTCCATTTAATTCTGGTGTGGTGCGTGGAGCTTCACAAAAAGTTAGAGTTCTACCAGTAAGGTGTGCCGAAGCAGTGCGTTTCGGCTCCTTTATGTCATGTTCAAGAGAAAGGTGCTTGAAGTGGTCGAGCGGGAAATTTTCCTGAAAGTGCGTTCATTAAACACCCCAGCTGTACTGTACGCGCATACATACAAATATTAGATGCGAAGCAGCTCTTTGACTAGCCTGTGCAACGCTGTCACTCCATGTATCCGTACGAACACGGCGCAACGTGCTCCCCTTGCCCCAGCCGTCCAAGTAGTGCCAAGTAAATCACGCCGCAGCGGCGCATTGACGTCACGCTCTCTTCGTAGTGCGCGCTGACGTACTCCCTCCTTCGCCTGACGCCCGCTCACCGCAGCGCCCGCAGGTGCCGCCTCATCCTTTCGCCCGCAGGTGCCGCCTCATCCTTTCGCCCGTACCACCTGTCGCAGCCGCCGCTCGCTCAACTATCGCGACCACCACTTCCTACACCACCGTATTCTCATTTGCACCATCAACACCAGCTCTCATCACAGCCCCCACGTAAGCGCTGTTCAACCTGTGACGCCATCCGTGCAGAATGCTGATTCTTCGCATTCCATCAGGGTTTCCTTCGGGAAGATAGTGTGAATTTTGTAACAACGGGTATGCACTAGATGCAAGTCACATGCACGCCTGGCGTTTCAACAACAACTGAGAAGAAAGTTAGTTCTGCCAAAAGGACGTAACAATGAATGCGATAGCAACGTATTCGAATGTTTTACGGAGCAAGGCTAGAATTCCAGGAGCAATAATAATTGTAACAAACATGCGCTTGCTACATAACCAAGTTTCCTGTGGTGCGGCCAGAGTGGAGGACCACAAGGCTCGTGCGTAGTGAAGGCGTTGATATACGAAGTGAGGCTGGCAGTCAACTCTTTTAGATTCGATCTCACGTAACTCTACAAAGTACTGGTGCAAGAGAACACGGCCGCTCCAGGTAGACTTCTGGCAACATTTTTTTTTCGTGTTGAGAGCGCAGGCAGTAGAAGCTCCTGCTTGCTATGGGGGCACAAGGCGCATGCTGATCATTGCCGTAATAGCGTGACAACTATAAGCTACCCCTCCCCTCTTTTTCGCTGGCGAGATAAGCGCGCACGCTGACGAGCTCGACCAGAAAGACGATATTCGCTCCGCAGTAAGAGGAGGCTAGCGCATGGTTCCATATATATATATATATATATATATATATATATATATATATATATATATATATATATATATATATATATATATATATACGCGAATGACGGTGGTAGTGGCGGCAATGGTAAAAAGCAGCTGAGGTTGTCCATATAGTTCCTATCGCAATAATGAACTCGCTTCCCAAAGGCCCATCAACGGCCTTGCACAAAAAGCGTTCGCTTGAAATGTTTCATAGGTACACGTAACAGTGTGCACCATTTCGGATAGCACAAAGTATGTTGAAGAGGGAAAGCGTTTTATGTTATTTCAGTGCAACCCAGCTTTGTTGAAAAACTGGGATGTGTAACTAAACATGCTCCGCGAAGCAATCTTGGCCGACTTGCGCCAACTGGACGCCCCTCCTGTGCAGTATGTCTTGGCTACGATTTCATCTTTGGTCTCGGCGAGAATCCTGCTGGAATCGCATGGACATGCACACTCATTCTGAAACTCTTGCGTAATAATAAACACCACCACCAGCCATATATAAGGTCACGTCGAAGGAATGCACCAATTACAGACGTAGATGGTGGGGAAAAAAAAGTTCAGCGAGCGAGTTAGGAGGACGCTGTCCAGAACAATGAATGACGCTACCTTGAAAACTTCTTTATCGAGAGACCTTAAAGCAGAGGCAGTGCTCACGCCATCTGCGCCGGAAGAGGAAGAGAGTGTGGAGAGTTGGCGCATGCGCAGTGGAGAAGGGGACGTGTGAAGGAAGGACGGAGACAGTCCCGAGAAAAAGCTGCTTCGTATATATAAAAACGCAGACGCAAGAAACCGACATATTCTGGTATAGTCACGTCTTGTTTCGCCATTCCTTTATCAGCCATCGTCTGTACACTTGATTGTATTCACGCTGTCTTGTTTTCCCGTTTGAAGAGGAACCCAACTAAATAGCGAAGTGTTGCAACGTGGAGGTGAAAGGAACTTTTTCCATCGAGCCTTTTCAGGCAATGAAGATTTACTGACCCACACAAGGCCGGCTGCTTCGTCTAAATTGAATGAAGGGGATGACTCTGTTCGAAGCAATCTCATGCTGTCGTCGATGACCCTCAGTTGTCGATTGCAACCCTTGTCGCCCGCTTTCCCAGCCTTACTTTCAATTTTATGTTTCGTCAACTTCTCTTTTAAGTCGAGGAGACAGAAAATTTATTGTGTAGCGAAAAAACGTAGGATTTCAGCACCCTGATTTTTTTCACTTGTCTGCAAAAGCGTCCAGACAGATTCTTCAAAAGGAAGCGACCCGTTGCCGTTTAAAATAAGTAGTATACTTACACCCTGAGTCTTTCATTGAGTATTTTACGAAGTGTAAACCCCCTTCTATTTCGAAACCTGAAGGAAGGAACAGACGGAAGAGGATATCTATCTATCTATCTATCTATCTATCTATCTATCTATCTATCTATCTATCTATCTATCTATCTATCTATCTATCTATCTATCTATCTATCTATCTATCTATCTATCTATCTATCTATCTATCTATCTATCTATCTATCTATCTATCTATCTATCTATCTATCTATCTATCTATCTATCTATCTATCTATCTATCTATCTATCTATCTATCTATCTATCTATCTATCTATCTATCTATCTATCTATCTATCTATCTATCTATCTATCTATCTATCTATCTATCTATCTATCTATCTATCTGTCTATCTATCTATCTATCTATCTATCTATCTATCTATCTATCTATCTATCTATCTATCTATCTATCTGTCTGTCTGTCTGTCTGTCTGTCTGTCTGTCTGTCTGTCTGTGTGCGTGCGTGCGCGCGTGTGTGTGTGCGCGCGCATGTGCGTGTGTGCGCGCATGTCTGTGTGTGTGTGTGTGTGTGTGTGTGTGTGTGTGTGTGTGTGTCACCCTACGATAAATTGGCTGTAGGCGGTAATCGTATAGTAGGGGTGTTGAAATACTATTTCTTGCCGATACCCTCACAATTGATTCAAAATTACTAATGAGTGAAAACACTGATTAGTAATGAGTGAGGACACTGAATGAGTGTCACATAAGCCAAATACCGTAAGAGCAATGTTTGAGACAAACTGTCGTTCGTATAATGAATTTTTTGTGGGCGCAACACGAAGACACAACAAATGCTTCACGAGGACCAGCGCCGTTTTTTTATGTCTTCGTGTTGCGCACGCAAAAGTTTGAACAAAGACACACTGCCATGGGTGAGTGGTAGTAACGGGACATACACTGTACCATGAACCTGAGGCAAATGCATGTTAATGTAATTGTTTGTGCGAGCAGTCGAAAATGTCACAGGAAAAAGAAAAAAAAAACGCCAGGCCTGCTCGGTAGACACAGCACTGTTACAGCGAAAGCTAGACGAGAGGCCTTTCGGAGCCTTTTGAAAACGCTTTTCAAAAACACAGAAAGGAGTGCCACGGAAAGATGGGAATTATTTAGGCAAAGGATAAAAATGAAGGCAATAGAGTGTGGTTGTTACATGCAGTATAAAGCTCGAAAACAGGAACGCGAGCTACGGGCAGAGCTAAATGATTTGGTGAAGATTGAAGCAGAAAACCCGGGCTTATTTACACATCAACTGCAGGTTGTCAAAAACAAAAGTGAATGTCTTGAAGAGGATAAATATAAAGGCGCAATTATACGAGCAAGAGCTGAGAGACACCTCGTGGGTGAAGCCTCGACAAAGTGAGCCTTGTCAGATGAAAACGCATATGCGCGAGCTCACGGCATGCGAGAGATATAATTGAATGGTAAAATACTGACAGAACATAAAGATGTCATGAAAGCTTTTGAAAGCTACTATCAAGACTTGTCTGCTTATCGCGAACCAAAGGAGCTGGGTTTTGTAGATGAGTTCTTGATAGAAATGCCGACACTTAATGCTGAGGACAGAAACTTATCGGAAATGTCTATTAGTATGAGGGAAATTGAGAAGGCTATCGATGATCTTGGCATGGGCAAATCATCTGGTGCAGATGGCATTAATGCCACCTTTTACAAGGCATTCAAGGAGGATATGGCCGTCGCATTGCATGAATGAGGTTTTTCAGAGTCTTTAGATCGCGGAACTCTGCCTCCATCATTTAATCGGGCGCACACTGTGCTGATTCCTAAAGGGAAAGAACAACATGTTTTACGCATTGATTGATTTGTGGGGTTTAGCGTCCCAAAATCACCATTTGATTATGAGAGACGCCATAGTGGAGGGCTCCGGAAATTTTGACCACCTGGGGAACATGTTTTACGCAAAGTGACAGGATATAGGCCAATAGCGCTAACAAACGTAGATTATAAGGTGTTTATGAAAGTTCTGGCTAGGAGGTTGCAAGGAGTTATATACAAGTTTGTCGGGCCACATCAGACTTGCGGCTTCAAGCGTAGGAGCAAATTCAGGAATATTCATGTCACCAGCAGCATTTTGTAGTATCGTGACGCTGCGCTTCTGAAAGTAGCCATGTTACAAATTGATCTAGCTAAGGCTTTCGACATGGTTCCACACAATATACTCTTCACCTTAGCTGAGTACGTTGGTCTTGATGCGATCATATGTAAAGGTATTAGATTGGCATACAAAACTCCAACCACAAATTTAATTGTAAATGGAGAACTCTCACAGCGCATACAAGTACTTTCCTCCGTGCGCCAGGGGTGTCCTTTAGGTCCTTTGCTTTTCGCTCTATTTTCAGAACCACTTTGTCAGAAAGTGATTCACCATGCAGGGATTCCTGGTTTCAGATTGCAGTCATGTGAAGTGCGTGTTTTGGCATACGCCGAAGATATTGCCTTTTTTGCTGTTGATAGCAGGGTAGCAAACCGGATGTGCTCTGGTTAACCTCCCTGCCTTTCCTTGCATCTTTATCTCTCTTGCTGTTGATAGAGAGAGTGCCACTTCGTTATTAGAAATCACTCAAAGGTTTTGTGGCACGAGTGGAAGTTTAATGAACAAAGAGAAAAGCATTGGTTTATGACATGGTAATTGGGGCCTCACGCCCAGTTCCTTTGAAAATATTCAGTGGCTCAAGACACCAAGTCGTTACCTAGGGGTACCATTGGACAGGTATCAAGACAGTGAAGCGTTTTGGCTTAAAAAGGCCGAAGAACAGCGCGCAACAGCCGAAGAATGGGGTGGTCGTGACTTATCAATTTTCTCTCGGTCAGCTGTATGTAACGTGTTTCTGGCTACTAAAATTAGGTACCTTTTGCAAGTACTTAGTTGTACGCGTAAAAGCATTCATGAAATCTACAGGATATTATTCACGTTCATCTGGAGCTCTACATGGGAGCGCACATCTAGAATGAACTTTTGGCTTGTTAAGCAAAGAGGGCTGTCTTTGTGCCATCTGTTTTTTAACTAAGTAATTTCACGTTTCCTGCTAATAAGAGACCGGAGAGACTCTTTTTTATGTTTTTTATTTCAAACAACGCTCTTACACCACATGCCTGACTTCTTTGTCTCTTCAGACAGGGGAGAACGACACACCTTGTCACCGTTCTTGCGCGAAGTTGTGTTCTCATATTGTTTCTTAAGGGCAAGGTTTTCGATATATTACCTAACTAATGTAAAAGAAAGCGCCTTATGAAAGACCTAATACACAATGTTTTCCTGTGCCCCTTTACCGTTTAAAGTATGAAAAATTATATGGAGATGACGTACTAAAGCGAGTGAAAAACATGTGTACACCACCCAATGGTAAAACCTTCTTTTTAAAACTTCATACGGGAACCTTGCCAGTAAAAACGAGGCTTGAAGAGAGAGGAATGTATGTACAATGGGGAAGCAGCTTTTTCCTGTGCAACAAACCTGAGACCATTGAACATGTATTTTTTGATGATAAGAATGCTATTTTCTTTTGGGACATTTTACAGAGAACTATAAAAAAAGATTTACCTCTTACTCCATAAGGAATTCTTTTTTTGCCTTGTGATAGTTCTGTGGAAAATTTGGATGTTATATTTTACTTGGTCTTCATTCGGTTTGGCGTAGTATGTTATTGTACAGACACTGTGATGCAAGAGTTTTATCCGTTAATGAGTGTTTCGTGGAAGCTGTTATAAAAGTCCGAGATGTGTATAAGACTACCGACTGTGTTGAAGATGTAAAATATTTGTTTGATGCGTTATCACACATGAAACACGTGTGACGGTGATTGTCAGATTAGCTTAACCTGTAGTCAAGAAGGCAATAAAGAAAAAAAAACCCGGAGTAGCTCAGTGGTAGAATACTGGGCTGGCCCCCAGCGGAACCTGGTTCGAGCCCCACTGTGCCATTGGTGCTAGGATATGCCTTCCTAAGGCAAGTTTGGCAACAAGTTACAAGCACCGGTGTCACTCAGTGGTAGAATATTGGGCTGGCACCCAGCGGACCCGGGTTCGAGCCCCACTGTGTCATCGGTGCAAGGTTTTTTCTTCTAAATTTTGCGTGACGTGGTTACGGACACCGGTGGTGGCGGCAGCGGCCGTGGCAGCGGCTGTGGCAGCGGCGGTGGCGGTGGACAAGTGCGCGGGACCCGCAGTGTGATCTCATAACAGCTTCCACTGTGAAAAGCGGGTAAAAACTAGCCTCTTGAAAGGAGTACTATGCCTACTCACTTGAGTAGGCGAGATGCAAACTGGGTAAGCGTGACATAGGAGTAATGACAGGAAGGCGCCGGGAAAGATACAAGTGTCACAGAGGTTACCCTGATCCAGGTACTTAGTTATTTGAGATGTTTGCGGCAGCGATGAAAATATCAAACGCCTGTGGTGACACTGTCCTCGATTCGCCTCAGAGAGACAACTACTTACCAACGCGTTGCTGTGACTGGATGATCGGCCTGTTTCTTTGCTGGTGCTATGACAGCATCGTCCCCATCCCTCGACAGCCCACAAGGCAGTGAAAGCCCTCTTGTGTTTGCTGAGAACGATGGGTTTATGTAAACGCCTCTGACTTGCGGTGGAGTTCTACATGCTGCAGGGCATTTACTCTCTGTCTCTTCTTTTTTTCTTTTACTTCTCTTCACTCTTTCTCATCTCTCTTGTTCCCTTCCCTAATCCCCCAGTGTAGGGTAGCCAACCAGGTGTCTTTCTGGTTAACCTCCCTGCCTTCTCCCTTTTGTTGCTTCCTTCTTTCCTTCCTTCAAATATTATACATAGACTGTTTCAGGGATTATGAAGATATGGATGAGAAAAAGAGACAGGAAGTGGATGACGACAATGCCGACTCAGTTGCGTGAAGTTGCATTGTTTAGGCCCAAAACTTTTTGAAAAAAAAATATAGATCAGGCAATGATTGAGGAAAATGAAATAGCCAACGCTAGCTAATCAGCGCCGATTGATATCTAGAAAAAAACGATAACAGGCGAGGAAACAGACAGACAGACAGACAAACAAACAGACAGACAGACAGACAGACAGACAGACAGACAGACAGACAGACAGACAGACAGATAGATAGATAGATAGATAGATAGATAGATAGACAGACAGACAGACAGACAGACAGACAGACAGACAGACAGACAGACAGACAGACAGACAGACAGACAGATAGATAGATAGATATATACACAGACAGACAGACAGACAGACAGATAGCTGCCATACATACATACATACATACATACATACATACATACATACATACCTACATACATACATACATACATACAGACAGACTACACGAAGAGAGAGACAAATAAAAACAAACGACCGAACTATAACCAACTAATGAAGGGATAGAAAGGAGCAAACCAAAATTTAAAGTTCGACGCTCGCTTGAAGTTAGAATGCTATGAAAGAGAACGTTCTCCGGAGTTCAAAGGCAGTCCACACCACGGTCACTGCGCATGCACTCTTCATACCAAATGCTTTCGCGCGTGGCTTTGATTGCAGTCAGGCTTCAATTACGCACGCAGAGTAGGCTCAGATCGCATGAGTGCGTCAACGATGGCATTTAGTGCTTCCTCCCTACCAGTGGGCTTGAAAACTCGTCGCAGTGCAAAGGCTTGCTCGCCTCTCGTAACACTAATGCCCACGCGGTCCAACAGTATACGCTCCCGCCTTTTCTACGCATTAGCGGCCATTCGTCACTGACGATGGAAAGCGGGTTGCAAATAACCAGCGGGCCTTTTTCTACGTTTTACGTTGACCTACTCCGTTTAGAGCCTGTACCACGAAATGGAATATTATTCTTCACTTTTTCAGGCACCACGCATTATAGCAGTGTATCAGCGAATCACGCCTGAAGAGGCTTGGTGGAAAGATAGTTTGACATTTTTTTTTGTTGGTTCACGCACGAAAAGACGTATTTACATGGGCGGATAGAAACAGAGATTCGAAGTATTCTCTGGCTCTTGAAATTACCGAGCAAATGTTTTTTGGAAGCCGCAATAAGAATGAACAATAACGATCATGGAAAGTTATGCAAGGATGCTTGTGAACTATGCGAGCTGCATGCGATGTCATCTGAAGAAAGGTGTCAAAGTTGCGTAGCTAGGGTGAACGAATGGATGCGATAGATACAAACTGGAATAGTTAATGAAGAAGGCTAGCAGTCAACGTTACTGGGATCCGAGAAGGCGTAACGTTACGAAATCCTGTCATAAAAGAATACTGCCGCTTGAGTGCAAAGCTTCAGTGTATTCGTGCAGACGGTGAAGCGAGCAGTGAAAGCGCAACATGCACTATCGCCCTCAGCGTGAGCTACAACTCTCGAACGCGTGGCCGAGCGCATTGCAAGGTTGAGCACTGGTGCCCAGTAAGACATTATTTCAGGGTATATGGACAGAGGCTGGTCGCTTCTGCAGATGCACGTCACCCGCACTCGCTTGCTTTCGCACTCGAAGTTATCATTTCAGAAGCTGATGTCACCACAGCACTAAACGAGGGCGAGTGCGTAAGCTAGTGGAGGTAACGCTGATTCATAGGAACAGCCGAATGCTTCCTTCAGAACTCGAAAACAATTCACCATTGCCGCAACTGCACAACTTGACCACATAGAGAAGCATACTTGTATACATAAAGAGTGGACACTGTCGTAGGGCCGTGTGGCCCAGCTATACTGCGCTGCTTTCAGCGCCACGAGTGGTTGGTCAGACCCGATAATGTCTTCAGCATAAATAAATAACAAAGTTTTGTTTTTTCCGATGCTGGGATTTGAAGCCGTACCCTCATGCACCGAAAGCGAGTGTCTTTACCACTAGGCTACACACCCATGCTTACGGGAATTGAATACATGTACAGCACATCTAAACCACATGGATGTGCCTCTGTGCAAAACAAGTGCAGAAAGAAAACACTTTCTAGTCATACTTTATTGTTTTCTGTTGTAAGGCAATGAATGTCCTCATTAGGACGTGGCATAGAGCGGATATGAAAAATTGCTTAAATTATTAAAATATCTGCTTTGAAAAAATGGATGCCAGACATGGGTGGTTATTGTCCTGCTGAAGAGGCTATTAATGTCTTAAAAATGGAGTAAAAGCGAGGATGGGTACGCTATCTAGCGGTTGGTTAGTTCATATATATGAGCCATCTACTGAACTTAGTCGAGATATCGGGAGAGCCAGCTCACATGACCACACTTTTTTGATTACCCGACGAAGCCAGCCGGCGCTTCTAATCGCTGCTTGAGCGGCACCCACGTGCAGCCTTCGCAAGCTTTAAGTCACACAGAGAACATAACACGTGAAGGACGACGCTATTAATATAGACTTTTGCAGATTATGACGGCGAAGGCGGAACCTGGCAAAGCCACATTAACTCTGTATGCGCTAAACTGGGATCTGGATGCAGTACATTAGTACATTATTAACCACTAGGAATTATTTTAAAAGTAGCATTCTCCGAATTCTCTATTTTACATTTTTTCATTGTCACCTAACATATTGCATAGATTCATGGGGATGGACTTTTAAAACATATCTAGAACCCTTACGTATACTACAAAAGCGAGCACTTCGAATAATACACAATGCTAGATATGATCAACACAGCGCGCCATTGTTTCGTAATATGGAAATCATACCATTCGATAATTTACGACAGCAAAAAATTGCACTTACCGTCCATAATGTCATTTCTTATAACCTGCCCTTTAATATATCAATATTTTCATCCTCTTGCCGCCTTACCAGACGTGGCACATTACATAATTTCAATCTTCCGCCTACTAACAATGTTTATGGCAAACAATTGCTACAATTTGCTGGAGTAAAGGTCTGGAATGATATACCATGCCAAATAAAAGAAAGCAAAAGTTTAGCCTGAGCTCTTAAAAAATACTTTCTGCAGAAAAATGAACAGGTACACTAACACACACTTCGTTGTAATCTCCACTTCGTTATATATAGATTATTTGTCTAACAAAATCATAGTTGACATGGTATACGTACTTTTATGTATTTGATGTATTGTATACATACAATCCGTTGTTTGCATGGAACAATGCTGCAAGATACTGCAAATGACTTATCACAAATATGTTTCCTTCTTATATTTTGTTTTGATTTTTTTCTTTTCTTTTTTTCTTGTATGATTGAAGTGTACTTATAAAATATCTGCTTTGTTAACACAATCTGTTCTTTTAAATGCATATTTATTTAGACTCCCTACTAGCCAGTGGCTATGGGTCTAACCAGTGTTGTGTATTTTCATGTAATAAGAGAACTTGAAAGAAAATAAAATGAAATGAAAAATGAACCTCGCCACGGGTCTGCACGTCCTTTTTATTGCAATATTAAGACGCTACGTTAAATGAAAAATACCGGCTTCCGATTAGCTTTAATGATGCATGTGTTGTTATGACGCTTTGGGATCTTACTAGGTTACCCGAGGCACCATATTTGAGCGTGTCAGCGAACACCCAGAAATTAACGGTAAGTGAAAATGAGTTGTGTCGCGTTTCAGCCGGAAGGTTGAGATTTCAAATGATATCATTTCCCTTTGTGGAATCAATTCAAATAAAGGAACCTCAAAACAGCACACGCATGACAAGGTAAATAAAACGTGATAAGAAAATTAAACTTCAGGACCTAAACACTCTGAAGGTAGTCACGCGAGTTGTTGAGAGGCTCCTGGCAATGACCGTCGTCATACTGATCAGAAAAGATATTTCCCGTTATTCTGTTTGAAAATGCTAAACCTTTTGTTGAATACACATTTTACCATAGCCGAACATAGGAGGCCTGCTAAATAGAGGAAATAATTGATTGATTGATTCATTGATTGATTGGGGTGTTTAACGCCCCAAAACACCATAAGATAATGAGAGACGCGTAGGGGAGGGCTATGAAAATTTCGACCACCTAGGGTTCTTTAACGTGTACCTAAATATGAGCGCATGGGTCTACAGCATTTTGCCGCCATTGATGGTGCAGCCGCTGCAGCTGGTATTCAATACCGCAACCTGCAGGTCAGCAGCCGAGTACCTTAGCCACTAGACCACAGCGATGGGGCACACAGGCGAGGATGCATCGCCTTTATTCTGTAGGGAGAATATTATAGGGTGTTCACCGATAAATGTAATCGGGAACATACAGCTGGAGGTAGGCACCAAAACATTCAGCAGATCCTACATACCTTGGAAATCGACGTTATGCGAGGCATGCGGAAGGAAAGGTTACCGTGTTATAAAGTTTTATTGAACGACCTGTTATTATATGACGCTAAATAATAAATAATATAATATGTACAATTTTTGAACGCACAGACATATGTTGAACAGTTGCAGATGTTTATATAACCAGTTTATTGATCTCAAATGTCGCATTAAATAAATTAGTTAATATTTTTGTAAACAGTTTGTAGAGAGTGGACAGAAAGCTGATCGGCCCGTAATTTTTCAAGTCCCTGACGCCTCCTTTCTTATGGTATAAAATGATGTTGGCGTTCTTCCAAAACTCTGGTACCTTCCTCCCAAGAGACACATCGTAAGTAAGGTGGCCAGTTTTTCCAGCACAATTTATCCGTCATCTTCCAGCAGGTCCCTTGCTAAGTTATTCTCCCCAGCGGTTTTGCCTCTTTGCACGAAGCAGGATTTTGTACAGGCTACACCACAATAGACCATATTCATACTATCAATAAAGTAATAGAGAAATGCGTAGAATACAACTAACCCCTATACATAGGCTTCATAGGTTACGAAAATGCGTTTGACTCAGTCGAGACATCAGCAGTAATGCAGGCACTACGGAATCTGGGCATCGATGAACCCTACATAAACATACTGCAAGAAATCTATAATTGATCCACAGCCACCAAAGCTCTTTTTAAGAAAAGCGACAGAATTCCAATAAATAAGGGTGTCAGGAAGGGAGATACGATCTCTCGAATGCTATTCACCGCGTGTTTATAGGAGGTTTTCAAAACCCGGAATTGGGAAGTGTTAGGGATGAGAGTTAATGGAGAGTATCCTAGTAACCTGCGATTCGCTGACGACATTGTCTTGATGAGTAACTCAGTAGACAAATTGCAGCTGATGATAACTGAACTGGACAGAGAAAACAGCAGAGCAAGCCCGAAAATTGATATGCACAAAACTAAAGTATTGTGCAGCAGTCTCGGCTGAAAACAGCAATTTGCGATAGGTGGAGACACGCTGAAAGTTGTAAAGCAATATGTTTACTTAGAAGAAGTACTAACCTCGGTACTGAGCCATGAGAGTGAAATAACTAGAATAAAAAGATGTGTGGAACGCACTGGGCAAGCATTCTGAAATCATGAATGGTAATCTGCACTAACCCTCAAGAGGAAGGTATAAAGCAACTGCATTTTGCCGGTACCTACATTCGGAGCAGGAATTTTGCGGCTTAGATAGAGGGTTCAGTTTAAATTGACTACAAGGCCGCGAGAAATGGCAAGGAAAGTTATATGTGTAACATTAAGAGACAAGAAGAGATCAGAGTGCGTCAGGGAACAAACCGTGGTTAAGGATATCATAGTCGAAATCAAGAACAAATGGACATGGCCTCGCACATAGCACGTTGGCAGGATAACCACTGATCATTAAGGGTAACTGACTGGATTTCCAGCGAAGCCAAACGCTCGAAGGGGAGACAGAAAGTTAGGTAGGCTGTCGAGATTAAAAAGTTTGCATATATAGCGTGGAAGCAAAAAGTACAATACCGTGTTGATTGGCGGATCATGGGACAGGACTTTGTCCTGCAGTGGGCGCAGTCAGTCTGATGCTGCTGATGATGAATACGATGATGATATAACCAGTTGTTTGCACTTGTGCAACAATGTCAACAGGAACATCAGTATTAGCAACAGTAGAAGCGATAACCTGATATGACGCGCTGATCCTCACGACAATGACAGCCCTGGACACTGCTACATAAATCAACTTCAGCGGATTGTACCTAACTACAGTTGATCTTGACCCGACGTGACGACTGCATCGTAGGAGCACATATGTAATGTTTATAAAATTGGATAGCCCACGCTGCAACTACAATAGTCGTTTCACGAACATTAGAGTCTGCTCGAAAAGTACTTCCGAGACCTCGCGTAGCTCTCTGGCAGAATACTTCATTGCCACGCAGAATGCTGGGGTTGGATTCCTGCTGGGACCATGACATTTATTCTTCGGAGTGGTCAGGTCAACGCTGCCGATGTCATCTCTTTTTAGCGCCCATGCGTTAAAATTACGCATGTGTGTTCTCGTAGTTCCTGGGTAGATACTTAGTGTCAATCAACTATGGCACATACCCGCATAACAGTGACACATACCCACTCATGGGTATGTGCCCCTTATCCCGCACATAATAAGTTTGGTTGACGCAAAGTCAAGAGGGTTATCACGAGTGCACCTAAGCTAGATAGATAGATAGATAGATAGATAGATAGATAGATAGATACGCAAGCAGACACCAAAAGTGCTTGGAGTACGCAAAAAAAAAGGCATCGCATTTATATTTAATCGGCTCGAGGATTCCCGCAGGCTCAAAAATGCAACATAAATGATAAAGCAGCTACAGTTAAGAGAAAAAGCGAGCTTTTCATTGTCGGACCTCCTTCTGGAAAACTCAGACACAATAAAACTTGTATTTATGTGAGTTAACATCAAACTGCAACGTTAAGGTCTCTCATTTCTCTTAGTATGAGCACTTCATCTAAAATCAGCTGAAGTTTAGAATAAGAGGAATCAACATCAGGCTATAGGAAGCGAGTCAACAAAGATCACGTGTCTTAAAAATTGACGTTTCTGTCACAATGTTTGCTCTAGCTGTAACTTACAAGGCGTGCCAACCAGTACAAGTTTCAAAAGTGTAGTGACAAAGATGAACTTCATAATCACAGTACCCTTAATTTCTCCTAAGAAGAAGCTTCTGTTGACTCTTTCTTCTACAGATATACGTTTCAAGAAGTGTAGAAGTAAAAAAAAAAGAATATCAAACTCTAACCTTCAAACCTTTACGTTTTGTTTTTAGAGATTTATGTATCTGCGGCGGCTGCATTTCTGATGGAAGCGAGAATGGTGTAGGCCCATGTGCTCAGATTTGGGTGCACGTTAAAGAACCCCAGGTGATCGAAATTTCCGGAGCCCTCCACTACGGCGTCTGTCATAATTATGTGGTGGCTTTGGGACGTTAAACCCCACATATTAATCACCAATCGTGAAATATGTATCCCGACTATCCACTGAAGTAATAGATGAAATTATAATCAACCAGTCGCACTGATGGACACGCGTCGACTCCGAAGCTCTTACTGATCCCCTTGCTTCTTGTGTCAAATTAGGTTTTATGTTACGGTACTTTCAGTTTCGAAATTCAGATTGGTAGAACCCAACAGTGGGGGGCATAAGTTAGTGGGGGAGGGGTAGGCCAAAAAGGGAGAGTGGAGAGTTTAAGCATATGCGGGTGTGTTCTTGTATACTGCAGTCGCTCTTGTTAGCGACCGCAGAATGGGAACGGTGGTCGAAATTTCCAGAGCCCTCCACTACGGGTTTCTCATAATCATATTGGGGTTTTGGGACGTTAAACCCTACATATCAATGAAAAATCATCAAATTGGAAGAGTAATCATGTACAAAAAGCCATTGTTTTCCGTACGGGATGACGAAATGACATAGTTCAGCGGCACTAGGCTGAAAGAAATAGGTGTATTCGAAGCAACATCAAGAAGTGTTCGCTCATTCATAGTTGAGGTGGTTCCTTTTCACTCCAATAAATGGCCCCATGGTGATTTTGGTGGTGAACTAAACAGCCAGCACAACTCGTAAAATATGGTGTACTATCGTGTGAGATGCGAGACTTCATATGGATAAAGTCTTTTTGTGAGCAAATACTTCATCCATATGTTTACCTCAGAAAAAGTGTTTTCGTCAGCAAAAATAAAGTTTTTCATTCCATTTTTGTCAACAATTTATCAATAAAGTTTTTCATTCCATTTTTGTCAACAATTTATCGCATTCAAGGCTTACATACCTTTCTATGCTTCTGTAGCGACGAGAGAAGGAGACGTGAGATGACGTCGAAGGCGGCCGATAGGGCCGAGCCGATCTCGCCACTTTATTGCAGGCCTGAAGTGGAGCCGCGGTGGCTGTCCACGTCCCCAACCGCCAGGTCAGAAGCTCGTTCTCATTCTCGCGCAGCTCAAGCTAGCATCTGCTGCGCGAGAGGCGCGGTGCGGTGATTGAGAAAATGATGATGATGATCATACACTACAGGGCTCCCCCCCTAGCGCTTTGCGCGATTTGAAGTGTATATGACAAAGAAAGAGAAAGAGACTATGTACATGAACGACAATCCGCAAGGTGTCCGTTTAGGAAGTCCAGTTTGTCAACGTGTAGTGACCAAAGGGAGCCAGTGGGTCTCTGGTGGGCGACACTGGGAGTTGCGCAGAGGACAAAGAAGTAAGCGTTCCGAAACTGTGTTTGCACACAAGTGGGTGACAGGATGACCAGCTGGGGCTAGCTGGGAGCGCACAGGGTGTCGCGAGTGAGCATTGCAGGTAGTAAAGATGCGTTCAGGGTGAGGTGACGACGGGTGCACAAAAGCTGATTTGGCCCCTGCGCGCGAAGCAATTAGAAGTGGCGTAGTGAAGTCCTGCAGACCACCCATCGACAAGCAATGGCCTTGATGGTGCCCTCGCGGGCGTGCACAGCACTGGTGCCGATGTCGGTACGCAGGTGTCGTGACGTGAGTGGCATCTGAATATGAGTGGATCTGACCACCCATGCTGGCAGTGAGCAAGTAGGATTGTACACGCCGGGCAGAGGTGAATGACGCATGCGGCCCGTAAAAGGGTGTGCCCACAGTCCAGTCACACGCCAGCTCGCCCACGGCTTCCGTCAAGAGCTCAGCAGGAGGCGTGTCACGGGATCCAGCAGACATGGACTCCAGAGGAGGCTCAGTGGGCGTACCCTGACCTGGCGAATCACCCTCAGTAGTCGGCGCACGTCGGTTCGTGCGCAGGTCGGTATGGAAGATGGGTGCCCGCATGCCAGGCGTGAGATGGGCTGTCTGCTGTGACATAGGCAGATCAGGCACGTCGTCCTCAGGAGCGTCGGTCAGAGTCGCAACATCTCGGAAGTCTGGCCGTGGTTGACAGCCCTTGGCTTCAACCTCGCCCGCGAGAGACCGCGAGGGCGAGGATGGTTGCTGCCGGCCAGACACGCAGATTACCGAGGTGAGTGGAGAGGCACCCCCGGACATCGTTGACACTGAAGCCCTCGCGACCGGGGGGTGAACAGCAGGCGTGACGATGTCCGCAGTCGTTGTAGACGCCAGGGCGCTCGATGACGCCGCCGTCGCAGAACCCGACGTGTCAGCCGTGCCGTGAGCCATGGAGGTCGGCTGAGACGAGCCGGCGGCAAGCATGCCTGCAGCGTCGTCGGCCGAGGACGATGAAAACACAAATCTCGTGGCTGACTGGTTGCATTCAGCCCAAATGTCGACAACCTTGGCCGATGGGCAGTCGAGCGCAGGACACGCGTCGCCAGTGGCCAGACGAGAGGTTAAGTCTCGTTTATCGGACGTTGTTGAAGGCGAAAGCTTCGAGGTAGGGAAGTCAACAACGGGCGAAAGGTCACCTGTGCCAGACTTCGATGCGGGCGGCAAGGTGGTCGTCATGGACTCCGGTGGGGCCACGGTGTCGCGTGCCGTCGCTCTCATGGAAAACATGGAGGTAGCAAGCATGCCAGAAGTACCATCGGCCGCGGACCTCGAAAAAACGCACCCCGTGGTGGAGAGGTCGTCGGCAGCAGGAACGACCTCAAGAACCTCGTCGGATCTGTGACCGGGTGCGAAACTCACCGCGCCAGCGGCCGGATCCAAGGCGGAGGGAGACGTTGTCGGGGAAGCTAGGTCCTGGTCAGTGAAGACTTTTGGGCCGGAGGGTACCGCACGCTGCGACGCGGACGAAACCTGTAAGTCGCGGGTGAACGGCAGCGGGTGGTAGGTGAGGCCATGTCTGGCAAGCACCGCCGAGCAGAGGTCATCGTAAGGCTGCTGGCTGGAGGTTGAAGTGCCAGAGAGATGACGCAACTCTACCGGAAGGGCGTCTTGAAGAATGGCGTGCATCAGCGGCTGGTCCGTGACGCCATTCACCGCAAGAACGGCGTCGAGCTGCATAAACCATACCTTTGGGTAGGTCGATTGGAACGGCGGCACTGGCGGGCAGAGTTGCGGGAACATGGCAGCGGGCCGTTCGGCGAAGGGCGTGTTCTCCGGGTCACCAATGTAGCGACGAGAGAAGGAGACGTGAGATGACGTCGAAGGTGGCCGATAGGGCCGAGCCGATCTCGCCACTTTATTGCAGGCCTGAAGCGGAGCCGCGGTGGCTTTCCACGTCCCCAACCGCCAGGCCAGAAGCTCGTTCTCATTCTCGCGCAGCTCAAGCTAGCATCTGCTGCGCGAGAGGCGCGGTGCGGTGATTGAGAAAATGACGATGATGATCATACACTACACTTCAATATATATGCACTCAGCTAGACAAGCCATCTGTCACAATAGAAACGAGAAGCAGAGCGCATAAATAAATAAATAATTAAATAAATAAATAAATAAAGAAAGAAATAAATAAATAAATAAAAAATAAATAAATAAATCAATAAATAAGTAAATGCACATTTTGTGTCAGCTGCCATCTAAACTGCAACGGAAATCGCTTTGCACATTGGTAGTGTTAAAAATAAAATTTTTCTATTGCTGCCTCGAAGAAAAGAATACTGGTACGTTGCCAGTTTGCATGAAGCTCAACTTTTGAAAAAGCCATAGCTTGTGAATGTGCTTATCCAGGTATGGCATTTCTGTTGAATATATAGTCTTTCGTGACATATGACACGTATTCATTTACCTCATATAAGCAGCCGTGAGTATTACGTGTTCTTTCATAATCCCCCGAGAGTACGGGATACGTGCCATACATATCTCGTGAGTTTTTCGATAGGCAATATGTATGTACGTCGTGCTATGCATAAACAAATCCTGCAATCCTGCGCTTAGTAGTGTTTCTTTATTTTCCATTTTGCCGCAACAAAGCTGATGCACTTATATCAGAAGCCAGTCATAGGGAGATAAAAAGAGAATGAAAACAAAGGTGCAGGTTTGTTGCTTTTGTGTTAGCGGTGTCACTACCATTTACTGGCGCAGATTGCGGTCTTCAGGACTGTCCGAAGCAATAAACGCGAGGAAGTAACGATGAAAATTTCCCAACTTCATGCAATACTTCGTTCCACCAGCTCCTCTTGCTCATCAAAAGAGTTGACTGTTGGGCGAGCTGGTGCTTTGACATAGAAACCAACGTGAGAGCGCAACAAAACACGAAACACAGAAAGATGTGCCTGTCCTCGTCTGTCTATTTCTGAGTATTGTGTTTTGTTGCACTCTCACTATGGTTCATCTTGCTCACGTTGATTTAAAGCGTGAAAAAAAAAAACTAGTCACGCACAGATATAACGAGATCAATCAACTCGTTTGTCTCGGGCACACAGCACACATGGCGTCATGAGCAATGTGTGCTGTGGAAGAATGTGTGCCGAGCAAGACGTACAGTGCAGTGATCCGCCATAATACAATCTGGTTGTTATAGGTCGAAATTACTAAGGGATTTTTCTCGCCTACAACTCTGACGCTGATGCACGCCCGGTAAAATTAGGCGACTGAATTTCACGATTTCTCGCGCGAAGGTGTCGTGGAGTTGAATGCTGCGCATAGGCAGCAGTACGTGAGCCCGCTGAGACCATAGAATCGAATTGGAAGCATCGCAATCAGGAATCTTGCACAACTGTTAAATTACACGCACTTCAGTCTCGTTTCGTGAAATGCAGAGAAGTGCAGAGAGGACTGTGAAAAGCCAGAACAAGAAGTAATTGAAGGAAGAGCAAGTGCTCTGGAGGTGGATATAAGTGGGACGTATTTATAAAAAGCATTGTATCTTATACAGTCTGCAGTTTCTCATATTGCTAGCTGTTCCATAGAGTAACAGTCACACCACCGCACGTTAGTCAACGCCATTTGTCTGCACGTACCAGAGAGCGAGCTGGCAATATAGGCCCAAGTTTAAAGTGCTGAGGACTTTGTAATATTTCCAGTCTTAAAGCACATTATTTGGAAACGGAGTGCAGAAAGTAAGAGCATCTATTCCTGGTATGAGAAGTGCGTGGCGCTTCGCATGGACACTAGATCTGGTGAAAAGCTGTTGCTAGGGGCAGAGTGACTATGACAGGGGCGTTCGCAAAGGACTCCTGCACCTTCACTTGTATGTATGCCGAGTATCTTAGCTTAGCGAGCCAACTCATTGGTGATAGTATTTATACGCACGCATCTTCGGCAAGTATGGCACCTTAGAAACGAGGAAATGAGCGACAGAGGTTATTTTTAAATAAAAAATTTTCCCTTGGTTCAGCTCGTAAGAAGCATATGCTCTCACAGGTATTTCTTTTTTCTTTAGTCACGGCCTTTGCCAATTGTACTGGAAAGCGCAGCGCTTTATTTTATATCCAGCTGCTGCTTCTGCAACCTATGCTTTGACTCTATGTGACATTTTGGTCGGAAAAGCCACTAAAACCAGTCTTCAAGAGTAGAATAATAATGAATATTTTCATGAGAAGCACACAGAATCGAAAGTGCGTTTTCTTTATCCCTTTTTGGCTGACGTTTCAATAAGACCACTGTACAGCTCGTGTTCTGCTATCACATTTAGTCGGGACCGCAATGATCCAATGGTAACGTGTGCGCAACAGCGCGTTTTTGCCTTCCAACGTACAGTAGAAATAACTGCCAGGCCCACTGAAAAATGAGTCGTAAAAAAAGTAAATGATGGTGTTGAGAAGCCCCAAAAGGGTGTGAAACGAGGACAATTGGCAACGGCGGCAGTGTGATCGCCAGTATGCGAAGCGAGAAAATAGGAACCAGGATTATCCGCATATTCGCTTTTGTCATCTCTGGAGAGACAGAGAAGCCCGTACAGGGGAACGGAAGCAAGGAGTGGTCATGCTAACTCTTGCCTTTCGGACGCAAAAAAGAGGGACCATGAATCACGCACGTCAATGCCTATGGGCAGCGCCTCGCGTCCCTTACCCAACATCGCCTGCGGCGCCTCAAACTGTTGACTGCGAACATCGGTGTGGGTGCGTATGCGGGAAGCGGGTAGCACTCGTTCTACGGTCACGTGTACTGAGCCTTAGGCGTCGTACTGGACGCGCAGCCCTGTGCTCGCACGTGGCAAAGCCCCGAACCCACCGCTCCGCTGAACTCGGGGTTCAAACGCCCCGGGCAAGTCAACTAGCTTCACCCTCTCGAGCAAGTTAACAGCAAGCGCCGTTGCAAAACACGTCGTCTTCACTCAGTGAAGAGTACGCAGTGTTCGCTCAAAGGCACATTTGCATAATTGGCTTGTGGTCGTGTCACTCAAGGCTGTTTTGTTTGTTCATTTTTTTTCTGAGGGTGGGGAAAGTGGGTAGGGGGATGCTTCCCTGGAGGGCTCAACCGCAGAATGCCCTAGGGAATCGATGCTCACCGTGAAGCTTCTCTTTCGGCAGCTTGTCATACCCGTACTGGTAAAAGTTTCCCGAGAACAGCCTTTCGTAGCCTGAAATCTATTCTTTTTTTTTCAGAAATCTTGCTCCCCTTCATTTTTTTAACCTGAAATCTAGGTTTTAATTTGTAATTGTTCGGTAGTTGGTTAGTGTCCTGCAGTTGGGAGATGATAAGGTACAGTTTCGAGCAGCCGAATAATCAATTTAGGAATGTCAAAGCACTTCGGGAAATGAGTTGCTGAGTGAATGAGTAAGCATTTCTGAACTCTGTACTACTTTATTGCGAATCGAAACGTGACGCATCACAGGCGCATTGGAGGCCAATCGCCTTAATGCAGAATTAGGCCCGACTATATAAACGTGACAGCCTCAAACTGCTCGTTTCGAAGAAATTTGGGTATCAGTAGCCGTCTCGGTAGCGGTGTCATTGCTTGTGAGCTAAAATCATCACCTAACACGAGCAAGAACTTAACGCTATGTAAGGCTCAACCACGAGTTACAATCAACACCGTGGCTTCGTAGTGTAATACTCGACCACCACGCCGGATGCCTGGTTTCATTTTTTATTAGAACTTGGGCATTTGTTTTCTAATTTTATTTTACAGCGAAAGCTGTTATTAGATCACAACTCGGGTCACGCGCAGTTGCATGTTGTCCGCCATCGCCGCTGCCGCCAGTGTCCGTCACCACATTCGAAATTAGAAAAAAAAAAGCTTGCACCAATGACACAGTGGGGCTTGAACTCGGATGCGCTGGGTGCCAGCCCAAAATTCTATCATTGAATTACGCCGGTGCTTGTAACTCGTTGTGAAACTTCAAGCAGGCTTGATGTCGGGAAAGCAATCCCGTTAATACGACTTATAAAGTGTTTTACAACAGTGAAAGACTAACCAGTCGTCCACAATGCGATTAGCGTAACGAGTGGGCCATGCAATGCTTCAAACTATTACAAAAGCTTGTTCGTGTTTCCCTAATAACTGTGGCGCATACCCACTTCAGTCATGATTCATCATCGTCGCCAGCCACTGCATGGACAATTGACACAAAATTCCTAGCAAGTGTTTAGCGGATACCACGCTTCTCAGAGGAATGAAGAAAAATAGAATAGCGAATGCCGGCTTACTACCCAAAATTTTATTATTATTGCCCTTGTAGGTACCAAGCGAGTGTTCCTGCAGTAGTTACCCAATGAGTGTTTTGAAAAGACTCTGCAAGGCCACTCTTTTAGTTTTTGCTGTGACTGTGCTGCGCCTACCACGCAGGCCGGGCGTTTTTTTTTTTCATGTTTATCTGTTACGCCATCGAAAGGAACGGTGGCGGTAACGTCGCTTAGCGCAGGAATGGACGCCCAAGAGTGGCGCTCGGAAGTATTCGGTCCGATTGAGACAAACCCACACATTCTGCGTGGCAAATGTTTGTATCGTAGAGCTATGCCAGCGCTTGAATCCATTTCGAAACGAGAAATTGAGGCAGCTTGGCAGTGGTGGTATGAAACGGGAAGGAAGTTCGCAGACGGGAGGCCTTCTGTGTCTCACTCTATTTATATTTTTATTTCTTCCTCCCTCCTTTTATCTCTTCTCTCGGTTTTCCATTTTCATTTGTTTATTTATTTATATTTTTCTATTTCTTCTGTTTTGATCTTTACTTCTATTGCTTTTTCGTCATTTCTTTCATTCTCTGTTTATATATTTTTTAATTCTTTCTATGCTATATTAATACTCTCCCTTTTCCCTCGCCTTACTTCCCACCCTCACTTGCCTTTCTCATCCACTTGCTCGGCTATAGTATGCTAGGCTATTCTCTGATAACGTGTCTGAATAGCCGAGTTGTTACGACAGTTCCCTTCCGATTGTCGGTATTCGGGTTTGAATTACAGCTTGCCAAGAAACATTACAGTACTGTGTTTCCTCCATGAAGTCCAGGAGGGACCTATGATTCGAACAGTATATTCATGGCCAGCGGTGACATACAGCTCCAGTGCTCAAACTTCATTGAAATAAAAATGATGATGACATCTTCTACGTATTAGTAATCCGTAAAAGAACGTCGTTTCTTTTAAATCATCATTTTGAATAGGTGTCGTTGTGTTTTATGCAGTTCAACCATTGCCGAGATTCCTTGACGTCGCCTTCAGAGTCATCGCGGTTGTCGGTTACCGAATCAGCAGGGAGTAGTGTGCGTGTTCCCACACGACTCGTTGGTCCCACTTTGTCTTGTCACCATCCTTTTTGTGTGCGTGTGCGTGTTCATCGTTTTTGCTGGTTTTCGTCTTTAACCATTCGCCTTGTGGCCCAACTCTCGACATTGCCGATAAATAACACCCTTTGGAAGACCCTCTTAGCAGCTGAAACAGCATAGACCAAGCGAAGTTTTTTTTTTAATTCGTTACATCTCATATCCTTGCTTTCTAATCACCTCACGGCTAATCTGCTATCCATGTCTGGATGGGTTAGTGGTACATTCATTGCGTCTCTGCTTGCACAAACAAGTCCGGGTGCTAAGTCCAGCGAGCAGACAAAAGCGCAACAATAGAAAGCTTCAAAGCAGATCTAAGCCAGGTTCTTTCCTTTTTCTTTAACGTACTTTGTGGATTAAACATGAACAGCTGTTGGTGACAGGATTACGTGCAGTATACTATAATTGATGCATGAATATTACCTACGTGATAACGAAAAAAAAGAATGCATAAAAGACCCACCATAACTGAGTGTTTCTTTCACAAGTTTTTCTAAGGCAAGAAAAATATATAGAAAAATTACTCGACTAAATTAGGTCAACGAATGCATTACAAAGGCAACAATTGAGAACCTTATGAGAACACAGCTAGAGAAAACAAAAACGTCCAAATGTTGAAAAAATGCATTACTTCAATTAATTGTTCAAAATAGTTTTATGCCGAAGGAAAAGAGCGCGTTGGACGTCATTTGCGTAGTGTTCCCTAATATTTGCACCATATTTAAAGTGTTATTACTAACAGAAGCGACAATCTTCTGGGGCTACTAGTTTTGAAAATTGTGCGCTACAGCAGTGCTATATAATCTAGGTTAAAATGGGAACATATCGTGTTGTAAGCACGTCAGTTTATTATCTTGAGTGTCGAGAGCCAACATTTTTCCGCAATCCACGCTGTGCCTGCATGGCGACATCTGCATATATATGATGTTTGGGTATTGTCAAAAAGATTGATTGTAGTGTCCCACTTTAAACGAAAACTGGAACGCTCAAGCCGTGTTCCCGTTATCAATTGCTTCACCGTACTGCAGATTTATGAGCTCTGGTGAGTTTTCGGGAAATGTTTGGACCATACCTTAGCAAGCCCAGTGGGGTTTTTCTCGAAACTCATTCTGACTTATCGCACTGGGCTTACTGAATGCCACAGTGATATATAAAATATTGAACCCGTCTCAAGCTCACGTCAGTACACCTTTGCGCTCTCTCACATGGTTTTCTTAAGGGCCCTGCATTAATGTGACTGGAATCCAGAGGAACTCGTCGCAAATGCCGCGCGTGAAGCTTTGGATGACACAGGAATTATGAATAAAAACGGCAGGTGTCTATCTCACCCAGGGGAAAAACGAGTAATAGTTTCAGCGACAGAAAATTTCTGCAAAGCGGCCAATATTGAACAAACGAGAAGCGCACAGATCACGCAAGGTCAGCCGCTGGTCTGACTTGGCTTGTTTGCGAGAGAAGCAAATGGACGAGGAGCACGAAGCAAGAGCTTAAATTTATTCAGTTTAACCCAAGTTTTGGCAGCCGGGCATCGCATGAGAAGTGAGATCTTGCCTGATTCTATATTCAAAGTGATCTTCTTGGGATGTTGGAAAGGGCACGCTGGCAACGTGGTAAATTGCCTCGCGGATGATGTTGCAAAAGTAGAGGCATATTCTAGCAGTCGAGGCAACCCCTTTTAGCATTGATTGATCGATTGATATGTGGGATTTAACGTCCCAAAATTACCATATGATTATGAGAGACGCCGTAGTGGAGGGCTCTGGATATTTCGACCACCTGGGGTTCTTTAGCGTGCACCCGAATCTGAGCACACGGGCCTGCAACATTTCCGCCTCCACCGGAAATGCAGACGCTGCAGCTGGGATGCGAACCCGCGACCTGTGGGTCAGAATCCGAGTGCCTTAGCCACTGGACCACCGCGGCGGGGTGACCCTTTTAGCATTTTAGCAGTCGAGGCAACACTGTCACTGTAGTGATTAGAGAATAATTTCCGGCTGTATAGGTGGCTGCATGTGGTGCTGCCGTACGTGGCTCTGTTGCTGCGACGTTGGACTACTCAGCAGAGGGTTTGAGTTTGGGACGTGGTAACAATAATCGAACAAGTACGCATGCAAAAACGTCCACTTGCTCAACTCTGAACACACGTTGAAAGAATTCGGGGGACCAAAATTGAACCCTAGCCAGCGTTTACGCCCTCTAAAATGGTCCTTAGATCTCTTGGAGACATCTGTCCCGATTAGTCAATCATTGCATAATTAAATCAGGTGATTTGAAACTAACACAGTCAAGAAATAGGTTGCAATATTATAATGTCAGGAATAGCAGTCAATCAAAGAAGAGTACTATCAAAATATAAAGCCGTGCACCCGTAGTAGTTACCGCGGATAGCTCATTAGCAATATAATAGATCAGGTGTATTTAAGAAACGAATATACAAAACTATCGGCACAATATTTCTCCACACTCCATTTAAAACTAGTGGGACGTGAAAATAATGGCCATTAGTGCGTGCGAAATGGAGTGCGCGAATCATAATAGATTGAAATTAAATTACCCTAAGCTTCCTTAATTTTTACTTACAAATTATTACCGTAAAGAAGATCGCATGCTGACGAATTGACGAAAGATAAATCAGAAATAATACAGATTCGCATGGCGCTTTAATACCAGTATATAAGGTTGTATCTTGGCAGTAATATACATTCTACCTGCTCATGTAAGCCTGCCGGTAAGTGCATAGGACGCGGCGTCTGAGCAAGGTGTCTAGTTTATCTCGTTTGCCTGGAAAATATACAAAGCATAGTTATGCCAGTGTGTCTTGCACCGGACATATGCAGCTGCCTCTCTTCTTAGGTCAATGGAGGCTGACCGTTACACTGGCCCACCTGCTTTCCTATAAAACGTCCTCCACTCTTGAGGTTGCTGCTACTAAAAACAATCTTTCGCCAGAATTAAGAGTCATTATCTGGGAATAATAAAGCAATCGGGTGAGTCATAACTAATGCAGGATATGCCTAATTTTTGTGTTGCGTGCTTTGCTATCCGCTATTACATCGAAAAGTGCAGAGCCATGTAGGGTGCCATATAAAAGTAAATATTGAAATGTGGGCAAGTCATTGGGTCAAACCCCGAGCGACATCTGTTGTCGGTTGAGCTTACAACATTGCATGACCAAGAACTGCATCGGAGATGAATAACCAATACGAAAGCCGCTACAAGATGACAAGCCTGACAACATTGTATAATCAAACGACAGCAGGTAACACTGCGCTGCACACTGAAGAAGTGCGAATGGCCAATCGTAATAAGGGCCCTTGTTTTCGATAGCCTTGTACATCCGTACATCTCACACCTGCAGATCCACGTGTTTCTGTATGAGCCACACCATTCTTAAGTCATCGTTTTGATACGACCTTCCTACAAATCAAGGTGGTGCAACTGTCTCAGACGGTGAAGAAGGCGCTCTCTCTGCTTGAACAGCGCTTGAGTAACAATATTTTAAGTGCGGAGCACTTCAGCGCTAGTCTGTTGTTCACTGTCATTGTAGCTTGGCGTACCGCAAGCGAAACCCCCTATTTGCCACGAGATCGAGTAGAGGTGCCGCCCGGGGTCCACTGGCTGAAGCGCACCTAGTGGTGATTGCTTCCTGCGTCGTCTGTAGCCACATATGGCTAGCATGTTCCCCTATGTCCGCTAGTCTTCGAAGGGCGGTCTGTCCCTCTATATTAGCGCAAGTTCAACTGCTTGTACATTTGCCCAGCACGATTTAGGGACACATTTGGCCGTGATGGGATGTATATGTAGTGTAATAGGATCAGTTCGGGCACTTATCGAGAGACCTGTGTATCGTCGTCTTATGCTCTCTGTTCGCCAGGATCATGATACGTGTTTCTCCCTTGTTGAAGCACATCGTACAGTACACTTGGCATCGTCCCCAAACATGAGGATTACTAAATTTTGTGTGTATTCAGAATTTTATCGACTCAATAGGAAACGAAGTTATCCATTGTTGTTAGGTGTATAACTGTGGCGCTGTTACGTATCGAATGAGCTGATATTGTCCTTCATATAATATTTTATTGCGTGGTCCTGCAGTCCCACTATGGTGAAATATTTTTATATAGTAAATCCTGAGTCGTTGGCACATAAATTCTCTCTTTAAAAGCACAGAATATAAATGACATGGAGCTGATTAAACTCGAGTCCTCGTGCAAAACTTGAACGTTCGGCAACATTTTTACAGACCCACCAATTGCTTGAATTTGTGTTCACCTAAAAATTCAGATGGTAAAAAAATAATCCAGGTGGTATGCCTTACACTTATGACCGTATAAATTCACGCAAGACATTTTTAATACTCTCTTGAGTGCTTTCGTGCCATTGTTATAGACGAAGGAAGTATTAGACATTATTCGCTTGAAAAAAAAAGAAATGTCTCATCAGATAGCTTTATCAAAAATCATGATACCGAATCCAGATTTCTCGCACCTGCACTTCACATGGAATAATAAATGGTGTCCAACGCGTAAATTGGAAGTCTTGAAAACAAAATTACGTTGCCGTGTACCACCTCTTAATTTCTACTTAAACAGGTCTGGTCTGGTGCCATCCCCTCTGTGCTCAAGCTGTAACGAACCTGAACATATTGACCATTTTCTTATCACATGTCACCATTTCAAAAATCAAAGAAAAAACTGCTTCAAAATTTTATTCAGAAAACTAGGAATATCATTTAATACTCCCAATATTTTGTCTTTTGGGGCCACTTAATTGGGACACAGCGACAGGAACATCTGTGGGGCTCTCTGCGAATTCATATATAACACAAGAAGATTACCTTGCTGAGTCAGCGATCAGCTCTCGAATTTTACTAGCCACACTACCACTTATTATTTAGCTAATACACTGCAATGATTCAACTTCCTGGAGAATTTCATATAACGATACTACCTCAGATATTCAACAAATTCTATTATTTCTCTCCCCCCCTTTTTTTCCTTTTTTTACATTGCGCCAAATTACTTTCAAAGTCAAAACACAGTAATCATATTCCCCTAGTCTAGAAAGCCTAAAGATATTGACTTGCATTAACCACCGGCTTCTTGGCCAATCCCCCTTAGTGGGCGAGAGCCACAAAAGAAAGGAACAAGCAAGCAAACAAGCAAGCCGAGCCGTTGTAGCGCTACGGTCATGCAGATAATCGGAGAACGCTGCATGTGGAACTGTACCTTTTTTATACCACTGTTTGAGTAAGAACAAGCTCGCTATCAGACACGCAGCTTTCCTCAATAAACTTAACTGTCCTACGGTCACTGCATTGAGAACTGATTAAGAAATAGGTGCGGATGCGTGTTCGCATTTTCATTGCCAACGATTATATTTCCTTCTCTCTTTTTTTCATTTTTAGTATCCAAGACTATCATCCATGAAGCTTACAATGATTTCAGTCTCACTAGAGCAGTGTGTTGTAGGTGGAACAAAATTTCAACACTTACAAATGAAAATTCAAGAAACGCGGCATAGTGCAAAAACGCAGACAGTCGCTAAGCTCGAACATCCTTTTCAATGTCAGATTGCGTTTCTATTTCGAATGATATTAACGTTCGGCGAGCTTTGCGCATTCATTCGGCAATGGACGACATATATACTACAAGTATAGGCTGCTTTAACGGTAAAAACATTTTGGTCGCCGAGAGTCGGGTCACACCACTCAAAAAAGCGCCGCTGCGTACATTTGCATGCACGCCACCGGCTGTCTATCCCCACTATACTCGGCGACAACTTTTCTTGGCACTGGAAGCTACAGAGACGGAGCTTTAGCACATGTAGCACTTCGTGAAGTATAGTCTGTTTTGGCGTGCGTCTCATAACGCTATGGAAAGTGACAGCGGTGCACCATCAGCGTTTCATGCACACGCAGACACCACTTAGCGTTTGAGGAGCACGTAAAAAGATTAAACTTTCTGGCGAGCTCAAAAACTCGAGGTCACAACAAATAAATTAAAGTAAATACGACTATCTGAATGGTGGACGATGCGTCCTCTCTCAAATAGCTCCACATAGAAAATAAAGGGGGAACTATATTTCAAGGTGAAAATACGCGCGCTGTTGTGGAACTATATATTCATTGTTGGTAGGATGCCCCCAATTTGGCTCTCTAGCTTTCAATCCCATGCGAAGACAAGTATGGTGGAGCCGCCTGTAGCCCCATCTAGGGGCAAATAGCACGGACATTCCTAGCGCGAGCTCGCGCCAAAGAAAAGTATTCTTCTTCGCTAAAGAAAAGTATTCTACTGCAGGCTGCAGATCTCTCTTGCTCTTCGAGCGACTAGACGATGATGTGAAGTGTGGATCATTTTAAATAAAACCACGTAAAAAAGTAAAATGAGGTAAGCGAGAAATAGAAGGAAAGGACACCAAATAGAAATAGAAATAGAAATAGAAATGAAATAAAATAAAAAGCAAGAAGTAAAAGGAAATATGAAAAAAATATTAGAAGGAACGACGAGTGCAGAAAAAAAAGCAAAACTGAAGACAAAGCAGGCCACCCAGCTCCGCACTCGCTTCATGCTCGGCACCATAGTGAGAAGCTGCGTAAGCGCTCGTGGGGTGGCCGTCGAAAATGTTATAGGCGAAAATGCTTAGCCCCGTGCGCTAAGATTTGGGTGCACGTTATGAAACCCCGGGTAATCGAAATTTTCGGAGCCCTCCAGTACAGGATCTCCCATAATCATATGGCTGTTTTGGGACGTTAAACCCCACATATAAATTAATCAATCTTTGAGGGGTGCAAGAGCACTCGCCTGAGAATTCTGCCGCCTCCCAGAGACCTCGTCAAACGAGGTCACAGAGAGCTCTCGATTTAACTACAATTCGCTCACCAAAATAGAAGCAACTAGGCCACGGTGTAGCTGAAAGTGAAGTTTAGGTCAAAGAAAATTCTGAACTTAAAGTATAAAGATGGATGGCGTCATATAACAGATTACTAAAAATCAAGACTAAGGCACGCGACACCACGTGAACTTGTCTATCTCGACTTTCATTGCCTCCCCAATTTTTTTCGACGTGGATCCCTACGGTCGACATGATTATAAATTGTATTTACGTGACGAAAATGCGTTTCGATGGGACACACGTGAGGCAACTTTGAAGGCTTGCCTTCACTTCAAGAGCACACGTCCACATGGTTTCGAGGATGACATCTTTGAAATCTATGTAGGCGTCCTTCACTTATCTCACAGCAAAAATTTCTACTTTTGCGTCGACCACCTTTTCTCAAAAGTATACCGACTATATCTTATTGGCGCATATTATTATTTTTTTTTCACCAATCTAACGTCACTTCTTCGACGATTGAATCTTCGCTCTTCATACAGTGCCCTGATAGCCCTCCTGACGTTCATGTTATGTTTCTAACGTATCACCCTCTGCTTTGGCCATCGAACCCTGTCACTTGTCGTTAGAAATATATGAAGACAGAAAAACGTTCAGGTAGCGAAAGCATTAAATATTAAATAAAGGAGCGAATATCTGCGCAGCTGCCGATAAACTTTTCAGTTTCAGGAATGCGGTGATATGGTCGACTGGATGCTCTTGTTTGATTGCAATTTTTCTTTTACCTCCGCGCTTTTTCTACCACAGCGCCAAGCATTTTATATTCTTCGCATCCCTCCCGCCCTCTATAATGCTATTATACCGCTTCAATAAGACCCCAGTGTCACGTAGTCAACCGGATGCTTTTCTGATTAACCTCCTTGCCTGCTGCATTGGTTCCTATGATTCCTTCTTTCCTGTGTTTATTCATATATTGGTGGATTGTCATCTTGTCACTTTAAAATGCATGTGCGAATAAGATGTTTAGGAGGCAATGGAGGCTTGCAGAGGTCAGAGGGCAAAAATGCTTCAACAGGATGTGCAGTTAGAGTCAATGTATTTTGTCTTCAAGAACGCTTGTCGTAACGCTTGATTGATATGTGGGGTTTAACGTCCCCAAACTACCATATGGCTATGAGAGACGCCAAAGTAGAGGGCTCCGAAAATTTAGACCTACTGGGGTTTTTTAACGTGCACCCAAATCTCAGCACATCGGCCTACATCATTCTCGGCTTCATCGAAAATACAGCCGACGCGGCCGGGATTCAACCCTGCGACCGGGTGGTCACACATACATCGCTAATGTTACATCAGAAAAGCTGCAATATTATGCTAACGGGCAGGTACAGGTTTGCATAGGCTCTATAATCTTTGATACCTACAGCATAATGCTGGATGTCTTTAAACTTATTATTCAAGAAAAAAATATGAAGAATATTAGAGACAACATATGCCACAAATTTGTACCAATAACACGAAGTTATGATGGGAGTGAACTAGACGAGCAGAATTTAATGTCGCAGAAAAACTGACGCAGAAAAAAAGTTTTACATGACAAATAAGAGCACCTGATTTAAACGTGCTTTTCTTTAGACGCATGTACAGTTCGCTAACTCTTTGCTGCGAGTCATGACATACCACATATACGACTCTCCTTAAAAGAGACACGTGAACTACCTCAGTAGATCAATAAACCCTCGTTGGAAACTCGTGACCCCCACAAGAGACATACTTGTACTCATTAAAGAGAGTCACATTCCTGGCAAGCCAGGGCTAACTGGAAAGAAAAGCAACACTTTTTGTGTGTGTAGGAGTAGTTGTTTCTCGCCACGCCGTTAATATTGCTTCGCTTTTTTTGTGTTGCGCAGCTAATGTTGTGTTGAAGTGCTATGTTGGCGGCAACTGTAGTGCATCTTTGAACACAAACAGCCATCAAGTTCTTGAGATAGCCGAGACGGCCTTCTGAACAATTTGTTCAGGTTAACAGGACTTGTTTTGTATGTGTTGTTAGTACACGTTGAAAAACACCAAATGACACCACCACTGCGGAATCCATCATGATCACATTTTGAGTTTTGGACCTAAAGCGCCGAATAATAATAATAATAATAATAATAATAATAATAATAATAATAATAATAATAATAATAATAATAATAATAATAATAATAATAATAATAATAAACATATATAAAATATAAGAATATATTATTATTATTATTATTATTATTATTATTATTATTATTATTATTATTATTATTATTATTATTATTATTATTATTATTATTATTATTATTATTATTATTATTATTATTATTATTATTATTATTATTATTCCAAAGCATCTGATATGGCATATACACATCGGAAAGCAGTGAGAATTAAGCCTACTAGAAATTTCTAGCCATGCCTTATCACTGAGATGTGACAATTGTAAGAAGAATCGGCATGTGTTCAGGCAACCACAATTCTGAGAAATGACTACGTTTCGTTCTACTCATCGATACAAGTACCCTCCGCGAAATCACGCTTTCTTTCACTGATTATGTCCTCTTCATTTTTTGGCTCACTAAATTCGGCCCTTTAGTCCCTCCTTTTAGCTTCTCTTTTCCTCACAACCTTATTCTCGCTGCTGCGCTTGCCTCCTCTATTGCTTGGGTTTTAGGAGAGAATACGAAGCATATACACGCACGCGCTAATGAAACCGGTTGCATATTTGAAGAGAATAGGTCGGCTTGGTAAAATGTCAACCCCGAATTTTTGATCTCTTCAAGCACACGGCCATCTTCCCCTAAATTCCTGTGCTTTTTTTAAAATGTGAAGCATTTCTTAGCGAACTTCGGCGACTTCGAGCATATCTCTCCATCTATCCATCTATCTATCCATCTATCCATCTATCCATCCATCTATCCGTCTATCCATCTATCCATCCATCTATCCGTCTATCCATCTATCCATCCATCTATCCGTCTATCCATCTATCCATCCATCTATCCGTCTATCCATCTATCCATCCATCTGTCCGTCTATCCATCTCTCCATCCATCTGTCCGTCTATCCATCTCTCCATCCATCTGTCCGTCTATCCATCTCTCCATCCATCTGTCCGTCTATCCATCTATCCATCCATCTGTCCGTCTATCCATCTATCCATCCATCTGTCCGTCTATCCATCTATCCATCCATCTGTCCGTCTATCCATCTATCCATCCATCTGTCCGTCTATCCATCTATCCATCCATCTGTCCGTCTATCCATCTATCCATCCATCTGTCCGTCCATCCATCTGTCCGTCCATCCATCTGTCCGTCCATTCATCTGTCCGTCCATCCATCTGTCCGTCCATCCATCTGTCCGTCTATCCATCTGTCCGTCTATCCATCTATCCATCCGTCCATCTATCCATCCGTCTGTCCGTCCATCCATCCGTCCGTCCATCCGCCTGTCCGTCCATCCATCCGTCCGTCCATCCATCCGTCCGTCCGTCCGTCCGTCCGTCCATCCATCCGTCCGTCGGTCCGTCCGTCCGTCCGTCCATCCATCCATCCGTCCGTCGGTCCATCCATCCGTCCGTCGGTCCATCCATCCATCCGTCCATCCGTCCGTCGGTCCATCCCTCCGTCTATCTATCTATCTATCTATCTATCTATCTATCTATCTATCTATCTATCTATCTATCTATCTATCTATCTGTCTATCTATCCGCCTATGACTTTTAGCTCTCCTGGCCCTTTCGATAATGGTATCAATACCAAACTTGGTAAGGCATAACATGACTCTATGAAGAACATATTTGACTAGTCATAACATGAAAATGATGATATGTATGCCATGAATGTCATGATTTACATTTCATGGTCCTGCAGCTCTTGCGGTGGTTTCCTTCACATGGCATGTTGCAAAACTGGTATGGCATAATTGCATCGCGAACACAACCGACAGACCCTAACATGAAAATCATGGTATGCGTGTCATGTAACAACATGACTACATGCCACGCTCATTATGAGCTCGCGGATGTTTCGCTAGCGTCACATATCCCAAATTTCGTATTACAGTACGTGAATGGATGACGAAGGTATGTGACTGGTGAAATCAAGATAATCATGAGATGTGTGTCATGTAAGAACATGACTACTTGCACAGTCAAGGCAGCAATACATTTCGACATGACGCGGTGCGCGTACTCGCCGGCGTTCATTTCGTCGCGTCACGCCGGCGTTGCCACGCAAGGCGCTGGTCCTGCCATATAGTCGCAGGAGCGCCCGCGCTGCGTTGCTTTGACGCAAGCGCGTTTCAGCGCGTCTGGTGTCCCTCCGTCACGAAAAGAGGAAGACACAGTGTTGTCTGGGTAACGCATCGGCATAGAGTTGTGTTACTCTATAGCATCGGTGTGAAATGCAGCATGTCGCATTTCGTGCCGGTTGCCGTTCGGGCCGCGCCGATGGATGCTGGTCGCGCCTGGCGTCAGACTATAGAGTGCTCGCGTTTCGCTAACGTTGCATCGATGTGCACAGCGTGCGCGGGCATCAAGGCTACCTTGGAGTATCTTGGGCCCTTCATGATGCGCTCGCGGCCGTTTTGCTAGCTCTGCATATACCAAATTTGGCCTTATTTGACGTGAATAGATGACGAAGGTAAACGACACATCCAAACATGATAATCATTCATTCATTCATTCATTCATTCATTCATTCACTGTTTATTCAGACAAAAACAATGATTGCCTAGGTTGAAGGGACTAAAGGCAGATTACCTCAACCTGACTTAGGTCCCTCCACCCATACATGACACGGAAGGTCTCTCCACCCATCATGACACGGAAGCCATGTACGGCATCATTTACATCCACCTCGTCACGTTGTGCTGATTTTAAAGGTACATATCAACATTTCTCATTCATGCTTCACATATCATAGATTCCCACTGTATGTGGGATCTGTCCATTTTTCCCTTTACTTTTTAAAGTAAATCAGCAGGAGGAATGCACAGTGTATAGGGCAGCCTTATCCGGATCTCATTTCAGCATAGTCCTCCTCCTTCGCGGCTTCCCCCTTCCTTTACCAACGACAAAATTCCCACTTTTTGATGGCAACGTGATTTTCGTACACAATCTTTAGACTTGCAACTGTTGCGGGCTGCTGTGTTCAAGGACAAAGATTTCATCGGTTTGATTCCTATATCAGTGAGCCCACAGTCTAGTAGCGTGTGCAGTAGCTCACACTACTTACGATTAACATAAAACGAAAGGAGAAGTTCTAACTTCCATTAGCCACCACAGCTTCTTGGAGTTTTAATTGTCCCGAACGTTAAGCATCCACGTACGGATCTAATGGTCAGGAAGCATAAACGTCACCTAACGAACGAAGACATGACAGGGCAGTTCTCGAAGCAGCTTTCGAAGACAACCTGCGTGAAACAAACTGCTTCCGTACCCATGATAAAGAAATCTCTGAAATTGAATAAATCTGCACTGATGAATCCACGCATCATTTCTACACGTAAGTGATTTTCAGTTAGACATGCAGTCATTACCACAGATTTCACAGAAATCTCCTGCTCAGGCTAACAAAAACCTACGCCTCGTCAGTCCTCATGCAATCACCTTGCTTTCAGGCTAGAATTGAAGACGAATTGCTTAGGGCTCGCCATCATGTTCAGAAATATGATACAGTGAAGAAAACGCCATCACTTTTTCTTCTGCCCACTACATGTCCGGTGTTTGTTGACGTATATCTTGCCTAGGTCGGTTGGCGTGCAAACGGCCACCAAGACGCGAGAAATGTCGTTAACACGGACCGTAATGGCCATAAAACGTGGCCTGCCCCCTGAGCGCCGACAGCGAGGCCTTAAAAATATCTCCCTGCCCACCTGCCTGCAGCGCCCCTGCTTGGGAACAGTTATGTGTGCTCAGGCATTTGTGAGGACATGCGTGTGAGGGACTTGGTGGGTGGCGGTGCTTTCTTCACACCTCCACTGAGGCCGACGTCGTCGAGGGGTCCACCATGATTGATGGCTGAAGCGTCCGGGAATCGCCTCGTGAGCTGAGCCCAGGGCGCGCACTGCTAACACCCCGGCTTTCTGCGACTCGCTGAACTGCGTCATCGCTCAGCAGAATGGCGCAGCCCTTCACTTCGTTGTCATCGCTAGACTCGGAACCACTTTACCAGGGTTATTTTTAAACCCCCCCCCTAATATCGGTATTTTCATAGTGTTTTGCTTTTGGCTGTTTAAGGATATCTTTGTGTTTAATATATTGTTGTGCTTTTTAAGTGTTACGCAGCTCAGATTTCACTGCCAATACATTTTATGGTAGGATGAATGCACGGCTACTTCACAAGAAGCAGCCACGTGGTGATAGAGAGCATCGCGATCTCATTAAAACTAGAGTTACTGTATATGCGACATTTAGGTAGCCGACTAGCGCGCAGGTTCAGCTAGCAACCGCAGCTATGCACTCGAAGCAGCCCAACATATATCAGGCGATATGCTTAACAGCATCGCTGATCGACGTCCCTGGTGTGCCACCTTGAGCGACGTATTTTACAAGCAAAAAGTAGTGTTAATCCAGTTCAGGGGAATAAAATTACTGGCCTGATATATCAGCCTTAGCGGCTTTAAGATAACAGAGGTGAAAGTCGGCGGCCTTATGGTCGCATATACAGCAACGTGCCCAATCCCGGGTTTCTCGGATAAGGTGGTGTTCGCAGGCATTCAGAGAACACAAATCGGTTTCACGTGAAGCAGTCGGCGAGAAGCTGCTTATGCCAGGCATTGGGACAGGTCTTAAGAGCGGGATCCTGCTCCGAGTGTCATTTGAGTAGTGGAGTACGTATCGTGGGCTTACTACATAGAATACAGTGACACGTAATGGGCGCACCTCTTTGTCAATGTCATGCCGGCACTCACGGTACACCAAAGGCATCTTTTCGAAAAGAAGCGTAAATGTTCTTGAAGAGCGCATTTCTGCGGTAACGAGCTACGCTTTAAACTATATTGATGAGTCATGAGAGTAAGTGGGAAAGCCTATTACTAGGATGTTATAAAGCAGATAGCCACCAATGCAACCAATAAAGCGTTGTGCGCATAGCTTGGTTTCACACCGCCACCTTGATCGGAGGTATAGGGCAAGCTTTCTGCCTTTCACGTGGTTTTTCTCTGCGTCCATGATCCATCCGCCTTTGGCAAAAAAAAAACGATGTTGTATGATGACGTCCACATGTTATGACATGGTTCGACGTCACAATGACGTCACGAAATGTAGTAATCTGTGAAGTCATATTGACGCCGCATGACGCAGTGATGTTACATGATCTCTCGTACAAAGACTGCATGCTTTTTTGGGGAACTTTCCGATTCTTTACGATACCACGTGCGACCATTGTGAGATAATGCGATATAAAGGCCTCGCAGAGTCTCACGCGAGCCTCGCTGACGTTAGCGTTGACATAGCCTCATAAAAATTTCGCTCTAAGGAGTTCATCGGCCAATACCTTCCGTTAATGAGGTATAGCAGCGAAATTGCTTTGAACGCTGCTACAGCTCCTATTTTCAATTGCGAGTATTTTCGCCATCACTGAAGCTCATGAACTCTCCCTAGATGTTCTGTTATTAAAGTTGAACATTGTGCGATATGTAATTACGCACTTTATGCAGCTATTACTATGTATACAGTTCGTGCCAAAAAGAGAAATGCACAAATCTCTCTGGGCTTCAAGTTTATTTTCTCTGTCTCTTTTAGCACACCAGTGATGATGGCCCTGCGGTAGTTGCGATAAACTACCAATGGCTCAAGAATAACGCTGCTTACGTGCCAAATCTGTAGACCACAACTGAAGCACATCACCTTCATTACCATTTGCAACAGCACTTGGCATGACTCAATGTCGTGGCAGTCCATGTGCCTTATGTCGCTTCTTATTTTAGCGAACCAAGCTCGAACGCAAGCAGTAATATACATTGGCGTTTTGTTTTTGTTCGCTTTTATCACAGCCCAACTTTTCAGGGGAGAGTTCTACGCGGGTGCCATGGTGGGTCTGCCTATACCGAGGTGCAGTTCTATCCTGAAATGACCAATCGACAGGAAGTGATTTATCAAGGCAAGAGGGTGTATTAGGGCCTAATCAAAGCGGGATATTGACCATCGGCGTCAGTGTCAAACAGAGTGATGCAATCAAAAATCATCCCATGATATCGTTACCATGTGACGTAATCATGACGTTGATATCGCCGGAATGTTACGTCACCATGATATCATAGTGCCGTCACATATCGTGGTGCCTAAGATGTCCTCTCATGATGTTGTCGATTGGTATCAGGTGGGCCGATCATAAAGGCCGTGGCAAACGCAGACGAAAGGCAGAACAATTGACTTGCGTTCGACCCTCGAGGCAATAAAAAGCAGAGTTAGGTGCAGGAGTTTTCCGGTAGGAAGGGGGGGTCAATACAGTGATGGAGAAGAAAAAGAATACCGCTTTCACCGTCGAGTCATCTTGGGGGAACGCACTAGGGGCCCTGCAAGTTTTGCACTAGACAAAGTTTTGGCCAGTATGTATGGTTGTACTGCGTCATCAAAAAGTCGCGTAATAATAGTTCGTTTTGATCGTCACCGACTCACCGAGATAAGCGGCGATGGCGTAGTGGTTAGAGCATCCGCCTCGCATGCAAAAGGTCCGCGGTTCAAATCCCGGTGCCGCGAGGTTTCCAACCGGATAAAAAAATCCGCGTGGTGATGGAACTGCAATAAGAGGCCTGGGGTGCGGCCTCACCGGTAACCACCACCAGTAACGCACTCCCTCACCAGAGAAGCATTGCCCACCCTGGTGAAGTATTTGGCTACTACCTCCCACATGCATACGTTAATTAACTCACGGCCTTCAGTCCCCAGCAGCTGCGAAGCAACTGAACACGGTGGCGGTCAGATCTCCAACGCAGCAGAGGGTGCTAAGAATTTCTGGATCTGGACAGGCCGCCATAGGAACCTGAACTTGGCAACGTTTAGCGCTAGAACTTTATTTAGTGAGGGCAGTCTAGCTGTACTATTCGAAGAGATAGAAGGTGTTAAATGGGATATAATAGGGCTCAGTGAGGTTAGGAGGAGAGATGAGGCCTGTACGGTGCTACAAAATGGGCACGTCCTTTGCTATCAGGGCTTGGCTGACAGAAGTGAACTAGGTGTGGTGTTCCTAATTCTAGCAACATAGAGGAATACTATAGTATTAAGGAATACTATAGCGGTATAGAATACAATAGCTGGCAACATAGAGGAATACTATAGCTATAATAAAAGGGTGGTAGGTATCGTAATTAAACTGGGTAAGAGATACAAGATGAAAGTGGTACAGGCTTACGCGCCTACATCCAGCCATGATGACGCTTCAGTTGGAAAGCTTCTATGAAGACGTGGAATCGGCAATGAGTAAGGTAAAAACACAGTATACTATACTGATGGGAGACTTTATTGATAAAGTAGGGAAGAAGCAGGCTGGAGACCAGGCAGTAGGAGATTATGGCATCGGTACTAGAAACACCAGAGGAGAGCTACTAGTAGAATTCGCAGAACGCAATAATTTACGGATTTTGAATACCTTCTACCGAAAACGAGGAAACCTGGAGGAAACATGGAGGAGCCCTAATGGCGAAAATAAGAACGAAGTAGACTTTATAATTAGCGCATACCCAGGTATCGTGCAGGATTTGGAAGTGGTTGGCAAGGTACGATGCAGTGACCATAGAATGGTATGGTCTCGAATTCGCCTAGACCTGAAGAAGGAACGGCAGAAACTGATACGCAAGAAGCCAATCAATGAGATAGCATTGAGAGGGAAAGTACAGGAATTCAGAGTCTCACTTCAGAACAGGTACTCGGCTCTTAGTGATGAAACCAACCTTAGCGTAGATACAATGAATGATAATCTGACAAGTATCATTACGAAGTGTGCAGTGGAAGTTGTGGGCAGGGTAGTTAGACAAGACACTGGCAAGCTTTCCCAGGAAACAAAAAATCTCATTAAGAAGCGTCAAATTATGAAAGTCTCAAGTACAACAGACAAAATATAACTGGCAGAGCTTTCGAAGTTGATTAATAGGCGTAAGGTATGTGATGTAAGAAGGTATTAAAAATACATATATTTAGTACAAAACAATATACCACGTCTATGAAATTCTTTTTACGAGCACTGATAATCAATGGTACAGATCAGTATAAAAGAAATAGAAGGCAAAAAAGAGCAAATGACAATTGCGCAATATAAATTAAGGAATGTAAAGAAAGGGAGTTGAACACGCACTGAAAAAGGCAGGAAGCGTCAAAGCAGTGAAGAGGAAACTTTGGGATATAGGCTAACATCGGATGTATGCACTAAGGGACAAAGAAGGCGAAATAAGTACCATTAAGGATAGGATAGTTAAAATAGCGGAGGAGTTTACAGAGATCAGTACAGTAGCCGGGACAACCACGACCTTATTACTACAAGAACTAGCAGTAACCCAGATGAGACCCCACCAGTAATGATAGAAGAAGTCAGAAAAGCTTTGGAGAGCATGCAAAAAGGCAAAGCTGCTGGCGAGGATCAGGTAACATCAGATCTGCTGAAAGATGAAGGACACTTGAACTGGTATAGCGCATTACGGGGAAGAAGAAACGGCCGAGCAGACCGACACAAGAGGACAGAGCGCTAACTTCCAACTCATGTTGGAAGTTAGCGCTCTGTCCTCTTGTGTCGGTCTGCTCGGCCGTTTCTTCTTCCCCGTAAAGCGCTATACCAGTTCAAGTACGACGAACCAACTCGCCCAATCTTCAACACTCATGAAGGACACAATGTGTTAGAAAAAATAGCCACCCTGTTTACGAGGTGTCTCCTGACGGGAAGAGTATCAGAGTCTTGGAAGAATGCTAACATCATCTTAATACATAAGAAAGGAGATAACAAGGACTTGAAGAAAACAGGCCGATTAGCTTGCTCTCGGTAGTATACAAGCTATTTACAAAGGTAATTGCTAACAGAGTAAAAAAACATTAAAACTTAATCAACTGTACGAACAAGCAGGATTTCGAACAGGTTACTCAACAATCGACCACATTCATACTATCAATCAGGTAATAGAGAAACGCTCAGAATATAACCAATCACTTTACATAGCCTTCATAGATTACGAGAAGGCGTTTGATTCAGTAGAAATATCAGGCATCATGCAGACACTGCGGAATCAGGGCATCGATGAAGCATATATTGTGATGATGCTTATTCAAACAGAGAAGTCGCAACGAGGTCGAGACCGGAAATGGGCGTACGGCCAGTCGGGCAAAGGTGGCACAGGTTCTAGCGCAATCAGAGCACGGGGTTTTTCGTTCTCTTCCGAACGCGCATACGCGTTTGTGCGTTTACTCCGCTACAATACCCCCGGGGTGAAGAGTAGCCATCCTGATGGCTCAAGGAGTAGGCACAATGAGGGTGTCGTTGTAGGGCTTGAGACAGTCGACGTGTACGGTCTCGCGTCCTCAACGGCGCAAATCTAGCGATTGTGTGAGGAGCCCGATGATGTAGGTAACCAGCGAGGTCACGTCAATGACACGGTATGGACCATGGTACCAGGCCATGTGATGAACGTCGTCATGTCGGGTCTTTTGTAGACCTTGAGCCTCACTTGTCAAAGGCCGAGCCAACTGACGGCAGTCTTCAGCGTATCTGCCGATTTCGGAAAGTGGGGAGCACTCAGATGCATCAGGGCGGTACGGGGGAATACTGTCGAGTGGGTGGGAAGGTTCGTGGCCGTACAGCAGAAAGAATGGGGAAAAACCGGTAGTCGCTTGTATCGCGGTGTTGTAAGCGAAGGTAACAAAAGGTAATACAGCGTCCTAGTTAGTGTGGTCAGAGGAGGTGTACAACCTCAGCATGTCGCCAAGTGTGTGGTTGAACCATTCAGTGAGACCATTCGTCTTTGGATGGTATGCAGTAGATTTCTGGTGGATGATGTTTCATTCAGTGAGAATAGCTTGGATGACCTCCGACAGGAACACTTTACCCCTATAGCTGAGTAAATGCATCATGCATTTCATCATAACTCCCTTATTCAGCCAGCCCATCGGACTTCAGCCCGCACCAGTCACCGCAAGGCCGTGTACCCCCTCCTGCTTGCACTACAGCACACCATCATTCCTTCTTGCATCGGCATCCGCATGCTTGCGACCGGAACGATATGCGACACGGATGTCGTATTCCTGAAATCGAAGTGCCCAACGCCCCAGGCATCCGGAGGGGTCTTTTAAGGTGGACACTGCTGACCCGCAGGTCGTGGGTTCGAATCCCTGCTGCGGCAGCTGAACTTCTGATGGAGGCGGAAATGTTGTAGTCCCGTGTGCTCAGATTTGAGTGCACGTTAAAGAACCCCAGGTGGTCAAAATTTCCGGTGCCCTCCACTACGGCGTCTCTCATAATCATATGGTGGTTTTGAAACATTAAACCCCACATAATCAATCAAGGTGGACAGCCAACATAGAGCGTGGCGGTCTGTGACCACGTCGAAAGGACGGCCGTAAAAGTACGGGGGAAACTTTGTCACGCTTAGATTATGGCCTTACACTCTCTCTGTCACGGAGTAATTCAATTCAGCCTTCTTGAGAGCGCGACTTGCATAGGCGACTGCATATTCGGCTTGTGTGCCTTTCCGTTGTGCCAAAACTGCACCAAGACCAATGCCACTTGCATCAGTGTGAATTTCTGTGGCAGCAGTGGGGTCGTAGTGACAAAGAGTAGGCGGTGAGGTCAGCAGGTGGCGCAGCTGGCGAAATGCGTCGTCACATGCAGGTCACCATGCAGGTGACTATGCAGATATACCTTTGCTGTTGCAAAGCAGACTCGTCAGAGGTGCGATGATGGACGCGAAGTTGCGCACGATCAGACGAAAGTAGGAGCAGAGGCCGACAAAACTTCTTAGGGCTTTCTGTGATGTGGGCAATGGGTAGTCAGTGACAGCTCGAAGCTCATAGGGATCCGGAAGAACACCGTCTCTTGTGATGACATGTCCCAGGATGGTTAGTTTTCGTGCTGCGAAGTAGCACTTCTTGGTGTTAAGTTCTAGGCCTGCAGAAGTTAGACGCGTCAGAGTCTCATGGAGACGAACAAGATGTGTCGGGGAATCAGATGAAAAGACTAGGATGTCGTCCAGGTAACACAAGCAAGTTTTCCACTTGTGGGCACGCAAGATGGTATCGATCATGCGCTCAAATGTGGCAGGCGCGTTGCAGAACCCAAATGGCATGACTTTGGACTCATATAGGTCATCTGGCGTTACAAAGGCTGTTTTAGAGCGATCACATTTAGCCTTGGCACCTGCCAATATCCAGAACGCAGATACAAGGATGTAAGGTACTCGGCGCCTTGTAAACAGTCAAGAGCATCATCTATTCGTGGTAGAGCATCGTCTATGTGGGCGTTTGATGTATCCTGCAATAGCGCACGAGCTGGGTGGTCGACATGGGAAAGCACCTTGGTGGCATACGTGACACTTGTAAACTGACTTCACCGTTCTAGTGACCACCGGTCCGTCTCAACATTCAGGCTGGCTGTTGGGCTGGTTCGAAAAGCACGACTGGGCTGCCGAAGCCCAAGGTGGTGCACTGGGTCAAGCATCTTGAATGCAGATCTTGACGCTGACTCGTAAACCACCAAGCCATAATCGATACGTGATCGCACAACACTGTTGAGAAGGTTCAGTAGACAGTCACGGTCTGTGCCCCATGACTGACGTGAGAGAGTATTCAGCAAGTGTAAGGCTTTCAAGCATTTAAGTAGTAGCTGTTTGATATGTTTGTTACAACATATGTTTGTGTGTTTAAAGAGTACGCGAACAGTCTTGCTACAGTTAAACTTAAACCCATTTTTGTCTGCCCAGCTTGAGAGCTTATTTACTGCCAACTGAATCTGACGTTCACAGATAGCTAGGTTGCTCGATTTGAAGCTGATCTGAATGTAATCCAGATATACAGGGTAGGAGATTGTTTTAGACAGTATAGTGCTTATGGAGTTCATTTGTACGATGAATAGTGCGCAGCTAAGAACACCACCCTGGGGGACGCCATTTTCTTCCGTAAACCACTCTGATAAGGCATTAGCAACACGAACCACAAATGTACGGTCAGAAAGGTAGCTTTCAATAGTATTCAGGACATTTCCTGACACTCCAAAAGGCCGCAGGTCACAGAGAATGCCATAACGCCATGTCACGTCGTAAGCCTTCTCCAAGTAAAAAAAGACAGATAGGCAGTGCTGTTTATGAATGAAAGCAACCCTGACATAGAATTCAAATGCTACCAGTTGGTCAGTTGTCGACCGACCAGGTCTGAATCCAGCTTGATGACTATCAAGGAGGCCATTGTATTCAAGGTAATACATAAGGTGGTGATTCACCATTTTTTCGAACACCTTGCCCAAACAGCTGGTCAGCGCAATAGGCCTGTAAATAACAGTGTGGCTTCTTTTCCTTGTTTAAAGATGGGCATGATGACTGCCTTTTTCCAGGTCATGGGTAGACGCCCAGAGGACCATACATTGTTGAAAAGAATGAAAGTCACGTCAAGCGTTTCTTCATGTAGGTGTTTCAGCATGCCGTAAGTAGCCCTGTCCGAGCCTGCTGCTGACCTGCCGCACTTTGCCACTGCTGCCTTTAGTTCACCTAAAGTAAAGGAGGCATTGTACCCTCCTGCCGATGGCCTTCCATCACGAATAGGTTTACGTTCATCGGCAAGTTTGTATCACCTTAAGGAGTCTGTATAGTGTGCTGAGCTGAAATTATACTCATAGTGTTGGCCTATGGCATCTGCCTGGTGTTTCAGTGTATCACCAGCAGTACTAACAAGGGGCACCGGATGAGTGATGTGCTCTTGGAGTGCTCTTACTCTTATGTGTGTCAGTGTAAGAGTTAACCGATGAGAGGAAGGACTGCCAGCTCTGTCGTTTAAACTCTCGTCGGACACGTCTACCATTTGCTTTTACACACCTAAAATTCCAAAGTGTTCGACTGTAGGATACCTGCAGAATTTTGACCACGCTTTGTTTTGATTGTCATGAGCATTTTCGCACTCAGCGTTCCACCAAGGTCATCTTTTGTTCCGTGTGTATTAGACGTATGTGGGATGGATTGCTCTGCGGCCTGTATAATGTGCAGTGTGACCAATGCTTCACATTCATCAATGCCTAGGTTTTCAATTGATGAGCGTGATAATTCTGAGAGTTTTCGGAATTTTTTCCAGTTCACATCTTGTTCTCTGAACCTGTTTACATTCGCAGTCATCATACTCGCATTTCCTGTGTGTTTTAGACAGACAGGAAAATGATCACTTCCGTAGAGGATATGAATTACAGCCAACTCAGTGGTTGCCAAGAGTGAAGGGGATCTAATAGCAAGATCTATTGCTGTGTATAAGTTGTGCGCTGCGTTAAAGTATGTTGGCTCTTTTTTATTAAATATACAGGAGCCGGAGGACAACAGAAAGTTTTCAATTAAGGACGCTCGAGAATCCGTTCTTCTACATCCCCATAGAGGGTGGGGCGCGTTGAAATCTCCGACCAACAGGAATGGATGCGGAAGCTGGACGATGAGTGTTTCAAATTCTTTAGTAGAGAGTTTATAGTCCGAAGGAATGTATGTGAACAAACGGTTGTTATTCGTCCAAAAATTAGGGTTCGTATTGCAACTGCTTCTAAATCAGTAACCAGAGTGAGGCTTTGAGACGAAACTGCTTTCTGCATCACAATAGCGACACCACCAGATGAATGGCCAGTGTCCTGTCTGTCCTTTCGTTATACCACATATCTCTTTAAAAGGCTAGTGTGTGTGGGTTTTAGGTGTGTTTCCTGAAAGCAAAGTATGTTTGGTTGGTGTTCTGCAAGTATTTCATATATGTCGTCTAAGTTCTTAAGGAAGCTTCGGCGATTCCAGTGGATGTTACTTTCGCCAGCCATTTTTATGAATGAGCAAAAAAGCGCGACTTATTTACACTTCGCTGCCTTTGTCACGCGGCTTCACTGGTGGGTGTCTCTTCCCTCTGAGGCGATATATGGGGCCCCGCCTCACTTGGGGGGATTCCGTCAGCATCTTAGACGCTGAGAATCCTGGTGTCACTTCCATTGCCTCCGGTGGACCCTCGGAAGCTAATGGAGGTTTGTCAGAAGACTGCTGACGGAGCTGACCGGAGCTGATCATATGCTGACGGAGCTCGCCGGCTACCCAGCGAGCTCCGTCAGCATATGATCTTCCGGAAAAAAGGAATACGTTCTTCCGGGCTTCCGAGAATGTGATATTTTCGGTAACTTTGGTGTGAATTATAGCTTTTTCTTGAATACTTCACACGTGCGCGAGTATACGTGGCATGCAGCCCATGACAATCAGGACATTCTGTTTGATTCGAAGGGCAGTTTTCGGTTGGGTGTTCATGGTCCGAACATTTCGAACATGTTAGTTTTCCGCGGCAGGTGTTTGATCCATGTCCGTATTTATCGCACTTGAAGCACCTTCTGGGGTTAGGTATGTAGGGATGGACTTTTCAATGTAGGAATGCTGCTTTCACAAATTCGGGCAGGGTGGAGCGATTGAAAGTTAATACTTTATGCAGGGTTACCACTTCTTCATCTTTTCGTCTGATTGTGATTCGACGTACGGCGATTATGCACTGCTCTCAGAAGCCCTTAAGGAGGTCAGTTTCAGTTTCTAGCATGAGATCGCGTTCTGAAATGGCACCTTGGATAGTGTTAAGACTGCGGTGGGGGTGACAGACACGTTCATGTGTGCAAACTGCTTTTGTTTCAGAAGAGTGTTCGAGTGGTCTTTTTAGGTCACTTCAACAAGAAGATCACCAGATGACAGCTTCTTTGCATCATACTTTTTGCCTATTAGGTTTGCAACAGTTCTGGCTATCAGGAAGACAGACAATGCTGCAACAGACTCGTCTGTAAGAGAGTGTATGACCAGAAAGAGTGGAAAGTGGTCACTATCAGTTCGGGTACGTTTGAAGCTTTAATTGGTGCGGTTCGCTTTTAGTGACCGGTCATTCAGAAAGGGAAATGATTTTGCCACGTGAAGCATTTGAAGTTCGGTGGCGATGGGGACCAATCATCACCGAGTCCAACAAGGAGACGCTACAAGGTAGAACGCTTAAAGCCACCAGCCATACATCGCCGCTATAACGAAATAAAGTTACCCTAGGTTGGGCACCTACAAAGGGTCAACCCTCCCCGCCAGGAAAAATTGGAAGTAGACGGAAGACAGAAGGTGACAGGACAGATAAAAAGTGAGAAGTAAAGACGAAGACGAGGGGTGAGAGAGATAGGAAAAGCCGACTGCCGATTTCCCGTGGGTGGGTCAGCCCAGAGGTGCCGTCTATGTGAAGCCGGGGCCGAAGGGTGTGTTGCATCTCCCGGGGGTCTTAAAGGTCCAATCACCTGGCGTCGGCTCAATACCCAGGATCCCTTTTTAACCGGACACGGCAAAGCCACGCACGGTTAGGCGTGGGAGGGAGTCGAAACTCCTCGTTAGCTTGGGTCCGTGGTGTCGCTACACATCAAACGCCTGCATGCACAGACGCCCCTGCAAACAAAAGACAAAGTACAACATACATTACACATTTAAACAAAAGCTCTTAACGGAGAAAGAAGAGTTCCTCGGACAGAACAGTAGCTCTGTGTACAGCCGCTCTAAATTCGAAAAAATAGTGCGATGGTGATGGCCTGCTACAACCGCCTCGCATCGAAAGCGCCAAAGACAGTAAACACCAGCAACAATGAGAAGACAGGGGAGGCAGCCTCAGGAAGAACGCCCAGAAGAAACGAAGCGATTTACTCTGAGGTCACTGAACGAGTTTAGAAAAAGTGGTGAACAATTTATAGTACTAGGTATTCTACTATGGGGAAGTGAGAGAGCACAAAGCCGATCCGGGGGCCTTACATTCGATGATGCCGAGTGACAAAAATTATGGTGTGAAGGTGGGCAACAACACATTCGATCATCAGATGGCGGTTGGTCTCAACCATGACGCATTTGGGGCAAGTGGACACTCGTACCACCTTAAATCGTTGTAGCTGATTGCGAGTGGGGAGCAAGCCACAGCCCCATCTCCAAAAAACGTCACGAAGATGACCTCGCAACGCCGCCGCAGCCTTGTTCTCTCACGGATGACTCATGACTGCATGTTGGTGTCGGGATACCAAAGCTTCCACAAGTGCGACCATTGTGCCCCGCTTGAGCTATATTTTTGTGACATAGACTTGCCTTTAAGGCATAATAATTTTGCGTGTATGTGCATTAAAAGTGTGCCATTAGGCCGGTGTTGTGTATGAAGTGAAGTAGTACCGACTGCAGGGCATGTAGTCTGTAGACGGTGATGAAAGACCAGCTAGGCGCGATACACAGTCGGTAAAGGGAGCACTGCGGACCGCTGTTGATAGGAGCACCGGACACTAAGATACGTAGAGATGAACTTGGGTGGTGGTCACTTGCGAATTTTTCCACAGACGTACCATCGTTCTTTAAAACGCCCAACAAAGTACAGAGCATAAAGTGGAACCATTGACAGACGCGTCAGTGAACGCGAAGCTTCCTCGGTTGCGCGGTTTTGCTAACGTCGGGTGCGATGATAATTATCTACCACCAGTCCAAAAGAATGAACTGATTAAACTCAGAACTTTCTGTTAAGCGCGCATTGAGGGTCTCACGGCGTGGCACAAGTACCAAATTTGCCGAGATAGACCGTGTGCGACAAGTACCGGTCCTCTAAAAGGGGAAAATCAAAGTGCTTAGCTTGATCAATACTTTTTGTTATAGTGTATAACAGATGCCCACATATTTTCCTGTATACCGAAAGCAATGTAAGTGGCACCTATTATCTGGGAGGTGATTGAGACTCACACAAAAAGTTTTGAAGAAACCCGATTTTTCGAAACCAACTTGGTTCCTTCCTCAGGGGTGACTGTGGAGGCCACGTAGCAGTGGCGTCTTCAAAGCACTCGCGGGGTGGATAATGACCCCCCTCTCTCTCTCTCTCTCTCTCTCTCTCTCGTTTTGCCGTGGAGTGCAGTCCATGCGTATACACTGGGGAAAGGGTTCCGAGAGTACGGTTGATGTTATAGACTGTCCTCTGTATGTGCCACGACTCGAATAACAACCTTTTGCTTCAGTTAGGCTCGCTTTCAAGGATGGCCGTCGCTTCGAAATTGACCTGGTGATCCAACGTCTCAGCATGTTCGGTGAATGCGCTATGCTCTTTGCCATACGCAATGGGCACTACCTTGATTTCTGACGTCATATTAAGCCACGTTCTTGTGGCACGCGGATCGCGTATGGCAGACGCCGAAGAGCGCCTCTTCCACGCGCTTGATATGCCATATATAGTTCCGGGTTCCTCGATAGGCAAAGCGTCTATGCAGGTTCACTCGGGCAGCACGAAGAATATTTCGGGTTTAAGGGAATTTTATTTCCAGATATGTTTTACATAGCTTATGTACACACAGAAAAATGGACAATGATCATCATGTGTATGTACAGTCAACGCCTCCTAAATTTCCCCTGCCTTCCGGATTATCGGCGGTCACTTGGGAAGCGGCAGTCGTCGGAATTGCGGTGGTGGCGCCATTCAAGTAAGAATGTCTTCAAATAGGTTTTTACGTTTTTGGAGCTTATATGCAACAAAAATAACGCAAAAAAGTTTTAAAAAGGCGTGAACGTAATTATAATTAACCCTAGGTAAGTGACGCCGTCATTCAGCAAGCAACTTCTTTAATACAAGACATCCTTTGAAATTAGTAGCAAACGCCAAAATTGCCGGTCTCAAAGGCCAAGTACAAAGACCTTTACCCTTACATATAGGCAGCGCCGCCATAGATGACCGGCGTATCGCACTCATCCGGCAAGCATGGGATATCTCGGAGGCGTTGGTACAGTGAAAGCTGTTTCATATAGCGAAAATAACTGTGTGTTTAGAAAAAGTGGGTAACGATTTATAATACTAGGTACTCAACTAAGGGAGAGCGTAAAGTCGTCCTGTATGCCCTCGATGATTACTAGAGCTTAAATTACTGTGTTTAGAAAAAGTTTATTCTATCATGGGACGCAACAAACCTAAGGAACGAGCGTACGACAGGCACAATAACAAACAAAAGACAAAGTACAACATACATTACACATTTAAACAAAAGTGTCCAAGTCCATAGGATGTCCATAGTTCATGGTACAAATAACTACATACGCTACATATACACACTTATCACAATATGGACAGTGTACCTGATGATATATGTACATAATTTACAAGACTTGGTGAGGATGTTAGAAAATATGTACAACAGGTATCAACATTCATAAAAGTTACATAACTTACAGCGTTAGAATGAAGTGCATATATAGAAGAGCTCACACCCATATCGGACATACACAAACACATAGAAATAGTAAACACATACTGATTACATGCACTAATAAGAGCCCCGCCGTGGTGGTCTAGTGGCTAAGGTACTCGGCTGCTGACCCGCAGGGCGCGGGTTCGAATCCCGGCTGCGGCGGCTGCATTTCCGATGGAGGCGGAAATGTTGTAGGCCTGTGTGCTCAGATTTGGGTGCACGTTAAAGAACCCCAGGTGGTCTAAATTTCCGGAGCCCTGCACTACGGCGTCTCTCATAATCATATAGTGGTTTTGGGACGTTAAACCCCACATATCAATGCACTATTAGACATTGACAGGTGACTTGGCTATAGGAACCAGGCCAGGTGGAAGACTAATCGAACGCGTCTGTCAACTACGCACAGAAAGCGGCATGACGATTGTCGCAGAAATTCTTCCTCCCCAAGGAAGAATAATTCCTCTGACAGAAACGATAAGAGTTCAGAGTTCAGAGTTCAGAGTTCAGAGTTAAAGAACTTCCATCTCAATTTAGAAGAAGAACCACTAATGATTGGGACACAGCATCGGTTTCTCGGAGTAATACTTGATAGGCAGCTATCATGGGCACCTCACATAAAGAAACTCGAAAACGAGGTGAATACGCTAGTGAATATACTCCGCAGAATTGCTGGGACATCATGGGGCGGATCTGTATCATCCATGCTCGCTGTTCACAATGCTTTAAAGGCCAAACCACATAAGCGCGAAAATGCACGCGACAGCGACGAGCGACGCGACGTAGATCGGCTTCGCGCGATCAGTCGCTAGCGCAGGCAAACCTCACTCACGCGATGGCTTCGGCGAGCGAACTCCACTGTTGCTCGCATGAGGCCGTCTACTCGCACCAAGAAAACCACGTAGCGAGCGGTATGAAATTTAAAAATAAGATATATTGTTGTGTAATGAAACGGAAAGTGTTTATTATTGCCTTGCAGCACTTTTTATATGCACGTGCGTAATAAACATCGCGTTATTTCTTGTTGTGCATACGTGACTCGGGCAGGGTCACGTGCACCTACGTAGTCTTTGTCTTTTCCGGTTTTTGGCTATTGGCTGCTTGATCCCAGCACTTCCGGGCGATGAGCGACGCTTTCCAAATCGGGAGAATCGAGCGATCGCGCGAAAACGAGCACGCGACACGTCGCGCGAACGCCCTGTTTCGTCGCTCATAGCGTCGCTCGTCGCTGTCGCGTGCATTTTTGCGCTTATGTGGTTTGGCCCTCATACGACAAAAGGTTGCATATTCAGCGGCAGTGTTACACGGCATTACCCGCACTTCAGAGGAGCGACTTCAAAGACTATTAGCTAGGGGACTGCGCGTCTGCATAGGTGTTCCACGAGCGACTTCCAGCAGCCTTGTGATAGCAGAGACTCGGCAACCACCCTTTCCAGTCATGAGAACAATTGAAACATGCCGCCATTTTTTTTTCGCTTACAGACGCAACACAAGGACCACCCATTGGCACTGGAGATTTTACTAAGAGATAAAAGCAATGCTCATAACAATGTACAGAGTAATGTACATATATTACCCCGAAATTAACTTTGGAGCTCTGAAATGGACTATCCTTCATGGCTGCTTGTAATACCAAACATTGAATTCTCAGTGGATGGCATAATCAGAAAGAGAGACATGTTCATTCAAGCTGCTCAACAACTAGCGCTTTATCAGATACACATGCGGTATCCAGGGTACACACATATTTACACAGATGGCTCAAGTACTACAACGTCTTCAACATCGGCATTTATCATACCACAGCTCAATATTCAGGAATCGCTTAAATTATGTCGCATGACGTCATCTACTACATCTGAGCTCTTCGCTATTGCGTATGCTCTAAAGTTTATAAACTCGGTAGCAGACGCTAGAAAATGGGTACTTTTCAGTGACTCACAGGCCGCATTAAGATCACTCGCCAGTACAAACAGGACAGTAATAAGTGATAGTATGACATACTAAACGCTGAAGGAGCTCACCAAAGCAAAGAAGGCGCAACATGAGATCAAATTCCAGTGGATACCTGGCCACTGCAACATTCCTGGAAACATAGCTGCCGATGAAGCAGCACGACAAGCACATCGTAAAGACGTTACTGTTTCTTTACCAATTTCGAAAAATGAAGTGCGTAGTATTTTAAAGAATACAACTTTAAGAATGAGCGAAACTGCTTGGTTTGACAAAAGTACAAAGAGCTGCGATTTACATCACATCGATCCATTTATTGAATTCAACATTACGCTGGCATTAGATAGAAGGATGGAAACTCTAATTCACCGATTGAGGCTAGGCACCGCATACACAAAACATTTTTTGCATAGAATCGGCAGAGCTGAAACTTCCGAATGCGAATGTGGATTTATAAATGAAGACGTCTGTCACCTTCTCATAGACTGTCCACATCATGATACGCCGAGACGCCGGCTTAAGTCCGAACTGTTCGCATTGAACCGCAGACCATTTAGCATGAAAAAACTTCTGGGCCCATGGCCAACTGGAGTTTTACAGTCCCAGGCTTTAAAAGCATTAACACGTTTTTTACAAGACAGCGGGATTGCTGATAAGTAATAACAAAGAACAAACTTTCATTTGTAACACATGTACTTATTATGTAGAGTATCATGTGACACACATCACGTGTGTGTTGTAAAATGAATGACGTGTCGATTATTGTGTACATACGAGCGAATGCATCTTTATAAGGACCAGACGTGTGCTTTGCTGTTTCGTACTGGTGGACCGAATATTAACGAGGGACATTTCCAGAGACTTCTTACATTGACTTTCGAACATTTACTTACCATTGTGATATGTGCGTATAAGTGTGTCTTTGCGTATCTGTGCCCGAGTTTTCTATTTTCCATGCACTGCTTTGTATGTTTTGCTTCAAGATACGTGTTCAAGTTTCAATCAATGGTTAAGGAGTAGCCGGCGCTATAATGGTGCGCCAACACCTCCTTATATATCATATCAATTAAAAAAAGAGTTCAGAGTATAGGCGTTCCAGAATCGAAAAAAGAGCACGACGACGATGACCTGCCGCAACAGCTTCACATCAATTACGCCACCAACAAAAAGCTCCCGCAGCTATTAGAAGGCGTGCAAAGCGACTACGCGAGCAGCGACCAGATGTTACAAAGCGATGAATATCTAGGCCACGAAAACTAGTGTTAACTGACTTCCAAAATACCTTTGCAATGACACATTGCTGCAGCATATGCTGGTTAGACTCCTGTAACGGGCAGTTATGACAAGTGGAAGATGGGACCATGCCCCACTTCTCCAGTCTGTTTCGTGTTGGGAGTACTCTCCATCCAAGACGCCACAAAGTCACGGAGGTGACCAGGCAAAAACGATGTCGTTATCGCGCTCCACGAGACATGTCTCGATCATGCTAGACCGCCTGGAGGAACCAGAGGAAGCAGAAGAGCCGCCGTTGTATCTACAATGCGACTTTCGAGAATGTCCACATCGGGACAAACCTGCTGCGCGTGTCGATAAAATGCTACTGCCGTTGAGTAAAATGCAGGCACGTTAAGTGTTTGCGGTGCAGAATTAAGCCATGCATCTGGTAGTAAATAGCGTAAATTGGTGCCTAAGAAATAGCAGGCAAGATCACGCGCAAGGCACTGATCACTATGCAACAATCGACGTAAGAATTGCAGGGCAAGCAGCCGGCAGTGAACAGAGACGGATAGGAATGCGAATACACCGCAGTTTCTCGTTTCCCAAGAGCTGCTCTGCAAACCAGCTCTGTTCCACCTGACCAGAAGAAAGAGCCAATGAGGGATTGCAACGACCTAGTGATTCGTAATGGGGGCTGTAAGACATAAGATATGTACCATGCACGACCGCAAAACACTGTCTGTACTAAATACCTTCTTTCGAGCATCGGTAAATTATACTCTTGTGCTTCCCGGGCGTGTCTTTTTACATCTTCGACTACTGAATTCCACAAGGAGGCTGATATGCCGTAGCAAGTATAATCAAGCTGCAGAATGCGAATGGAGTCACTTTTTTGAAGACCGAAAAAGGGACTTTGGCAGGCGTCTGAAGAACCAATGAATAAATATTGACATTTTGAAAAATTTAACGCAACACCTGAAACCGTGCCATACGTAGCAAAAAGTCGCAGGCTACAGGATAAACTGTCCTCATTCTTCAAATGCAATGTGATGTCGTCAGCAAATGCTGTCACCGTCACGGTACCACTACCTGGAAGAGGAAGGCCTCTAACGTAAGGATCAGCGATTAGCGATTGAAGGAATGGTTCGAGGCTGAGTACAAAAAGTGCAGGGGATAAAGGACACCCCTGGCGAACACCACGGGTAACAGGAAATGGCGCACTCTCTGAACCATCAAGAAGCAACATGCTGCACATATTTCGGTATGCATTCTGAGAAGCTCAAGGAAGATTTTCGAGAAGCCAAATGCTGCCATTACGCTAAATATAAAGCTATGTTCAAGGCGATCAAATGCTTTTTTCCTGGTCAAGTGAAACTAAGAGTCTCCGAGCTGATCTTGTTAACGTGTACGCAACTATATTACGCGTAACAAAGGAGAGACCGTGGATTTCTCTTCCAAGAATAGAGCACGCTTGATGAGCATCTATTATGGAAGGCATCAGGCTTCTCAAACACTGAGTGATAACTGCCGCGAAAGTTTTGTAATCAACGTTGAGGAGCGTTATTGGTCTCCACTCCTCTGGGCAAACCGACGATGGGTCGTGTTTAGGTATTAAAACAATTCGACCATGGCGAAAGCTATCAGGGAAATCAAAGTTCTCAAAACAGCGGCAAATAACAGAGGTGAAAAGAGCATCAATGTCATCCCAAAACGTTAAATAAAACTCAACAGGCAACCCGTCCGGCCCGGGGGCCGAGCCACGCTTCATGGAAGATAGTACCTCTTTCACTTCGTCAGCTGACGGACTTATGCAAAGTTGTTCAGCTACTTCAGATGAAATTTGAGGGAGCCTACTTAGCATTGTGGCTGTCTCGGTGGTACCGCGATTTGATGACATTTTCGTACGAGCCACGTTGGCAAAGTGAGCTAGAAAAACTGATTGATCACGTGTCGGCGGCAATGCAGTGTGAAAGAATCTGGCAGCCGGACTTCCTAGTCGACTCGATGGGTTAAGAAGCGAGCTTTTTGCAAAGCGTAAAACCTCAGGGTGAGCACATGGATTACGTCTGCAACGGCAAGCAGCCGCCGTCAACAACGAAGCTGCTATAAGGCGTGGGAAACGACCCCTTGACTCTCGCTGCTATGCGCGCATCAAGGGAGTTAGCCGATCAATCCGAAGAGCAATACGCAGCTTTGTGGCAGTGTCCGCTAGTTCTTCGGACGTATGGCGTCTAAGGGCCCGCCCTGCTACTGAGCAGTGTAAACGCCACTATGTCTTGAGCGCGTCCCACACCTCCAGACCGCATCCCAAAATAGAGGCGCGCAAGATTCTAGATAAACTGGAGCATGAACGCGCGTCGTGCAGAATGCGGATGTCAAGACGCCAAGGTTTCACTGATGACGAAAAGGGAAAGTGAGCCTCGAGCATCACAGGTGGGTGGTCTGATATATAAACAGGCGACGATGGTAATGTTACTACATCAGAGTGCGATACGTAAGAAGCTAGCACGCTCGGCAAATAGAAACGATCCAAACGACTAGACGACGTGATACGCCGCCAAGTCCAGGCATACCGTGGTCCATGCACTAGTCTGTACGTATCTATCAAAGAGAAATGTTGCACTGGGCTCCAATCAGAGCGACCCCATCCTGAATCTTGCACTTCAGCTCGCGTGCCTAATACACAACTAAAGTCTCCAGTGAGTATGACATGACGACCGTCTAGAAAATACACGTCCAGGTCACGGAAAAAATTGTTAGACATCGCAGCTTGAGCCTGGCCCATAAGTACACAAAACACGCAGCTTGAAGGATGATAGGACGCAATCAAAAGCCAATACCCGTCCAAACCCGTCATAGAAAACATGATGATTGCGTAGAAGAGCGCGGTTAAAAATAATAATTCTAACCCCTGAGAAGCGAGATGTCGCGAAAGAAAAATAACAGTCTAAACTAAATGCGCGTTTGAACGCACGAACGTGGCCAATGGTGAAAAAATTTGTTTCTTGTAAACACAGATTATTACGATGTTCTGCGTGGGCTATGCAGATAACATCGGCTTGCTTTACAGAATTACGGAACCCTCGAACATTTAAAGAAAAAAATTTCAGGGTGTCAGCCATATTGAAAAAAGGTGGGTGACTGACCTGGTCGTGTTTTTTGATTCGGTACCCCCGGGATCTGTCCGGGGGAACTGGAGTACGTACACTACACAGCACAATTCGACCCTCTAGAAGAGTGTCGAGGTTTCTTCGATTGCTGGGACTCGGAGGGGCTATCTTGGGTGCCGTCCGAGCTGGTGCCAGACTTGTGAGCACGCTTGACCTCTCGCGGGGCTTGCATTTCCACGTCACATCCGTCTGGGCTAGAAGGGAGTCCGATGCTACTGTCGACTTCGAGGCTGAAGCTGCTGTCGGACGAATCAGATGGTGGTAGGGCTGCAGCGTTAACGTTGTCGCCGCCTCCAACGAGCTTGATCACGGATTGCTTTTCGAGACGCGTCAGTAAAGAACTCCCATGGCGTCTTGCTACTTGTTGTAGAGAGTCACGAGCCTGGCTTTCGGAATAATCCAATGGGCTTTGCTCATTCGGTTTCAATTCTGCTCCTGGCGAGACACCAGCGCCCGTAGATCTCGCTACGTCGGCGTCTACTGAGCACTCAGTTGCTAGGTTTAACGATGAGTCCGGTGCTTCGGTGACTACCAGCGTTTCTTTCTCGACTTGCGCCGACGTCGAACATGGCACGGCATGATTGCCTGGGACAGACGCGAGGTCAATCGCGGTGGCTGTTCCTAGCGCTGAGATTAGCAAACGTAGCGCGCTTGGTTTGGCCAAACTGCACACTTGAGACTACTACCAAATCATGCCACATTGCAGATAAACCAAAATTGATGAACACCTATAAAGTCATCCTGAAATGCCTGCGTGCACAACCTACTTACGCTGCAGAAGTTTGATTGTTTATCCAAGTGGCTTTGCTTGCAACGTGCATCACAAAAAGCAAAGCGAACAGTGATATGCGTTGCCACTTTGTCCTTTAAACAAATTTCTACAAGATAAGCAAAATTTCTTGAGTGGTGTCATTTGAATGCTCCAAATTCATCACCAAGCCCTCTGCAGATTCAACGAAAAGAAGCATTGATAGTCATAGCAACGAATGATACGTCCATGCAGAATTCCCTCAGGGAGTCGCCTCTTTTTGCGATCCTGTTAGGAAATCATGTGCGTAAAGTTTCACCACGACCACTGGGTAAAAAAAATTGGCAGCATATCCATGGAGTGAATGATCGAGAGTGGGGCGAAGCATCTGTCCGTCAATGCGTTCTTGCTTCCGTCCGGCCATGCGTCCGTCTGTGTGACCGTCCGTGCGTCCATCCGCCCGTCCATGCATGCGTCTGTTCGTGTGTCCGCACGTCCATCTGTGCGTCCGTCTTTGCGTTCGTCCATGCATACGCCCCTGCGTCCTTTCATGCGTCCACCCGTCAGTGCAGCCATCCGTGCGGCCGTCCATGCATCTGTCTGTGTGTCCGTTCATCCATCTATTTAACACTCCAAGTACCACCATCTCGCATCGTTTCATCGTTTATTCCCCATACAGAAGCACCGCCATCCAGTGTACATTCCAAGGACTAAACGAGAGGTGGCACACGCACACTTTCTTACGGCTTGCGCTTCGTGTCTACTTCCCACCATTAACCACCTGGAGTTCATGGTACAAACTAGTTCACTCTATTCATGGCACTGTGGCCCAACGCTCACTAAACCTTTCTAAAACCAAGGAGGTTACGCCCAGCGAGTATAACGTAGCAACCCTTTCTTGTCAGATAGCGCTCAATGTACATGTCAATGGCTGCTAATGAGGAATGAGAGACAGGAGAATGCGGGTTTTAGTGAACCTGCACGCTGCGAATTTTTTAGGGGCGAAGCTCCTTGTTTAGAAAAAGTTTATTTACAGCATGTACAGAACACAAAGGCTTCATACCATTCCAGTAACAGGGCACATACACTTCTGCACATCTATATTTCACGACTAACATCACTACGTTACAGTGAAGACATTTGCTCTAACATACATGATTATGTTGGCATACATGTACACAAATATTCAATGTGATATCACGATACAAGGGTACAACGATACAATAGATCCAAATGAAACACAATTTGTAACAAATGAAATCATATATAACAACTCAACGGGCGCTGCTTAGCACCAAGTTGGTCGAAAAATTAGCTGTATCCTTTCGTGTTCCACCTTGACGAAAGGGCACGACCAATGCCGCAGAAACTCTTGCTCCCCGAGGAAGAAAAGCTCCTCGGTGAGGAACGCAAGGATCTCTCGTCTCATTCTCCCCAGTATCGGCCACAAGGCACGCCGGCGGCAATTGGCAGCTACGGCCTCACATCGGTTTCTCCAAAGGCTGAACAGCCCCGCAACTATTAAGAGAGCGGAGAAGCGGCTACGCGGAAATCGGCCGTTGGACACGAAAGTTCGCACACCCTGTCCCCGAAAACCAGAATTAACCGCACGCCAAAAAAGGCGGGAAACCACACATTCAAACGTCGCATGTCGATTGGTCTCTACCATGACGCAGTTGGGGCAAGTGGAAGTGCGAACCACCTGCCATCGCTGCAACCGATCTCGCGTGGGGAGCAAGCCCCAGCCCAACGTCCAGACAAAGTCTCTGAGATGCCCTGGCAACACTGCGGCAGTTATTGGTTTCCAAGCGCGGTTCAATACAGATTGACGATGCTGGGGCACCAAGGGCCGTAGAAGGGCGGCCATTGTGTCCACCACTTTAGAATCGGCCACCTCTATCTCTGGGCACGTAGCTTCCAAACGTCGGTGAAATGCCAGAAGGGCTCGATACAAAGATGGTAATTCAGCTGATTGGGGACCTTTGTTTATTTGGCTATCCGGCAAGAAGACACGTTGTGATGGCCCCAGATGGTAACGAGCCAGTGTCTGAGCGGGCATGTCATCATTGCTTAGTATTCGCAATAGAGTGCGGAGGCACAATGTAGAAGCCGTGACGGAAACGTCGGGGAATGCAAAACCGCCTTGATCTCGCGGTTGAGCTAACGCTGGACGCGATAACAATTCTGTGCCACCAGACCAAAAAAATGAACTGATGCAGCTTTGCACTTTCCTGCAGACGTGGAGCGGTGGTTTAACACAATGGCAAAGGTACCAAAATTTTCCTAGGTACACCGTTTGAGTTAAGTATCGGCGTTCCAAGAGGGGGAATTCGAAGTACCTGGCTGCTTTGATATCATTTAGAAGAGTTTGTACAACGGATGACCAGATGCTATCCTGTATACCAAATACAGTGAAAGTAACTCCGAGTATTGAAATCTCAGGAGACCACTGTAAAGGCGACGTGATGTTGATGCGACCGCTGGGGTTGCCAATGAAAAAATACTGGCTTTTAGAAAAGTTTAACCTTGCACCGGAGATAATACCGAAATCATGGAATGTATCAAGAGCATGCTGCAGTGACTGTTCATTATGTACATATAGAGTGATATCATCTGCATATGCAGCGACTTTTACTTGAGTGTTACCGGGTAGAGGTAAGCCACGAATCTGCGGGTGATGTTCAACGGCCCTTAAGAAGGGCTCTAATGCAAGGATAAATAACACTGGGGAGAGGGGACACCCTTGACGGACCCCACGCGTGACTCTAAATGCGTGACTCTCACGGGAATCTAAGTAAAGGGTACTTTCTAAATTAGTGTACATCGCGTTGATAAGGTCAATGAACTTATCCGGGAATCCGTATGCATGTAAGACATTTAGTATGTAGCCATGTTCTATGAAATCAAAAGCTTTCTCTTGATCTAATGAAACCAACAGTCCTTGCGCACATCGGCTAATGGTGTATTGAATGATGTCACGCGTTAACCACGTATGGGTGTGTATTTCTCGGCCCGGAACAGAACAGACCTGGTGGGGAGCGATTAATGTTGCAAGAAATGGACTGATTCGGCGCACCAAAATGTTAGCCAAGAGCTTGTAATCTACATTTAGCAGGGTAATAGGGCGCCAATCTTCTGGTCGCGTAGACATTGGGTCTTTCTTGGGAACTAGTGTTATACGGCCTTTGTGGAAAGAAGTTGGAAGCGTAATATCTTGGAAACACTTGCGAATGACGTGTGACATAGTTGGACCAATGATAGGCCAGAACTGTACATAAAACTCTGCAGGGAGTCCGTCAGGCCCTGGGGCCGATCCCTTTTTCATTGCGTCTAATGCGCCTTTGATTTCGTCATCAGATGGCGGTGATAATAGGACGTCATTTGACATGTTGGAATCATGAGGTAAATCTGTTAGTAGAGGATGCGAAGAAACGGATCCTGGGTAACAGACATTAGCACCAGATTTAGCTATTGACTCAAAGTGTTGAGTGAATTCCTGAAAGTCGCGCGTACCCGCAGCAGCTGGGGTGATAGAGTTCAGCGAGTGGGCAGGCGAACCTGGAGGACGAAGCAGAGCTCTGCGTGCATACCTTAGCACCTCAGGGTGCGCACAGGGCGCACGTCTACAGCGCCAAGCTGCAGCCGAGAGTGAAGAAGCCCGCATAATACGCTGGTACCGTTCAACGAGCTCCTCTTGCCATGCCCGCATTACAGTGGAAGGACTGGGATCTCGATTGGCAATGCGTATCTTCTGGATTAACAATGACGCATCTTTCGACATACGTGTGCAAAGTCCTCTGCCCGACGCACTGCAATGATGCCGCCACTGTTCTTTGAGGCGATCCCAATCAGCTACATCGGCCCCAATAAGCGATGCGCGTAACGCTCGGGATAATTTCTCCGTAGCCTGAGAGTCCTGGAGGACGCGGCAATCGAGACGCCATGGTCTGTGAACCGTTGGCGTCCCCGCTGGCAGGCGGAGAGATAACATAACCGGCCGATGGTCGCTAATGTACACCGGTGTCGGTGGCAATGACATTACCCCGGTATCGTGAACGTAGGTAATGAGACTAGGGGATGCATACACGCGATCAATTCGGCTGCTCGACGCTGCTCGACGCCAAGTATAGGCATAATTACTGCCATGCACAATTTGATGAATGTCACTCAATGCCAATTGCTGCACTAGACGTTCGAGTTCTCTGGCATTCCAGTTTGACCGGCCGCGACCCGGACCTCGAACGTCTGCGCGTGAGTCTAGGACACAATTGAAATCCCCTAAAAGTACCACATGTCGGGAATTTAAAAGGAACGCATCAAGAGATTGGAAGAACGCGTTTGAGTTCTCGCGTGCCGCTGGGGCATACACGGCAACAAATCTTATTCTTAACGAAAAAAAGGTGCAGTCGAACGCCAGCACGCGTCCGAAGGCATCGAAGGAAACATGATGGTCACGTAACAGACCTCGGTTAAAAATAACGACTCCGACGCCAGTCGAATGCGTGCTGGCGTACGAAAAGAAACAATCAAAATTGAACGCGCGCTTGAAAGCGAGTACATCAGAAAGCTTGAAAAAATTTGTTTCTTGCAGGAACAGCAAATCACAATGCACTGAACGTGCAAAAGCCAATACCTCAGCCTGTTTTTGTGGATTTCGGAAACCTTGAACGTTAAAAGTAATAACTTTTAGAGTAAGAGCCATGGGGAAAATGAAAACATAGTATAGAATCACGCAAATGCAGGGGTACCTTTATCAGGAGCGGGAGCCAATGCCCCGCAAGTGGCTGAGTCATTTTTTCCGGCCAGGCGATCCACCGGAGGCTCGGGGCCTCCGGGATCGCGTCGAAGTCCGCAGGGGACTTCTGTCTCTGGTGGGGGCTTCTAAGTCACGAGTAGTTATCCGGTGGCGTTTGGTGTCCGGGTTTTTGAGCGAGGATGGTACAAAGACGTCTTCACTGTCCTGGCTTAAGTCACTGGGGCTAGTGTCTTCGTCAATTTGTAGGGGCGCCTCACTTGCGGTGCTGTTGGAGTCCTCGTTAATGCAGGCGTCGTCGTCTTGAGATGTAGACTCCTCGATGACACCTGAACTTGTTGTCGACAGAGCAGCAACGCGAGGAGCCTCAGATGCAATATTTCCATCCGAGACGCCGTCCTCACGAGGCGCTTCGTCTGACGAGGGCTTGGCCTGCGATTCCTCAGAAATGGCCACGGGACGCGGGGAACTTAAGTTTTCAGTACCTGGAGGGAGTACCAGGCCCGGAATCGTTGGAGACGCAGTGGGCGTCTGGTGCAGCGTCGCGATTGGCACACCTTGGTCATGGTCGGTTACCACGGCTCGCGTTGACGAATCGTCGCACTTGTTCTTAGATGGCGTTCCTGGTTGAAGTGGAGGGAAATCCTTGGATGCCGCCTCGGAATACGATGGCCTGATGGTGCAGGCCACGGTGGCATGCGGGTCCCCACAACGGCGACACGGCAGCGAGCAGCCTTTCCCGTCGTGGCCATAAACGCCGCACCTTCCACAAAACGGAGCTGTGCAGTTCATGCGGAAGTGCCCACTGTCTCCACATCGACGGCACACTCGCTGGATGCCTTTGTAGTCACAGGTTACTCGATGGCCCGCGACCTTGAGGTAGTTGGGCACCGGTGACGAAGCCTTCATTTCCATGCGGACGTATCGCGTCCCAGTGGTCACGGTTGGGCGCGATCCCATGAGTCCTCTGGTGATGTGCAGCACCTTCCCGTAAGGAGAGAGTGCTTGTGCGAGGACTTCGCTGGGTACGCGGCACGGCAGGAACAGGACGGTCACTTGGGTCACTTGGGGTCCCAGGGGTACGATGGCGACGCGCTCTCCTCGGATGATGAGGTGCGACGCGTCTACGATTTGGGCCAGTGCGGCCTCACTGTTGACGGTAACTTGGTAGTTCCGGCCTCCAAAGTGCTGAACGCAGTATACTTCTTCGATACCTACTATTGAAGACGTCGCGTCAACGACGTCTTCGGGACTAGTCCCCTCGGGGACGACTACGTCGAAGGCTAGCGCCTTCTTCGGGGGCTGGCTTGCCATGACGGGCGTCCGCCAGCCCAGAGACGCCGTGAGACGCTAACAACGACGTGAGACGCTAAGACGCTCCTTATGGCGTGGCTTGGGCGTCCCTCGTAGTACATAACCGCCAGTGGCACATACCCGAAATGGGTATAACATTTGACCTCCAAGGTGGTGCCGGTGAGAGTTTTCTTCTGTGCGTTGTTTAACAATTAAAATAGTGCTCAATGTACATGCCAATGGCTGCTAATGGGGAATGAGAGACAGGAGCATTCGGCTTTTAGTCAACGCGCACGCTGCGATCCCCATTAGCAGCCATTGGCATGCACATTGAACACTATCGGACAAGAAAAGGTTGCTACATTATACTCGCTGGGTGTAACCTTCTTAGTTTTAGAAAGGTTTGGCGATCGTTGAGCCGCAGGGCCATGAATACAATGAACTAGTATATACCATGAATGAATTCGAGGTGGTGAAAGGGGGGAGCAGATACGACGCGCAAGCCGTAAGTAATTAAAAGCTGAATCCTCCTGTGTCTCATTTCACATTAGCAACCACTGGCATGTACATTGAGCACTATCTGACAGGAAAAGGTTGCTACGTTATACTCACTGGGCGTAACCTCCTTGGTTTTAGAAAGGTTTAGCGAGCGTTGGGCCGCAGTGCCATGAATACGGTGATCTAGTATATACCATGAATTCGAAGTGGTTAAAGGTGGGAAGTAGACCCGAAGCGCAAGCCGTAAGAAAGTGTGCGTGTGCCACCTCTCGTTTAGTCCTTGGAATGTCCACTGAATGGCGGTGCTTCTATATGGGGACTATATGATAAAAAGATGCGAGATGGTGACTTGGAGTGTTGAATAGATGGACGAACGGACACACAGACAGATGCATGGATGGACACATGAACGGACGCAGGAGCGGATGCATGAACGAACGCAGGGACGGGCGCACGAACAGACGCATGGACGGTCACACAGACGAACGCATGGACGGACGAATGCTTCGCCCCACTCTCCATCATTCACTCCGTGGATATGCTGCCATTTTTTATTTTTCAACAATGCACAGGAGAAATCTCTCACCGGCACCACCTTGCAGGTAAAAACGTAAGACTGGTTACACACTACGACTACGACTACTACGAGAGAAGAACGGGTCCCACTTTAAGAAGCTTCGCCCCTAAAATAACAGCGTATCCACAGAGTGAACGATGATAAGTCCGCGCTTCCGTTCATCCGTGCGTCCATCCACGCGACAGTTCATGCGTCCGTCGGTCCATGCGTCCGTGCAACCGTGTGTCCGTCTATCTGTTCCTGCGTCCATCTGTCCGCACGTCCATCCGCCCGTGTGTCCGTCTGTCTGTGCGTTCATCCAACTGCTTCTCTGTCTGTCTGTCTCTCCATCCGTCCGTCCATCTGCTTGTCTGTCTGTCCATCCGTGAGTCCAGCCGTTCATCTAGTGACCATTCCAAGTACCGCCTTCTCACATATTTTCATCATATATTTATCATATACAAGTACAATCATCCAGCGGACATTCTAAAGACTAAACGAGGGGTGGCGACTTACTACTACTACTATGACGACAACAACGACGACAACTACTAATACTAACATATATCGCGGATACACGACCCACAGCTCAAAGAGCTCAGCCCCTAAAAACAAGGTGTGGCCTGTTGTGTCGCGTCGTGTTCAATAGGCGAGCGCATCTGGGCGGAATTTACAGTTTCGTCCATTTGTTTGGGGGGGGGGGAGAGCGCTGACGTTCCACCCATCAAACTGAGTGACACTTCGTGTTTTATTGTGCTTGCGGGGAGATTTCTACGTGTCCGTGTGCTTTTTAGTGTGCATTATAGTGCTTTTAAATGCAAAGAATATTGCCGCGTGCATAGCTGCGTTTAGCGGCGAGATAGCGACGACAACAAAGAACGCGGATTTGCTCGAGAGGCGAAGCGCAGCAGAATGAAGAAGCCGACAATCTTAGCGGCCTTCTCTGAGAGCGTTCATTTAGGTATCCTGCCGCCCGGTTCTTGGCCCATCCCCCTTTGTGGGTAAGCGCCATCCATCACAGGTCATCAGCATCAGCATCAGCGTCTCTGCAAGTCCCACTGTCCGTGTTTTTAAATAAACCCCCTGTAATTTATAACCCGCGACACTGGTGGAGGTGCTGGGTACTACCACCTCATGATCAGCACCACTGTGAGAAGCCCCGAGTCCAGCCCTACGAGACAGCCATGCGTGGAGACGCCTGTGCACCGCTCAAGCCGTCGCCTTCAAGGTCTTGAACCAGAATTTGGCCTTTTAAAGAGAGCAACACTTCCGACAACCACCCCTACTCAAGAAATGGCAAGGAGTCCTGCACAGGTGACGGTCCAGAATATGCGCATTCCTGAACCATTTCATGGCCGGCCGAACGAAGATGCGCAAGACTGGCTTGAGCAGTTCGAACGGGTAGCTAAATCGAACTACTGGAGTCTCGACGGAAAGCTCTTCCACGTATACTTCGCCCTTGAAGACGCCGCGAAGATGTGGTTTATAAACTAGGAGGCAACATGACGACATGGGAGGAGTTTTGTCGTCGGTTTCTTGACACCTTCGGTAACGCGGACCGACGCGAAAACGCACAACGCCTTCTTGAAGGACGCACCCAACAGCTGCATGAAAGCGTCGCTATGTTTGCTGAGGATATGGTGCGCTTGTGCCACCGCGCCGACCCCAACATGCCCGAGGCTCGAAAGCTAAGCCATCTCATGAGGGGCGTCAAAGAGCAGCTATTTGTTGGTCTTGTGCGCAATCCGCCGACAACAGTGGACGAGTTCACCAGGGAGGCCACCGCAATAGAGCGTGCGCTACAGCAACGGTACCGACAGTCTGATCGCCCGGCCACCGGCGCAGCTGCAGGCACCGCCGCATTAGCGCAAATGACGAGTTTTCTCTACGACACCTGATCAGACAGATCGTGCGTGAGGAGATCGCGAAGGAGAACGCAAAGTACACATTGCAGTCACAGGCGCCCCCGCAGCAGGAATCCACGGTAGCCTCCGTCGCTGAAGTCGTTCGCCATGAACTTCGACAAGCGTTTGCCTCTCCTCAGCAATATTCCGCTCCACCGCACCGTCCAAACTCGTGTACCTATGCAGACGCTGTGCGCCGTCCATTGGCTCCAGAAGTATCATACCAGCTGAACGGATACAGCTATGCAGACGCTGTTCGTCGACCCACGCCCATGCCAGCGCCGCAGTACCTCGAACCGTATCCTGTGGCAGCCTGGGCTCAGCAGGATTCTGGCAGGCGACCCTATATGTGGAAGACCGACATATGGCGCACTGCGGATCGTCGACCACTCTGCTACAACTGTGGAGCGCCGGGGCACATTTACCGTTTTTGCCCACATCGCCGAGCTGAATACCGCGGTAGTGCACCTACAGCTACGCGCCGACAGTTCGACGAAAGCCGTGCCCCCATCGACGACGACCAGGCTGGCAGGCGGGAAGGCTCTTCTACCTTCCGGACGTGGTCACCATCACCGGCTCGCTTTGGTTCACCAAGCCGCCGTAGTTTTGCTGACGCCGTCAGAGGTCGGTCTCCCAGCCCACGGCGGGGAAACTGAAAGCAGCGACCTCTGGGGGGAAGGTTGCAAGCCGTCGAACTGCCGAAAATCCCCCACTGCTGCCGAAACACGTGAGAGACGACGATGAACACTTCGCCGAGAAAACTGTGACTGCCGACCTCGCTGTGACGATTGACGGCGTTGAAGTGACGGCATTAGTCGATACGGGTGCAGACTTCTCCATAATGGGTGAACGATTGGCAGATGAACTCAAGAAAGTCAGGATGGAATGGACGGGCCCTTATATTCGAACTGCTGGAGGCCAGATAATGACTCTCACGGGAAAATGTACAGCAAGACTCACTATTGAGAATGTGGCTTTTGTAGCCACATTTCTGATCCTACCGGAGTGCTGCAAACATATGATACTGGGAATGGACTTCTTAAGAGAGTACGGTGCTGTGGTCAACATACGCGACGGTGTGATCACATTCACCGCTGACAAGTCTGTGACCACTGATCCAGACCAAGAACCCAGGGTGTTACGTGTGGTCGACGACGACGTCTGCGTGCCACCACTGTCATGTAGTCTTGTTTCCGTGTGTTGCGCCGTGCACTGTAATGTAGACGCCATAGCCGAACGCATCACTGACCTTCTTTTTCACCAAGGCATCGCCATCGCTCGCGGTATCGTCAGCTTAGTGCATGGGCGCGCAGACGTGCTTCTGACCAACTTCACGAATGAGCGCCGGCACATCGGTAAAGGCATGGCTGTGGCGTACCTCGAAGAGCTCGACTACTCTCACGACTGTCTTCTAATGCAAGGGGAAGCCACAGCTCAATCACCTCCACATACACCACCAGTTGATATCGGTCCGAGTCTAACACCGACTGAAAGATGCCGTCTTATGGAGCCGTTCGAACAGTTCAGGGACTGCTTCTCATCGACATCACGAGTAGGTCGAATGCCTCTGACTGAGCATCGCATAATTACGGAACCCACAGCCAGACCGATCCGACAGAACCCATATCGCGTCGCTCAGAAAGAACGTGAGGTAATCCAGCAGCAAGTCAAGAAGATGCTAGAGGATGACGTTATCCAACCATCAAAGAGTCCTTGGGCATCGCCAGTGGTACTCGTGAAAAAGAAAGACGGCAGCTTGCGTTTCTGCATCGATTATCGTAAGCTGAACCATGTTACAAAAAAGATGTTTATCCATTACCACGGATCGATGACTACGGACAGGCTACGGCATGCGCGCTACTTCTCGTCAATGGACCTTAAAAGTGGATACTGGCAAATATAAGTAGATGAGCGCGACCGAGAAAAGACCGCCTTCGTGACGCCAGACGAGCTTTATGAATTAAAAGTCCTCTCTTTCGGTCTATGCTCAGCCCCAGCCACGTTTCAGAGACTAATGGATACCATTCTGTCCGGCCTGAAATGGAAAACATGCCTTGTGTACCTTGACGACGTGATCGTTTTTTCGGCCACGTTTGAAGAGCATCTAAAGCGGCTACTGTCATTCCTTCAAGCCATACGGTCCGCTGGACTCCCACTCAAACCAGAAAAATGTCACTTCGGCTTCGAAGAACTCCAGTTCCTGGGACACGTGATCAGTCGCGAAGGTGTGAAGCCTGACCCAGATAAAACAGCAGCCGTCGCAAAGTTCGCAAGGCCTGTTGATAAGAAAGCGGTCAGGCGTTTTCTGGGTCTCTGCGCCTACTACCGGCGATTTATAGCAGGCTTCGCACACATCGCTTCTCCACTCACCCGCCTTACAAGGGAAGACATCGCATTTGTATGGGGTGAAGAGCAAGAAGCTTCAATCAACGAGCTGCGACAGCGTGTACAAACTCCACCTGTCCTCGCTCACTTCGACGAGAATGCACCAACAGCCATCCATACAGACGCCAGCATTGTGGGCCTAGGTGCCGTTCTTGTCCAATGCCAAGATGGTGTGGAGAGAGTGGTTGCCTACGCTAGCAGAACACTGACACGTGCCGAGTCCAACTACTCAACAATGGAGAAGGAATGTTTGGCCGTCGTTTGGGCAGTTGCGAAGTTCCGCCCGTACTTATATGGCCGCGCTTTCCAAGTCGTAAGCGACCATAACTTTCTTTGTTGGTTGACCAACATAAAAGACCCATCTGGACGTTTAGCACGATGGAGCTTACGGATCCAAGAGTACGACATGGTCGTAGTTTACAAGTCCGGAAAGCAACACTTAAACGCCGACTGTTTGTCAAGGTCACCGATTGAATCACCGGCTATAGAGGATGATGATTTCCCAAATTTTTTAGGAGTTGTTGATGCAGCTATCATTTCTCGGCAACAACAAGATGATCGGGAGCTCAACTCGCTTATAGAATTCTTGAACGGACGAGCCGCCAATGCACCAAGAGTGTTTTCGAAGAACTTATCGTCATTCTGTTTACGGGACGGAATTCTGTACAAAAAGAACTTTTAATCAACAGGTAGAAGCTATCTGCTGGTAGTTCCTGGAGCTCTCCGCGGCGAAATTTTACAAGCCTGCCATGACGAAGCCACTGCAGGCCACCTCGGTTTCACAAGAACACTGACACGCATCAAAGAAAAATATTACTGGCCAAGAATCGCAGCAGAAGTTAAACATTACGTCCGAACATGCATTGACTGTCAGCGGTGCAAGGTACCACCTGTCAAACCCGCTGGGCTATTACATCCTGTGCCCGTGCCAGAAACCCCGTTTTCTCAAATCGGAATGGATCTGCTGGGCCCATTTCCAACATCGGACAGCGGCAACAAATGGGTTATAGTGGCGACGGACTACCTCACCCGATAGGCGGAGACCAAGGCAATCGCGAGTGGCACTGCAGCTGAAGTGGCCCAGTTCTTCATTGAGAACATTGTTCTGAGACATGGTGCTCCAGCTGTCGTCATAACAGACAAAGGTACCGCGTTTACAGCCGAGCTTTTGCGCACTGTGCTTACGCTCAGTGGCACAGCGCATAGGAAGACGACAGCTTACCACCCACAAACGAATGGGCTTACAGAAGGACTTAACAAGACAATCGCTGACATGCTTTCCATGTACGTCGACGTAGAACACAAGAATTGGGACCGAATATTGCCGTACATCACATTTGCGTATAATACGGCACGCCAGAAAACAACAAAAATTACGCCGTTCGCACTGATTCATGGCAGAGAAGTTACGACAATGCTTGACGCCATGCTGCCTTACGATTGCAATGACTCAGGGACAGACGCCGCAGACTTCACTGGGCGCGCCGAAGAAGCAAGGCAGCTTGCCCGCGTCAGAATAATGAACCAGCAGCAACTTGACGCCCAACGGTCCAACCTTCGCCATCGATTCGTCATTTACCAACCAGGAGATAGAGTCTGGGTTTGGTTTCCTGTACGACGACGAGGCCTCTCCGAGAAACTTCTACGCTGATACTTCAGACCCTACAAAGTTCTGCGCCGTCTTAGCGACGTGACGTACGAAGTCGTGCCCGACGCCTCCTCCTGTTCCAAACGTCGCCAGCATCTGCCTGAGACAGTGCACGTGGTCCGCATGAAACTTTACCACTCTCAGTGATGTAAACACTCGATGGCCGCATCTCTACCTGTTGAGCGTCGGGACGACGCTCACTCTGGCGGGAGGGTAATGCCGTCTGCATGGCTGCATTTAGCTCGAGATAGCAACGACAACGAAGAACCCGGATTTGCACGAGAGGCGCAGCGCAGCAGAGTGAAGAAGACGACAATCTTAGCGGCCTTCTCTGAGAGCGTCTCTACAAGTCCCACTGTCCGTGTTTTTAAATAAACCCCCTGTAATTTATAACCCGCGACAACATCATAGCCAAGTTAGGCGACTTTCAGCACAGCCAGCAGCCAGCCAGCCAGCCAGCCAGCCAGCCAGCCGACCGACCGACCGACCGACCGACCGACCGACCGACCGACCGACCGACCGACCGACCGACCGACCGACCGACCGACCGACCGACCGACCGACCGTCCGTCCGTCCGTCCGTCCGTCCGTCCATCCATCCATCCATCCATCCATCCATCCACCGACCCACCCACCGACCCACCCACCTACCTACAACTTTGAACTCTCCTGGCCGTTTCGATATTCGTAACGATACCAAACTTAGTTTTACATAAAATGATTGTATGAAGAACATATTTGACTAGCCATAACATGAAAATCATGACATGTATGTCATGAATGTCACGATTTACATTTCATGGTCCTGCAGTTTTTGAGATGGTTTCGTTCACATGGCATGTTGCAAAACTGGTGTGATATGGCATGATTGCATGGCGAACACAAGCGACAGACACCAACATGAAAATGATGACATGCGTGTCATGTAACAACATGACTACATGCCACGCTCATGATGCACTCACGGCTGTTTCGCTAGCGTCACATATGCCAAATTCGGTATTACAGTACGTAAAAAAAATTGACGGCAGATCCACGAGGTGAATGATGATGAGATTCGGCGAAGCTCCTGGAAGTAATACTGTGAAATTTTCTTCCGTTAATTTGCCCGATAAAACCATTGCTTTAGAAAACACCTGGCGTCTTTCGTTAAGCAGCTGGCGTCTTCTTTTTGTTTTGCTTTAGAGACATCTGGCATCTTTTTGTTTTGCTTTTAGAAAACATCTGGCGTCTTTCGTTGGTTTATTGCATTGTAGCGCCCTGGTTCGGGCGGCGCGCAAACCGGAGAGCACGCGATGGCGACAGAAGAAAATAAACAAGGCGCTAGGCCGTGGCACGTGAAACCACGGCTCACGTTCCGGGGCTGGCATCGGTTATCGTTCAGGCGTGTCTCTCTTTCGCTCCTGTGGCATAAGCCTACAAGTGGTGACCCGGACGAAGACAATGACTGACTCGAATGCACCCTCAACCGAACAAGCCTCACGTCCGCAGGACGTCCCGGCCGTGCAACTGCGTCTCCCATCTTTCTGGCCACAGGACCCGCAAGTTTGGTTTCATCAGGTCGAGGCGCAATTCTCCCTGTACCGCATCGCCTCGGAAACGACACGCTACTACCACGTAGCCTCCGTCCTTCCTCCTGACGTTGCCAGCGAGCTCTCCGACGTCCTCTCCAACGCCTCTGACACTACGCCATATCAGCAACTTAAAACCAAGGTGCTGGAACGATTTATGCCTTCGGAACGCGTCCGCCTACAGCAGCTCCTTGCAGAGGGGGTTCTTGGCGACAGGCGCCCCTCCAAACTACTGCGCCGAATGCGACAGCTTCTTGGGAAACACGACGTCTCTGCCCACTCAGCGTTCCTTCGAGAGCTCTTCCTCCAACGCCTTTCTCAGCAAATCCGCCTCGTCCTCGCGGCGGCCGGCGACGTCAGTCTCGACCGCCTGGCGGAGCTCGCCGATCAGGTTCATGAAGCGACCTCCCCATCTGTCAACGCTGTCTTACCACCAGCAAACACAGCGATTTCGCGCCTTGAGGCGCGCATCGAAGAACTCGCCGCCTCCATTGCCGCACTCCGGAGCCCCCTGCAGGAGACTCGTTCCCCTCGTTCTGGTCGTCGAGCTCTTCCACGCACACGAGATGCTCGGAGTCCCAGCCCTCCACCCCTCTGCTGGTACCACCGGCGTTTCCGACACCGAGCCACGAAGTGTACACCCCCATGTTCGTGGCAGGGAAACGCCTGCCGGGATCACTGAGGGCGGCGTGTGATCTCCCTTCTCGTCCCAGCCGCCTTTTTATGGTCACGGACTAGCTATCGGGCGCCAGGTTTCTTATAGATACGGGCGCGGAAATTAGCGTTGTGCCCCCGACTAAGGCTGATCGTTCAAAGTCACAGGGGCAAGTGCTTTGTGCTGCCAACGCCTCGTCCATAGCAACGTATGGGCTCCGATCTCTCACCCTCGACTTCGGCCTTCGCTGCATTTTCCGGTGGGTTTTCGTCATCGCAGACGTGGTTCAACCGATCATCGGCTCGGACTTCTTCTCATACTTCGATTTGGACGTCAGCGTGCGGCGGCGCCGCCTCATAGATGGTAAGACTCGTCTCTCCATCTCGGGAGTCCTGTCCGACATCGCTCCAATGGCCATCCTCATGCTGATACCTTCCTCACCGTTCGAAAAAATCTTGGCGAGTTTCCCGGAGTTAACTAAACCGTGCAACCTCACTCAGCCGCCTAAACATACGGTGACACACCACATCGTCACCCGGGGTCTACCGGTAGCCGCTCGACCACGCCGCCTGTTCGGAGACCGCCTAGCTATTGCTAAACGGGAGTTTGACCACATGCTGCAGCTCGGCATTATCCGCCCGTCGTCAAGCGCTTGGGCTTCCCCGCTGCATTTGGCGCCAAAGCGCGATCCTGGTGACTGGCGTCCTTGTGGGGACTATCGAGCGTTGAACGCCAAGACTGTCCACGACAGCTATCCTCTACCTCACATCCAGGATTTTACATCGCGCCTCGACGGCTGCACAATTTTCAGCAAAGTGGACCTTGTTAAGGCGTACCACCAGATTCCCGTCGAGCCCGCCGACATACCTAAGACCGCCATCACGACGCCCTTTGGGTTGTTTGAATACGTGCGGATGCCTTTTGGACTCCGCAATTCGGCTCAAACTTTCCAGCGGTTCATTTCTGAGGTCACACGGGGTCTTCCTACTGTGTTCGCGTACATTGACGACGTCCTCATCGCCAGCCGCACACCTGAAGATCATGAGCACCATCTACGCGCTCTGTTCCAACGTCTTCAGCAGTACGGCCTCGTTGTGAACGCCTCTAAGTGTACTTTCGGCGCATCTGAGCTCGAGTTCTTGGACCATCACATATCATCCAAAGAAATACGCCCTCTCCGGTCCCACGTTAAAGCGATTCAGGATTATCCTCAGCCTACAACACTGCGCCAATTACGCCAATTCCTGGGGCTTGTGAATTTTTCCAGGCGCTTCATACCACACTGTGCCGAACTGCTACTACCGCTCACCGACCTCCTTCGGTTGACCGCCGGCCCGTCCTCCGCCATTCCTTGGTCGTCAGAGGCCCAGGCCGCCTTTGCTGCTGCTAAGCAAGCGGTCGCTAACGCCGTGCTTCTCATTCATCCACGCAGCAACGCCCCTACTCGGTTGATGGTGGACGCATCCAGCGTGGCCGTCGGAGCCGTCTTACAGCAGTGCATTAACTCCGAGTGGAGACCCTTGTCGTTTTACTCTCGGAAGCTACTTCCTGCTGAGACCCGCTACAGCGTCTTTGGCCGGGAATTACTAGCCATCTACGCTGCAATACAGCACTTTCGACATTTCCTGGAAGGATGCTCGTTTTACGTGCTGACTGACCATATGCTACTGGCGTTTGTTTTCCGCACTAACTCATCCAAGTACGTGCCCCGTGAACTCCGCCATCTGGCTTATATATCGGAGTTCACGACTGACATCCGCCACGTGAAACGAGCTGACAACACCGCCGCAGATGCCCTTTCTCGTATAGCCGCGGTTGACTCTCCACCACCAACCGTCGACTGGGCCTCATTCTCCTCGGCACAGCAGGATGATAGAGAGCTTGCCGCTTTTCGGGAGAACCCCCGTTCTCTCCGACTACGCCTGGTGCCTCATCCATTATCATCTGAGCGCTTGTGGTGCGATGTCTCAACTCACCTTCCCCGCCCTTTCGTTCCCGCTTCATTACGACGCACCGTTTTCCACTCCTTACACGACATCTGTCACCCTGGCATTCGGGCTACTCAGCGTCTTCTCACCCAGCGCTATGTCTGGCCCGGAATCAACGGTGATGTGCGCGCTTGGACGCGCATGTGCCTGCCCTGCCAGATGACAAAGGTCTCCCGTCATACTAAGACGCCAACCTTTCCTTCCACCCGGCCGTCGTTTCGACCATGTTCATCTAGACATTGTGGGCCCTCTACCAGTGTCTCAGGGGTACCGTTATATATTGACCATGGTCGATCGCTTCACACGCTGGCCAGAGGCTGTTCCAATTCAAGATATCACAGCCGAGACAGTTGCCCGCGTTTTCATTTCTACGTGGGTATCCCGTTTTGGCTGTCCTGGCACCGTGACAACAGACCGTGGACGTCAGTTTGAGTCCTCTCTGTTTACTTGCCTTAATCGCATCCTCGGAGCCAGACATTGCCGTACCACGGCTTATCATCCCTGCGCCAAAGGCATGGTGGAACGCCTTCACCGACAACTGAAGACCGCCTTGACTACCCGCCTCAACAGAGCCACCTGGGTTGATGCCTTGCCACTGGTGCTCTTAGGTTTACGAGCTGTCATCCGGGCAGACCTGCAGTGCTCAACAGCACAGCTGGTGTACGGCACTTCTCTACGGCTTCCGGGAGACTTCTTCACGTCAACGAAGCTACCAGACCAGCCACAGCAATTCCTACAACGCCTCCTCGACTGCGTTCAAGACCTCCGGCCCACTCCACCCAGACCTTCCGAACACAAGACGATATTCGCCCACCCTGATCTGGCCACTGCAACACATGTTTTCGTGCGCCACGACGCGGTCAAACCACCTTTGACACCAGCCTACGACGGACCATTCCGCGTCCTTCACCGCACCCCCAAAACTGCCACTTTACTTCAGAACGGCCGTGAAGAGACAGTCAGCTTGGACCGACTCAAGCCGGCGTACCTGGAGACCGCCCTAGAAAGCCTGTCATCTACGACTGATCTTCCGTTGGAATACCACAAACGGCATGTCACAATCCGACTTCCAGTCTACACGGGGGGGCCCTGTAGCGCCCTCGTTCGGGCGGCGCGCAAACCGGAGAGCGCGCGATGGCGACAGAAGAAAATAAAGAAGGCGCTAGGCCGTGGCACGTGAAGCCACGGCTCACGTTCCGGGGCTGGAATCGGTTATCGTTCAGGCGTGTCTCTCTTTCGCTCCTGTGGCATAAGCCTACAGCATCAATTAACGGCGCTCTGAACAAAATTTTTCATTGCTTAATCACGCACAGGAGAAATCTCACCAGGCATTACCTTGGAGGTAGAGAATGGCTGCTACTGGGAATGAGAGACAGCAGAAGTCGGCTTTTAACACTTCTACTTCCACTAACGTTTCCTACTGGAACATGCCACTGGCTGCTAATGGGGAATGAGAGACAGGAGCATTTGGCTTTTAGGTAACGCACAAGCCGCAAACTTTTAGATGCGGAGCATCTAATACCCGAGGCTTGTAGTGCGGCGCCGTCCGCAAGCTTCCTCCTCCTTCTTCCACCATCTGTGCATCCCTTCCTCCTCTACACACCGCGCGCGCTTCACTCCTCCACCATCTGTACACCCTTCCTCCTCTACACACCGCGTGCGCTTCTCCTCTTCACGAACATTCGCTAGCTGTATAATGTAGCGCGCATGCGCCGTCACGCTTCGAGAACATCGGCAGCTGACGCGCGCGCATGCGCCGTCACGCTTCGAGAACATCGGCAGCTGACGCGCGCGCATGCGCCGTTGCGCTTCTCCCCCTTCTCGAACATTCGACAGCTGACAGTGCATGCGCCGCGGCGCTGTATATATACTCAAGGTCGGCGCTCGCTCGCTCAGTTGCCGCTCGTCGGTTGGTTTGTACGGTGCGTCCACGTCCAAGGTCGCGGTGAAATGAATTCCAACGAATCCACAAACACAATGATCGACGTCCCTTCGACCAGCGCCGCCCTTTCGCATACGTGTGTACGTGTTCACTCATTTAACACCCCCTCCTACAACCATGTTAACCAATTTAGCCATCTACCCAAGTAAGTCGCAATTTAACACCCCATTTCACAACCACGTTAACCAATTTAGCCATCGACCGAAGTAAGTCGCACTTTAACACCCCGTTAACCAATTATATGCTCATGATGCACTGGTGGCCGTTTCGCTAGACTCACTTATACCAACATAGATATTACGGGACGTGTATGGATGACTAAGGTATCATACTGGTGCAAACATGACAGACATGGGATGCGGGTCATGTACCAACATGACGTGCTATACGCTTATGACCCGCTCGTGGCCGTTTCGCTAGCTTCACATGTACCAAACTCGGTATTACGTGACGCGAACGGACGACATAAGCAATTTACACATCCAAACATGATAATCATGACATGCGTATCATGTAACAACATGACTACATGCCACACTGGTGATGTGCTAGCGGCCATTTCACTACCTTCACATTTGCCAAATTTGCCAAATATGCCAATATACGCCAATGGATGACGAAGGTATGTGACTGGTGCAAAAATGATAATCATGACATGCGTGCCATGTGAGAACATGACTACATGGCACAGTCAAGGCACCAATACATTTCGACAAGACAATGTGCGCGTGCTTGCCGGCGTTCGTTTCGTCACGTGGCCACGCCATTCGCCGGTCCTGCCTTATACTCGCAGGCGCGAACCACGCTGCGTTGCTTTGACGTATGCGCGTTTCAGCGCGTCTGGCGTCCTTCCGTCACGAAAAGAGGGAGACGCAGTGTGGTGTGGGTAACGCATTGGCGCGAAATGGAGCATGTCGCCTTTCGCACCGGCTGCCACCGGGCCACGCAGACGGACGCTGGTCGCGCCTGGTGCTCGCGTTTTGCTAACGTTGCGTCGCTGTGCCCAGCGTGTGCGCACGTCAACGCTACATTATAATATATTGGGCCCATCGTGATGCGCTCGCGGCCGTTTTGCTTGCTCCACATATACGAAATTTGATGATACGTGATGTCAATGGAAGACGAATTATATGACCGGTGCAAACATGATATAACTGACACGCGTGTCATGTAAGAACATAACATACCAGGCTCATGGCGTGCTCGCGGCCGTTTCGCTAGCTGCATATATACTAAATTTGATATCACGTGACGTCAATAGATGACGAAGGTATATTACCCATCTAAACTTGATAATCATGACACGGAAGTCATGTACGGCATCATTTACCTCCACCTCGTAAGGTTGTGCTGACTTTAAAGTGACTTATAAAGATTTTTTATTCGTGCTTCGCATATTGTCGATTCCCAATGTACGTGGGATCTGCCTTTTTTTTTTGGGGGGGGGGGGGGACACCAAACAATATTCTGCATTGAGTTCATGAAAAGCCGATATTGGATGAAGTTCTGCAACGGGCTTCCTGTTCACGGCGCACTGAAATTCTCGCAGTGTGCCTATTTCAGGGTGCAATCACTTTCTCAAAGAAAGAGCCTGGGACTTTGTTTTCTGCAAGGTGCTTGCAAAGCCCCTTGGCCAAGTGCATCAGCAACGATGCTTAGTAGAATGAAAACCACGAATACGTAGCAACAAAACACGTATAGCTGCTCCAATTATGTAAATCGTGAGGAAGTATTCACTCAGTTAAAATTTGGCATTTAGGTGTACGTCCAACAGTAGAGTACGAGTTACTCTAAATCGGTAACCACTTCTAAATACAGTGCAACTCATACGATCTACGACGTTTTGATACACGAATACCCATCGGCACAGTAGTTTCTTGTCAATTTGAGGACGATGTCGTGAACTTGTTCACGCCATAATTTTTGTCGACTCGGCCTAATCAGTATGAGGCCCCCATGATGGCTTTATGCTTTCCCATAGATATATACGTATGAAATCAAAAATGAAAAAAACAATAATGGAGGGGAAGGGAACGAGATTAGAACATTTTGAACTACGCCCCATCCCCCAGCTTGACTACGCCAGAAGCCTCCGATAGCAGCCCACATTTGACTAAGCGACGATGTCATGACACGGCCTGACTGGAAAGGCACGCGAGCGTTCCGTCTTACGGCCTTCGCGGTGCGTCTGTGTTTCCAGCTCCCACCACAGCACCGTGTTGTCGCTGCGACCGTGCCGTTGCTCCCCGTTGCGTTCGTGACTGCACGCCATGCAAATGCAGACGCGCAACGGAGAAAAAAAACAACAAAGATCTTCAGACGCCAAGCAGTAGGCAAGAACGCTTTTACCTATGGCAGGGTCACTGCGCCCCTCGCGTCGAGCAGTGTCTCTAACTGCGGAGAAACGCTAGCATTGCTCTGAACTTCATTGCGAAGGCCGTAAGACAGCACGCGTGTTTCTAGTACGGCCGTGGTTATGATGCCGTCACAGATTGTGGTGACCTGTGACGTAATAGCTGATGTCATCACATGATTCCTATTTTTCATCAAACGCGTTCACATTGACAGTTTCAATGCTGGAGAGGAATCTCTGTCCACCTCGTCAGTAAAACCACGGCCACTGGATTTTAAAAAAATGTTGCGACCATTTGCGTGCCACCAAAGCGGCGCAACGGCCCTAGTTCTCCTCGTGCCCACTCCGCAAATAGCCCCGCCGTGGCGGTCTAGTGGCTAAGGTACTCGGCTGCTGAACCGCAGGTCCCGGGATCGATGCATTTTCGATGGAGGCGAAAATGCTGTATGCCCGTGTGCTCAGATTTGGGTGCACGGTAAAGAACCTCAGGTGGCCAAAATTTTCCGCAGCCCCCCCCCCCCCCCTACGGCGTCTCTTATAAAACAGATGGTGGTTGTGGGACGTTAAACCCCACATATCAATCAATCACCAAGGCCGTAAATTACGCGTTTCGTAGTTGCACAACACAGGTTCGATTATGAATCGGTATTAAGAGCACCATTACACCACATATGGGAACAGTTTGCCCTAGGAGGGCCAATTATTCGTAGCGTATAGGCCTCAACACTCTCCATGAATGCTGCCTGTTTGACTCACCTGACATGGAAAGGGTAACTTATTCCGTTCATGGGAGGCAATCGCAGGACCGATTCCAAGGGCTGACGTATCAGCCCACCGAAAAGCATCGCAAAAGCACGCACAATTTAAACGTTGCTTCCTTTATTGCATTAACAACACCGGTTGCGGTGCAACGACCGAGTTAAAAAGCAAGAGTTTAAGACACAAACAAAATATGTACTATCCGCAAAGGCATCACACAAACTTGCACACTCTGCGGGTACTACATACAACTCACAAAATCACTTAGAAGGTATTTAAAAGAATGGGAACAAACTTACCCTGCTGCAAATGCAATATTCCAGATTATAAACAGTGAAAGAACACTAGCGGACCCAAATATTCACCACGTGGGTATACTTCACGATTCTTCGAACGTGTCTCGGCAACACTGAAACGAACTCCAGCGCTGGTCATCGTCCCGGCGACACTCGTCAACAAAGTACTCCAGTGGCGTCATAACTCGATCCTTCAACATCGACCAACTGCACTACATGATTCACTCACCCCGCTCAAACATCACAACTTCTTGGTGGAGTTCGCCACCTGTCATATCCTCCGACACCTCTAGTTAGAATCCTTCTCGGTTTCGCGAGCATTCGAAGTAATTGTACTGCACGTAGCCCGTATACGTACCAGGGAGGCAGCCAGGGAAATTGTCTTATCTCGCTGGTTCGTCTGGGAAAACGGTCCACCCCAAAAGAAGCCCCGAAGTGACTTTGAAAAGAAGAAAAAAGAAGAAATAAGCGCAGTTCTGTTACTGCCTCTCTCGATGGAGGGCACCTCCACAGATCTGTGCAGGGAATGGAGAATGGGAATCTAAGAGATAGAAGAAAGGGGTGAGAGAAGGGTAGTGAAAAGCATTTGATCGCTCGCATCACGCAGCACACGCAGTCCACCGAAAGACCGCTTCGATGTCTCGATCTCTCCTCATATGTATAGTGATTGTTTGAGGAAAGGAAGAGGAGTCTAATTTCTGTCTGTCCGTTTGCTAAGCGGCTAAGTGCCTCTTCATCTGTGCTGGTTGGCTGTCGCATGTGTAGAGAATAAGGGCATGCCCTGGGTGCATTTTGATGCTTGTTTCCTTGCGCACGCCCGTGAAGGAAACGTTTGGCACGGTGATCTGATGCTGTCGTCTGGTAGCGACGTTACGCGTCTGCTTAAGCGCTAGTTTTTGACGACAATAAGTGCTGTGTTACGAATAATACGCATCCCGATACGTTTCTTGAAACTGTACATAGCAGGAGAATACGTTGTGTATCAATGTAGCGTCTTGTTTCGCGTTCGAGCTGCTCAGCGGCACACAACAGCTTTGCGGCGTCACACCGCGAAAAAACAATCTGCCACACAAGCGCGCACCAAAGAATCGTACTTGATCTTAGGAAACATAAGGCAAATTACCCCTCACTCACGATCGCACACACAAAAAATTGGCAGATTCCACGTACAGCAGAAATCGATGATATGCGTAGCACGAATGAGAAAGGTTGATATGTCACTCTAAAATCAGCACAATGATACAAGTTGGAGGTAAATGATGCCGTACACAATTTACGTGTCCCGATTATCACGGTTAAATGTGTTGTTTACCTTTGTCATCTATTCACGTCACGTGATACTAAGTTTAGTATATGTGGAGCTAGCTAAACAGCCGCGAGCATGCTATGACCGTGGTATATTGTCATGTTCTTACATGACACGCGTGTCAGGATTATCATGCCTGCACCAGTCACCTTTTTCGCCATTCACTGACGTCACGTAACGCCAAATTTGGTATATGTGGAGCTAGCAAAACAATTGCGAGCACATCATGAAGGGCCCAATATACTCCAATGTAGCGTTGACGCGCGCGCACGCTGGGCACAGCGACACAACGCTAGCAAAATGCGAGCACTCTATAGTCTGACGCCAGGTGCGACCAGCATCCGTCGGCGCGGCCCCACGGCAACTGGCACTAAATGCGACATGCTGCATTTCGCTCCGATGCGCTCCCTCTTATCGAGACGGAGGGATGCCGGACACGCTGAAACGTGCATGTGTCAAAGCAACGCAGCGCGGAGCACGCCTGCGAGTATATGGCAGGGCCGGTGCCTGGCGTGGCAACGCCGGCGCCAGTCACACCAATTACATACGTTCGCCATCCATTGGCGTCACGTAATACCAAATTCGGCATATGCGAAGCTAGCAAAATGGCCGCGAGCGCATTATCAGTGTGGTTGTAGTCATGCTGATACATGGCACGCATGTCGTGATTATCATGTTTGGATGTGTCATTTACCTATGTCGTCCATTCGCGTCGCGTAATACAGTTTGGTACATGTGAAGCTAGCGAAACGGCCGCAAGCGCATCATGACCATGGCATGTAGTCATGTTGTTACATGACACACATCTCAGGATTATTATGTTCGCGCCGGTCACATACCTTCGTCATCCATTCACGTATTGTCATACCAAATTTGGTATATGTGACGCTAGCAAAACAGCCGCAAGCGCATCATGAGATGGTCCAGCTATAGCCGTTTGGTGCGGACATGCTTTGCTGCGTACGCACGGTCCCTCGCGCTGTTTACATTGATTGCTGCGGATAGGCAATTAGAATTGTCTATATACTGTTTAATGTCGTAGCATACTCACCATGCTAAGGAAAAAAAACACAGCATATCCACGGAGTGCATGATGATGAGTGGGGCGAAGCATCCATCAGTCTGTCCACGCTTCTGTTCATTCTTGCTTTTGTCCATCCATCCGTTTGTCCGCGTGTCCGTCCGTCCGTACATCCATCCGTTCATCCATGCGTCGTACGTGCATTTGTCTGTCTATCCATCCGTGCGTCTGTCAATCTGTCCATCCATCTAGTGAGCACTTCAATTAAGTACTGTAATCATATATTCATCATATAGAAGTACCGCCATCCCGCGGACACTCTAAGGACTATATGCTTGGTGGCACGACCGTACTAAAGGAGCGGCACGCACGCACTTTCTTACGGCCTGCGCTTCGTGTCTAGTTCCCACCTTACATCGCCACTAGTTCATGGAACTGTGGTGCAGCCCCCGCTAGACCTTGCTAAAACCAAGGAGGTCACGCCCAGCGAGTGTTAACGTGGCAACATTTTCTGATCACATAGTGCTCAAGGTGCGTCCTTTTCATACTAGCTTTTTTTGTAAGCATAGAATTCAAGGCAACTTTTATTGGAGATAAAGTCACCGACACTCATCTCTGAAAATTGTTTCATCAGAAACAGCTTTCTTTGTGTGTTTAGAAAAAGTTGTTAACGATATGGAGTACGATGTACTCAACTATGGGAGAGCAGAAAGCCGTCCCGATACGCTTGGCTCCTACATTACGAAGGTCTTTTTTTAGGTGCGAAGCTCCTTAAAGCGGCACATGTTCGCCCCTCGTCGTAGTGCGTAACCAGTCTTACGTTTTGACCTGCAAGGTGGTGCCGGTGGGAGATTTATCCTGTGCGTTGTTGAACAACAAAAAAATTTGCAGTGTGCGCGTTAACTAAAAGCCGAATTCTCCTGTCTCTTATTCCCCATTAGCAGCCATTGGCATGTACACTGAGCAATATCTGACAAGAAACAGTTGCTACTTTATACTCGCTGGGCGTAACCTTGGTTTTAGAAAGGTTTAACGAGCGTTGGGCCGCAGTGCCATGAATACGGTTAACTAGTATATACCCGACTCCAGGCTTAAGAAGCTTCGCCCCTAAAAGTTAAGGACACGGTAAATTCCAAAGTATGTTAGGCGAAAGCCTGTGCCCATTGAAAGCCCATCGAGTTCTGTCATTGCCCATTGAGCCCAGTTACTGTCCCATTCAGGTAATTCAGAATAGAATGCTATGCGCGCGTCTCGATCCCTTCTTGCATGCGTGGGCACGATAGGTACCGCTACGCTATGCTAGAAAGCGCTCTGTATAGTCCGACGCGAGGCGTGACCGACGCGACCGGTGTCTTGCGGCACACACTGGTGAACACCTGGTACCGTGGCTGAGCACGGATGGAGGTATGGATAGACTAACATGAGCATGAACCAGTAAAGACTTTCGTTTTAGTAGGCACCGATTTGTCTTGGTCAAGAAGGCTCACTCCCCTATTTAGAAACACTGCTTCCCTTCAACTTCACTTGCCACCGCCTTCAAAGCAGCATAAACGCGTTTCGAACGCGCTGTCTTTAGGCGGTGCCAAGGCAGCACAAACGCACAGACACGTTTGGGCTGCAGGGCACTGAAACGCATGGCATTGAAGGTGGTTTCAAGTTCAAGGCAGAGAGCGTTTACGAATACTGGGGGGGGGGGGGGTTAGATTTGCTTTAAAACAATGAATGATAAACAATTTATCCAGCTGATTTTCTATTACTTCGCATAACAAGCATTCCCACAATGCATGGAATATGCCTGCCTTTCTAGCTTGAAAAATAGAGCAATTATCATTTATTATAAAGGCCAAGTTGCACCTATCTTCGGGGTGTGATGTAGTACCGATAGGATGTGAAAACATCCTATCGGTACTTAGTCGAACTGCGGAATCGTCTTGAAGACACATGCCGATTAGCCAAAGAGGAGCTTCAGGAAGTGAAAATGATACAGAAGAAGCATTGTGACCGAAAGACCAGACCACGTCAATTATCCTCTGGAGACAAGGTTCTCCTACTGCTTCCATCGGATACCAACAAATTAGTTCTGACGTGGAAAGGACCATTTTATGTCCTTGAGAAGAGAAATTATGTCGATTATTTATTAGATCTCGGTACCAGCAGCACAATATGCCATATCAACCTATTGAAAAAGTATGAGGAACCGCTGTCTGCACCACCGCATGAAGCATCAGCTGTTTGCCGGGCGGATGCCAGCGAAAGCGACGAGCTACCATGCGTTCCATTCCAACGGAAGGACTACTGCACCCAGTCTCATACGCAAGCCGTATACTGCTACCATGCGAAGCTGCTTACTCTACAGTGGAGCGAGCGGCCCTGCCTTTTACGTGGTCGGTCCGGAAACTTCATGTCGTCTTATTCGGACGCACATTCACTCTACATAGGGACCACAAACCGCTTGTGTACATCACGTCAGCCAAGCATGTGAACAGCTGCGTGTTACGGTGGAGACTCATCTTTATGGAAGTGCTTGGATTACATGAGCCGTTTGCCAACTCCGTGAGCAACGTCTGCATAAAGAATCGATGCTCAGTGGTATTAAAAGCTTTAGATGTAAACCTGACAGCGCAATACAAGTATCATGACGCTTTAGTTCTGTGACTTGTTTCTTTTTTTTCCTGGTGTGTACTTTTGTGACTGAATGTGCCGAGTGTGCGGGGCTCGGAACTGCTATAGCGTGCAGTGGTGCTTACGTGTGTGTTTCCGACTGCGAACCAACGTGTCCCCAGTGCCCTCAAGTTCTTCTACCGGAAGAACTTTCTTAAGTGGGGGGTGATGTGATGTAGTACCTTAAAAATGCGAGCATAGCAGACGACAGCGCCACATCACCTGGAAGATGAGAAAAACGAAGAGGCATTGCAGCGCGCCCATTGAAAAAAAAGAAGAGGAGACGCTCGCGGAGAACGAAGCCGTTCGGACGCCGGCAAGACGACGCAAGGGAACCTAGGGCGAACCCGCAACTACGCGCGAGGTTCGAAAGGCCGGGTTCCTGTCCTCGAGCCATTGACGTCCTCGGGGCACGGCGTGTCGGCGTGGCCAGCATGAGTTCTCGGTGAGTGGTCCTGTGGACATCTCCGGTACGGCGAGCGCCCTCGAAAGACCGGAGCTGCTGACCACGTCTACCGAGCCGACGTCGCCGACAGTGTGCGGCTACGCCTAGACCTGGTGATGCCCTCGACAGTGGTATGCTGACCTGGCACCCAAGCGACGACTGCATCCGAGCACGCAACGGGTCCCACTTCAAGGCACCGGGCTACGGCACAGACTGTGAGACTGGTTACTCTTTTCTTTTGTGTGTGAACTACGCGTGTGTATAACTTATAGTACTGTATGTGCAATAGTTTTTGTTCTTCGTCCAATATAACTCCCGTTTGTCTTCCTCACTGTCTCCATCTTCCTCGCGTCACACGCCTTGCTATGTGACGAACCTAACACACGACACGGGGGCAATAAAAATATTTTTGCTCCTTAGCTCCCTTACGCAATTGTACGTAGCCTTTATGCTCAGGTGGCGTGCCACCGGTACCCTTTTTGTTGTCAGAATGTAATTAAGTTTGTTTTAGTGAATGCACTGCTTTGAATTTGTAACAATTGTTGAAGGAGGCGTAATCTAATAAACTCGCCGAACAGTGCCGGAAATGCCACGTGAAAAAACGTTGGACTCGTACAAAAACGTCCCTCCCCTCCGAAGACTGTGATCTAAACTTGCTTAGGGAATGGGAAGCTTTATCCACGGTCGACCGCCTTGCGGCGTGGAGCGGGGCGCCCTCCGCCACATGTCGGCAATGCGGCCGCGTCGAAATGCTGAACCATGTCTTTCATGAACGTATAGTAGCACGCACCCTTTGTCGCATGGTTACCAGCATGTTCCAAATAAGTATGCAGTGAAAGTACCGCCACAGGGATAAATTTATTGAACTCTTAATGGCAATCGGAGCATTCATTTTATGGAAGCGGAGGGGACTGGCCCACCTGAGGGGACGCCCTCAGAAAGCCATGTTTCCTCTGCTACATCGGTTAAAAAACGTAATGCTTATGCATCTCAATGAAGAACTAGCCATGCTGGGAAAGGAGGCCTTCCTCCGACATTGGTCTACGCGATTCATTATTGTAAAAAATAACAGTGCCCATGCCTTTCCTCCCCTATTGAGGAGGTGGACTAGAGCTTGTACCACTGTGAAACTGCAGTGCGTATTTTCCTTTTCTTCTTTAGAAACACGTCTTTTTTGTACGATATTGTTCTTTAGCATGAGAGCAAATTGTCCTCACAGGTGAATGCAAAAACTTCACCTTGCACTGTGAATGACCCCCCCCCCCCCCCCTTGTTTTTGCATATAGCCTACTGTTTATATAAGTTTACTCATCTCGATGTTCACGAATGTTCTGTCCTTGTACAATTTTTGCAGTGTACATCACTGCATACACAAATAAGTTATTTTCGCTGTATATAACAGCTTGCACTGTACATACACATGATCATCATTGTCCATCTTTCTGTGTGAACATAAGCTATGTAAGACATATCTGGAAATAAAATTCTCTTAAACTAGCCATTTCTTTGGGTCTACTCAATCCCTGTGAGGCTCACGGGACGGTTCCAAGCTTTCCAATAGTAGAGTAACAAGTACTCAAAATAGTAAATCACTTTTTCTAAACACATATACTCATATATTTTGATAATGGTACTGCCTTCGCAATTCGGTATTTTTCATCATCAGCGTCGTAGAACGGTACGGCTCTAAGCTCTGTGATAGTAGAGTACCTGTAGTACTCTCAATCGTTGCCCCCTTTTTCTAAACACACAGTTCAGCTTTTATGATTGCCCGTTCTCTCGTCAGGCGTTCACGGCGAAATTATTCACAACAAGGCCTCATTCAGTGTGAGGCCTTCGTGGTGGCTTTGTGCTCTCCCATAGTATAGTACCTAGTACTCTAAATCGTTGCTCACTTTTTCGAAATACATGATTACATCATTTAACGTTTGATCATAAGCCAGAAAATAATTTCCAGAAAACACATTGGCGAGAACTTTCTACTTAACGTACGGCACGGTTGCGATTGCCCGCCGAGCCTTCGCTGCGCAATGCGTATGATGGCAGCCATGAGTCGCCACGCTGGTAGACGCAAGGGTCATTTATATTAGCGTACGCCAGGTTAGCGTTCGTTGCGGTCATGCTCTAATTCAGTAATTTAACGGGTGCCCACAAGAGGTTAGCATACGGGCATGTGTAGTGGTGACAAACTATAACGCAAAACTTGGTGTACGATATTCTTAGGCTGCCTACTTTCCTGTCACAAAGGTTGCCTCTAAGATACAGAATACGTCCAGAAAATGACTACCACTTGATTTTGCCCAGCATGTAACCTGTTAATACGTTTCGGTATGACCCTTTGCTCAAATTACACTTAAGGTCAGCAGGGAAGCTGTAGCTAATAAAAAAAGACACAGCTTTGCCGGAAAGGCGAAGCAATGAACGTGATAGCAACAAATTGGAAGGTGACGCACCTTACGGCAAGAACATCAAAACGAGCCCCGCGTTTCTCACGCACAAATGAAGCACAAAACGTATTCACAAGTACAGATGAACGCGAATAAGAAACTCAGTTGTTACTTCACTGTGTCTGCAAAGCACGCCCTTTTTTCGCAAACGGATACGGTGCAACAATTGCAGTGATCTTTGTGCGCCCGTTAACTACAACCAAATGAAAGCAGAAGGCCAGCCAAAACGTACGCTCCTGGTAATGCTGAAAACAGGATGCCCGTCAAAAGCGGTAAGTGGTAGATATAGATATCTTGCCGTTTGAACGTTGGAGAAGGTGCGCCTCCGTGGCTCAGTGGTTAACGTCTCACATTCCCAATTAGGCGGTCCCACGTTCGATTTCGCACGCCGGAGTCTTCTTTGCGATAACTTTTTTATTATGTTTACACACAAATACACATTATATATATATATATATATATATATATATATATATATATATTTATATATATATATATATATTTCAGGAAATACATGTATACCTATGGGCTCGTTTTTTTGTGTTTTGACACAATATTAGGGAGATCTAACAGACAATAATGCCAAGGAATGTATAGGGGAAGTTATTAGAGCCAATGTGATGTAAATAAGAAGAAATAAAAGTGGGTGAAAAAATAACTTCCCGTGAGCGGAAATCGAACCCACGCCCTTGGGTGAGTGACGGCGACGCCGACGCCGGCGGCGAAGGCCAGTGAAGAGTGCCCATATAATTGCTATCGCAAAAAGAGGAAGATTCTTTCTACTATCAGCCTACGACGACCGCAGAGACAGAGAGGAAGCTGAATCCCAGAGAAAACTTAGGATCATGGCCTCTTGCGTCTGCGTTGTGCATCGGTACTGAGGTGTTGCTGCACTTCTTGATTTTCATGGGCCTCTATAAGACCATCTGACATCAGTGGACGAAAAACACTTTTTTGCGCGTATTTCTACGCAAAGTGCTTCAACTACTGTGCCATTTTTTTCTCCATTACCCATCGCAGAAACGCAACTCGGTTAACCTTCATGTCTTTCCGTTTTGAGTTGTTCTTCGAATAATTCTAGGTTGAGAGCGAGCTAATATGGCCAAGCTGAGAGAAGCTCACTCCAATATTGAGAGAATGGAATGATGGGTAAAGCTGTTGAAAAGGGATTCAAGAAAAAAATGGCAGCATATACACGGGGTGAATGATGGAGAGATGGGCGAAGCATCCGTCCGTCCATTCGTTCTTGCTTCCATCCGTCCATGCGTCCGTCTGTGTGACAGTCCGTGCGTCCATCTGCCCGTCCGTGCGTGCTTCTGTTCATGCGTCCACGCGTCCATCCGTGCGTCGGTCCCTGCGTTCCTCCATGCAACCGCCCCTGCGTCCGTCCATGCGTCCATCCGTCCGTGTAGCCATCCATGTGTCCATCTATGCATCTGTCTCTGTGTCCGTTCGTCCATCTAGTCAACACTCCAAGTACTACCATCTCGCTTATTTTCATCATATATTCCGCATAAAGAAGCACCGCCATCCAGCGGGCATTCCACGAACTAAACGAGAGGCGGCACACGCGCACTTTCTTACGGCTTGCGCTTCGTGTCTACTTCCCACCTTTAACCACCTCGAGTTCATGGTGTATACTAGTTCACTGTATTCATGGCACTGCGGCCCAACGCTCGCTAAACCTTTCTAACACCAAGCAGGTTACGCCCAGTGAGTATAACGTAGCAAGCCTTTTTTCTCCGATAGTGCTCAATGTACATGCCAATGGCTGCTAATGGGGGGTGAGAGACAGGAGAATTCGGCTTTTAGATAACGCGCAGGCTGCGAATTTTTATAGTTCAACAACGCTCAGGAGAAATCTTCCACCGGCACTACCTTGCAGGTCAAAGCGTATGACATGTTACGTACTACGACGAGGGACGAACGGGTGCTGCTTTAAGGAGCTTCGCCCCTAAAATAAAAGCAAAAAGAGAAGGAAGTTGAGAAGAGAAACAAGGAAATGCAGGAAAGACCGTAATCGACAACGACATGGCTGCGCCTGTGGTACGCGTACGAAAAGCCAGTTATTCCACCTTTCCGCTGAGGGTCGCAAGCAGAACAGCGAGCAGCCTCTTGGGAGATGGGAAGCTGGCCGGAAGATAAGCGAGGGGCCTTCATGGGCGCTGTGCCATTGGCGCTCGTTCGTTCCAAGTCATTTCCTGAAGCTCCAATAATGTCGCGACAGAGTATGAAGAAGAAAGTGAAAGAAGCAAAAAAAATCCTAGATTTCAAGGTAGAACGACACAAAATAGTTACAGCCACGCTGAAAAATGAAGAGCTCGTTTCCTTCTGAAAATGCGTTCAAATAGCAGCTGCACACGTTCACATCTTCACTTCCCGTTGCTGTTTTAACTGTGCTCCCTCAGGGAAGACGTTATTACGCCTAGCATTGCGTGCACTGCAGATGTACGCAGGGCTGAATCTGTTTCTGTGTGAACGAGCTATTTTTCATTCGAGAATTTGTATTTTGCGTGAGCACTTTGTGAATAATAGCTTCAGCTGCGCGCGCACCGTCCGTGTTTCATTAAAGACAGAACAGTTGGTCTCACACATATTTGCTAGAGCCTTGCTATGCTAGTGCTGTGTGTGCACGCTGTAAAAGAAACACTGGAAGCGAGTAAAGTATAAATGGAGCGCTCACGTATATGAATATTTATAAACAGTGATTTACGCGTGTTTTGATTACAATAGGTCTAGATTGAGTGGATCTGTTCAATGCTACAGTACGCTGGACTTCCAGGCATTGCATAACAATATATATACTGGCAGTCACACATCTTATCAAGAAATCAATTATGAATGTGTAAGTTGGAGGATCTGCGAACTGCAATATAAAATGGAACACTACAGACTCCTTCCGTTGGAAGGTAAACGGTTAGATGAATATTGTTTATAATTTTCGTTTGAATAGTAATCAGTTACACTTTTTTCTATATTGTCACGTCACACCGTAACTGCGACCTGTAGATAATGGCACACAAGGACGTCAAACTGATTCGAACCACGGCAATACGACATTATTGTTTTTCTCTGCACGCGCATCTTCGTATTCTTCTGAACAGCGGCACATACAAGCCTGCCAGCATCTATGGAAATAATACTTACAGAACTTGTACTAGTGGCATTACCCCCTTCTCAAAGAACACCGTCCCGATGTCACAACATAATCACCAGATGAAAAGGAAACGCATATGATAAGCAGTACACAAGGGGGTGTTCACAATCGCTGTAAGTCAACTAACTCAATGAAGTTTGACGAATAGTCAGCGTTGGTGAAACGGTTTCATTCTCGAAACATGTACGACGTATGGCTGTTGTGAACGGCGGGATCGACGAGCCATGTCCTCGTCAAGAACCTCGTAGTTCACTTCGCTGAGACGACGGAGAACTCTATAGGGACCAAAATAGCGGTGTAACAACTTTTCCTACCGGCCCCGTTGTCGAATGGGAGTCCACAACCATATTTGTTTTCCGGGTTGGTAAGAGACATCGCGACGACGAGCGTTGTACCGCAGCGAGTCGATGCGTTGTTGCTTATGGACTCGTTCGACTGCAAGCTTACGAGCTGTGTTCGCCAGTCTGATAAATTCGTTCGTCTGGACACTAATCTGGTGCCTGTCTGGTAGAAGCATAGCATCCAGCATTGTAGTGACTTCCCTGCTGTGAAGCAATCGGAATGATGTGAATCCAGTTGTTTCTTGCACATCGGTGTTGTAAGCGAACGTGACGTAAGGGAGGATGTCATACCAGTTTTTGTGGTCTTGGTCAAAGTACATGGATAGCATGTCGGCGATCATCTTGTTTAGTCGCTCTGTAAGGCTGTTGCTTTTTGGGTGGTATGCAGCAGTTTTTTGATGTACTGTGCCGCTAAGATGCATGACGTCTTGTATCCTCCGGGCGGTAAAAGCTGTGTCACGATCAGTTATGACAACTGCTGGTGCTTCATGTCGGAGGACGATGTTCTTCATAAAAAAGAGTCGGCAGTGTCAATCGCGGTGCCACGTTGTAACGCCTTCGTTTCGCAGTAGCGCGTCATGTAATCAGTAGCGACTACATTCTAGCGGTTGCCGTCACGAGACTTGGGAAAAGGTCCTAGCAGATCCATGCCAATTTGTTGGAATGGTTGTGTCAGAGAAGCGACGGGCTTCAAAAAGCCGGCCAGGCGCTGATGCGGTGCTTTACGGCGCTGGCACTCGTGACACGTTTTCACGTAATGCTTCACGTCTCGATTAAGCTTAGGCCAGTAGTAGTGTTGGCGAATCCAAGCCAAGGTACGTGTGAATTATAAGTGGCCTGAGGAAGGCTCATTGTGACAGGCGGACAAGACATCGGCTCGTAACGCTGGCGGGACAACGAGCAGGTACTCAGTCGCGCAAGGGTCGAAGTACGGCCTTCAAGATATTCAAGAATTGTCGAAGCTCGGAATCGTTCTTCTGCTGTTTAGCCAAGTCGGACACACTAACGGCGCAGAGAAAATGGCCGTCGAGATCGTGATCACTTGACGCTGTCGTATGAGAAGCTCGGGAAAAGCAGTCCGCGTCGATATGCTTCCGGCCTGGCTTGTACACGACTGTCAAATCAAACTCCTGAAGGCGTAAGCTCCATTTGGCCAGACGTCCGGAAAGGTAATTAAAGTTCACCAACCAGCAGAGCACATGATGATCTGTAACGACTCTGAACGGGCGACCATACAGGTATGGTCTGAATTTAGCTATTGCCCAGACAACAGCTAGGCACTCTTTTTCAGTTATGTGATTTTCCTCCGCAGATGATAAAATCTGGCTCGCATAAGCAATAGGACATTCGACACCGCCTTGCGACTGGACGAGCACTGCACCAAGGTCGATGTTACTGGCGTCTGTGTGTGTCGGCATCTTCGTCGTAGTGTCCGAGTAAGGACTCAGCCTGGAGACGCTGTTGGAGCTCGGAGAAAGCACGTGTTTGCTCAGGGCCCCACACGAAGGGAACATCTTCTTTTGTAAGACGAGTGAGGGGTTAGGCAATGTTTGTGAAATTTTGCACAAAACATCTGTAGTATGCACAGAGGCCTAAAAATCGACACACATCACGTTTGTTGGCAGGTGGTGGAAAATCTGTGACATCCAATGTTTTGTCTGGGTCCGGCTGAATACCATCATAGCTAACAAGGTGGCCGAGAAACTTTAATTTGTTGTAACCAAAATGAAATTTTTCTGGTGTCAGTGATAGGCCTGCCGTGCGAATTGCGGCAAACACAGATCTAAGTCACTGCAAGTGCTGCTCAAATGTTTGGGAGAAGACAACGACGTCGTCAAAGTAAAGAAGGCACGCTTTCCGCTTGAGACCAGAGAGCACTGTATCCATCATCCTCTGGAATGTCGCAGGAGCAGAACACAAACCGAAGGGCAGCACCTTGAATTCGTACAGACCATCAGGCGTTATGAATGTTGTTTTCTCTCGGTCGCGTTCATCAACTTCGATCTGCCAGTAGCCACTGCGTAAATTCATAAAGGAGAAGTATCGGGCGCGTCGGAGGCGGTCTATTGCGTCGTCGATGCACGGAAGAGGATAAACGTCTTTCTTTGTCACTTTGCTGAGTTTGTGGTAATCGACGCAAAATCAAGGAGTGCCGTCCTTCTTCTTTACTAGTACGACGGGGGACGACCATGGATTGTTCGAGGGTTGAATTACGCCATCTTCGAGCATCTGCTCCACTTGAGAATGTATTGCCTCTTGTTCCTTTTGTGATACTCGGTAGGCGTGCGGAAGTATGGGTCGTTCAGCATGGTCTGTGACAATGCAGTACTTTACGGTTGGCGTTGGCTTTATCTTGGATGTAGACGCAAAACAGTCGCTAAACATGCTACAATACAACGGATTTGCTCTTTCTGCGCACACGACAGCTTCAGATTGACATCGACTGTGTCAGCTACTGCGTAGTCACTTTCAACGGAAGCAGAAATTGGGGCTATCGTCGTACACGCTTCAATGTCATGGGAGTCTAAATGAGCGATAGTTGTTCGCTTGACCAAAAGTTGGTATACTCCACTTAAATTTGGGACAAACAACTCAGTCGTCCCACGTTTAAATTGAATTATGCCGCGGGCAACGCAGATTTGCTGAGACAAGAGCACTGAAACGTTGGCTTCAGCGATATCACTACTGTCATGATCTATGTCGCCCTGTACAGTAACAACCATACTGGTGCGTGGCGGAAGTGTGACGGTGTCGTCGTCAATGCGAAGCGCAGTCTTCTGCAGATCGGTATCTCCAGGCTTCGGACCACAGTCGTCAGCCAACGTTACGAGGCAGTGTCGAAGATCTATAACAGCGCCGTGTTCGTGAAGGAAATCCATGCCAATGATAACTTTCCGGGAGCATTCGGGAAGCACAACGAAAGAAGCAATGAACGTCGACTCACAGAATTGCAGCCTTGCGGTGCATCTCTCGATTGGTGTCAAGACATGACCACCTGCTGTCCGAAGGTTTGGTCCATGCCCCCAAGGAGTCGTAACTTTCCTGAGTTCAGCCACAAGTTCAGCGCTGATAACTGAGTAGTCGGAGCCGGTGTCGACCAGAGCATTTACTGGATGGTTGTCGACAAGAACGGCGATGTCAGCAGAAACGGGCTCGTCAGCGATGTGAGGTGTCGGCTGAAAGGAATGGTCGAAGGTCGGTGGATGGGTCGGAGGAGGCTGTTTTGACGATAGCTTAACGGCGGTCCCACCCCCGGAGGCCGCTGATTCTAGTTTCTCCGGCGGGGACTTGGAGGCCTAGCGGATCGTCCCGCAACAACATCGGCGAAAGTAGAGTATTGATTCGAGGACGTAAAGCGTCGAGGAGACGGAGATCGTGATTGACGTCACTGAAGATTCGGAGACGGTAGACTTGCCAAGTATACTACGATAGCGCGGGGTCGTTCCCTATCTCTGGGACGACGAGCGTCTGGCAGAAATCCAGGCAGACCCATCTGTCTGTACGAGCACTCCCGGTACGAGTGACCTGGCTCACCACAGTGGTAGCAAAGTGGCGTACTATCGGAAGCGCGCCACACGCTAGATTTCCGCACATTAGGTCGCGGATTCTCATAGTGCGGCGGGCCCGAGAAGTACTGCGGCATCTGCAGGCAAGTCGGTCGTGGGTTTTCATAGTGCGGCAGGCTCGAAAAGTGCTGTGGCCTCTGCAGGCTGGTCAGTCGGGGGAAATAGCTGGCTGCCGGTGCAGGAGTGCGTACAGCTTCCGCATACGTTAGCAGAGGAGCTTCGGTTGGAGGTGGCACTACTGGTCGTACCAGCTGCCGCACCTCTTCACGGACGACGTCTGTCAGAGCAGCCACTTGAGGCTGTGAAGGCACTGCGCGAAGCTTTTGCAGCTCGTCGCGTACAATGCTACGGACTAGCTCAGCACGGTCTCTCATGCTCGTGACGTTGGGTGTTGCCAAAGGTGCTGACAGACATGCAAGGTTCATACTGCGATGACCGTTCATACTGCGAAGACCGCTGTCTTAGCATTCGCTCCTTTGTTGTCGTTTCACGGAGGAATTCCACCACTGTAGTTGGTGGGTTTCGTGCAAGTCCTGCAAACAGCTGCTCCTTGACACCACGCATCAGAAAGCGTACCTTTTTGTCTTCCGTCATCGTAGAATCAGCTCGATGGAACAGACGAGACATCTTCTGAACGAACATGGCCATGCTTTCATTTGGTCTTTGATTTCGAGAATCGAGGAGACGTTCTGCTTGTTCTTTCCGGTCGGCGCTACCATACGTGTTCCGCAACTGAGTGCAAAACACCGGATAGGTTGTCAAGGAAGCATCATGGTTCTCAAACCAAATACGCACTGAATCCTCCAGGTAGAAATAGACATACCGCAGTTTCCGGTGCTCGACCCACTCTTTGGTGACGGCGACTTGATCGTATTGGTCCTGCCAGTCTTCAACGTCCTCGTAGGGCTACCCATGGAAGGGCTTTGGGGTTCGAGGGGCTGGTGGCCATGGAGCTGGTGGAGTCGTGGTCTGTTCAGTCTGGCTTGCAGTTGTGGCATTTGCTATGGTTCTGGAGCGTTCCTGAAGAGGGCTGAATTGGGGTGGTAGGCCTAGTTGCCGCCGACTTTATCGAAGGTTGGCTGTTTCTACCAAGGCGTCGATGTTGGGGCCGAGATCTTCCCCGTGGTAACAGGGCATAGACCCAGCACCTCCACCAGTGTCATGTTACACCGTAACTTCAACCTGTAAATAATGGCACACAAGGACGTCAAACTGATTCGGACAACGGCAATACGACTTTATCGTTTTTCTCTGCACGCGCATCTTCGTCTTCTTCTGAACAGCGGCATATACAAGCCTGCCAGCATCTATGGAAATAATACTTTCAGAACTTGTACTAGTAGCAATATTTTGCTCTTAGTCAAATAGAAAGGGATTGAATAATCTGGGATTTCGCCTATTAAATAAGTACAAAATCTTTCACCTTGCCTCTTCATGATTACTCAGCTAGTGCCAAACTTTTAGTGACAGTATAGGCTTTCTTATAAGAAAAAAACTTGAAAACTTACACAAACGGTGTTTATGAAAAGGGTGTTCACACTTCTATCTGCCCCTCCGGCCTGGTAAAAAATGGTTAGACAAAGCGACAAAGCTAGAAGGAGGTCGGTGCCCATGCCAATGCTATAGCGGTAGTCTGAAGCAGTATTTTTTTATTGAATTTCTGCGCTCAGCGCATTTTTCTGTCACCTCATCAAGTGCAGGCCAATTGATGTAGGAATTTATATGTGGTGTTTAACTTCCCGAAACCACCATATGATTATGGGAGACGCCGTAGTGGAGGGCTCCGGAAATTTCAACCACTTGGGGTTCTTTAACGTGTACCCAAATCTGAGCACACGGGCCTACATCATTTTTGCCTCCATCGAAAATGCAGCCGCTGCAGCCGGGATTCGATCGCGCAACTGCGGGTCAGCAGCCGAGTACCTTAGCCACTAAACCACCGCGGCAGGGCAATTGATGCAGGAAGATAATCTGAAACGAAGTTCTTGAGCTCTTTATCAACGCTACTATTAGACATCGCTCTCCAGGCCACTGCTGCAACAATGGGACGAGATTCGTAGAGAACTATGACGAGGACGTTGCAGAAGAAAGAAAAAAAATGGCCACACATATCTTCACGTCGTATCGACTTACACTTCTGAAGAAAAGTAATCGAGTCAAAGCGGGAGCTTACTTTGAGGGCTGCCAAGTGGGTAACCTTGAAAACTGTTTACAGAAACACAGCGCGCTAACCGAAGAAAGGCAGCTTACCATGAGAGAACCAGTGTAGTACATGTAGCAGTTGTGGACTCTGTAAAGCTGCCCGTGGACTCTGTAAACGGGCAGTTTTACAAACTGCCCGTTTACATGCGCCATTCTGTTCTGTTACCGACTATGCAGTCGGTTACCTAAATTAACAGCAAACTCTCCTTGAGATAACCTTGATGCTTGCTGTGTTTGTATGCAAGAAGTATTTTATAAGGAGGGGGGGGGGGTAAATACACAAAAAGAGAGCCAGCACATGAGATTCGCAGTGTCTCTGTCTGTCCAGAAACAAAAAAATACATTAGAAAAAACGCATGCCGAGGGCAAGGGCTATTCTACTGCCTAGTCGATACCGTGTATAAAACGAAAAATACAATGTATTGTTCCCCCTTTTTTATAGATGCGAAGCAGTTTTTTAACTCCTGTGTGTAACGACGTACGTTCGTAACGTGCCGCAACGCGTTCCCCTCACCACTGGTGTTAGAGCGGTGTAAAGTAGGTCACGCCACAGCTGCTCGTTGATGTCACGCTCCTCTCGCACGCTTTCCACGCAGGTGCGCGCTGACGTCATTTTCTCTCTCACCTACCGCACGCTTACCACAGCGCCTGCAGCTGCCGGCTGCTCCAGCCACTCGCAACACACTTCTCTCACTTCTCTCACTTCGCTTTCTCTACCACCCACAACGCTCGACCGCGCGTTGAAGGGAAACACTCTTTCGGCTCGTTTATCTACGATGAAACTTACATGAAACCCAACATAGCTTCCGTGTCTTTGAGTTTTAAACAAACGTTTAGTCGAGTGAACGCTCCACCGAGATTCGCTTCAAACCGTTCTTCGAGAAACATCGTCAACACCCGTTTCGACTGCGTGAACACTGTGCGCACCGCTGCTGCTTCATATTAAATCAGGGTTCCCTTCAGGGAGATGGTCCATAATTTTTTTTGTTGAACCGGTGTTGTTGACTTATGTAGCAAAAGTGGTCAGCTTTGAAAATTAGCAGAGGCTGTGGATCAGTAATATGTTCGAGATGAAGCTGTTAATATTATTTCATTTATACCCTAGATGAATTAGCTGATATGAATCGGCCATTATTAGTGCGGCATCTGGTGAAAATAACAGGCAAACAACGGCTGCGCTATAAAAGAACAGCACAGTCACACATATATGTGACTCTCAACTGAAAGCGTCCTCTTTCTGTGACAATATTTCGTTGCGCACGAGTCTAAATTGTTCAGACAATATTTTAATTCTCCCTTCGCACAACATTCGTATTCTAGCGACTATATCTCTATAACTACGCTAAATACGGAGCGCTTTAGAGGCCCAGTCTGTAGTACGCTGTAATCACTTGGCGTAAAGCATGAAAAACTGCCTATAGCGAGAAAAAAGGCACACTAATTTTCGCACTTGTGAAAAAGGCTCCTGTGCAGCGGCCCAAGCGTTGTGCTTTAATTTTCTTTGAATTGTGGCCAGAGTGCAGCTTCAGTTGTCTTCAAGCATGACCATTTGTAAGATATTGTGCGTGCACTACGCGACAATGCGAGGTCCATTCCTTTTGTTTCTAGAGGATGATACTAAGCGCGAAGCAATAAAGGGGTCCGGGCTGTCGCATGCTGCCATCGCTTGGGGGGCAACCCCATGTAAAGAAATAAGAAAAAAAGATTTATCAAGCGAGAAATAGATAAAGAGAGTAAAAAAGGGAAAAGAGGAAGAAAACCGATATACATGGGAGTAAAAAAAACAGAATTGAAAAGTGAAAAAAGATTAAAAAAGAGAAGAAAAAATTGAAAACTAAAAAAAACGAGGGCTGTCCAGGTCCTCACTTCCTTCATCCTTGGCACCACTAGTGCAAAGCCACCTTAACCTTTTGTCTTTTTTCATGCTTTGTTAGGTGGGTACAGCGAGCGACAGAGCATTGCTGGGCTTTGCAACTTACTTCCGCAATTCATGATATCTTCTACGGACTCCCACTATTTAGATTATGAAATTCTACACTACAGGAAAGTTCTGCGCTTGGAAGTCTCTAGTGGTGTGATGGAAGCCTCGATAGTCTCTTTGAAGCCTATTTTCTTACGTCTGGCATCTGACATTCAAGCTGTGCATTGCGAAAGGTTTTCAGCTAAACTGAGGCTACTTCGTTCTACGTGGGCTTCAAGTTTTCTCAAACGAGTTTATAGCTCATTGACACCACATGGTATTATTATTAACAGAGCGTCTACAACGAGAGAGCAAAGCTAATACAGTGGTCCCAATTTATGGTTCACGCCGTGAGCAAAATGCCAAACCAGTGCAGTAAGAAAATGTGCCTCAACTTCTCTTTCGTGGCCAACGGTTGTCGCTGTAAACAATGCTTTGATTTCTTGCTCAAAAAGTAACGTAAAAGAAAGGGAAAAGAGTGCCAGGCGAAAGTCGAAATTGATTCTTCGGCCAACCGACCACCTCATCTAGTTAGGGATGGTGGATCAAAATGAGAGGTTTGCGTGATCCCCACTTTTTGTTTCTTATCTACACAGTCAACACTTTTTCTAAAGCTTTCATCACAACAGTCGTCAGAGAAGAAAAAATGTGAAGTAGTAAACTAAATGTTTTTGAGATTGAGAAATCTGAATTTGCTCGTACACTGCGAAAACTCGAAGAACGCCTTCTTTCTCGTTGGAGAATACTCAATAAACGCGAAATATTTGTGGGATTCTTTTTGTAGTTCTATTTATTTTAGGTCAGGTGGCAAAAACAGTCGTGTTTATGGCTCCGAGCTTCCGAGTCGGTTCTTATGCGTAGCTATGAAGCGAATTCCTTGAGAACTCTATGAGCGGGTATTGGAGTTTGAATAGCGTTTATAAATTTTTTTTCGCCTTCTGTATTGTAACCGATAATGCTTCTCATGACGACATCGTCGCAAAGAGACACCGTTTAAGACTGTTTTGTCACTGACACCAGTTCAAAGAACACAGAACATTACTATCGCTATGAGGGAGAAAATAACTGCCTTGCAAATTGTCACTGGCGCCAATTCATATTTATTGCACCTCCTATAACAGAGTGCAGCACCATAACTGTGAATCTTGAAGAAGTGCATAACACAAATGCTTAGTGAATGCCCATCGTAGAGTTTCCACAGCCCCGTTTACCAAACCCGTCGATATGTTAAATGTTTGAGGCAAACCTCCTTTGTTTTGGGTATAAGCATATAGTTTCCTTGAGACGAGTAGAATTTTGTTAGGGAGATTCCCAAACTTGCTTTTTCTGCGCTGTATCGATTTCCCGCTTGTTACAGTAGATACATGTCATCTGCAGCGAGCTTAGCGAGGCGGCTTGCACTTTCAGTTGCAGCGGCGAAGGCGCCGGAGAAGCACAGGTGGAAGTGCGATCACGTGTTTGGTGAGGTGGTGCCACCCTCTGTTGCGCGGCGAGGCTTTCAGCAGCCTGTTTTCGATGCGTTTTTGGCTATCTTCCAATAACTTCTTGGTTATTTCTGTTAACAATATAACTTTGTACTTTCTTAGTTTTGACCCGGTCTTAGCATTGCCGGCCTCGTTTTAGACGTGTAAGTACCACTTGATATTCAACGTTAATTCCTCCACACGAGATCAACGAATGTACGACAAAAGGGGCACTTGAAGTGCCACGCACCTTGAAGAAGGAAAATAGCCAAACATGGAACTAGTGGTCGAGCGTGCCGCGCAGTTTATAAGGCCGTGCGAGAGCTGACTGCATGTCATCTTACTATTGTAGTAAATAGCTAGAGTGACTCTTGTGATACTCTACTCGAAAGAGCTCCTGCGCTCACTTTGGTTGTAACAAAGGCAGTCCCATTGAGAGAGCGCATTCACCTGCTAGTGACTGAAAACCAATGTTACCTTTTCGGACATACTGATATAACTTGACCACATGCATTTTCTCAATTTCCGGGTGCAAGTTGTTTCTAGGAGGCACAACTAAAAGCTGACGAAGATTGTGCCGCTTTGGTGCATAATATCTAGCTATAATGTATTTCGATCAATGACCCTATTAAATTAGCCAACGAGCTTTGCGTGTCCAGACTTAATGAAACTGAAAATTTTTAATTTTTTTGTATCACAAACTTTTTAAAGCAATCATTGAGCTATATGAAGGTGCATAGCGAGAGCCCTGGTGTTGCGTGCATTATTACGGCCAGATAAAAATGAAAAGTATGGAAGAGGTATAAAAGTAAATACATATGCCCTCAATCCTCAATTTAGGGCAAATGTTAACCAGTTCTCGTATGCTTTATTAACGTCGTGACCTACTTCGTGTTGGCGGAGACAACCCTAAAACCAAGGATGAAAGTATGAAACCAGAAAGACGAGACGGGTACTGTATACACTGTCATATAGCGATGCTTGCCTGATGCCTTCCTTCTCACGGATAAACCACATTATGCGACATCATTCGAATTAAGATCGGGCATTAAGAAAAACTAAGTGCGTCATTTGCCGTGCATACGGCGCTAGGAAGTTATGGAGATATGAGTATTGTTCTAAACATGTTATAACGAGCACACCATAAAAAAAAGCGTACTAGAGGGGCTCCAAAATTTTCGGTGGTATTCAGTCCAACGAATTAGTGTTTCTATGAGTGGCGTGCACAAAAAAGTTGTTCATTACGAAGCTTATGTAAAACTTCAATGACGCCTTCGAATGAGGCTGCTGAAGCATTACCAATAGCTGGGCGTCGTGTTTAACTCGTAAATGTAGACACGATTACGCTCAGAAACAGAAGCCGCACTGCGTGCTTGAGATTTATGTATACACGAACATGTAACGTAAACACGCGTTTGGAGTAAAGACGTCATCAGGTTTACCACAGTGTTACTCGAAGTTATGCTTCAAAGCTACACCTAATTTGAAGAGGCCCTTCGATGTCTGTGGTTCATACCAGGAAAAAAACGACATGCCTGCGTGGAAGGCGCAGCATAGTCACAACAGCGAAAGCTAGAAGAGCAGCCTTTCAGGCCCTTTTCCAAACACTCATTGAATAACTACTTCAAGCACACTTGCTTTATACCTACTGGGTCATTAGTAAAAATTTAGTAGTAGGCCGGCATTCGCTATGCTGTATTTCGTCATTCTTCTGAGAAGCGTGGTATCCACTAAAAACTTGCAAGGAATATTGTTCCAATTGTTCCTGCAAAGGCTGACGACGATCAGGAATTATGGCTGAAGTGGATTATGCGCTACAACAAGCTTTTGTGATGGGTTGGAGCATTGGACGGCCCACTCGTTACGCTATTCGCATTGTGCGACGACTGGTTATTCGTTCGCTATTTTAAAACGTTTTATAAGCCGTATTACCGCGATTGCTTTCCCGACATGAAGCCTGCCTAAGGCAAGTTTGACAACATATCACAAGGTAGGCCCGTGTGCTCAGATTAGGGCGCACGTTAAAGAACCCCAGGTGGTAGAAATTTCCGGAGCCCTCCACTACGGCGTCTCTCATTATCATATGGTGGTTTTGGGACGTTAAGCCCCACAAATCAATCAATGAATCAACATGTCACTAGCACCGGTGTAGCTCAGTTGTAGAATACTGGGCTCGCACCCAGTGGACCTGGTTTCGAGCCCCACTGCGTCATTGGTGCCAAGTCAAGCCTGCCTAGGGCAAGTTTGACAACAAGTTACAAGCACCAGCGTAACTCAGTGGTAGAATATTGAGCTGGCTCCAAGCGGACCCGGGCTCAAGCCCCACTGTGCCATTGCTAGGTGCTAATTTTTTTTCTCAATTCTCGCGATGTGGTTACAGACACCGGCGGCGGCGGTGGTTAACCACTGAGCGTGACCTGAGTTGTGATCTCACAACAGCTTTCGCTGTAAAAAAAAAAAAACGTACATGTCATCTGGACTACCAGTGCTTCAACAGCGCAAAAATGTATGTTTCATGGTTTTAGGAACACGGTTAACCTCTGCCATTTTTTGGTTAAGCCTACATTCCAGAGCACATCGACGTAGGCATCGGATTCATCAAGGCGTATAATGATGTGCCAAAGAAAACCCCTTCCAGTGTGGCTAATGGTGCTTGGTGAACGAAACTGATGGCTTCCGCAGGCGTCCATAGCAGAAACACTCTAAAAAGCTCTTTTTATTCAGCCACCCATTGCCCTTGTCAAGTCTCCAAATCACTGCAGTGACATTCTTAAATCATTAAAATATCATTAATGAAAGAGTAAACGTGCATAAACTATACAAGAACGTGCAAGCAAAATTGCATACATAACAAATACATGAAAGCAAGGCGTCGTCATTGGCCCGAATCTCGGCTGAAATTGGGAAGCAATTGAAAGACCAGACAAAACAGAACCGTGTTCAGATTTATAGTATAGCTAAATTGCTAACAAGGTGTTCGATGCAGCTAGTTATTTGTTCAAAATCACGCACACCAGCAGTTCAAAACACCATTATCTAAAAGAAGCGCACGAAATAACGCACGAAGTGATATATGCTACACGGTTGCACGTCAAGCGCGTTTTGTACTGAGCTTCCTTATCTATAAATACACCGATGTGTGTGTGTGTGTGTGTGTGTGTGTGTGAGTGTGTGTGTGTTCACGCGTTAATTTGTCAGCACGAGACCCACATTCACACGTAAGCTTTGCCTGATTAGTCTTGTCTTATAAATCAACAGGGGAATGGGCCGTTATAAAAAAAATCGGCGAATCCCACGTACCTGGGAAACGACGTTATGCGAAGCACGTAAAGAGAAGGTGACCGGGACGGAATTTTTCATTGAGCGACACGTCACGAAATGACGTTAACTATATGTACAAATACTGCGTGCACAGATACATGTTGAAGAGTTGATTTGATTGATACGTGTGGTTTAACGTCCCAAAACCACCATTTCATTAGGAGAGACGCCGTAGTGGAGGGCTCCGGAAATTTCGACCACCTGGGGTTTTTTAACCTGCACCCAAATCTGATCCCACGGGTCAACAGCATTTTCGCCTCTATTGAAAATTCAGCCACCGCAGCCGGGATTCGATCCCGCAACCTGCGGGTGAGGAGCTGAGTACGTTAGCCACTTGACCACCACGGCGGGGCTATGTTGAAGAGCTGCAGATTTTTATATAACCAGTTGTTTGCGCTTGCTCAACGATGTCAACTGGAACATGCGTATTAGCAACACCAGACGCTTATATGAAGCGCTGATGCTCGCGAAGATGCTGGTCATTGATAATGCCACATAAATTAATTACAGCGCATGGCAACTAACTACAATTGGCGTTAACCCGCGTTGACGGCTGCATTAAAGGACTGCATATGTAATGTTTGTAAAATTGGGTAGGTATAGCTTTGCAACCACTAATGACGTTTCACGAAGATTAGCGTCAATTTCAGTAGTAGTTCCGAGACCTGGCGTAGCTCTGTGGTAGAATGCTTGACTGCCACGCAGAATGCTTGGGTTCGATTCCTGCTGGGACCCTTAAATTTATTATTTGCATTCGGTGGGGGTGGGGGTGGGGTCAACGCTGCCTATGTCAGGTTTTTCTTTACACTGACATTTATTCTATGCCTTCATTGGGTCGACGCTACCAATGCCGGGTATTGCTTACCGCCCACGCGTTAAAATTGCCCATGTGTGTTCTCGTCGCTCCTGGGTATATTGAGTGTAAATTACCTGTGGCAGATAAAGTAGTAAAATCGATGACCTAGGCTCTTTTCTCACTCGGCGCAGAGCCGTCCTCCGCGTAGGAGACCTAGTGTCGGAAGAAGTGGAGCTCGGACAGCAGGGCACTTCTCAGGGATCCGTCTTCTCACCCACGCTCTTCAACCTCGTGATGATCGGGCTTTCCGAACGACTTTAAAAAATAGACGGGCTAAACCACACTATCTATGCGGATGATGTAACCATATGTTGCTCCACCGGGTCGGATGGCTTCATTGAGTCCGCCCTGCAAGAGGCTATCGACAGCACCGAGTCTTACCTCGACCACACCGGTCTCAGGTGCTCACCTGCGAAGTCGGAGCTGTTGATATATTTGCCCAAACGCCGGGGTGCCAAGCCCAAAGGGTGGAAACCTCCGGCGGAACGCAATATCACCCTCCACACCAGAGATGGTCGTACTATACCCAGGGTAGACACCATCAAGGTCCTCGGCATGATCATCGAGTCCCGCGGAACCAACACCCAAACAGTACACAAGCTCAGGGCTAAGACTGAGAATGCCATACGACTCGTACGTAGAGTAGCCAACAGGCACCATGGCCTCAAAGAAGACAACCTGCTGCGTCTCGTACACGTGTTTGTTTTGTGCCATTTTACATACGTTGCCGCTATACACAAGTGGCTACGGGCTGAGCGCGATCAACTCAATGCGCTTATTCGCAAGGTGGTCAAACGAGCCCTTGGCCTCCCTATCACCACTCCAACGTACAAACTCCTCGAGCTTGGCGTACATAACACGCTAGAAGAGATCGCCGAAGCTCAGGAACGTGTGCAATTGACCCGACTCACTACAACCAAGGCGGGCCGCCATATTCTGCGCGAGCTCGGCTTCTTCTCCTCGAGGGCCAGGGACCCCCCAGAGTTGACTCTAATTCCCCGTGAAATCCGCGACCTTATTACGACCGCTCCCATACCACGAAATGTACACCCCGAATACAACAGAGGCAGGCGCCTTGCGCGGGCGACCGCCATTCTCAAGCGCATAGACATGGAAGCGGACAACGTCTCCTTCGTGGACGCCGCTGCCTATCGCAACAACCAAGCCTTCGCCGCGGTCGCGGTATCATCCGCGCAGCAGACTCTTAACTCAGCCACAATCCTCACCCGAAACCCCGAAGTAGCGGAGCAAGTAGCTATAGCTATAGCTATGCTCGACAGCAAACGGGAATTCATCTACAGCGACTCCAGGCCGGCCATCAAAGCCTTCGAACGCGGAGTCATCTCCGACCAGGCGTTACGTATCCTGCGCAATGCGGACCCGAGTGCCCTGAAGCACCACACTGTCATCTGGTTCCCCGCCCATCTCGGCCAGGTGCCGGGTGCCTTATCCAACCTCAACGAGATCGCCCATGATGCAGCGCGCGCACTTACCGACCGCACTGCCACAGGGCAACCTCATCTTGCTGGGTTGGATACCAATCGGGATGCACCAATTACGTACAATGAAATTACAAAGCACTTTTACTTGGAACGCCGCATTTTTCCACCCCCACATCCGAAACTTAACCGACCGCAGGCATTAACCCTACGCCTATTACAGACACACACGTACCCAAACCTTGCCACGCTTCACGTTTATTATCCCAATGCATACCCCAGCGACACATGCCCATCATGTGGACACACAGCGACACTCGAACACATGCTCTGGGAGTGTAGAACAACTCCTCCCGACTCTACCTCAAGCAAGTGGGAGAGGTCCCTCAGGAGCTCACTTCTCGCCGACCAGCGATGGGCCGTCCAGCAGGCCCACGAAGCGGCCGCCAGGTACTCCCTGTCGGTCCCTACGTGGGAGACGCCCGCTACGCACTAAGCGCGTCCTGCAGGACCGAAATAAAGTTTTTTCATTCCATTCCATTACCTGTGCCACATACCCGCATACCAGTGGCACATACCCGTTTCTGGGTATGTGCCGCTGTCTGGCACATACCCAGACAGCGGCACAGAAGTGTTTGACAATGTACGTGACAGGACAATATCCATGTTCTGACCATAGCGTCACATTCGTCAAGCCATCTTAACCCTCTTATAGTAAAGGGAGTGACCACGAGAGCCCACAAATGTAAGCGGCTAGATAAAAATAGATAGATACGGTCAAAGTCAGCGCGATTCTTTAAGAAATGCTTCACATTAAAAAAAAAAAGCTTTTTACCAGAACAACCTGGGCAGCTTTTAGATTGTAACGCAAAGAACGACGAGCCGATTCGCACAATAAATACGCTCCTGCTTGAAGGTCTTATATTACTCGTCTGAGGGATTGTATAACAGCATATATACAAGCACAACCCGCGAACGTATGTCCGTACTAGCGCAGACACATCGGAAACGAACTAACAAGTCAATCGCTTCCGTTGAACAGACGTCGATGGCGTATACCATATTTCCCATACGCGAAGCGAACATAGCGCAGCCCGTAATGAGACGACTCCCCGTCTCCATGGTTGTCAATGTACTTCCTAAGTAAAAGAACTGCGTTTAGCAATAACCAGAGAGAAAGTTAATAACCGGTAAGCTCCCTCTTCTCGACACAGGGCAACGGAAACCTAATAAGGGGAAGGCACCGGAGCTTCGCGACGCTCTTCATATGGACGGTGATAACCTTGTTAGCTACCAAAGCTGCGCCATGTTGTTCCGAGTGCCCGTGCAGTTAACGAAAAAAAAAATAAGTATCGCATGTGTCAAGCCGCCGAAACGAATGGCGCCCGGTCCTTCCTTTTTTCTGTCGCACAGAAGCAAGCATGCCTTAGTGTTATACAAAAAGAAAATCCTAATGCCACATTTGCACGATTATGAAGTGCCATTTATATCACTAAATGTTGCCCCAAAATATGTGTTTGCGTTGAAATTGGGTTCAAAATTAAAATAGACAGCGAGGTATAATTAACAAAACTTTCTCAACATAATAATATAGCCTGCGCGTCATAACCTACGGAAGGAGGTGACTGTGATAGTGATAATTCAACCCCTCATATAGTTAGTTGCTCACACTTACGAAACGAACACTTCGATAATAATACATTTGTTCAAATAATGAGAATAAGTAGGAAATGGCTCAACTTCGTCCCCCTCTCTTGAACCAACTTCCTCGTGCAGCTCTTGTTGGAAAGGAAAAAAAAATTCTCCCCGTCTCAACTGATTTTCGTACGCCTTTTAAGTGATGGTATTGGCGTCAGACGAACGTGCGCTACCACTCGCACTAAATTATGATAAGTTATGACAGGACAGAGCGTCTCCTTTAATCTAATAAATAGCTGCCCATCTAGTTGCTCACTTTGTTTGAACGTTGGAACCAGTACTCCCTGAATTATTACGCATTAGTCGGATCAGGCACTTAAGTTCCCCGCCACTCTTCATTTTTTTTTGCCGGTGCTTTTCTTTTTTCCATAAATATGCCCTGACGACTCTTTCACTTACAAAATTTACAAGGTGTTGCTACGCAATACTTTGCAGAGTAGAGCTTTCTGTTTAATTACATGCCATATTTATCTAGCGTCAGTACAGCTATTTTTAGGATATGACTTGTTAAGGTTAGTTCTAGAGGCAAACTTTGATTGATTGATATGTGGGGTTTAACGTCCCAAAGCCACCATATGATTATGAAAGACGCCGTAGTGGAGGGCTCCGGCAATTTCGACCACCTGGTGTTCTTTAACGTGCACCCAAATCTGAGCACACGGGCCTACAACATTTCCACCTCCATGGGAAATGCAGCCGCCGCAGCCGGGATTCGAACCCGCGACCTGCGGGTCAGTAGCCGAGTACCTTAGCCACTAGACCATCGCGGCGGGGCAGAGGCAAACTTTAAAAGAGGACAATAACTTGAAGTATATTGTTACAAATGCACTGTGCTGTTTGAATACAAATAAGAAATAATGAACATTGAGGCCAAGCAAAGTATACGCGATGATATTCGTAGTAATCGTAGTGTAAACGGGAAGAAAGAAAAATCGACGAAAAGATAAGTTGTTGCTGGTGGGGAACGAACCTGCAACCTTGGTCACATGCCAGCTCATAATAGGGTCACGCATGTCACGCCACCCGGCAGAAAAACAGGGTTTCACACACGCTGAAATGACTACTGGCGGGGCTAACTAACATTGCCAAGTTTAAAATGCACATATATACCAGTGAACGGAGGGATGACCCCTGTTTTAGCTCAGTTGGAAGATCGTCGGACACGTTATTCGAAAGTTGCAGTTTCGGTCCTTGCCAACGGCAAGATATCTTTTCATTCACTCTTGTTTTTTTTTTACATTTACATTACAGTTGCTAGTAATACCATCCCCGGTATTTCCCTTGGCAGCGTTATCTGTTCTTTCTCATTAACAATGTGCCTTACAAAGAAAGCAAACTTATGAATTCCCACTTCCGCCCTTCTGTCTAGATATCGTGGTTCACGACTCCAAAGTTAGCATGACTGTGTTATCCGCGTAGACATGAATGAACACACACACACACACACAAACACACACACACGTCTAAACTTCCTTTCCACTAAAGGTGAAACCACGGGGCTCCAAATAGTGCTTTCGTTGGAAATACAGAAACCCTTACACAGCCGACATCCATGGCGTGCTATTACAAAAATGCGACAGCGCTTACGTTTGTTCCGTACAAGCAGCGACAACAAAAAGGCGCATTCAACGACCACCAGAATTCTCGTTTGTTGAGTACATTGAGAGAAGTTTTAGTTCACGCATGTAAAAACATAAATTAAAAAAACTGACATTCACAGCCAGTGCAGCTAAAAAAGCAATAATCATTACATAGGCCACTGACTTTCCCTAAATGAAAGGTACTTCAATACACATAAAGACACAAAATGACCCACATACCGCAGACAGGAGCGAGCTTTAAGCTAATGTTTTTTTTAAATGCGAAGCATTTTTCAGCGAACTTCGGCGACTTTGAAGTATCTATCTATCTATCTATCTATCTATCTATCTATCTATCTAGCCGCTTACGTTTGGGTACTCCCGTGGGCACCCCCTAACTTGGCGTGAACCAAAATTAGCATGGGAGGGTAAGATGGTTTGACGAACATGACGTGCTAGTCAAGACATGAATTATGTCACAATCCCGTCGTGTACGTCGTCAAACACTACCCGCACGACAGTGGCACATACCCACGGGCGGGTATGTGCCGCTGCGCCACAGGTGATTGACACTTAGTATCTCAGGAACGACGAGAACACACATGGGCAATTTTAACGCGTGAGAGTTAAGAAATACTCCACATCGGTAGCGTCGACCCAACGCATGCAGAGAATAAATGTCAGGGTCCCAGGTGGAATCGAACCCAAGCATTCTGCGTGGCAGTGAAGCATCTTACCACAGAGCTACGCCTTGTCTCGGAACTTCTTTTCAAACAGACGCTTATCTTCATGAAACATCAATAGTGGTTGCAGTGCTGCCTACCCAATTTTATAAACACCACGTATGTACTATTTCGACACAGCCATCACATCGGGTCGACGTCAAATGTGGTTAGTTTGCACGCGTTCAAGTTGATTTCTGTAGCAGTGTCCAGGGCCAACATTCTCACGAGCATCAGCGCTTCGTATCAGCTTCTGGTGTTGCAAATGCGCATGTTCCAGTTGGCATCGTTGCGCAAGTGATGATGATGATGATGATGATATGTGGGGTTTAACGTCCCAAAACCACCATATGATTATGAGAGACGCCGTAGTGGAGGGCTCCGGAAATTTAGACCACCTGGGGTTCTTTAACGTGCACCCAAATCTGAGCACACGGGCCTACAACATTGGAGGCGGAAATGTTGTAGACCCGTGTGCTCAGATTTGGGTGCACGTTAAAGAACCCCAGGTGGTTGAAATTCCCGGAGCCCTCCACCACGGCGTCTCTCATAATCATATGGTGGTTTTGGGACGTTAAACACCACATATCATCATCATCACGGGCCTGCAACATTTCCGCCTCCATCGGAAATGCAGATCGTTGTGCAAGTGCAAACAACTGATTATATAAACATGTTAAACTCTTCAACATATGTCTGTGCATGCGACATTTGTACATATAATAGCGTCATTTTATGACATGTCGCTCAATAAAAAATTGTAACAGGGTTACCTTCCTTCCGCATGCTTCGCATACCGTCGATTCCCAGATACGTGGGATCTGCCGAATTTTCGTTAAATAAACGCAGAAATTTATACAGGAAAAAACAAGGAATTGCTCTCAAAGACTATAGAAGTAGAAAAAGAAAATTGAAACTGTCAGTGATGGACGGCTAATGCACACGCGTTTGGCCTGAGCAGTGTGGAATGCATTGAGGATCCACCTTCTAATGTGCTCCGGAAACATGTCTTCATCTTTGTCTGATAAATTTAGCGTGTTTTTTTTTGGCTTCGTGTTCTTTACGCTGTCTTTTTGTATGCACGTTACACGAAATTGCCCAAATCAAGCTCCTTTTGCTAACAGCACCCTCTCGAGGATTGCTTTAGAAAGGTCAGCCCTTAACTTACCAGCCCATCCACCATGGCCGACAACGCCCTCATTAGCTGTATCTCGGATACCTCGTGGATTTTTGCATTTCCGATAGAGGCGGAAATGTTGTAGGCTCATGTGCTCAGACTTGGGTGCACGTTAAAGAACCCCAGGTGGTCAAAATTTCCGGAGCCCTCCTCTACGACGTCTCTCGTAATCATATGGTGGTTTTGGGACGTTAAACTCCGCATATGAATCAATCAAATTGCGTTTTCTTTCAGAGAAGCTGTACTTCCGTGGGGCTACGACGATTCCTGGTAGCAAATTGCGGCCACCTAGCTACTGAACGCTTTAGACTATGCTAACAGAACATTTCCGTTTTACCTAGCACTACATGATAGGAGAGCTATTTCGATGTTCTTTACCATAATAAGGATGAAAAACTTCACAAGTTGAATTACGTTAGTGGTCAACAGCGCTCTCATCGTCTCGTCTCCTCTTTTCTTCATGTTTTGTTGAGATCATTTTCACGAATATAAAACATAAATTTCCGTTGAAGGAATCGTTCAAAACACGTCACTAACGTGTTGCATTCCACCTTTGACACGGACTTCTATCCTGCTCAAGGAGCGTGGAAATAAAACAACCAAATATGTGTACAGAATTACTGAGTCATCGATAGGTCAAATATTTAATTGAAGAACTCTATAAAGACTGCATTATACGATTACTTCCTGCATACACAGGTCGAACAGGCATTCTGAGTTTTATTTAGGCTTTTTTTTTCATATCGGGGACCTTACTAAAGCCATTACGTAGAGAGTGGCAGTTTTCGGGCGTACTTAATGCTCGTTTCCTTCGAGTTCGAGGAAAAGCGCTTCCCCGCGTCTTGGTGTGAAAGAAACGGGTGAAGAGAGAGACAGAAAAAGGATATTCTGGAACCCATTAGGCTCCCGGGCGTTATTTGGGTATGCGTGGGACGCTGATGTAGCGACCTTCAGATGGCGCTTCGAAGTGAGAACCATAGCGTACGCCTTCCTCTAATATTTTATCTACGCTTACTACTTTACGGGTGCCTGCTTCGCCTCTGGAAATATTTCGCCGAGGACGACGCGTTGTGGTACATGAAGAAAAATCTGAGCAGCCTTTCGTATCTTCCTTGACACTACAAACAGAAATATCCGAACATGAACACTTCCTTTTCGAAGGTTTATGCGCGATAAATATGCACGTTTTACGTCTGTCAGACATCAGGAGCAGATGATAGGCTTGTTCGACGTTTCACAGTAGAAGAAACATCTGCTCCTAGACAAGAAGAAATGGAGGCCACATTAGGGGCCACTAAACGCCCTATACATTTACACGGTTATATATGCAATCGTCCTAAGTCGACTCGACGGCGAAAGCCATTCTTTTCATTTCCATCTGAGCCAAACTGCTCCGATTGCTTAGCAGGAAATATGAAGTTGAGGTTGCAGCATGAAAAGAGACCCTGTCTGTGATGGCCGTCAATACTGTATAAGACAGCAAAGTAACTTCGAAATCAAATATGTGTGGCTCCATAAACAGCTACAGCCATTGTTTCGCTTAGCTGTTGTTGGAAAAACTATGAATAATTGTCGCTTGCTGCGATGACACTCACGTCATAGTGAATAATTCGTTGCTGAGGTAACGCGGGATGAGATAACTTGTTGCGATGCTTTTTACTTGCACAATTTGTAACAAATAATTGTCACAGTTTAACGTCTCGAAACCACCATATAATTATGAAAGACGCTGTTGTGGTGGGTTACAGAAATGTTGACCACCTGCAGTTCCTTAAGGTCACCCATATCTAGGCATACGGGGCCTCAAGCATTTTCGCGTCTATCGAAAATTTGGCCTCTGTGGCCGGGATTCGATCCCGTGACCAGCGGGTCAGTAGACCGCCTTGATGGCTCTATACTTGCTCAAGTGCGAATACTGGCATAAAGTGGTATGGCTATGATTTTTAGGTTAGCTATGATGAATTATTGCAGAAATGCGTAACAAATCGCGAGAAACTTGCATAAAATATATTAAGAAGTATACATTAAAAATTAAGCTCACACTGGCCCCGTAAAGCTTAATGCAGCCAGGCTGGCCCGTCTTTTGGACCAGGTAAATTTAGCATAGTCCGCCTTTTTGCAGCATCCACCTCGCGCTCTCACAGACCATAGTCCCGGTCATTATCACTTTCTCAGTACCATTTATAGCTGTTATATGAGCCACATAGGCGGAATCCAATAACAGTTGATAGTTACACTCTCTAGCAGCAGCACGCCGAAACTCGAGGTAAGCGGCTTTTTCGGCCGTGGGCATTTTCAGTCGAGCAATGGCTATTGACTACTTAAACATGGCTGAGCCCTCTACGCTCAATGAAGCTGCGAAGTATAGGGAACCAAAGCTCAAGTTTGTGGAGCGACGACAACGCCGCCCCTGGCTCTGGCGGCGAGCTCCAGAAAACTTGAGGGTAGGCGTGGGAGAGGGCGCAGGCGAGTCAAATGCGTTTCGCCGTAACGGGAGCGCGTGCAACACGCGCGGAACACGTTCTACAGTCGGTGCGGGCAACTTCGGCCGCCATGCCGTTAGCTTGGTGCGCTTAAGCGAGACGCTCGCTGTGCGAAGTTGTCTTTCCACGATGGTAGAAGTGGTCCCACGGAAGCGTCAGCGAAGTCCGAAGTATTGTTGTGTTGTGGCTTGCCACAACAATGCAGACCACACCAAGGGACGCTCTCCACGCGTAAAGATGTATTAGTTTCCCAGCAAGTCATAGCCGGTGAACACAGCCGCGTTCGCGAAATATAGCGCAAGCATGACAAGAGAGCCGGGAAAAAATGAGGTGGGCGCTTGAACTTGGTTCGCTTGGGTAAAGCTCTTACAGCTTCATGAAAAAAGTCTCCGGGCATGCTCCCGTGGCACGAAAGACATGACCAAAACATCTCGGATATTTTATTGCCATGACCGTGTAACTTCTGTTTTTTATTTGTTTTTTAGCATGACGCAAACGTTTGCACAATGCTGCTACTGCTAGATACCACATCAAAACAACAAATATATTGTTTTCATAAGCGTCAACGGAGCACATCGATAGAGTACGCGGCTTTATGTCGGCAGAATGAGACTTACCTCGAGGCCTACATCGTACATGGTATTGTCATGGGCCTAAAAAATACATTACGCAATCACTCGACCGTCCTCATCTTCTGTCTTCTACTCCACATCATAAACTTTACTAACGAGCTTTGCTCCTTTTGTGAGATTCGCATCTCGGAAGTGCTTGTCCAGCTCAGCGATTTTTATGAAGCCGCACTGCAGGCGGTACATTGTGATGTGATTCCAACGCACCACGCGCTTTCTGTACAAGCACGTAAGCAAGCGGCTGAGCATTAGCGGAAAGGGAAAACGGGCGATATACATCCCCGATTTCTACTTTATTACCAAAGATGGCGCTGCCTCTCCAGATTCACAGCGCTACCATGCGTTGCTTTGGCTTCCTATACGCGTTGGATAAGCGATAGCGCCGACGTCAAACGAGCTTCGATGCGGCTACACTATAGCTACTGCATGACTATGCATCGTTTATGCTAGCTCCGACACGGCAATGCATAGACCACACATGGTTATGCTCCGTCACGGCAGCCATTCGCGGCTATACAACGTCACACCAGTAGCGGTGTGAGGTCATGCGCGGTTGTGCTGATGTCGCACCGGTGTTAGCGGAGCTTGGCGTGGCGGCTGCGCGGGCTGTCTCCGTCGGTGGGCGTGGATTGGTAGTGGCGCATGCCCTGCTATCAGAGGTTATGATGCGCAGCTGCGGCTTGGTTGTTGCTAAGCAGTGGTGCGAAACCTGTCGTTGTGGACAGACGAACGAACGAACGTTTTACCCCAACACTTAACAGAATCGCTGTTAAAATATGGCAATGTCAAATAAAGGTTAAATTGAATAAAAAAAAACGCAGAAAGATGCGCTCACGTATGCACATTCATGTAGCTAAACCGTTGTGCGCTTGATTGAGAAATCCAACCAGTATGTTTATTAGGCATTTGTTCAAACGTTATGCTCGTAAACGCCCAGATGAGGCTTTTGACTCGCATTTTTGGAAGAGTGTGATAGGCTGTCAGTCGTTTGCTCGGCGCATTTTCGGTGATTAACTTGTTGAACGTATCATCGTAACCTGGGCACTGGCAATTGTAACACACCTGAACCAACCTACTCATTTTTGCACACGGTGCTGCAACATGAACGTATGCAAGCTCTACATAGAAACCGCCAAGGCGGAATATAGAGAAAAAATAACCAGACGAAAGATAGAAGCGTCCTCGTGGTGGATTCGTGATGGCGAAAGATAGAAGCGTCCAGCGATGGCTTGCTCGTGGGTGAGTTGCTCGAGGGTAAGGAAAGAAGGGGGCCAAGGGAAAGTTGCCGAACGCTATTAGCGGCCGACTGCGACGACCTTGAGTGGAGCCAATCAGGCGCTAATTCCATTAGCCTTGCATCTTCTTGGTCCGAGGAGCAAGCAGCGAAGAAAAAGTGCGTGCTGGAAGCGTGGTGGTAGTTAATGAGCACAAAGTGCGTTGGAAGAGCGGCTGTAGAAAGAAATAACAAAAAAAAAAAAGAACCAGGAAGGGAGCGTTCGTAGGGTAAATGAAAAGGGACACGTATACGGTGTCGGGTTTGCCAGCAGAATTAGGGAAGGATAGCGGAGCGCAAGCAATGGTTTCTTTCGGCAGCGTGCTGATGTGTACCCCTGAGGTCTCGTGTCCGCCCGCTTGATAAACGAGGTTCCTTTCGAATAACGTTGATTATCACTGGGCACGGACAGCACGGCCTCTTCTTGTTACTAAAGCGGACACTAAGTAGCGTGTTTCATAACGAGGAATGTAAGCTCCTGTACTGATGACAGGGCTGTCACTTTGGTTCCGACTAAAATATGATTCTAGATCCGCAACATGGTAATAACGTTAGAGGATGGTTGGAAAGAAGTTTTTATTTTTTAGCAAGCAATTGAGAATTTTTTTCTTAATGTTTTCTTCATGCAAGTTCGATAGAAAGAAGTACCGCATACGATTACCCACTAACTAAGCTCAGCAAACTTTATCGTAAGGTTGGACAACGTCGCCGCAGTAAAGATACCGCTCCACGAAGATACCCATCTGCATCTGCGTGCGGGAGTGGATACTATGACGCATAAGTTATTTTTTCTTGCGCATTGCGAACTTGAGCTTCTGAATATAGCACTTAAATTTATAGACATAACTCATTTGCGTTGAATATCTGAGGCTTTATAGGACGCACATTTATAACGTTTCGAGGGAAAGAAGAGTTGCGCTGAAAAAAGAAAAGAACGGCGGGAAAATGCCCACGGACAGGCATTAGGCATAGCGGAGAATTTACTTTTCGATTCGCTCACAGGATTTCAAGCTGGACGGTTGTGCCCTCGCGATCTCCGACGCCAGCGTAGCTCCCGCCGACTGGTTCGCCCTCCGTGGTCTCCTGACGCCATGCAGCTCTCGCATTGTGGTTCCCGGTCCTTGGACTGCTTCGACCGGATCCCCACTTTCCTATCTCCTTCTTTTTTCCGCTGCTTGCCTGTCTATTTCTTCATCTATTTTCCTTCTATTCTTTTTATCCCTCCTTCCCCCCACCCCTATAAGGCACTGCGCCGTGTCGCCTGAAGGCAGACAAAAATTAGGTGCCTTTTTCCTCTTCCTTCTAACCACTACCACCACCACCACCACTTTTCTTAGACTAGACTTAGATATCGTGAATGTCGGGGTCTTCGGCCGCATATCGTTTCCTACGGAACGGATGACTTAGCGCGCCACAGAGAAAAATAGCTTTTTTTATTCCTTCACTTGTTTTCAATCATTCAAGCGAGGTGGTAGTCCAGCATTTCTCATAAACATTTCTTCTAATAGTGTTTCGTTGCTTCGCGTAAAGTGATGGTATGTCTCTGGAGATCCTAGTTGAAGTAGTGAAATATATATCTTCCCGGGGAAGAACAATGCGGCGAGAATATCAAGACGACTATCCCTGTATACAATATAACATTGTTACTGATCAGATCCACTTTCTCTGTCGTTTCCGCTGGAAAATGAAAGTTATAGGATGTTGTGAAAACGCTTTACCCTATGGGGAGCTCATGCGTATTTCAACATAGACTGATGTAACGTCGTTTTCAGGACAATGATTCTTCTGGCGTCAACTTTTTTTTTATTGAAATCTCGAACTCCCTCTTCATTATTCTATGTTTCGAGTGTCCTTATTTGAAACAAGCAGCACGTTATCGTCTTGGAAACTCCACTCTCCGTAATATAATCACCCAAGAAATGTTCGCGGGTACGAAACAAGGACTTAAGATTAATCATAGACTACTTACTCGAAGGCATGATGTAATGCTTTTGAAAGCGCAGCATCCATCACTTGATTTTATATGGCATAAGAAGACGAAATGCGCGCCAGCTTCGGTAAAAGTCATGTTTGCATTGTGGAAAAAACCGCAGTCCCCCTAAGATTTTTGCAGTTTCTTCTAGAGGCTGACAAATTTTTCGATTTACAACACTTCTCTATTGAAACACCACCATCCGTAAGAGTACGCTGCGGAGATCTAGAAGAATAAGAAGCGTAGGAACAAGTTGGAGTACATAAACAAATTTACATGCTTGAAAGAGAATGTTATGTGATGTGAACTCCTACCAGCGAATGGTCCGTCAGTTTTATGTTGTTTTTCAATATTTTTTTTACTTTCTAATTTTTTCTTCTTTTTTTTTTACTTCAGAGCCACCATTCTTTTTTCGTGATGCAGAACGTAGAGAAACGAAGTAGCCAAGGTTATGCTCCAACTTTTTACCACCTAGCAAGATGCACCAAGACCGAATAGCTATGCGTGTTCAAATGCATTGAAAAAGAAAAATTCGGCTCAATGAAATTGTGCCCGCATGAGTTGATAGTATACGGAGAGCAGCGATATCACAACAATAAGTAAAAGGCCGATGTACTAGTTGTTGCAATAGCACCACACGGGGGGGTGGGGGTGGATTGAATAACCGCCGCAAACCCTTTGCAGCCCTTACAGAAGATGGGCAGGGCAAATGCAGAATCGAACGTGAACCCTGATCGCGAAAAACTTCCAATGCTACCACCTTTCGTCAATCACTAAAAAAATCGCCGTCCCAAATGAAAACCAGCCATGGTATTTACAATTTTAGGAGTGTTCTGTTTCGCGTCTGCCGTATTCTAGACGTGTAGTTATCTGTTTCATAAAATTTTATTTTCGTAATATATTCACAGATGTTGCATGATGGTGTGCAGCCAACATTTGCTAATGTTTGTTTGCTTTACCGATGGTCATGGTCATTACCAAAAACACTGAATCTACGACAATTCAGCATTCTTGAACAATCAGACATGCCTATGTAATCGAATAATTACAAAATAAAAAAAAACGTGGCTGATTCCCCTATACAAGAATCGGTATACCACGAAAGTGAAACATGTCTTTACAAAGGTAGTTTAGCGTTTATTGAGCATAGTTTCAGTGACAGCAACAAATTGCAAAGTCACGTTAAGAACGGCAAGCAGCTGAAACTTGCAGCGCACACTTCAAGCAAAAAGCACGCACGAAATTACCATACACAAGACGAGTGCGGACTAACAACTGTCACAGTTTGACAATAAAGTGCGCTGTTCAAACAGACAGAAAGACATGGAACGAGTGCCCAAGAGTACAGAAAACAAGCGGGAACAACTTTCACAATACTTCTTGCGTCATGTGTCAGCAGCGTGCTTCTTTCGCAAACGCGGCCGCGGCAGCGTTCAAAATGACCTTCGTCCTATACTGAACATCTAGTCTCATAGGCGCGCGCGCAGGAATGAACGTGCTCTCTGGAGGCGACAACCTTCAGAGCGCGCCCAACGCAAGCTGGGTGCGCCATCTCACCAATAATAAAGAAAACGCACTCAAGTTTTGAAGCTCTGAAAACTGCCAAACTGTGTATGGTCTATATTTAGCCATGACGATAGTGATGGCGCAACAAGAGAACGACGACACAGGGACAAGAAGACACTCTGTGTCGTCGTTTTGTTCTCGCGCTATAACTATCGTCTTGTCATACCAAGTAGCCCAAGCTGTCACACTTCTAAGTTGCCGTTCATTCCCTATAATGTACGCTCCGTGGCGTAGTGGTTAGTACCGCTTGATGAGAATGGAGAGATGGCTGGTTCGATTCCGTAAGACGAGTGCATACCCTCTTAACAGCCTCACACGCGTTCATTCCGGCCATGATCCACTATTCCCTCTTTTTATCACCCCTTAATCTCAATATCTTCGCACCCCAAATAAAGATGTTTTCGTGCATTTTTCTTGAAGTCATGTAATTATGACATGTGGGGTCTAACGTCCCAAAACAACCTTATGATTATGAGAGACGATGTAGTGGAGGGCTCCAAAATTTTTGACCACCTGGTGTTCCTTAACTTGCACCCAAGCATGAGTAGACTGGCTTACAGCACTTTTGCCACATCGAAAATGCAGCCGCCACAGCCTGGATTAGATCCCGCAACCTGCGGGGCAGCAGCCGACAACATTAGCCACTGAACCACCACGACGTGGCATGAGTTCATGTGTGTTTATATGGGACTCAACGTGTTACTTATTAGGGGCAAAGCTCCTCTTAGTCAAAGCTTGCCCTGCGTCAAGTGGAATTGGCAGTATCAGAAAAACACAGACATACAAATACACAGACAGATAGATGGACGAATGGACGCACAGACAGACAGGCGGACGCACGCTTCACCCAACTGATCGTAATTCACTCTGTGGATATGCTGCGATTTTTTTCGCATTAAGTACACGGTTTATGCTCAGATTGCAGTATTCCTTAAAGAATGCTCCTCCATTAAAAACTGTCACAAAGCAGGCCGCTTTATGGATTGACGCTTGTGCAAGCATGACCTCTAGTTTTAATCTACATTACAGCACACATGACTTTCTCAACATAATCCGTTTATTGCATCATTCGTTGCAACAAAAATAATCACGGCTACCTATATTAATTTGATGTTTGAAAGAGTAACTCATGACTCTCGGTGCACCGACTCGCTGGCATAGTAATTTCGCTTTGCTACGGAACTTGTGCAGATGCATGGAAATATCCATCTCTGCCACTTTGGCTGTCCATTCACATTGGACTCGTTTGTCGCGTCAATTTGTTATCTCGGCATACTCTGTCACTCATTTACGCCATACATGTCACCATCAGTCAAAGCTATTCTTGCTGTAATGAGCAGCAGAACAACCTTTGCCAGCGGCACGTCTGGCAGCACAGCAGTGAGCTTGCTTTGTTGCATTAGCTAATTGGCATTTTCATAATGCGTGGACATATAAGTGTGGTCGCACGTCACCAGTTATTGAGTAATCCCGGCACCGGCCTTTTGATTAAAAGACAACTGACACAAGAGAGAAAACTAATAAAAGTTAACATTTATTTTTCCCCTTGTTTGTAAGGAGTTCATTCGATACGAATTTACGCGAGCTCGTTTCTCACCCCTTGAACAATAAAAAATACTTACGACGTAGATCTTTTGTCACCGCAGACGCTATTTCTTTAATTCGATATGACAGCACGATTGCATTAGCGTTGACGATAATGGTTGTTTTGAAGAGCGCAAACAAGAATAGCCTTGCGTCGTCTTCTTGGTCAATGTACATTTGAAAACTAATAGAGAACAATAAAGCTTGAAAAAATTTAACATTGTTATTTTGTCCGTTACTCAGTCCGTTTGTCTTTTTTTTCTTGCAATTGTTAACCCGAGAGGTGACTTCTAATTAAAGAACATATATCCAGAACATTCAAATGGGTTGGTCAGGGGAGGGGGGAGGGGTATTATATCGCGCAGCAGTAAAAGAATCGCTGTAGCATAAGTAATTGATGTGTTTTTTGTTTTTTTGCTGTTAATGGGGACACATGCATTCATGGTATTCGTAAAATTTCTTTTTATCCGCTGGAAACCACATGTATCGCCACTCACCGGCGTCGTTCCTTCCATCAGACCGACGTGAGCATCGCGAAGAGAAACTGAAGCACATGTACGAGTGTTATTTTATATATAAAAATCTTGGTGGTTTTATTTATATTAAACCTCGTCTGGCCTATGCGCTAAACATACAAAGGCTAAAGCAATAGAGTGGCAGGGTGCATTTCTGTGGCCATTCTATAGAGAGGTTTTTCAAGTCCTTAATAAAACCTAAATAAAAAAAAACTTCCCCCATTGTCAGCGAACACAGAACACACGAGAAGGCAACAAACAAAGTTTGTCAAAGTGAATAGAACGAATGGCACGAAAGTTCGGTAGTCTACACAACACAGCTGTTGGGGAAAACTTGCGGGTGTTTCGGTCCCCTTCGCGGTTCGCCTAGCATGAATAGGACCTCCGGCGAAGTTCACTCTGCTAAAAAGAGTATCCAGTGGCCTCTGCATATTTCTCATCTTACGGAGAGAATCGGGATGGCTGAGACAGGCCATTGTGTAGAGCCTCAAGTTCAGGAAGAAAGAGAAATGGGAAAGAGGAAAAGTATAGGACAGCAGCGAGAGACGCAATAACCCACGAGGCATTCTAGGAAAGCGAGTGCAAAGCGCGGTTCCCACACTTGAAAATAGAATAAAAAACCGCAATTCACAGGCATAAAACAAAATAAACTCACGAGAAGGTATGAAATGCTTCAACATGGGAGGGAAGAACTGTGGAGAAATTATTGACACGGAGTGCGGAGAAGTGAATGGAAGTTGGAGAGTTCCACGGCGCTTTTGTGAAATTCAAAACTGATGCTTAGAGTAACGGATTTTGAAAGAGAAATTTCGGAGACTGACAAAATGAGACGACAAACAAAAAAAAAACGCACTTATCAATTTTTTCGGATGACTTTGTCGTCAAGGTGATGCTATGGTATGTGTCTGGGAAAACAGCTGAAAACATTGCCTGGTTACAGTGGGTTAAGCGCCGAGAATATATTACAGCGAACACTCTCAAGGAGGAACCGAACTTGAGAAAAACACCACGTGTATTGCCTTTACCTCTCGTCTGTGGATCTGAGCGCTCACATTCTGGGAAAGTAGTGGTCTTCACTGTTTGTGGTGTGCTTGGAGCGACTGATACTTTTTTAAATTGGAACGTGTCATGTTTATTCTTGTTTTGTTTATCAGTGCAATGACGGCTACGAGAAATTGCTCGTGATAGGTGTGTCATTTCGGTGCGAATCTGGCCGCTGGAGACAATGATGGCTCTCGAGTAAGTGTTCCGAGACAAGATTATGCCGACGTGACATGAGCTGCAGATGCTGAAAACAAAAGAGCATGGACTATTTAGCCCTAAATTTTTGCATTTAAATCAGGGAGTACCATGCAATCACAGGCGTACACTTCAATACGACAACAAAATTATTTTAAAGAAATGAAGGAGATTGTTATATAGGTGTTTGTGTGCCCTACTACATTAGCAAGATTAAAGAAAGAAAAATAGGCAGATTAGCCAAAAACAATACCACGTGTGCGACCCTAGACTTCAGGGAGGGTAAATAAAATGATAAAAAAACAAAAACTGAAGCACATTATATGCTCAATCCCCGCTGTTTCAGCAAGCGCACCACACATGTCAGTACAAGGGGCTTCCTAGTACTAGCAGAATTGTGGATAAGAAGCAGGCTGATAGCCCACATGACCCTTGAATATTCACACAAGTGCACAGTTTCACATGTGTACTGGTACTGGCTGTAACGTGCCAGTGCAGCGAGAAGTTATCATGCATTGTTGCCACGTGACATTATGTTATCCGAGTGGTACACATGAGCTTTCCTAAAGAATCAACCACACAACGTCCGCAGTATAGAACTTCACGGGTGCCAGTGCACAAGGAAGGGAGAAATAAAAAAAAAAAAAAACTTTCGCAAGTTTTACCATACGTGACATCAATATGTTCAATCACCGGTTCACGCCCTTCTGCCAGCAAACACCCATTGCCCTGGCAGCGCAGCCAAACTGTCTATAGTTTCGCCACAGCACTCGAGTCACATCCATCTAAAATGGCACGTCCCATCCACCTCTCGGGTTAGGCGCGTCGAACTACAGTTACGACAGGTCCCCAGGGAAATTCATATCAATGGACCACGATCGAAAATAAAGATCAAGTTGGCAGCAGCAACCACTCGATCGAACAGAAAACATGGCACAAGATGGACGTGTCTGACTTCAGATATAACGTGCTCCTTGCTTCATTTTTAAGATTATTGTTTGTTCCTGGACACATAGTTCACGCTCGCGCGTTGCTTTTCAGAAAGGGTTTTAATCTTGGCGTGTGAGGCAGGGGGCGTTTTTTTTTCTGCATTGCTTTTCGCGATTTTAACCTCGGCGTACGATGCGGGGAGGCGTTTTTTTTCTCTCTGTTTATTTGTTTGCTTTAACAGTTACCGTAATTAACGTTGGGGTGTCGGAATGCGCTCGCTTAATGCATGAGTCATGTCGACTCCTGCGGCTGACACTTCAACAAGGAGTGCCTCGGTCGATTCGTTTTGTCACCGTTTTTAGGCGCAGCCTGCGAAAGGGGACTCACCCCATCAGGGCTACGCTCTTTCGACATCAGAAGTGCCACGTCGCGTTGTAGAGGGTCTGTCCAATGTTCTTCGGTCACCCGCACCCCTTTTGCTGAAAACTGGTGACACGTCCTGTCAGCAAAAACATAACGCCTTCTCAATTCAGTGGGGCGCAAAGTTCGCTTCGAAGCGTGGCATGCGAAACAGGAAAGCCGCGGCTACGCGATGTGCTGGGAGAGGGAAGCGATATGAAAAAAAACAAAACGGGGCGAAGGTTGCAGTGACGCAAGAGACCTGTCTTGCGTACTTCACTTGAAAAATTTTACGCTTTTGGCTAAAAGATAAGAATGAAATTTGTTATTGTTAATCAATCTAAACTATTGAATATACTTCTCCGGAAACACTACATGTCTTTCCGGCAAAATAAAATTTCTTGGAAACACATGACATGTGTAAACACAGAAGAATAAAGAAAAACTTGTTTTCATGGAATTGCTTTTGTTTTAACAAATGTAATATCTGATAATCTGTCCATAACTGCGTCGAAAAAGCCTAAGCGTCTGTGAATGTGCTGTTGTTTTGTTCAAAATACAAGTCCGCCGGTTTTCGAACCTTTTTGCAATGAATGTATAGCATGAGTGGGCACGCGTGCTAATTGGTAGGTTAGAATTGATAGCTTGCACGTAATGTCATGGATGAAAAACATACCTCCAAGATGGCGGATTAGATGACGTGTAGGCAGTATATTCGCATGGTGATTAACCTGCTTCAGTGTGATGAAGATATTGCTGAAACGTGATTGGGTGTCGGTGCATGAAAGCGGTGTACTAAAAACGCTAGCGTGACATAACAAACTTAACGTCCACCAAGTTGGTGCTCCATCGTGGTTGTTTGAGTGACGTCAGCGCAAGCCATGTGTACTGCAAGCAGTACGACTGCGGCTGGTAATACCATGAATGACTGACTAACCCCCGTATTCACAAAGGCTCCTCCACTCGACTTCCACCCTTCACTTGACAGAGTTGAGCACTGCGCCACCGCTCAGCTCGAAATGACACTGCGCTACTCAAGAATTGCAGCAGACTACCGCTGATATGCAGTGACTTGCCGTGTCTAAAGATGACGCTCCCATCGGCTTTCGCAAGTGAAGGCGAAGCGTTGAGTGAAGGGAGGTCCTAGAATAAGGGGGTAAGACATTCGCTGTTTGACGCCAAAGGTAAAGAGCTGACTGCGCTAAAAAGATATAGGGAGGACAGGCTCAAGTTTGTACAGTGCCATTCACTACCCTAGCGGAAAGAGGGCAAAGCTCTGGACGCTCTGACGGGCCCCGCTTGCGGGGTTTTCCCAATGCGCGCATAGAAAATGTGTTCTTTGGAGCGCTTATCTTGCATTTAAATGCTATGGGTAGCACTTCTTTGTCATTCTGGAAAGCAGGCACACACTGGTGCTGCATTGTGAGCTGCTGCAAAAGTTTAAACATGACGAAGACCTGAAAACTGCCTGTCAAGTTTTACTGTTTCCAGTGCGAGAAGCAAACGCGTCAAGAGTAGATTATGACAGTTCGCTGATATTCCGCGGTCTCATTACTTTGAAAAATTTTTGTTGTCCACAGTACTACAAAATATTTGTAAACTAAAAAAAAACCACGATAGCTGGACTCATATTAAGAGAAAGCGTGTTTGTAAACTGAAATTGCAGCAATTGGACAACCACTGTACATTTCGCGATTGGGCTCTGGCTTTCCGAGACAACCATTGGTAGTGCGAAAGCGATGGAGCTTGCTGGCTTAATGCACTTAAAATTCCCTTACTGTGAGCCCTGCAAGTGTTTTATTCAGCTGACGGCTGTAGACTCCTCGTCACCGCTTACTGTAAACATATGCTGCGGGTTCGCGCTTAGAGTTTACACGCACATCTGCAGGTCTTGCAAGCAACACCCACCGATAAGTTAGCATGCTGTGGTGTGGCGATGCTATAGGATCGAAGTCGTGAATTTGATTCCCGCATACGCCAGCTACATTTACATGGGAGCGAGACGCAGTATCAGTGCACTCAGAGTTGGTGCAAGAGTGTAGACAGGGCGCGTTGGTGTTGCATATTTCAAGCGTACGATGGTATGATTCTCAATGTAAACAGAAATGACGCTCGGTGTCTGTGCAACCTCTGTAAGTTGTCGTCCCACCGTATACACTTCAAATAGATTTAGGTACACATTAAAGAAAAAAAAACCTCAGGTAGCCAGAATCAATCTGGAGTCTCAAACCATGGCATGCCTTCTAAAGGTATGATGGTTTTGGCAATTAAAATATTATGTACTCGCATGTGCCCGAGCCGTGGGCAATATAAGGCTGCCGCAATGAAAGCGAGCTGAAAAAAGAACCAAGGCAGATATGAAAATTTCGATGAATTTGCAAAATTAGACGGGGTTATAAGGGACAAATCTCGGCGTAAGTAAAAACGTGCTCGATTTTAGTGGGTATTGTCGGATATAACGACGACCAAGGGAGCTGTCAAAACAACCTAGTCAACATTTAAATCAGTGAACACGCGGCGTGATCAGGTGTAGATATTATTTGAAATGAGACACGCGCTGCCAGAAATATGTATGACAAAAGTGAAAATAACAAGCTTTCTTGTGTGTATCATTATACTTTCAAAGGAGCTGCGAAAAATCAAAGGTGTCATTGAGCTGACAATACGACCTTGTTAACATCTGACGAAAACCTCGGCAAACGTGAAACTCTAATGGAACAGAACACACCGCATTGAAATGATGCCAGGGACTGAACAGGAGAGACGTAAGTTTAGTCTGTGCACTGACCACGTAATAAATTGAAAGCCGCGTGACAGACTTCGCATTCAAGCGATAGAAATTTGAACGCTATATGCAAATGCACGCGAAAGCGTGGCGGTAGTTAGCCGACAGCTCCGAAAAGACACGAATGCCGCAGCAAATGCGCGTTTTGCTGGTAACATACAAATAAAATTCGCGCCGTTCCGTCACTTTTAAAGTCATAGAAAGGCAGCTCACCATTGACATTCACATACCACTCGCTCAGAGACATCGTGTTTCACCTGCTTGGTACCTCAAAGGTTGTCAATGAATCGCTCTCGGTTCTGTTAGGATTCACTCCGTGAAAACGTTTTTATAATCTTTTTAAACCTTCGGAGCGAGTCACAGGTGACGCTGCACGTGCGTGGAGGGCGATCAGCGTGCAGACCTCGTGAACGTGCATAGATGGCGCAGGCAGAAGGCGGAAGCGGGGTACCGAGCGACCGGCTTTTGCTAGAAAGGTGGCGAAACGCGCGCTGCGCAGCGCCCCCTGGCCGAGGTTGGGAGTTCCATAGCCGAAAATAAAGAAACGAACACTGGTAATCTTACCACGTTTATGAGTAGCTTGAATAGCAGCAAGCATTTTGAAATAATATTATGGGGTGTTTTGCGTAACAAAACCATGCTGTAATTTGGGGAACGCTGTAGTGGAGGGCTCCGGAAGTTTGACCATTTGATGTTGTATAACGTGCACTAACATTGCAACTGTACACGGGCCCCAAGCATTTTATCTCCATCGTAATGAGACCACCGCCCCCGGCCTCGAACCAGCTACCTCCGGGTCAACAGCCCAACAGCATAACAGCTTCACGACCGCGATGGGCGAAGCATACAAGTTTGGTTTCACACAGTCAGGGACCAAAAAAAAATGGCAGCATAATTACGGAGTGAATGATGGAGAGTGGGGCGAAGCATTCGTCCGTCCATTCGTTCTTGCTTCCGGCCGTCCATGCGTCCGTCTGTGTGACCGTCCCGGCGTCCATCCGCCCGTCCGTGCGTGCGTCTGTTCGTGCGTGCGTCCAGGCGTTCGTCCATGCATCCACCCTTGCGTCCGTTCATGCGTTCATCCATGCATCTGTCTGGTGTCCGTTCGTCCATCTATTCAACACTCCAAGTACCACCAAGTCGCATATTTTCATCATATGTTCCCCATATAGAAGCACCGCCATCCCGCGGACAATCCAAGGACAAAACGACAGGTTGCACACGCACACTTTCTTACGGCTTGCGCTTCGGGTCTATTTCCCACCTTTAACCACCTGGAGCTCATGGTATACACTAGTTCATTGTATTCACGGCACTTCGGCTCAACGCTCGCTAAACCTTCTTAAAACTAAGGAGGTTATACCCAGCGAGTATAACGTAGCAACCCTTTCTTGTCAGATAGTGCTTAATGTACATGCGAATGGCTGCTAATGGGGATCGCAGCGTGTGCGTTAACTAAACGCCGAATGCTCCTGTCTCTGATTCCTCATTAGCAGCCATTGGCATATACATTGGGCACTATTTTTTATTTTTCAACAACGCACAGAAGAAATTTCTCACCGGAACCACCTTGGAGGTCAATATGTTATACTCGTTTCACACTACAATGGCTACGAGGGACGAACTGGTGCCGCTATAAGGAGCTTCGCCCCTAAAAACAGGGCACAATTGACGAATGCGAAAACTCTAGGTTACAAAAGGAAGAACAGCTGCACTGGACAAAGAAAGCTTGCCTTAATGCACGTCCTAAGACAAACATTTGTGTAGCCACCTTATTAAAAATAAGGCACTGACTCTTGGGTGGGCACTCATTACTTTAACAACTGTGCTGTAGTGACAAACTAACAGTTATAACACACTGAACTGTTATAACACATGGGTCGTCGCCAAACGAAATGGCAATTAGAATTCTTTAAAACGTGATTGCTGTGTCTGTCTTACGAAGACACATATATGATACGGTCCTGCCCCCGACCATGTATCATAACTGTTGCATCCTCATTATAGTTCAGTTGTTGTAGTGGCGGGTCCCTGTAGAGTAGCCATTTCCAGTAAGGAGAAACTAATCGTGGAGCGCCACGCGAAAAGTATGATGCCCAGCCATTTCACACACCCCTCCCCCCTTCTTCCCAGCTGTCACGAAACTTAGAATGGAAGTATTTCACACACCCTTTACTCACCACAGTATACAGGGTAGTTTGCCATAAAATCGTGATCGTGTAAAACATCTGGCAGCCGATATGCCTTGTGTCTGGACGCTACGCCAGCTGGTCTCACGTGTTCACTCAGGCGCTCACATTGACTGCTTTGCCGGACGTTTGTGTTCACGTGGTGAGATTACTTCATTTGTTGCTTGCGCCTGCACGGGTTTCACTTCACTGATTTTCTACCTTTGTCAGGGCTCGTCCGCGTGGTAGAGATGAAAATAATTGGACCTTGAAGTTTTCAGTCTACGCAACATTTCAGGCATGCCACGTTCTGAAAAACCCACCACCAAAGAGGTCAACGATAGTTAAAGCTACATGCAACCTTTCCTAATCTTTTCTTGGTTTCTGTTCCTCCGTGGCTACAGGTCCTCTTACGACCTCTACGGTTCTTCCACACGTCCAGAAATAAACCCAATTGTTCACTTAACCTTCTACACTTTGGCACCCGAAGAGACCTCACGTCGAGCCACCTGGCTTGACCGCTTACTCGTTTTGAGCTCTTGGTTGCATTATTAAGGTGAAAGCCTTAGGAGTCAACAAGAGCGATGCAAATGCTCATCATGATCACTGTAACGCGATAACGTCACCACGATGCCACAAATGTCCAATTTCGTTTGGTCATCAATACGCTACTACGACGTCTACAGAGTGACACCGCAAGATGCCGTCAGCACACAGTATCATCGGTTTGTCAAAGGTGCACTCATCATCGAGTCATTGTAAATCAACGTAAAGCGTAGAAAGCTGCGGGCAGCGGAGTATTCATGATTCGAATTAGGATGAAATGACGATAGCTTTCACCTTGGAGTCATTATAGCTGAGAGTGTAAAGAACCAGTGAAATTTTCGCAACACACTCCGCATGACCACGCATGCATCAGCAGCCGATGCCTCAGCCGAGCGTGCCAGTGCATTAGGTGACAGTGGCTCAGCCGTTTACAGAAGTGTGAAAGTACTTCGAGTGTCCGAAGCACTTTCGCTGTAACAATAAAAAAAAAAGCTCAACATAGGAAATTCTCGGCACCTTCCAATGAAACGACTGCCTCATCACTTTATGATGAATTCTTGTTTGCTCAGCCACACATTGATGGCTGAGCGTTTGCGCAAGACTCTAGAGGAAAGTTCGAGTGCCCCCCCCCCCCCCCCCCCCCATGGTGGTCTAGAATTTCACTCAGAATTCAGGCTGGGGAAAGAGAACGAGAATAACAAAAAACAAACGGCCTATGAGACCAGCGCTTCAGTAGCTGATCGCGCTGCCGGTAAGGTCACTGTTTTGCCTTTAGCTATACAAATTCTTTCCGGCTCACGCAATGCACGGTGCTTCGTGAATACAGAGCTCGTGATTTGGTAAAGAAAAAGATCTACATGCGACGCATGCTCCAATCTGCTCAGGTGTTGCGAAACAGCTCCACAGCCGTTGCTGTTATAGACTGATATACTATAGACTGATACGAGGCACTGCAGCACAGCTCAGATATGTATGAGCTTGCAGGACTCTAAAACAAACGCTAGCTAATCAACATGGCATAAGGAAGTTAAATTTGAAAGTACTGCAAAAATTATAAAATGCCCGGTGGGTTAATATAAACGACATTCATATACTCTCTGCTACATTCGACATCTACGGGTCTATTATCTCAGATCTATGATTTCGCAATCAAGCCATGGGCACTTTTTTCTATATGTTATGACATTTAAGAGATTGAGCACTGGAAAAATAACACACGTTATGTGAAACAGAGTTACAATAATATAATAAACTATTTGCAATGAGCACACAAGAAAAACGGAGAAAGAGCTCGAAAGCGCGTATCAAGTGCCCTGTTCCAGGGAGAAGAGGAATCGCTGGAGGGGCTCGATTATTTGTCATAAACAACCTATGACACAACAAACAGAAAATTAGGCCGAGGAAAGCGTATGATACCTCATATGGTTTTTTTACCTGTAGCTTAATGATCGTGATATGTAATGGTAGAGAATAACGTGAACAAAAACCAATCTTTCGTAGGCGCAATTTAAACTTCCAAACATCGAACCGGCATACGAGGGGGGGGGGGGGGGGCTTGTCTGCATAGTTCGGTATTTATGTGAGTTCAAGGGACGTGTGATATGAAGGTAGCGGGTTCCGATCCCCCAGAAGAAAGAGTGTTATTTAATTTTGTCTGCTTTAGTTTCTTTCAATATAGGTCATATTCATCACACTATAGTAAACACTAGAAATAATATCCCCCATGCTTTCTTCTGCTTTGTCTTTTAATTTCATGGCTTGTGTCAATTTTAGGAAGTACTTTATACAATTTGTTACGCAGGAAAGGTGGTAGGATTAAGCCCGTCATCCTCACCAGGCATGCTAAAACGTCTCTGAATACTAACATCCGTCGTGTACCCGACTGATACGAGACCGTCGCAGTGTTTACTCCGCAACTCTAATGATTTATAAATTTCCTTCGACCAAGCCAGCGTGTCGAGACGCTTGGCACGTTTTCGAAACTCTGTCACACATTTCGCATTCACAACTAGTACATTATCGTTTCGCAAGAAGTGCCGGGATCAATTGGCAAGCGCCGTGAAGTTTCGAAGGCGCCACACAAGTAGTTCCTTGACAAGAACTTGCTAGATCACGTGTCACGCTTCACTGGCGCACTTGCGCAGTCATTCGAACGTCCATTTTCACGAGTCGCTTCTCGAGGGAACTCTTTTACAGTAGATTTCCCGTACTGTGCAAGCCTGGAATCCCACAGCTGAGTTCCGCGGAGACGTGACAGCTTTACGACAAATGTTAGGCACTGAGGCATTGAAAACTGGTATTGTATGGGTTCAGTAGTGTCTTCAAGTATTTCGACAGCAAATGTGGAGACGACGCCCACATTTCTCTCTATATAGCATACCACGGAAATGTAAATAACTACACACTGGAGGCTCTTATTTATCTTCCGGCAAGTTGGTTGTTTATCAGTGGCGTCTGCTAGACGCGAATTCAGTCTAGCGATCCGGGCTAAAACTAACCCGCATGTGCATCTCGTGGGCTGTAGGAGAATGTTCTACCTAATGAGTGGAATGGTTCAGTGTCACGTATGTATCTATGTATCCAAGTAAAAGGCATGAAAGTTCTTTTGCAACTATTTTCGGTTTATTTGGAGAACATCATCTTACTTTCTGTGGTACTTCGAAAATTCGTCAGGTTCCATCGTTCCCTAGTCTATATAAAACAGTGCTTTCATTGAATTGGGGTGGGCATTTACAATGATGGCAGAAATAAAAATATTAGATCTATCCTCCAACCTTCCACTTAGCGGCATTTTATGGTATATTAAGAACAGATTAAAACAACGACCGGCGCGCCCAACGCACATGCGTGGTTACAGCTTAAGATAACAGTATACGGCATTCTATAAACATGTTATCTTTTACTAAAAAGCATAAAGAGCGCAAGGCTTCAAAAGGTCACCCGTATATGGTGCATTGTTGGTTCCTCCTGTGTTCTGTTCTATCTGTTCTTAACATAAATGTCACAGCTTCGCCGCAAAGGCGAAGCAATGAATGCGATAGCAACAAATTGGAAGTTTACGCGCAGAATGGCAAGGAGATCGAAACGTACCCCGCGCTTCTCACGCACAAATTGCGCACAAAACGTACTCACTGGTACAGATGAACGCGAACGATCGTCTCAGTTGTTCCTTCGCTGTGTCCAAAATGCGAGCTCTTTTCACAAACGGAGACTGCGCAACAAGTGCACAGTGACCTTTGTGCGCCCGGTAAATACAACAGAATTAATTTGGTGAAAGCCAAAGGTCAGCCAAGACGTACGATCCTCCCTACCATGAGGTATGGGTGGGCGACTGAGCGTCGACCCCCTGCTCTCTGCGGGGCAAATACGCATGGGACTGAGAGCGCGCGCCGCCGCGTCATGACGATGTGGTAATGCGTGCTCATTGCACCATCTTGCTGGTAATTATGAAACAAGTTTTCAAAGAACGCGTTTATATAATGCGATATATATAACACGTTTTCAAAAAAAGTGTTATATATATAAAAACGCGTTTTCATATATATAGATACACATACATATACGATGTGCAACAGCGATGCCTACGTTGACGGCAGTGGTCAAATCCAGCCGGGAGTGTCTATATAATTGCTTATGCAATAACAATATATTGCGAAGATGGCTGCGAGTCTCACGTTCGGCCTCTTCGTTTTGCCTGCTAATATTACATGCCTTGATAAATCGCACGTTTTGTTAAAGCACTTTACTCTGTTCTGTTTTAACTGTTTTGCTGTGCAGAGGTTGAGGTGCCTATTGCCTCGGCTACTCCATATCACAAAGTTCTGCAGCGAAAAATAAAATAATAATACAGAACGGTACCCAAAAATTAACAATACGAAAGAAAACATAATAGCACACTGAAACCAGTTCAAATATTATGCCAATACACAGTTTTCTTCGCGCAGTTCACACAAACATAAACTACTTACACGCACACCTTACTATTCTAATGTCAGTATATACATGACCAAATTTTATATAATACCCATCTCTGGCTGTCTGTCATAGGCACTTGTCCAGTCCGGTCTCCACTAAAAAGTCTGTCAGGAAGATTATTGCCTTTTTCTGGAGATGCATCTCAGGCCATGGTGCAAGTAGTTTCTTTATTGTGAGGGGCCGTCTGTCCAAACTTGCTAATCTGTTCTTTAATTTTTCGCTTTCATTCGCGTATTTAACGCACTCCAAAAGAATATGGCGGACATTTTCTTCTGCATGACCACAATGGCATTCCGGTGAGTTGGATCGATGTATCTTGTGCAGGAAGCTGTTTGTGTATGGTACTTCCAATCTAAGCGGGTGGATAAATATCTCTAGGTGTCGTGGGAGGTCTGTCGCTATGGAAAATGTTCTGTGTGGATCAACTTCATAAAGTTCCGTTTCCTTTGATTTAGGGCTCTCAAACCACTTCTCCACCGAACAAGGGTTAGCTCCTTGCGATATAAAATGTCGAATATCCGCCCCAGACATCGGGATTGCGCAATCCCATCCTTCCTTCAATGCTTTCTTCGCGAGGCTATCAGGATCTTCATTTCCCTTTATTCCATTGTGGCTGGGTATCCATTGGATTACGATGTTGTGACCCTGCGATGAGGCATATTCCACAGTTTCTGCGATACATTGTGCTATTTCACAATTTTCGTAAGGTGATCTCACATTTCTGATTAGCTGAAGACCAGGTTTGCTATCAGTGCATATTACCTATTTTCGTGGCTCAGGATTCTCGCAGATAAGCTTAACTGCTGCAAAGATAGCCACCAATTCTGCTGTCGTCAATGAAGATTTGTGCGATAATTTGTACATCTTCTTTTTCTGAATTTCGGGTATAAAGACCGCACAGGCTCACGCTTCTTCTGTGCATTATCCGTCTATATATATCTTCGTTTTTTCATTATGCATTACATGAAGCTGATGAAGTACCAACTGTGCCGCTACTAGAGGTGCCATGTCTGCTTTCTTTTCTATGCCATCTATTTCACAGATGACGTTGTGAAGTGGCAGCATCCGAAGTGGTTTTGAAGGTTTCCATTGTTTAAATTCTGGTACTACTGCTTGAAATGATGATATAGTATCCTGTAGTCTCGTTGCCGTCCTTTGTGTTTGCACCAGATAAAGAATGACTTTCATGTTGCGTGAAAATTCTAAATAAATTTCGAGAGGTTTCTTTAGTTCAGAGCACTGCCAAAGGTGGCTCTCGAGCCTCCGCATACACTAAAGCCCTGGAAGGGACTTTGCTCGAATGCTATGGCACGCTTTATGCTGTAGAAGCCTATATGTTCCCCTAGCTGATGATTGACTGTCTCGAGAAATAGTGTACAGCTTCGGCTTTCCGTACGAAAGAGGACGGAATGGTGATAGGAAAAGAGATCGGCGCTAGAAAGATTGCTCATTGCGTTTTTAAAACAGTTATTTTTCGTTTCTTCTTTAAGTGTGTCACTTAATTAACTCAAAGTGCTGGAAGGGGCGTCCATATTTCTTATGTTGTCGTTTGGTTGCTAGATCAGTCAGCCTAATTTCAAATCCCGAGAGGCAAATAGTGCAGCCGTGTGTGTGTAAGTGGAGAACCATGCGGATGAGGTACCTGAGAGTCCGCCGCTGTCCCTTTCAGTGGAACGAAACGAGACGCGAGAAACTTAGCAGAAAAACGTTTTTGCGTTGAACTGTCATTTTCTGCAGTTAATATTTTAGACCAAATTTATCGTACACCTAGCGCAGTTTCCTTGCAAGAATGAATTGGAACTTCATAACAATGTTTCAAAAGAATGAATTTGATTCATTTCCTAAATATAATCAGACAATGTCTTAGCTAGGTTACAGGTTGCGAGCAGTAATGAAAACTACGCGAGTATATAAACATTAAAATAAATTTGGTAGATATAAACAGAGCCATGGACATGAGAGTTTTAGGTTACTAGCATACTGAAACACAAGAGAATCATTACCGTGTTGAGCACTGTTACGTTCACACTGTTGGGGGCGAAAATTTGTAAAGATGTTGCATGGCGTAAAATATCCAGTAAGTTTCCCCGCATGAATTATTTTTTCGATAAACGAGATCAGGCGCACTGCAGTAGCACAACGACTGCTACTGCTGCAAGCTTATCTTATACTCTGAGAATTAGGTTGACCATTCAAGTTTTACTCGGCATATACGCAGTACTCATGAGGTATAACAGACAATCATGCCACGAATTCTCTGTTAGATCTCTTAGCTATATACTGTGTCAAACAAAGAAAAAAAAACAAGCCCTAAAGCGTACACTTCTTTCCTTCACTTTAAGCGTATATAATAATATATATGGAACATCTGTTTGTTACACTTGATCGAAGTTCCGGGTTAAATAGTTCGCCCTTCCAGCGTTCTGAAAATTGATTTTTGTGGTCTCTCGCACGCTTCGTAATTGTCATTGCGAAGCCATTCTCTCGAATTTTTCACGGTAGCAACATCATAGTTGTGGAACTAGCTATTTATTAACAGCCCCATTCTCATCGCATCCTGGGCTTCAATCGCGTAATCTTGTTTGTATTATTGTACGTACATACCTGTAGGTCTATAGGAAAAAAGAGTAAGAAGGGCAGGTATTGCGCAATGGCCCATGTAACACGCACATGTGTCGGCATTCATGCGAATATATCCTCGCAGCACTGTATCCCCATCCTTTGCGTGTTGCAAATAGGACTATTTGAAGTGTGACTAACGCAATTACAGCGAGTAGTCTTGCACACACTTGCCGCGTGCTGAGAGTGCTTCACTGTACAGTGCCCAGACAACTGCTGACTCGAGACGTAATGAAGTCAGCTTGTTTCCGAAAGAGAACCCACAATTCCAGACGTGTCCAAATACCCTGTCTTTTGTGTATTACGACATCGAATCGGGCGTTCAAAGTAACGTATGGATGGCTGCTCTTGCGAAAAAGCTTAGGGCTTCGTATGAGAGAGCTGGCTTCGCAGATACTCCTTTCATGTTTCCCGTTGATGAAGACAGCCGGATTCTCCCCGCTGAAGTGATGTTCCTCAATTGCTTCCCAAAGGCCTGACTTAACGATGTTCGAAAGCAAGTGCGCCTGTATGTAATTCAATTGTCGTCTTCCCATCACTTGTCTTGGACGCCAGCTCCATTCGTCGGTAAGAGTAAATCACGTCTCAAGGCTCGCACTCTAGAATAAAGTGTGTTCATGTTAGCACAAGCACACTTATAAAAAGCAAAAGTTCTCGCTTTCTTTTTTTACTTTGCAAAGCGAATGAGTTTAGTGAAGCCTGTGATGTATACACACGTGACTGACACTGAATCTGCGCGTTTTTTCAGCGATCCTCCTACCATACCTTCCACCCATTCTCAAACCTAAAGGTTCGTGCCATGCATGCCATATGTGAAATCGGAAAAAGGTTGAAGAAATATGTAGGCAGACAGCCTAGTCTGAAGATTTTTGAGCAGTGTTTGAACTATTTGATAAAATAAATGAAATTGAGCGCGTACTGGTTTCCAATGTTCTCAGGGAACTTAGAGGACCAGGTTGGACAAGTTACGAAGGGCTCATGCGATGAACGTCTTGGCGAGGACGCCTATAAGAAAACTTCAGTAATAACCCTTTCAGACGCCACCTCTGCGGCCCTGTAAATGCGTCAAATTGTCGCAGCATGATTTAAAGGTCCTCTATAAAGTATTGCAAAAACAATAATATTTAATAAAATAATTTATGCATTATATAGCAGATAATTGATATCAAGCTTTCAACAACAATCTACTTATCCTGAAGACATTAATGTTTTGTTCTTGAATATATAGAATAAAATCTAAGACTGGAAATGTAGTGCGAATCTGTTTCTGGTTTTGTTGATATTGAGAAAAAAATAAACCTTCGACGTGGCTCCAGCAAAGCACCACGTCTAATGACTCCTCGACTATGCTGTAGTGTTTTCAAAACAGAAATTATATGCAACACTATAGTTGAAACTGCAGTTACATAAAGACAAGTTTATTAAGGAGGAGCATCATTTCATCTAAATCTCATTGTACATCGCACATCATTAGCCCCTGTTGACACAACTAGAAAAGAAAAAGTGATGTACACAATGTGTACGAAGCGTCTGAAAGGTTGAGGTAAGTACATAAGTGCAGTATTTAAGTGTACGAAATACATTCGTGACCTTTACATAGAGCTTCATCCGAATGGCGTTATTGCTCATTGTTGAGCCAGTTTTCTTTTAATTGGCCAAACCAACACGCTTAAGCAACCACTTTTGTTGAACCCGTCCTATTTCTTCCTTTGTTTCTTGTAATCCTACCTTAAAGTCATGTTTTGTGACGTCGACCGTTCCGCAGATAGCTAACGTTAACTTTGTGGATGTGGCTATTGGAACGCACCAAGAAAGGGGAAAATAATAAAGAATAGCGTTATCACAGACTTCTCATTTTAGAGCCTTAAGGTTGTTTTCAGATGTATATGGCGTGCTTTTGTACTTCGCTTGCTGCGCACAACAGGTAGTCACCTTTTTTACATCACTTTGCACCCCCGTGGGCTGGTTGACACTTGCGTCACGTATTCACCTAATAATATAAAAATTTGAATGCTATTGTGGTGCGACAATGCAAATAGGGTTCCCTGGCACCTAAAATGTGATGTGGTTTGCCTCGGAGCGCAGCAGGTTTTCGAATTGCCTCAATCGGGGCAAAAATGCGAAAAAACATTTAGCGAATTAGGCGCATGGATTGGTGGCAGAACGAATAAGGAAACTGAAAAACTAGTCCTCGTCCAATGCTGTAACACATTCGACATGAATCCGTAGATTGGTGCACCTAACTTTGTGGAGACACACCTTATAAGGCATGGCCATTGATTTGACATGCCGTGCGCAACCCTTCCAACTATATGAACAGAGAACCCAGCTGCTGCAACGAGACTTGAGAACAGTTCATTCAGAGTAACAGTTCGCTGAGCATGGAAACATTTTGAACTTGTTTTTCAATTACCATGACTTTCTAATATTGAAACCGTAAAGCGCTAAAGCCCGGAGGTGTCCAAAATGTGTAATTGTGTAGTGTAGCCCATCGTCACACCAGATATTGAATGAAAAAAATAATGAGTTATGAAACAGCGAATGAAAAAAATGTTTACTGATTTCTTTTTGAAGGAAAGGAAGCAAGGAGATAGAGATGGTGGACAACTAATAAGTGATATGTATACAGTATTAGAGAACCGCAGGTTACTTGCGCATCCCTCAGGATGGTGTGCACTGGAACCAATCGTTTAGCATTCGCTTATTAAACATACGTGTTCTCTGCAGAAATACACGCATTTTCTTGGCTCGAAATTATCACTTCAATTGTATGTTTTTCAAGGCTCAAGGTGTTATTCTGCGTTAGCTACACAAGTGATTTTCTCAAGCGTGCTTGTTTTCGAAAAGGGAAAGGACATGCACTTTTACAGCTTTAATGAAACACAGCAATCTTGGGCTCGTTTTTTATACAACATCAATGAAAACCAACAGACGAAGTATATGTTCATTTCCATTAAGGCTTTGGAAAGCTTGTAACTTTGAAGATACCTGAGAATGTGGACCAGCTACACACGTATAATCCATCTAGCAGTGGTGTACACAGTTGAGATGGGAAAGGAAATCGAGATTTTTTAATGATAGCATGAGGCCTCCATATATCTAAATGCATTAAGGTCATTAAAGGTAGCATAAAATACGAACATCAACCAAGATTTCACAATCTGTATCATTATTAGGTGACTTTTCAACTAGATATTGATGTTTGTAAAAATAAATGACATGAAAAAAAGCCATTTCTTGCGCATGTGCTCTATAAACATCCATATGCCCACAAAAAGCTTCAGTAAACTAACTTCGGAACTATAGGTTAATTTCATGATGCATCATTATCTTATTTCTACTTATACTCAAAGGGCATTGATAGTGAAGGCGAGACGCAAGTTGGACAAGAGTTTCACAAGATTGATCACTCACGAACACATCGACATTAATACAACTAGTTTGGCACTGCTAACTATTCGTCAGTACAACCAATGGTTGCTACGGGTGGTTTCGAAGAGCAGTGCGAGAACAGCTCCCTGTTTATTATCGCGATGGGCCCTTCTTGATTTCAAGTGCTTCAAGGCCTCACGTGTGTCAATTTTCTATTATTTGCATCACTCGTGCTCATGGAAGCGCTGAAGTACGCTGATGGTCAATTTTCATGTTTCATGAGGCCTTGAGAATATTTTCTTTTACGTGTATGTCGATCATGACGTATATGTCATTTCCTATCTGCGCATATGCCTTGACGTATATTTCTCGGTAAGTATAAACGAACTATAAGGGGACGTAGCTTGCAACACGACTATAGGCCATCCTCAAGACGCACTCTGAGCACGTCTAACGTGATCCCGGAAATCATTAGAAACTGCGTTGAAGTCCTCCAGTGGAACGCCTAATCACAGCGATAGTAAGAGTGGTAGGCGCCAAAATACGATTCATGCACGGCCTTCGAATTAATCAGCAACAAAGTTTTTCTACCCCGGATCATTTGCTATCAATTTAAATTCAGGCACGCTACACTCTAAGCCGAAAAAGACTAAAGTGGGGTATGCCATTGGTCCTTTAGGGGTCTAAATGCGCTGCCACAGCATTTGAACCAATTTTGGACTAACTGCGGGAGTAACTGCAAGGGCTCAACTGTTACCCCAAGCACTTACTCCACTTGGTTTAAATGTTGGCCCCAGTAGAATGCTCCAGCGGGACTAACAGTTGAACCGTCTGGACCAATGGCAAAAAATGGCGACACTGCGTTTGTGCAGTATATTTTATGTTTATTCCAATTTAATCAGCACTGAAGATAGTATGTTATTCATGCAACACACACACACACACACACACACACACACATACATACATACGCACTATTATTTCAAAGTAAAACACCGCAAACACTGACTGCCCGCGCTGTACTACAGAGAACAGACTCTCGGGTATATATAGCACAGTATTTTGACCTCCCATCTAGTGCCAGTGGGCGACTTTTACTCGGCTTAAGAAAACAATAAATATTGACACCGTAACGCGAAAATTTACATGGGCTTATTCGTAGCACCGATGCGCATCGATCTTTTAATATGGATCCATCTAATCTTCAACTTGCCTCCAGCCCGGGAATACGAGTTATCAGCTGGTGTTCGATCATGTCGGCCGAACCAGCGATCGCAGTGCTGGCGCACGAGTCCGCAAACACAAACATAGCAGCGGCGCTTGTGCGGGAAAGCCGGCGAAGCAGCCGCAGGCGCCCCGCCGATGCCATACCGTGTCGGCTTGCCGACGGCGTCGCTAGGCTTACGACGAGTACGGCTAAACGACCGCCGGCGATCGCAACATGCGGCTCGCGTGAAATTTTCGTCGTCGTTATTTTATAGTCACAAATTAACAATAGGTAAGTGCCCCATGTTCGCTGTGTCTTACGGAGTGATGTAGATATCTGTATACTTACAGCGACGAGACCGTTCGCAGGCACGGTTCTTTCATCGTGCTGGTAAGGCACAACCTGTGTACCGCCGGCCGCATGATTGTCGTATCCGCGATCGCCTACACGGTGGATTTTTGATAACGATTGTCGCATGGATAAAAAGACATAAGTTTGCCTGAGCTACTATTTTTGTGAACTTGTACGCGACGTTTCCTTCGCTTGTGCCGGCAATGCACTCTCACCGGCAGCCCGCTTGATACCGATGACGTACGAAGCCTACTTTTCCTATATATCGCTTTGAACTTGTGGTCACTGTGTGGGTACACGACCGCTGATGAACAGCTTACCTTTATTAGCATTGTCAGTGTTCACCGTAGTTCGAACTTATTCAGCACATTAAAGCGAGTTCTCGGCATTGCCCGTGTTTGCAGAGACTTTCACTTGACTTCGGCTCACCCGTGCCGGCATGGTGGAAACGCGAGGGCACTTGCTGTGTGCACTGACAGCGTGTTGTACTACTTTCCTCTAATAACATCCTCTATTCGTTTCATAGTGCTTCACTTTCACAGTCGCGTATAGCCTATTTAACTTGTTTTCATGATCGCCGACCACGCCGAGCATTGCAGTGCAGCATCGACAGGAGGCGATCGCGGCGAAGTTGCCCTCCCCGTTGGTCCCTTCATTGCCGGGCGTTTGCGCAAGACACGCATTGTCACACATTTAGTCCCTGTTGGACGAACCGTTCATCCATTGGTTTAACAACTGCAGTTAGTCCAACTTTACCGAATTTCGGCTTAGAGTGTACGACAGCACATGCACCGCCAACCTGAGTGAGCCTATGCTGTAATGAGGACGTGTTGCTGAAGAAATTATTTTGCATCTGTATTGAGGACACATTGCAAAAGAGCGTAGTTACACTTGTCCCCTTGTTAATTTACCTTCGCCCTACATAAAAAACTCAACAAAACTCAGCGTGTTCTTCCTCCTATTTCACTGCTGGTACAAAGCTGTCCTTGAAATCGTGAGTTGTTTTCTCACACACGAGCTCTCTTATACACATTTCGAAATGGGCGAATGCAGTACGGTCTCTAAGTTCTGGTGTTGTAAAGTTGCGCCTTTTCTTTGTCTCACAGCAACTGTGTTTTGCAAACGAAAAATGACCGTGTGACAATTTTTCGAAGAGTTTGCTTAGATACCATCGGTGTGCTGTAAAACAAGGCAATATACATTCTGATCGAGTGCTGGTTTCCTTTTAACAGTAAAGCTGTTCATGTTCAGCTCCCAGCGCTTTAGCGTTCGCGAAAGTTATCATAATAATGCAGGCGTGTGCTTTCTTCGTTCTGTTCTTCACCTTTTGCTTTTCTTCCCGAACAAGTTCTTTTTTATAAAGTGAAAGAGAAGAGAGGCAAAGAGCAAAAGGGGTAAGAAAAAGATAGTGAAAAAAAACACAGGAATAGAAAGAAATAGAAAGAGGCGCCATAAGAGCAAGAGAAAAAGCAGATATCAAGACAGACATATAGGGAAAGAAAAAGAGAGAGAAAAAAAGAGGGAGAAATAGCGATGGAATGAAAACGGAAACGAGATATATTGAGAGAAACAAAGAAGTAGAAACAAAAAAAACATGGCATAATAACACGTAGCGATAGTAGAATGACATGCTTCTGAACTGAAGTAGCAATTTGGGCTAGTTGGAAGATTCTCATCACGATCAGAGTAAGGCGAAGAATACGAAAACACAAGGAAGTCTACGACGCAAGCGCTGTTTAAGAACTGAAAGTATAAAGAAAAAATGACAGTGTATCCACGAGATGAATGATGAGTACGGTGAAGTGGACGGACGGACAGACGGAAGGATGGACGCATGGACGGACGCATGGACGACGCATGGATGGATGCACGAATGAACGGACGCACGGATGGACCGATGGACGCATGAATTAACGGGTGGATTCACGGACGGACGAACGAACGCATGAGCGAATGCAGGAACGGACGGATAGACGGATGCATGGACGAACGCAGGAACGCACGCACGGAAGCACGCAAGGACGAACGCAAGGACGAACGCAAGGACGAACGCACGAATGGACGTATTGACGCACAGATGAACGGGTGACCACACGGATCGACGGACGGACGCACAGATGGACGAAAGCAAGATAGAGCAGACGGGCGGAAGCGCGGGTGGACTAACGGACGCTTCGCCCCACTCATCATCATTCCCTCCAAGGATATGCTGTGATTTTTATTATTTATCATCCTCCAAGTAACGTCCTCTGCTATTAAACTAATTGTATTTTTCGGCGTATATGCATTTCGTTATATGTACAAGCACCGCCCTCTACGGCCGTTCAAGAACTAACGAGAGGTGGCTACATACAATTACGATTGGACGCTCAGTCCGCGCTTAAGGAGTTTCGCCCCCAAAACGTTGAATATGTACGTGTTAAAAAAGGCACTAAAAGTTTTAAATGCAAAGCATTTATGTGTGTACCGCAGGCTCTTTTGGTGTCTGTCTATGCATTATTTATCTATCTAGCCGATTACGTCTGGGTGATCCTGTGATAAAAACCCTTAAGCTGCCGTAAACCAAAATTAGTAGGGGAGGATAAAATAGTTCGACGAATATGACGCGCTGGTCAAGTGATGAATAATGTCCCAATCCTGTCGCGTACGTCGTGAAATACTTCCTGCCAGACAGTATCACATACCCGCAGGCGGGTAATTGATATTGTCGCTGACGTCACTTCTGTCACGGATGTGAGGACGGGAATAAAGTGAAGATGAACAGGTGACAAAAAAAACCGAAGAATGATTGTCGTTCAACAAAGACCTCTCGGTCGACGGCAGTAAGAGCCGGGTGCTCAACCCACTGCGCTGACGCTGATGTACGAAGCTCAATAAATGTACCACATATCTTTCACTCATTCTCCTTTTCACCGGGACCTTGGTTAATGGGGCCTGAGATGGTTTCGCCGTCTGGTGTTAGTGAAGTGAAGTACCGGGTGCGGTCAATAACGAGCGCCTTCTGGCAGCGCTTCGGTAATATACGTCATTTATTTAACCTTTTGGTGCCGCAAAAGACATGCGCCAGCTGGAAGTGGAATGCTTTCCCGCATTCCCGGTTCAAGTTACAAACACTCTTGAAGTGCTGTGTGGTATACGAATTAGCGAAGGCATAGATTACCTTATTACTGGGGAGCGCTCACTTCAGCGCCTTGCTCCCCAAATGACGAAACCCTGAATACGTGCATATTGAGTACCATTGTTGTGTCAATTATGCGCTTGTTGGTGTCATCTTTGCATAGGGTTCATCATATGCTGTGTCTAGGAGTACGTTATTTACTGCCACTATAAGGGTGAAATCATGATCTTTGCTGTTAGTCGTCAGGACAGAGATGCAACACTAGGCATCAACGAGAGTAAATCCATGTAAAACCACCCTATAGCAGCGAAACAGCAATAGGCAATGTGTGAACTCCCATATCTCAATGTACAATAAAGAATCATCTGTATTCCAGCCAAGACATGGCCCACCATTGTGTTCTACCGATTCTTATGACGAAGAGATCAACTATGTTTATAACGTTGTAGCGTTGAAGAGCTCGTTCACTGGAATTCCCGGGTCGGTGTTGGTGTCGCTGCCGCTGGTTGTGAGCAAAAAACCAGCGTTCTCCGTGATTGAGGATTTGAAATTGTGTGAATAAAGAGAAGAAGTCTTCAGCATGAGTGAGAATGGGACTAGGATTTTGCGAAGAAAGCTTATGATCCCCTACAGAACCACGATCATGCTTGAAATGTTTCAAAGAAAAAGACAGAAAAACAATGTGAATGATATGTAGTTAAAGAACTGCAATAAACACATGTAATATGTAGCTTGTCATGAGAGTAGAATCGCACTAGGTGTGAAAACACGTGAACTCCACAATGAATGACTGGTTTGAAGGTACACCATTTACGAAACACACAGGAATAATGAATTATCATTATCAACAACAGCTTTAACAACCTGCACAGCTGTAGAGGTGCGCGTGTTGCCTTACGGATAGTTAGTGGTTACTTCGCGAAGTTGCAAAAGAAAGAATTGTAACGTAGCGGGCGATTCGAATCATTACTTGCAGTATAGGCATTCTGGAATAGTTTGAAAGGGCCAATATAAAGGTGCGCAGACGTTCCTATCTTAGCAGCATTGTTTAGGTATCAACTGACAAGTGAAGCCAGGCTAGATATCAAAAAGGCAATGTGAATCGGACCCTATTGCACTGTCCCATTCTCTTGAAGGCGAAAATCAGCATGCATAATTTTTTTTTCCTAGTAACGACCATGTTGAACAGAAGTGCAGAAAGTTTTGGCATATGGTGGGTGCGCCATATTGCGCATTTTAAACAATTCGGTTCCACATACCATTTTATTTTACATTTGGGAAAACAGAAAAAGAGTGTCAACAACTTTCCGACAACCTTCTGATGCGGCCAGTGGGTTATTTCACGGAAGCGTGCGTCTCCTGCTACGCGGAGTTCATGCAGCCATGTAAAAATATCAATAAACCTTTTCGTAAAGTCTTCATAAATGCTACAGCTCTGCTTTCAGTCATAAAGACCATGGCAACGACTTTCAGTCATAAAGACCATGGCGACAACACACACACACACACACACACACACACACACACACACACACACACACACACACACACACACACACACACACACACACACACACACACACACACACACACATTTAAAATTGGTGACCAAATGGCACTTGAGTTCAACTATTAAACAGCTGGAGCTCATTTTAGTAGTGCCAGTGACTGAATCCGCGTGTTGTCGAAGCTCCGCGCGGCTTCCTGTAAATAGGAATGAGAGTGTTCTCGTAAAACCACGTTTCTGGCCCCGCCTATTTCTCAGGGCCAGTTTCTCATTTCACTTCGCCTTTATGGGGTGCTCCCGAAATACGCGTTTCCGTTTCTGTTCCTGCTTGCCAGACAGATAAAGTACTTAAGGTCCTACGTGCTTCTTTACCTACCATGTTCGTGCTTTTTCGTAACGATAAAGTTAGTAAGCAAACAAATACATATAAAGCTCAGGATACACACTAAATAAGGTGAAGAGCTCGCCAACACCGGTAATAATGTTGAACGCATCAGTTTTGCTTTTTTTCTTGTGACATTTACTACCAGATTCAGTTTAATTACTTTTAATGCGAAGCGCAAAAACTTGTGAGACTTGGGCACCTTGCTGTGCACTCCTAAATACAGCTCCAGTTGCTCAATAGCACCTGTTCTTTGGCGTGTTTTTTTTGGGGGGGGGGGGGGGGGTCTCGGTCACACAGGACTTTGCCATGAAAAGTGTGCATGGTGCAAAAAAAGTAAAACAAAACAAACGAATGAAAATTCAAGATCACAAATGAGAGCGAACAAAGATAGAAAGAGCGTGAACTCAATAAGAGGAGAACTTGCCAATTTAGAAATGAAATGAAAATAATAGGGAACCTTTGCATCCGAAAGAACGATAGGAGGAGCGTATAAACAGAAAAGGTGAACAGCTAACCTCGAACAATAGGTCTCTGTATACGGGGCGAATTGTCCACTCTTTTAGACGACGGTAGTTTCATGAGACTGACGGAAACGAGAAACAAATACAAAACAACACTCGTTGCGAGAGCAAGATTAATAGAATTTGCCACTAATCCAGCCGCAGCACTAGCAAGCTATAAGGTGGGATTAAAAGGGTGCAGTGCTTTAGCGTGATTAGTAAGCGGATTACCTCAAACTAATTGAGTACACACATTGGGAATGCTTGAAGCGTGACTTCTGGTAGCACTTGTCACCGGAAGATCGAAAGGCGAAAAATTGCTGGCAGGAGCGTTGTCACTGCGCCTATTGAGGGCTGCATTCGCAAATCATTTTTTTCTCTCGTGATTTGTTTCAGAAGAGGAACATTTGTATATCGATATGGGATATGAGTGAACTAATACTCATTATTTTATTCACCATGGTGTAATCGTCAGCAGAATCAGACTTTCAGAACATATTGGCATGTTTGAAATTCTTTCTTGACAAGTTACTTCGGATGGAAAACTGCTGCTTAAGATATGTTTGCGGATGTGGAATAATAGTCGGTATTTTGGTGTTTGAGAAAGTTTATTTCGAGGCACAATATTTCTTCATTTACAGCGTATTAGGGATTTGACGTACTTGAAGAGGCACCTTTGATTAGTAGTTGCTAAGGAGCCAAGATATATCACTTAAGCGGTATCTGAAGTAGATGATTTTGATATATCAAACTGCGAAAAACGCAAAGGCTGACTAATGTGATGATATCTCTACCTTGGGACCCTTCACTTGGGAAGAAGAAGGGGGGCATATTAATGAAAAAAAAATGGAGGTGTTTTAAGCAACAGAACCAACAAATACTCTTCCGACTACACGCCACCACCACGTCCTTTGTTTTGCCATATCTCCAGTTCATTTTTCTCCAAAATTCATAGCAAGCGTCTCGGTGTGGTATCGACTACCCTCACGAACAGTCAGCTTGAGTTTGAGCGCTGACAACAGACAAGAGGCCTAGACAGAAGGTAGTAAGGAAAAACTAGGAAAACAATAATGAAAACCAGATTACCAACTGGCTCAACCAGCTGTTTCTCGGGCAGCGCTGAGTTCTCAGGAATACCACACTCACGCTTCCGATGGTACGACAGCTAATATAAAACGCACACGCTACTCGAACCCCGACCCGCGTAACGTAGGACTACGCCAATCCAATTTGCCGATCCGAGCTAAAGCGAGATGCTACAAGTCCACCTTCTCTCACTCCCCATAGGCCAGTATAGCCTGCAGTATTTGATCCTTTGCTCCTTGCATCTAAATCTACCAGGGATCCACTTGCATATAGAGCAACCGGGGTGGGTCGGCTCTACCGGAAAACCGCCACCGCTTCCACAAAGTTCCTGCATTACATCCTTCCGCCCAGGGCTTGTGAAGTTGGCAAGATTCCTAGAGAGGGCATTGGGATGAACTTACTACGACTTCTTCGTAGTGTAAGGCATGCACACCATGGAATATCACTGCCAATCTCTGTAGTGAACTGACAATCTCCAAAATCTCACAGTCTGCGATAACCCCACGTCGACACCAACCGTCTCTCCTACGATCATTTTCATACTGGTCATGTTTGCCTTTACTCAACATTTATTGCGGTGTTTGCGTTCAGTAGTCTTTTAAGCTGACAAAGTCAGCAAATTTAGTTCAGTGGAACACTCCACGATTTGCCGGGGTCCTTATAGTGATAATGATCCCCGCCAAAAAGGAATCCCCACCTAGGTGTTCCTTAAATACATGAAATTGGTTGGAACTGTGTGCTTAAACTATTTGGGAGGCCCTTGAGTTTCGCCTTTAAAGTGTGAACATGATAGCAACATTCTGTTCCTCATGCATACTTAAATACGTAGTGTATGAAATCTTTTCGAACTTGCTATGCACCCACTACTGGGCCTTAAGGGTGCAGTAACGTGTATATCCTTTATAGTGGGTGACTGGCTTTAAGCTGTGAAGTCGTTGTCATAATGTTTGGACGCCGTCGCAATGTACGCTTGTACCACGCATTATTACTGCGCTATTTTATGTTGTATTGTGAAGCATGTATACAGGCACGAGTGTTACTTTCACTGCATTTCCAAGCAGATAGAGTTATTTTCACTGCATTCACAAGCCAAGGTGTGGCTGTCTGGTAGACCACCCAACTGCTACGCAAACAAACGGGCTTCGATCCCCACTCAAACCGAGAATTTTTTATTTTATTATTTTATCTTGATTTTTTTATATTTTTCGGTCACGCAAAAATTATGATTTTTTGCTAACAACCGATGACTCCAACGCCGACACCGACGACAACACCAAAACTTCTACGAATCGAGCTCTTTAACGCTATCGCAACAAAATATGCGCAGTAGTCGCGTTGCCTTCGTGACAGGTTGATTCACTGTCATAAAGTACCCGAGAAAAAAAAAAGCCAACCCGTACTACAGCGAAATGCACCCATGTATTGAATGCACTGGAGGTTGTTCGTCATGAGCGAAATGAGCTCGAATTAGGAAAGTGACCCGTGAGGGTCACCGTGGCTAAGTATGAATGACACTAAATTCGCAAACGGAAATATATCTTTGGCTATTGAGAGCATGACGTGGTTTCGCTACACAAGGCCGGCAATACGCCGAAGCTGGTCACATGTCCTATTCATATTAACGTTGCTGAACTTTCTTGCGGACGGACAGACCTAGATGCTCGCAGATCACTGTACGTCACGACAATTCAGACATCATGGCTGGTAGGGAAGAAGAAAGTGTGGCTGGAGGCATCTATATCTTACCCAGGTGCCAAAGAATGTGACATTTCAATGAAAAAGAAATAGCTTAAACCGAATTGTTCGCTCTGCAAGGGGTTTTATTAGACGTTCTGTCGCTTTCGCAATTGCTTGTTTTCACATGACAAATGCTTTGTCACTTACTCTTCACGTGTTCTTAAATATCTAAACGGAGGAAGGAAGAAAAAAACTTTCGCGAGGGTATGGGACAGGCGTCATGAGCTCAATGGGTGGAGGCTCAATTCTAGGGCTCCAGTGGCTGCTGCTGTCTGCCTGACGTAGCCCAGAAGTGCAAGCTGCACCTCTGGGTCAGAGCTGGCGAGCTGTGCTTCCCATTGCTAGAAAGTATTAGAGAGCTTGTACTGACCTAAAAAGCTATCTAAATTTAGTGGTTGGTTTAGGCATCCCCAAGTTTTCACGCTTCGGCTGGTATTCCAGCTGTTTGTGCTCAAGTTTCATGTATTTTGTGCTTATCTGTGCATCAGCAACAGCCAGGGCCATGTCTACTAGCGCTCAAGATTTCTGCTTTGCCGGGATGCCTTTCTGGTGAAGCTTGCTATGGAAGGCATGGCAGTGGAAGCGTCTTGCAGCAGTGACTGACCTCCCGCTGCAAGAAAGTGCCTCAGTGCTTCAGTGGCATCAGGAGCTCCCGATTCCGAGCCTGATGCTCCAGAAGCCTACACACCTGCTAAGCATGGTAGTCCAAGACGGAAGTCTTCGACAACGTCCTCAAGTGACGATACTGTCATATACAACAACATCGAGGCTACGACTGTAGCCAACGTGCCTGCTCACGTGACGTCAAGCCTCGATGCTATCTGCAAGCAGAAGCTACATGACTTTTTCTTTAACTTGGCCCCTGGTCTTGTTCAAGAGGTTTGTGTGAACCCGCGGAAGAATATCATTGCTGTTGACACAACAGATCAGAAGACGGTACAAACCCTACTTGGTCTATCGCATCTCTGTGGTGTCAATACACGGGCTTTTTTAACCCCAGGGCACGAATGTAACAGTGTTATATCTGACGTAGGCATAGACCTTCAGGATGACGCTTTGAAGAGCCTTATCGTTTACACACCTCCATGCAAAATCATTAGCGTACGCAGACTAGGCTCGTCAAAGTGTGTAAAGATTGTTTTCGAATCTGAAAAGCTTCTTAATCACATAGAGGCTGGTTTAGTGCGATACCCAGTTCGACCTTCCGTACCAAGGCCTTTACAGTGTCGTAAATGCCTGAAGCTTAACATGTACAGTGTTTCTGCACAAGTGTTTTGATTTGTTCCAGATGTGGCGGAAAGCAGAACGCAAAGTTTTGTGACAGCTTGACATCTCAATACCCTAACTTGGGCGTACACTCATGTCACGGCATACCAGTGTTTATGTATGTCAAACCGGCCAGGAGAGCTTAATGATGACGCATGTAAATTATGCTGTGCAAGACATACGTGCCCTGCTTTTTTTATCCACTGCCATTTACGTTCAGAGCACACTCATGTTAAGCCATACAATTTTTCATACATGACATGCTACCGAAACAGCCGCGAGAGCCACTATAAACTTGCCATGGAAGCCATGCCATACAGGTGATGCATGTCATCATTTTTGTGTTACGACCGGTCGTTTATGTTCGTTATGAACTTATATGACACCGCAAAAATTTTCGTATATACAGTTAATGAAACGGCCAAGAAAGAGAGGGAGAGAGAGAGCCGGCCAGCCAGCTGGCGTACAGCTGTCCGTCTGTCCATCTGTCTGTCTGGCTTGCTCGCTGGCTGGCTGGCCAGTTAGACAGGTAGAAAGACCGATCGATAGATAGAGAGGCTTAGAATTTACAAAAAAAGAGAAAGATCAGAGACATGTATAGTACAGCAGAGGTGGAACTTGGCTAGGCGCCCATAAACTGTGAAGTGACAGCCAAACATGCTTTAATTCAACTCCCTGTTTTTTATTGGAGGTACGAAGCAGGGGGAAGTAATTATAGTGATTGACCTTCCCCATAAGTTTACGTAAATGGACGTGTAACCAAGTTGTACGATGGAGTACCTGAATAAGGCATAATGAAAAGCCACAACAACAATACTGTATACCCAGGGTAGAAGAATAGATGACACATCGTAGGCACCGGAACGAGTGAATGCCAATTATTTCGAACACGCACTGCAATCATGCCAGAAAAAATATTTTTTTTCTTCTCCGAAGAGACATTGATTGTCAGTAAAAAAAATGTCCCTAGAATACATCTGTGAACTGAACAAGGCAAGAAAAAAAATGTGATTATGATGTTTCAGGCTGATGCACGCTCGCACCTATGACGTACTCGTTGTCATTGTGCGTGCAGCGTATCAGCGAAAATGTCCGACGCGAAATGACGCAAATAAAGCTCGTTTGCCGTCACGAGAAGGTTGGGTCATCTCAGCGCAGAATGATACTGCGCTGGAGGAGCATTGAATAGAGCAAACAGCTTCGTGACAAGAAGGTTACGGCAGTTTCCGTGTTCAAGTGAATGTGGTTTGGGCGCATGTACATGACGGAGCCATCCTGCACACATTACGCTCCGAGCTTGACGCACGAGGGCTCTTTCGTAACGGGTAAACAGCCTGCGAAATAACCCTCACATATGTGTCTCGCACATATCTCCGTTGTTCGCTTCTCTCGCTCATTTCTCTCTTTCTCAGGGGTTCACCGTGGTTCTTGTGTATTATGAAAGACCAGTATCAGAATCCTTCCCGAAATGAGCGCAGGTTCTCTACACTGTCTTATCCTGATGAAAGTACGGATCGAGTGGCAACACTTACATTGGAGGCGAGCTTCATCTCGCAATACAGGGCCACTCGTTGCTGTATGAAGGAGCTGGTGAAGAACCAATGATAGCGCGGAAATATTCTGCTGGAAACTATAGACGCAAGACCGAAAAAACGTGCGTTTATGCTTTAATGCCATGCAAAATTTTGAAGCTGTCGTGACTTTTAAAGCGAAAACCTTATATGCATCTTCAGGCGCGAAAATTGTCGTTTAGGCCTCGGCTTCAACACGGGAGCGGAAAAAAAATCCAATGATGACGCCATCATATAACGTCACCATGGCGTCACAAGTAGATGAAATCCACGACGTCATCACGACGTGACATGATGACGTTGTAACATAACATCATCACTTTACGCAAGGTGGGCCAATCAGGAGGGGTAGGGGGAGGAAAGGCATTTATTGATATATAAGGCTTAACGTCCCAAAAGCAGCATGTGATTATGAAAGACGCCGTAGTGGAGAGCTTCGGAAATTTTGACTACCTGGGACTTTTTAACGTGCACTCAAATCTGAGCACACGGGCCTACAGCATTTTCGCCTCTATGGAAAATGCAGCCGCCGCAGCTGGCATTAGATCCCACGACCTGCGGGTCAGCAGTCGAAAACCTTAGCCACTAGACCACCGCGGCGGGACTGGAAGGAAAGGCAGCAAGGTCAGCCAGGCGAGCATCTGGTTTGCTATCCTGCACCAGGGAGAAGGCAGATAGAAACATGATAAAAAAAGTGGACTGCTTCGTTAAAGATGATGTGAAAAACCATGTTACATGCCGAAAGCTTGCGGAGGTGAGGGATGATCAATTCACCGAGAATTGGAGTACTGCATACAACGGTCGAAAAGTTGCTTGTTAATCTACAATGTGGACTGATTTGACGCACCTTTACTACACTTTAAACGGAAGCTACACATTCCGCCGCCTATGCTTCTTGCTTGGTTTCACTATCTGTTACTTTCATACGGTTTCAGAGAACGAAAATTAGGGAAGATTGCACAAAGTCGCCCAAGGTTGGCTCCAAGATGAGCTGGTGGGCACATAGCTGTTTCTGGCAGCTATAGGCATTTACCATTCCAAGTACCTCGTTCGCACCCCTTGCTTTATTACAATATACTCACTGTGCTTCATTCCACGCTGAACGGTTGTGTCGTTCACTATCTCCGGCGCCGGCGTAGCGCTCACAGATCGGAATCCCGTCCTCCAACTCCTTCGGCCATGCCTCCTATCTTTCCTATCGCTTCTATACTCTTTCTTCACTAGCTTGCGTCGAGTGGTCCGTTTTCTATAACTTTCCTTTTCTTATCTTTTTTAAGCCCTTAGCCCATCCCCTACAGCAGTCTTGCCAACTAATCAGACAAAATTTATCTCCATGTTTTCTTTTCTTCAACACCAACTCACTTACTTATATACCATTAACCCAACAGCGTTAAGAAGCTTGTCTTACAAAAAATCCAGCATCGTCGTTGGCGTCGTTGGTTGTGAGAAAAAAATCATCTTGTTCGTGACGATGATAGCGTAAGTAGAAGAACAAAAATGTGCGGTTAGAGTGAGAGTCGAACCCAAGCCGTCTTTAAAGCATGCACGTGTTCTACCGCATAGGTATGGTATTGCTTGAAGATGCTTCGAAAAAAAAAACACCTTACGAATGTCACATACGTAGTGCAAGGATATAAATTAAACAAAGCACCTCTGTTTGAGTGACGGCGATGGTGAGAATCAGCTTAGAGTGTCCATATAATATTTATTGTAATAAAAAGAAATGCTGAAAAACATATACGCGAGAGGTGTTCACGTTAAAAGGTACGAACCGATACTGGAAGTATAAACTTATTAAGACTTCATTTAGAGTATACACTACGTGACTGATCACAACAATTCCAGTGAGGAACGGACCAAAATACTTTTGTTCTAATAACTTTTGGGGCCAAGACCAAACCCAGTCCTCCACGACACCCTTAGTTTGTCGTCTCGAATGAAAGCGCCTCGAATTCAGATGCATATGCTTTTGAAGGGGATCATCCTCATAGGAAGTGCCGGCGATTGGTTTAACACTGCCCAATGTCAAAATTTAGGCAGCGCATCGCTACTCAGTTTTAATGGTAAGATCTTTTTATCACAGAAGTCTGCCCTTATGCATAATATGTGTATATTGTCTCGTAAAGAATAGTGGTGAGGTCCACGAATCCAGTGGCCAAAGTCAGGTGGTCGGCCAGGCCTCAAGCCTCTTGCATGGAGGTCACGAGAACGGCTTAATGCTGGACCAGTGCGATGGTATGCGGTCCTCACACGCTATCTCGCGTCAATTGTACGCCGCTCCATACAAGGGCTTTTGCTGTCTCCTGTGCTTGGAGACGTCCACGCATGCTCCTATAAACGGCAAATACATCATTTGCATATTTAGGTGTCTCGCAACCTTACTCATAAAATGGGACTTTATGTTAACGCTTATTTTGTAACAACCAAAAGCGAGAGTGAGAAAAAGAGGTCAAAGAAACATGGAAACACCCACATCTCACGGATATTCAAATTGCTGTCGGGCGCGCCTGTATGTAGCAATTTCGTGCCCAGAAGCTGAATAATTACCATTCGGGTTTCACTAGTGACGTCGAATCAACAAAGAGTACAGGCAAAGAACGCACCTCGGTTCCGCCCCAAGCCATTTTCGCGCAGTATAACTTTTTTTAAGTTGGTAACTTATCAAGTTCTAAACGCATTGGCAACTGGCTGCGTGGTACACTATTCATAAAATTAACATTTACTATAGTACTGAGAAATGTGCTGGAAAACAAAATGTTTGATGATCGCATGACTTAGGCAGCTGATTACTAGCTGGCGCTAATAATTACGTGGCCTCCGCATCGGAACCGAAAAGGAGAGGAAAAGCGAGCTTTTAGTGATTGGAGTGGCAAATCCGTAGCGACACGCCCAAATGATAGTGGTGTTTCTCAAACACTGTCATTAACGACTTTTCCATTCTGAAAAGCTTTGTAATGCGAAACAGTAAGTACATGCACCCGCGTGGAATAGCTGGGCGATTCCTGTTGCGAAGCTCGCAGGAAAAAAAGGATTAACTAAGGCAGGACATTTTTTTAAGGCATGAAAGGTCCCATTTTACGCTGTATAGAGTGTTTTGAACAACATAGAGATTTTATTGCAGTACGTTAGAACGATCACGTACATTTATCTCCATTAGGCACATTATCTTTTGTATGATGATGGTCTTCACTGAATCAAGCCGACTTTCGCATTTGATGTTTGACAAATCAAAAAGCAACAAGCGAGAGAATTATTGTAATAAATAGCTGGAGAAGTTTGCCTGGCTTTTCACCTGACATGCTACTCGATGTACCGGATTATGACTATGATAATCCGTTATGCCAGTGGCTACTATTCGATCTCATATATTTGATACCAACGTGTTAGTCAGTCCATGCAAGGATTCTGCCATTACGAGAATCACAAATGCTGGCTTACTTAAAACCTTTGCAAAAAATGAATTGATTGCGCCATGTGCTTATGAAATATTCTAAGTTGCTGAAATCACGTCAGCGATTTGACGGAGCACTAAAACCTCTAATGCACGCAGCACGCAATGGCACAGTTATATTCCATTATTGTTGTGTATTTGCCTGTCCTCAACGTCTCAGCATTATTTCTGGCACAGTAAAATTTTCGTGCTAAGTACATTCAGTCTCATTTTCGAAGCGTCTCTGTTTTTCCTAATGCTGCTCCAGAAAAATGGCACTGCATGTAAGCCCGGCATAGCAGATCGTTATTAGCCCAAATCTAGCAGCTTCCAACAACCGTAACTAACAAAAACCGTAGCTTGGAACTCGTTACCGTCAGCAATAGATTGCGGTTCTACCCCAACAGCTAGACTATTGCGGAATACTAGATTGCTTAAGGTTGATTGCTGCCCACCTAGACATTGAAATGACTAGTAGTGCTAATGCTAGGTGCCATTCTCATTGTGGTTGGCTGCAGTTCTGCATTACGCTCTCTACGCAATTCTAGTGTCTGGCTCTTGACATTCTGTCGTTAATGAGCCTCTGGAAATGACGTAGTCACACTGATTGAGTTTTGCGGAAAACGAAGCTTTTCCCACAGCTAAATTGCGTGCGCGTACGCGTCGGAAATTCATGGCATCTTGGCATTCACGTCCGAAAGCAACCATGACCACATGGAAACTACGCAAGTTGATGAACGAGCGATTTTAAAGATGGTGACTTGAGAAACAATAGATAAGGAGCCACTGGGTTTGGTACAGCGGGCTGTACACTTCTTTTGAGCGTGTACAGAAATGAAAACTTTTATTGATTGCACTGAAGCGTAACAGATGGTCATCCCTAGTGAGCGCAGTAAGTTTAAAAAAGGCAAAATAAGCGAAAGCTCTGAATTTCCCGACATGTGATTTTATTCCACCTAACATGACTATATATGTTGTTAGATACATTATATGTTGTTAGATTGGTTTAGGAGAGGCCGGAAAGCAAAAGTGAGCCAGCCTGACGAACCACCTGAAATATTCATACATTTATTGTCTCATTATGTCTAACTATTTTACGCTGGCTGTAAAATATTGTGCACACATACCTTGGAATAAACTCTCCGAACGTCCTTCGGTTCGCTTGTTTCGTTAACTTCCCGGATGCGTAGTGCTAATGCTAGGTGATCAATGTTTCTCCTTTGCAGTGCGTTTGTCAGGCGTTGCGTCTCAACCACATCATTACCGGCACCTGCCACGACTCGTACATACGGCTAAAATGAGAATCGCGCTGCACTGAGACTGGTATTCTGGGAATGTTCCTGAACAGGAGGCATCAACACAGCTTTCAAGCCACCGTTAAGTTTCGAAAACAGTCAGACCAATGCTTACATAAGCCCTAACCTCACCTACACCCACTCACGGCGTGAACCGTCAAGGCTAGAGGACTAAACCTAACGTCAACATCACCAATCGCCACGTGTGGAAAAGAGCCGGCAGGCTTTCTCGGAAATCCGGATACGGAAATGTCGAGCGATAAGTGTTTGCAGACGGCTTTGTTGGAACGTAGGACATTGCGTAGGCTGGCCAATGTGAAAGCCACTAGGCACGTGGCAGGAGAACCCGCCTACAGGACGTGATTTGATCAGACCAATAATTAATCAATCAATAATTAAATTTTATTTAACGGGCCCAGTTTCAACCATATGGTTTTGCGCAGGTCCCCGCAAAAAAAAAAACAAAGAAGAATAAAATTGAACAATATAGTACCAACAGTCTTCAGAAAAAGAAATAAAGTCAAAAGAGCGAAAACGCACATACCAAAAGGAATCAGCTCGAAATGCAAAGAATAACAAGACAAAATAAGAAACATGAAATAGGAGGGAAAAATAATGGAAATTATACAAAGCTATGCGGAACGTTTCCTCGAAGACGGGAAAGAGAAGAAACAGTACATTGGTCAAAACGATCTTAAGACAGTGCGAAGAACAGATGAATATAATGAGAATTATTTGTGGAAAACATTAAGATCAAAAAAGTTAACAATATAGAGACTTTGTGAGTGGTAGACTTTTGAAGAAGTAGACAGGTACAAAAAACAGTCGATTCTTTTTAGTTAACTTACACTAAATTCAAAAATTTATACAACTGAAAGGTGAGCGGCCGGATATCGTACCCAAAAGTATAGCTTGTAAAAAGCAACAAGTCACAGCGATTGCATGGGCGGTGAAGTGATGGTAATGATAATAAGCTGGCACTGTTATAAGTAGATCAAGAGTCATTTCTAGAGAAACGATGGTTGTAAATGTTTATAATTTGTTTCTAGACTTGCTCAACAGCGCTACTGCCAGATTTAGCAATGCAATTCGACGTCACAAATGCATACTTCAGTTCAGCAAGACATATTTCAGGATACAATTTGTGGAAGACTGTATGAGAACCCAATTCCGTAGAAATTCTGCAGCACAGCCAAAAGAACGAAAGTAGTACGCTACCCCCGTATTTAAGGACGTCCCTTCACTCAACGCTTTAGCTTCACTAAGGAAAGGCGATGGGAGTGCCCTCTTTAGGCAGGGCAACCCACTGCCTACCAGCGATAATACCTTGCAGTTCTTCAGTAGCGCAGCGTCATTTTGAGCCGAGCAGTGGCGCAGTGCTCAATTCTGTCAAGTGAAGGGTGAAAGTCTAGTCGAAGAGCATTTGTGAATATGAGGGGTGTGGGCAGAAAACTAGAATATGCCATGAAAAATAACACCAATATCATTGAACTCCTAGTACTTACATTACGACATGGTATTGACAGAGTGCGGAAATTACACGATGGATTTTTTTTGAGATATACTGATGAATTTGGTGTTTGAGGTATTCAGAAAAATGTTACAGTCATCACACCATTACCAGAAAAGACACAAATCAGACTGCAGCAAGCGACAGTCGTTAACTGAATCGCCTGAATTATCTTGATGTATAGGCTTACAAAAATAAAGAATAACAAATTATTATTATTATTATTATTATTATTATTATTATTATTATTATTAATATTATTATAATAATAATTATTATTATTATTATTATCAGTAGTAGTAGTAGTAGTAGTAGTAGTAGTAGTAGTAGTATTTGCAGTTTCAATAAGAAGTCTGTAGCAGATATTCTATGTTCGCTATGATAGATCATTAGCCAACTTTCCATTTTTGAGTAGCGTGTACTCAGCTTTCATTGCAGAGGATTCGAAAAATCATCCTAACTGAGTTGCGCAAAAAAATTGAAGTACAAAAGGAAGACACCTGGACACAGTGCACACTAACAACTGAAACTTCATTGTAAAAGACAGACATACATATTCGGTTACGTGAACACGTGCTGTGAAAGAAAATAATTAGATGAGCAGACAGATCGTCTAAATGAAGTTGTGCTGCTTGCCGCTGAGGTAGCTTTTCTGGAAGCGTTTCGTTAATACAATCTGTCTGCTCATCGAATCATTTTCGTTCACTGCACGTGTTATCATAACCGCATATGTATGTCTGTTTTTTTAATACAGCCTCAGTTCTTAGTGTGCGCTGTGTCCAGGTGCCTTCATTTTGTGCTTCAATTTTTTCGCACAACTCAGTTAAGCTGAGTCACCAACTTGCCCAGCAGTCTGTGCTTCTGGAAAAAATCAATCCGGTAGAAAGTTCTTGTTCCTAGGTGTCACATTTTGCCTAATATTTATTAGTAATTGCATCACTGAACCAATACATGGCATTGCCAGTCAGTTTTAGTAGTTATTCATATTTTGTCTTGCAGCAGGTGCTCGATGATCGAACAATAGTCATAACTTAAGAAAAGCTTTAGCACAATAAAAATGAACCTTTCAGAGTACCAATTTATGGTTTCGGGTTCTGTATTGAAATTACTATAAGGAGCTTTGCCAACAATCACACTAAATATTTATGCTTTCTATTGTGATGAAAACAGAGCTGAAACTCTCGGCATGCTCTTGTCGTGGTCGTGGTCGTCGGAGTCGGCGTTGCCGTGATGTTTTGTATAATATCTGAATGGAAGAAGTCACCTCAGGCGTCGTGTGTTCGAGTGATTGTTTAAGGTTTCAGGAGCCTAGAGGAGAGGCATCAGTTATCCTATCCGACTTCCAGGGGGGCTCCCGGGTCTTTTTAACTGGCCGCTTTTCTGCAATGGTGCTGAGGTGGCTAGGATTAAACTCATTCACCACCATCACTTGATCTGGTGCCTTGGACACGCAGGGCTCGAAGTCCACGAAAGGGCGGACGCTTTAGCTCACGCGTTTTGTAACCAAGCAGAGAATTTATGACCCTTCCAAATTTACTTAAGGCAGATTGTCACTCCCCAGTGCTTTACCTGGCCAAAATGTGGAACAACTTACAGACCTCTTAATGTAGAAGAGGCTGCAGACTTTCGATGATGGATGTATTTCCGGATCTACTGAAGTTACACGCGATACATTCAACTCTTTACCAGGCCATGTGTCCATAGTGTGGCGGTAAGCCGACTTTCTATACCACATATCGTTGGGGTGCGATCGTAAACCATGGGACTTTGCGAAATTTCTTGGCTAACCTTTAAAAAACTAGTACGATTCATTGGGAGTTACAGCTCGCTAGCTCGGACTCAGAAGTGCAGCTCATACTCCTGGATCAAGTCCGGCGGGCGACTAAAGCCAGTGGAGCCCTGGACATAGAGCTTCAACCATAGAAGCTCTAAATTTCCTCTTTCTTTTTTTCCCGTGAATAAAGTTGTAATCTCGTTTCTGTACGTGCTTGTGAAAGCGCACCAGCGTAGACCACGGACGCTTATCTAGCGGTATGGAAACGCGCCGACCATCATTTGTCGCTCGAAACAGCCTATGCGGTGGAGCGGTGGTGCATCGCTCTGCGCTTTTCTCAGCCGGGAGTGGTCGGCTGACGAGCGTTCGCGAGAGGCTTATGAATTTTCACGTGAATTGCTCACCTCTCAGTATGCAATCAAGTGTTAGCACGAAGGCGACATCGCTCACTGCAGCTGCAGTCATGTTTCCTTACGCGTGCGTTGTAGCGAGTAACACCAGGTTAGTTGCTGAAGACCTTAGCCGCTAGCATTGCTTCGTATAACAGTAATGTCCATTGCTATCGCATTCATTGTTTCATACTTGCGGTGAAACTAACTTACTTTTCTCGGAGAGATGTTTACTACTGAGAAGGACAACCTTGTTTTAAAGCACTGATATTCTTCCTTCGAGCAGCTTGTTCATCGATGAAAAATCCTCTTTGTTTTTTGTTCTGTTTCTTTTTTTGGGGGGGGGGGTGGAATGATTTCTTAGATGACTGTATTCCCTGTATTTTTTAACAGATGAGCACTTGATTCTTGCTTGTAAAATCGGTCACCTAAAGGACTGTAAAACAAGCTTTTCGTACATGGGTCAATCCACACGTGCTTTCCTGGCCTTGGCACTAGCCAAAATTGAATTTCAGTTAAGAAAGTGCGTCTAAAGTACACACTTACTGGCATGACTTTTACAGTATTTTCCGAAAGTAATTTCAGAGGCAAAAGTATTTTGCGCAAGTGACCTACACTTTAAATTCATAATATTGCTAGTTAGCTGAGATATCAGCGGTCAAAAAACGACAACAAGGAAGTGGTCTGTCGGTTGTGCGTGCTGTCCACAATCTTAGTCAATGATATACGCATCAGTATCGATATAGATTTAAATAAACACACCTCGTGTCATTTTAACGTAACATCTTTTTAGTGGAAATGCCGGGTACTTCGCTGTCTTCATCACTAAGCTCCGCAATGGCCGCATCATCATAGGTCCAACCATGTCACAGGTTGAACAACCACCGTCTTCCCCACCTGCCCTTTCCGTGACTTCTACGTACGTCGTTCTACCTCCTGCTCGTGATTCCGGTGTATTTTCTGGTCAGGATTGCGTTGACAAATGGATCAAGCGGTACGAACGGGTCAGCGCAAGCTATAGGTGGGACCCGACAATCATGCTTGCTAATCTGCTTTTCTACCTCGATGGCCCACCGCGGCTGTGGTTCGAGACGCACGAAGCACAGATTACAAGCTGGGACTCCTTTAAAGAGAAGTTCCGCGACCTTTTTGGCGACACCGTTGGACGGCAGATCACAGCGCGGAATCGACCGGCGGATAGTGCACAGACGTCGACAGAGTCGTACGTCACGTACATTCACGACGTCATCGCCCTATGCCGCCAGATTGACGGGCACATGAGTCAGTCTGAGAAAGTGGCCCATGTGCTGAGAGGCATAGCAGACGACGATGGTGGTACTGTACCAGTAATCTGAATGTGCATTGCTTGTGTCAGCATTGCCAGTCGTTCTTTTTGCCGTGCTAGCCTGTTGCCTTCATGACCTCATATCTGGCCTTGATTTCCTTTCGGCACACTCGGTCTTAGTTGACTGTTCCTCTGGCACTCTCAGCCTCGATCTCCCCATCTTTATTGGCTACTCTGCAAAGCCCACCAGCCGCTTTAGCTCAACCACTTTCGTTCGCCTGCCACCTCGAGCCGTCACGTGCGGGTATTTGTCATCGGCCCCTCCCGTTCGTGATGGTGATTATATCGTTACACCAACTACTGACGTTCAGCTGACGCGTAGTGTTACTGTGCTCCATACCATCGCGACCATAACGGATAACTGTGTGTTCCTTCCGCTCCTTTACTTTGGTTCCACCCCTCAAGTGTTGCCCTGCCAGATGTCTCTAGCCCAGCTAACTGCCATAACAGACGACGGTGTCAGTGTTGTCGCTGTATCTGGTTCTGATCGAAGCGCAGTCTCACGGTCTCCCAGCTCAGACGATGCTATTTTTCGAAACATGATTGAATCTGAGCTTTCGCCTCACCAAGCCGATGCTCTCTGCGAGGTTTTGACCTTATACAGTGATATTTTCTACACCTACGATCATCCCTTGGACAGACTAAAATTGTCACTCACCAAACCAACACTGGTGACTCTGCGCCTATTCACCGTCGGCCGTACCACATGTCAGCGTCCGAGGGAGAAGTGATTCAAAAAGGAGTGGGAAAAAGGCTTAGGAAAAACGTAATCAAACCATCATCAAGCCCTTGGGCATCTCCTGTAGTATTAGTATAGAAGAAAGACGGCTCATAACGTTTGTGCGTGGATTATCGCCACCTCAACTAAATTACCAAAAAGACGTGTAACCTATACCACGCATTGCCGATAACCTCGCTTGCCTCTATGGCACCATCTTCTTTTCATCTCTGGACCTCCGATCTGGCCACCAGCAAATTTCTGTAGATGGCATGCACCGAGAAAAGACCGCCTTCGTTACCTCTGACGGTCTTTACCAATCGAAGGTCATGCCATTCGGGCTCTGCAACGCTCCAGCGACCATCGAGAGAATGATGGACACGCTCCTACAAGGATTTAAATGGTCGACATGTTTGTGTTACCTGGACGACGTGATAATTTTCTCACCTACCTTCGCAACCCACCTTGAACGTCTTTCGACCATTCTATCCATATTTCGATGGGCCGGCCTGCAGCTCAATTCTTCAAGTGCCACTTCGGTCTTCGTCAGATTACCGTGTTGGGTGACCTTGTTGACGCTGCCGGCGTACGGCCAGACCCGGCGAAAATGCGCGCTGTAACAAACTTCCCAGTCCCACGCTCTGTGCATGATGTTCATAGTTTTGTGTGCCTCTGCTCTTACTTTCGCCGGTTCGTGGAAAAATTTGCGGCATTCGCAGGGCCACTCACCGACCTTTTCAAAAAAGACGTCCTATTTTGTTGGGGCCTTCATCAAACTGACGCCTTCTCTCAGTTAATCACTGCTCTAACGACACCTCCTATTCTTTCACATTTCGACCCCGATGCTCCTACAGAAGTGGGAACAGAAGCGAGTGGTCACGCAATTGGTGCACTTTTGGCGCAAATTCAGCAATGCAACGAACGTGTAATCCCATATGCAAGCCGTCTGCTTTCAAAGTCTGAACGCAATTACCCTATAGTAGAACGGGAATGTCTCGCCCCTGACTGGGCGGTTTCGAAATTCCGTCCTTACTTGTATGGATGCCCTTTCCGTGTAACCACAGATTATCGTGCCACGGTGTTGGCTTTCTTCTCTGAAAGACCCTCCGGATGACTTGGTCAGTAAGCAAATTGCCTACAGGAGTGTTGCTACTCGGTTGCTTACAAGTCTGGACGTCTTCATCTGGACGCCGATTGCTTATTCTGCTACCCTGTTGATCAGCCCAACGAATCAGACATCGAGCCTAGCTTCAGCGTCATGTCCATTTCCCAGTTTGTTCAGATTGGTGATGAACGACGTCATGACGCTTCCCTGCGACAACTTATTGACCGTTTAGGATGACTGCCAGTTGGGCGTGTTGGTAAAAGTTCATGATGAGACAAGCGCAAAAATACACACAATCAGAGAGGACACAGACAAGCGCTTACTATCAACTGAAAATTTTATTTCAAAGCGAACACTAATAAATACACCACACGCATGTACGTCATTCCCGACATCTCCTGTCATAATCAACAACGTGATATACCAAAATATGCACGCGCCCACAACCGGAAACAAACACGTGCCAAGAACTAAGAAAAGAAAACGTAAAACAAAACAAAAAAAAACAAAATAGCCAAGAAACAAAAAATTGAAAAGAAAACAAAACGTAACACAGAGAAAAACACTGGATTATGCGACGTCCTCCAAAAAATCAAATTCCGCATCTGTTAGTAGAACTGACGCTTGGCTGACGCAACTGTCCCCTCCTTTCCTTATTCTATACGCTTCCATTATTTCTCTCGTCGTCCGCTTGTTGTGCCTGTGTGTCGGAAAATTTCGGTTGGCAGGTGCACTCCTTGTAGTGCATCGCTAAGTGTGAATAAAGAGCCCCCTTTAGTGAACTCTCATGTTCACGAAGGCGCACATTTATGCACCGACCCGTCTGACCAACGTATTCCTTTCCACATGTGAAAGGAGTTCCGTATACATCTTTTTTGCACTCAACGTGCCTCCTGCTCTGCTTTATGCTACATCTGTTCGATTCTCCAGTTCCTTTCTTGTTGACTAGCCTTTCTACTGCTGGACAAATCTTTGATAATTTGTTTTCAGCTGAAAAAAACACCAGCACGCCATACCTTAATGCAACTTTTTTTCAACCTGTGTGAAATATTGTGCAGATACGGGATCACCACTGTCCGCTCTCTTTCACCCTCAAATTGTCTCCTCTCTTCACTTGTGCCAATGATTGCATATTTTACTTCCCGACGATTCTTCTCACAGGCCAAAAGGATACAATCATCTTGGTAATCAGCTCCCCTCAAGCGCTTGATCTGCACGAAAACACTCTCATTCATTGAGTGTGCGCACGATTTCATGATGGCAGCTTTGATGCAAGAAGTTGCAATCCCATTCTTTACTATCTTCGAGTGTGCCGAATGATAGCTCAGCAATGATTTTTCCAATCTTGGGTGATACATGCAACACGTGTGAAAAGGAGACAAATTAAGTTTTAGGTCCAGAAGCTGAATGCGTCGTTCCTTTTGCACCTCAAAGGTAAACTGTAAGCCACACCTGTTTTTCCTAAAAGCTTTTAAAACAGTCCCTAACGTGCTCATACCCGGATTGTTTTTTACCAAAACAAGGTAGTCATCTACAAATCTAAACAGCTTCAAATCCATACCATCTAGCTCTTTATCTACTGCTGTGTCAAGTTTGCCTAAAGAAACATTGCATAAGATCGGGGCGACACTAGACACAATGAAAATCCCATTCTTCTGGACGCACTAATCTTCATTCCACCCCACTAGCGTGGAACTGAGATACATGACCAAAATCTCCATAAAACCTTCTACAGACACACCACAGGCATTACGAAAAGCCACTTCATCATTATTTCCGCGATGCACTCTTGTACGCTTTGTAGTAACGGACCATGCAGAACAGAATAATACAGATCGACGACATCAATACTGAAGGCATCAGAGACTCTTAAATCATCTCCCTTTAAGTAGTCCACTTCTTCCATGGAATCGGAAACCAAAAACGGGTCAGAAAACTGGAGCGTTTTCAAATGTTTTTGCGAAAATTCGGACACGAGACGTAGCCAGGTACCCCTTTCTGAGACAATGGTTCGGAACGGAAGGTTCTCCTGGTGTGTTTTTACCGTAAAGAACGCTTCCAGCAACAAGCCTTTGTCGCCTTTTACCGCTGAAGACAGCCTGCTCAGGTTCAAGTCAGCTGAAATTTTCCGACAGACGAATAATTGACAGGCACAACAAGCGGACGACGAGAGAAATAATGGAAGCGTATAGAATAAGGAAAGGAGGGCACAATTGCGTCAGCCAAGCGTCAGTTCTACTAACAGATGCGGAATTTGATTTTTTGGACGTCACATAACCCAGTGTTTTTCTTTGTGTTACGCTTTGTTTTTTTTGTTTCTTTGTTTTCTGTTTCTTCGTTTTTTGTTTATTTTGTATTGTTTCTTGGGTATTTGTTTCACGTTTTTTTATTTTTTTGTTTTACGTTTTCTTTTCTTATTTCTTGGCACGTGTTTGTGTCCGGTTGTGGGCGCGTGCATATTTTGTTATATCACGTTGTTGACGATGACAGGGGAAGTCGGGAATGACGTACATGCGTGTGATGTATTTATTAATGTTCGCTTCGAAATAAAATTTTCAGTTGCTAGTAAGCGCTTGATTGTGTTATTGACCGTCCTGAATCTGCTGCGAACGACGCATCACTTTGCATGTACGTCCTCATGAATGGCACGCTGTACCCTCGTAGCCTCCAGCCAAAGGGCCCTGAGCCCCTTCTTGTCGTGCCGAAACACTAGCGTTAAACCGTGCTGCCCGAGCTTCATGATGAACCAACTGCTGGTCATATGAGAGTATCTCGAACGTACGATCTTGTGCGTCACCGCATTTTTTTTGTCGCTGTTACGTGTCCTCCTGTGATAAATACCAACGTAGGAAGCGACCTACTGCGCCCCCGGCTGAAATTATTTAACCGATCTCCATTCCAACCGAACCTTTCTTCCATGTTGATATAAATCTTCTCGGTCCTTTTCCAGAGTCGAAATCGGGAAACAAGTGGGTTGCTGTTGCTATGGACTACGCGACTTGGTATGCCATCCCTCGAGCGCTCCCCACCAGCACCGCTACTGACGTTGCAGACTTTTTGCTCCACGATGTCATCCTACACCATGACGCTTCTCACTAATTACTCACGGATCGAGGCCGCGCATTTATGCCCCGAGTTATCGACGATCTTCTGGACTCTTCCTCGACGCAGCACAAGTTGACCACTTCCTACGATCTCCAAACAAACGGCCTTACCGAACGCCTAAATCGCAGCCTCACGGACATGCTCACGATGTATGTGTCCTCCGACCACCATGACTGGAACCTGGTGCTACCTCAGGTGACCTTTGTGTACAATTCTTCGCACCACGACACCACTGATTATTCACACTTTTATTTGCTCTATGGCTGAGATCCGAAGTTACCACTCGACACCCTACTTCCAACCACTACAACGCCGCCAACCGAATATGCACGCGACGCTATTGCTCGTTCCGACCACGCACGTCAGATCACCCGCTCTAGACTTCCGGCTTCGCAAGTCGCCCAAAAAGCCATCTACGACAGCCGACATGTTGACGTTCACTTCAAACCCGGTTCTCTCATTCTCCTGTGGTGCCCAGTTTGTCAAGTTGGCTTATCAGAGAAGTTGTCAAGCTACATGGGTCCATACTGTATAATCCGCCAGGTAACCGGCGTCACCCATAGAATCATTCCTGCATCTGAGACCACATACCCACCTGCAACTACATCCAGTGATGCTGTGCACGTAAGCAGGCTAAAACCTTACCACCTACCTTCTGAAGACCGTAATTATTGTGCACCGAGATGGCGCTTTAACCGCTCAGGGGTAATGCTACGAAGCTGACATATCAGCAGTCAGAAGACGACAACGAGGAAGTGGTTTGTCGGTTGTGCGTGCTGTCCTCCATCTTAGATATGTGGGGTTTAACGTCCCAAAACCACCATATGATCATGAGAGACGCCGTAAAGGAGGCCTCCGGAAATTTCGACCACCTGGGGTTCTTTAACGTGGACCCAAATTTGTGCACACGGGCCTACAACATTTCCGCCTCCATCGGAAATGCAGCCGCCGCAGCTGGGATTCGAACCCGCGACCTGCGGGTTAGCAGCCGAGTACCTTAGCCACTAGACCACCGCGGCGGGGCTGTCCTCCATCTTAGTCGATGCTATACGCATCAGTGTCAATATAGATTCTAAATAGACACGCCTCGTGTCATTTTTACGTAACTATAATATGCAAAAGCAGGTACGCAATAAAAATTCTCTATAAGTCGACCATCTTGACAAGTATTTCAACACGATGCCCGAAAAGCGCAAAAAACAACAAGCAGTGAGGTAATACACGCAGCGATTGATTTACAGGGAAGGTTTTGTACCTGCTTTTCCACCATTTCATAAATTTAAAATAGTGTTCACGTGCGCAAACATTTTCCGCTCAGTAACTGTAAACTAATGTCTATGAATGTCGAAGTTATGCATATGAAAAAGAAAGCGAAAACAAGCTTTAGGCCTGCCTCGACAGCCTTGAATCTCATTGAGCCGCCCAAGTGGGCTGACTGAAGGAGGAGGAACAGGAGGGAAAGGAAAGGCAGGGATGTTAACCAGTATGGAGTGACCGGTATGCTACCCTTCACTAGGGATAGGGATGAGGGAGTTTGAAAGATGAAAAAAGTAAGAAAAAGTAGAGGTCACACACGCGTTGGGTTCATGAATACTGATGACTTGGAATATAATGACGCACACTAATTGGCGAAAGTCCGAAAAGACGCGATTTTAGTCCTCTGGAGTTGCACTGAATGATGGATGCTTCCCTGACTACTTAGAAATGAGGATGATCGTTTGCCATATTTCTACTCAAGCGATTCAAGTACTGGGCTTAAGGCGTCCAGTACTTTGAGACCGCTATGAGCAGACGTTGTCCTCATGTCCAACAAGATCTCCCGGATGGCATCCATGGGAGAACGAAGCATAGTAATGACTTTGCCATCTTTCTTATGTGTGTCATCAGCGGTTGGTGAAGACCCCTGAGTGGGCGTGGTCTGCTGACGTTCTATGGTTAGTGGATGACTTGGAAGAATAGGCCATTGCTCTGTAGAAATAGTCCTCTCCGAAGTCTTCTTTGAACTTGTCGGTCTTGTTGCGGCATGACTTAATGGTGCAGCAGTAGAGGTGGCGCTGTCGTTTTAAGCTCCCACAGTCTGAGGTCGAACGATGGCACCGACACCGCTGCCGACGCCGGACTGTTTCGGCACCATCCCTGTGGGTAGAATTGTCTGTGACCATTTGCTTAAGCACCGTGCACTCCTTCTTAATTCGAGGGCAGTCTTTCGGTAAGGCAGTGTGTGAGCCATTACAGTTACCGCATTTAAGAAATGTGGACTGACACGCATCTTCCAAATGGGGCACTGTGCACTGGGGGTACCGCAACGAGTTCGGGCATAGGCCCTTGACGTGACCTAGTTTAAAGCACTGGTGGAATTGAAGCGGCTTTTGCACAAAAGACTGAACAGGATGTCGAAAATGTCTGACTTTGACATGGGATGGTGTGCAATCGCGTTTGAAGACCAATTTCACACAGCGTGACTTCCCAATGCCGTATACCTGAGTGATGACAGTACCTTCATTTGCCGGTTTGATGAGGGTAGGCAAGTCAGCGTCGGGAATCTCAATGTTAACGTCGTATATCACACCAAATATGGATCAATTGTGAATGGGTGTAAAGGGCCGCACTTTGATGCCGCCTAGCTCATTCACTGTTTGAGTGGTCCAAGCAGATTCACGTGGAATACGTCTATGGCGAGAATATTTTTTTCTCGTATTTACTCTGATTTCCTTAATTTCATTAGGTACCACATGTTCCGAAAAGCAGAGGGTGCTTGCCTGTTCAGCAGTCGCTGGTTTCCTGAGAACTATTCCGGCACAAAGATAATGACGTGTGGTCAGCGTTCATGCCTTGACTTCATAGTCGCTGTACTCGCAGAGGTGGGCGAGGCTGCATGGACCATCTTCCTCTTCACCTTCTTGCTCCGGGCAGGAATGAAATCATCGTTGGGTGAGTTGTGTTCCGAGGTGGCTGAGTACAGCTCAGTGTCCTCGCTGTCACTGAGTGAAGTTCGTCGCTTCCTCGCAGTGGTCAGCCGAGATGACTGCTGGCCAGGCCGTCCCCTGGAAGGCCCCGCGTCCATGGCCGTAAGACGTGGAGCCGAGGCACCATACAGAACTGAAGGTTTCACCGAAAATATCAGAGAGCATAGAGAGAAGCGCTTGGATACCCGAACACTTCGTCGTCGTCCCACCTGCCTCAGCTTCGCTGACTGAAAATTTCTGAAGGCACTAACGACCCCGCACTCCTTATTTCTCGATGTCAACCTCTAAGAACAGTTTTTGCTTATTGCAGATGAGCGCAATAATCTAAGGACTCATTCTCGTTTCCTCATTCCTCTGTTTCAGCGTCTTTCAAATGCGGAGCATTTTATAGGCACACCTTGTCGCAAATTCGCTGTAGGCGGCGCCGTCAACACCCCCACTGTGCTTGCTCACGACTCTCATCTCGTGACGCTTGCTAGCGTATCTTGCCAACAGTTGCCCCCCCCCCCCCCCCATTTCTCATCTCGTAATGCCGATTCAGGCTGTGTCTGCTAGTGAAAAACTACTGCTCGTGCTGCGTAACCGTTCACTGGCCCCCTCGTATACATAGGCGTGATAGAAATAACAATTAGGCATTCTCAAATTATACCCAATAACGTAACATTCACGCGATACCACGACCACTCTGCGACACATTTACTCGGGTTTTCCTCGTGAGTAGATGCGAGCGGCTTTTTTTTTTCTTCAGATCACGTCTCTTTCATTTCCGGTTTCGCATTCAGCACACTGCAAAGCTTTGCGAACGAGCCAAAATCAACTGAACAAACTGCTCTTTTCTCTGCAGGCGCACACGCGCTCTTGAATTATTGCACCTTGGTACGCATGGGCTGCCTGCACATTCCGACTGGACACGTAGACCAACCCCTCACCTTCACCGTCCTCCGCTGCAGCAGTCACTTCGAATTAAATGCCACTGCTCTGCAAATGCTCTGCAAATGCAAATGTTTCACGCTCCCTAAAAGACGCAAGGAAGCACTGCCATCAAAGAACCAACGGAGAAAGCAGAAAAACGAAAATCTCTACGGCATTACGTTTTCTCTGTCAGATTTTATCACAGAAGTGCATTTTAGGAGGCAGTGAAGGCACCGATGTTTATTTCGCTCCCGGAATCGTTTGCATCTGCGGACTCGGCACTACAGTAAGGTGTTGACATGATACTTTCAAATCAAGCCCTTTAAGAGCACTCGGTGTTCCAACTGCGATTTGACGTCCTTTCAGTCCGAGTCCTCAATCTAAAAAAGATGCTATCGTTCTCATTTTGCAAATGCACAACAATAGAAACTGAAATCAATATGCACTTCTGTGTTTATCGCATTCCGCGTCACTGCGAATATGGGTGTAAACACTTTTTTTTTGACGTGCAAAGCTACAGCGATTTCGACGCTACACGATATAAGGTGCCAACTAACTAACAACCAATCATAAAATGCAACTCTCTTTACGCTATGGGGTAGGGAGATGAAGAGTGAGCAGTTTTATGCAAGTGTTCGTCTGTATTCTTCTCAAAACAGTCACCTCCGCAGCGCATAGATTGCGCTGGGGTGCTGATTATGCTTGTATATTTTCCGTATTGTATTAAAAAGCAAACTGCAACAAAATTTGGCACTCCGCAAAAACTCAAGATATAGGTGGGCCAGCTAGAAGTAGTGCTGCCTGCCAATGTCACCTTCAAAATACAAGCGCTTACCTTAGAAAAAAAAGCTTAAAAACGACGCGACAGTGTTTCAAATGCAAACATTTCTTAACGAATTTCGGCGACGTTGAGCGTATCCATCCATCCATTCATCCATCCATCCATCCATCCATCCATCTAAATTGGTTTAATGCCTATCTATCTATCTATCTATCTATCTATCTATCTATCTATCTATCTATCTATCTATCGATCTATCTATCTATCTATCTATCTATCTATCTATCTATCTATCTATCTATCTATCTATCTATCTATCTATCTATCTATCTATCTATCTATCTATCTATCTATCTATCTATCTATCTATCTATCTATCTATCTATCTATCTATCTATCTATCTATCTATCTATCTATCTATCTATCTATCTATCTATCTATCTATCTATCTATCTATCTATCTATCTATCTATCTATCTATCTATCTATCTATCTATCTATCTAGCCGCGTACGACTGCCCCGTCGCGGTGATCTAGTGGCTAAGGTACTCGGCTGCTGACCCGCAGGTCATGGGCTCGAATCCCGGCTGCGGCAGCTGCATTTTCGATGGAGGCAGAAATGTTGTAGGCCCGGGTGCTCAGATTTTGGTGCACGTTGAAGAACCCCAGGTGGTCGAAATTTCCGGAACCCTGCACTACGGCGTGTCTCATAATCATATGGTGGCTTTGGGACGTTAAACCCCACATATCAACCAATCAATTAGCCGCGTACGACTTTTAACTCTCATGGCCATTGAGAAAATGGTACCGATACCAAACTTGGTATGATATAACATGATCTTGATGAACCTAACTGACTAGTCATAACATGAAAGTTATGAGAACTATGTCATAAATGTCATGATTTACATGTCATGGCCTTGCTGCTCTTGCGGTGCTATTATTTACATGATATGTTGAGAAACTGGAATGGTATGGCATGACTGCATGGCAAACACAAGTGACAGACCCTAACATCAAAATTATTACATGTGTGTCATGTAACAACATGACAACATGCCACATTCATGATGCGCTCACGGCCGTATCGCTAGCTTTGCTTTTACTAAATTTGGTATTTCGTTACGTCAATGAATGACGAATGTATGTGACTGGTGCAAACATAATAATCATGAGATGTGTGTCATGTGAGAACATGAGTATATGCCACAGTCAAGGTGCCAATACAATTCGACGTGAAGCGGTGCGCTTGCTCGCCGGCGTTCATTTCGTCGCGTCACGCCGGCATTGCCATGCCAGGCGGCGGTTCTGAACTGCGTTGCTTTGGCGCATGCGCGTTTCAGCGGGTCCGGCGTCTCTTCGTCACGAAAAGAGGGAAAGGCAGTGTTGTCTGGGTAATGCATCGGCGCGAAATCCAGCATGTCACAGTTCGCACCGGTTGCCGTCGGGCCGTGCTGACGGACGCTGGTCGCGCCGGTCGCGCATGGCGTCAGACTATGAAGTGCTCGCATTTTGCTAACGTAGCGTCGCTGTACCCAGTGTGTGCGCGCGTTAACGCTACATTGGGGTATATTGAGCCTCTTATAACGCACTCGTGGCCGTTTTGCTACCTCCGCATATACCAAATTTGGTATTAAGTGACGTCTATAGATGACGAAAATATATGACTGGTGCAAACATGATAATCCTGACACGCGGGTCATGTAAGACCATGACAGCATACCACGCTCATAGCGTGCTTGCGGTCGTTTCGCTAGCTCCGCATAAACTAAATTTGGTATGACGTGATGTGAATATATGACGAAGGTAAACGACACATTCAAACATGATATTTACCTCCACCTCACAATGCTGTGCCGATTTTAGAATGACATATCAACCTTCCTCATTCGTGCTTCGCATATCATCGATTCCCACAGTACGTGGGATCCGCCAGTTTTTTTTTATTACAAAACATAGCATTGCGCGCAGAGACGTTGCGTCACGCGTGTTTGAGAGTTGGTAAAAATTTTGAGATGCGAAGATGCACTGCATGTTTTAGCGCGATGGTTTTGATGAGCCGCAATACTTCTTTTTGCTTTGTTGATTCGCGAAACTAAAGGCAACGTGTTGACCACCACCCCAACGCGGTGGTTTGGTGGCTAAGGTACTCGGCTGCTGACCCGCAGGTCGCGGGTTGAAATCCCGGTTGCGATGGCTGCATTTCCGATGGAAGTGGAAATGTTTTAGGCCCGTGTGCTGAGATTCGGGTGCACGTAAAAAACGCCAAGTGGTCAAAGTTTCCGAAGCCCTCCACTACGGTGTCTCTCATAACCACAAGGTGGTTTTGGGACGTTAAACCCCACATATCAATCAATCGATCAACGCGTCGCCCGCACTCTGGTTTTGCGCATGCGGTCATGACATAGCAAGTACTGGCACCATAGTATTTAAGTTTAATAAATGAAGTGCTCCAAGCCCATAGAAGTTTCGGAACGAAATGTCTTCGACGGAAGCGTGGATTGCGCTGTAATGCGTGTACTGTGCACGTATTGAAGAAGAGCTTTGTGGAATCTGTTGCCATGTATATATCACTCGTGTAGCCTTGATCTTCACTCTGTAATGAAGGCTGGCTTGCCGTAAGAGAAGGAAAAGTTCCAGTTATACGCGCTGACGCGTCAATATTATTTATTACACATTCATCTGTATCGATGGGACTGAGCGGCACATATATACACATCAAGAATTACACCTTAAGGGCAACTCCTAAAAGTAAAACAATAAAATCAAAAAGCGTGGTACAATAAGCTATAGGAAGGCGATAGACGCTGCGCCAACAACCATCATTATTCTTCAAAAAGCATGTGCCCATGGCGCATATATACATGCATTGTCAACATCAGACCATTTGCTACCTTCTAATTCGTTTCCGTTAAAAAAGGAAATACAAACTACGAGATAGTTCGCAAGCATTGACACAATCGGCAGAATAAACACAAATATGCTTCAAAGAAGCAAGAAGGCGTATTGAAGGTTGCAGATTTTCTGCTCGTTCATTTTTCTGGGGCTCGACGGTTTATGAATTGCAAATGGCAGTTTTTTCCGTCTGCGTGTTCGCGCTCCAACAACGACATGCACTGGCGTTGCGCACTAGCGCGGAACAACAAATGCGCGATGAATGCGCTGCATGTCAAGCAGCGCATTTATGAATACAATTATGGAAAAAAGACAAAACTTCACACGTTCGAACGATAACTTAAAAACGAGCATGCTTCACGTCCTGGCGAAGTAGCGTGCGAAGCCGTTTTGTGACAGAGTTACATCGATTTTTATTGTACGTTCTATTCGTGCTGCCAGTCTGAGGTCCTGAGATTCAGTTCTACGCGTCGTAAATCGGCGAAAAAAAATTGCTGAAACGGCAGCAATGGAGTTGCGAAAAAGCAATCAAGGACCGGGAGGTTAGAACAGACAGCGTGAGGATTTCTACCCGTCCGTGCGTGGAAAAGGAGGTTTTTTTAAAAAAGTAAATACTGACAGAAAGAAGGGACAAAACACCGCATAATACGTACCAACACTTTAGTGCCAGACCCGTTTGAAAACGGCTGCACTCACTGATGAATCCCATCAAACATAGTAGCACTTTTGCGCTTTTTTGCGTCGTCACTGCGTCAGCTCATGGTCATACAGTGCCATTACCACTGCGTTATACCCGTATATTTATAAAAAATGTCACCTGTGTCACATGTCGTACAAGTACGGTATAAGGTAGAGTTGGTAACAGTAGCCTTAGTGACATATACTCACTGGAAGTCGTGGTAGCCAAAATGTTTGGCGCACTTACTGGGGTCCCAAACTTTACGGGCCTCGCATAGGTACGTGAATTATTCTCATATGGAAAAGTGAGCTTGTGTCATATGTGCCACAGTTGAGCTACTCAAATTTGTACGAACTTCTATAAAAGCGTCCGTATCAACTTGATGTCACGATTCTAAATGATCCTTACAAAGAATAAAAGTGACAAGACAAGTAGAAAACGAAGTAATCAAGAGCTCTTATTAGACAGATAAGAGGTCAAGCTCTGGCCGATAAATGTCTCTGAGCAGGTAAATCACGCTGCGCTTTCAAGAGATATGCTTTTGAGACGCTATACATGTGCGGAAGGACGACAACGTAAAAATTGACGCAGATTTAAATCTAGCAAAACGCCTCAAAATGTGTAGGAGCTGCTCGACAGAGAATAACATAGACATAGCCTGCATATTTCCTTATTTGCAATAGTCTAATCCAAACGTTATATTACAAATAATCACTTCCCCCACGTGAAGATACCGAACGCCACACGAATACCAGCATTTCCTACATACCCGTCATGGAGTTCTACTGGTCAAAGTGCTCTACTGCTCACGCGAAAGTCGCTGGATTCAACCCTAGTCGCATTCTCAATGGAGGCTAAAATACTACAGGCGCATGTGCTTGAGTTTAAATGCATGTTTAACAGCCCCCGGTGGTCTACATTTTTAGAGCCTTCCACCACAGCTTCATTCATAATTATGTAATGGTTCTCGGAAGTAAAACTCTAGCTATTATTCTAATAGGCATTAGCCCCATAGTAGGCAGTCATATATATTCGACATAGCTTGGTCTACGTAAGCACATATACAATGGCACATTAAGATAACGGTGACCCCAAGGAGGAAAATCAGGTTTTGCGTGTTAATAAATGGTGATAATTACGCGATACGTAATACAGAAAGAGATCCCAACGCTAGATATTGAAATGGAGAATTTAGGCTTTGTTAAGCGTGTGACACGGTGAAACATGAAGTTTCATCCTGCGTAAAGTGCAGCGAGCATTGGAAGTGACGGGTGGAAGAGAGGATGCAAAGAGGGCTAGCGCTGTCTTTGGCGAGTTGTTTCCCAAGCACGCTGCACTTCATGCGAGACGAAGATGCACCAGCTCAATCACATGTTATTGCAATATCATGAAGCCATGAATTCATACACGGTGTGCACAATGCATGTGTTGAATCAACCTATTTTTATGTCTTGCCGGCAAACGCAACATCGCGCTCCAAATGTGATGATAGTAGTGAATTTTGTTTCAAACTATCAGGAAAAGTGAAAACTTTCCATACTACCGTGAAGTTGGAAGTCAACAAAGACACCAGCTGTCCCCTCGCAATCTGCGGCAGCGGATTACCGTCGTTTTCGCACTCATTCATTAGCTTTTAACCCTGTCTCCTTTTTCCTCAGTGTGAAAAGCAAATCAAAGTGACCTATTGAATGATTGATTCCATGTGCGTTGAGGATACTTACCCCCGTATTCACAAACGCTCCTCGACTCGACTTTCGCCCTTCACTTGACAGAGCTGAGCACTCTGCCACTGCTTGGCTGAAAATGACGTTGCGATGCTCGAGAATCGCACCACATTATCGCTGATATGCAGTGACACGGTGTCACATTCACTCTTACTGTTTAAGCTTACCACCCTGAACATTGATAAGACTGTTCTTAAATGAATCGAATGTTACCTTTCCCAAAGAACACAAACCGTAGTACTGAATGGAAAATGCTCCGAATACACCGATGTTACCTGAGGGGTCCCACAAGGCTCCGTCTTGGGTCCGCTATTGTTTTTGATTTATGTTAATGATAACTCTGCAGGAATTTCATCTTCTATACGGTTGTTTGCGGATGTCTGTGTTGTGTACAGGAAAATTTTTGATCACAATGATATATTAGAACTTCAGAAAGACTTATCACTCATTCATAGCTGGTGTACCAAATGAAAAATGAATTTGAATATAAGAAAGTGTGTACATATTTCATTTACCAAAAAGATGAAACCATTTCAGTCACAGTACCATCTGAACAATGTACAGTTAAAACAAAAGAGTACATATAAGTACCTAGGTATAATACTATCATCTGAAGGTTCATGGAGGCCTCAGGTTGACAGTCTCATAGCCAAAGCTGGTAAGGCCTTAAATTTCATTCAAAGAAACCTGCGATGTTCGCATGTGAATTTAAAACGTATGGCATACACTACTTGTATCAGACCTATCTTAGAATACGGTTTTGTCGTGTGGGACCCCACCGAGGAAACCTTCATTGCTGCTCTGGAACAATTACAAAATCGTGCTGCCAGGTTCGTCTTGGGACGGTACGGAAGGAGGGAGAGCTGCACTGCAATGAAGGCTGAGCTAAGATGGGAGTGTCTTTCTGACCGCCGCCAGAAGCAGAGATTAAAATTTCTTTATTGCATTTGCTAGAATAAAACTGGAATTAATAGAGAAATATTCCTACACAACCCTCATTACACTTCAAAACGTTTTAATCATAGTTGCAAAATTCGGGAATGCCCAGCTAAAATGAACATGTATGCCAATTCATTTTTTCCTAGAACGATTAAACAGTGGAACAGGCTAACTGAAATGCAAGTACATAGTGGGAGCGAAGGTGTATTTTATTCACTGCTGTAAACCCGTGTTGTAACCTGAACGAAGATGTATTGATGTGTGAACTAAATTCTACTATGTGTGTGAACGAAAATGTATTTCAGTTATTTATGTGTGAACAAAGTTGTATTGTGTGAGTGAACGGAGATGTACGTCATTTATTGATGTAACCCGCCTGCTTTAACGCCTTCGGGCGCTGCGGGGTATCTGATGAATAAAGAATAAAGACTTGCCGTGACTAGAGATGGCGCTTCAATCGGCTTTTTCAAGTGAAGGTGAAGCGTTGAGTGAAGGAACGTTCTAGAATACGGGGGTTAGACTCTGGCAGTTCCGAGCGAATGACACGTATAGGCGTACGCATGAAGGAAGGCCGATGGGGCACCCCCCCCCCCCCCCTCTGCTTAAGGGGTCAATGTTTGGGTCGCAATGTCAGCCCTACACAATGACATATTCAGAAGGGCACGGGGGGGGGGGGGGGCGCTGCAATCAAGGGGAGGGGGCGCCGCGACGAGCTTTCGTCCACGTCAGAAGGGGGACACTGCACACGTTTAAGACAAGAATCCGTTCCATAGCAAGTCCAAAAAGGCGACTGCTAAAAAGTGCACCAGTGCGAACTTTACATCGTGAGACAAAGTGGCCGAGTGATTCGTCGGAAGTGGCGCTGCCAAGTATCATGACACTTGTACAAGAGGCATCAGCTAAAACGAGGCGGCTAGAGAATTTTTGTTCTACGTGTCGTTTTGTCAGCGGACGCGGTCTACGCCAACCAGGCCGCAGATAGCATCACCGTAAAAGGCAATAGGTACCACTTCTCGCATCTATAGCTTATCGGTGAAAGTTGCGCCGCTTCTGAGGCGTGACGTTTCACAACGTGAATTACGCTTGCTGCCGCCACAGGTCAAGAAACTTGATCTCACCCTGGCGAATTACAAAATAAAAAAAGCAAAATGTATAAAACGAGAGAAAGAATGATAATAGCCACTCTATATGCGCGTCCACCTTCAACTCCTGCATGCAACAAAACACCGCCTGAGCCGAGCAAGTGCATCAAACGCATGGCGAGCTTTGTTTTTCGTATAAAAGAATGAAATCGTCTAAAAACATAGGAGATCCATAAAAATGATCGATTGATCCTATACATTCGTGACAGCGATTTCGCCATTATTGCAGGGAAAAAAACCTCGAAAGACTCGTGGACGTGAGTGCCCTGGTGCTCTAAGAGTGCATTGGCGAACCCAAAAAACGCTTTTTGTAAGGGTCAATGGATTCCCATTATTTCGTCAGAGTCCTCGGGTTATGGCATTTGACGCGCTTACTTCACGAAGAAAAAGGCTATTGCGAAGATAGACGCCCTATTTCCAGTCAGTTTACGACATAGATTCAGTTACTTTAGCTTTGGCTTTTCGTAAATTAAACGAAGCCCCTCTGGGTGGTTTGAATGATGAACCAACACAGCTGAACGAAAGCTCCACAAAATTTTATGCCCCTTTTCAAAACTACTTTGCATGCCTAGCTGAAGAACAGTTCACCAACCCAACCTCTTTTTTAAAAAACAGTGTTTAGATGCTTGCTCTATGCCACACCATGCACTTGAAGCCTTCCAATTCAGAGATTCCGTAACATCTATTTTCTATCATCTTTTTTTTTTCAGCTTTACGCCTTCATCCTGCACAATGTAGCCAGCTGGTCTGAGAACTGGCTAGCCGACTTTTTCTTTCTGTCTATATCATAGTCATCCTCCTGCCACTCCTATTCCATTTAAGATGCAAGAAAGACACTTCTTCGCGAGTGAAAAAGAAATAAAGAAATAGGTGAGAGCACTGTATTAAAGTGACTCATTCTTCGTGTTCTGGGAAGCAGCACCTTTCGCAGCAAGGTGACATTTCGCAGCAAGCGTGTGTCGTACACGATGTATACAACAGCCTTTGAGTCAGTTCGTGTAAAGGTGTGTAACGATTTTTCAGTAGGCCGTCATCATGAGAAAATATAACAATGAAAAATGGGGGAGAAGACTGATACAAACGCATGGAAACGATTGTTATTAAGGCGGCAGGTCAGCTACACGTGGTAAACTTTACATGATTCAGCCTACGATGAGCCATACTGCACTCTTAGTGATGCAAGGCTAATGTAGTTTAGTAAAATAAAAATTCCCAATCATTATGAGAATCAACGTTGTGTTAAGTAGTTTACAGAGGGATCACTGAGTTGGCCAGGAGAGAGGAAACGTTTTGCCCGTGCACGCAGTATAGAACCACTTCATGAAAAGGTCACTTCACATAGATACCAACGTACTCGTCATTTATATAAAAACACCAGGCCCGCTCGGAACGGGCAGTACAGTCAGAGGGAAAGCTGCAAGAGCGGTCTTTTTAGAGCTTTTTAAAACATTATTTGGGTAACTGCTGCAAGAACAATTTAAGGGTACCCGCTAGGCCACGAATCATTATAATTTTTGTGTAGTAGGGAAGCATTCACCACGCCATTCTTTGTCATTATTTGGAGAAGCGTGGTGCCCGCTATACAGGTGTAATGAATTTCGTGCAATTTGGTCTTTTTAATGCTGTGGCTGATGATTGATTTGATTTATTTGTGGGGTTTAACGTCCCGAAACCACCATATGATTATGAGAGACACCATAGTAGAGGACTTCGGGAAATTGTGACCACATGGGGTTCTTTAACGTGCACCCAAATCTCAGCACACGGGTCTACAACGTTTCCGCCTCCACGGGAAATGCAGCCGCCGCAGCCGGGATAAGATCCTGCGACCTGCGGGTCAGCAGACGAGTACCTTAGCCACTAGACCGCCGCGGCGGGGCTTGATGCTGTGGATGACAATGACAAATAATTATGGCTCAGGCTTATTCATTGGATTGGAGCATTCGTCGACCAACTCGTTACCCAACTCGTATTGTGTGTTCGAAAAAAGTGTAACGATTTGCAGTACTGGTACTGTATTACGGGAGACCAGAAAGCTGCCACAGTCATGCCACTGCCTTTAGAAGAAAAGTCCGACGATTTACTGGATGATGCCCCTTTGCTTCTTTGCTGTTCTAAAACTATTTATTATTCATATTAACGAGAATCTTTTCTTGACAAAAACTCCCAAGCATTTCCCCGAGGCTGAACATGGTTAAGTGCGAATACACGGGGTGATGCTATGAGGGGTATTTAATAATTCGCACTATTATACTTATTAATCACACTATGGTGCCTTTATGGTGTAATGGTTCCTGGGAATCGCAATTTGATCACACGGGGAATTTACGTTAACTCACTGGCGAATGCTAACGGATTTTAACTTTACTCCCCCTCACGACCCGCTCTCGACGCGAGACTGAGAGAGAAGGCGGGCGCGCGAGAGAGAGGGGTGCGCGCGCAGCTGCAGCGAGCGAGGAGAGCGGAGGAGCGAGCGAAGGGGGAGGGGGCATAAGGCGCGTTACTGACACCGATATCAGCGTCGCGTCCGTGGCTTATTCGGTAGAGCGTCGCGCTGCGGCCCGCCAAGTCCTCTTTCTTTTAAAGATAGAGAGAAGACTGCGGACGCCGCCGACAGCGGTGGATGGTTTGGGGTCGCTTATAAAGTGTATTCACACTTAAAAGCCTGCCTCGAGGGTCAGTTCAGAATGAAGTTTCAAGCACCGGAATGGTTCAGTAGTAGAAAACTGGACTAGTACGTAGGGGGCTAGGGTGCGTCATCAGTTGTTTTATTTTATTTAGTTTTCTTTTTTGTTTTGTGTGATAGTGGTTACAGACACCAGCCGCGACGGCATGGCGCACGTGAACCTTGTTCTGATCTCATAACCGCTTTTGCCGTAGTAAGGAATTCACATCAGTTGTCGCTATAGCATGCTTGAACATACTTTGCAGTTGCTTCCTGTGCGCTTATTCCTGAACCTTCTCTTTCTCAGCTAAACATAAAACTTGTAGGTGATGCTAGTGCCTACAAGTGTTTGCTATAGTAGCAACCACCCCTCGATCAAGGTATACGTAAACTGGTAGATACCCTTCCATAGGATACTATGCGCAAGTAAGCGGCTCATCAACAGCGTCGCCATCTATGTATTGCTAGGAAAACTAACAGCAAGCAAAAAATATAAAGATGATGTCGAGACCGGATGTGGTAGCGACGTTTCGCACTCGCACTGCGTAGTACAATAGCGATTTGTCCGAGTTGCTGACCGTTTATAAGCTTTTAATAGCGAGGCCATTTTAGGGCGTCATTATGGCTCGCCCATCGCATGTGTGAGAGAAAAATAACATGAAAAAATGGGGGAGCAAGCATGGGTCGTTAGCCAAATTGTGTACTTTTACTTGCAACATACACTAAAATACTTTGCAGATGAAGTTATACGACGTATTTCAACCACGATAGCAAAATAAATCGAAGACTTACGTTGTCTAATAGAGGAAAATCATTGAAGCGATTCAGCTGGTAGGCGCTTTTTCTCTTAGCGTAACGCATTCACCGTCTCGGAAGAAAAAGGCACGCCGGCTGTGCGCCAGTTAAAGCAGTCTGCAGTCACACGACTCCAGACTGCTTTCACGAGAACATTCCGTGAGCTAGTTCAGCTTCTCGGTCAACCCAAGTAAATGGCACATAAACAAACAAACCCACAAAAGGTACGCGTCAAACGGCCGTGCAAAAGTAACCGATGTCTCGTTGACCAGACAATGCGCCGACCCAAACACAAGCCCACATGACGGACTGCCTCAATACGCTCCTCATGTCTAGCGATCGACCAGAAAGATGAGGCAGGCAACCATTTGGCCAAGTGTTAAATAAATCATAAAGTGAATTTTTGGTTTATGATGGCATATATAGAACTAGGAGTACTCGAAAAAAAAATTCCTTTGCGTTTTTGTTTTCGTATTATGACCCTTACTCGCTCAATGGCGCTTCAATCGTAATGCTAGCGTTGATGTATGTGACAATAGGTTTTCGACCAGGTTTCATTCCTAGTTTTGCGAGGAATGTGATTTGACCTTGCCTCGACGTCCATGTGTACTAATGCATGCTTTGTGTTCAGGCCCGTAGCCAAAAAAAGTGCCCTTCCTCTCCCCCCGTCCCCCTTCTCAAAATTCTGATGGAGAGAAGTGTGTTTTACCAAGAGTAGATAATGAAGAGGGATGTTTTTCGTGGCTTTAAACAAGTGCCCTCTCCCATCCTTCTGCCACCTCTTACAAAAAAAAAAAAATCTTGGCTACAGGCACTCTTGGATTGACTTAGTGTTTCTCCGCACTGCGGATGAAGGTTTTGGAGACCAGGCAGAAATAATCGCATTGTTAAGTCTGCTTCACCTGGTACCTAACGACACAAGCTGCTCGCAAAAAATTATTTGCTCTTCCAATGAAATTTTTCAAATAATTGTCACTTATTATTCCGTCTGTTCATCATCATTCTCGGGTATTTTGGTCCACTGAAGGACGATGGTCTTCTGCAATGATCTTCATTTTACCCTATCCTGCTTGTGAGAGCTGCTTCTTTTTGATACCAGGAAACCTAATATTTTAATCACTGCATGTAACTATCAGCCTTTCCCGACTGCATTTACTATCCCTTCGTAACTATTCTATTGCTCTTATTGTGCATCCGTTGTCTGTTTTATTCATTATGTTATCAACCCTGGTTCATTTTTTTTCGCTTGATTTCGATTTCTGCAACTCCAGTCTCTTCTCCTACCCATTCGGCTGTCCTTCGATTTTTAAATGTTATTCCTATTATTCCATAGTACATTGTATGCTAAGTGGTCGTAAGCTGTTGCTCTGATCATATTTTTTTTATTCTTCACGTCTTCACCCCATATGTCAGCACTGACAAAATGCAGTGCTTTTATACTTTTCGCTTTACTGATGAAGGCAGGTTTCCTGACATTATGTGGTAGTCGCTGTCTAATCACACCCAGCCCATTAGTATTCATCAGTGAATTTATTTACTGTGATCAGGCTCTCCCCTGAGTAGTGGCAAGATTGTCGTACATATTCTTGAATATGCTCCGGTATATGCTTTTCGATCTTAAATTATTTCTGTATTGCCAGGCCATTCAACACTACCTTTGTAGTCTTCATATGTCATTTGAAGCCTACCTTAATGCTTTCACAGCTTGATTCCTTGATCATTCATTGTCTTTTATTGCCACCATTACTGAAGAGCACTATACCGTCTGCAAATAGATTGTTAAGCATACTACCTCCGTCTACTTTGATTTCTGTTTCCTCCCAGTTTAGCGGTTCAAACACCTAATTCAGACAGTAATTGGCTTTTAAAAGCAAACTTATGCTTTGATATATATTTTAGCTCAAATCAGATTGATTATTCAAGTTTGATTTTTTAAAACTACGTTTTCGAAGACATAGAAAACCAGAAGTGAGTTTTTGACCGGAAATGCTCGAAACAAAAACAAGAGTGCCATTCGTTGCTCGGGCCACTAAATTTTTTTCTTTTCAATTTCCTCCTTTTGTTGAACACTAGAAACAGCTAATGCACGCCCGCTTGGAACACGCTTACTCAACCAGGTTCCCGGACCTCACTTTCATCCAATTCTGTTTTTTTTTGTTTTTTTCACTCAGGCAACATTCACGGTGGCACTTCGTGTAACGAAAACAACTCACCAGAAAGGAGAATGTACAGAGAGGAAGGGAAGAGCCCGAGCTGTTTGCGTGAATTCCAAATAGAAGCGGCAAAAATACAAACGTTTGAATGCGATGACATAAAAGCTCACTTGAGGAAACAAGGATGTCACCAGCGTTCGTATGCAGCACTTCAGCCATTTTTTTTTTATTTTTACATATTTGCATGTCACAGTTTTCTCTGTGCCCTTGCACTTTTTTTCCAAAAAAAAACACACACAAAAGAACGGCTTTTGCGAGAATGCGGGTTGATGTTACGTTGACACGTTTCGCTCTACAGATTCCGGTATTTGGCCTTCGTTTAATTTATACTTTCATTTATTTGAGTATTTGTTTTGATCTTTCAGTTGAAGCGGCATTTCTCATGGAAAGGTCTCTGGAAAATGGCGACCAAGAACAAGGAGGCGCATGGAAGTGCGTGGCTTCTCGAGGCTTCAAAAAGAAAAGACAGAAAGAATCCACTATTTACAATAGACCGAGCTGTGCTGGCAAACATCCGGGGCTGCAGCTTCGTTTCAATTGAATGAAGCGGCGACACTGTTCGGAGCCATTCCTGGATGTCGTCACCCGCTCCTCCGTCTCGCTTTTTGCTTTCCCACGATTTCACTTATGTGTTTCATTGTTTGATGCGTTTTAGTTTCCTTGTAAGTCACAGTGAGCTAGAGAAAAAAGAGAGCAGAATTAAAATAAACGTGTTCCTTTAGCGATATGGATAGGGAACCAAGCTACAAAAGAAAGGTTGAACTTGGTTTCCTGTTGAAAAAAAATATTTGTGCTGAATGTCATTGAAAATAGACACCTTCATTGCCACAGTCTCTTAATAGAATCTGGAAGCACCTTGATTCAAGTTATCGTCGGAAGGTCCCCATGAAGAATTGCTACTGCTATTAGCCTGGTATTCTGCTAACATTCCTATGTACATTTACTAGGAACACTAGTAACACGCCAAGAAACGCAACTGTCTATGGAAGAGTCGAGCCCATCTGAGGTGAACACCTCACCAGTAATCAAGATGGCAAGACTGGAACATTCATTCAACACCACGAGAAATTTGTTTCTTATGTCACCTGCACGCATGACGTTGAAATCGACAATAATCATTTTCCCAGTCACGTATCAAACATCACTTTCTAGGAGGTGTTGAACAATAATAAGTTCACCTTAGATACGGATGTTCCTATACAACCAAATCACACAAGCAATAACTGGCATGGCAGACTGCCATTGCCATTCGTTATTTCATTCAATAACGATTATATGCAGTAAGTTCATAGCATTCACTGACTTCATACACGGTGTTAGAAAGTCTAGCTTAATTCAGTAGTTAATACGATGTTGTATATTTGTAGATTAAACAGGTTTAGTCTCACATCAGCTACATAATTGTAAAGTTCGGCTGTCTTACCAGAGTGTGAGTGGGAGCTCTTACCGTTATTGAGAAAAAATCCATAATCTGCTACAGTACGTTCAGACTGCCCGCCCGAATTCTAGAGCACGTACATCAATGTCGTCCCTGCCAGCTTCGGAGGAAATTATATCGTTTTCGCTTCCGCTTCCCAGCACACACGGGGGCCATAATTACGAACATTCATCATCGTTTCGCGAAACAGTGGCGAAAGTTTGCGAATACCTACAGCCATGCATTGTGTCGAACCGCTCAAGCTTTCAGCGCTAACTTCGTGAATTATCCATCGCGGGCAATCTCCAATGACGAAGAGCGATCTAGACGTCACTGGTTTTTTTCGTGAATTTTCGGATAGCTGGTGGCGCCTACCGAACCCTACTGCACACCGAACGTCACGCTTGTTCGCACCTTATAACACGTGCACCTGTTTCCACATGCCCTACTTTTATATCCTTCGGCACAATACAGTTTGGTGATGCGTGGTAAATACTGGAGATCGTCTCAAAACAGACAGGCACTTCGAAGTGTTATTAATATTATGAGCCAGGACTTTGCGGGCGATCCCTCTGGACGACTGGCCCGATGGAGCTTGCGTCTACAGATATTCAATGTGACCATCGTATATAAGTCTGGACGGAAGCATGAAGACGCTGATACGCTGTCGCGTGCACCTTTAGTCAATCAAGAAGAAGAGGACGATGACGGTTTCCTGGGCGTCCTTAGCTCATCTGACTTGAGCAGACGCCAGCGAGAGGATGAAGAGATTCGACTGCTCATCGACTATCTGGAGGGTCATAGCGCCGTTATACCTCACCATCTATCTCGCGTCATAACGTCTTTCTGCCTCCGAGATAATGTCCTGTACAAAAAAAAAAAAAAAAAACGCCCGTTCCACGAGCCGCACTTCATGCTTGTTCGCACCTTATAGCACGTGCAGCTGTTTCCACATGCCCTAATTTTCTATCCTTGCGCACAATACAATTTGGTGATGCGTGGTAAATACTGAAGATCGTCTCAAAACAGACAGGCACTTCGAAGTGTTATTAATAATATGAGCCAGGACTTTGCGGGCCAAAACCATAATATAATTATGAGCCAAGGCATAGCGGAGACCTCGGAACATGTATACAGTCTTGTGCTCTTTAATGTGCTTTCTCATTACACAGCATAGAAGTTCCTAAAATTCACTGGAGGGGACTTCGGCGCTGCTATTGTTCAGCAACTGTGGTAATTATGGGTAGCACACAGATTTGCCTAGTCTTCGTGCTTGCGGGCTTTGAACACACTTGTGGCGTTGTTTACTGCTGTGTTTTGCTTTTGTTTCTAATAAAAAAAAACTAACAGTTTTGATCTTCGCGAGCTAATTTGAATTGGTGAGCCTAAAAGTTCAAGGTGCTAAAGTGAAACTGCCGAAGATTTGCTGATTTTTGTTTCGCGACAAAACAGTTACAAGCCACGGGAAGTTTAACGTAGTCAGAAAAACGAATATCAGACGAATACATGTACTACCTATCACTACCATGCTCGCCCAAGCACCCTGCGTTGCAGCTTCCATAGACACTAGCACCAGAATTTCTCTAGTGTATTTATAGGAAACAGCATTTCAATTCAATTCTATCCTGTTCAGTTTTATATCATCTCAAGAATGAGGGTTAGAATCTGGCCTTAATTTTTTGCCGAAGCGACAACAGGGGCTGAATCGGTGATCAATAGACTCTTCAAATTTGCCGAGAACTCATGTGTGTGAGTCAGCACATCCGACCAGACAGCTATGTGACATCAACGTTGTTAGCGCTAATCGGAACTCACAGCACCCACAGAAGTGACGTCATATACGCGTCAAAAACGCAGGGTCGTGATTCGGGGTGTAGCCTACGTGTAGCCACACGCACAGGGCGCTGTGTCCTACGTGAATGCTACAGAGTAAATGTTGACGCTTTGGTGGGGGCAGAAAAGAAAGCAACCATGAACGGCTGTGAAGACCCGTGATTAAGCAGGCTCGTCTGCCGAGGACTGAGAATGGCACAGCAAAGACTCTTTTCGCTGCCAACAGCCCCACCTCTCGTCATCTTTGCGGCGTACCCAATTAGTTGAAGCATCACGTTCATCTGGGAAGGCGGGGAAGTGGAGCGTTCTTCTGTTAAGGCACTACTGCAGTGTACGGGCTTCTCCGCTGAAAGGGTCGATGAGGTAACGCTCGAGTGTCAGCCCCGATATGAAAAACTGGCGCCGCGCGTGGTGGAACGTGACTCATCTGTGCAAACCCCATCAAGTGTCCCCTCGTTGTGCCCACTTTCCCTGTCGCAGACGAAGAAGTACCACGCGGAAAGGGTACATTGGCAAGTATGCCCTCTCCCCCCTCACTTTCAATTTTAATATTCGCGGTTTATTTAACTCTGCTTTCGGGGTCACGCCTACGTGTAATCTATTGGTTGAGTAAAAGCAACATTTATTATATTGCTGTTATATTTATATATTGCAGTATTTATGATAGAGCAAAAGTGATACTAATAACAGTGGTATACAAAGATGTCGTGTTGAGAATGATAAGTAGGCCTAAACATGGCATGCTAGGAAGTAAACAAATAGAAAAGGAAAAGGTGTTTGTATTTGAAAACACACACATTTCTGAAGACGAACCACTTTTTTTTCTTTTTCCTAAAAAAACTAATGAACGCTGTTTCTCAATAGCTTGAATATTATTACGATTGATGCGGCTTCCATGCAAGGGATAATTGAAACACAATTTATGGGACAAAGGCAAAGGTAGCGTGAGTGAAATCTTTCTGACATGCCAGTGCATGCTGCGAGAATGGTTTCGAAGAAATGACAGAGGCATTATAACAAGATAATGACAGCTTGAGTAATGTGTTATCCACTGTACTCTCTCATAGCGGCACAGAGGGGGGGAGAGGAACGATATGGGAAAACAAGAATGTTTTCAAGACTCTGTCTTCCTTTATTCCTATTACACTTCCTGCGCAGCTCGTAACCTCCGTGCCTTCTCCCTTGTTCCTGTCCTTCCTTCGTCGGCGCATACATCACGTCACAAGGCGTTTATAATGTGGTAACTATGAAGCTGTTGGAGAGCAGAAAAAAAGTTGTCTCTAGAGCGTGCATGACTTGAAAAGCTGTTCTCACGGCAACCGCATTATCGTCAGAATGCATCTCCTACTGGCCGCAGCTTATGCGTTTTCTTCTTTATTTTTCATATGCACGTTCCCATTCACGTTGTTCAATTACATCGTAAAGGGTATTTAACAATTACTCTATGATCTATTTTTGTAAATCAATTGCTTGCCGCAGCATTACCTTGATCATCAACTCCAGTGAGAACGTCCCGTATCCTTGGTTTTGTTTACGGCTCCCCACGCCAACCCCAGTAAAAAATATACATATACTTAAAGAGGCTGAATACACGTGGTTGATCTAATAAGCCTGATTAGACGGACATGCTTAAGACCGCAAACAGTATAACGACCTATAAGTCTACATTCTGCTATTCTTGCTTCTGTATTGTTGGATATTCCTCTTAATAAAGTGCTCGTTATAAAAGCAAACATATGATAATGATGCATTCTTTGACGCATGTTTACGCAATCTAAGGAGTTTGCTTTGCCTTGTCATTGTTCGGCTTAATGAAGACGAAGGCTTTCTGTACGGTAAACCCTGAAGCCTCCACTTCTGGGTAGGCATTCTGCAAGGACACGACTCAAGTGCGCTAAAGCCTGGTACAACAGATAGGGTTCGTAGAGTTTTGCTTCAGGCGCCAGGGTGAATAAACAGAGCGTTCATCAAGACTCGTTCGGAATCTTTTCGTGAGGAACAAATAACAGAGATAAACAGTATTAGTCCACAATGATGTCTTTGCTGTCTTGCAGTAAAATAATAGCGAGTAAATAGAAGAGTTGTGGGTAAGTACAGAGGCGTACGTGCACAATGACGGAGGAGGGAGTGTGTTTTTTCAGTGCTCATTATTAAAGCGGGTCGTTAATATACTTCGCTACAAATGTCTGAAGCTTTCCATAACAAAGTGAAGACTACAATAAGACATCCATGAACAATAAACTGAGTGTCTTATGAAATCAGCTTCACAAACATTAAGAGCTTCACAAACGTCAGACGCCCAAGAAACTTTTTTTTTAATTCTTCATGTGGAAAAATAACTCGTTGGGGTGGTTGATAACGTTAATGATGATATGGAAGGTTGAACGTCCCAAAACCACCATATCAATATGACAGACGCCGTAGGGGAGGCGTCCAGAAATTTCCACTACCTGGAGCATTTACCACGCACCCAAATTTGAGCACACGGGCCTACAGCATTTTCGCCTCTATTGAAAATGCTACCGCCGAAGCTGGGATTCAATCCCGTGACCTGTGACTCAGCAGCCGATTATGTTAGTCACTCGGCTGGATGATAACTCCTTTAAATAATGTCGATGCCACAATGATTATGCTGCCGAACTTCTCCGAACTCTGTTTTTGCCATGTTGTTAATCAGCAATAACATTTGGAAGAAAGCGGGACTTACGTACGGCAAGCGCCACAAATTCGAAAGCTGGTGGGCAATAGATGAAATAACCACGTGATAAATTTGCATTATTGCAGCAAAATGTAATGTTGCTTCTGATGAAAGTATTTTAGTCGAAGTTATTCATGATAGGAACTCAGCATAGTGGAGGTAAAAGTAAGTGAATTACTCAGCCCGAAAATTCTGAGTAGCCATCCATGAACACTTTGTGATACTGCCCTTGAAAATTTTTGTGTAGACAATGACCATAGTGTTGGATAATGAAATTCGTATTTATTTGAAAAAAAAAAAAGATCAGTAGTATGTGGCATTGCTGGGAATCATAAAGCAATGGCCACCCTTCGCATTCGGTTCTCGTATTTAGCGCTCTTTCTACGAGCTTCTTGTTTTCACCATCGACATGCCAATAATAATAATAATAATAATAATAATAATAATAATAATAATAATAATAATAATAATAATAATAATAATAATAATAATAATAATAATAATAATAATAATAATAATAATAATAATAATAATAATAATAATAATAATAATAATAATAATAATAATAATTTATCAACATGTTATATTATCATTATTATTGTTATTATAAAATAATATACATCGTACAATTTTTGTTTCGTACGATGATTTTGGTTTTCCTGCTTTCGTTCCTAATATCTCCCTGCACTATATTCTTATTGATCCGTAAGCTCATGATCCCAGGATCCGTTATCCTCTTTTAAGAAGTGCAAGGGCTCTCGCTAAGAGAGCTGATTTTTAATGCGCATTCTATCTTTCATACGGTAAGAAGAAACCTTTATTAAAGATGCGGAGAAGTGTTACACTGCAGGCGAACACTGCGGGTTGCTCCCACGTGGGGACAGTTAGGCATAGCTTAACCGCCGCATCATAGGCTCTGCGGGTAGCCCAATGTCGATGCGGATATTCCGAGCTCTACAGGGCAGAGCTCCATTTCTGCTCTGTGAGGTCCTAATCCCCCCGTAGCGAGGTGCACCGCCAAAGCATGTGCTCCAAATCGCACGTTGTCCCGCAACGAGAGCACTGCGAGCTGAAGTCACTTGGGAATAGACAGACTATGAAAGCGAGATTCAGATGAGAATTGGTTTATAGCATAAAATAATAGAATAAGATAAGGACTGTAACCGTCAATGCTATCACTCTCCCATCCAAAAGATGTGACCTCCGTCACCTGACCGGCGTTTACACGAGGAAGTCCCTCATGAACGCTGCTAGGCACTACTAGATAAATGTTGTGAATATGCTGCTCTGGAATCGCGTTAACTGAACTGATGCAAGTGATGAATGGCCCGAACAGATAGTAACACAATCTAACTTCTCTTTACTTTCCCTCCAAGATTTAGGTTCCCATTAAAGAAACTCAATTAGCCAAAATTGATACAATCATCATCACCATCATCACCAGCCTGGCTAAGCCCACTGCAAAGGCCTCTGCCATGATATGAAATCAACTCGGTCTAGTGCTTTATGCTGCCACGTTATAGCTGCGAATGTTTTAATCTCATCAGCACATCTAAATTTCGTTCCCCCTCGTGCGTTTGCCGTCTGTGGGACTAGAGTCACGTACCCTTAATGACCAGCGGTTGTCCTGCCTACGCACTACGTACCTGGCCTACGTTCATTTCTTTTTCTTGATTTCAACTACGATATCCTTAACACCGGTTTATTCTCTGACCCACTCAGCTCTCTTCTTGTTTTTTAAGGTTACACCTACCATTTTCTTTGCCATCGCTCGCAGCGTCATCCTCTATTTAACCGGAATCCTCTTTTTGAGACTCCAGGTTTACGCTCCGTAGGTAAGTACTGGCAAGATGCAACTATTATATACCTTACTTTGGGGGGTTAGTGATATATTACAATTCATGATTTGAGAATGCTTGCCGATTGTAATCCACCCCACCCTTATCCTTCTAGTTATTTGGCTGTCATGGTTTGGCTCCACGGTTACTACCTGTACTATGTAGGCATATTTCTTTGCAACTTTCGGCGTCTCTACACGTATCACAAAGCGCTATTTTACGCCGAGACCATTGCACATTACTTTAGTTTTATGCAAATTATTTTTCAGATGTACTCTTCTGTTTTCAGTGTCCAGTACAATAAAAATTAGCTGTAATTCATCCCCTGAGTTACTCATTATTCATCCCCTGGGTTACATCAAGGCAATGTCATAAGCAAATCATAGGTTACTGAGATATTCTCCATTAAACCTCCTCCCTAATTTTTCCCAATCAAGGGCCCTGACACCCTCCTTTAAACATTCAGTGAATAGGATTGTAGAGGTTGGTTTGTTCCTGCCTTACACTATTCTTTATATGATTATGCCCCTTTCTTTATGGAGAACTTTATGGCTTAGAATCTGCTGCAGATATCGTTTAGTATGCATGTGTAGGGTTCCTCGATGCCCTGATTCCGTTGTGCGTGCATCAATGCTGATGTCTAGACTGAGTCAAACGCCTTCTCGTAATTTATGAAGGCTATGTATGGGGATTCGTTGTATTTCATACATTTCTCTATCGCCTGATTGATAGTAATAATATGCTCCATTGTGAAGTAGCCTGTACTAAAGTCTGCTTGGTCCATTGGTTGATTAAACTGTAATGTCATCCTAATTCTATTAGGTATTATTTTCGTAAATAGTTTGTAAGCTGGTCAGCCTGTCCTTTTTGACGACCTTCACGTCTCTTTTGTTATAAATTACGGTGATGTTGACGTTCTGTCAAGATTCTCGTACCCTTCCCGCCAAGACGCATTTCGCATTTAAGATGCCCAGTTTTTCTTAGACAATATTTCCGCCATCTTTCAGCGAGCCAAAAGCGATACAGTATGCTCCACTATTGCGCGCATTAAATGGGAATGTAAGTCCCCATTAAGTGCTTTTTCCAGGAATATGGATCCCCTAAAAGCCACGTAATGAAGCTACCATGCCTTGGTCGTGATATTGCAGCATGAACAGAGAGTACATATTAGCAGGCACGCTTTAGATACGCGGAAATGTGGGAGCCAAACAGTTGTGGCATATCTAAAGCCCACCATTTCAAACTTCATAGTTATTTTACCTTCCTGAAACACTTCAGCACACTTGATTTTGGTTTATTATATGCTTCCATTTCTTAGTACGAGTCTGCATCTTTATGGCCAAATACTGTAGTGTCGAGTCACTGCTATGGTGCAACCGTAATGGGAAGCAGCATGTTTATTTTCAACTCTTACAGCACTGGCTGTGTCAGCGCGCATCTAAAACTGCTTGCTCATCAGCATAACTTCGTAAAGTAGGGGTTAAAAACAAGCCGTAAAACTTTACGTGAGGAAGAAGTAGTGATTGAAATTCTACATACATGACGACTTCAGACGCTGCAGAATAAACTTTTCTGGATACGCGTACACACATGAGAAAGCTAATAACTAGTCTATGCACCACGAGGCAAACGCAGAAATAACCAAGAGAGCTGCCGAAATACGTATGTCATCACTCGGTTGGTGCGTCATGACGCAGTCGATAGACCTGAAGGATAAAACGATAAAGGAGCAGAAGCTCTCGTAGGGTGAACGTCTGAAAGACTAACACATACATTTTCTTTTTCTTTCTCTGTCTCTCTCTTTTGAGAGCAACGCACGCTAAATGAAGTTGGTAGGATTATATATGAAGCTTGGTTTTAATAATAGGTCGCGCACGTTCTTGACGCTTGTTTGAGCTCCTGTGAACTCTCTCTTATAGCGCAACTGACAAAGAGACGGCCTACGCGTGCAATCTGGAACTAAACAAAAAAATACCCTTATCCTACGATGAGCTAGGCAGAGTGCAAATGCCTCCTTTAATCTAGTGATCATTTTAAAGGAACAAAAATAGAAGTCTCATAAAACGCGCCGCGAGCGACCTCGCGAGTATTTCGGCCGTTCTCGCTGCACAACGCATCTTCACTTATGTTTTCATGCACCTTGCTCAACGGCGCTGATGCTTACAAGAAGTGGAGGTTTCTCAAAGTTCGCTCTTGATATTGCGCAATTTTGGTTTTTAAAGATAGTTGAGTGTGCATTGCATTAAAAGAACCCCCGTTCTAAATATTACGGCCTTTCATTACACGCTCCGCGTGTTCCTAAACTTCACTCTCCGATTTCAGCAGACTCCAGTCGTGCGTTATTTTCTTGTTGCGCACTCAACTTTTTTTATTTCAATAATTCTAAGAACCGTTTGATTTTTTTTCTGCTTATAGTTTGTTTCATGAACTAGAAAGTTTCTTCACGCACAGACGTTATTCGTTTAGAGTTGTCTTCCCCATTTGTACACATTATACACTGTTCAAAGGCATCGCTCATTCTGTTTGCGATGCCAGAAAAACTTTTTTTTATATGGACGTAGTGCCCACAGCCAAAAAACGCTGTTCTCTTATTTATGCGATGAAGACTCCTCTGTAGGCTTCTTGGACCCGTTAGCTTATTTGAAGAGCCTTAACATGTTTACATCACAATCATCACCATCATCTCACTAGGAACTTTCATGACAATAAATTTTGTTGCCTTTTGCACTTTCTTTTCACACTCTCGTGCTCCCGCTTCTTTTAAGACATGTGCCTGATCCAATATGCTGAATAGAATGTAGTAGACGGCATAGATTCCAGTAGAACACACTGCCTGTCAATAGAATTTTATAAATAAAAAGTATTTCTTCCCTTGCCTGTTTTCTCAGTACCAAAATTCACATTGTCGATAGCAGATAGAAATGTGGCATATATGCCCTCGTGCCTCCAGTGGGGTTATCAAAATAAGAAATGTCGCTGAAAGGAAGTGCCACCTTCCAAAATTTGTAACTAGTTCGCTATAACCAATACATTGCTATATCACTGTTCGTTATACTGAGGTTAAATTTGCGGCTTTCGCAGACCACCCTGCTGCAAACAAAATTTCACATTTTTTTCGGAAAGGTTGCATCTCCACTGCAGCACTTTGCTGAAGCTACAAAGCTCAGCAGAGACAAATGTCATGTCACTAGTATAAGAGGATTTTCTCGTTGCGATGAACAAAGAGGCTGATGGTGTAGCCCCAGAGTATCGTAGCAGAAAATTCTTAGCAGGTGACCGTGCCCCGACATCTGCCCCAAAGTTTTCAGTGACATAGTGGAACACTACTAGTCAAGCAGAAGGAAATACCCACCACCTCACCCCACGCACTGTAAGAAAGCTGCTGTTCAACCACGAAAGCTACGAACAGATTCCTTCTCATATACAACAATATAGCACGAGGTATACCCTAAAACGACTTTGTATACACCTAACTATGTATATAACTAACTGCCCGAGTGCAAGGGGTCATTTCTGCGGAATAGGTATGCCCTGCTCGCTAACAACCGTGTTGTTATTTTCAAGTGAAATATTCTCCCCAAAGTGCTAGTGAATAGAGCTCCATTTTAGGATCAGTGAGATGATCTACTTGTCAGTGCTTATCAGGTCGATCACAACAACGGAGGGTCCAAACTAATTCGACAGCTATGACATTCCGACCAGCTCTGGGCAAGGAAAACGGCATCGCCGAATAGGACATCTGTAATAAAGTTGAATTTTTTTGCTCTTATGAGTAATGAACCTTCCTGCGTTATTTTATCTATTTTTATCTCATGAGTTACCTCTGTCGCCTTAATACTGAGTAACAATTTCAACACACACATACACATACCCGCACTCACACAAATACAAGCTCCTAGAGAGGAGACCTGGGTAACCTGTGTCGGCCCCCCCCCAAAAAAAGGCTGCTTTTTATTCTAAGCAGTTTTGAGAAGTTCTGTAGATCATTAAGCAGAGAAGAAAATAAAAGAACTATAGGCACATAGTAGGAGAGAAAAAGAGGGAATAGTTTTAGAAGGAGGGCGGGATGGGATGAAGGAGTCATACTAGCTGATGCCACCAAGAAATTGTAAATAAGCTGACTCGGGATGCCGGCGGCTTTTAGCTTCTTTCACCAAACTGGAACAAGTATACTAGGCTCGGCACTAAAGCTTTCTTTCTCGGGACTCCTTGTATTTCACACACGCACAGAGTAAAAGTAAAAGTAACTCTTAAGTAAAAGGATTACTTTTTTTTACGACCAGGGAATAACAAAGACAGCGAAGAGAGAACAGGAGAATGCCGTTAACAGAAAGACCCGAAACTTGAGACGACCAAGAGTAGACAAGACGTCGTTTTTGAAAGCAAGAATGCAAAGAAATAAAAATAAAAGAATTCTACGCCAGAGTAAAACTCGGCAAACGGTAGGCATAACTCGAGGTTAAAAGCAATACGGCGTAAGGGCGGCGGCTGGGCGTACGCGCGAAGGGACTTGCCTTTGTGAAACGTGAACTAGGCACTTAGGGCACCGTCTCTGACTGAGAACGGTGCCACCACCGATTGATAGAGTCTGAATACAAGCCAGCGGCAGAAATATTAACGAGCCCTACTGCTCAGTCTTCGTAGTGCGGGTGACATTATGGTTTCAAACGATATCCCCTTTCAAAGGAGAGCGAAAGAAAGAAGTTTACAATACCAGAGAGCTCCGCTAGTTGATTTTTTTTAAAGAAAGGAGCTGTTTAGTAAAATGACTCCAAGTTTTCTTTTTCTTCTTTAGCTTCGAACACTGTAAGTCGAATGTCTCAACTTGTTCCACGCTTCACCTCGCCTTCTTTCTCTCAGAAAGCACTCATAAATCTTTGCCAGTTTATTACGGGTTACTGCACTGTAAGGTACGGCGGGAAAACGGGCTCCTGCTTTCGTTTATGCAAGGGCTTTCTTTCTTTCTTTCTTTCTTTCTTTCTTTCTTTCTTTCTTTCTTTCTTTCTTTCTTTCTTTCTTTCTTTCTTTCTTTCTTTCTTTCTTTCTTTCTTTATTTATTTATTTATTTATTTTCTTTTTTCTTCCTTTCTTTTGTTCTTGTTTTTATTCCGTTATTTCTTACTTCCTTGCCTGCTTTGAACCCAACAGTTCGGTGAAAACCTGCCTGTCCTGGAAAGGACATGGACGAAGAAAACCAACGAAAAGTTATACTTTTAAAAAGACGTTTAGGCTGCCCCATGGCACCCCTGTTCAATTTTTTTCTTTTTGTTATACGAAACTATCTTAAAGTGGCTTTATTTATGGTAATAAAAGAAAGGTGACCCCACTGAAGTGGCTTTTTTTTCCACAGCCATTTACAGTAAACAGATAACAAAGGCAAGAAAATATCAATGGCTTTGTTTGTATTTTTTAGCTCAAGTGTAGCAGTTTCGGGAACAGAGATAAGTGCAAAAAAAAAGCAGCTTGCCACAAAGTAACATACAAAAACCCACAAACAAAATAAAACGATAAAAGAAAGTGGTCATTTTGTCGAAACACCGTGAGCTTTTGGGCCTTCAAGCAATAAAGCGATATAAAAAGCAATATAAAAAGCGAGTGTTTTTGTTAACAAACGTCTGAAATTCATCCGACAGGAGCAGGACTTACAGTAGTAGCAGCATATGAATTGCAAGCTCTATATGTGGTGTTATCGGCCACACAAAATGTGTCTCAAAACATTCGCTTACTTTATAAAATGACAGACGTGCATGTTACTCTCGCGCGTTACACCTGTACAGATTTGACCTATTGCTGCGAACATTATACGCAACAGCGCTTGAATGACGACGAGTCCTTTACAGAAGTTGGTCAGTCGCGCATCATCTCAGAGATGGGCGTGTGAATAACATATGTACGCTGCCACACGTAGAAACCATCCAGCCTTGTGGCTACACCAGGCGCGCGTGTCCGTGCCCATCTTATTCCGCCTCTATAGTAAGGAACCTATTGCTTTTAATAAAACTTCGTGAACTTCGTCCTTAGAGCTTCTGTCACTAACACTGAGTCGAAAGGAGGGAATTTAGGCTAATGGACGTACAACCCCTAATTATCACGCTATAGCTGAAGCGCCAGGCATTCCAGTTTTCATATAGACTATGGTCAGATTTCCTTCTTGTAATATTAGGAAACTCAATGTTTTGTGCCACGTAAGAACATCCCCACTCGGTTTGAAACTTTCAATTTATGGAATAATAACGTAACTTCTACAGGTGAAAGTGTTGCCTTGCTTTTTATGTTCCTTCATCTACGTTGCTAGCTTCGGCAGAGTGAGATTTCTTGTTTTACTGAAGCTCTTTAATATTTTATGACTATGGCACTTGATTGCTGACCCGGGATCAAATTCCGGACATGTTGGCCATATTTTCTATGCAGAGCGAAATTTCCGGAGCACGTTTACCTATATTTAGGTGCACCTTCAGAAATCCCCATGGTTGAACTTTCCGGAGGCATCCCCTACGGCATCTCTCCTAATGGTATCTTTGTTCTGGGACGTTAGCCGACAGAATTTATTAACTTTTCTCAGGCCCATTGTAGTAGGTTCTTTTTACGACACGCGAGAAGCATTCACTTTAGTGACTTCCTGTAAACACCCCTTTTTTCTGTACCTGGCAGTCATCAAGCCCAAATGGTAACGGTATTGTCACACCGCTGTAACCTGCTTGTTACCGTTGCAAATATATGTACCCCCTCCTCCTCCACTCACCCCACAAAAACAAACAAATAAAAAAACGCAGTGTTGTGTGGACTTTCTGGCCCATCCCCGTTGAACATTTTTGATATGTTCACGTTTGTGTGTTGTTATGTCTTCTTTTCTTTATAATTTTCTTGCTTTCTGCCCGACATAAAATTAGAAAATGTACCTAAAAATAATTACCAGCCTCACCTTTCCGCCATCATTCAATCTAGAACGTGCTATCGCAAAGCCACGTACTTTATAAAAGCACTGTGCTTAGGCTGATCAAGGTTGCTTCGCATGGCGAAGTCGCACGTTTAGGCACGGCATGTAAAGCAGGACCAGCACGTGTGACCTGCCAGTGTACGCACACCCTGCACACCGGCAGTTGACGCTTGGCTGAAACCCTCTGCCACCGCACCCGTCCCCACCCACTAACCACGGCACCGTGTTTTCGCGCTGAGCGATCGTTCCCTCATTCTGGTTGTTCAATTAAAACGGAAGCATAATTAATGACTTCGGGTTGACATGCAATTTCCTAATGCATAAGTCATGTTGGCTTAGCCAGACTGCCGAACAAGCAGATTGGTTTGGTCAATACTTTCAACGAAAAAATTTTTTTTTCAACTTAAGGCGTAGGCATGGCTAGCCACGTGAAACTATGGCCCGTTTTTCGTACGGGCCTCCTCTCTCTGGCACGCCCCGGATCTCATGAAGGAAGATTTGATGGTTGTTCGCGGTGAGGGTGGTGTGCACGTCGGACGTCGCTGATTTGGTCTCGTCATCGATGGAGCATTTGGAAGAGTTGACAGTGGCTCGCTGTTTTTAAACATGAGGGGAAAGCTAACGCAATTTTCCACCATCAGACTTATGGCCTATCCCCCGAAGTGGGTTGCGCTAAGTATGGGAGGGACAACAACAAGTACCGCGACGATGACGATGACGAGGACAATGACTTTATTGCGTGGAATCTGCCGCGAAAAATGAAGAAGAGAAAAAAAATTAGGAGGTCTTCTCCCATTACACACACATACACACATAAAAAAAGGCTCGAGCGATGCCTTGTTTATGCTTGCCTGAATTACCACATTTATTTATTTATTTATTTATTTATTTTATTTATTGATTTCCTTCTTTTTCTCTTTCTTTTCTTTCTTTTTTTCTTTCTTTCTTTCTCAATACTCAGTGTTCTCTCTGAAGTGTTTCGTTCATCCATGTGGGAAATTGGACTTTCCTCCACGTGCTCAGCAGCGCAACGCGTCATTGCTACGGGAAACAACTGACGACCCCGCGTTCATAATCCAGGCAACGATAAAACGGGACGACGTGGAATGAGAAGTGACCTTGATAAAGGGTCAGATCGTGGTATCAGAGATGGCTGGCCGGCGATAGTGAAGAGATTGATTATTGGAAAATGGCACATAAAGATACCCACGTAACCAGTGCATCTTCGGAGAGAATCACTGCACTTGTGGACGGCAGGTTTTTTGCGTATCGCCGAAATTCGTGAGCTGTATAAAAGACTCGCTTTAAATGTGACATAAGTAGCTTATCTGTCGCAAAGTCTTTCTCCGAAATAAATAATTGTGTAGTGAGGAATTCCAAAGGCACTGACTAGTGGGACCATCTCTCTCTGAGTGCGAAGCGCGAGTGTGTGCACGAGCTGTTGACGCTTGACTGCTCTAGCATTTCTGTCCGTACCGGCTGCCTGCCTACTACCTGGCGTCGCTATTAAAGTCCCTTGCAATTGTAATGTTTCTAGATAATATATAAGAAAAAATACTTTACACACTGTTTGAAAGCAAGCGGAACAATGAGCGGATGTACAAAATAGTGGAACATTTGTGCGTTGTCAAGCGGGACACGAGTGTGTCTGAGCCTTTCGAGCTGTCTTCTCCAAGCAATGAGCACGTGCGCACAGCGACGACTGTCGAATGAGCAGAACCGAAAAACTGCCATGCCGCAAGACAAGACAATAATATGAAAGTTGAGGTGTCATGAAGAAAAAAAAAGAAGAGCAGAAGGTGACTCAAAGCGAAAGAAAAAAACCAAGCACCTAAATAACTGCTAAAAAAGGCAAGAAGGAAAAAAAAGTAACATTGCTTTGTTCCACGGAACGTGACTGGGTAAAGCCTAAATTTATCAGTGATTCGAGAACTCTACTGTGATAGCCCTATTAGTAAATACCTCAGCATTCACGGAGACCAGTGCTTAGCATTTCTTCTTTCGAAACTTTTGTAAATTTATTATGGTAACTTCAATTCATGATTTTTGTTCACTAAGTTTGTTGGCGCGCTCGTTTTGTGTACCTGCCTTTTACCTTGTCTGCGCAACTTTTTTTGCCCACTTTCACCAGCTATCTTTTCCAGCTTAATGTACAAGCGTGACATGGGTCCAGCTCTAAAAGTGCGTAATTGAAGTACAAAAAGCTATCGCTCAAAAGCATTTTCCTAAGCCTCATGGCTAGCTCTTTCTTCGTATATGTGAATTCTTCGACATTCTAAAGAAGCGGGAAAGAACGCCTGCAAGCTCCCTTTACCGCCACAATTTCTTTCGTTTACCATCACAGCATAAGTGCCTGAGACTTCACCTTTGGCTTTAAATGAATATTACTGCCACGAAAATTACATACGATCAGGAGTATTACATCCAATCATTCTGCTCACACCGTTCTCACAATTAGGAAGTGATAAACGGCAAAACTTGAAATAGCTATGTAGTGGTAATGCTGAGATGTATGTGTTTCCGTGGTTGGGGGAGGGGATGTGGCAACGCATATCTAGTATTCTAGGAGGAAACTGAGGCAGTGTAATTGATCACAGCTAATTAAGTTCAAAGGCTTGTGGAAGGTCATCACAAGATAACGGAATGACTGATTGAACGTCTAGCTGCTGGTCTATCTTTCCTAAACTGCAGAACGAAAATTCAGCGCAGGGACACCCACATGGTATAGAACAAGCCATATTGTGCCGTGTTTATGGCACTTATTCTGCGCTGTGCGTGTTCTTCCATGTCTCCTAACCAATTTGCGCGCTGTAATTCAGCATTATGAACCAAATCGCACAACAAATTATATTATAGTCTATGTTCCCCTTCCTTTTTTTTTACATGGCTCATTCAGGCTGCTTGTCCGAGTTGTTCATTTTGGTCTCAGTCATTTTTTTCTTTCAACTACAAACTGGCAGCAATAAAGAAGGTGACTATATATCCTACGCCACTCTAAAAATGACAGCCGCTGTTCTTTTTACCATGTGCTTGATTTAAAACCAAAACGCATTTTTGTCATGGTAGTAGTTACCAAAAGATTTCTCCAAACAAGCTTCCGCTGGAAACACAATAGCGTGCCAAGAAATATCCTTCTGCACAAAGGACCTCAAAATGGGAAAAGACGTGGAGGGAGCACGGTCCGTTATCGACACTGGCGACAACAAAACTGGCGTGCAAACACCCAGTTCTCTCTATCCCTATTCTTTTTCTTTTTTTTTTTGCAACAAAGAAGGTGTTTCAAAAGGATCGACATAACTGGGTCATCGATTACCTCTTGCTTTTCTTATAGGCCGGCCTTATCTCGTGGCGCCGACGCAGCGATTTTCTTTTAAACCGCATGTTGTTCATCCAAGCTTTTTGCGGCAACATTCCTCCCGACCCGCCCCTTTTATCAGTATACATCCTACAATTCTATGTAGAAACACGTGATTGCTTCGGGGAAGCGCTGCGGCTTACCAGTGTATTGGTGCAAGTGTAGGACACTGGCATTTCCCCTGGTTCTTTCCAATTTAATAATTTTATTGATTGATATGTGGGGTTTAACGTCCCAAAACCACCATATGATTATGAGAGACGCCGTAGTGGAGGGCTCCGGAAATTTCGACCACGTGGGGTTCTTTAACGTGCACCCAAATCTGAGCACATGGGCCTACAACATTTCCGCCTCCATCAGAAATGCAGCCGCCGCAGCCGGGATTCGAACCCGCGACCTGCGGGTCAGCAGTCGAGTACCTTAGCCACTAGACCACCGCGGCGGGGCTTCTTTCCACTTTACATAAAGAATCAAAATAAGATCACGCCTAACAAATCGAGTTTCTCTACCGTGATGATTTAGACATTTGCTTGCTTTTTTTTCTTTGTAAGAATTGTCTTTTTTATCCTTCTTTAATTTCAGATGTTGAAAATGTCCACCTTCCATTAACGTATTATTCTTGACTTCATTTTTTCTTCAAACACTTTGCTCTTTCGTTGGTAAAAGGTTTGGCACAATCTGTACTGCGTCCCAACGGAGGCAGTGAATGTCACGAGGAAACAATATCGTGGAATATTTATCCACCAATAAGTTCCCCACTCGAGAGATCCCAAGTGGTAGATTGGACGCAATGGGAAAACCCAGACCTTCCCCAACCACATTTACTTGAAAAGGATATACCCAGATGTCTATTCAGAGGAAACTAGCAAACTGCGCGGCTGGACTAACGCATCACATAGGCAGATTCTCGGCGAATGCGCAGTTTTAGCAGAAGAAAATGCAGTCTCCCCATATGAGGCTGCGGTGCGGTGGACGGCTGCGCTGCGTCACTCCAACTTCCAGTGTCAACTGTGGGCCATCCAGCAAGCCCGCAAGGCGGCGAGGAGACAGGGTCTCCGGTCCTGCTCGGGGTGGCCTAAGCCCAGGCCATGATTTTGTCGGAGTTATTAATAATAAAGTTGATACTACCATCACACAGTATTGTTTATTTCCAATTTGACGTATGGCACCAAAGTTTCCTTTATTCGGTGCTAACTGAGGTATATTTGCGTTAGAAGGCAGTTTTCACTTTCTTGCAGGCCATCTTTCTCGACGAACTTGAAAGTTAACAATCACTAATATAGCACTCGTTTTTGCCATTTTTCTACGTTTGTTATTTTAATTTATACCCTTATGGTTAACGCATTAGCACTTTTGTGGAATACATCTGTAGCAAGAGAGGAAGACGGGACGGCGGCCAACGTGGTCATGTCGTTCTCTCGACCCTTTATTATCAAAGGCGATTGCCGAAGCGGAGCGGCAGCAGCTGCCACGTCCGAACCACCAGGCCTGGTGCTCGTTCTCCACGCTCGCGCCACGAGCTCTCGCATGAGCTGCACGAGAGGCGCAGCGTGGGGGCTAGAAAAATGACGATGATGATGAATGGCGATGATTATGACGCTACAGGTTACTCCCCCCTGCAGAAATGAAGCCGGAATTAAAATAATGAGAGCGTATATACAAGCGAGTTAGGTTCGCAAAACGAAACGAGGTCCATGAGCAGTCCAGGTCGTCAACGGGAAGGGACAATCAGCAACCAGTGGGTCTCTGGCGGGTGACACTGGGAGAAACGCAGCGGGCAAAGATGGCAGCGCCGGGTCGCTGTGGCCATAAACACGAGCGTCCCACGATGACTTGTCGGGATCATTCGAGAGCGCACCCGGTGCTTCGAGAATCCGTGTCTGACAAAAGTACACACAGGTGGAGCTGTGGGAGGGCGCCGGAGAGGCCGAGCCCGTGATGGTGGCGAGATGGTGCTATGCATTGAAACGGAACCAGGACGACCTAGTACTGAAACTTAAAGGATGCGGCGGCGTCTTCAACAGCACACATGACGCCGACATGGCTGTTGACAAGGCGCAGTGGGCTGGCAGTTCTGGCCCGGACGTAGCCCTCGATGGAACACCGACCTGAGCGTTGCATTGTGGCTGACATGCCGGCGCGGGTGACCGAGTCGACGGGCGTGGAAACGCCGTGAACGAAATAGCGCACGGAAGTCACTTCAGACAGTTAGGTCTACTGTGACCGGTCTGCCGATGTTCCGCGCAAAGGCGGTAGTCGCCTGGGTCATGGTGCGGGTCATGTCTGAATTCAAGGTAGATTGTTGCGTTGTGGTGTCGCCCTTCCAAGGCTCCGGAGGTTGGCCATGGGATCCGGAAGGCATGGGCTCTACCGGAGACTTGGTTGGCGCACCCGTGCTTGTTGGGGAAGCCTGGTGGATGTCCGCCTGTGTGGTTGTTATGTATTGTGCTGGCTGTTCTGCCATTAGCAAATCTGTCATCTGGGCCTTGGTCATTGTAGCAGCATCTCTGATCTGAAGTTCTGCTGTAGCATGTCGCGGGCAACAACTTCAGCTGCGGGAGACGTCAAGGTAGATGGTAGTGGCTGCTTGCAGGATGTGCAGATTGCCATGGTTGATGGAAGATTATGTTCATTGGATAATGTCGACAGTGGAAGCTCCGGGATCGGGTGCCGAATAATGGGTGAAAATATCTGGTGCTCAGACTTCAAGGTGCACAGCAAAGTAGCCGTCGTGGAGTCTGGGGTCGCTGAGGTGTCGCGTGCCGTTGATGTCACGGAAATTGTGCATGTGGCAGACACCTGCGGTGAACCTTTGTACGTGAGCGCCTACGGAACGCTGCTCTCGGTGGTGTAGTCAGTGGAAGTGCGAGTGTCTTCTACCTCGTCGTCATGGTCGGGTGCAGGATTCAATGTTCCTGTTACCGGATCTGAGGTAGAGGGAGTCGTAGCCGTAGTGGTGAGGTCGTGGTTATTAGAGGGCTGCGTGCCGGTTGGTAGCACACGTTGCGACGCAGTGAGAGCCCCAAAGTCGCGGCACCCTGGAAGCGGTCGGTACGTGAGTCCGTAGCAGGTGAGCAGCGCAGTGCAGAGAGCGTCACATGGCTGCGGGCTCGTGATCGATGTGGTAGCAAGTTGGCGAAACTCGACCGGCAACGCGTCGAGCAAGATGGCGTGCATAAGCGGCTGGTCCGCGACGCCATTCACAGCGAGAACGGCGTCGAGCCGCATGAGCCATGCCTGGGGTAAGGCCGGGTGGAACGGCGGCACTGGCGGGCAGAGTGGCGGAAGCATGGCAGCTGGTAGCTCACCGAAGGGCGTGTCCTTGAGGTCACCAATGTAGCAAGAGAAGAAGACGGGACGGCGGCCAACGTGGTCGTGTCGTTCTCTCGCCACATTATTATCAAAGGCGATTGCCGAAGCGGAGCGGCAGCAGCTGCCACGTCCGAACCGCCAGTCCTGGTGCTCGTTCTCCACGCTCGGGCCACGAGCTCTCGCATGAGCTGCACGAGAGGCGCAGCGCGGTGGCTCGAAAAGTGACGATGATGATGAACGGCGATGATGATGACGCTACACATCAATCGATAAAAACACTATCGATTCTTGTTCTTGCATCGGCAAAATCATAAGCAGAGTGGGAAGAAAGGAGGAAGAAACGGTAGAAGAAACAAGAAACGTGACTAAAGCTTCCATACAATATTTTATTCATTGCCATTATTTTCTACTCACTGGTCTTTTAAGGCTTGAGTTAGTCGTTTAGTTTGACAGTACTAAGAAAATAGACCACCTCCTCGCTATCTCGTACCCTGGCTACAAGCACACTTTACGCTGGCAAGACGTCGGTCCCTTGTTCAGTTCTCGAATGAGGGTAAGTTGTACCTGTGCAATGAATTGTCTCCATATTTTTTTAGGCACGAAGCCCCTCAGTTCCGAGGCTCGTCTTATCACGGCGTCCGTTCAAGGTGTTCGTTGTGACTGCACAGCCTTGTGTAAATCGAGAACTGCGAATAAAGATAACCGTAGTTACAGTCAAAGCATCTGTCGATTACGCGTATAAGGTGTCCGATAAAAGTCATTTACAGCGCTCAAAACACTTTTCAAAGCATAATAAAATTATATATAATAATAAATAAATGCAATATCATCTTGAAATCATCATGTCTGGCTATCACAACTCTGAAGCATGTGCACAGTATGATGTTGAAGGGGTCGATACGCTGTGCATTGTATTTCATATGCTGATTTTTCATATGACAGTGCAGCCTCATCAATTGCGAGGTCCACAGGACGTATTTGAGCTCTCCTATAATAGAGTACCCTAAATGGTTAACCACTTTTTAAAGACGTCTTTCTTGGGGGTCTTTGATGGAAAAATTTTGGTTGCTCTGTCTGTCTGTCTGTCTGTCTGTCTGTCTGTCTGTCTGTCTGTACATTTGTCTGCTTGTCCGCTCTTAATGATACCTTAAACGGCGGACCGCATCCACAGCGCCCATCAATAATGCTCAAGGTCCAGCGTTCATACTTGTGCGATTGTCAAAAAAAAAAACAATCATTGCACATATCTGAGGTACCATAACAACATGTCGATGTTTTGTATGTGTGCTTTTATACTAGAAAAGGCACTCACAAGTATTTATAAAGACCGTAGCGTTAAACACGCTGCGCTGACAGTGCGAAACGGTGCTCAAAAGGGCAAGTGTTACCAACGCTTTGCTAAAACGACACCGTGGTGACACCTGCCCGTCGCTTTACGTTCTACACCTTATCGCCTCCGAGAATGGCACGCATCTTTCTCTGCAGGCGCGGAGGCCTTCCTTCGTTTTCGGAGATAACTACCAGATGGCGCTCTTAGCTAACGTGCCGAATGCGCACATAGAAGATATAGATGGGTATACCGACCCGACAGGCAAAATGATCATAGATATGTGTGAAAGGCTTGATTTGATCATTTGCAACAGTACCGAGAAGTGTGAAGGGCAAATTACATGGCAGGTAGGAAGGCTGCAGTCGACGATCGATTACGCACTAATGTCACATAGGATGTATGATAAGCTCAGGGGTATGCGCATAGATGAAGGTGGCTCCAGAAGTCTGGGTAGGATCCCAAACGTATCAAGCTAAGTTTTCGAAGAGCACTGAAAGTGGGAAGGGGACAAGATGAGCAACTACAGGAAAATTTTTATTCAGAAAGGCACATTGAAATAGCCACTAAACAAATTGAGAAAGTAATCACTGAGGATAATTAAACAGTGTGGACATACACGAATCTAATTGGACTATTTGAGCTAGAGCTTGCTAAGACACGTGACAAGTCAACCCGGAAAAGAAGACAAAAACCCAAAAGTTGGTGGGATGAAGAAGTTAAAAAAGCCATAGCAAAACGTCAGCAAGCCTCTAGGGAACATAGACATGCTAAGCAGTGGGGTGAACAGACAGATGATGTTGAAAGAAAATGGAAAATCTTTCTAAGCTGTAGAAGGGATGCATCCCTTCTGATCAATGAAAAGATTAGAAGAAAGGTAGCTCAGTGGCTGGCAGAAGTACATAAAAAATAGAAAGGCAGCTGCGAAATTTTGGGACCATCTAAATTCAATAAGAAATGAGACGAGCCTAGAGCGGAAGTTTTTTACTACAGCTCAGGGTGCTAGACTAGAAGGGGATGAAGCTATTGAATATATAAGAACAAGAGTGACAGAAAAATTTCAACAAAGAAGTGCTTTATGCGCCACAATAAACAAGGATGAATCAAGTGGCGCAATGGCTCCATTTTCACAACGAGAGTGGGAAAGGGCTGAGAAAAGGGTTCCTAGTAGTACATCAACAGGCCCAGATGGCATTCTAATTATGCTGATAAAGACATTAGGTCCGAGGTCTAAGCTGGCTTTGAAAGGGGCAGTGAGCAAAATAATTGTCGATGGTGAAGTTCCCGATGAATGGAAACTTAGCAAAATGAACATGATCGATAAAGGAAAGGGGGACAAAGCTGACATAAACAACTACCGTCCTATAACAGTGACATCAGTGGTCTACAGGCTGGCGACGCAGATTATAAAGGAAAGACTGCAGGCATGGATAGAGGATGAGGGCTTGCTGGGGGAACTGCAGAATGGGTTTCGGAAACACAGGAGGTCGGAAGACAATATGTTCTCACTGACGCAGTGCATTGAAACAGCAGAAAAGGAACACAGGCCCCTGTGCCTAGCAATTTTGGATATCAAGGGAGCGTACGATAGCGTGGTTTAAGAGGAATTGTGGGGAATACTGGACACGCTAGGCGTAGAAGATTTAGTCACTAATCTTTTAAAGGATATCCTTAAAAGTAACAAGGTAGTTATAAAGTGGGGAAAACAGGAAACCAAGCCTGCAGAGGTAAAACGGGGGCTTAGGCAGGTGTGTCTCCTGTCACCCTTATTATTCATGATGTACCTACAAGGATTAGAGGTCAAATTAGAGAGAAGTGGACTGGGCTTCAACCTTTCTTTCGTCAAACAAGGAAAACTCATTGAATAGGCACTACCAACATTGATGTACGCAGATGATATAGGGCTAATGGCCGACAACAAAAAAGATTTGCAGAGATTGATGGACATCTGCGGTAATGAGGGAGATAGGTTAGATTTCAGATTCAGTAAGGAAAAATCAGCAGTCATGATTTTTAATGACAATGAAGGTAGTGGGTTTAGAATACAGGAGGTGACGCTAGAGATGACAGATAAATACAAATATCTGGGCGTATGGATAAGCAATGGGACCGAGTATCTAAGGCAACACGAAATATACGTGATGATTAAATGTAACAGGAATGCAGCGTTAATGAAAAACAGGGCACTGTGGAATTACAATAGGTATGATATTGTGAGAGGAATATGGAAAGGGGTCATGGTTCCTGGTCTGACGTTTGGCAATGCGGTCTTGTGAATGAGATCAGAAGTTCAAGTAAGACTAGAAATTAAGCAACGTGGAATAGGTAGGCTTGCCTTCGGAGCTCACGGGAATACACTAAATGAGGGAGTACAAGGTGATATGGGATGGACATCATTTGAGGGCAGGGAAGCTATCAGCAAGATAAAATTTGAGAAGCGATTGAGAGAAATGGAGGAGGAGCGTTGGGCTAGGAAGGTATTCAGCTACTTGTACATGAAGAATGTCGATACAAAATGGAGGAAGCAAACCATAAAATTGACGAGTAAATACTTAGAAAACAACAGGGGGCCAAACCCAAAAACATTATTGGTTAAGAAGGTGAAGGAAGCTGAGACCGATATGTGGAGAATTGGCATGATTAAGAAGTCCACACTAGAGACCTATCGAACTTTTAAGCAGGAAATTGCCAAGGAAAGGATCTATGATAATACTTGGGGTAGTTCACTACTGTTTGAGGCCAGGACAGGAATATTGTAAACCAAGACTTATCGGACCAAAAACGAAGGGGTAGACACGGTACACAGTGCATGTGGAGAGGAAGAAGAAACTGCCGAACACTTGATAATGTTCTGTAAAGGGCTTTACCCTATAGTTCAGGATGATGGCGCAGAGTTTTTAAAGCACTGGGGTTTAGAGACAGGGAGGGCAATATAGACGTTAAGCGGGCAGAATTAACTAGGAGGAGGTTATCTGATTGGTGGCTAAAGTCGAGGCACGAGTGAAATTTAAACCCTTTACTTCAAAGTACGAAACACCAACCTCACTTTTTAAAGAAAAAAGAAAATAAATCTAGTTTTTGGTTCATTAGGTATTACGGCTTGGTGGTGCTAGCCACCGCCCGATCTATAGGGTACAGCCATATCCGTCCGTCCGTCCACCCGTCCGTCCGTCCAATGAAGCCATTGCGCCAGTAGATTCATCCTCGTCAATTGTGGTGCATTAAGCACTTCTTTGTTGAAAACTTTCTGTCACTCCTGTTCTTATATATTCAATAGCTTCTTTTCCTTCTAATCCATCCATCCATCCATCCGCCCGCCCGTCCGTCCGTCCGTCCGTCCGTCCGTCCGTCCGTCCGTCCGTCCATCCATCCATCCATCCATCCATCCATCCATCCATCCATCCATCCATCCATCCATCCATCCATCCATCCATCCATCCATCCATCCATCCATCCATCCATCCATCCATCCATCCATCCATTGAAGCGTATTCTAGGCCCATAGAAAAAAAGGTTAAGTGCGTTCACGCCCCAAAAGTGCTGCTGATATTCTTGCGGGCCATGAGCCTGAACGAAACTTACAAAATAGTGTACTGGAGGCTTCCAAGGACCGGGCTCAACGCGTCCAGCACCTGTAGGCCGCTCCTAGCAGTTGGCGTATCGATGCTTGTCAGAAGACTTCTGATGACACTCACAATGGATCGCGGCATAGGAATAATTTGACGATCTGCTGTTGGAGCCTCGTCATCAGCAGCATTGGCTTTCGCGGGGAGCAGAGAGCGGGAAGGCTGCTCGGAAGGCCATGCGTTCGCAAGTATGGGCCAGTCTTCAGGAGAAAGTCTTCGTGATAAAAACTTGTGGCAAAAAATAAATAATATGTTAACCCACCCCTTATGTAATACCCCCCCGAGGGGTCTTTAAGGAAATAAAGTTATGTTATGTTATGTTATGAAAGAGGCTTCGCCGGTGGAGGTATTCTTGTACTCTCTGGCTTTCTACTGGATGTTGATGGAGGCTTGCAAGCCTCCAGTAAAGCCATGGCCGACAATCACAAGTTGATCCGACAGGAGGTTAGAGAAGCGTCGATTTTTCAGTGGAACGCAAGAGGTCTGAGATCTCGCATATCTGATTTTCGCCAGGACGTTTATCTGTACCGATTTCCTATCATAATTATATGTGAACCGAAATTATCGCACCCAATCAGACTATCCGGCTACGAGTCATTTTTCTCCTCAAGTGACATCGAAAGTAGCAAGGTTGTTGTATTTATTCGCCGGGAGCTTACTTACGTCGTCCAGTCAGTGCAACCTCACGACGGCAATCAGTATGTGTGCTTGTCTGTTAAAAAAGGAAAGGTGACATTCGCACTTCTAGGTGTGTATATATCCCCATCAAGTCAATTAGACGCCAACAAACAAGACGGCATATTAAGGGCACATCCGGGTCCGTGGGTTATCACCAGGGATTTCAATGCGCATCATCCCATCTGGGGAACCTCAAGGCTTAATTCAACAGGACGACGTCTAGCATCATTGGTTTCCAGCCATGGTCTCGTGCTTCTGAATGACGCCAGTCCCACGTTTTTGCGAAGCACTACATATAGCAGCTGCCTTGATTTGTCCTTTGTTTCACGCCGAGTTGCTACACGGGTAAAGTGGTTTTTGGACATTGAAACACACGGAAGCGACCACATTCCCACTTACCTGAAGATTAATGGTATCTCGAACACGTACTCCCCTACCACAACACGAACAATAGATTGGACTGTGTTCAAAACTCAACTTGAGGATGCTTGTGAAGAAGGCCTGTCCAATGGTCTTCAGCAAGCTATTAAGGAAACTGCACATGCGGCTATGCGCACAATAATATGCTCTTCGAAGTACTCTGAATTTGACCTCGAGCTGGAGCGAGGTCAAATTCAGTGTACCTCGAATTTGATTGACCTCGAGTTAGAGAATAGGCGCAATAGCGTGTGTGCCTTTTGTAGTGGGTGTCCTGCTCCTGTTTTAAACCACAAAGATATTGTAGTATTCCCTTGTTCTGACGCGATCTGCCAATGGGGGCCTGTACCATGCATTATTACTGCTATATTTTATGTTGCAATGGGAATCACGGACGCGTGTTCTTGTAAAGCATGAAATCTACTTTCGCTGCATTTCCAAGCAGAGGAAGGTCTTTTCACTATATTCGCAAGCAGACAAGTGGCTGTGTGGTAGAACATCTCCTTGACACGCAAACGACCCTGGTTCGATCTCAACTCGGACCCAACGATTTTAATTTGGTCCACACTCTGAACCAAAATTTAATTATTATTAATTTCATTTGCATACTTCCTGGTTTTTCGGTCATGCATAAGATGACTTTTTGCACACAAACAACGACGCCGACCCCGACATCGACAAACACGTTTTTAATTGCTATAGGCACCTGGCAATGCAGTTCACGAGATCTGATGGTAGTGCCAGAACACACAGCCTAGTGAGGAGGCGCAGCAAAACCGAGTCTTTCGATGCGTAGCCTAGCGAATAGGCGCAGCAAACCGGACTTGCACGTGCACATTATTTTCTTTCTTTAGTTGTGAACAGGGAGTTAGGGCTGATTATGTAAGCGCCCAGGAAGCGTTCTTTGAAAACGTGCCAAAAAATCACAGCATATCCACGGAGTGAATGATGATTGGTGGGGCGCAGCGTTCGTCAGTCTGTCTGTCCATTCGTTCTTGCGTTCGCCTATCTGTGTGATCCTTGGTGCATCCGTCCGTTTGTTCATTCGTCTGTCTGTCCGTCCATCTCTTTTTGCGGCCATCCCTCTGCCTGTCCATCCGTCCGTGCGCCCCTCTGCCTGTCCGTCCGTGCGTGTGTCAGTCTGTTCGTCCGTCCATATGTCTAGAGAAAACTCCAAGCACAGCCATCTCACATCTTTTCATGATGTATTCATCAAATACAAGTGCCCCCATCCATCAGACATTGTAAGGACCGCTATTTCGGGTATGTGCCACTGGTGGTTACGTACTACGAGGGACGCACAAGCCACGCCATAAGGAGCTTCGCTCCTAAAAGGGCATTGACACTTCAGCGTCTCAATGTGTTCAGCGAGAGGGTCATTTTGGTATCCCTGGCGGTAGGTACCAACAATGCTGAGGTGGCCCAAAAAGCTTCGTTGTGCCCCCTGGTTTACTGTCGGGTGCATATCGCGTTAATATTGCAGTTATAATGTGTGTTACAAGCGTACACTGCCATCGGGCGTCCCAACATGTGATTATCAACACTTCATGGTTCAACACCAGTCACTCGCTACAAAAAGCACACACGTTACTGCGCCCATTCGTTGGGAACTTGCACAACATGTTCGCAAAGGTATCATGCGCTAAGTGCATGAGGAACGCACTAGGGACAGGGTATTGCTATCGCGTTCAACTCTATAGAGGTGAAGCTTGAAGGTCCTATGATTTTTTTTAGATGCGGAGCATCTAATACACGAGGCTTGTAGTGCGGCGGCGTCCGCAAGCTTCCTCCTCCTCCTTCCACCATCTGTGCATCCCTTCCTCCTCTACACACCGCGCACGCTTCACTCCTCCACCATCTGTGCACCCTTCCTCCTCTACACACCGCGTGCGCTTCTCCTCTTCACGAACATTCGCTAGCTGTATAATGTAGCGCGCATGCGCCGTCACGCTTCGAGAACATCGGCAGCTGACGCGCGCGCATGCGCCGTCGCGCTTCGAAAACATCGGCAGCTGACGCGCGCGCATGCGCCGTTGCGCTTCTCCCCCTTCTCGAACATTCGACAGCTGACGCGCGCATGCACCGTCACCCACCATCTGTGCCGCGCGCGCTTCTCCCCTTCGAGAACATTCTACAATTCTCCTGATTCTCCAGTGGACGCGCATGCGCCGTCGCGCTTCGAGAACATTCAACAGCTGAGAGTGCATGCGCCGTCACGCTGTATATATACTCAAGGTCCGCGCTCGCTCGCTCAGTTGCCGCTCGTCGGTTGGTTTGTACGGCGCGTCGACGTCCAAGGTCGCGGTGAAATGAATGCCAACGAATCCACAAACACAATGATCGACGTCCCTTCGACCAGCGCCGCCCTTTCGCATACGTGTGTACGTGTTCACTCATTTAACACCCCCTCCTACAACCACGTTAACCAATTTAGCCATCGACCCAAGTAAGTCGCAATTTAACACCCCATTTCACAACCACGTTAACCAATTTAGCCATCGACCCAAGTAAGTCGCACTTTAACACCCCGTTAACCAATTATATGCTCCGCATCCTCCTCAGTGTTCCCCCGAGGGAAGCTGCGGGCAATCTTTTTTTCTAATAACGGAAGGGCTCCTGAACCTTTATTCGAAGTGGACCACAAAGGTTCGTGGACGACGCGAACGCGTGCCGAACTAAAACCCCTTCGTCTTGGGGAAGTAACGGTGGTGGTGGTAAAAAACATTTATTTCAGAAGAAGTTTACTAGAGAGTGCCGACGTGGCCCATCGGCGTGCTAGAGTGGCAAGACCCTATTCCGGGACGCCAGTGGAGCTGGAAGCTGCCCTTGCGCGCTCCACCAAGGAGCGTTGTGCAGCCAAGGTAGAGCAGCCGAGCAGGTGCTCCTCCCAAGCCTCTCTAGTTGGGATAGGAAAAGGGGATGAGAAAGGGACGGGATTAACTGGGCACGATGCTACGACGTGATATGTGTCGGCGAGCACATGACAGGTCGAGCAGGTGCCATTGATTTCCGGCAAAAAGTGCCTGGCGACCGCCGGACTGATAAAGGTGTTCGTCTGCAGGTGGCGTAGCAGTCGTTCGTCCGCTTTCTCCAAACCGCATGCGGGGTCCGGGTAGAGGCGGCGCGAAGCCCGGTAATAAGCCAAAATTTCGCGAAAGCGCGTCAGGTTGGTATTGCCAGATTCCGTCTCGGGACATGGAGGGGCAACGGCCCGGACAGGAGAAGCGCGGGCAGCGGCATTTGCCGCCTCGTTGCCGGGCAGGCCCGAGTGGCCTGGGGTCCACACTATACGAATGGGATGAGGGTTAAAGCGCCAAGAGGCTGCCTGTAGTAGGCTAGCCGCCAGCGGGGCAATGGAACCCTGAAGGTACTGAGAACAGGCCGAGCGCGAGTCCGTCAGGATGGTGCGTGAAGCAGGGTGAGAGGCGGCCAAAGCTATGGCAACCTCTTCAGCGTGCGTTACTGTGTCTGCTCGAAAGGAGAGGCCATCTACGTGTTTGCCCTCTGTAATCACAGCAGCCGTGAAGTGACCCGAGGGGGAGGGACCCGAGACGTCCACGTAGAAAACACCAGGACGATCGGAGTGTCGCGTATGAAGGGTCGCGGCGCGTGCTAGTCTACGGCCAGGATGGAGGTCGGGGTTCATATTACGGGGTAGAGGTTCCACCCATAGCTTTTGACGCCAGAGCTCTGGTACCGGCTCCAGAGGGTCTTGGTCAGATATCGCGTTAAGGCCAAGTCTGTGTAGAAGACGGCGCCCTGAAGGCGTCTGCGACAGTCGATTGATTTGGTTAACGCGATGAGCTTCGCGCATCTCTGCAAAGGTGTTGTGTACCCCCAGAGCCGTGAATCGGCTGTTGGAAGTTGCAATAGGTAGGTCCAGAGCGCGTTTGCACACTGAACGAAGAAGGACGTCCAGCTGGTGCTCGTGTCTACGACGCAGGCGAAGGTAAGACAAGGCGTAGAGGACGCGACTGGTCACAAACGCGTGGGCCAATCGGAGGGACTGAGACCCGCGGAGGCCGCCGCGCTTGGTAGACACTCACCGTATCATGCGGCTCACCTGTTCGCTGGTGCGTCTGAGGCCTGCTATTGTGCCCTTTGGATCCAAGGACGATGTGAGGTGAAGGCCAAGAACCCGAATATTTTGCACTGACGGGACGGGCCCGGACGGAAGAAAAATTTGAGGCGGCGGTAGCGGAGAGACTGAAAGAAGAGCCGATTTAGCTGGAGAGCACTTCAGGCCGCATGAACCTGCGTAGGTGTCCACCAGAAGGGCAGCCTTTTGCAGGCGTTCTTCGATTTGCGCTAAGGAGCCGGTGTTGGTCCAGATTGTGATATCGTCCGCATATAGTGCGTGTTGTATTCCCTCGACCTCGCTTAGAAGAGAGGGGAGGTTCATCATCACCAGGTTAAAAAGCAGAGGAGACAGGACTGCCCCTTGAGGTGCACCCCGCGTGCCTAATAAGTAAGGGCCATGTTCGGTAGAATTAAGGCGAATGAAGGCGGTGCGATGTGATAGAAACGCGCGAATGTAGTTGAAAGTCTTCTGCCCGCAGTTTGTGGTAGACAGGTTAGTGAGTATAGTGCTGTGTTTGACGTTGTCGAACGCCCCGCGGAGATCGAGAGCGAGCACGGCTTTATGGTTATGGCGCATAGTAGTCGGCTCTATGATATCGTGTTGAAGCTGGAGCAGGACGTCCTGCGCCGACAGATGTGGGCGAAAGCCAAACATCGTGTCGGCAAAGGTCCTCCTGGCCTCCAAGTAGGCGGAAAGGCGTTCGCGAACCATGGTTTCCATGAGTTTGCCTGCGCAAGACGTAAGTGAGATGGGTCTCAGTGCCTCAATACTAAAGGAATTTGCCGATTTGGGAATGAATGTCACGACCGATGTGGTCCATTCCGTTGGAAGCGGAGAACCGTCCCATATCGAATTTATAAGGTGGAGTAGCGAGAGGTGTGCTTGGTCGGGAAGATTTGCCAGGAGCAATACTGTGATTCCGTCGCATCCAGGGGCCGTGCCCCGTCGTATTTTCGTGAGTGCAAATCGTAAATCAGAAAGTGTGTATGGGGCGTCGAGGTCGGTGTGCGGGGCGCCGGAATACGTATATGCTGGGCCTGCGGGATCAATTGTGCGGCAGATGTAGCGGTCACAAAGTTCTCGCGCGAGTTCATCCGTAGTGCCCTGAAAGGCATGCAGAACACGGTGGAGCTGGCGTTGCGTTTCTCCTCTGGTGGTGGAGGGATTGGGAAGGCTTCTAAAGAGTCGCCACGCACTCTTAGAGCTCATCTGCTTTCCAGCCTTCGAACAGGTGTCTGCCCAGTTAGCATCGGAAAGTTGACGGAGTATGCGGCCGCCTCTGCAGTGAGCGCCTCAATGCGAGCGCGAAGTTTCCGATTAAGTTTGTTGCGTTTCCAGCGCCTTATGAGCCCGCGGCGAGCGTGCCAAAGATGTAGGAGGTGTGGATCGATTGCAGGAGTCAAATTAGAGGTTGCAAGGGTGCGAGTGTTCGCTTGTTTCATATGAAGAGCGTATGATGCCCACGCTGCATATTCGGTCGAGGAGAGGCCGGCGGGGAATGGTTGCATTCTGAACCGAGTCCAATTGGTGAGACGGGCTTGGCCCCAGTGTTGGCACATTTTCTGCCGCGGTGTGAACGAAATGCGGAGTAAAAAGTGATCGCTGCTTAGGGTTTCGCCTAAATTCTCCCATGTAGCATCGCGGATGTGACGGGTGAGGGAGAGGTCGGGGCATGTGTCTCGCGTGACCGAGTTGCCGGAACGTGTGGGTTTTGCCGGATCGGTAAGAAGTGTCAGGCTCAGCGAGGAAATGAGCTCCTTGAGCTCTCTGCCCCGGGCCTTCTCGTAGTGGTAACCCCAAGTAACGACACTCTCCTCCACGCGCGCGTTTCCTCCTTGATTTTCCTCGCCCGCTTGCAGTACACGCGGCGCCATTTTGCACCGACGCTCCCGCGGGCGCACCGCGGAATTCAATGGAGGCGGCTTATTTGCGGCAGCCTGCACGCCACAGTAGTTATGAAATGTTTTCTAAAAAGTGATAATAAGACTAAGAACACTGAGGTAGCCGTTTATTAAAAGAACAGCTTCTTCCGAAGGTCGTATAAGTGGGCGCGTTAAATAAATTAAAGTTTTTGTGAGGAGTTCTAACGATCATAACGTGTTGTACGCTTGCATCTGATATAGTTCTGCTTGTGGCATGTCCGTCTGTGTTCGGATTTCTTTTCTTGCTTGTTTGCCAGTATACGACACGGGTACTTACAGCGTCACACATTGCAATGACTTCGTCGATGGCGGATCGTTTAGCCATGTGTTCATCTACTCGACGATAGTTATAGTGTGCGAACAGAACGACGAGACAGAGACAAGAAGGACACGAAGCACACATAGCGCTCGTGTCCTTCATCGCAAGCCATCGCTTTTACCTCTGGAAATCATAAAAAGTGCATAACCATTTTCATTGCGGCTGTTGCAGTCATGGGCGCAACAAAACGGCTGGCGCCCGCACAAAGCACAGAAAACAAAGCGTTCGCTACGTTCGTTACGCGGAGCGTCGGTGAAACTTGGTGCGAGCGCAAAAGAAAAACACAAGCAAAGCGCAAGATCGACGCGTCTCAAAAGGGCAACCGCGAAGGAGACCTTCATAGCGCAGAAAAAGTGTCGGAGACCGGGAGGACGTGAATTGGGGCGAGGAGGGAGAGAGGAGGACTAGCGCGCGGCGGCGAGTGCTGTGGATGGTGGTACTTTCTCAAGATCAAGGGGTTCTATGCCAAACTGCCTGTCCGCGCCACCTAGGGGTACGCCATCTACCGTCGACCGCAGTTCTGGGCCGTACACGGGTTGTCTTCTTATTCACTGGCTTTTCAGTTTTCTACTGCCGCGTAGCGCGTTGTTAGTTCGCGGTTTTCCCGTGAAGCGCTTATCTGCAGTATAACCATCACGTTGCTGTTTTCACAGAAGGGTTGAAACTATCACGGCGTGCCTCGAATGGCGTTACGTTGGCTAGATGGCACTTTCTGATAAATATTCCGACTGATAACAGTAATGCTCATAGACTGCTTTCCAGGAAGAAGTTCGTAGAAGCAGATGCCAAAATCGTGTCGCGTCGAAAGGCGAAAGGTGAAAAATATTTGTACCCAATCAGAAAGAAGACAATCCATCAATTAGGGGAGGGATGCTTTCAGGGCACTGCGGTGCTGTCGACTGCTGCTGACGTAGCGGAAGTGCTGCGAAGACGCATTCAACCATGCGCTTGCGTGGTCTGTAAACTTGTGTGGTTGACTGTACGTTCATTTTTTAATCGGAATGGGTGCGCACGCAATCTCAGACCGGCTGAGTTCAGAAACGAACGATCGACAGGTTGGCTTCACCGCAGTTCAGTATTGCACGTGACTGCACTTGTGTAATTTCGAAAGAGTGGCACGTGGAAAGGGGTCAAACTCAGCTTCCCTAAGAGGTGTATATACATATTGTAGATAACTTTGCTCAACTAGCATCTTTAGAAATGCTCACTTATTCAAGCAGGCTGTCACTCATGAAATAACGCTACCCCTCAAGAAACGCACGCCACATTGAATTCTTGAGTGGTAGCGTTTCTGAATATACGACTGTTTCTAGGGATGCCATATAGCGGAAAAGTACTGACAATATGACGAGTTAGCAACAAGCTCAACAAGAAGATTTGTTAGGCTATGAGAACTGTAACTATGCTAATCTTGCTCTACGTGCTACGCCATCTAGCGGCTCACTTGGAAACGTTCCCCTTTCCCCTTTCCTCAAGCGAGGTGCGTGCCGACGTTGAGGATCAAGCCTTAATCTTGCAGACACTGCAGATGTCAAGGTCAACATCTTCTGTAACAAAATATTACACTAAGGCACATGTATACCCTGCACATAAGGATCATTACCGCTTACTCACATTGAAGGATCACGGCGCTAGCGCTCCCTCCCTCTGCTTGTCACAAAATGAAAAAAAAAGTCTGGCAGCTACCTCACTGTGACTAGCTATACTATATTACGAAAGTTATAATGGCCGATAGAGCCAGAGTGCAGCATGAAGCAGAAAATCAATGAAATGATTGCACTTACGATCACTCGAATTGCCGCTAAGTGTTTTCAGCGTTCAAACTCGAAAAAAGAAACTACTGATCAACAAAAAAAAACATGTATAATGGCAGTGGTATCACATACAATGTACAAAACCAATATGTAAAATTTTCTAAAAATATGACATATATAAAAATCAGCTGATGGAACAAGTAGCAATTCAAAATGAGTCAATGCAGAATGAGAAGACAAATGTTTGTAAAACATGAGTCCAGTTGCGACAGGACTCCAAATGAGCTCAGGTCACGACGTTTTTGGACCCGGTGTCGAATAGACGACCAGGGGGGACCTCGATAGCATCTGAGCAATATGGTTTGCGCTTGCGTGAACTTCGAACGTTTGGTCACCGTAGGTGCCGTAAGACGCGCCCAGACCGTACAGGAAACCACAGAACTTTGCGTCGTCCAGCTTGTCTTGGAAAAACACTTTTCGGATCTTGAAAAAAGTCTCCCCGGTAAGCAAGCTGTCACTTCCCGCTTGGTGTTGTAATCCGACTCTTTCGATCTGAAGCTGCCCAGCCACTTCCTGCAGGCCTCCTCTGAGGCTTCCGCAACTCTTCATTAGGTACTTGACATCGTAAATGCAGGGAAAATAAAGTTTTAGCGTCTCAAAGAAATCTGTTTCAGCCACAGGCAGGTTTTGACCGGTAAGCATCTCCAACAGGTAGCCGAAGTCGTAGCCACTGTGAAAAGTGAGCCACTTAACATTGTCTAATAGAACAAGTCCTGAAGTCATGAGTAACTGGGCAAACTCATACGGCTCAATGCCCTCCACTTCATGCCTGCGAAACTTTATACCAGACTTGACCAAGAGGTCGATCGAGTCTTGCGCGAACCTGTCTTTCGACAAGCTAAACTTGAAGTTGAACTGCCAGGTAGAGATGTGTTCGGGCTTGTTGCCATGCTCATCGAAAAAGCTGATACCCAGCTGGATAATCTTGAGTAAGTCCACATTGCAACGCATCATTTGGTATTGAAAGTCGGTGAGGCTTCGGAATGTTCCAACGGGCTGCGTTACGACGCCAGGAAACTCAGTATCCATTGCGATGTAGTTGTACGTTTGAACAAGGCGCCTGATGGTGTAGAACTCTTCATCGAGGTTGTAGGCCCAAACATCGCGGATTTCCCCGGCCCTGTCGTCTGTGGAAGAGGCGCTTAGACTGGCATCATTGGAGCTGCTGTTGCCGCCGCTGCTGCTGCTGTTGAAGCACAACTTACTCAACGCTTCGCTGACACCAGACATGGTTCACGCGCACGGGGACTTCCACCTTTGCTGCCAACGAGCAAGATGCTAATGGCGATTCCTCTTCAGTTAGCCTTCGTGCACGTGACTTCTTAGAAACTAAGCGCTGAGTAGTTGGCGCGTTAACTAATTAACATTTCGCTTTTCACATTATCTGTCAAATTTTCTGTACTTTTGCTGGATATCGTTGTTGACCGTTGTAACAAAATGGAAAATACTTTCACATCACTTTCGTTTTGAACTGCGTGGTTAGTACTAGTGGCGCTACTGGACAGACGGTTTCGTTTTTTCACCTCGTTAAAACAATGTTCATATTGTAAATCTGTTGAAAGCAGTTGGAGAACGTGTTTATTTTTCACTTTTAGTTCTGAGTACTGCAATGACTTTTTTTGTGTTTCAGGAAAAGAAACTTACAGAAGTGAGCACAAATTGGCTGCATTATGATGCGACGCAGGGGATGCGACGCAGGGAAAAACCTGCGTCGCATCAGTAGGCCGCTTCTTAGTTTTGTGGCGCAAAACTGTGAATGCACTTAAATCGAATTTCGTGTGTTCTGTCGTACTTTCACGGTTGTCTTATATTGAAGAGGGCCCACCACCAGGTTCGATGATTTTTAGCTGACGAGCAAGATGCATACATTGGGCGTTCACGATCACGTCTGGCAAAGTTCGCAACGCTACGGGCCGCGGGAAGGGGTAAATTTTTAGATGAACGCTGCTTGCCCTTCCTTTCGCGGGAGCGAGCTTCCACTTGTCTGCTACCACCTGCTTGCGCTCGCTCCCCCATTGCACATGATGCATCCTTCCCTTTCTCTCATCTCCATCGCCTTCCTCTGCTGTCTCACAATGCCTAGACAAGGAGCGTCTGCTAACCTACGCTCGCTCCGCCCTCTCGTCTAGGACCTCCTCCCCACGGCGTCTCTCAAAGCCGACGCAGGCAGCGTCTGTCAGCGAGTTTCTCAATTGAAAAAAAAAATTGCAGATCCCTGCTCAGTGCTTGGGGGCTTGCAGCTCTGTCAAGCTGTCGATTTCTGACAGCTTTTACTGCTCGCTTCCAGCGCCATGTACGTTCTGCAAGATGCGAATAAAACAATGAAACAAACCTTGTAACGTTGTGCTGATTTTAAAGTGCCATATCAACCTTTCTCCTTCATGCTTCGCATATCATCGATTCCCACTAAACGTGGGATCTGCCAGTTTTTCTTCGTCATCTATTCACGTAACGTGACACCAAATTTATTATATGTGGAGCTACCAAAACGCCCGCGAGCTAGCTATGAGTGCGGTATGCCATCATGTTCTTACATGACACACGTGTCAGAATTATCATGTTTGCGCAAGTCATATAATTCGTCATCCATTGACGTCACGTAACACCCAATTTGGTACATGTGGAGCTAGCGAAATTGCCACGAGAGTATCATGAAGGGCCCAATATGCCCCAATGTAGCATTGACGCGCGCACACGCTGGGCGCAAGAAGACGCTACGTTAGGCAAAAGCGTACACTCTAAACTATGACGCCATGTGCGACCGGCGCGACCAGCGACCGTCGCCGCGGCCCGACGGCAACCAGCGCGAAATGCGACGTGCTGCATTTCGTGCCGATTCATTACCCTGACATCGCTGCGTCTCCCTCTTTTCGTGACGGAGGGACGCCGGACGCCCTGAAACACGATGCGACAAAGCAACGCAGCGCGGCGCGCGCCTGCGAGGATATGGCACGACCGGCACCTGGCGTGGCAACGCCGGCATTAAGAGCAAACATCATAAGCGCGAAAATGCACGCGACAGCGACGAGCGATGCTATGAGCGACGAAACAGGACATTCGCGCGACGTTTCGCGTGCTCGTTTTCGCGCGATCGCTCGGTTCTCCAGATATGAAAACCGTCGCTCATCGCCCGGAAGTGCTGGGCTCAAGCAGTCAATAGCGAAAAAACGGAAAAGACAAAGACTACATCGGTGCACAAGATCCTGCCCGAGTCACGTATGCACAACAAGAAATAACGCAACGTTTACGCTTGTGCATATAAAAAAGTGCTGCAAGGCACTCATAAACACTTTCCGTTCCATTACACAACAATATATCCTAACTTTAAATTGCATACCGCTCACTACGCGTTTTTTTTGTGCGAGTAGACGGCCTCATGCCAGCAACAGTGGAGTTCGCTCGCCGAAGCCGTCGCGTGAATGAGGTTTGCCTGCGCTAGCGACTGATCGCGCGAAGACAATCTACGTCGCGTCGCTCGTCGCTGTCGCGTGCATTTTCGCGCTTATGAGGTTTGGCCCTTACGCAACGAAATAAATGCCGGCGAGCACGTGCACCGCGTCATGTCGTAATGTATTGGCGCTTTGACTGTGGCATGTAGTCATGTTGTCACATGACAGGCATCTCCTGATTATCATGTTTGCACCAGGCACACACCTTCGACATCTATTGACGTCACGTAATACAAAATTTGGCATATGTGGAACTAGCAAAACGGCCGCAAGCGCATCATGAGTGTGGCATGTAGTCATGTTGTTACATGACATGCATGCCATGATTATCATGTTTGGGTGTGTCATTTGCCTATATCGTCCGTTCACGTTGCATAATACCGAGTTTAGTACATGTGAAGCTGGCGAAACGGCCGCGAGCGCATTATGAGCATAGCTTGTAGTCATGTTGTTGCATGACACGCATCTGATATTTATCATGTTCGCACCAGTATCATACCTTTGTCACCCATTCATGTCTCGTAATACCGAATTTGGTATATGTGAAGCTGGCGAAACGGCCACGAGCGCATCATGAGCGTGGCATGTAGTCTTGCTGTTACATGACACGCATTACATGATTTTCATGTTAAGCTCTGTTGCTTGTGTTCGATATGCAATCATGTCATACCATACAAGTTTTTCAACATGCCATGTGAACGAAACAACCACAAGGGCTGCAGGCACTTGAATGTAAGTCATGACATTCATGAAATGCATCTCTTGGTTTTCAAGTTATGACTAGGGAAATATGTTTTTCACACAGTCATTTGATGGCATACCAAGTTTGGTATCGATACCATTTTATAAAATGCCAGGAGAGCTATATGTCGTAGGCGGCTGGATAGATAGATCGATAGATAGATAGATAGATAAATAGATAGATAGATATGCTTTAAGTCGCCGAAGTTCACTAAGACATGTTCACATTTAAAAGAATAAAATAGAATGAATTATATCTGGGGTTTAATATCCCAAAACAACCCTATTATTACGAGAGACGAGGTAGAGAAGGGCTCCAGAAATTTTGACCACCAGGGATTCCTAACGTGCACCTAAATCTGACCACATGGGTCTACAGCATTTTCGCCTCTATCAAAAATGCAGTCGCCGCTGCCGAGATTCCATCCCGCGAACTGTGGTCAGCAGCCGATGTTACGCCTGGGAGTCCACACCGAACGTCATTGTCTCTGCAAAGGTAATCTGTGTCAAGGCCTGCAAGCGAGCCCGCCTGACGTCATCATCTCAACGACGTCTTGCAAGTGTCGCCATACGGTCTGGCGAGTCTTACGCAATGCGTGGCAGCAAGACTAGTCCGCGGACGCAACCCAGCGGCTGTTCCTGACTGTAGGAATCTGACATCGCGGCCAGTGGTGCTTCTAATTCGACGTTGGTGACGCAAAGATCCACCCGGTGCCTATTAAAAAACCAAGCGGTGCGTTGTTTGCAGCTGACCTATGCGTCAGAGAGAAGCCGACGTATGCGTGCGAGAGAAGACATCTCGTTGCTTCGAGTCCCCACGCGGTCGGCGTGGCCCGTGTCGTTGTAAGCGGCAAGGTTCGTGGCACCCTTCGTAACCTCGGCGGCGGCGCACCTCGTAACAGTAGATGGCTGCTTCGGGATCGACTGGCGTCAGCGACATCGATGCGGTGAGTTTCTGATGTTTTCCTCTCAGTTCACTAGACTTCTATAGTAGTTTAGAAAAGGGCTGTGTGAAGCATTAGAGCGAGCTTTAATCGGGTCAAGCCAAGTAGGAGCGCTTTGAAAGCGAAGTTAATGCGGAGGGTTTAAACACGGCAGTGTTAAAAATTGCTTGCCCGTCTTGCTAGTAGACTAATAGTGGGTACGGCAAGTAGGTTCTTGACAGAGGCAAACAGCAAGAGGCTAGTGTGAACGATGGAAACCTTAAAGTGAAGGAACTCGTCGAAATTTGTGAGGAACTTGGCCTTACTTTGGCCCTTGCGAAACGCAAGCATGCGATCATTGAGATCATGAAGGATGAAGGAGTGTCAGCTGAGGAAGTCGATGAGGCCTGGGCGGATACCAAAGCACACCGCGAGGAGGCTAAAAGGCGAGAACCGGCGAAGTGTCCGACGTGATAATGTGCTTGTCGAGGAAGCGTTTGAGAGCTATGACGAGGTTAAGGAAGTGCTTTTGAGACGTTATAACTTTTCACCCGAGGCTTTCCGGCAAAGGTTCCGGTAAGAAAAAAAGGGCAATGAGTCACATTTTGACTTCGCGTTTCGTCCTAAAGACGATTTCATTGAATGGATCGAGGGTGAAGGTGTTTACGACGACAACGATAAAGTGGTCAAATGCATTGTATTGAAACAATTTTACCGCTGCATCGAGGATGATGTCAAGCTTTGGCTACAGGACATACTTGGCGAAGTGTAGCTTAAGAAGGCAGCAGAGTTAGCTGAGGAGTATTACACTCGCCGAAAGTTGCATAGCAGGGCAGTGCGCGTTCATCAGGATAAAAGGTAAGAGAGCTTTTCAAATAAACCTCATCAACGAAAACCTACTCCGCACCATAATTTCAGGAAAAATCCGTGTCTTACGAAAGACACTGCAGGGGAAGGGCTAACGGAAGCGGAGAAATCGAGTGAGGTTCCTGAACAACGCACGCATACCCCAAAGGCGTTTGAATCACGGAAGCCGCTAATCTGCTACAACTGCAAAAAGGAAGCGCACATTGTGGTAAACTGTAAACAAAAGGTTGCTTTCGCAAAAATCCGCGAATCAGAAAAGAATATGCGCTTGTTAGAGCCATATCTCCCGGAAATTAGTGTCAATGGGAAAACGTGTCGAGCTCTCTTCGAGACTCAGCGGCAACCAGGGACGTTGTCCATCCTTCGTTTGTGTGTCCAGACGACTTTACAGGAGAATGCGCGTGGATCAGGCAAGTCGCCGAGAAGCAGAGTGCTTGCTTACCAATCGCTACGGTAGTCATTCAAGACTCGTTCGGTAAGCTTCACACCGAAGCGGCTGTGGCTGCCACGCTTCGCGATCGTTTTTCTTATCTTTTTCCAATAACTCTCAGCAGCTTCCCAAAGAGCAGGGTAAATCGTTCTTCTCCAACTTGGCCTACATGGCCCTCACGTGATCGCAAGCACGGAAGCTTTCGAAGGAACTTGATCTTGTTTAATGTTGTGAAACACCACCTGCAAAAGCTGCTGATCTGTGTGACCTCGGCGGCGAGTCGACGGAACCTCAGACAGGAAATTCCTCCTGTGAGTTATTTGAGCAGTCACTCGAGCAGCCCGTCGCAGAAGTGACTGGCACGGTCTTTCTCGACGGAAGAGACGACAAGGCGCCATTGAGTCAGAGCAAGAGAGGTGCAAAGCTCTCGCCTGTAGCGGAAAGTTGGAGTGAGCTGTCGAGGTTCGACTGAGAAACGCTCATTAGAGAGCAGCGTGAGAACCTCTCGATTAAAGCGCTAATGAAAAGCATAAACTTGGGAAAAAAGACAAAAAGAATGTTTCCTTTTTTGAGAAGCCAGGGCTCTTCTATCGGAGCTACACAAAGGCGCAAGGTCGCAAGTATGAGCAGCTCTAGGTGCCACAAAAGTATCGTCGCCAACTATTGGAACTGGCGCATGAAAACACATGGGCACGGCATCTCGGCATAAAAAAGACCAAGGCTAGAGTTTCCCTTGAGTTTTAGTGCCGAAATTTAGGCAGGACATCGAAGACTTTGTACGCTCATGCGACCCTTGTCAGACAGCGGGGAAACCCACGGACAAGTGGAAGGCACCCATGAAGCTTGTGCCAATTATGACAAAACCTTTCTGGTGCTTAGTAATTTATATCATCGAACCACTGCTAGAGCGAAGGCAAGGTTGTCAGTACATCCTGGTGGCCCTCTGTGTAGCCACAAAATTTCCAGAAGCGATACCACATAAGGCATTCAATTCCCCTCATGTCGTCGATGCACTGCCATCTATATTCGCACGTGTTGGATTTGCTTCTGAAATCCAATGCGACAATGGCAGTGTCTCCACCAGCTGCCTTACCTCTATATTTTTGGATAAATTCGAAATAAAAGTAGTGCACATCTCAATCCATCACCCGCAATCTAATCCGGTAGAGCGTATGCATTCCGTTCGAAAACGGATACTGATAGCTCTTTGCTACGAGCACAAATGCGACTGGGAAGCGTGTATTTCTCCCACTATGTTCGCTTTGAGATCAGCTCCTCTTGAGAACACTGGTTTTAGCCCTGAAGAGCTGGTGTATGGCATGAGTTTGAGAACACCATTGCGAATGGTGTTCTCAAATATCTCCCAGGACGTAAGTCCTGGAAGGGATTCAATGAGGACCCTAATGTAGTTGCGTATGTTATAGATCTCCTTCAAAGGCTTGGAAAAACGAAAGATCTTGTGGAAAGCCATATGAAGGCAGTACAAGTGTTGTAGAAGGAGTACTATGGCAAATTGGCGAACAAACGCACCTTTGAAGTGGGTAGCCAGGTAATGCTGCGGCGGCCGTCCAAAAGGGACAAGCTGTCAAAAGGGACAAGGGTACATAGGGAAGGACCCACCAAAATAATATCAAAGCGTTCTGATACCAATTATAAAGTGAAATTAGGAAGGCGGCTGAACAAAATTTACCACCGTAACTTGATGAAACCATACATTCAACGTCAAGTGGTCATAAATCTGCTTTTCAATACTTCAGAGGAACAGGGAGCAAAAATTTTAACCTTTAGTGATGTAATCGATAGGGGATCGGAGGTAATCTTGGAGCAGTTGAAAATAGGGCCTAGGTAAAGTGAAGTCCAGAAAGAGGACTTGAGAAGGACTGTTTCCGAGGTTGAAGACGTGTTTTCGGACCGTCCGGAGCTAACTTGCGAGGAGCCAATCTGTAGCAAGTTCTACCGATGTTCTGTGCAAAAGCAGATCATGAAAGAGGAGATCGATGAATTGCTGGAGTTAGGAGTCATAGTAACTTCTGCACCCTTCGGTCTTTCGCTGGCGATTTGGGGCGAAATTTTGTCCTCATCACGACCTTAGCTGAGCGCTGTCTTTCAGAGTGATCTCAAGAAGCTAGCTTTATGTTGTATTCGATTCATTACGCATGTAAAATTTGCATTACGGATGTAAAAATTTGAGTTCTCAATTTAAGAGTCTTGCGTCCTACATGTGCTTCTTGATGTATGTAGAGAAAACGAAATACCGATAGACAATAGCTAGGTATATGTTGTATTATACTTTGTCTGGTGTTGTCGGGTAACCGAGGGAACTTGCTTGTGTCGTGTGTTGCCTGTTGTTGAACCGTTCTTGACAAGTTGCAGAACCATCGACAAGTGCTGAGACCAAAAATCGTCAGAAGAGACGAGCGAAGCTAGTCGACAAGTAGTGGCGACCGGCCAGTGGAGCTGGGATCTGTCCTCAAGAATGGAATGTGTTCACGAAACTGAGCCTGGAGCTGCATTCACCCCATGGCCCTGGAGGCAAACCTGGAGGAACCTGGCGAACGAGTGCACCCGACATCCGAGCCACGTGGAAGCAGCTCGTCTTTTCGGCGCATTGTCTGGCGGCGGGGGTGCTGTTACGCCTGGGAGTCCACACCGAACGTCATCGCCCCTGCAAAGGCCATCTGTGTCAAGGCCAGCAAGCGACCTCATCTGACGTCATCATCTCAACGACGTCATGCAAGCGGCGCCATCCTGTCTGACGAGTCTTACGCAATAAAAGGCAAAATCACTCGTCCTTAGGCGCAATCCAGCGGCGGTTCCTGACTGAAGGAATCTGACATCACGGCCAGCGGCACTTCTGATTGGACGTTGGCAACGTAAAGGTCCACTCAGTGCCTATAAAAAAGCCAAGGGACGCGTTGCCAGCAGCTGACCTATGCGTCAGAGAGAAGTTGATGTATGGGTGCGAGAGAAGACATCTCGGCTCTTCGAACCCCTAGGCTGTCGGCCCCAGTGCCGAATATGGAACGCCTCTACTTCTAAGCTGTACATGAACTTTGCCTTAACCCACCGTCGTCTTGTCCGCTCGTCTATCAGCTCTGCGCAGAAGCAGTCGCGAGCTGAGAAACATAGGCTACTGAACAGCCAGTGATCTTGGCAGCGGCTAGTATCGGAGCAGTGGCGCCTTCGGGACCGTGTTGTCATCGCGCCTCGTAACACCGAGTACCTTAGCCACTGGACTAGCGTGGCGGTGCAGGATTAAAATAGAAGAGATCAACCAAATCAATACCTTTGTATAAATGTACACGTTAAGTCACTCAATTTATATTCGCAGTGGCAACGCACGGGTGACGTATGCTGATGTACCGGTACAATACTCTGTGCTTCGACCATTCGTCACGATTTATACCATGGACGCCTGCGATTTTCCTTTTTGGTTTTCTCCATTTTCACCCTGTCTTTCTTTTTCTAGATCTTCCTGTTTCTTTTTTCAGAAAACTGGTTTCTTTTGTATCTTGATGCTGTTCAGTCAAACTAACGCTAATCTCGTGACGGGTTCCAAAGAACTAGTTGAACGACGATTGAAGGGGAGACGAAACAGAATTGGTTCAAGAAGGGGAGATGGCAATTTCTGGTTCCGCAACGCTAGTACGGCGTTGTCGTGTCTTCTCTTCTCTCCTAGACCAAGTGGTTGGCTGGAGCCCCTCACTATGTGCAACCATTAAGCACAGGCAAGTACAATTTTGTCTTTCACGAAGCACCACCCTAAACAGCCTTTTTCAGGGGCGAAGCTCTTTATAGCGGCACCTGTTCATCCCTCGTAGCCATTGTAGTATGTAACAAGCATAACATTTTGACCTCCAAGGTGGTGCTGGTGAGATATTTCTTCTGTGCGTTGTTGAACAATAAAAAATAGTGTTCAATGTACATGCCAAAGGCTGCTAATGTGGAATGAGAGACAGGAGCATTCGGCTTTTAGTTAAATGGCACGCTGCGATTCCCATTAGCAGCCATTGGCATGTACATTTAGCACTATCTGACAAGAAAGGGTTGCTACGTTATACTCGCTGGGTGGAACCTCCTTAGTTTTAGAAAGGTTTAGCGAGTGTTGAGCCGTAGTGCCATGAATACAATGAACTAGTATATACCATGAATGAAATTGAGGTGGTTAAAGGCGGGAAGTAGACCCGAAGCGCAAGCCGTAAGAAAGTGTACGTGTGCCACCTCTCGTTTAGTCTTTGGAATGTTCGCTGTATGGCTGTGCTTCTATATGGGGAATATATGATGAAAAGATTCGAGATGGTGGTTTGGAGTGTTCAATAGATGGACAAACAGACACACAGACAGATGCATGGATGGACGCATGAATGGCTGCAAGGATGGATGGACGCATGGACGGACGCAGGGGCGGATGCATGGACAAACGCAGGCACGGACGCACGAACAGATGCACGCACGGACGGGTGCATGGACGCATGGACGGTCACATAGACGGACGCATTGACGGACGGAAGCAAGAACGAATAGACGAACGTATGTATTCTCCCCACTCTCCATCATTTACTCCGTGGATATGCTGCCAATTTTTTAAATTCGGATTCAATAACGACGGATCGTGACACACAACTAAGAAAATGAAAAAAGTGGAGGAAATTCGTCACTACGCACTTTGTCGATGATAAGGTAACCACTGCTGTGGAAAATTCAGTAGATCTATAGTGTTCTATATAAACTGCTACAAAAATATTTTGAACGAAACAAGAAATTCAGCGAATGCATGTTGTTATATGTATTCTAAAGAGGTAACAGAGCGTAAGATTGGGGTGAGACTACTTTAGTGGGCTTGTATGACAGCAATAAGTTCATGCTACTATCGCAGCGTGCTGACGGCTGAATCAATGCTCAGCCACTCTTCTACACAGAATATTTGAGCAAAACACTGTTTCAACATTGTTACATGAGTACTCGATAATGCCAGCAGCGGTCTATTTACCGACGTTTTAATATTTCCCATCTTAAAAAAGCACACCGCTTTGTAGGGTCTGGGGACGTCAATCATTGACCACCAGTAAAAAGAAATATAAAAAAAATTGGCAGATACCCCGCCCAGTGAGAATCGATGATATGCGAAGCACAAATGAGAATGGGTGATATGTCTTTTTAATGTCACCACAACGTTACGAGGTGGAGGTAAATGATGCCGTACACGACTTCCGTATCATGATTATCATGTTTGGATGTGTCCTTTACCTTCGTCATCTATCCACGGCAGGTGATACGAAATTTGGTATATTTGGAGCTAGCAAAACGCCCGTGAGCTCGCTATGGGCGTGGTATGTTGTCATGTGCTTACATGACACGCGTCTCAGGATTATCACGTTTGCACCAGTCACATATTTCTTCATCCATTGACGTCACGTAACATCAAATTGGGTACATGTGGAGATAGCAAAACGACTACGAGCACATCATGCAGGGCCCAATACACTGCAATGTAGCATTGACGAGCGTGCACGCTGGGCACAGTGACGCTACGTTAGCAAAACGCGATCAGTGTATAGTCTGACGTCAGGCGCGACCGGCGCGACCAGCGTTCGTCAGTGCGGGCCAATGGCAACTGGCACGAAATGCGGCATGCTGCGTTTCGTGCCGATGCATTACCCAGACAACACTGCACCTCCCTCTTTTTGTGACGGAGGGGCACTGGTAGCGCTGAAACACGAATGCATCAAAGCAACGCAGCGCAGCGTATGCCTGCGAGTATATGGCAGGACCAGCACCTGGCGCGGCAACGCCGGCGTGACGCAACAAAATGAACGCCAGCGAGTACGCGCACCGCGTCACGTCGAAATGTATTGGCACCTTGACTGTGGATTGTAGTCATGTTCTCACATGACACGCATCGCATGATTGTCATGTTACACCAGTCACATACCTTCGTCATTTATTCACGTACTGTAATACCGAATTTGGTATGTGTGACGCTAGCAAAACGGCCGCGAGCGCATCATGAGCGTGGCATGTAGTCGCCACGCAACTATGTCGTACCATACCAGTTTTGCAACATGTCATGTGAACGAAACCACCGCAAGAGCTGCAGGACCATGAAATGTTAATCATGACATTCATAACACACATGTCCTGATTTTCATGTTATGACTACTCAAATATGTTCTTCATACAGTCATGTCATTCCATACCAAGTTTGGTATCGATACCATTATTGAAATGGCCAGGAGAGAGGGAGAGAATGAGACAGATAAATAGTGAGGAAAGGCAGGGAGGTTAACCACGCTTGGCTCGGTTGGCTACCCTACACTTGGGGTGGGGAAAGGGGAATAATAGAAAGGAAAGAGATAGAAAAGAAGAGGATTAAGAAATAGAAGGATGAATAGTCAGCTCAAGAGAGCTAAAAGTCGTAGGTAGCTAGATAGATAGATAGATAGATAGATAGATAGATAGATAGATAGATAGATAGATAGATAGATAGATAGATAGATAGATAGATAAATAGATAAATAGATAGATACGCTCAATGTCGCCCAATCTCGCTAAGAAATGCTACGCAATTAACATAAAAATAAAAAAACGCAAAATGGCAGATCCCACGTACAGTGAGAATCGATGATATGCGAAGCAATAATAAGAAATGTTGATATGTCAATTTAAAATCAGCAGAACATTACGAGGTGGAGGTAAATGATGCCGTACATGACTTCCGTGTCATGATTATCATATTTGGATGTGTTGTTTACCTTCGTCATCTATTCACGTCACGTGATACCAAATTTAGTATATGTGGAGCTACCGAAACGGCCGCGAGCATGCCAGCAGCGTGGTATGCTGTCATGTTCTTACATGACACGCGTGTCAGGATTATCATGTTTGCACCAGTCGTATATTAAGTTCGAAGCATTTATTGGCAAACTTTGGTGACTTTGAGTTTCTATCTATCTATCTATCTATCTATCTATCTATCTATCTATCTATCTATCTATCTATCTATCTATCTATCTATCTATCTATCTATCTATCTATCTATCTATCTATCTATCTATCTATCTATCTATCTATCTATCTATCTATCTATCTATCTATTCGTCTACGACTCAGCTCTCCTGGGTGTTTCGATAATGATAATGTAAGACAGTAGCAGCGTTGGAGTCTGGACGGCGTTTATTAGGCCGAATCGCCTGATCAACCCTTCGAACGAAGACGACGTCTTTTCGTGATGATGGTTATATACAGATGAAGAAGATGAAAGTCAAGCGTTGTCAATATTGTGCTGACACTAATTTCCCCTCGCGCGGAAGTGGCCAATTAGGCCGCTGTTTATGACGGTGGTGTACGGCGCACGAATGGTTTTAAGCGCGACACGTGAACAACCTCCGTACCACGAAAACGGCCATCGGGAGGCATGACAACAGGGGTTACTCGATAGTTAACAGGAGATGTCTGCTCGACTATAGCGTAGGGGCCGATGAAACGTGAGTGAAACTTATCACACAGACCGGGAACCCGCTTTGGGGTCCACAACATTACTTCGTCTCCAGTATTGAAGTGAACTACGTGGTGGACGCCATCGTAGCGAGTCTTCCGCTCTTGTTGGCTTGCCTGTGTATTGAGGTGGGCCCGTCGGCGACAATCGGCCAGGCGAGAGATTAAGTGCTCCCTCGATGACGATGACGAGTTCACAGGGACGTCAAAAAATGAGATGTCGAGCGGAGATGCTGGTTGACGAGACCATAGACGAGAAAGAATGGGGAATAGCCCATGGTGCGCTGCGTAGCGGTATTGTACGCAAAAGTCACGAATGGCAGGATGGTATCCCAGTTGGTGTGGTCGGCGTTTATATACATAGACATCATGTCGGTCAAAGTTCGATGGAAGCGCTCTGTGAGGCCGTTAGTCTGGGGATGGTAGCTGGATGTCGTCTTATGAATCGTATTACATGCGTGGAGGACTTGTTCGAGTAGTTTCGAGAGAAACGCCTTGCCACGATTGCTCAATAAGATGCGTGGTGGACCATGTCTTAGAAAGATTGCCTCCAGAAAAATGTGTCAATGTCCTCTGCTGATCCTGAAGGAAGTGCTGCTGTTTCGGCGTACCTTGTTAAGTTGTCAACTGCTGTGACAATCCAGCGCTTGCCGCTAGCTGATATTGGTAGCGGTCTGTAGAGGTCAATGCCAATGACATCGAAGGGAGCGTCAGGACACGGAAGAGGTTCTAGAAGACCAGCCAGAGAGGAAGTGGGTCGCTTGCGGCGTTGGCATAGCGAGCATGACGCAACATATCGCGCTACGCAGTTAGAAAGGCCAGGCCAGGCAAAACGACTACGGATGCGTTCATAGGTTTTTTGAAAACCGAGATGACCAGCCTTGGAGTCATCGTGAAACGCCTCCAAAATCTGCGCCCTTAGGGAACGAGGAGCAACAGGAACCCACCGCTGTCCTTCGGGGTGGAAGACAAGGCGGTAAAGGGTTGAGTTTTCAGTCTTGAAGTTCCGCAGCTGTCGATGGGCGCGAGCGTTGGGAGGACGAGAGGAGCCTTGAAGGCGCTGCATTTTAGAGCGACAGTAAGTGTCGCAGCGTTGGTGGCATGCAAACGTGTCGTTGCTGAAGGTACAAAGAAAATCGACAGCGGCGAGTGAATAAACTGACGGAGACACTTTGATGGGTTTACTCACAGTTGGCGACAGGCCAGAAGTGCCTGATGAGGATTGTAAAGGACAGCGGCTAAGGGCATCGGCATCGTTGTGTTTCTTGCCGGATTTGTAGATAACGTCCAACTCGTATTCTTGGAGACGAAGTATCCAGCGACCGAGACGTCCAGACAAATTCTTCAACGTCGACAGCCAGCACAAAGCGTGGTGGACAGTGACGACGGTAAAGTGGCGGCCGTGAAGATATGGTCGAAACTTCTGGATGGCCCAGACAACGGCGAGACATTCCTGCTCGGTGATGGTGTAGTTTTTCTCTGCTGCTGTGAGGGTGCGACTTGCGTATGCGATCACACGTTCGTCATAACGCTCTGTTCGTTGCAGAAGTACAGCGCCGAGTCCGTGTCCGCTGGCATCAGTATGGATGATGATGATGATGATGATATATGGTGTTTTTTGGCGCAAGGGTCATTTGATGGCCAAAGAGCGCCAGTTCGTGGGACAAGGAGTGTGGACAATGATTGTGATTAGCGGCTGTATAAGGGCCATAAAATTCCTCGCAGCAAGGCGGGTAAACACATACAAGTAATAAAATCATGACCATGCCGTGAAAGGTGTGTGTGGTGTGAATAGGTGACGAAAATTGGTGATAATGAAAAACGATGGTGGACATGTATGGCATTAGGACAAGTACCTCACACGTTCATACCCTTGCGTCCAAGGGCCGTGAGGCAAGTGCTTTCCAGTGTAGCCACCGCAGCAAAAACCTCTCTGGAGAGGTTGTGCTACGGAATGCTTGGGTATATGATATGAAATATATGAATTTCTTTTTAAAAACGCTAACAATGATTTATTACTGAAAAGCGGTACCCTGCCAACGAACATTGCAGGGTGTAGAGGTATATGTTGTCGGTAGGATAGGGGAAAGTGTTGTCTTCTTAGAGTGGCTAAATGTTTACATTGAATTAAAACGTGAAGAACTGTTAATGCCTCACCACATTTATCACACAATGGTGGATCACCACCGGACAAAAGATGTGTGTGTGTCGTGTATGTGTGTCCTATCCTGAGTCTTGTTAGTGTTACCTCTGTTAGACGTGATTTTGATACTGGTGGCCAATGGCCAAGGTGTGGCTTGATAACGTGTAGTTTGTTTTGTGTGTGTGTATCCCACTTGCTCTGCCAGTAGTCCCTGAGGTTTCGTTTGAGAGACGGCTTAAGATCAAGGGCCGGGATTGATATGGATGTGATGGCGGTGCTCTCATGGGCGGATGCAGCAAGCTGATCCGCCCTCACATTGCCTTGGATCTCATGGTGCCCTGGCACCCAGCACACTACAACATGTTGTTTGAGTGTGTAGAGTGTGCACAAAATGAAGTAAAGTGAGACAAGGACCGGGTTTTTTGTTTTTTAACACTGTGCAGAGCCGTTACCACACTGAGGGAGTCTGTATAAATTACTGCTTTTTGTATTTGTAATTGTTTGATGTGTTTAGCTGCCACAAGTATCGCGTAAGCTTCCGCTGTGAAGATACTTGTGCGTGGATGTAGAGGGCCAGCATCCGAAAAGGATGGGCCGACAGCAGCGTAGGACACAGAAGAGTTAGTCTTGGAGGCATCTGTGAAGAACTCAGGACATGTGTATTTGTGTTGAAGTTCCAAAAAGTATGTTCGGATATGGGCAATAGGTGCATGTTTTGTAACTTCTAGGAAAGATACATCGCAGTCTATAGTCTGCCACTGCCACGGTGGTGGGTATGCTACAGGAGCCATTAAACTGTGTTCAAGTGACACTGCAGTTTCTTCCGCTAGACACTTCAGGCGAACTGAGAAGGGCTGCCTCATCGAAGGCCTGTTTTGAAACAGAGTTGAGCTCGACAAATCATTAATTGTAGAGTATGAGGGGTGTTTCTTGTCTGCTTTCACCTTAAGGAAATAAACAAAGAACATGTAAGTTCTCTGCAGATGAAGTGACCACTCATTTGACTCAACATAAAGGCTTTCTACGGGGCTGGTGCGAAAAGCACCCGTAGAAAGGCGGATGCCCAAATGGTGCACGGGGTCCAGCATCTTCAAGGCACTTTGAGTAGCAGACTGATAGACAACGGCCCCATAATCTAAGCGGGTGCGAATGAGGCTTCTCTAGAGGTTCATGAGGCATTGCCTATCACTACCCCACGTAGTACGTGACAACACTTTTATAACATTCATGGCTTTTAAACATTTTGTTTTTAAATACTTGATGTACGGTACGAAGGTCAACTTGTTGTCCAAGATTAAGCCTAAGAATTTATGCTCGGCTTTGACGGACAGACGTTGCCCGTTCAGTCGAATGTCAGGTTCCGAGTGCATGCCTCTCTTTCGAGAGAACAAGACACACGTGCTTTTTTGTGGGTTAATTCGAAATCCGTTTTCATCTGCCCATTTGGAGACCTTATTTAAACCCAGCTGAACCTGCCGCTCACACATGGCCAAGTTGCATGACTTGAAGCCAAGCTGAACGTCGTCGACATATGTACAGTAGAACATATTGCGGGGAATGAACAAGTGCAAAGAATTCATTTTGATAATAAAAAGTGTGCAACTAAGCACTACACCTTGTGACGCCTGTTTCCTGGACAAATGTTTGGGAGAGCACACTGCCCAGACGGACACGGAATGTCCGGTTTGACAGGTAACTTTCGATTATATGAAACATTCTTCCGCGCACACCAAGGTGGGACAGGTCTCTTAGAATTCCGAAACGCCATGTTGTATCATACGCTTTTTCGATATCGAGGAACACAGAGAGAAAATAATGTTTATGGACGAAGGCGTCTCTGATCTGTGCCTCGATACGAACAAGGTGGTCTGTGGTGGATCTACTTTCTCGAAACCCGCACTGAAATGGGTCGAGCAAATTGTTTGTTTCAAGGATATGTACAAGTCGGCAGTTTATCATTTTTACGAATACTTTGCACAAGCAGCTTGTAAGTGCAATAGGCCTGTAACTTGAAGCTAAAGAAGGGTCCTTGCCCTCTTTCAGAATGAGAATAATAATAGCCTCTTTCCAGGAGGTAGGAATAGTGCCAGAAAACCAGATAGCAATGTACAAACAAAGTAGGGTTTTTCGTGTTTCGGCTGGTAGGTTTTTCAAGATTTCATACACCACACGGTCAGAACCTGGGGCAGAAGTACTGCAGCAGTTTAGGGATGTTCGGAGCTCCGCTAGACTGAAAGCTTGGTTATATGCCTCGTATCTAGTGGATTTGTGTTCGAGTTTCTGCTTTTCTATTCTTGTTTTGTATTTTTGGAAAGTGTCAGTATAGTGGGACGAGCTAGATATCCGTTCAAAATGTGCCCCGAGGAAATTCGCCTGATCTTCCAAGGTATCTCTTGAGTGTTTACGAGTGGAAGTGTGTGTACTTGTTTCCCTGCTATCTTACCGACCATGTTCCAGACTTTGGCCTCTTGTGTGTATGAATTGATCCCTGACAAAAACTTCTGTCAGCTTTCTCTTCTGGCCAGCCAACGCGTTCTCCTAGCTTGAGACTTTTTTTCTTGAAGGTGTCAAGATTTTCGGCTGTCGGTAAGTACCGAAGCAGCCTCCAAGCTCTGTTTTGCTGTTTGCGTGCGTTTCGGCATTCAGGGTTCCACCATGGCACACGCCGTTTTCCAGGGTGTCCATTTGTTTGGGGGATGCATTTTATTGCAGCATCAATCAAAACGCTGTGAAGAAGTTGACAGCAACACCAATGTTCAAAGCACATATGTCATTCCAACCTAGACGAGCGATGGTATAAAACTGTTCCCAGTCGGCTCTGTTTATGAGCCACTTGGGAACACGTGTTGGACACTCAGTTACTGTATTTGTGCTCAAAACTACGGGGAAGTGGTCCCTTCCGCACAGATTACTGACGACTTTCCACTGGAGTAGAGGCACAAGAGATGGAGATACTATGCTTAGGTCTATGGAGGAGTAGGTGTTATTGGTGAGATTATAATATGTTGGTTCTTTTCGATTTAGGAGACACGCGCTCGACGAGAGAAGGAACTGTTCAATCAGTCGACCTCGCGCGTCATACCAAAAGTCACCCCAAAGTCTGCTATGCGCATTAAAGTCTCCAAGGAAAACATAAGGTTCCGGAAGTTCATCAATAAAGAGTGTAAATCACGTTTTTGCAGCTGATAGCTAGGAGGAATGTAAATAGTGCAGATTGTGATCAGTTTATCAAAAAGAACCGCTCGAACAGCCACTGCCTCAAGGGATGTTTGGAGTTGTAAGTGTGTGCATGCAATTCCTCGATTCACTATGATGGCAACACCTCCGGATGACGTCATGGCATCATCACGGTCCTTTCGAAAAATAACGTATTTACGAAAAACATTTGTGTGTTTTGAATTAAGGTGTGTTTCTTGTACACACAGCACTTTTGGTGAGTGTTCGTGTAAGAGTTCTTGGATGTCGTCAAGGTTTCTGAGAAGGCCCCTGACGTTCCATTGTATAATTTGAGTGTTCATGATGAATGTAAAATAATGCTGTGTGTACAAAAAGCGAGTGGCTGTTTAGACTGGGAGTTTGAGTTCACTTACCCGGGCCGTCACCAGGCCCTGTTATTTGCTTTTTTGTTTTCTTGGCGCGCTCCAAGGAGCCACGCCGCTCTTTCGGCACCAAGGGTGCCGACGTATCCATCGCCTCCTCGGAGGCACTGGATGCCCGCACGTGGGGGCTGTTAGTTCGGATTTTGGGCCTCGCCTGGTGAGGGGAGGCCTTGAGACCCGAAGACTCTGGAGTCTCCGGTCTCTGTTTGCGAGTAGGCGGTGTAGCCTGGGCTACAGCCGCCTTGGGGGCAGGTGCCACAACCGCCGGCTCGGTATGCGCGGGCCGAAGGGGTGGCGAGGGCTGGTGCGGCGGTGCCCCCTGACGCGCCGCATCAGCGTATGTAGGTCCACGGAATGGAGTGACTCTTCGCCGTGCTTCCTTAAACGTAATGTTTTCCTTCACCTTCAATGTAATTATTTCTTTTTCTTTTTTCCAGTATGTGCAGGAACGTGAATATGTGGCATGGTTTCCTTCGCAGTTTACACAGTGTGGCGGTTGTTTGCAGTTCTCAGACACGGGGCCCAGGACTCCACATTGTGCACAAGTCTGGCGACCACGACAGGTTTTAGAGCCATGGCCATACTTTTGGCATTGGAAGCAACGACGAGGGTTTGGTATATACGGCCTGACAGATGTCTTTGTGTACCCTGTTTGAATGGAATCTGGTAGTTTACTGGATGCAAATGTGAGTATCAAGTGTTTCGTTGGTATTTCCTTATTATCTCTTCTGATGATAATTCTCTGTACATTATTGACATTTTGGCTCTTCCACCCTTCCAAAAGTTCAGTTTCGGTGAGTTCAAGTAAGTCTGCATCAGATACCACTCCCTGAGTGATGTTCATGGATCTGTGTGGTGTTACGGTGATCGGTACGTCACCAAACGTTGAGAGGCTGTCTAGCTTTACAAATTGTGCTTTGTCCCAAATTTCGAGAAGAAGGTCTCCACTAGCCATTTTGCTTACTTTGTATCCAGCCCCGAGAGTTTCAGTAAGACACCTGGCAACTACGAAAGGAGATACGGTCCGGGCTTGCTTTCCGGTTTTTTCACAGTGAATGACGTGGAAGTGGGGAAAAGTTTCAATTGGCTGGTTGAAGAAATTTATGTCGTTGGTGCGTACCCGCTTTAGGCCGGTACGATCATACAGTGTAGAGAATGCTCCATGCATGCCGGTCTTAATTTCGTTCAGCAGCGTTGGCGGCCACCCACCACGGAGCCCAACAAGGGGACGCTGCAAGTTTGTAGGTGCTGAAAGCTTGCAGACGTCAGCCGTACAACACTGCCATAACCCAATGCGCCTAGACCAAGGTAGGCTATTTGCACAGGGTTAACCCTTGCCGCCAGGAAAATTGGAAGTAAACAGAAGAGAGAAGTAGACAGGAAGCTAAAAAAGTAAGAAAGACGAAGATGTAGGGAGAGAGAGAGATAGGAAAAGGGGACTGCCGGTTTCGCCTGGGTGGGTCAGCCCAGGGGTGCCGTCTACGAAAAGCCGGGGCCAAAAGGGTGTGTTGCCTCGGCCGGGGGGCCTTAAAGGTCCAGTCACCCAGCGTCAGCTCAACCCCCAGGATCTCCTTTTCCCCGGGCATGGCAAAGCCACGCACGGCTAGGCGGGGGGGGGGGGGAGTAGAAATTCCCCCGTTAGCTCGGGTCCGTGGTGTCGCTACACACCAAACGCCTACTTCCGCAGGCGCCCCTGCGGGGTGGCATCAGTATGGAGGAGAGTGGTTGCGGCGTTATCGAAATGACAAAGCACTGGCTCAGACGTGAGGGCACGTTTCAAGGTGTCAAAAGCCATTTGGCATTCGTCCGACCATACGTATGACGCTCCCGAAGAAAGGATTTGGTGAAGTGGCGCAGCAATGGTGGCGAAGTCTCGTATAAAGCGCCGGAAGTACGACGCAAGGCCAAGAAAGCTTTGGAGCTCTTTGACGCGTTGAGGCACCGTGAAGTGAAGAACGGCGGTAATCTTGTCGGAATCAGGCCGGATTCCATCTTTGCTGACGAGATGTCCGAGTACTTTAATACTTTTGCTAGCAAAGTGGCACTTCTTGGTGTTGAGCTGAAGGCCAGCAGCTGCGAGACACGTCAGAACTTCATCCAGGCGCTGCAAGTGCTGTTCGAATGTTGAAGAAAATATGACGATGTCGTCAAGGTAACATAAGCATGTTTTCAACTTAAGGCCCCAAAATACAGTGTCTAACAGTCGTTCAAACGTTGCTGGTGCATTGCAGAGGCCGAAAGGCATGACGTTATATTCGTAAAGCCCATCGGGTGTGGCAAAGGCAGTTTTTTCTTTGTCATCCTCGTGCATTGAAATTTGTTAATAACCGGAGTGCAGGTCAAAGCTCGAAAAATATTCCGCTCCTTGTAAGGAATCTAAGGCATCATCAATGCGAGGCAAGGGATATACGTCTTTTCTGTTTACTTTGTTTAATGCGCGGTAGTCAACGCAGAATCGCACCGAACCATCTTTTTTTATTACGAGAACGACAGGTGACGACCAAGGGCTTTAGGAGGGGCGGATGATGTTTTGCTTGAGCATATCAGCAACGTGCTTGTCGATGATGTCGTGTTCGCTGGAAGAAACACGGTATGGTCGACGACGGACAATAGAAGCTCCGTTGGTGTGTATGCGATGAGCCACCGCAGAAGTCTGGCTTAGAGCAGTGGAATGTATGTCGAAAGAAAATTTATGCTTAGACAACAATGCCAGTAGTTCGTCTGCTTGCGGGGCAGTGAAATCCGTGCTGATGGTATTGACGAGAGCCGTAGTGGGTGGAGAGTTTGTTGGTATTGAACGTGATTTTACCAGACTGGTATCCGAAGCCACTACAGAGATAGGTTGTGTGTCCACGCTGGAAACTACAACAGTGCTCTTGGTGAGCAGAATCGGTTCATTGGTGATATTCAGGACTGCAAGAAATGTGGTGCCGTTGGAGAAACGGACAAGGCTCGATGAAAGTGCAATCCCTTTGGATAGACACGGGCTGATGAACTGACTAGGACGTCACCGTGGTCAATGGAGTCAGACATAACCGTGATAACGTGCTCGTGGTTAGTTGGCACAAGGAAGTCATTGGCTGTTCGTAACCGGTCACGTGATGATTTCGGGGAAATATCATCCGTCTCTCGCAAATGTATGAGTCGTTGTAGACAAGAGATGGAAGCAGCAGCATCAGAAAGAAAGTCCCATCCTAAAATAAGCATAAAAGCACAAGAATCCAACACGGCAAACTGAATATGATGCCGGATCCCATCAATGAAAACTCTAATGGTGCACTGTGCTGATGGCCGTATCTGCGAGTCATTTGCGCAACGTAAGAGAGTGCCAGTATAAGGTGTGGTACCCTTACCTAGACAAGTACACAAATCCGCATGAATAACAGAAATAGCAGCCCCCGCGTCCACCAATGCCTGAACTGGTACCCCTTCCGCATACACTAATAACAAGTTGGCTGGGCCCTCTGGAAGTCTTGGTGTTTGTTCGAGCGATGCAGCTTTCCCTCCAAAAACTGCACCAGCTAGTTTTCCGAGTGGTAGTCAGAAGTAGGTACAGCCGGTCTCAGAGGAGATGTTGAGCGTCGTAGAGGTGAAGGGGACCGGCGGCGTCCGGGATAGCAGGGGCGAGGTGCGGCGAGTGGAGAAGTCGGAGAGAAGGAACGTGTCGTAGGGCGTCGCTGGTACTGGTTCGGGGATGGCTCCGAATCCCTTTCGTAAAAATCGTAGCCATGGCGTTCGTCCTGTTGGCGCTTGCGGCAAAATCGTGAAATATGTCCCCGAATGCCACAATAGTAACATATTGGGCGAGGCGAGCGCCAGGGGGCGTAGTGTGCTGGAGCTGTCACAGGCGCTGGTACTGGTGCTGGGACAGGCGAGTGTGGTGCAAACGCTGCTACGTTGGACTGCGCAGGAACAGGATGCGCGTGCTGAACCAAGGCGGGCGGCATGGCAGCGACTTGCGCATACGTCATGGGTGGTGTTGGTGGCGCCGTAGTGTTCGATGGGAAAGCACCAGCTATAGATGAGAGCTCCTCTTTGATGATGTCGCGCAGACCAGCAGATTGAGAGTGAGGCCGAGGGGCGGGTGCACATGACAACCTTTGCGCTTGAAGTTCCTCGCGAATCAGAGTGCGAATCAGCGCGGAAGGCCGGCTGTCACTGGCGTCTGGGTAGTCTGGGTGCAATCGAATGGCTTGGAGTTCATCAAGATGATGACATGTCGTGATGACGTCCTCAAAGGTGGTGGGTTTTTTAACAGCCACAGCGTTAAACGCGACATGGCCTATCTCTTTGATGATGTGGCGAACACGATCAGCTTCTGTCATCGCCGAGTTCACGCGGTGGCAAAGAGCAAAGACGTCTTCAATGTACGAAGTGTACGTCTCCCGGGGAAGTTGGGCACGCCCATCGAGCTTTCGTTTCGACACTTCGGAATGGATGTTCGGTTTTCCAAAAATCCTACGGACTTGTTGAGCAAATGTAGGCCAATCCGGGAAGCTGCTCTTGTGGTTAAAAAACCAGGTTTTCACTACATCGGACAGATAGAAGGCGACGTGACGAAGTTTTTGAGGCTCATCCCATTGGTTATAAACACTGGTCATGTCGTATTCTTTAAGCCATACCTCAACGTCGTCGCGTGGAAGACCACAGAAGATGCATTGGTCGCGCTGCCGGGCGTTGACGATCCACGCAGGAATGGTTTGTTGGACAACGATGCTGGATGTTCCGGGCAGCGGTTCTTGAGCCATGACAGCGGACGGGGGAAGCAAGCGGCGACCCGAACGAAGCTCCAGGGGAACGTGACGTCGGATAGGACTTGGGAATCAAAGCACCTCCACCACTCTGTAAGACAGTAGCAGCGTTGGAGTCTTGACGGCGTTTATTAGGCCGTATCGCCTGATCAACCCTTCGAACGAAGACGACGTTTTTTCGTGATGATGATTATATACAGATGAAAAAAAATGAAAGTCAAACGTTGTCAATATTGTGCTTACAATATCAATACCAAACTTGATATGGCATACCGTGACTGTATGAAGAACATATGTCACTAGTCATAACATGAAAACTATGACATGTATGTCATGAATCTCATGATTTACATTTTATGGTCCTGGAGCTCCTGCGGTGGTTTCGTTCACATGGCATGTTGCAAAACTGTTAAGGCATAGCATGATTGCATGGCGAACCCAAACGACAGACCCTAACATGAAAATCATGACATGCGTGTCATGTGACAACATGACTGCTTGCCACGCTCATGATGCACTCGCGGCCCTTTGGCGAGCGTCCCATTTACCAACTTGGTTTTGCAGTACGTGAATGAATGACGAAGGTATGTGGCTGTTGCAAACATGATAATCATGAGATGCCTTGTCATGTAACAAGATGACTACATGCCACGCTCGTGATGCGTTGGTGGCCGTTTCACTAGCTTGACTTATACCAAATTCGGTATTACGGGACGTGAATGGATGACGAAGGTATGATGCTGGTGCAAACAATATAAACAGGAGATCTCTCGCGTGTCATTTAACAACATGACTACATGCTAGGCTCATGACACGTTTGCAGCCGTTTCGCTAGCTTCGCATGTACCAAAGTTAGTATTACCTGACGTGAATGGACGACTTAGGTAAATGACACCGCCAAGCATGATAATAAAGACATCCGTGTTATGTAACAACATAACTACATGCCACACTCATGATGCCCTCGCCGAAGGTTCGACAGCTTCACATGTGCCAATATTGGTATTTCGTGACGTCAATGGAGGACGAAGGTACGTGACTGGTGAAAACATGATAATGATGAGATGCGTGTCTTGTGAGAACCTATGGCATGCCACAGTCAAGGCGCCAATACATTTCGACTTACGCGGTGCGCATGCACGCTGGCGTCGCCATGCCAGGCGCCGGTCCAGCCATATCCTCGCAGGTGCACGCCGCGCTGCGTTGCTTTGACGCATGCGCGTTTCAGCGTGTCCGGCGTCCCTCTGTCACGAAAAGAGGGAGACGCAGTGTTGTGTGGGTAACGCATCGGCGTGAAACGCAGCTTGTTGCCGGTTGCCGTTGCCCCATGAGGTGGCGTTCACACTGAGCATTCCGGCCGCCGAAATTGCTCAGAATCCGGTTCAGCGGCGGCGAGATCCGCCGAAAGGGCCCTCTCCGCGACGATCGCTCTCGGACCGATTTTTGCGGCGTTTGCCGCTGAATCGGTCACCGCGGACCAATAGGAGCGCTAGTCAAGGAATTTTGAAAAATGGTGGCCAAGCCCTACTCACTTGTTATGCCGCAGTGCACGTAACTGAGTGTTGAAACCAACGGGAGTTTAACCTTCTCTGTGCTATACTTCGCCTCCGTATTTCGTGAAAGAGGTGACCGAGCTTGCTGTTGACGTGACCGAGCTTGTTGCGGTCTTGCAGAGCAAAGCGAACCCACCAACGCCGCTGGCGTCGGTGGTTTTTCTGCTCTTCGTGCATTACAGGACAGCCACTTGCCAGCAAAGTGAGCAGTAGTGTTTTTTCTTGCTTCTTACGTACGAGAATTGTCGAAGTATACACCACCGGATAGCGTGGTGGCGTCTGCGAGCCGCGACAACAACCGGGCGACAGCGCATCCATCCCGCGTTCGCCCCGTAGTAGATGGCGGCGCCGGGTGCGTCCAGTGCGAACGGCGCTGCGTTTTGGCGGCAGGGGAATTTCGGTCGCTGTAGAAAGCGGATGTTTCAGTCTGAACTTGGCATGAAGACGGACGCTGGTCGCACCGGTCACGCTTGGCGTCAGACTATACACTGCTCGCGTTTTACTAACGCTGCGCCGTTATTATGCCCAGCGTGCGCGCGCGTCAACGCTACATTGCTGTAAATTGGGCTCTTCATAATGCGCTCGCAGCAGTTTTCCTAGCTCCACTTATACTAAAGGTGGTGTTGTGATGTCAATGAATGACGAAATATATGAGTGGTGCAAATTAAATAATTCTGACAAGCGTGTCATGTAAGAACATTAAAACGTACCATGCTCATAGCGGGCTCGCAGCCGTTTTGCTAGCTCCATCTATACTAAATTTGGTATCACGTGACGTGAATAGATGACAAAGGCAAACGACAGATCCAAACATAACAATCATGACACGGATGTCATGCACGGTGTCATTCACCTCCACTTAGGAACGTTCAGCTGATTTTAAAGTGACATATCAACATTTCTTATTCGTGCTTCGCATGTCATCGATTCCCACAGTACGTAGGATCTGTCAATTTCTTTAGTCATCCACTGACGTCACGTAACACCAAACTTGGTATATGCGGAGCTAGCAAACTGGCCGCGAGCGCGTCATGAAGGGCCCAATATACTCCAACGTAGCGTTGACACGCGCGCGCGCTAGCGACGTTACGTTAGCAAAACTCGAGCACTTTGTAGTCTGATGCCAGGTGCGATCAGCGTCCGTCAGTGCGGCCCGACGGCAACCGGCGCGAAATGCGACATGCTGCATTTCACGCTGATTAGTGACCTACAACACTGCGTCTCCCTGTTTTTTTTTAGTCGAAGCAAACGTGCTTCGCATGAGCTCCCACCTCGACGCCTCATCTCACCCGGAAAACCTCATTGCCGCCACCTATGAAGTACTGGACCGTTTTCTACTAATCAAGCGCAGTCAGTCGATAACCGGGTTTTAACCGTAAGGCCATATTTCCTTAAAGTCTGCTTGTTTGAAGATCCAAGGGGAAGAACGCTTCTCTAAACCTAAGCGGCGTCGGGCCGTTGCTACTCGCGTTTCCGCGCAACGCGCGAAAATGGCTGACGACAACGCGGCTGCGTCAACCGGAGCCACGACATCAATCGAAGAAAAAACTCAACGCGGAGAAAATGCTACCAGCGTCTCGCCAAAGAAGCCTTTTGACAACGGGGGATGATTCACTGCAACGTACCACAACTCAAGGCTGATCGCCGTTCCGGAGACCGGGGCCGAAGCGATAGACAAATCAGCGTCGAGCCAACCTAAACAGAAAGGGAATCCTCTTCGAAAAGAGAAAGTGCCTCCACTGCCGAAAACCGACTTCAAGGTCATAATTACACCAAGGGATGGGCTCAACATCAGTCAATTAGGCACGCATTAGATGGCGCGCGCTATAACTATGGCATTTGGTAACCCAGATATCTGCAACGAAGGCAACCTGCTTATACGGCTGCGCAATGGATCCAACATCGCCATAATCCGCACGCCAAGCATGGAGACCGCCAACATTGTGCAGAGCCTTCGAAGTCTACTTTTTGGTGCAAAAGACTATGCAGTGATGGCTTACGTAGCCGCGCCGGACAACTCGTGCAAGGGTGTGATTCACGGACTGTACGCCGGGACCACGCCAACCGAATTACTAGCCCATCTTCGGGTGCGTACCCAAGGAGTGAAAATACTTTACGCAAGAATGCTTGGAAAATACCAAAGTGCCGTCATTACCATCGAGGGCAAGATCGTCCCGCGCTATGTTTACTACTACGGTGGTGAAGCACGATGCTACCTCTATCGATCATCGCGGCAAGTTTGCTATATATGCTTCAAGCCTGGGCATAGGGCAGACGTATGCCCAACACCAGACGCTGTTGTCTGCTCAAATTGCACAGAGCCAGTCATAGAGGACGGACACACCTGTGAGCCCCGGTGCGCACTATGCAAGGAAGCGCACCTTACGTGGACAAAGGAGTGCAAGGAACGCCTCAGGAGACCGAGAAGTCCACGACCAAGAACAAAAGAGCGGACGGCCGCTGGAGCACACGGCGCCGATGGACGCGGCCGGGCCCGGAAACGCTGGTTCAGCAGAGATGGAAGCTCACCATCCAGGCCCCGATCAGCATCAAAACCACGGTCATGGTCGAGATCGGCGTCCAGGACCCGCCAGGCTCCAGAAAACAAGAAAAAGCAGCAGAAGAAACCCTTCACCAGGAAGGAAGACGACGGTATGGTGAGCAGGAAAGCGCCTTTTTTCTCTGCCTCTCCCACTGCTCCAAACAACACGAATACACAGACGGTAATAGTCGGTAAGAATGGCAGTGCGCCACCTAACGACGAAGTAAAAGATTTAAGGCAGACTATTCAGACACTCAGGGCAGAAAACGCCGAACTCCGGCAGAAACTAAACGATCTCATAGATGAACTGAAGGCCCTGAGAACAGGACAGACCAATGCTAACCCCCAATCAGACTTAATGCTGACAGCCACCGTAGGGCGCCAGGAATTCACAACTACCATGGCTGCCATAAAAAATGCCCTAGCAAATCTTGGCAACCTCCTCTCTAACATCCAAGATGAGCCGCGCAATGATAGAGAACGTCTGGAGCAACTCACGGCCATGAAACCCATAGGCAAACCCCATGCTCGGCCATCACCTGGGTATGGCGAGCAGCCGTAAATGCTCGGTCGATTTGGAAACCCTCAAAATATGGCAGTGGAACTGTCGTGGAATCCGTCCAAAGCAAGGTCTTCTGAATCAATACATCCATAAATGCACAACTCCACCAGACATCATCGTCCTCCAGGAAACCGGCTGCTCACCGAAACTCACTGGCTTTTCGGTTTATGAGGGTCTCGGCCAAAGTAAGGTCGCTACTTTGGTTGCCAAAGCGCTCACCGCAATTAGACACGACATCGATGCAACAGACATTGACCACGTTCTCATTGAAATCAAAAGGAAACAAAGAACCGACGAAAGCATATTTCTCCTCAATATCTACCGCTCACCAAGCCAGCGGAAAACCAACTTCAGCTCCCTTCTGCGCAAGGCAGAACAAGCAGCAGGCAAAAAGCGTCTTGTCATCCTTGGAGACTTTAATGCGTGGCACAAGAGCTGGGGATATGTCAAGAAAACTCAGAAGGGCAGGGATTTGGCCAGAGAAGCTGATCGCAGAAAGCTAAGCCTCATTACAGACCACACTCAACCAACGCGAGTGGGGAATAGTATCAACCGAGATACGTGCGCGCACTTGGCGTTCGTTAAAGGTGTCAGGGAGGCCCGATGAAAAAACGGCGGGGAAACGCTTGGAAGTGACCACTGCATTTTGCGTATCCAGATAGAAACCCTCCCGGTTAAGAAACGACATGGCCTGGCTCGACTTACAGACTGGGAAGCTTTTAGAAAAACTAGGGCAGAATTCGAGGATAAAGAAATTGCGGACATTGAGAGTTGGGTCTCGGAAATCAAGGCAGACTGGAAACGAATAACCCGAGAAGTTACCCTATCTACAAACACGCCCGAGGTCGACAAGCATCTCCTACACCTCTGGGACGCCCGCCGGGGCCTGTTAAGGAGATGGAAGCGGCAGAAACACAACCGCAAACTGAGACTTAGGATCGCCGCAGTCACCAGGGAAGCCGAGGAGGATGCGACGGAGCTGTCAAGGCGCAACTGGGACCAAAAATGCAACGAGCTACAAGGTACACTAGGTTGGAAAAGGACATAGGCCTTGCTGAGAGCCCTCATAGACCCAACCACGACCAAGACTGAAACCTGTAAGACGACTCAAAAGATTGCACACCAATTCAAAGGCACAGACCGGGAACTGCTAGAATACATAAACCTGCGCTATATTGGCGATACTGCGAATACTGACTGCAACCTGGCATACACTGGTGCAGCTAATCCCGCTCTGGACGAACCCATTACCACAGAAGAAGTTCGACATGCTATGCTGTCTGCAACAAAGAACACTACGCCAGGAAAGGATGGCATCAGCAACGCTATAATTCGGAACCTCGATGACAAATCTATCACAAGGTTTACAGAATTCATCAACAAATATTGGGAGAAGGGTACCGTTCCAAACGACTAGAAAGATGCGGAAATAATAATGATTGCAAAGTCTGGGAAGGCTCCAAGCTTGGAAAATTTAAGACCCATTTCGTTGACATCGTTTTTGGGAAAAGTGTACGAGAGAATCGTGCTTCAGAGGCTGGAGACCTACCTGGAAGACAACGAACTCATGCCGCACACCATGTTTGGCTTCCGAAAATCCCTCTCAACACAGGACGTCCTCCTACAAATCAAGGAGGAGGTGCTTACCGGTGTCCCAAAATATGACGAAAACGTACTACTTGCACTGAATCCTAAGGCTGCTTTCGACAATGACAGTCATAAGGCTGTGCTAGAGGGGCTTATCAAATTAGGCTGTGGAAAGCGAATACACAACTGCATCAAAGCTTTTCTCAGTAACAGAACTGCCACAATTGGTATAGGAGGCATCCGCACTGATATGTTTGATACGCCCACAAAAGGAACACCCTAAGGTTCTGTGATATCACCGATGCTGTTCAACATCGTTATGATTGGCTTAGCTCGCAACCTCGAAAACATTGAAGGACTCAGACATTCCATCTACGCAGACGATGTTACAATCTGGGTGACAAGAGGATCTCTAGGCCAAAAACAAGATCTTCTGCAACGAGCAGCTGATACAGTTCACGACTACGTGCGTCAATGTGGCCTCGTCTGCTCTCCGGAGAAATCGGAAGTTCTGAGGGTCTACAGACGAGGATAGAATCTGCAAAACTCCATAGACATCTTTTAGGTGGGAAGAAGATTCCAGAAGTGTCCCGAATCAAAATTCTCGGCATGTGGATACAAAGCAACCGTCGTATAGACCACACAATCAGACAGCTGTCAAACACTACAGCGCAAATCACGAAGATGATCACCAGAATCTCTAACGAAAGACGGAATATGAAGGAGGAGGACACTTGTAGGCTTGTACACGCCCTCGTGGTCAGTAGGATTGTATACAGTGTCCCCTACCAAACACCACTCCCACAGGAAAAAGAACAATTAGAGGCAATCCTCAGAAAAGCCTACAAGTGCGCCCTTAGTGTACCTGTCAGCACCTTGACAGAGAAATTCCTTAAACTCGGGATAAACAACACAGTGCAAGAACACATCGAGGCGCATTTTGTTGCGCAGAAAAGGAGATTAATGTTGACTGCTACGGGCAGGCATACGTTGCAGACATTGGGCATGAGGGATGCTTGCGGAGAAATCAATAACACGGCGAGCATACCAAAGGACATTCGCCAGATTGTTGAAGTGTTTAATACCTCAAAACATGCATACAGAAATCTATAAGGCTCGAAGAAAAGCCAGATCAAAAGCACAACAAAAAAATTTCAAGGCGAGAACCGACGTATTCTACGTTGACGCGACCACATACAGAGAGCACTCCGGGACAGTTGTAAGCGTTGTTGATCACCAACTTAGGGAAGTCAACAGTGCTTCAATCAAAAGCGACATCATCCTCGAGGCTGAGGAAGTAGGGATTGCGCTCGCCATCACACACCAGAGCGAACAGTCTATTACAGAAATAGTTACTGACTCGCAAGAAGCGTGTCGACGGTACAGCAGTGGACGCATATCCAGTGCTGCCATCCGCATACTCAAGGGAAGAAAAATCAACTTCTCGAGCTGCTCCACTACGTGGACACCAGGCCAAGAAACTGTGACAGGGAACCAGCGAGCCGACGCCATCGTCCGAGAATACACCGACCGGGGGGCGCACAACGACGAGGAACCAGCCACAGTTACTAGACGCTATGGAGCAATTTTAGAACACCAGAGAGCCCTGAGGAGGATATACCGCCCTCCACACAAAGACCTCAACAGAGACCAGTCGGTTGCCTGGAGACAGCTGCAGACTAATATGTACCCCAATCTCAGTCTTCTGAGTAAAATCTATTCGGTGAATATACACCAACAAATGCCCACTATGCAGAGAACACCCCCCACTTTACCACGTGATATGGGCCTGCCAACACACACAGGTAGTGCCAAGAAACTATACACCAACACTGGAGCAGTGGGAGGCTGCGCTGTCCTGCTCTAAGCCTGAAGAACAGCTCAAGCTAATCGACAGTGCTTGCAAGATGGCAAAGGCCACAGGGGCCCTGGACTGAGGGATCCACCTTCCCCGGAAAAAAACTATTTGTAATAAAGTTTTGCATTCATTCATTCTCCCATTTTTCGTGACATAGGGACGCCAAACGCGCTGTAACGCATATGCGTCAAAGCAACGCAGCATGGCGCGCATCTGTGAGTATTAAGGTCCCTAGATGATACAAGTTTCCAAGGTAGCGACACCCTCCCTTTTCCTCCTCGCTTATTTGCCTGAAGCGTCCCCTAGAAGGTTTAAAACTCTCATCCAAAAGCGAATGTTTGGGTTCTTTTGCTACGGTGAATAGATGTAAATGAAACAAAATAGAACGAAATAAGACGTAGAATAAACAGTTACCTTTATGAACATAAACGGCACAACACAAGAGCAAGCGGGATGTGCGTTACTCAACCGGCAACGTTGTGCAGTTCTATACTTTACACCACTAGCCATGGCGTCTCGCGTAGTACATTTTAGTTCCACGGCCGCGGTATTTCGTGCAGTTCTAACTAGTCCACTTCTCCGATTGTGTTTTGTTCGTGCTTTGACACAGTGAACGTGCTTCTTGCTGAATCCTGTAAGTGGCTACAGGGCGTGACGTTGTGACGATTGATTACAACCGGCTTGTGCACACGCAAGAAAAAAAAACTACGACCAGACTGGTACGAACACTCGTCCAGCAGCACTGCGAGGACGTTTTTTTTAAATGTGCCAATTTGGACAATCGTGATGCCAAGTGATTCTGATGCGGTGCTGGGAACTTCCTGAAAAGTGAGAGTTCTACTGGTGAGGTGTCTCGAAGCAGCGCGTTTCGGCTCAAGCGGGAACTGGTCAAGAGTGAAATGTTTCTGAAGGTGCGTTAATTACAACCTACAGCTGTTCTGTATACGTGCATACCCACATGTATTTGTACCAACTGGCATGCACTAGACACGCATTAGACGCGCGCCTGGCGTTTCAATAAAAACCGACAAGTGAACTCGCTTCGCAGATCCGCGTCGACATACGTTGACGGAGTTGCACGAAAGCATTCGCGTGAAATGGTTCATAGTTGCACTTCATGGTGCGCTTCATCTCGGAAAGCACGAGGTAAGTCGAAGAGAGCGAAACCATTTTCTGTTGTTTACGGCAACGCAGCATTGCTGAAAAACTCAGATGTTGCATTGAACGAGCATGGCGAAACAATCTTGGTCGACTTAGCGCACACCGAAACGCTCCTCCTCTTCAGTTTATGTTCTGGCTACGATTTTGTCTTTGGTCACGGCGAGAATCCGGCTGGAGCCATATGCGCATGCGTACACGTTTTAACCTTTTGCATAATAATAAATAACACCACCAGCCATTTGCAAGATCACGTGCAAGTAATGCACCAATTACAGACGCGGATGGCAGAGAAAAAAAGAGGAGTAATCGAGAGAGTGAGGAGGACGGCTCGAGAACAATGAGTGACGCTACCTTGTTTCATCTAGGGACCTTAGTGAGTATATGGCGGAAGCGGCGCCTGGCGTCGCAACGCCGGCGTGGCGCGACGAAATGAACGCCGGCTAGCACGCGCAACACGTCACGTCGAAATGTATTGGCGCCTTAGCTGTGGCATGTAGTCATGTTCTCACATGATTATCATGTTTGCACCAGTCACGAACCTTTGTCATTCATTGGCGTCAAGTAATACCATATTTGACATATGTGAAGCTAGCGAAACGGCCGCAAGCACACTGAGTGCGGCACGCAGTCATGTTGTTACATGACACGCATCTCAAGATTATCATGTTTGCACCAGTCGCATACCTTCGTCATCCATTCACGTACTGTAATACAGATTTCAGTATATGTGACGCTAGCGAAACGGCCGCAAGCAGATTATTAGTGTGACATGTAGTCATGCTGTTACATGACATACATGTAATGATTTTCATGTTAAGGTCTGTCGCTAGTATTCGCCATGCAATCATTGTATACCATACCAGTTTTTGAACATGCCATGTGAACGAAACCACCGCAATAGCTGCATTACCATGAAATGACATACATGACATACATACATGATGATATTGTTATGACTAGTCAAATATGGTCGTCATACAGTCATGTTATGCCATACCAAGTTTGGTATCGATACCATTATCGAAACAGCCTGGAGAGCTAAACGTCGTAGGCGTCTAGATAGATAGATAGATAGATAGATAGATAGATAGATAGATAGATAGATAGATAGATAGATAGATAGATAGATAGATAGATAGATAGATAGATAGATAGATAGATAGATAGATAGATACGCTGAAAGTCGCCAAAGTTCGCTAAAAAATGCTTCGCTATAAAGAAAATGCGAGAAGCACCGTACTTGAGCTGAGCCAGAGCACAGAGCGAGAGAGAATAAATTACGCCATCTCTCACTTAAAGGACGCAGCGGGTGCTAACACTTACACTGACGGTAGCGTTCACGCTGGCGCTCATGGCGGCGTGGCGCAGGAGAGACACATGGGAAAAGCACGCAGTGATGGACCGGAGTTTCCTACTGAAACATGCCAATCGGTAGAGAAGTGGAACCCGGCTAGAGAGCTTCGTTGTGTCATTTCATCTGATCCTCATTCACTTGCGTTCTGCCGTCTGGCTTCTCACGGATTTTCGTGCGGTACGTGTAAAACAGCGTGGTCTCTGAGATTGCGGGTGCGTGGCGGGTTTCTCTCTGGCAGTCTCAATCGCAAGGACAGCACGTGTTTCCAGAGGCGGGCGTGGCGCGCTCTTTTCTCCGCACTGCCACGCTCTTTCTTTCAGTCGAAAAGGCTGCCACGCTGTTGGCGAAGCTTCTATGTAGTGAGCAAAAGAATGGTTTTGCGGTTTTTTCAGGTCAAGGTATACTAGTGGCAAAGTGAACACTGGGGCGTTTCATTTTCAAATGGGGTTTTTATTTTTCTGTAGATTGGCGGCACTCATATTGGAGCAGTTAAAATTGCGATGCGCCTGCAAGAGATCCGCATGTGCTCAAAACTATACTTCGAAGTTCACGGGCTGTATAGTAGCGGGGGGGGGGGGGGGGAGCGGCACCGGCGAAAAGAAAAGAAAAATGGCAGCCCGATCCTTTTTATTCTCCAGTAGTCTACCTCGACAAATACTTGGTTTTCTGAAAGACACCATTCGGCCGCATGTGTGACCCTTTAATTTCAATGCAGTAGAGATAACGATAAATGAACATGATACTGATATTGCCATTGTGCTACCAAATCATGGTCATAATACAAATGACGAAAATGGGAGACGATGATAACTGAAACACTTTCGCTGTGAATTGGACGTAGGGAGTAAATGCAGGCCGGCTAATCATAGTCTTTCACAGTATTCCGGCAAAATTACATAGCGCAATATTAAGTGGAACGAACAGCGCACTTACATATATAGAGCGTAAGTGGGATTCGGTTCACCACATGATGAATATCGGAACGTGATAAAACAGTAAAACGAACTCTAACGATAGAAGGGCAAAATGACTCAACGATAATAACTAGCCCAGTCCTCACCCACATGCGCATCTCCAGTAAGGGGGAATGTTAGAATGCCTCTGTCACAGTCGAAATATTACCTCCTTGCAAAAGCAGTTGTCATGCTTTTATTCGCCAATTGGACCAAAATAAAATCAGTGACAAAAAAATACTTGCCTTCAGTGAAGCCAGAAGATTTGTCGGTGAACACGCCAGAAAAAAATCATGCGCACGCTGAAATCCCGTGCACTCTGCTTTCCGCCGTGGTTTCCGCCACTCGAGGAACCCGATTTAAACGCGCCCCCTCGCAGTGGACGAGCGCGTGAGGCGATACTCGCTGGTTTTGCTCGGGAGTGCGGTGATTGGGACGGTCAGAGAGAACCCCACCACGTGCTCACGATCTCGGAGGCCATGAATACAGGTGTATAGTGTGAGAAGAGAGATATAGGGTCACCACCAACGATAACAATGAAAGACGAAAAAAAATCAAGAAAGAAAGCGAAAGTCGTGCTAGCGAAACTGCCGAGAAGCGCAAATTTCTCAACGAAAAATTTCGAGAACGAGACGGCTAAAACGAAAGTCAGTTAAGTGCATCTACTACTGTTGTGCGCAGTTTTATTGAGTGCATTGTGCTTTAGTTTCTCATAAATCTATTTTATCCGTAGAAAAGCAAAGTGTACCCTCTATACTCGCTAGAATGACTGTTCACAAAATAATGTCAGCTCTAGTGAGAAAAAGAGAAAGATTCAAAAATAAAGACGTTTGGAAAATCGAAAGACGGTGAAATAAGCGACTGGAGAAAACAAAATCGTAGAGAGGAAGGGCATCATTTTTTCCCTTGGCAAACGGGTGCCTAAGACACTGTCCTGCTAAGTACCATTGGAGTGAACTGGAATGTTGAACACGAACACAGTGGGAATGAATCAGTGTGTAGCTTTTATTAGGTATGCGTGCCCAGGTGTCCAGGTTTCGGAGACTTCCGAAGTAAATCACACGTTGAATGGTCTATCTCAATGACCACATTGTTGTTGTCGGCAACCCTGTGGCGTACGTGAGGTTCATAGTTAAAGGCTGCTGAGGGCCGAGCTTAGCTTAGATCAATCTACTTCGGTTCACACACCAGAAGCACAGCAAGGCAAGCAAGGTGGCATTGTACAGAATTTCAGAACTCATAGTCAATGGATTGACTAAGTGGTGGTGTTCTTCTTGGTTAGTAGTCTATAGTCGTCTATACAATGTTCTTCCACGAAGGACAAACTTTGAATAACTGTGCGTGCCTTCTAGAGACGTTTTTATTGCTGTCAAATTGTCATCGTACTGTTGAGAGTTTGAGATATCCTGTTGCGAGAACCAACTGCAGCCTTTTTTTGGCTTGTAGAGAGGTTTCCTCGCATGGGTTTCGCGACAGGGCATCGACAATCTGGTTTAGTATCCCTATGCTATGCATGGTTTTGCATACGTTGCGCCAGGAAACATAAGACAAGACAACGACGACAGCACAAGATGAGAGTATACGGCAGCATATAGCAGTTCTCATCCTTAAGAACTTGAAAGATAGCGAACAGAGGAGTCTCCACCAGGTCTATAGCTGGATTTCATCGAATATCCTCGAACACTAGCCGTGTGAATCCTCCGCGGCACAAAAGGCGTTCGAAACCTTGTTGCTTTCCTTAAGGGCAGCCGGGCTTAGCAATAGAATATAAACAGTCTGGTCATCTACTTACTTTTTTGTATTTTATAGTGTCTCTTTTTTATTATCACTCTTTCCCCCTTTTTTAACTTAGGGTGTCCAGTCAGTCAAAGTACAACCTAACCTCCATATCATCCAATCTTTCTCTGCTTTCCTCCCTTTCCTCATTCATTGTCAAATATCATAGACTAAATAAAAATTTAACCAAGGCGTGCCAGCTAGCTGAAAGAGAGAGAAGGGGTGCAGTTATGATGTTCGACACACCCGAAGAAATCAGAAGAGGCTAACGGTGCGAGCTCAATGGATAACCAGACGTTAGAGTAAACCCCGAACTATCCTTCCCACAGTCTCGTCATTCCCCATTTTTTCTCTCATCTGTTGTAATGGACTAGTAATGACGTGACCATCTGAAGAATCAAGTGGACTAAGAAAAGCAAGGATCACCTATACATGAAGCGATGGCTAAATAAAGTAAACATCTGGATCCTTCTGATGATGCCCTCGTCGAATTTTACTTCTGAGTGCTTCACACCAGCTGTCTTTTTTTGAAGACGTAATCTGATGCCGTCCGTGTTTGTGCTGTCGTCATCCGCGTCAGCATATTTGATAGAAGACGAGAGTGCGGAGTGTTCTCGGCCGACTGCTGTTGAGTTTTTCTCGGCCGTAAGCATAGTTGCGCCTGCTCTTCTCCAAACGCATTGATGGCTGTCCCCACTTCAAGCTCTGTTCTTATCCTTCCTCCCTTTTTTTCATTTTCTTCTTGCTATAAATTCCTAAGCATTTGAATAATTTTACAGGCACGGTGCAAGATCATCAATGTTGTATTTTCACTATTTTAGTGAACAAAGCGGGTTATCTTAGTGACTGAGATGTCGTTTTGTGAAACTCGAGAAATAAGAGTTCGATTTCGGAACCACGCAGACGAGCTTCAATGGGCACAAAATACGGCAACGCCTGTCGACTTAGATCCACGCGCGGAATAATTTACAAGCTCACACTTCAAATTGGCCAGGACAAAACCAACTTCTCGTTTTTCGAAAACTACAGTCATCGCGAGCTCGTCGGGAAGCATTGCTATAAAAAGGTATAAATTCGGACCTGCAGCCATAGTAGTCGTCCACACCCAAAATCAATAAAGATTTCATAACACATTATGTATCTTAAAATCTTGCCTACAGCCTCATATTGCCATTGCTGTTTTTTTTCAAAAAAGAAGGAGGAAGAAAGATAAACTGAACACACAAATAAAAAACAAACTATATGCTGCTTTAGAAGGAAGTATGTTGTTGCGAATGCATCGGAATTTAACGTTACGTAAGTTTGCAAGGGGTACTTTGGAGACTTTGTAACGTTTTTAAGAAAGTTTGCGAATTTAGAATAGCGTATGATCTCCAGTTCTTACATAAACACTCTTGTTTTCTTCTTCCGAGTGCCTCATAGGACCAACATCACTTTCATTGCGTGCATATGTATATTTTTTTCTGCTGGACTTGGTTAACGTTAGTTCTCCTTGCGATCGACGAAACATTTCGTATTCAGCATTATTTTTTTGGTACTACCAGGTCGTTATTTTTACTCCTGCTTTAGTATTTTCTCATTTTACTTTTAGCTACGATATCCTTCCCACCTCACGGCTGTTTCATATTTCTTGTGTGTTTCGTGCTTTCCTGTTTTCCTATATATTGCTGCATTTCACAAGTTTTCCCAGGCACTGATAATTAGGCTGAATGGTATTAATAAGCAGGCAGATATTCATTACTTCTAGGCCATGCAATTATACACAGTAGCCATTGAAACTTTGGAGACTTCCGAAGACCGCGGTATATCCTTCGATGCAAGTTGTATTGCGAAGCTTGATCGTAGCTTTACTAGAGTTCAGATAATACCCATAATGACACCGATAAATAAAAATGTATTAAGTGTTTTATATATCTTCAGAAGTACAGTGAAACATCAGCGTTAAATGTTAACTACATGACACAATGTGAATTATCTTATACAACAATAGGGAGACCATGTAACATGTGTAGAAAAATTAAGTTTACAGCTCCATGTCAATGAGTGTATAAAACATTTCGAGACTTCCCGGCGAGAATCGCACTAGGTTTTCGGTACAGTGAAGTAATAATGAAGACAAAGTACTTTCAACTTGTACAGTTTGTTTTTTTTTGCCCGGTGGATTTACTTCCAATACATCCTAACGAAGCTAATTCTCTCAGACTTACCAGGCTCTTCAAAGCTCACCAACTTGTTCTTTCAGGTTTCTTCATAACCTCGAACATTTTGGAAAATTTTTTGTCTGTCCAGCTTCTGTTTTTGTTTTTTAAACAGCAGTTTTGCAAGCATATGATGTGGCCTTGTGTGGCGTAGCGTAAGAAATAATAGGCCACTGGTAAAACAAAATAACTTTTTCCTCATTTATATTTGATTCACAAAACAGATTATTCGTTTGCTGAAAATGCCATGAGAAAAGCCTTCCTAATGATGGCGCTGAAGTTTGTTGATGCATTAAAGAACTTTAGCTGAGCCCTTGCCGTCTGTTAAAACTAGGGCACGTGTTCTCGTGAGCTGTATAGAAAGAGAGAGATTTGATAAAGCCAGAGAGGCTTGACAACGGGTGCACAGTGAGATATAGGAAAAACACATAATACAACCAACGTGTGTGCGGAATAATGAACAGAAGCTGTGGAGTGGCTTCACAAATTACCAAAAAACAAGACCAACAAAACGGGAAAGAAGCGATGACGCGGGAAGAACAGAATGTCATAGCTTCGGTCTGCCACGCAATGAACGAGATTGTAGATGAATGAAACTATTTAAAGCTTTAAAATTCTGTTCTACTTTCCTCTCGAAACGCCTGAAGAGTTCCTGGGCCACCATGCTTCTTGTCATTGGTTTCAGATTATCCATGCGGGTGGTAACACCTGCTGGGTCCGGAAGTATTCAAGAATGCGTCGATAAAAATAGTTTAATTTTCCGTAAACAAGTAAAGTGCCTAATATTGCTTGAAAACTGAAATACAAGTATTTATTTTGACTGTGCTGCGGCTTCAATTAAAATGCTTGCAAAATGTAGAAACAAGCAAGCGACATAACTGTCAGTCGCTATATAGTAGGAAGTCAAATTACATATAGGTATGAGTTCATAAAGCCAATAAGTTTATAAAACAAATGGGAGTAGCTTTTATTTTGTTATTATGCGAATGTTATATCCAATGACGACAGTTCAGAGGAAGAGTGATGCTTGAAGGGACAAGAAATGCCAACGATGAGGACCTGTTGCTGCCCTGATGATGACGAGTCGTTTCCTCGAAGCAAATGCAGGAAGTGGCCTTTCATGAAAAACAATTTTTCTTGGGTATTGGTTACAAAGCTCCTTCGTATTGTTTTTTTTTTCAGAAAAGTTAGCTTGTAATCTGTGATTTCTAATTTTCACAGCGGTGGAGCAGTTTTAGACGCAGTCATCAACTCGACAAACAAGCTCGGCTGCGGTGGTCTAGTGGCTAAGGTACTCGGCTGCTGACCCTCAGGTCACGGGATCGAATCCCGGCTGTGGCGGCTTCATTTTCAATAGAGGCGAAAATACTGTAGGCCAGTGTGCTCAGGTTTGGGTGCAGGTTAAAGAACACCAGGTGGTCGAAATAATCGGAGCCCTTCATTGCGGCGTCTTCCATAATCATATGATGGTTTTGGGACGTTAAACCCCACATATCAATGAATCAATCAACTCGAGAAACACAATGAGCAGGTGTCAGGGAACGGTGTAGATTAGCTTCTAATAATAAGTATAGTAATACGATTAATGTTATCTGGGGTTTCACGACCCAAAACCACGATGCGGTTGTTAGAGACGCTGTTGTGGAAGGCTTCGGACATTTTGTTCACCCGGAATTTTTTTAACGTGCACCTATATATAAGTACACGGGCCTCTCTCGCCTCAATGGAACACGCAGCCGCCCCCATCGGGATTCGATCCCGCAACATACGCGTTAGTAGTCGAGCGCCATAACCACTTGACTACCGCGGCGGGGCTTGAGCATCTAGCATTCGACCAAGAAGTTAAAAAAGGTAACTCACGGCAAAAAGGTAAGCAGGCAAACTTTCCATCAGCCGTAACACACTCTACTGCACACAGCTGTAGTCATATTGTGAACCTTTCATGGTATATATTGCCAAAATACTTGCGTGATTAGAGGAAAGCCGTGTCAAGCGCTTTTATGCATTCTAGCCAAATTCTGTAAATAACCGTTAAACAGCCTGTAAAGCGTGCTTTGCGGATAGCGTTGCGGTTGAAGGAGAAGCTGTTGTTACGGCAATGCTTGTTTCATGGCGAACCCATGTTTCTGTTCAACTCTGTCTGCTCAATGCAACAGTTATGCACATAAGATAATGTCGCATCGTGTCACAACGTTTTAACTGGGATGTCCTGTCATGGCCCGCTTATGCTCACAGCACGGCGGCTTGCCGCGCGCCATTCGCCATTCTCAGACCGGCACACGCAAACAGTTTTGCTTGCTCCCATCAGTTGCCATTCGGAAAACGTATCCTAAACCCACTTACGTGAGATTCTACGGCTGCCGAAGAACAACGTGGCGAATGAGCGAAGAAAGAGTTACATCGGGGTGTCGCATCCTCTGCTTTCGGCTGTCCGTGTCGTCTGCGTAGGCTGGGGCACTTCGAGTTGCTCGATTCTTGCGATACGGGCTTCACATTAAAAGCATGGATGTCGTTCGCGTTGTTGTCAGTCCTGGCTCCCGCAGTTATTTGATCGTTTTGTTTTGATAGGTTTTGAAAAGATAATAGCGTAAACCCAAACAGCGTGTCTCAAAGCTACCACCTGGTCAAATGATGGCAGCTATGAAGAATTCGCATCAGCTAATAAACAGGTGATTCATGCACCCCCCCCCCCCCCCCTCGAGATTCTGGAAGCACTATTCCACTCACTAGCAGTTTGGCTCTCGAAAATGGCGCCCAATCGGCACGAACACTTAGCTGTCAAAGCTCTTAAACACGAGTATAAAGGAAATTGCATCATCGAATGTGTGCGTACATGCTACAGAGCACCTGTTTGCCACTTGATGGATCAGAGGTGCACAGAATATGCTCTTAGCAGTGAGGCCATGTTTTTAAGAGGGCCTTGCCGGTGAAGCTTGCAGTACACTTTGTACAGCCCTCACACAGGTGGTGGTAGCCGATATTTTATGGTATCGTGGCTGGCTTCCCGTTAGCGTGAGCGGGCCATCATGCACCTTCAAAACAAAGGAAACGTATGCGTCAACGCTCACATGCACTTCTTTCATCGTACAGTACCTAGGATATATAAGCGAGTTTGTATAGGGCCTGCATTTCCTTCTTACGTAATATAGAATACGTGACAATCACCGCAGCGATAATAGGAAGAAACTCATGTAAATGAGAGTTTATGTGATTTGATTCGCATAGTAACACAAAACACAACACAGGGCGACACGAAGCACCGTTTAATTTGGTCCCAGGAACGCAGTATATGTTGCAAATAAGACTACAGAACGTCTAGTCGCATCACAGCACTAATATTGGAAAAGTCCAGTCATAGGAACGCAGGATCAGTTCGCACGTGAAGCGACACACAACGTGACAAGGTCTGATGAAATTGTATGCGAAAAATCAGAATAACAAGGTTTCCCGAATAATTTGCAAGATTACTACTCCATTCTCAAAGGTTGTGTACTGCTAATAGTGCATGCTGTTTTGAGCATCTGTTGGACATAGCCCTAGGATTTCCGTGAAACTGAGAGGCTACGCTCAAGTACCCATAAACCGGGTATTAACCGTGTCTTGCATTTTGACAATGAATACATTCTAAGAAGGAATTGCATCTTCATCTACGTCCGCATTATGAGCTCTATTTCATGAAATGTTGCGCAAAAAGCGCTTTATGCCCGCTGTACAGAGCCCGAGGTGGCTCACTTGTGTTTCTGTGGTCATGATTGTCGTTACTCTTAATTCAACGCGTAATTCAAAGGTAAGGTCAATGCAACAAAAGTATGAATATTTTATATTTTCATTAGATCATGTGCCTCTGCAACCACGAGCTGAGGTCTACCCCCATACATGCAATTCAACTTGTTTTTACAGTGAAAGCTGTTATGAGATCACTTTTCGGATCACACGCAGTCGTTGTTGTCCGCCGCCGCCGCTGCCGCCGGTGTCCGTAACTACATCGCGTGAATATAAAAAACCTTGCGCCAATGACACTATGGTACTTGAAACCGGGTCCACTGGGTGCCAGCTAATATTCTACCACTGATTCTTTTAACTTGTTGTCGAACTTACCTTAGGCATGCATGACCTAGCACCAATGGCACTGTTGGGCTTGAACCCGGGTCCGCTGGGTACCAGCCCAGTATTCTACCACTGAGCTACACCGGTGTTTTTTTTCTCTTTAATGAATGAAATTATCACCAGTAAAGTACACAGAACATACTTCATCAGAAGTCAGGCAAACACACACAAGCGTCAAGAACGGGAAGCCACTCCGGAACGGGGTCAAAAGTCTCGACAACACTGCTAGTGACTTGTTGTCAAACTTGCCTTAGGCAGGCTTCATGTCGGGAAAGCTATCGCGTTATTACGACTTATAAAGCGTTTTACAACAGCGAAAGAACAACCAGTCATCGCACAATGTGAGTAGCGTATACAACGAGTGGGTCGTCCATGCTCTAAACCATCACAAAAGCTTGTTCTTGTTCCCCTATTAACTGCGGCGCATCCCACTGAGCCATAATTCCTGATCGTTGTCAGCCACTGCATGGACAACTGGCAGAAATTCTTTGCAAGTGTTTAGCAGATACCATGCTTCTTAGAAAAATGAAGAAAAATAGCATAGCGAATGCCGGCTTACTACCCAGAAGTTTATTATAAATGCGCTAGTGGGTACCAAGCAAGTGTGCTTGCAGTAGTTATCCAATGAGTGTTTTGAAAAAGCTCTAAAAGGCAGCTCTTCTAGCTTTTGCTGTGACTGTGCTGCGTCTACCGCGTAGGCCTGGCTTTATTTTTAAAGTGAGTGTTAATCTGTCAATCGATTGGTTGGTTTTCTTACGTAGCTTTATATGTGTTTTCTCGTAGAAATTTTATCTGACTTTTCCCATCTGATGTGTTCACTTACACAAAGCCACAGACATCTAAACGTATGCAAAGCCTAGAGCGCTCACACGTAACACATCAAACATGGGGAATAAATGGAGATGGCCGAGTGATTGAAAAGTGGATGTCACGATTATTTATATTGTTCGATAAAATGTATTTGAAAATTTATAATAACCATAATGAACATGCTCAGTCGCACTCTAGAATGAAGCGCACTACGCAGCGAGAAAATTTCAAAGATGACAATCGGAGAGCAGCAGAAACCTTTCTACGACATATTCAGGAAATCAGGTGAGCCAGAAGATTGATTTCAAACATGTTTCTTTCCGCCCAGCTGCTAGGTGTTGTACTCATTTAACCGAGGACTACACAGTAACCATAAACAAGGGGGAACCAGTTAGAGTTACGTGTACAAAGACACCGGCAAACGCAAAAAGCTAATACATCAAAAATAAACTTGCGAAAGTTTAGTGACACTTGCTTCCGTTCTAGTTGCGGCCCTGCCAATTGTCATGGCATTGACTCGCTGTCTACATACATTATTCTTTTTCGCTGACTTAATGTCTGAGTTTACATACATGAGAGCTGGTTTCGTTTTTTTAGGCACTCCAATCGGCGTACTTTTAGGCATTCTCATGTGAGAAAGAAATTTACTAGCTGCTTTCATCGCGCACAGTGAATAGACACGATGTGGTGTCTGGGTATGGTGGTGCATTCAAATGGAATAATACTATAATCTCTCAAAACCTACTGCCATATCTAACATAGCCATAGTATACAAAGAGAAATATTAGATGTTGAAAGGTGTTTCGCTTGGCAAAAGGTGGAGTGTGGTAGCTGTGTTTTAAAACACAGTTTTTACAGCGAAAGCTGTTACAAATCACTTCTTGGGTCGCGCGCAGTCGTTGTTCTGCGCTGACGCCACCACCGGTGTCCGTAATCAGATCGTGCGAAAATATGAAAAAACACTTTGCACAAATGACACAGTAGGGCTTGAATCTGGGTCCGCTGGGTGCCAGCTCATTATTCTACCACTAAGTTACACCAGACCTTGTAAGTTGTTGCCAAACTTGCCTTGGGCAGGCTTGATATCGGGAAAGCAATCGTGTTAATACGACTTACAAAGCGTTTTACAACAGCGAAAGAACAACCAGTTGTCGCACAATGCGAATAGCGTAACTAGTGGGTCGTCCACTGTTCCAAACTATCTAAAAAGCTTGTTCTTGTTCCCCTATTAACTGTGGTGCATACCCATTTTAGCTATAATTCTTTATCATCGTCAGCCACTACATGAACAATTGGCACAAAATTCCTTGCAAGTGTTTAGACGATACCACGCTTCTCACAATAATGACGAAAAGTAGCATAGCAAATGCTGGCCTACTACCCAAAAAGTTTATTAATAATGCCCTAGTGGGTACCAAGCAAGTGTGCTTGCAGTAGTTACCTAATGAGTGTTATGAAAAGGCTCTGAAAGGCGGCTCTTCTAGCTTTTGGTGTGACTGTGCTGCGCCTACCGCGCAGGCCTGGCGTTTCTTTTTGCCCGGTCCTTTTTGTCTGTGTGACAGAATGAAAATAATTTTGACTCGACTAGTTTTGGTGTGATTGCTTTTTTGTGGTTCGTGTTTACATTTGCTTCCTCTGTGTTGGTAGAGAATCACACAGACTTTCTGTTTTTTCCGTGAAGTAGTATTGGTGAATTTCTTACTTTTGGAGGAGCTTGACTTTTAGGCGTGTAACACATAATAGTAATTGTAGCAAGATTTTCTTGTTTTATAGACCTTCTCTTCACATAATCATGACACTGGTGGTTAATATAACTTACGTTATTTAGAGAAACTCAGAAGCATTCTTTTGCTATTCTTGAGAAAACAAGACTTTAGTTGAATCAGCTGGCTACGCCGGAAAACCAGTGTGCCTGTAAACACACATATTGATAAGTTGATCCCGAAGAACGGTGAACATGATTATAGCGATGATAAAACGTTGAAGACCATTAGGTAATGGGTCTCATAGTTTCTTTAGAAGAGACACAAAGTGTGCGTAGACCCAATTGACCAGGACATTTGCTTTATGATGTTCATATATTTTAAAGCCAAAGTTTTTCACATTGGCAAACGTTTTGTTAAAAACGCAGTTCATCTAAGTTCAAATACTGACTGTAGATAATACAAAACTAGGAATACCTTTGCGAAAGACAACGATGCTTTCTTGAGATAGCTCTAGTTGCTCAGAATAAAAGTGCGAAAGGCAAGAAAACTTCCATGCCATGAATAATGGGTAAGCAAACCACACTCTAATTAAGTCTAACAGGAGAGATGCGGGTAGCTGCGTGTATAATATATATTCGGACAAAAGATATTCTCATTACGTGCCGAGGAACAACTTGTGCATGAAGATAAGCAAGAGAATTAAAAAAAAAGGTGATGTGCCTGATCAGTGCATGAGAACACTTCAAGTCTTTTTAAAACTGCAGTCATCGGTATTTTTGGCTAAACTTAACAAAACTCAAGGCACCTATTATACAGCGGGTAATTAACCCAGACTTACCACGTGCCTAAATAGTGCCGTGGATCTTCCTTGAAAATTTTCAAGACTACATGGCTTTATACAGTTATGATACGCAAACGGAACTACAAGTAAAGATATGTGCAGCTCTACAACAACAAAAAAAAAGAACCTAAACTTGCTTAGCCGAGTTTGTCGAGAATGTTCCACTTGTGAGTTTAGTGAAAAAATGTCTGTACTCAGTATGCGCCTGGAATGATAAACCACTTCTATAGTTATGAAAGCAGAAGATAACAAGAAATTAAATTACTAGATATAATGCTTTGAAATATCTTCTCGCTAGCAAGGCATAACCGAGAGTGCGTATTCGGATAAGCCAATCACAAGATATATTGCCAGTACAGAGCCTCGACAGCTCCATCCTCTAAATTTTTCTCTTACATACTAAAAGACGTGTTAGAGCATTAATCTCGAATCAACTTTAACCGCTACCTAATTTAAAGAAGTTTGTTTCCCATCCCAACTCTTTTTGAACTTTGTACTATATATGCGCTGGGAATGTGATGAAAACGCACCGAACAAATGTTTGAGTCAAGTCAACTTAACAAGCTCAGTCGTGCTATCTCTCTGAACAAAAGTGAAGCACTATCGTTCACGGGCTCTTGATGATACAGGATCAATATCAAGAATGCGTTGGTGCGCTGACCACAATAAATTTCGCGAAGGAACAACCCTGGCCATCAAATATGGATGTTCTCATTCTTCGCCCGATTCGCTTGCTTTGTTTAAAATTGATGGAATCTTTCTTCAGATAAAGGCTTTCTAACTTCCTCGTTGCCGTGGAGCTTTCCAGGCTAACACATGTTTGTTCAGCATGTTCACAGCTTCACTACTAACAGCGTGTTATCGATGCAACGTGACAAGCTTGCCGAAATAAGCACAAGTTCTACTGCACTGAAGAGAATAAAAGACAACGTTGTCGGAACTTCCCTGAAATTAGGATTGACAATCGCGTGGACATCGAGAACGCCCGCCACGGAGGTCTATCGCCCAAGGTACCCGGCTGCTGACCCGCAGGTCACGTGATCAAGTCTCGGCTGCGGCGGCTGAATTTTTGATGGTGCCGCAAATGCTGTAGGCCCGTGTGCTGGGGTTTGAATGGACGTTGAAAAATGCCAGGCCCACGTGGAAGGCGCAGCGCAGTCACAGCGAAAGCTAAAAGAGCAACGAAGTGGCCTTTTAGAACGTTTTCTAAACACTCAGTGGGTAACTGCTGCAAGCACACTTGATGGGTGCCCACTATAGCATAAATAATACTCATGTCTGGGTAGTACAGGCCGGCATTTTTTATGCTATCTTTTGTCATTCTTCTGAGAAGTGTGGTATGCGCTAAACACTTGCATGGAACTTTGTGCCAATTGTCAATGCAGTGGCTGACAACGATAAGGAATTATGGCTAAATGGGTATGCGCCACAGTTAATAGGGGAACAAGAGCAAGCTTTTGTGATGGTTTAGAGCATTGGACGGCCCACTCGTTACGCTATTCGCATTGTGCGACGACTGGTTGTTCTTTCGCTGTTGTAAAACGCTTTATTAGTCATATTACCGCGATTCTTTTCCCGACATCAAGTCTGTCCAAGGCAAGTTTGCGAACAAGTCCCTAGCACCGGCGTGGCTTAGTGGTGGAATACTGGGCTGACATGCAGTGGAACCAGGTTGGAGCCCCACTGTGTTCTTGGTACTAGGTTTTCTTTTCTCATTTCGTGCGAAGTGTGCCTCTGTTTTGTTGTCCTGTTTATCGCGTTTCATTTCCAAAATACGTGTATGTTAATATCCCTTTAATGTCCTAATCACCTAAGCCTGTGTCGCAGTACTTTTCGGGAACGAAGACAAAGAATGAAACCAAAGACGTTTTTTGTTGTGTGTGCAATGCATTCTTTTCGTTTTCTGGCACATGCTCTGTGACGACAGTGTTTACAGAATGCATAATTGTGAAATGGGTGGATTCAAACGACCAAAAGATGGAGCAGCACGAGCGAGTGGATGCATTAAAAAAACGCCTGGCCTGCGCGGTTCGCGCAGCACTGTCACAGCGAAAGCTAGAAGAGCGGCCTTTCAGAGCCGTTTCAAAACACTCATTGGGTAACTACTGCAAGCACACTTGCTTGGTACCCACTAGGGCATTAATAATAAATGTTTGGGTAGTAGGCCGGCGTTTGCTATGCTATATTTCGTCATTATTCTGAGAAGCGTGGTATCGGCTAAACACTTGCAAGGAATATTGTGCCAATTGTCTAATTGTCCATGCAGTGGCTGACGACGATGAGGAATATGTCTGAAGTGGGTATGCGCCACAGTCAATAGGGAAACAAGAACAAGCTTTTGCGATGGTTTGGTTTATTGGACGGTCCATCGTTACGCTCTTCGCAATGTGCGAGGACTGGTTGTTGTTTCACTGCTGTAAAACGTTTTGTATGTCGTATTAACGCGATCGCTTTTCCCACATCAAGTCTGCCTATGGCAAGTTTGACAACAAGTCACAAGCACCGGTGTAGCTCAGTGGTAGAATACTGGGCTGGCACCCATCGGACCCGTGTTCGAGCCCCGGCGTGCCATTGGTGCTAGGTCATGCCTGCCTAAAACAAGTTTGACAACAAGGTACAACCACCGGCGTAACTTAGTTGTAGAATATTAGGCTGGCACCCAGCCCCACTGTGTCATTGGTGCAAGGCTCTCCATCCAGTGGCTTGAGGAGGGTTTGGCGTAGCAATGGAGAACGGGCACGGAGGCACCCGTGTAACTGTCGCTTAGACGGAGCACAACGTGCTCGAGGTCTAGGCTCTGAGAGAATCAGACTCTCATAGCCGTAATCTTAAGATAGGGAACATCCACGCCCTCCGAGACAGGGGACTTCGTGCACGCCGGATGTGTAAATAAATGTTAGTTTTCTCTCTCTCTCTAGGGGCGAAGTGACAAGGGATGCGAGATGAGAGATGGTGGTACTTAGAATGTTCACTAGATGGACGGACGGATGAATAGACGCGCGGACGTACGAGTGGACGCACGGACGAACAGACACACAAATGGTTAGACGGACTCACGAATGGACGAAAGTATGGATAGACGCACTGATGGTTATGCGGATGGACGGACGAACGGAAGCAAGGACGGGCTGACGGACGCTTCTCCCCACTCATCATCATTCACTCCATGGACATGCTGTGATTTTTTTTCTATTTTCGCGCGATCGGGTTACGGACACCGGCAGCAACGGCGGAAGCGGACAACAACAACTGCGCGTGATCTGAAAAGGAATCTCATAACAGCTTTCGCTGTAAAAGATCACAGCATATGGGTGACCCTGCATGCCCGTGAGGTGGCGTCGAGGCAAGTCCTTGGTGTCTCCTTATGGGAGGCTAAGGCCCGGCCAGCTAAACCTGCTTGTTTCTGATTATAAAGCTTATTCATTCTCCTCCTCCTCCTTCATGAAGTGAGGGATGATGAGTGGGTAAAGCAGTGAGATTGTTCGGTGTTACCGTCAATAAGCCGTGGCATTAACCACTCACGCATTTCATTGAGTAGCAAAGTGGTGTACCATTGTAAACAATGTTTATTGGTGATATGTGGTATGTTATGTTGAGTTGTAAATTCCGTTCTGCCTTAATTATTGCTGCTTTGTGGTGCCGGATATAGCGTGAAGTTGGCAAAGACAAGATAGGCATGTTTCCTTGGTAAAAGTCGGTTGTTTTCAGTCATGCGAAACGCACCAAAGAGTACATCGAGTCGTCATACTAATGCACAAGCTAGTCGTTGTCCGTGATCATCATGTTCATTGTCATCACCGTCAGAGTCATCGTGATGGATATAGTGCGCACCTTGCAGGCGCTGTGCCGTGACGGCAGAAAGAGAATGGATGGCCCGGTACAGGCTTGTTCCTTATCGACATCCGTCAGTAGCGGCTACGGCGAACAACAATGCAAAGACAAACGGACAAGCATCGACCTTAAAGAGTTTCGCCCCTAAGATAATTATTGACGCACGAGAAACAAGTGGCTTTTAAAAAAGGAAAAGGAAGAAATAAGCTTAATTCCGTTATTGCCCTTCTCAATAGAGGGCACCTCCACAGTTCTGGGCAGGGGATGGGGGTAAGAAGGAATTAAAAAGGATAGGGAGGAATTAAATGTATAGAGGTAGAGAGAGGAGCAGGGACAGCCACATACGAAAGTAAGGAAAAGATAGAAAAGATGGACACGGTCGCAAGAGTCCGAGGACGGGGCACCACTCAGCGAGAGCTCTTGTCGGCGCCAGGAGATGGCGTATAGGGCGAGCCAGTCGGCCAGAGCTGCACTGTCGTCGGAGATCCCGGGGGCACAACCGGTCAGCACGAAATCCAGCGAGCGAGTCCCTGACACATGAGAGAAACGTAGGGAATGAGGCGCAGCTGTTATTATTTTTGCTCTGTCAATGCACACCGTGTGCGCCACCATTGATGCGATTTATAACTATAAATACTCCTCACCAGGGTCGTAAATGAAGGGAAATTTGGTGCTGCCAGCGCAGACGCCATGATTTAAGGCGTCCTGTGGAGATATACGAAGTGACCAACCTCTAGTGAACAGGTGAGCCACTGAACTGAGTTGGTTTCGTGAGCTGAGTTGTTCAGAGCCACTCAATGATGTGGGCCACTTTGCTCATTTTAGGGGCGAAGCTCCTTAGTGTGAGCTTAGCGTCCCATCGAAATTGAATGTATCCACCTCTTGTTAGTTCTTGAACCCGCCGTACATGGCGTTACTTGCACATATAAAAATGCAAATACGCTGAAAATGCAAATGACACGACACTAGAGGAAGTTACTTGCACTATTATAAATAATAAAAATCGCACCATATCCATGGAGTGAATGATGATGAGTGGGGCGAAGCGTTCATCATTCCGTCCGTGCTTCCGACCGTCCGTTCATTCTTGCTTCCGTCCATCTATGTGCCCATCCGTCCATTTGTTCATCCGTCCATGCGTCCATCCGCCCGTCCTCTCATGCGTCCATCTGTTCGCTCTTCCGTCTATCCGTGCGTTCATCCATGCGTCCATCCCTGCGCTCGTCTATGCATCCGTCTATTCGCGTATCCGTCCACGCATTCGTCCATCCCTGCGTTCGTCCTTGTGTTCGTCCATCCATCCATCCATTCGTGTACCCGTACATGCATCAGTCCGTCCATCCGTGCGTCCGTCCATCTGCTTCGACCCGCTCGTCATCGTTCACCTCGTGGATGTGTTTAGAAAAAAAATGTTAACGATTCAGAGTACTAGGTACTCTACTATGGTAGAGCGTAGAGCCGTCCCGGGGGCCTCTTTTTCTAAAACCAAGCAGGTTACGCCCAGAGAGTTTGCGTGTTTAGAAAAAGTGGGTAACAATTTAGAGTACTAGTTACTCTACTATAGCAGAGCCGTCCCGTGGCTACGCTACGAGCAGGGCGCTGTACATGAAACCCGCCATGTTTATAGTGCTGTGATTTGTTTTACACCACAAACAGAAATATTTCAGGAAGTGGAAATTGAAGCAGGTTACATTACCTTAGGTGCCTGTTCGTGTCTCTGGCTTTTGTATAAGAAACCTGAGTGCCTTGGTCATTTTAGTTGGGGATTCTGCCACCACTGCTAAACCAGACAAAATGTTTAGACAGTAACAATGAACCTTTAACTCATAATACGCATAGTGTGAACCAGCGGGGAGAAGCGGGATTTACTACCTTTTTATGGCGTGTAGCCGCTTAGGATAAACCATGACTGCATCATCACACAGAGTGTGCTTAGACCAAAGTTCAGACATTTTAGAGTATAATGTAGTCTACTGAGGGAAAGCAATAGGGTGTCCCAGTTTACACCGTTTGTAGTGACACACACGTGGAGATAGAGACCCACCAGAGAGGTAGAATGAATCTTGCAGAGACATTGTCAATGAAGCTGAACATACAAAGACCCACCTAGCTTGAGCCACGCTGAAAAACCTCCCTGCCCAAGCTGGTTATGTATCAGAGTTGTATTGGATATTCAAATGGATTTTCTGTGACCTAAGCGAAACAGGCGCCGCAAAAAAGACAAACTGTCGTCCTTTTATTCATTAACTAAATGATGGCGAGTAGATATTTCCGGAAGGTACATTTTCAGGGTCAGCGACAAGTCCCTCGCCAGACAAAGAGCAGGTTGAACAAGAAGAAGCACTCAAAGGCATACGAATGAAGGGATATCAAAGATTCAGGTTAGCCGGATGGCCTTACGTGTAAAGCGGTTAAGGCTCTGTGACAACAGCGCACGCCACTCATTTGCTTTCCAATGGGGAACGAGCAACACTCCCACATTATAGGTTCTGTGAGCAAGCGCGATAGCTAAGCTCTGAAATAACGATAGTGCGGAAGCGTAAAAAAAAAAGAAGGTTGAACGGAGCAGCTTGACAGAGCTGTGACAGTTGTGACAAACAACTGTCCCAGCTCGACATTTAAAGTGCGCTGTTCAAACAGAAATAAAGACACTTAAAATGAACGCAAAAGTATACACAGGACAAGTGCGAACAACTGGCCCAATTTTTACTTCGTGTGTGAGCAGCGTGCTCCCTTCGTAAATGCGGCCGCGGCCGCTAGCGAAGTGACCTTTGTGCCCTCCCGAATCACGTGTCTGATAGGCGCGCGCGCAGGAGAGACCATGCTCCGTGGCAGTGGTGCTCATCGAAACGCAAGAGGCGACGACCTTCAGAGCGCGATTAACACGAGACCTTTGCGGCATCTCGCTACTGATACCTAAAACGCGCTGAAGTTGCCGAGATCTGTGTACCGCTAAACAATATATGAAACATATATTGAAATAGCTTGGCGTTGAAGGCATTGACAAAGAACTCTCCGTGGCCTATTTATTAGCGGCCGCGCTGAGGATTGAGAGGTCACTGGTTCGACGCTCCGCGACAGAACCTTCAAATCGCGTTTTTTCTGTGCAATCTGTTAACATTTAACAACATCATATCAGGGACGGAAATACATCAGCGGAGCCGCGGTGACTACGGCGCGAAACACTTTTGTGTTAAACATATGTGGTTTCCTTGAGTAGTACGTGTATCTCGACTCTTTCCCTTCATTTGGCTGCATCATGATGCTATCCATCAAGAGAGTCAACATGACGTTGTAAGACATCTCACTTTTATTTAAACACACACACACATGCGCACACAAAGCAATTTAATCTGCATTGAGCTAATAACTGGCACTCACCTATCTAGTCAAGAGCATTACATTTGTGCACATGCATTATAGCGCGTACGTTTCTAATGGTGAAGCCGTCTAAGGTTACGATTCGTGGAAACTCTCTGCGGAGCGTCACGCAAGATGTACAGCATGCCCATTTTACCTCTTTAACAAATGTCACTCCACGTTTTCTTGTCGACGAAAGTGGGCTCAGTATAACACTGATGGCAGTAATGCATACATGGCACAACGAATTGATGCGCTTCGGAAGGACACTTTCCGTGCTGTTTCAATGACGTGCATCCAACACGAGAAAAAAAGTTTATGGGGTTTCGGTAACATTTACATGCGTGACTTCATCTACTGCTTTGGGTAAAAATATCTCTTGCAGCAAGGTAGGTGTACAATGAAATGACGCGATTTTTTCAAGGCCACCGTGTTACCCCAGCGCAACTTATTTGACCATGTTTCATAAAATGTATTGTCCTGGAAAGGTGAGCGATGTTTTTTAGCGTACTGATCTGACGGGTGTGTTATAGACCGCTTGACAAAGAGAAATAAAAAAACAAGTCCTTGCCAGTTATAGCTAACAATTTTCTTACGAAAATAACAAGAACCAGATACGGTGGTAGCACAAAGACAGCCTATTGGCAATTAAAAAAAATATAAAACAATATTAGCCGTATCACCCTAATATCTGCCATTGTCAAATGAGAACCCTGCCATAGCCGTTTTGTACATTGACACTGCGAGGAAAATAAGCCCTTTGGCTCAAGCTACCAATATAATTGTTGAGACAACGTTTTTACATCTCTCAAGCCAGAAACATGACCGTATGTACCGGTATATATGACCATAACTAGGGCTTTCAACACACTAAGTGCGAGAACAGAAATGCGTTCCCTCCTTTAAAGTTCTCCTTACTTTATTATGATTGCAGTTCATCGGTCAATTTTTAATATTTTTTATTGTGCCTGTACTGATACACAAGAACAAGGAAGTGAAACGATGGCAGAACCATTTATTTTAATGGCCCTTAGCAATACAACATGGTATTTACAACATGAATGGAATACTTGTAACAATAATTGTATCCTTAATGCGTGTTCCTCATGTCATTACATTGATCCAATCTGTTTCCCAAAGGCTATTACTGAATTATATAAAGAATACAGACAATAATTGAAATTTATATGAATTCCACTAAGAAACATGCAAAAATTGGAATAACATACGTACAAAGTTTCAGTATGGTAAGCCATGCTTCGGTCTGGTTTCATACCCCGTTTTGAAATCAGTGACAGCTTCGGCGACATAGGACCGTCTTCACTGAGGTTTTCTTGCAAAATGTTTTGTGCCAATGAGTAGTTTTCAGCGTCATGATTACTTGGCGTTTTACTGCGAGAGTGTTAAAGAGTTCTTTTCGCAGAGACGTTTATTATCAGATTCGGCATTGTACGTTGCGGAAGAAAAATTAGCGCTGTCCATGAATGGAAATTTCAAATGGATGCAAATAAAGAGTGAAGAAATATTGGTTTCAGTGCGAATCAAACACAGGTCACAGGAAGCGGGACTTCTGAAACAGCGTTCTGCTTGTGCTAAAAATTGGGATGAAAAAAAAAAAACTATATGAATGTAATATAGAGGAATGAATGTTAAGGCCTGAATGCTTCATGGCAGAAACGTACAATGACTTCAAGCTTCAACACACATTAATCGCGCAATGAGCGATTAGTTCAAAAGCCCACAAGCACACAGGCCTAAATATTTATCATTGTCGACAACAGCGTCAACAACGTGTGCAGTTGCGCAGGTCTGCGTGTTGCCTTACAGACGCGTAGGGGGTATACTTCACTAACTAGCGAAGGCAAGAATTTTGTTGCAGTAGACACTTCAGAACTTTAGCAGCGGTAGGCATTCGAGGATAGTTTTAAACGTTCAATGCTACTTGCAAAGACCCCCCCCCCCTTTTTTTTTGCGGCATGGTTTAAGTGTTCGCAGGGAAGCTAAATTAGGCTAGTGATTGAGAAATTGATATGAACAGCGTCCGATCACGATATCCCGTTCTACTCTCGGAAGCGAAGCTCAAGCGTCTTCCCAATTTTTCTTATTTTTCTAAGACAGTGAAGATGTTTGGCCACTCGTTCCTTGTCTGGCACACCAGAATACTCGGTCGTGAATGCGCCTCTAGGATTTGGAAGCTCCAATACCTAGTAAAAATGACATGAAGTTTCTTTGCTAAAACAGACTCCGTTGTTACTGTGAAGAAACTATCGTCATCATTGGTTCAATACCTCGGCCAAGAAGGTTTGAAAACAAAAAAAAAAAAGTTGGTTCTAAATCTGCATGCTACACGGCAAATGTAGTCGAAAGACGAGAGTCTTGCGCCTGGACAAAGTGAACAATACGTTTATTTGATGTTTTGTGCAAGAAAATTGGTGAATGGTATTCTGGAGGCACTGCGTTTGAGTGCCTCGAGCGTGTAGCAGAGGCGAACGAGCGCATCGAGGCACGCTAGACACAAGTGCCATCTGGCAGTTATCTTCGAAAACGAAGGCGTGCAGCCTGCAGAGAAAGATGCGCGCCAGTCTCGGAGGTGATTAGGTGTAGAACGCAAAGCGACGGGCAGGTGCCACCATCGTGACGTCGTAGCAAAGTGTTGGAAACAACATTTTGAGCATCGCGCTGCACTGTCAGCGCAGCGCGATAAAAGCTACATTCTTTATTTTTACTGGTGTGTGCTTCTTCTAGTGTGAAGGCAGACGGACAAAACTTCGAATTGTTGTTATGGTACCTCAGATATGCGCAATAATTGCTTTTTAATTGACAATCGTACAACTATAAACGCGGAACCTTGAGCAATATTGGTGGGCGCTGCGAACGGGGTTAGCCGTTTAGTGCCGTTTGAGGTATCGTTAGGGCAGACAGACAGACAGACAGACAGACAGACAGACCAAAATTTTTCCGTCGAAGGTCCCCAAGAAAGGCTACCGTCTTTAAAAATGCTGGAGTGGAAATGCTTGCCCACGAGTGGAGCCGTGCCAACCGTAAGATGGCGGCTGCGGCAGCCATCTTACTTGGGGCATGATGAGCTATTGGCGTTCGGTGATTGAGAAGGAGCATTTTCCTCGCATGCGCAAGGAGTTTAACGTGGCAACCTTGTCGGGTCAGATAGTGCTCAAAGTACGTCGTTGTGTTGCTAATGTTTCTTAGTAAGCCTCATGCAAGTCAAATTTTATTCAAGATTAAGTCACCCATACTAGTCCCTGCGAATTGCTTCTTCGAAAACAACTATATTTTAATTAGCAATTAACGTAGCCTTTAGACTAACAAATCAAAGCCACTTCATGTCGAAGTGGAATTCACCAAAAAATAGCATGTTTCTGAGATCTTTGGAGGGCAAAAGCTGGCTTCACTACTGCTGGCGAAGCATTGCGGAGGTTTCCACTCCAGCAATTTTGTTTAACCTCCTTGGTCTCGGCTAGCGAGCGCCATCTTCATTCTCGTCTTCATCATTACTTTAGCTCTAAGAACGAGTGCTCTAATTTCCCCAGTGCAGGATGCAATAACGCACAAGGACTAGAAAACGAGTAAACACAGGGAGAAAGAGGAAGAAAGAGAGCTAGTGAGAAAGAGAGTAGTGAAAAATTAATGAAATAGAAGACAAAAAAGAAAAGGACATCCAAAAAATTGACGCAGACAAAAGAATAGAAAGAAAAATACACTGAAGAGGAACTGAATAAGGAGATATTAGGACAGACCAAAACAAACAAAGGAAAAGGGGAGAGGGAAACACGAAGAGAGAAAAGCTTGAAAGAATCAGGAAGTCGCAAATAAAGAGTGAGGGAGAGCAGTGGAATAAATATAAAAAGACCGAAAAAGAGAATTAGTAGACGTTGAGAAAGAAAAAGAAACAAATAAAAGGTGACAAGAAATATATAAAAAGCTGACATAAATACAAAAAGAAAAGGAAAGAGAAAAACGCAGAGAAACGAAGATGGCCACGAACCTCCGCTCTTTTTTCAGGCTGTGGACAACTGGTGAGAAAATGCCGTAAGCTTGTTCTAAATAGACATCCAGACACCGAGTTTAAGACAGCTTACCTCTAGTTCTTAGTGAACTATCCATTAATATTGGATTTCGACATTTTCAAATTCATTGCAACATATAGGTACGAAACATAAATATAGAGCAAGGGTGGTGGAATGATTGTTGCGTATACTCTAAAGTACTCTAAATGCTCCAAGTACCTTAAGTACTCTAAATTATCAACCAACTTTCAATGCGACCGCCTAGCTTGTCTCATGGACGCGAGATTTTGGGAGATCTGATAATAGCTTGAGAGGCTAGCGAATGGTCGCAAATAATAACGTCCTCATGAAGACACAGGTAAGTGAAATACAGTAGACCGGAGAGAAAAAGAAGCACGAAAATAGAAATTCGGCAAATTTCGCATATCTTACGAATCTAAGTTATGCGAAGCATGCGGAGGTGAAGTGACCATGTTGTAATTTTTTATTGAGTAGTACGTCATAAAATGACGCTAAATATATGTATAAATGTTGCACGCACAGACTTTTTTTGAAGAGTTTCACATGTTTATATAACCAGTTCTCGTCACTAGCGCAGAGATACCAACATGAACATGAGTATTAGCAACAGCAGAAGCAACAAGCTGATATAAAGCGCTAGTGCTCGCGAGGATGATAGCCCTAGACCTAGCTACATAAATCAACTTCAGCGCATATCACCTAACCAGAATATACGTTAACCTGACGTTAAGGCTGTTTTATATGAGTACAAATGCAATGTTTATAAAGTCTATAGCCAGCACTGTAACGCAATGGACGTTTCCCAAACAATATGGTCTCTATGAAAAGTAGTTCCGAGATCTGGTGTGGCTCAATGAAGCGAAGAAAAGCCTTGTAGGAAGGCAAGAGTTACGCGATACTACGTGAGGCGGTGACAATTAGGAAAGTGAGGTTAAGAAAACTCCTCTTGCTGACGGATGGCTATTCTATTAGTGGGAAGTACGCTGGACTAATGAATTACGTTCCTCGGCTGAACGGAACCCGTCGCCTGCGGCATACTAGGCTCGGTCCAATGAGGTTACGCGTCAGAGACCACGTCTTCTTTACCATAACACTTTGTCTTTTTTGTGGCACAATGGCTTCGGTAATCAGGAAGTACTCTTGAAGAGCAAAGGTGGTCATCTTCGTGTATTGGTGAAGAAATAGACAGTGACACAGAAATGTTAGCGAGTTCTCAGACCTGCTGGCTACCCTGTGTAGAAGAAAGGGTCAGAGCAAAAAAAAAAATAGAAACACTCTTTATAGAGAAGGATAATGGTAGAAAAGTAAGGGTTGGGCGGGCAACCAGTCGAGCATAGCCGGTTTGCTACGCTACACGTGAGAACTGAATAGGGGAGATCAAAATAAAGAGAGGAAAGACTGGGGAGAAAACGCTGACTAAACCGTTGAAAAACTGTGGCGGATCTATTGTTCCAAAGAGCACAGAGCTTATTTTCACAGCGAAAATTTGTAAGTGCACACTTTGCCGAATAAATCCGATACAGTAGTGTCGTTTCACATCAAAATGCGTGCTGTGAAAATAGGCAATTTCTCCGCGCTCGACAACCAAGATAAAGACTTTAATATTGATTTTCTATGCTTTCTATCAAAGAACTTTTAACTTGGTGGTATAGAAGGCATTTCGGTCGCAGTTCCCGCAACTCTCGCTCTTTATGGAAGGAAAACTTGAGTTCATGTTCCTGTTTTCTGCGAAGCTCGCTTCACCTCTCCTGCTATAACGACGTCATGTGTTCACGCTTCCTTGAGTATGTCGTTTTTGTGTGCTTAAACTTTGAATGCTTTTCATTGTTTACCAGATCTACTTCAAATATTTATTACTCCCTGTTTTTCCTTTGCTTCACAAAAATATAAAAATATTATGCAGCTGCTGAAACACAACCAATATTATCCGCTGCACTAGAAACTGTAAGTAGCACCTCAACTATCTTCAACATGTAATTCATGCACCGTTTTAATTTGAAAGTTCAACTTTCTTCAACATGCACCGTTTTAGTTTGAAAATTTTCATGCTAGGGGTGTTTGAAGTATTACAAGCAAATATGTCAAATATGTTTGAAAGCAATCCAACTACTCCACGCTGTAATCTCAGCATAGTGTGATATACAGTGATGATATTCGGCGGATTTCCATGCCTTGCTGTTATAAATGACAAGGTGTATGGTAGAGTGGTATGCACGTCAAACTTTTTAAACCGCAGTTATTTCTAGAAGCACCAAGAAAGTGCTTACAGCCTACAAAAGTTTCACATATTTTTTGTCATAAAACTAAACTAACCGTGACTATTTTTTACAGAAGGTTGGCTGAAAAAATTTCAATATATTAAAACGCTAAAAACATGACAAAACATCCTTATGGGGCACCATCATGAATGCGCGCTCATTAACATTAGGCTGACAGATGAAAGGTTGCCAAAAGGTCGTTCAAGAAAAGCAAAAGCGATTCAGTACAGACCAATCTCATCGTCGACTCGTGCTTACTCGGTTGAAATGGGAAGGGCCGAGAACCAGAGGGGCCCCTGGTGATAACAGGTGGCGATCAGCGCTGAGGGCATTTTCCTTGAATTGAGAAGCTCGCGTTTTTCAGGTGTCTGTGGCCAGAGAGAGAGAGAAAAGAAGAAGAAATGATACGCCTTGGCAGAGAAGGCTATAACGAGTGCCATCAATCTGGAGGTTAGAGGAGGGGCTGGATATGAGAAGCCGAAATTGCACCTGGGTCACAGTGACGGTCACCACTACGTTTTTTTTACGGCAGCACTTCCGAAAGATGTGCAAGCTGTATATAGAAACAGCAAAGAAGCTGAAATGTCAGAGTGTGAAGGTGCGACTGTTTTGTGCCCCAAAACCGGCTATCCTTCTTTTGGTAGTGGGACAGCGTGAACTATGATGAGGAAAATATTGATTCGCAATCATTACACTTTGATTAAAAAAGCCGACAACCACGATAGTCGTACGATGTGATTCATTCACTACAATCATGCCGACTTGATGCTTGACCTTTATTTTATTTATTTATTTATTTATTTATTTACAGATACTGCAGGCCCTACCCGGGCCCATGCAGGAGTGGGATACAAACAATACATTCAAGCAATAACTAGTAATACACTGGAGTACTGGGCATAAATGAAAGAATACATAACTATCAAGTACAGAAAAGTCAAATATATTTTCTCGCTGTTCAACAGAACTGCGCACAACTAAGAATATTTTCAACAATTGTAGCCGGATGAATTGCACTCAAATGACACTATTTTCAGCATACATCACATTAAGCATACTTTAAATACTAATAATAGCCTTTTTTTTCTTTGATCGTCTTGTAATAAATTATAACAAAGTAGTGGACGAAGACTGGGGTAAATATATGGTCAGATTCTTTCGTTAGACATGTGCCAGCGTATCGGTAAATAGCCTAGCAATTATTCCACGTCGTGTATGCCTTCATCACCACGTGTCTTATGAAAATTGCAAATATATTAAGACACCGCAATGATGATGAACCAATTGTCATTTTTATGAAAGCCGAAGCAGCACAGCGTTTTTTTTTTTGTTTGGGCCTTCCAACAATTTTTTCCGTGCAAGATAAACGTCACTTGTGTGACTTCTTTTTAATTTAACATTGCTGTTTTTAAGATTTTAAGAGCTTTAAATACTAAAGCTGAGCAGGAGTTTCGCAAAAGGAATAGTCTCATTCGAAATTGATTTTCTTTTGTCATCGTCCTTTTTCATACTAGGCAAATGGGATGCCAGAAATTTGAAGAAATATGCCTTTGCTAGCCTATCTATAGAAATGACGTAGAATTTTCCTTTTCTAATCTCACGAACAGTAGCTTCCAATTGCTCAATAAGGATCAATAATTTTTTGAGTGGCTGATAATCAGAAGAGGTGACTAAACTCTGCCGATTCTGTGAACGTTAGCACAGCATCTATATAAAAGACAAAATAAACCTAACGATGTACTGAAATCGTAAAAGGTCCACCTGAAGGTTTGCGCTACCCTTGCCTATAACGTGCTGCTGTAAATAAGTTTGATTCAAATTTTGTATGCCGCTTTCTTAAGAACTGTTCATCATAAGTGACCCGATGTGTGAGGTGAGTCTTGATCACTAGTAAAATCAGTGCTCAGTTCAAATGCTGGATGCCGGCGCTAATAAGTAATCGTAAAAATACGTCACAGCGCGTTTTGTTGCAAATAGAATGTACTATTTCATTTTTCTCGTGTAAGAACGGCACCGCGTCTTATGATGGAAGGACCAGGTGACCAATAACGAGCGCACCACCGTTCTTATGAACTCGAACCTGATGACACTGCCGTAACTGGCTTTTTTTTACGTTGTAGCTTGACTTGCAAGCAGTGTGACGTCAGAAGTAATAAATACTCAAAGGGTCCCATTCGCAATCACTGAAAACAACCCGAAGGTGAAATACATCCTCTTTTTAGGAGCGAAGCTCCTTAAGGCGTGGGCTGTGCGTCCCCTGTATGTAGCCACCTCTCGTTCAGTTCTAAGTATTACGCTAGCCACCACCCGATCTAAAGGGTACAGCCATATCCATCCGTCCATCCGTCCATTCGTCCGTCCATCCGTCCATTCGTCCGTCCATCCATCCATGCATCCATCCATCCATCCATCCATCCATCCATCCATCCATCCATCCATCCATCCATCCATCCGTCCGTCCGTCCGTCCGTCCGTCCGTCCGTCCGTCCGTCCGTCCGTCCGTCCGTCCATCCGTCCGTCCATCCGTCCGTCCGTCCATCCATCCGTCCATCCGTCCGTCCGTCCATCCATCCGTCCATCCGTCCGTCCGTCCGTCCGTCCGTCCATCCGTCCGTCCGTCCATCCATCTGTCCATCCATCCGTCCATCCGTTCGTCCGTCCGTCCGTCCGTCCGTCCAAAAGATGCAAGATGTTATAAACTAGACGGCGGTACGTGTAGTTGATTATGAAAGATGCGAGGTGTTATAAAATAGGAATGATGCCACATATGGCGCGTGTCATCGTTCGATATAGTGCGGCGACGTACGCTAGGAGGAGCGTTGCAATAAAATCGAGTGGGCAAAATGTACGGAGGATTCATGGTTTACCAGGTTTACCTCCGGAGCTTCGCCCACTCATCATCATTCACTTCGTGCATATGGCGGCATTTTTTCTCACTCTATGTGTTCATTCTTCCACGCAGCGCTATACAAGCTTTCTGCTTGAACATTCCCTTGCTCGGTCTCTGAAACTCTGAAATTGGAGCCACAAAATCTGATTGGCATTGCCTCCGTGATCGGACTACCTTCGGTCAAGCTACGATATCATGCAATGGCGTCATCATGTGATGCTGTGTCATATGAGGTCGCAGTTACGCCTATAAAACGCCACCATTTTTGGACCATCGTTGAAGCAAGGAAGAAAAATAGCAGGAAAAAAACGGCAGGGAGTTTAACCAGCCTATAAGCAGCCGGTTTGCTACCCTGTACATGGGAGGGCGATGGAAAGATGAAAGATAGAGAGCAGAGTTGACCATCGTTGAAGTGACGATTAGGCGACATGGTGATATCATCACGTCACGATGATAATCACATCATTCGTTCCCGATGCCATGGAACGCCTACGACGATGGTCTTGTTAGGCGTTTTATTAGGAATTTAAATCTTTCACCTGAGGAATGAAAGCGCAAGTTACTAGTTCTGAAATTACGATAAGATTGAAAAAGACAACGTGACGTCGAGCTTCGAAAATTTTGACTCCAGGACGTTTCTTAACGTACATATAAACTCAAATGCAACGGCCTGCATCATTTCGCCTTCTCGATGTTTCGCCTTGATCACCAGCCGCTACGGTAGGAATTTAATCGCGTGACGTTTGAACCAGAAATCAGGCACCGTAGTCACTATAGACATTACAGTGGTAAATAAAAAAATAATAAAACTCCAGGACGGCTCTTTCTGGCAAAATTAACGAGTTTGTAAACTGCCAGGGAAAACCTTGAAATAGGCGGGAAACTCATCCCTGCAGGCTTATCGACCCCCAAAAGCTGCGTTATTTCACATTTTTTCGGTCGAATAATAGGCGTGCACTTCAAGTAGAACAACACCAGTCCGACCTTGGATGAGAGAATGCATGCTCGAGCTCTCTTTGCTCAAATGCATCTGACAGCAAGATTAATTGATTGTGAAACCACATGACGTCGTCCAGTCTACACTGTGGTCACTATGGCAACAGGAAACCGGAATTACCTCGCGCTTTTTCTGCATTTTTTTCTTGGTTTGCAAACCACAAACCACTGATATGATTTGCAAACCACTGTTGTGCAAATCATGCATTCTGGTGGCTCAGTATACGCCCACCCAAAAGTGTGCTAAAAGCAAAACCCACTCGTACCGTTTCTAAGGAGTGGACGTCACAAGAAAAAGTAAGCAGGGCACACTTGAATGCATATATTACGGCATTCGGACCATAAACGTGAAATGTTTTTAAAGAAGGGGTCATTTTGTATGCATGGTTTTGCATGCGGTTCTACATGAACCCCATAGAGTTCCCGAAAGCATGAAGAGGCTTGTTTATACTCGGCGACAACTTTTCTTGGCACTGAAGTGAAAGCTACAGTGCCAAATTACGTGCATCTTACCGCCAATGAACGTAGTGCCAAAGTAGCGCCCACGCTTTCTACGTGAAATATCAGCGTCCCTGCTCTATTTTCTACGTGGAGCTTTTTGAGACAAAACGCAGCTCACCCCTGTAAAATTTTCGTATTTCTTTTAACTTATCTGTTGTTACACCACGTTTTTGAACGCGTGAAAAAGTTCCGCCTTTTTACGTGCACCTCAAACGCCATCCGGCGTCTGCGTCTACATGAATCACTGATGGTGCGCCGCCGTCACTTGTCACAGCGGTATACGAGACGCGCGCCAAAACGGACTACTCCACGTAGTGCTACATGTGCAGAAGCTCTGAAATATGGTTATTTTCTGATTGCACAGGTATGGAGGGCCCAGAAAGGGGGATTTAAAAAAAATGCTGTAGTGGAAATAATTGCGCAGAAGTGAAGCCGTTTCTCTGGCAAGACGGCAGCTGTGGTGGCCATCTTACTAGGGGCATGATAAATTATCATTGTTCTGCGATTACATACTAAGCGTTTCCTTCGCACGTCCAACGAGTTAAGAGTGGGAACTTTTTCCGGTCATGATTGATTGATTGATATGGGGGGTTTAACGTCCCGAAACCACTATATGGTTATGAGAGACGCCGTAGTGGAGGGCTCCGGAGATTTCGACCACCTGGGATTCTTTAAAACTTTTTCGGGTCACAAAGTGCTCAAAGCGCGTCTTACAGTTACTAGATTTCCTTAGTGAGCCCCTAATTGGAGGCAAAGTTCTTTGAAGATTCAGTCATACATAATAGTTTCTGTGTGTTATCTTGTCGGGAACAACTATCTTTTAATACAGAACTAACGTAGCATTTATACAACATAGCAAGGCCACTTGATCTTTAAGTGGGCCCTATCAGAAAAGAGCATGTTTCCGCCATCTCGGCAGTGGCAAAAGGTGGTTTCACTTTTGCTAGCAAGGCATTGCGGTAGCTTGCACTGCAGCTATTTTTCTTCAATCCTCCTTGGGGCCACGTGAGGGGCGTGACTACCTAATATGTAAATATTATTCAGTAAAAATGGTTCCGCGCAATGTCTTCCGTATTGACAGTTTCAGTCATTAGATCGCCATGCCAGGCCATTGACAAAGTAAGACAGTGTCTAGAGCAAGGGCATGAAATCTTCACTCGCCACTGCATTCTATACCTTCAGTCTGGACAGGGTAGCTTTGAGTAAAAACGCGGAGTTAATAGTAAAATACACGGTACTGAATGCTGGAAAAGAAAAAGAAGTTGATGAAGCAGCTCGTGAAACGGCCGTGCTCGGAATAGAATCGAAGGCGCTGTTTTACGATAATGGGACTCCCCATGCTTCCTAGTTGTGAACTGAAGGATTTCGCTTCTTCCCTTCAGAGGAAACCGACACAGGCTGAACGACCATCTACCAGTCTCTGTTCTCTCCTCGCAGTCGTAGTTTTCTTCCTTGCATGTGCGAACACGAGAATAGGGGAAAAATGCGGAAGCTCGGAATGAAACCCGCATCCTAGAGCTTCAGTGTCAACCCGAAAAATATAAACATCATTAGGCAAATGAAACCGCCAGGCTTGCATGGAACTCGCTACGCAGTCACAGTGAGAGCTAAAATAGCGGCCTGTCTAGAGGATGTTTCACACTCTTGAGACCACTACTATAATCACATTGGAATGAAACCTATTACGTCATATATGACCATAATTTTTGCGTAGTGGGGAAGCGTCCACTATATTCCATTTCCCGTCATTCTTAGGAAAATCGTGGTACCCATTGCCCACTTGTAAGTCATTGTGTGCACATTGTCGATGCTGTGGCTGAAGACGATAGAAAATTATGCCTGATGCCTATATAGTGGGCTGGAGAATCGAACAACTCAATCGCCACGCAATTCACATAGTGTGACGTCTGGTTGTTACTTTGCTGTGCTAAAATGCTTCATTACACACGTTAACACGATCCCTTGCCAAACATTAGGCCTGCATAGGGTCAGTTTGAAACGTATATTAAAGCACCGGCACAGTTCAGTTGAAGAGCACTTGGCTGCCACGCAGAGGATGCTGGTTCGATTATCAATGTGGCTTCAGAGTTATCATTTTATTTTTGTTTTATTTCGCCCAATGGTGGTTACGGACACCGGTGGCGGCGGCGGTGGTGGTTGTCAACTACAACACCAGAATCGCCATTTGTTGTGATCTCATAACAGCCTTCGCTTCAAAAGATTATCCCCTTGAACACACCTTCCTTTCCGCAACACACGACACAATGAATTCAGCATAAAATCCGGATAATTAAAGCATTAAGTGCATAGTTTGCTGTGTTTACACCGCAGTGTAGTGATATGACAAAAAAATGAAGTCAATGTAGATTAAAAATGTCACGAGTGTAGCTAATGATCCCTAATCCTTGACCCGAAAGGGCAGTCATTAGAGTGTTGAAGAAAAAAAAAAGCCTTTTAATTAGCGTTCACTGAAGCATAGATGACTACGCACAATATAGCAACGACTACAAAGGAGGCCTGATCACTCATCGTCACTGTAAAACATTAAAACCACGGCGCCAAAAGGAAGCGTGCATTATGCGTCTTACAGGAAAGTTCCTGACGTCTTCTTTCTTTTTTTTTATTCTACTCGCTCCTAAAAAAACGTTTAATCGAGTGCAGCTGCTAGGAAGCGTCTTTCGCAGGCGTTTCCCTGAATACAATTTGTCTATAGAACCACAGGGGAGGAGGCTTCTTTCACTAGAAAGACAGCGATCTCCAAAAGTAACGATCCACGCGATCTTCTGCAGTTTCGAGAAACAAAAGGACCTACGTCGCAAGTGAATGCAGCTTTTGAGGTTTCAGGGCCGCTCTTTTGTCTCGACGTTGACTCCCGCGGGGCGCGTGCTATTGGCAGGCGCTTTAGCTATCCATCCTGTGAAGCTAATCACGAGCAGACACCTTGGAAAATGTGTTAGCATCCCTTCAGAATAAACGGTGCGGTTTGCCTACTGCCTTTGTCTCAAACCTCGGACCAAGCACAAATTGCCGTACAGCCCAAACACTTTAGAGAAATGGCTATCAAGAAAACGAGCGGAGTTCTTGAACAGTGATTGATGATAACGATGATGACGATGATGATGATGATGATGATGATGCGATGTTTGTTTTGGTCAGAAAAAGACACAGGGGAGACCCCGTGCCACCCGGCTAGTCCCACAAAGGGACCGCCAAACTGAGCTTTAATGTGTGCAGTTCTAAATCTCGTGCTAAATGCGGCTGCACTAGAGTGAAGTTTTATAAAATGAGCAGCACAGCCATCACAGTGTGACCTTATCTCTATTATTGTGTACCAACAGGGCGCATCTCTATTTAAGTGTGGAGAGGTGGAGCAAGTGACCTTTCTCAGTAAAAGAGGGAGGCCACTTGCCATTGTTTTCATAATTAAACACTACCTCGCCAAGTGCTTCTGTGGAGCTAATAGTGTGTTCAATTTGATTTCGGACCCTCAACTTTGTGCCGAGACATCACATTCCTTTTTTTAATGTATTTCAGGGCATCGCCGTCCTTTAATCTTTTTCCGGAATCATCAAATGAAGACCGTATATGAGCGGTCACTTTATAGTTGTTTCGTGGCTAGTGCAAAAGTTCACGTTGTCAAGGAGAAGTAATGCTACAGAAGAAAAGTCTGTGTAAGAAAATTGTGCAAACATTGTGTTGTACATGTTTGCTTCCATGCCCTCTTTCTAGCCTTTCCGTTTGCTCAGGATGGCGTAGTGCCTAATTACTCCTATTCTGAAGGGAGCGTCCTAATGAGATTTGCAAGGCTCTTATAAAGCTCGATTACTTAACTCCTCTCGGTCATTGCTGTTTTATCTGCATTCTTTACCTCTTTTTTATTCTAGATTTATACACATGATTATAATACTGTTTTAACCAGAGTAGAGTATATATATCTTTACAACAGTGGAAGAAATAAAGGAAAAACAAGAAGTACTCACGTTTGGAGAGGACATAGTTAGGCAGAAGACTAAGGAATAAAACAAAGTATGAACTTAAATAAGATGAAGTAGCTAATCACTCAAAAAGACTAGTGATTTTTATCCGTTGATTTGTGGCATCCAATAGAAAGGACGAATTTAAAGACGTTCACTTATAAAAATCTTTAACCTCATATCATGGTGGTTTTCCCGAAATGTATGTAAAGCGTATAATATTTCTAAGATGAAAAAAAAAATACCGCTACGCACTGGCACGCACGTATGCAGCATAGTTTCATGGCGCAGTATTGTCACACGCATTTCTCATTTTCATTACTGCTTCATTTGGTTCTCGCCCACAGAGCTTGGCAAGCATGATCAGCGCTAACTGCACGTCATTGTTCAAGAAGATTTGCGATCATTGGAGGTCGATCTGTTAGGATTGAGCGCAAGACGCGATAACTCGACATTACTAAGAGAGCTCGTGCTACGGACCATGATAAAGCTTGAATATTCGGCGGCGCCTGTGTGAATGCCAATGCGCTGCGCCGCTTGTCACATAATCGACTGTCGACGCTCAGTTCACCGGTATCAGAGCTACTGTGTATCGCTGTATTCGGTCTCTCTGTCCCAAATAAACAGCCAAATAAACAGTTCTGTTCTGGACCTATAGTCTGCTCTTTTTGTCGACGTCACGAACCCATGACAGTATGTTCACTTTTGTGATTATTAAAATGCTGATGGGAAAGTGCGCTGGGGCTAATTGACCTAATACAATGTATAACTTGAAAGATTCCACAACCTATATTTTACGTATTTTATGTGCACGAGCTTTGTCGTAGACATGTAGACATAGAATGATGTGACATCTTGGGAGCAGAGAAAAGAGAGAGGGGGGGGGGGGGCTTTTTAGATAGGAAATATCTTATGCCGGAGGCTGTGCCCCTTGTCGCTCACTCCCGCAACGTGTAAAAAAATGCCAGTACGTTTAACATATACCAGCAGTCTTAAGTGCATTATATTCTCGCGGTACAATGCAAACAGAAGACAGATAGACGTTGACACAACGAATCTCAGCAGCCGAACAGCAAGGTTACCTTCTTTGTCCTCAACCAGCCATAGCTCCACTACCTGGTGTCCGCCAAATCATCTAATCGTTGTTTTTGTACACACGCGTCATTATCATTGATTGGTTTCTATGCGTCAGTGCCAGTCAGCGTGAGGTGTTAGCGCCCCTTTGACCACGGACAGCATGTTGTAATTCATGTTCGGTGCCACTGTACAACATACGACGTGTAACCATAACGGATGGAAGGTAAAAAAATGGTCGACTGATCGTTCTGGGAACAATTTAAAAAACTCTTTGAATTATCGAAAATTTGTGAACACGGGGGGTAACTAGAGCCGAGGCTTCTGCAAGCGCACTTGTCTTTTTCAATATAACAACTGCATTCGGTTTCCTCGACCACAAGCTTCGAGCAGCCTCACTGAAACAATCTGGGGGAATTTAGGAGCACCCATTTTCTTTCTTTGTGTTATCTTCTGGAATTGTTTCAAAGACAGTTGAATGAATACAAGTGCATTCATGGAAATTTAGCTTCAAGCGGCACTCTGTCTTCACGAAATTTTAATCTCTTCACGCTCCCTTCTTCTTCTAAACTTCTGTGTTTATAATTAGGATGAAGACATGAATTGCTCAACAGCCATTATCATCGTAAACACCTTTAAGTTCACTGTCATCTTCTCAATCGGCGTAAGTGACAAGTAATGTAAATAAATTGAGGAACCACCCAATCAACGCAGTGCAAGCGACTTGTATTTTATAGATCCAAAGCTGTTTATAATATCAACTCATCAAATCCTTTTTCCATTCTCAATTTAGCATAATTGCTATCTACTTTGAGATACTGGCCACGATTTTCGGGGAAAATAAAAATGTATAACGTGTAACAAAACAAAAAAATTGTTTCGCAAGCTCATCACTACAAGTTTTGAAGTTCTTCTTCAACATCTTGTCTTCTTTACAGAAAGCCCTTTCAAGAAAGCATTGCTTGTTAGGTTTAAGGTGTAAAGCGGCAGCAATAACTAAAATGCAGTGGTAGAAAAATTGTTCATGGTTGTTAAACTTTCATACATTATTTAAAATCACAATAAACCAGATGAGCATTATAAAGCATATGTGGTACGCACATGTGCGCATTTTTCAGCGGCCGCCTGATCTAATGCCTTATTCTCAAAAGGTGGACTGAAACTTACATAAAATTATTACGAAGTTTCAGTGATTTACACTATACCTTGTACAACTTCCTGAGAAAACACACAGAAAAAACATCATCAGAGCGACGATGCAGAAAACAGTATCTTCTTGGTATTTTGCAGTAGTATCTTTCAAGTGCGTCATCATTAGCAGCAGCTGCCGTGCAGGAGAATTCGCACTCGAAATAATTTGTTTGGATTGCGTACGACCGGAATTTATTTTTTACAGCTATATTTTCATTTTTCATCATCCCACCGAGCTTCCTTCCATTCATGGCTTCATTTTACAAACCCCGGCCATTGATGTTCTAGCTTCGTCAATAAAATAATTACCCGAAAATTTTCATGCCTGGCCAGAAAACGCTTTCCTATGTTCAGCGATACGCTTTCGCGAATCAACTGGAAAATAATGCACCAGTTTGCCATGACATGAATTTTATACCACGAATGTCAACCGGAAAACAAACGAGAACACAAAAAAGTGATAGGAAGGAGACGAATGAAGCTTGCGATGAAAATGTCTGTTAACAAGCTTTGTGTGCGCCAGTAGATGTTTCAACAAGCAGACTAGTCTAAATGTCTGCTCAAGCCCACAACTTAGGTTCATGGATTTCTTCACGCGACATTATAATTTTCAGTGAGCACAATATATTTATTTATTTATTTATTTATTTAATATACCTCAAAGGCCACCCAACAGGGGGCTTTACATGAGGGGACAGGGGACTTTATATATCTGTAAACTAATTCACTGCATCACTTTATGGCCCCTCAATCAAGCACGTGCATGAAGATTAGATCTTGATTAGATTTGTGTAATTACATTGTTGCATAGTCGTAACAACAGCACTACGTCATGTTCTGGTTTTGCAGCTAGTGGCTGCCGAACTTTGCCACCAAGCAGCAAGAGACAAAGTCGCGAGCTCGTTTTTTTCACCCAAGCATGACGTTCCACGTAAAATTTGTTATTGTATGTAGGCTTTCTCGTGCGTGAATCACACTTGCGTAGACATCAGAAAACAAAACTACCTCGCTCCATTTGCGTAATCAACTTTTCTTTCTTTGCGTGAGGTTAGCTGGGGCGCTAGCTAGTGAGCTCGCAAAAAAAAGTGTCATTTTATTAATATCAATTTTAATACTTAGCTCATTTATGGCACGCTATACAGCGTGCAGGCACGTGGTCCTGCAGAATAAAGGAAAGGTTGGCTAGTTAGTTAGGCTTCAAGGCGAATTGTATGGGGCAGTATTAGGAAGAATTCAAGAACGAGAATAGACAGTACAAGTGCGGCACTTGTCCGGTCATTTCTTGTCCTGTCAAACATTGCCCCATACAATTCACGTGGTCCTGCTTTGAGAGTGACCAGGGTTTCTCCCTCTACCCATGGTTTGTGTATAATGCAGTGCAATGCGAAATCTGGTGTGGTTGCATATTCCGAAGTCACTCACCACGGCGTTGCCCTGTAATCAAGCTGTATAGTTTTGCCATGAATAAGTTATTAAAGTTTGTTTCAATTACTGTTGATAAAGTGAATATATGAGCTTGTTTGATGTGCCTAATGACGCAACGAAGTTGAAACCGAACAACGCCTTCACTTCATAGGCTCTGTACGCCGAGTGGAAGCCGGCATCATTAGGCATTTATTTTTTGTATTAAAAACAGCGTGAGTGTAAAAGTTTATTATTCCAAGAATATTATTTTAATAATAATAATAATAATAATAATAATAATAATAATAATAATAATAATAATAATAATAATAATAATAATAATAATAATAATAATAATAATATGAATAATAATGATAATAATATAATAATAATATGAATAGTAATTTTACGTCTACAAATGGCGACACCAACGACATCACTATGAGTGGCGCCGAAACAAAATGTTTCTGAAATTTTGATCAGTTATTCTTTAGCCAGACCTAATTCTAAGCATGGAGACCTCCAGGATTTCTCTTGCATCGAAATATGGCCACCGCACCCGGAATAAGTTTTGGTGCTGGCCGCCGCACAAAAAACAGTACAGTGGCGATCTTATATAAACACTCGACCGCGATTGTGAAGATGACTATAGCAGCTTCGTGAATGTGAGATTCATTGTATCTACTGAATTTGCAAACTCAGTAAATCAAATTCCGTTGGTTCTGGAAAGCAATTTTGTTTATTTTGGTGTTGGTTCCTTCTTTCTATTCATTTAGTTTACTTACAGTTCTCACAGAACTTTGCGCGGTATCCCATATTTTTTTTTTTGACAATTGAGTCAAACAGAAGGGCGAGCGGTTATGCAAGGAGGAGTGAAGTAAAGAATGAGAGCACAAATTTTATTCTGATTCACATGAATAAATAATATGAAAGTGGCACCACCCCAATGACAAAGCTACATATTTTCACCCCGAATGGGCATCAATGCTTGCGTGCGTGCGTGCGCAGGCGCACGTCCATTTCGCACGCATTCGGGTGACCCGGCGTGCATGAGAGAGCGAGAACAATATGATTTTCGAAAGGGACAACCTCCCAAGCGAAAGCACAAAGACTATAGGCACAGAAGAACTCCTTGCAACGGATACCGCTGGTGTTTCTCTGCAGTCGCTTGAACCAGGATATCCAGGATTCCGGCTAATCTATTAGCTATTCCTTTTGTTCTGCGTACAGATATAATTATTGGTTAAGGTAAAAGTGTTGCAAAATCTTCGGTGCTTGGCCAGATATTAGACCTGAGCATTCGTAAAAGTTTTTGGCATCACGCTGACACCTACCACAATGTGTGAAACGCAGTAGAGTAAAAAAAAATTGTAGTGTTTCGTTTCTTTGTAGACTGCGCCTTATGATCAAATGAGAAATCTTTGTTTTTTATTCCTCGTCTTGTGAATTTACAAGTCAAACTGCACGCGAAATGCTCATACAGGTAGTTGCACCAAATATTGACTTGTCACAATCAACAGTACTGATTTATTTTTTTATTTATATATATATTTATTTCATGAAATCTTTCGCAAGGAGTACGGCACACTCTGCAGAATGTCAAGAGTCTTACCGCTATTATTTTGGCCAAAAACCTTAGATGCCATTCAAACACATCCGTGTGCCTTGCGGCTTCCATAGATTACACGAACAATTAGTGTGCGAAAATAAGGCGCGACTATTAGGAAGAGCTCGAAGAAGGATATGATATTGTATTTCAATGGTCACTTAAACATGGCGGAATTGTCAGGAATGACCCGGCGGACGAAGTGGCACGAACGGCTCATGAACAAGATCTTTGCATGGTCATATCGCGCTTGAGAGCGAACGCAGTGCGGCCACTGTATTCTCCTAATAGCCGCATCACGATTCTACAAGAGAATAGAAGCGCTCGCTTACGCGTACTCGTATTCTACTGGCGCTAACTGGCAACTGCATTTGCCATTCAGGCTCTCACTACGCGATACAACATCGCTGCGTCGCAAGTGTATGGGATGTGGCATATGCGAACGCGTAATCGTATCTCATAGGAATGGCCAGCAGTGGGGCATGCAACGTATGTGCCTGCAAGGATACGCTTGGGAACATTGTATGCAACTGCCCAGCCCACGAAACTCAATGACGTGGTCTGGAAGCCAAGCTCCATCGTATGATTCTAGAGCACTATCAAAAATAAGGATCACTGGACTTTGGTCTATGGTTTCGTACATGCACAAGGTCACTAAAACCCTGTTGTGCCTCTTGAAGACGATCGGACTTCACTAGCCCTTGAGAACCAACAACGCGAGTTTGTTTTGTGTGTGTGTTAAAACGAACTGTTCATTATCATCTTCAATACTCTTGCTCTTCTCTGTACTTTCTATGATTTTCCTTTCTCCTACCACATGTGTGGGGTATCCAACCTGGCGAAAGCTTGGTAAACATCCTTGCCTTTTATCTTCGTTTCTCTCTCTCTGCGATGCATACCAGAAAAGTGAACATCAGTGTCAGCGTCGTAGGCGTCAATACGATGTGATCAAATCCAGGCTGCGGCTCATAATGCATATGAGCGTTTTGAGACGTTAAACCCCCATATCAATCGAGCGATGTCAATATGGTGTCATCATGACGTCATTATGGTGCGAAGTGATGATATTACGTGACATCTCTGCTTCATCATAGGTGTGCTGATGCCGGAGGCCGTGCAGAACCACGTTAGGTGCATACAAATTTAGGATGGGAAGTTGGGGGAGGAATCATTACAATTTATTGATAAGAAAGAAATAACTTTCGCGTTCAAATCAAACTAAGCGGATGCATAAACGATGATATATGTGAATTTTTCTGCACGCGCTCACCGTGATGTCAAGTGTATTTTAGAAGCACGCTATAAGCCCATGAATCTTTTTTATTACGCATTGAAAGATACAGAACGCAACTTTCATCTATACATAGATCACCATTCGTTACACACACACACAAAAAACAATGGGTTCCCCAAGAAAGTTAAGACATCTCGCGGGGCGTATTCGCCAACTTGGTCGAAGGGCGAACGCGAGCTTTCCAGAACGCATGAAATTTGAATACGCAATTTTCCAATCACCAGCGGCCGACCAGCCGCCAAGTCTCCAGACACAATGCAGCAGCCAGTCTCACTTATACACTTTCTCTGAACGACTCGCGCAGAGCGCGTAACTGGCGCTCGTTCGTTGAACTTGCAGTAACCTCCTCGAATTCTGAGTCAAGGTGAAAATAAATGGCTCCAAGTGAAATATTTATTGTGCCGGATGCGCAGGTCGTCTATCACGCATCCGCAGTTTGCATATATACGTTGGCTATGGATATGGCGAGGTGGTTTTCCACGTTACGCTACGCTATAGCTCCAAATTCGTGACTTCAGTATAGTCTTTACCGATGATGTAGTGCCGCAAATTTAAATATATATGACTTTGCTTTATAATCATATGACAATGCCCAGCGAGGAACCAGTCGGCTTGACTCGCCGCTTTTCTGTGAAATATAAAGCGAATCAATGTATAATAGGCCAAATCATGTAAAGGAATTGTCGAGAAAGCTAAGCTATATAACTATATAAGTAAGTGAACTATATAAGCAAGTGAAACACGCTGAAACAGTAAAACCAGTGAAACCCGGCGTACATGTGGACAAATGAATGTGAGCACGGCAAGTTTCCGCATATTGTGTTGGTATTGTGAAGATGTGCAAAATGTTGGCCTTTGATCCGATGGGGTCTATATTTTAATTTTGCTACGCAAAAGTCCTTTTCGTAGTTCAGTCCCATCCCTTGCGAAATCAACCCTCTAGAGGCCGTGCCTACACGAACACCATTTATAATTTTTTTCTCGGCTGTTGTCAAGAGAGATGAGTTTCTGCCCAAGTCCTGTGCTTATCACATACTCCGAAAATTCAAAGCTTAGGCTCGGGGTACTGAATTCTTTCGTTACGATGTTAATTTCATTTTTCTTTAATCATTTTTATGCCAATCGCAAATAAGGACATCACGTTGGTCAGGATAGAAATAGCAGATTGTGCATCTTTTTTCATGAGGTCATAAAGCGTAGTTTGTTACCACATACGCCCACTTGCTTTTTTTTTCTTTAGGTGATTGATGGCATGGACTTTCCGGGGGAGGGGAAGGAGGTAATTGAAAAACTCTTCTTTGTCGCAAGTGATATTTCGGAATCGGCTGGCAGCCACGTTACCGATATGTTCAGCTTCAAAACTGCCTTAAATACTATCTTAGGTAAAATTTTTTGAAGTAATGCGCTTTAGAAATAGAAAATAGGCTGTTTCCACCTTCGCGAGTGTATAAAAAACTACCAGACATATTACTTCCCTGTTGCTTGCCTTTCCGTGGCCGGAAGTGCCTTATGGAGCTCGCCATTTGAGATGGACATGTAGCGATGCCCTCTACCTATATGATACGAGGATCTGTATGAAGAGCTTGGCGCTATAGATAATAAAGCAATGTCCAAACCGCAATGAGGGGCCAAGCTATCAGATCCATGCCTGAACAACCAGCGTTTAATGACATAATGGGCTTGAGGAAATGGTCATGGCACGTGGCTACAGAGAGTAAGATGGCCGGTGACCTATGGCTCACAGTGCGCTTGCTTTGAATGAAAGTTTATTCTCTTCTTCCATGCTAGATGCTCCACCTCCCGAAAAGAAAAACCAGCTGGCGAATGAAAAATTGCACTTATCGGAAAGTTATAGTACTTTCTGAACAATGTTTCAGTTTACTTTAAGAGTTTCTTACAAGCCCGCGGCTCGAATATCCGAGTTGTTACCGCTTAAGGCATCGCTGTGCAAATAGGTCATATTCAAGTTGCGCGATTACAATTGTACTGTGCATGTGTATATTGTTTTTGTTATTATTGGGGAGATAACATGTAACATATACATAATTAAGACTTTCATATTCTATGACCGGGAACAAATACATGCCGCTTTAATAAATACCAGTTTCCTTGGGGTCTCGCAAGGTATGCGACAATAGAATGAGGGTTACTACTGCTAAGCTACAATGCCAGGAGTAGAAACCAAATAATGCAACTCTTTTTTGTGAAGGCACTAAATTTTCTCCTTGTTCTTCTTTATCAAGTATCACAATTCAAAAGATTGGTCAAAGCTACTGAAGGACAGGTCCTCCTACGCCTATGTAAAGCACACGAGGATGCCTTATCATTACGCTTACTCATTTAATGTTGCAGCCAGAAGCTTTTTTTACAAGTGGTCTTGTCTGTATGTTGCAGAGATGATGTGTGAAGCGCACATCATTAACTCTAGTATAAGCCAGGCAAACTAGCCACATATACCAGTATCAGCTGCTCTAAAGACTCATAGATCGGGCATTGGTAAAAGGAGAAACTATACAAACGAAAACCTATTTCAACTTCTCTGTAGATGGAAGCAAGCCTTTCATCTGCACAATTTGTTTCATAAAGCATCACTCTTCATTTCTAATAAAAAGAAGAGAAAGACAAACGTCGAAAAAATTAAGTATCTTGCATAAAAAGCCAAGGAGGTAAAAGCGCCATAGTTTATGATACTGACACATTTCGCTTCTTTATTTGACACGTTTTTTTTTGCTTTGTAATTATAACACATGAAACTAAACGGCGAAGAAAACAAGACCATGTCTTTGAAGGTGTAAAGCTTGACGTCTCGTCATTCTCATTTTATTTTATGCCAACAGGCTGCAAGCCAGTGTTGCTACCAGGCGTGATGAATCCCCAATTATATCGCCATCAGTAGGTTGCTATAAGGGTTAGAGAGACTAAGATGCAAGGAAAGACAGGGAGGTTAACCAGACGCACATCCGGTTTGCTACCCTGCACTGGGGAAGGAATAAAGGGGAAAAAGAGGTTGCGGAGAGATGAGAAGGTTAGATGGGGCATGGTTTCAGTGAGGTTAAAACTATGTGCACGTAGAAAAACCTTGAAATTGATCAATATTATCAATGATCGGCCAGTGTGGCTTAGCATCCCTGAATAAAGAAAGAACAAATAAACATTTACATACTACTTATTAAAAATATAAATTATTCACCAATTATTAAGATAACAATGAGGCTCTAGCATGCTGCTGCATTTCAGAGCAAGTAAGCTGCGTTCCACCCGTAGCATATGCAAGAAGCTATGAAATAAGAAAAATCACAGAAACGTAATAAACACACACACACACACACACACACACACACACACACACACACACACACACACACACACACACACACACACACACACACACACACACACACACACACACACACACACACACACACACACACACACACACACACACACACACACACACACACACACACACACACACACACACACAGCGGAGCATGCGGCATTCTATTTACTAGAGTACTTTACAGGGAATTGCCAAAATATGGGTGGATGAATGGAAATCTTTAGAATTACGTTTTAGGAGCGAAGCTCCTTAAGGCGTGGGCTGAGCGTCTCGTCAGAGTCGTATGTCGCCAGCTATCGTTAGTTCTTGAACTGGCCGTAGAGGGCGGTACTTGTTCATATAACGAAATGCATATCGACGCTGAAAATGCAAATAGTACGATTCTAAAAGATGTTACTTTTAGTGTGATGAATAATAAAGATCACAGCATATCCAAGGAGTGAATGATGATGAGTGGCCGTTCAGCCATCCGTCCGCTCGTGCGTCCATCCGTGCATCCGTACCTGTGATCATTGATGCGTTCGTCCATGCATCCGTCCGCCAGTTCATCCGTCCGTGCCTGAGTCCGTCTCTGCGTTCGTCCATGCGTCCATCCGTCCGTTCATGCGTTCATCCGTTCATCCCTCAGTTCGCCCATCCGTGCGTCCATCCATTCGTACATCCGCCCATGCGCCCATCCGTCCGTCCGTCCTCTCGTGCGTCCATCCGTCTGTCCTTGCGTTTGTCCATTCATCCGTCCGTTCGTTACTGCATTCCTTTATGCATCCGTCCATCGGTTCGTACTGCAAGGCAAGAACATAACACATCATCTTCTGAGTTGGTTCCCAGCTCACCTTGGACAAATCAACGATTCCCCTCCCAATCTCAACGAAGCAGCACACGAGGCGGCGCGAGAACTCTCCAACCGCGCCTCCCCGGGGATGCGTTCTAGCGGTGAAGGGGATAACCGGGAAATTCTTACAACATATAACGAGCTCACTAAACATTTCTACCTGTCTAGAAGGATTTTTCCTCCACCTCACAAAAATCTAACCCGGCCCCAAGCACTTACATTAAGGCTTTTGCAAACGCGGATGTACCCTACTTTGAAAATGTTACACATCATGTACCCTGACCTATATCCAAGTAATCTTTGTCCACATTGTGGGGAAATAGCTTCATTAGAACACATGCTCTGGCAGTGCACCAAATTCGCTCATTTATCGCACATCACCTCTGCCAGATGGGAGGCGGCAATCCGCAGCTCGTCCTTGGCAGATCAGCTCTGGGCTGTCCACCAAGCCCGCGAGGCGGCTGAGGAGCTTGGCATCTCAGTCCCCACGTGGGAGCTGCCCGCAACACAGTGATCTGTGTTTTGGAGGACCAAATAAAAGTTTATCCAATCCAATCCAATCGGTTCGTACATCAAACAGCCAGATGAACGGACGCGGCCAGCGTACGATTCACGGTTTGCGGATAAGAAGAATGATACACGCAAGGCGGCGGCGGCTCGCGCTCGAGGACGGAACTCCGATGTGCGAGCGCGCGAGAAAGTAGGAATGACGTCACACGAAGACGTTAGCGATCGCGTGTTCGTCGGCTGCACTGTCCGCTAGGGGGCGCGGTGTAGTAAAATAAAGCCGTCTTGGCGCGCGCGCGTTCAAAAGATTGGCGGATAGACAAGACTGCAGAGCGGCGTGAGCGCAAGGCGGCGGCGGCTCGCGCTCGAAGACGCAACCCCGATGTGCAAGCGCGCGATGCAGAAGTGTGCCGTGAAGTTGCGCGGTGAAGCCGACAAGATCCCGGCGTATGAGAAAGGGGAAGCCGAAGCGGCGCGGCAGCGGCGTGTGGACTCAGCTTCGCTCCACTCTCTATCATACACCCCGTGGATGTGCTGTCATATTTATGTACGTACTCGCAATATAACACATCACGTAATTTTTAAGCTGTGACATTGCGAAAGATATATGCGAAATGTTTCCTTTTTGATCGACCATGTACACAAGTATGAACTCAGCAACCAGTGAAAGATGGCTGGGTGTTCAGCAACTGCCTAACTTTGGCAGAGTGGCTGAATCTTGTGGCAGACAGACAGAAAGACAGGCAGATCAAAAGATCTGCGTTTAAATATACGAAACAAGAATACCGTGTGTTTAATAAAGTGGATCAATATTACAGAACTACGGGAAACTCTATGTGTCGCTTTCTTACTCTGAAGAAGCGTGTGCACCATCGTCGACGGAATGACTCTTCGTCGTGTGCTAGCAAATAAATGTTTAATGACTTGAAGCTCTTCATACTTACTATGGGCGGGAAGCGAGCCGTCCCAGATAATAACCGAGAGGGGGTGGGGGTTAGAAAAAAAGGGTAACGATTTAGAGCACAGGGTACTCTACTATGGGAGAGCTTAAAGCCGTCCCGAGGGTATCACAACCAATCCGCCCTTCGAAAACTATAGACAAGCGTTACATTATGGTCGGCGCGGAGCTCCACAACGTTTCGTCTACGGAGCCAACACTTCAACTGCTGCTGCTTTCATGCCTTATCTGGTAACCTCTACAATGATTCTACTGATATTTGCGATTTACATCTTGCTATGTCTGCTGAAACAGAACAAGGCCAACAATAGTTTCACGAAAATAAAAAAATCAGCGAATGCGGCGCAACTGTTTTAAGCTAAAGAATGTCAATTTATAGTATAATACACCCGATGCAATAGTATAATACACCCGATGCAAAACAGCGCTCCATAGTTCATTCAACGGCATATAGGTGACGTCACTCACTGGCTGCGTGAACACTGCGACGAAGAGCTTGCTCGAGAGTACGAAGAAACTTTGTGTCGCGTAATTTTTTGTCGCAAACTCTTTTGTCGTGTAGGCTGCACTGGCTGATGTTGAGCATTTTCGCCTGGCTTGACCAAGATTTTTGCGTTCAAGTATCGCAAAACATACTGTCATCTATAAACTTTAATATATGTCCGGCATATTAACGGTACAGACTCTGACCTCCCATACTAGGACGTCAAGGCCTTGCCTATCCGCCACTTCGCGGGCCTGTGGCACCGCACAGAGCTGGTCGGTGAGCTTGAAGCCAGAAGAACACCTGAACTGATACGTTTGGCTCTTTCCTCGCACTTCCAGAGCATCTGTGCAAGCATAGGTATGTCTGTCTCGCAGACCCTACAGATAATGGTGCTATAAAGTAGCATACCGGTTATGCCAAACTGGTTAAGATTCCTGCCTTTCCTCTCTGTCGTTTCCCTTCTTTTCTTCGGTGATATAGCAGTGAATTAGAACAAGTGTTTGTTTGCCCTGAGTGCCATGTGGTGGAGCGCCATGTGGTGGAGCGCCATGTGGTAGAGTGCCATGTGGTGCTATTGAGTGTCATGTGGTGGAGAATAGCACCGCCGCACCAAGTGGAACACCTTAGTCAGTTGGTTGTATCCAGTCTGCGGATCCCTGTCCGCATACTCTACTACAAGGTGATGGTCTTCTGCATGGGTGGTGGGGTCGCGTGCGGCGGAGTGCACTGACTCATCAAGGGTGGGGAAGTGTGGGCCGAATTTGCTCATATGGGCGGGGATCCCATCAAGGTAGTCAGAGAAATCTGCCCGGCATGCAACAGCACTCGAAGAGCTTCAATGGAAATGCTAGCCTTAGCGAAATCGCGCAGGGATGAGCGTTAGTAACTAGGCTTTCAGGTTCAGCGCACGTTGTGACCCGAATAATTGCAATTTCTTCAGCTATCTCCAGACGTCGGGTTTCAACACTATCTGCGTGCGTTGTCGTTTTTTCTCTATTATCTACAACGATAGTGAACCATCGTCTATACGGATAGTGCGCGGTGTCAATGAAACGTGTTTTCTTATTGTCGCAGGATGTTTTAAGCGAAAGTGTTACCCTGGCATTTTCAAACTTGGGTTATGAATTGGTTTAATGTTTCGTGGGACAAGGGTAACGTGTATTTTGTATTTTATTTTCTTGAGCTTGTACGAAAACCAAAGAGGCGTTGCACCATGTGCTAGACACCTTTCGCCACTGACCACTCGAACAAAGCATGTTGTACCGTCTCACTTTCGCCACAGTTTGGAATGCGGTCATTTGGAACGACTCCGCATAGAACTAACCTCTCGCGCGTAGGCGATTTCCTCCATCTTATCAACAAGCCAAACATGCGCACCTCCTCAGGTACGCGATTAAACGCCGTTGGTTTCATTTTACAGCGAAAGCTGTTTTTAGATCCCCATAGAACTAACCTCGCACGCGTAGGCGATTCCCTTCATCTTATAAACCGGTCAAACTAGCGCGATTGCGCTAGTTTGACCGGTTGATAAGATGACTGGTGATAGCGCTCCTCGTCAGGTGATAAGGTGACTGGTGATAGCGCACCTCGTCAGGTACGCGATTGCAACACCATCGCTTTAATTTTACAGCGAAAGCTGTTTTTAGATCATAACACGGGTCACGTTCAGCGCCGTAGCTGTGCACCGCCACCACCACCGCTGCCACCGATGTTCGTAACCACTATCACACGAAATAAGAAAACTGAAATGAAGGACACGAAAGACATGTGGCGACATAGTGAGATTTGAACCCAGGCCCACTGCGTCCCAGCCCAGTATTCTACCGGTGAGCCACACCAGTTGTTGGGACTCGTTCACAAACTTGCCTTAGGCAAGCTTGATGTCGCGTCAATATGAGTAACAAAGCGTTTTATAACAGCGAAAGAACAGCCAGGCGTCACACAATGCGAATCGCGTACCGAGTGAGTCGTCCAATGCTCCAACCACTTACAAGAGCTTGTTTTAGTTCAGGTGTAATATGTGGTGCATACCCACTTCAGACATGATTCCTCGTCGTCGCCTGCCACTGCAAGAACAATTGGCACGCAAGTCCTTGAAAGTTTTTAGCGGATACCATGCTTTTTAGAATAATAATAAATGCTAGCATAATGAATGCTGGCCTACTACATGTAAATTAAGATTTTTGATGGCGTAGTGGGTACCCTGAAAGTGTGCTTTTAGCTTTTACCCAAACAGTGTTTAGAAAAAGCTCTGAAAAGCCGCTCTTCATGTGTTTCGCTGGGACTGTGCTGCGCCTTCCACGCAGGCCTGGCATCTTGTTTTCTTTCTTTTTTATGGAGGATTTCACGTTGCCTAATTTCAATGTTCCCTGGCTATGAACCATGGTGTGAACCAATTTAAGTGGTGATAGTATGAACGCATGACCATGTATTGCGCTGCTACGCACGTGGACGAAGGTCTTATTCGTGGCATACGAAAAGGAAACAGGAGGGAGCGTTGCGCAGGAAATAAAGCAAAAAAGGAAGAGATAGAAAAAAGATAGAATCAAATAAATAAATAAATAAATAAATAAATGTAGCAAGAACAGCTACGCACCACACGCCAAACTTCGCTCTTCCCCATTTTGTGTATATGGAAAGCGCTTCTGAATACTCTGTTTGCTCATATTGTTTCTTTTGTCTTTGTGTTATCTCATTTTCTCCTACATTGCTTTTTTTCTTATTGAAGTAATATCTTTCTTGTACCGACTGAGAGAAGTTAAAAGCGCTTTCACACACAAAAAAATCTCCAAAGAGAAATAGAATAGTGAGCTACTCGAGTTATATGAGATCAAGGCGCCTATGAGGCGTGATAATCTTATTAGTACGTATGCCTCCACCCGAAGGCAATAAAACTAGGCTCAGCATTTAAAGTATGCATGCGCAAAGTTAAAAATACAAGGAAATGTGAAAACAAGGATTAGTTTTCTTACAGCTACCTCACTTAATTCACTGGTACTAATGTTCTTGTAGGATCTCCTTTAAACGCATTTGGATTTGGTTCATTGTTGGGTTGCATAAATTCTCTAAGCAATTTGAGGCAGCTACGCCTCAAGTAGCTCGAAGCTGGTTTTCAGAACCTAATACTTCTTACTCTTACTACGAACACAGAAACAACAAGACAGTCTGAATACAGAAGCAAACCTTTCGCGAAAAAGTAGTTCTCGTGTGTTTGAGCAAAAAATGTGACGTCGAAATTGCAAAGACTAGTAGTACCACTGAAGAAGCCTGACTGCAGCGTCGATTAAAATAAACAGTCTTTGTTTGCCGGATCTACAATACTCGAGGAGCTATTTTTTTCTCAAGAATTATAATTGAGCTTTCGTAAAAATGATTATCAAGCTTCAAAACATGCATTAAATCAAGCACCCAGCACAAGGTTATTTTGCTCTGCTTGGTTTCTGTCTTATAGTTAGGTCAACACTACTACCAAGCGTAAGTCACTTCCTAAGTTCTATATCTTAGGGCATGATTTCGCTTGTTTAAAACAAACTTCGAGCGTCATCGATATTTTCCCACTGAGTGACAGGATAAAGCGCATAGTTATGAGAAGTGGTATTCCCCCGAATTTTGATGAATAGTTAGAAGTGTGTTTAGAAAAGGTGTTTAACTATTTTGAGTACAACGTACGTAACTATGGAAGACTAGTGAGCTCTCCCGGTTACAGGTCACAACCGTACCAAAATTTGAGCTTAGAAACAAAGTTGTTAACTATTAAGAGTACTTGGTACTCTACTATTGGAGAGCAAAAAACTTTCTTTAAATAATTAACTAAAGAACATTTAGTACAAACAATTGTTATGATAGTATACAGGTGGTCTCCGTATAGAAGAAGCCCGTGCCTTTAGACAGAGAGCAAGTATCGGCACAGGTGCGATAAAAATGTAGGAAATTCTGGCACACGAAGCTGACGCGAAATGCTCCTGTGCAATTATGATACGCATTCCATGCACAATAGAAAATTTTAGTATTCAAAATTAATTAGCAATGAAGAGTATGGAGCTGAGAGAAGCTTATGAAAAAAAAACATCTCATGTGGAGTTCTTTGCATATTGTCGAGAATAAAGGTTTGCCAAGTGAGTATCCTGACGTCCTAACCACTAGAATGACTCAAGATAGTGAGAGGAACAAAGGCGGCATTGTTATCCCTTTCATTCAAAGGCCTATGTAGACATTTGATATAGTAGTGGAGACCATGTAATCTTGCATTACAACGATGCCCTTTATGTAATACAGAAGCAGTATCTTGGAAATAAGAATGTGCATTCGGAGAGTTGTGCGTGGCAAAGCCGCGATATCGTTTCAAGGGCATGACGAGGGTTGCTGTAGAGATTAGTGTGGGTTAATTCGATCATTTGGTGGCTTGTTTTTTACCGTGCCTAAACTTGGCAAAGTAGTATTTCCTCCCGTAGTAGAGTGAGTACATTGCTCTAAAGTTTCCAAAATTTGATCTGAACACTTTTTTAACATGCACATAAACATTTGTGTACTCTTTCACCACTCCTCTGACATCCAGATTTTGTTTTTACAACAACTGTAACGTCACCACCATCAATGAGAATCCAACCAACGACCTCGTGCTTAGCAGCGGGGCACTAGATGAATGCCAAGCCACCGCGGCCTAATATAACATGCTCTTTTCTAGCGGCTCGACACGATGATGATGCTAACGACAGGGTTAGCCAAAAATATGACGAAGCTTGAACGTACACTGACATATGGCTATTTTTAGCAATGGTTATGAGAGACAATAGAAGGAGGGAAAGGCATGGAGGTTAAACGAAAATTGGAGCGTCCGGTTTGCTGCCCTGCACTAAGGGAAAAGAGAATGGGGAAAAAAGATGGGAAAGAAAGCGAAGAGCGAAATAGACGAGCGAAAGAGAAAAGAAAAAAAAAGTGAGCTGAGGTGCTATTGCCTATTCAATAGGCCACTACCACGCAAAAACTTCAATAAGGCCTTCACTGATTTTCTGTACGAAGGCAAATTATGTCACCTTAGCGACGGTCAAACCTAATAAAGCCACTTAGTGGGTTGCAGTTTTTCTTACTTAATAGATGTAGTCACTGCATATAGACAGACCAACATTTAAATATTAGGCTTATTCCTGTTAATGGTCTGCGTGCAATAGAAAAAAATTATATCACGCAGAGAGTACAGCGCCTGGCGTGCAGGATGTTCAATGAAACTTACAGTGAAAAGTGGTGGGTGCCGTGCAAGTGACCGCGTCGAACGAAGGTTAAAGAAATAAATCAGTAGTTCGTGGTACGGGAGGCATCTCCATGATTTAAAAGCAAAACGTTTTATTTTTACCATTTTCCGGCTATCATTTTGCTTAAAATCGCCCTTCTTATGTTAATTTACACCCATTAGAAGACACCAAAGCATGATTCATGTAGATGTCCAAGTGTGGAAATTGAAAGTCGCACGTTTTACACACAACGAAAGAAAACAAGAACTCTAGAACTCAAAAGCATCATTGAGCCCTTATTCAGGAGCTCCTTTTTTTCAGCCCTGAGTTAAAATAATTTACATATCATGAAAATGAGAGTAAAAAGGGCTGGAGAGAGAAGTTTACAGCTCTTGCACTGATCATGAGCTTTGCCAACGTCTGCTGAAAGCTATTTTATTTTTTTCATCCGCGCCATGTCGTCTGCTCACCGCATTCACGGCGTCTGCTCGCCGATTCACCTGTACACGCTCATTACAGTAAATATGGCTGCCAATGCTCCTACGTGCTCAACTCAATCTACTCCGCAATGAAAGAGAACTGGGAAATGTATAGCCTGCCACATTTCGAGAGAGCGAAGGCTTCACGAAATGATTGATGGTGCTAGTGTACCAGCGGGGCCACTCGAGAGCGCTGTGCCCGCCAACTTTTCCCGCTAAGTACCAGCGCATCTGCAGTGCTAAATTTCAAGAACCAGAGTTGGTCAAATTGCTGTCACAAATTTCATATCCCTCAAGTAACGCAACCGTGTGTCTAAGCGGAGAAGAAGAAGGCGAAGTGATGAGACGTCACGAAAGAGGCGCTTAGTGGCCAAGAACAAGAACGCGTCTGGAAAGACGGCAAGAAAGTGACAGTAAATGCGGCTGTTGTCTCCTATGGAATTTCGCTAAATGAAGACTACACTCCTTGGCTCTGGAATATTGAACTTTTTTTGCTGTGATGCTAACCATACTTGACATAAACTATTCTTTTTTATTAACATAGAAAACACGACTTAATAATGAAACAATTGTGCCGAAACGAGCACAAGACAACTCATAGATGGTGCAGTGCTAATAGAGCTCTGCGTCACCAGGTTCTTTTGACGTCAAAAGATTTTGGTGCATTAATGCTCCAAAGTTGTTTCTTTTTCTCGTGTCTAGTGCTCAATTTGTAACGTTCTGTAGTTAACGACTACGGGCTACAGTTAAGGAGATCTAATGGGGGTCCACTTCTTTTGTCTTGCACAAAGGAGGCGCATCGCTAATAGCATCTGTTCCTAATTGCCTTCCTTCGGCAAAGCACACCTGCGAATGGTGTCAAGACCTAGTTGTAACGAGAGAGGCGGGCACAGGAGACAAAGTCGTTATGGCAGCTGACGGCGCTGTGCCAAATCTCGCTACTTTTATCCTCGCATCGAAGCTTAATGGCGAAAGCTGGCAGCGTCTGACGCGCCAGGCGCGTGAACCCTGTTCACATCCTGACGCAGCTCCAGTAGGCAGCTCCAGCTAGTTACGTGAGATCAAATCTAAATGAGTTGACTGCCAGTCTCACTTCGTATATTAGGGCGTCACTACATCCGACTCCTGTTGTGGTCATCGACGGTAGCTGCGCCGCAGAAAACTTGGTTATTTAGCAAGCGCATGTTTACTATAATTATTATTTCTTCCAAAAAATGCGAGCCTTGCTTTGTAAAACAATCGAATGTGTGGCTGTCACATTCGTTGCTTCGACATCTTGGAGAAACTGTGACTTTTTTCTCTCATTCTCCTTATGTCTCTCCCTCGCTCTTTTTTGAGATTTTTGAGAAAAGAGATTTTTTTTGAAGTCATACATACAAAATTTTTTCCGTTGCTACTCGTTCTATCTGCTTTCCTTTGAATAAAACAGTAATACTAAGAGGCAATGGCTTATTTATTGGCCTAAATAATATATATTCAGTTTTCGTAACTTTCAATTGAAGTTTGTGGAATTTCAACCAGTAAGACAAAAGATGTTATGACGTGTACTACAGAAAAGACCATTGTGCACGTTATTTTTTTATTTCTATAACGACCATTTTCTTTTTTTCTCTCACTCTTCTTTTCTCGCTCGATTCTTTTTATCAATTTTTTAATTATTTTATTGGTCTTTCTCCTTTTGTACATATCGTGTAGAAGAACATTTTGTGCATATATATGTCTGAAAATTTGTTAGTAAATCGGTACTTACACCGAGGAAGACTTCTCGGCTCTGAAATTTAACAAAATGAGTCCCCACGCACACCTGCTGCGAATTATGGTGGTCCCTCGTCAAAACATGATTCATGTTTTTTTTTCTGTTGTCTTAAAAGAGCATCAGTAGATTGTCTTCTCTGAGTCCCCCCCCCCTTCTGTTCGAAACCTTATTAATCAACCTGATCATGTTCTCGGTCGTACGTTGCTGCCACCGTTGTTGCCACTGTACGTTGATGCCATGCACTCTTGGTATGGATTTGAAAAAAAAAAGAAGCTGGAAACTCTGATCAGAAAAAGCGTAAAGAGGGTGTTGGGCATCCCCGTGCGAACAAGCACTGAACAGCTTATGCAGCTAGGAGTTCATAACACCCTAGATGAGATAATTGAAGGCAAATGGACTGCACAGCTGATGCGCCTGTCGTCTACGCCGGCTGGTAGGAAGATTCTGTCCGTTCTAGGCATCAGTGCGGGGCTCGTAGAGGATCACCGTCTTCAACTATCGGATGAACAGCGTACTGCCATCCAGGTCTGTCCATTTCGGCGAAACGTCCATCCTCAGCACAACGTAGGAAGGCGCCCGGCTAGGGCCATCCCACTTCTGAAGAACCTGAGGAACAATCCTCATTCAGTGTGTTTTGTCGATGCCGCTCACTACGGCCGCTCATCTAGGTTTTCTGTTATTTCCGTCAATCATATGGGTTCTATTATCAATGCTGCGTCAGTTAGGGACTCAAATCTCTCAAGAGGCGAACAGTTGGCTGTAGCCCTTGGCTTTTTAGATGACAGTAGATCGCAAATATTCACTAACTCAAGGTCAGCGGTCAAGGCTTTCGCCTCTGGTTCCGTCTCTACTGAAGTATTTAAACTACTTGAAAATAGGACACTTTCTCATACCATTACCTGGTTTCCTGCACATCTCGAACCCCTACTGGACACTCTAGTAAACCTGAATGACACTGCTCACTCCCGGGCGCGCGCACTAAACCTCGGCGCTGGGGAGGACGTAGGTCCGCAGGTTGACAGTGAGATGTTCAGGGACGTTTTACTTACATTCAGTGAAGTGGCTAAACACTACCAGTTGAGTAGTCGTTCATTTGCTCCTCCGCACAACAAGTTATCTAGATCTCAGGCAATCACGTTTAGAATGCTCCAGACCAGGTCCTATCCAAGCCTATTTTTCCTCAGCATAGTCTCCTCAGAGGCTTTTGACTCTACTTGTCCTGATTGTGGGGAGGTTAGTGACTTAGCACATATGCTCTGGCAGTGCCCCTCGTTACGGGGCCCAAGTCGGCTTACAGAAGAAGATTGGGACTCTGCCTTGCGAAGTTCAGAGTTGCTACCACAACTACGGGCTGTCCGGAGAGCCCACGATGCGGCGGTGAGGCTAGGCCTCCCCGTTCCTACGTGGGAGTGGCCCGCGACGTTGCTTTAAAGAAGCAGCGTTTCTCAGGACCCAATAAAGTTCTTTGTCCGTCTGTCAGTTCTGTTGTCTTCTCCTGTTATCGAAAAGCCTTGCGCAGAGCACTCTTTACAGGCAACACAAAGGTGACTGGAATTGGGCTATATTCAGTCATATATGCTTGATGTAGTACGCGTTGACTTAATTGTTAGTAAATATATAATCATGCACTGTGCCCAACTAATGTTAGAGCCGAAATTAAGACAAATAACGCGCGCACGTTTGTCAGCAGAGGCTGTTTTCATGCATTGCACGTGCTCAGCATCGGCTAATATATTCCCACCGTAAATTCATTAAAAAGTTTATCCGAACGTGTCAATAGTTGATTTGTAGGTGATAAAAATAATGGTGACTAGCAAAAAATATAAGTTATTCTGGTGGGGAAATCAAAGTGAACCGTAGTCACCCCTTATTTACAGCGTATGTTTTCTTGCATTGTCGGATCTTGTTTCGTACTGATTTATTTCCTGTTACATAGAATCTATCATTGGAACACACTGTTAAGGCAACAGAGTGCTCGTAATCGGAGATATGGTTTAAAATTGTTTATTTTGCCTTCATTGTGAGTGGCCTCATTCAATTATCAGATAAATACACCTTTTAGACACAACAGTGAAGAAGAAATCATTAGTGTTTTGCCAGAAAAATGAAAAATGGTGAGGATGTAGCCGATTTTTTACCCCTTTTATAGTTTCTTTTATTTTTTTATTCCTTCACACGATTTTACATTACCTGCCCACTCGTGCAAAAAAGAAAAAAAATAGGATGATAGCGTTTAACCGATGAGAAGCTACGACAAAACTATAGTTGGCTTCGTTGTTCTGAAAATATTTGGCCAGCTTGGCCCACAAGCTAAGGTCCGGTCTGCACTAAATAAAAAGAGCCACTTTCCCGCCATCGTCCCGTGTGGTGTCGGATATACAGGACGTCATTATATCACTGGCCTATTTTTTCACGTATGTTTTTTTTTGTCTACCATTGTATTCTTTCGATCCGCTTGCAGAATAGGGAAGCTATAGGGTTGCTCTCACGAAATAACGTTCTTTAGGCAATGCTTCACCCTTTTAGACCAGCAATCCTAATATGGCTGAGTCGGCGCTGCGTCGAATTTTTTTTATAAAGCTTCGCGTTCTCTCGCTTATCCTTCCACTTTCCTACAGCATGACTTCCGTTTCAGTGTGATAAACTTGCGCCTTAGAAATTGAAATTGCACCACAAAGAAAATACCGAGCTAATGTCTTTCTTCGTAGAGGTACGCGATCATATTTAATACAAATGATGTTGCCTTAGCAAACGCAATTGTTCTTGGAACAATCATTTGAGCCGAGTTTTTTCGCACACAGGTGGTGTTCGAGAACAGAAAGCATACCACGTGAAAAAAATTTGGCAGATCCCACATACCAGAGAATCGACGTTATGCGAAGCATGCGGAGAGAAGGTGACCTTTTTACAATTTCTTTATTGAGCGACACGCCACAAAACGACACTAAATATATCTACAAAAGTTTCACGCACAGACATATGTTGAAGAGTTGCAGACGTTTATATTACCAGTTCTTTGCACTTGCGCAACAATGTCAACTGGTAATAGCAACAACAGAAGCTGATATGAAGCCCTGATGCTCGTGAGAATGCTGGCCCTACACAGTGCTATATAAATCAACTTCAGCGCAAGGCAACTAATTACAATTGACGTTAACCCGACGTGACGGCTGTATCAAAGACGTACTTATGTCATATTTAAAAAAATGGGTAGGCAACACTGGAACCACTATTGACGTTTCACGGTGATCAGCGTCTATTTGAAAAGTAATTCCCAGACCTGGCGTAGCTCTGTGGTAAAATGCTTCATTGCCACGCAGAATACTAGGGTCCGATTCTAGCTGGAACCCTGAAATTTATTCTTTGCATTCGTCGGGTCGACGCTACCAAGGTCGGGTATTTCTTAACAATCGCGCGCTATATTTGCTCATGTGTGTTTTCGTCGTTCCTGGGTAGATACTAAGTGTCAATCACCTTTAGCACATAGCCAAATACCAGCGGCACATACCCACACGTGGGTAAGTGCCACCGCCTGGTGGGAAGTGTTTGACGATGTACATGACGAGATTGTCGCATTATTCATGTCTTAACCCGCACGTCATATTCATCAATTCATCTTAGCCTCCCACGCTAATTTTGGTTCACGCCAAGTTAAGGGGGTGACCACGCGAGCAACCAAACGTACGCGGATAGATAGATAGATAGATAGATAGATAGATAGATAGATAGATAGATAGATAGATAGATAGATAGATAGATAGATAGATAGATAGATAGATAGATAGATAGATAGATAGATAGATAGATAGATCCGCTCAAAGTCGCCGAAGTTCGCTAAGAAATGCTTCGCATCAAAGCGCCAGGCCTGCGTGGAAGGCGCAGCACTGTCACAGCGAAAACTGAAAAAGCAGCCTTTCAGAGCCTTTTGAGAACACTCATTGGGTAACTACTGCAATCACACTTGCTTGATACCACTTAGGGCATTATTAATAAAATTTTGGGGGTAGTAGGCTTGCCTTCGCTATGCTATTTTTCGTCATTCTACTGGGAAGCGTGCTATGCGCTAAACGCTTGCAAGGAATTTTGTGTCAATTGTTCTAGTGACTGACCGCGACGAAGGATTGTGGCTGAAGTGGGTATGCGCCACAGTTATTAGGTGAACAAGAACAAGCTTTTGTAATTGGTTGGGACATTGGACAGCCCACTCGTTGCGCTATTCGCATTGTTTGACAACTGGTTGTTCTTTCGGTGTTTTAAAACACTCTATAAGTCGTATTATTGCAATTGCGTTCCCGACATCAAGATTGCCTAAGGCAAGTTTCCCAACAAGTACCAAGCACCGGCGGAGCTTATCGGTAGAATACTCGGCTTGCACTCAGCGGACTCTGGTTCGAGCAGCACTGGGTCGTTGGTGCTAAGTTTTTCTAATTTTGCGCGATGTGGTTACGGACGCCAGCGGCAGCGGCAGACAACTGCGCGTGGCCCGAGTTGTGATCTCATAACAGCATAACAGAAGAGAAGGAAGGTAGGAATGAGAATAACTTTATTCTGGTCCTGCTAAACGCGACTGAATAAAGTTATTTTCCTTTCTTCCTTCCTTCTCTTTTTCTCATTCGCAAAAATACGCAAAGTATCACGGTGGGCAACGAATCATGTTAGGTGTGATGTAGTGTCGTGCATGAGTTAAACAACAGCCAGGCGTCACACAACGTAAATTGCGCTATCACCCAGTCATTGAATGCTTCTCAACCACTCTTCATCGTCGCCAGCCATGCATTATCAGCAGTGTGCACGTCAAGCTTTACTAATGTGTAATGTGTGCTTCGCTTATCTGCAGAAACACGAATGAAAAGTTGCATAGTGGGGGCTTACCTCCTTCATAACAAAAATATTATTATAACATGATGGGCAATTTGCACGTTTACTTGAGTTAGTAGCGCCACGATAGTTTAAAGTGCACTCAAAACAAAGCCGATCTTCCAGGTTTAAAAAAAGAGAAATACTTTAATGACGAGCAAAAGATGTTTGTGTGGCTTGTCACCTGACTTTCTACACCAGGTAATGGGTGATGGCTATGATATAGAGTGATAAGTACATAAAATATACATCTACACACATGAACTACACCATTTACAATACTTCATTGAAGCTTGTGGTCTGAATTAGGCATCTGTTTACACGTGTTGTGCAAATTTAACTCGATGCACAAAACGTCTGCAAATGAAAGAGTGAACGGTAGCAGGTGATTACTGTAATTTCTGGTTTCGGTTGATGATTTAATTCAAAATCACAAGATTACATTCTTATATTCTTATGCTGTTCATTGCACAGCGAGACGTAATGACAGGCACAAAACGTTCTTTTCCGATTTTTTTAGACAATACAAAATTTTATAGAATACGCATTGCCTAACTGATTAGGCTGAGCAGCAAGATGTGATAGCTGTAAAACTTTTTTTCCACCTTGGATTTTCTCGATTCGTGCAATTAACTAAATATAGTAAAGCGTTTTGAATGTTTCTGAAGATACTAAACCCAATTCACAAAATGACACGGGCACTCAGCTCACTCAAGGAAACAAACGTGGCTTTCGTGCAACAATCTTTTGTTCATCAATAGCCTGTCATGACGAGATTTTGTCGGATTTCGGGCCATGAAAATGTTGAAGAACTGGTTATATATCTGATGTGGGGGTCAGGTAGAGCAGACACGTTCCAAGTTTGCTTGGGCGAGGTTCTCTCAATCAAATATTTTCAAGCATATGGTGTCGCGGGTAAAAGTAGCATGCAAAGAGAATCGTTAGTAAGCTATCCAAAGTGCATTTTTTGATATTCTATTAATGTGGGAGAGTACAAGTATTTGTGAAATATTATTTGTGGTAGTTGAGGGTCTGCTATGGGTACTTTCATTCAAACAAGTAAAGAGTTAGCGAGACAAAGAGAGTGGCAAATTAAATGTCGGTATTAAAAAAAAAAACAGGCATGTTTTCCTTCAAGATACTGCGCGAAATTTGAAAGGATTGCTGCAGGCACACAAATGACGTACTCAAATAAGGACGTATTACGATGAAGCCAGAAGGCAATATATTTGAATATTGATCAATACCACAAACTAAACTCGACTCAATCTTAACGAAGATAATCGCTATCTTCTCAACATACCTTTGTTATATGTATGTAGATGTTTGAAATAATATTCATGTAAGTACTTACACTTTTCATAATATGTTTGCAAATATTGCAGAATAGGTTGAAGATTTCATATTTAAAAACGTCGACAGTATCCATGGAACAGTTATGAGCTAATCGTGTTCCCAAGGAACAGCCACTTTTGTAAGACTGATCCACTGATAATATACCATAGGCTGTGAAGGAAAAACAGAAGAGCTGCCTTTGGCTCAGGTAAGTGAAAACTTCAGTATACACTTTCAATAAGGTGTGCCCAAGGCAACACTTTAGAAGGCGAGATAGGTCACAAAGTTGAGTGGTGTGAAGTACACAAATTGTTATACGTGAGAATTTCTTGGTGTCATTGCGTGTTGCTGTCTTGTATTCTTTATTGTGCACTTCACCTGGAGTATTACGCGAGTTTGCTTTTGTTTGGGTGATAAGTTTGAAAGCGTGTGAAAACTAAGAACCGCATTTCTCGTACCATGTTGTAAAAAATTGAACAAAAATGATTGTTAGAGGCGGCCTTAAGATACACTCTCTTATTTGTCGTTGAAGAAATAAATAAAAAAATGAGATGGTCAAAACGTTATATGTCGCCGTGTATATCGACATATGTCCACGTCTCTCACAATAGGCCAAGGAAAAAGCACGCAGAAGACGTAGCTGAAAAACAACAATAACAAAAATACAGTGGCCAGGTGAGAGAGAAATGCATGGCCTGAAGATGAAACCTAGCAACAGATAACTTTTGAAGGATGTGTTGGCGTCATGCGAAGCCGCGCGGCACAAAAAAAGAAAAAAAAAGAGGTGAATTTCAACCACGATTTACAGAAAAAGAACTCTCGTCAACTTATACCACAAGCTGCAGCAGTAGGACGTTTTTCGCGACCCGCTATTTGGGAGTGAACCTATTAACGGCACTTTCCAAACTGCCAATTCTCGCGCCAGCTTTCACAATTTCTCTGAAAATGTTCTACATTTTCATCCCGCATGAGTACAAAGCTTTTTGACGCTTAGCTACTGCTTTGTGTCTCATCTGGCTGCTTAAAAAGCCAACTCTATCTCCGGATACGTCTAGTGAGAAATACATTGAGGAGAGTAGCATGGTTTGCTCACAGTCAAGTCAGTAACCACATCCTAGGAATAATCCGTTATTATACTGAACCACTAGGGGGAAAGAATGATATAGAAAGGCGTATGTTTGCAGCTCTGCGCTTAAATGGTTGTGATATAAATTAAATGGAGAACCTTAGTGAGTTTTGCCCTGGCAGTTGGGGCACCACCTCGTAATCCCGTTCAGCATTAACACTTACACATTCATAGATAGATAGATAGATAGATAGATAGATAGATAGATAGATAGATAGATAGATAGATAGATAGATAGATAGATAGATAGATAGATAGATAGATAGATAGATAGATAGATAGATAGATAACACAACCAACCGCGTAAAATAGCTCAGAAAATCGATTATCTACCACGTGCCATTACGCATTCACACTTAGGACTCCTTACTCCGTGACTGAACCGTCTAACCCGTCGGGCACAATACATACATAGCACAGCGTAAAAACTGGTGACTAATTATACACACCAATAACTGCTGTTGGTACCACTTGTGCGAGGTGTTTCAACGCGTGGAAACGTGTTCACTAACACCCGCGGGGTTGCGCAAAGGGCTAAAGAGCCAGCACTTAGGGCATACACGTCATTCTTTCGCCGGAGTGATGCTACCTACTATAGACTCCGTACTTGAAGAGCCGCCTTTGATGAGTAACCTTATGTCATGCGGTATGTAGTCACTGCATAGTGTCTACTGGCCACTCCTACAGAGGTTGTTCTGTGCTAGGGCAAGTCCAAGTTAAAAGGATTGACAAAATGATAAAAGCTTTTCTCTTGTTTTCTTGTGCAGCCGTTAAGCTTGTTCAATGTTTGCAGAGCAGTAAACCACCATGCACGTCACTCAGAAATCTCAGCACCTTGGAAACGATCAATTCATAGTCACCTGCTTTCGACATGCCATTTGATGCGAAAGCACTGCTAAACTGAGAGGCAATAGGGCGAAGCATGCGAGGTCACAATACTTCTGACACCTGCCGCCTTTCTTAAATGCTCACGAAGAGGTAAACGTCCTCGTTAACAAAAGAAGTAAATTGTTACGCTGAACAGTCGACTCATTCCTAATGAGCTGTCAGGAAGGAAATCGCAGCAATGTAGACGCTCAATACTCGCAGAAAAACAAAAACAACACGGAGAGGAAGGGGTGGAAATCCTGAAGCGACAGGTACGAAGGTTATCCGAACAAAGAAGCCACAGGAATCGCCTTCTTAGGCTGAGCGCTTGCCTGTATATACGTCGCCTGTGCCCAGGGTGCAATGAACTAACAATGCCGCATTGTGATCGCGATTGCAGACATTTCTTTCCGCGTACTGTTTTTCCTAGCGCAGGAACTAATCCACGAGGAAGCCGAATAAGCCTGGGATGAAGCTAAGGAAGAAAGCAAAAATGGACATCTGACACACCATAAAGCGTGAGGCATTGCCTTCGTAGGCACCGACAGGAACGACATGTTTCGGCCACCTCACACTATGCTAGACGTTTCGCTGCCGCGCCGCCTCTGCTGTTGCAATACAAGGTTTCTTCTTTCTGAGTCTGTTTCCATGAGCTGTCACATACGGTCTAGCTCGAACATTTGTCGCCGAGCATAAGCGGCGACATGTGATGACCGCAATGACTGCCACCATAGTGGAGCGCTGGTGTAAGATCCCTCCTTTTGTATTTCTCGATACCCAATTACGACTCACTCCACTGACATGAGTGAGCGACCACTACAGGCAACGACCACCGTTCTATCGCATAATCAAAGACCCGTGGCGCCAGTACCACTTGTTTCAGTGCTGGCCCCGATTGCGACATTCCCTCAGCACCACTCCTCCTCCTGCACCTTCACTCTAACAGACGTTCGTTTACTTTTGCCTGCGGCCGTCGCACAAAAGGCCCCGTCTCTCTCACATCAGCTTCGGGATAAGATGTCGGCAGCACCTGCTAGACAATGTTGCTCCTTTTCTCGCGCGACTACCCGCCCCCCTTTCTTTGCGCAGTTCACCTTTGTGCCCTCCTAAATGACCGCCACTTTGCAAATGTGAAGCTCACACTGTAACTTGCAGGCAAAACAAGAGGATTTTCTTTCTAGCGCTGAATTCTTTATGTCAGGCGACGTGGTCGCAGTTTCCGCCCGATAGAGGGAGTAATGGTAAGCGCCAACCATTAGTCCACCCATTTGAAGAAGCCTTACGCTGATTTATATTATGCTTTTATTCTGTGTGCATGGGAACTTAGTTTTGGGTGTGCGGTGGTTCTATATTAGTCAAGATAACTGTAGTCACCAACTGATCGCGAAAGCAACGACAACAAAAAGCTCGCAGAGTCACTTACGTCATCGCGTATGACAACTAGAAGTGAAAAACCACCTTTGTTTTCTTTTCAGTTGATGGATGAATCTTCCCCTGCCATCCTCCGAAAGCTCTGTGCCCCGAGAGTGGTTTTCAGGGTCACCGAGTCAGGAACGGGGTTATTGCAAGCGCTTAGCACCTCTTCTATTTTCGCACTGCCTAAGGGCCAGCCCACCTTTGACAAATCGAAGACGTGATGTGAGAACGTCATGTGACGTCTTGATCACGTGACACATATAGCTGACCTGTGCCATCATTACACTGCAATATCATGACGTCATCACGTGATGATTTTAACGGTGGGTCTGTTTAACCTAGGAGGATGACATTGCAGAAAAATCGGCGAGTATGCGCCACATGTGATGTGGGAGTGCTTCGTACGGTACAAACTCACACTAACACCTCCACCGAGGCTGCGTGAGGCTCTTCGGTGTTCTGCCCTCAATCAACAAATCAACAAACATGGCGAGCCTTCACGCCCGTGAAGCCGCGTTGAAGCAAGCCCTGGACGTCCCATCACCACAGGCCTATAGCATAGAGTATTATAAAAGGCCAAGAGAGGACACTTCGATAGGCCCCTGCGGCTGATTTAGATTCGCAGCGCACCAAACAGGTGTGGTGAAAATTTGCAGCCTCACAGATGGGAGACCACAGAAAAGACTGTCCCGAAGGCCATTTTATAGTGACTAGGAATATTATACAGCCTCCGAGACCACTTCTATGTGCATGCTCGTCTCTGAGGCCGTACTTCATAGTTTTTTAACAAATTGTTAGCATGCATCGATGAGCTTCGTCTACGCTGTACCGCTACAGTGGCAAGCACACGATGTCAATGTGTGTCTATGCACACATTTTAATTAAAACATGAGAATCGTTGAGGGCGCGAAACTTATTTTTAAGCAATATTCTTTGTAATCACATGTCCACTTTGTTAATGTTTGATAAACGCAGGCACAAAGAGAGGTTCATTGCACTGCGAGACGCAAAAATACAGCTGCCATTGCATGAATATAAGTTAGACACAATAAATATACACATGGGCAACGATATAACAAAAAACCGCAGCAGAAAAAAACTGGAATAAACACACGCCACTACACATACAGTACAACGTGACATGGCAGTAGTTGCTTCATTACTTGACTCTGGCATGAACCGAAAACAGAAAAGAAAAATGTTGGCTACGTCCCCCCCCCCCGCCCCATTCGCACTCATTTTCTCCTCCTCACTTTATATCGCTCTTTCGCGAAACACTGCCACACGCAGTTGTCGCAGCATAAACACATCAATTTTAGGTGCCATGCAAGCCGTTAACAAGGCAGGAGTGTTTACTCAAAGATTACGTCCTAGCTTGAGCTAGCAAACATTCTTTTTAGATTCACCATTCCTTTCTTATTGCGCTCGTTAGCGCTTCAAGCTATTTGCGAACGGCACAGACAATGGTGCTGAGCATAGCTGCACTTTTCACAAAGTCTCATTCATGCAGTGAGTTGTAATGCATGTAGCGGCTCAATGAAAACCTAACAACGCGAGTGGTGACTCAATTTCTTGAGGCAAGAAAGAATTTTTTTCGCAAACATGCTGCGAAGCACTCCTGATAGTTTTCTTTCGTGTGAAGCAATCCACGAGAACAGTACGCAAAGTGAAGAGCACAAAAAAGATCTCTGCATCGAACTGCACAATGCCAGAAATGTTAGGTTAAGGCTTCAATGACAAATGCAATATCCACTTAACATAATATTGATGGCGTTCGTACCTACCAGCAGCCAAGCTGAGAGGCAGCCGTAACAAGCGAAGACCACGACGCACACCAGGCACGTCAACGCACTTCTTTTATGGCATCTCCCTACTGCTGCCCGTACTTCTTCATTGCCGCAAATGCTCATGAACACGGAGCGTGACAACGTTGCCGTCGCGTCGACGCCATGTGCACTTCTATCGCGTCCGATTCATGCCTGATCTCAGCCCGACGTTATCGCACCGTACAATCGCAGACGATAAAGACGTATTCCGGCCGCTATCACATACGCGAAAACACGTAGACGTATAATGCACTAGAAAAGCTACTGTAGTAAATAACTAGTACGCGTGTTCTCTTGAAGAAGTAAGTGATGTGTTGCCATCTTACGGTTGGGGTGAAGCTGCATAGCTCAGCTGTTTTTGGCCCGAGTGACCACACTTTTCATTTTTATGTTACTGTATGCCTAGAGCCCCTCCTTCTATACTTGCTGGTTTCTACAAATTAAGTTCATTCCTACTCGTGCACCAAACAAAGTGGGTATGTGCCAAGCAGCTTATGCGCATAGCATAGCCACGCATAGTATTCTGCTGGAAGGGGCGTTTGAAAGGAATGAAAGAGGAAGGAAAAGAGGAGGGAACAAGGTAAGGCGTCGCACAGCACTGCAAAGTTTAAACTATGCGCCGCAGACAGTGGGTATGTTCAAGCAGCTCCCAGCCATTCATAGCCATGCAAATAAAAGTCTAGTAAATGGTGACGAAAAATGGGGGAAAGGAGGCATGATGCGATAACATCATCGTTATCAGATGAGAATAGTTATTAGGAAAAAAATGGACTCGCTTGTCGAAACCACAAAGAACGTTTGAAGCCATAGTGTGAAAACGCGCGTTGCTCGCCTTTCTAAATCACCTAACGCAAGATGACTGGCAGAAATGCGAAGTACCACGTATCTCTAAAATTCTCACTTCGGGATAATTCGAAAAGATGTCGCCTCGCGTGTTCTTTTTGAGCTCTTGTAAAAAACCATTATCTGTCATAACGTGCTGGTGTGGGCCGTAGTACGATGCGTATAATGCGTATAGTAAGAAAATATAATAAATTGTGCAATTCAATGTTTTATGTCATTAGAACATAGAGCAATTCTTCTTACGTGATGTTCGTGAAAATAAAGTCATGGTTGTTTAAATTCCATGTCTTAAGTGGTTGTTCCCTGTCGTATCTCCTTGTATTTTCTCATACGACCGAAATGTTGAGGTGACCGATTCTTATGATTTCTTTTTTCCAGCCGACGAAAAACAGTACAACTTCGCCTTTCAACGACCACTCCGTACTTTGGTACAGCTACAAGGCAAGAAGCTGGTTGCATTGAATAAATAATCAGCGTGTCGTTTCTTTTCTAGCTTTCTTTTTACCACGAAAAATAAGCATAGAGACGTCTTCAATCTATTTTCAGGAATTTCACGTTGCCTGGAGCACAGCTGAAATGACGGCTCGTTAACAATTCATCATTTTCACGAAAAAAAAACATCCACGCATCTCCACGAAGTGAATCAATACAAGTGGCCGTAGTTATGAGTATCGTATGGGTTAATAACCGTACGTTAGCCGAGCGTTGGCCCATGTGATGTGAATTGACTTAAATAATGTGATAGAAGAAAACATAAAGCTAAGTCCCAAGGTCTATAATATTTACGTTTAAGTCGTCGACTAATATAAGGAGCTTGTGCTTGTAGGAGTTTTATATTGTTCCGTCACAGTTATGATTAACACTTACTCAATAGTTAAACGTTTTTTAATATCTCACATATGTTTTGATATATACCCGACGTTACGTTAACGTTATGCCGTATAATGTAGCCAGGACAACGGACACCGTGGACTAACAAGCCTCGTCTTAAGGTGCTTCGCTTATATTCTCACCTTGTCCATTCTGAAATGTTATCCAGAGACTGCTGGCTGCGACAAAAAATAAAAAAATAGAAAACCGAACGTGGCACAGGACACTAAAAATTACACCGTCTCCTGCTGAAGGGAACCATGTGTATAGATCTGAAGCAGCGGGCTCTAACTCTTACACTGGCGGTGGTGTTCACGCTGGCGCCCATCGCGGTGATGCGCTGCATAGAAACTTGGGGAAGCGCAAAGCACGCAGTTACGGACCGGTGTTTCCAACTGGAACATGCTAATTGCTGCTAGTGGGCAATGAAAGACAGAAGACTCTGACCAGACACAAAGACCCACAGTCCGCTTTTAGCAAACTGATTGTCAAGCTGCGACTCTTTGCATACAATATTGGTAAGCAGTAGTTGGAGGATGCTATAGACAGGAATATATATTGTGTTTCTTTTGTCTCCTACTATCGTCCTTGACTCTTTTTCTATCTCACTCTTTTTCACTCACTTTACCCCTTCCCTAGCATTAAGTAGCAAAACGGAAGCTTCCTCTGGTAAACCTCCTGGCCTTTCCTTTGTGTTTTCCTTTCTCCCTATTTCCCTCACGAATTTTACCTTTTTCTTCGGTCGATTCTTATAAACCAGTTGCACATAGGGTAGTACGCAAACCCAGGGAAGACGGAGTGTTCGGGGGAATTGACGTCTAACAAGACAACGTCTGTGCCAACCGATTTTCGTTATAGGTGCTGGAATTCACTACACAAAACACTTGTCGTTTTTTTCCCGTGCACTTTGGTTACTGGGCTAAAACAAAATTTTGCAACATGTAAGTTTATTCAGTCGGTGGTTATTTGATTACGCGTGATTCTGGAAACACCCTGTAACTATAGAAAAAAATACAGAAAGAAAACCGTTGGGAAGTCTGAGTCGCGAGACTTTGACTAATCGAACGGTGGCGCGGTGAGGGACCGTCTTCAGACCGGCACAACGCTTGTACTCTGGGCTCTCAGGGTGCTGTCCTCAGAACCAGACCGTGTCGAAGAATACACAGGACCAAGAATTCATCGATGCGCACGTCCGAGAAAGTCAGCGTCAGTGCGACCGAAGAACCCTCATGTAGAGACCTTTTCACATACTTTTCATTCAACTACTTAGATGAAACTAAGATCTTTCTCTATTTTCTCACTTTCTTTGTTCGCGAAGATATCAAAATTGAGCTGGTACAACACCTCCAGCGAATAGTAGAAACATCATCATCAGCAGCCTGACAATGCCCCCTGCAAGGCAAAGATCTCGCCCATGATCCGCCAGTCAAGCCGATCTTGTGCTTTCTGCTGCCACATTATACCTGCGAACTTTTTAATCTCATCGGCCTATACCTGACTTTCTGTCTCCCCCTCGAGCGTTTGACGGGCACATAGCACTTTCGCAGGATAACAGCTAGTCATTAAATGTGACTGATTGGGTTCTCAGAAAAGTAGAAACCAATAATATTAAAGCGAAATACACTGGTAGAATAGGTGGCAGGTGGCGAATTTAATTAAATGTTAAACGAAGACGAAGAAAGGGGAAGTATGGAAGAAGCATAAGTGTAAGTTCATACAGAAAACAGTCTTCTCACAAAGCACGTATATATACACCGTGCATTCTGTCCTTGGAAAACTCAAAGTTGCTATAAACAGAAAGATAGTAGAAAAAACACCTAGTGACCTTATGCAAATTCTATAGAAATTGATTTATAGTACCATCTGTTAAGAGCGTATCACGTTGAAGCCCTTGCAATTTCATCCAGCAGCATTCTTTAACTGATGGTGCAAGCTTGATAAACAATGACTTCACTATTTTGTGCACTGCAGAAAATCTGAGAGTGCGATTGCCTACTGATTTAACGGTACTCATCACAACTTCGTTATTTCTATATTGGACTACCTTATTATACCACACACACCTCGTTGATTGATTCATTGATTTACTGATTGATATGTAGGGTGTAACGTCCCAAAACTACCTTATGATTATGAAAGACGCCGTAGTGGAGGGCTCTGGAAATTTCGACCACCTTGGGACTTTAACGTGAACTAAAGAATGAGCACATGAGAATACAGCATTTTCGCCGCCATCGAAAGTGCAGCCGCCGCAACCATGATTGGATTTCGAGACCTGCCAGTCAGCGGCCGAGTACCTTAGGCATTAGATCACCGTGGCGGGGCACACAAACCTCGTGACTGTTATTAAAGGGCAAACAGTGTTCCCTTTAACGATTTTCTTTCTCAGTCCTGTCTTGTACCTTTTCGTCTCCTGTGTATTTTGCATGTTCTCTTATGTCCTCATAAAGTTGAATGTATAAAAATGTACTTTATGTTTGCATGTTTGAAGCACGGGAATGCATGCGAGAAAATGTAATTGCAGATAAACGGCAAAAAAAAATGTTGCCACTTTTTATTGGAAGGTAAATATAAAAATTTAAGGAAGTGTGGGTGCCTTTTACTTTTTGCTTGCTCGTAAAGAGCTTCAAACACCTATGTTATTTTTAGGAACGAGAACGCGAGGACATGAAAGGCACTTTTTTATTACTTCAAACGTGACGAACTTTTTTAATGAGTATTTTCGGAGGAAAATTTTTTTATTTTGAGGAAATAAATTTTATGAGACGAGTACACTGCCGCAAAAGCAATAACATTTTGCTTGTACGCAAGGGTGCCGACCAACATCGCACTTCAGTGTTCACAAGTAGATGTGAGACATATCAAATGTCTGTGAGAGGACTCTGAGCGAAGACTGACGCGCTTTAGGGCACACAGTACACGCTAGGCCCTAGCAGAGTGCGTGCTAGGTGTAATAGGGAGCTTTGGTCACCGATGTACCATCATTAGCGTATGCGCATTTGTCAACAATATTTTTTTTAATTATCCACCGATTCAATCTTGTGTCTGTCATATCCCACTTCTTTTGCTTAATGCCGTGAATGAAGCCTCGTTTATCTATTGTGGTGAAATAAATCTTGAAAAAGCTGCCCAGCCGGTGCAGTGTCAGGTTCTCCTTGATATTGAAGCAGAGCTCCTATCATTATCCTCCGCCAGTGTTATTTATGATCTTCAATTTTTTTGAGACATTTATTGGTGAATAATCATTGATTGATTGATTGATTGAGTGATTGATTGATTGAATATTTCAATTGACTGATGTTGACTGTTCTATATAAAACTCTGAGTCTGATGCTTGCAGTACTTTAGACAGTATCATGATATAATTTCAATGTCTGCGCACTTTTAGCATTCATTCATAGCTTAACACATGATATATTAGTTACGAAGCTTACACAATGTACCCTAGGGAACAAACAGGCAACACAGTTCTGAAAAGACCTCATTATTAGCCACATTATGGCGTCAACATGGCGACATCAACCTGCGCGAGAAGTTTCACAACGCAAGTGACAAACCAACTGACATTGTAATGCATGCAGGAAGTCCTGTCTTTGTGCTTTAACGGCATCCACTTTTCTATTTACTTTGTAGGGATGGTTCAACGAATGCTGATTACCATGAAAAAGACAAGAAACAGAAACTCCAGTGGATACGCTCAAATGACAAAATCAGTTATTTTTTCAGTCCCGCTGTAATTGAATATGTTTATTTTCTTTTTATTTTAAGAGGCCTAACCAGGTGTTCTCATTTTATTACGTCGAATTTCAATGCTTCCAGTCGCAGGATTCGCGAGGAGATCAAACTGAGCTCTCAGTTTCTGTCGTCGTAACAGGACTAAAAAAATAAAGAAAAATGAATACTTGTGCCATCATTCAAGAACCTACAGTGAACGGCTGAACATTAAACGAAAGCAACTTGCGCCCTATCTCTGCGGCGAAAAGGACTTCGAACTATCATCGCAGCAGCAGCAATTGGAATGGAACAGCCGTCTCGAGCGAATGCGCTGTGCCATGGTGTGAGGACTCTTCGGCTTACGCAAACGCTTCGCTTTCCGCAGCTTTTCTCAGAGTCCGCTGACGAGCGCATTCCCTTGCTTGAGGAATAAACATGAGTGCTTTCCGTCTTCTTCAGCCGGAGAAAAAAAGTGCGACGATGAAGAAACGCAACACAAAGAAAATGCGAACTTTTTTCTTTTCCTCTCGTTCCTTCCTGACGCGTCTCCAGTGTGGCAGCTCAGATATTTCTTCTTTCTCCGAGCGGGAAAGATTATAGAAGTTTTGGGGTGAACAAAGACGTTTGATCTGAGGTACACTTCACTTACTTGAAGAAACACGATTTAAAAGGACCCCCCTCTCTACATTCCCCCTTCTCAATTGAACCTGCGAACAACAGCAATGTAAGAGGAAATTTTTATTCAAGAAATGAGATGAATTAATGTGGCCTGCTTAACTTCACGGAAATCGTAGCGAAACACATATGTGTTCCTTCTTTCGTTTACTTCTAGTACTGATCCAGCACATAGCGTCTTGCTTCCTTTTCCCAATCTTTTGAAGTAGCAGTGTGCTCTTGTTATCTGCCTGCTCTTTCTCTTGAATGAAACTCACGTTACTTTACTTATGCATTTTTCAATATGTCTTCTTTCCATTATTTTTCGCATGAATAGTAGTCATGACTGAGAGCTGGTCTTCTTTGTTTTTTCTGCACTTTCAAGGTTCATCGCATGTGTACGAGTGAGCGAAAAAAAGAAATAGGGGAGAATGGCACGTAGAGGAATCGAAAGAAAAGAAAATCAAATTTGGACTTGGACTCATTATATTATATTGAATGAAATGCTCTAACCTTTCGCACGCAAATGTTGGTTTGTAAGAGGATGGTACCACAAAGCCACGCACTTTGTTACGCATGCATAACAATGTATGCGCTGCAATATCCAAAAAGAGTAACTATATATTTTGGGGGGTGTTGCAATGTGGAGCACGTGAGTTGCGCATATGCGTAGACTAATTTCTTTCTTTCTTTTTGTTTTTTCCTTCAACCCAATTTTTTTTATTCTTTCCTACTTTTTCAGTGTTCAATGTACGCCATTGCTTGGATATGGCCTACAAAAAACAAATACATGCTAGATCTTTCATACTGTAAATGATAACACAATTATTTATACACCTAATACAGTTTGCAGATAAGTATACGCACGCTAAGGTAACTGCACTTTTATATAAAAGTGTTTTTATTATCAGTTTGGTGTTTTTAGGACTACCTATCCTGGAGCGACAGCTTCATTTTTCCCGAAGCACTGCTACTTACAATAATAGGCCACCATTAGAAGATTGTTTGCATTACTGATCGCTGTTTTAGAGCAATAACGTTTTACACCTATAATATAGTTTTAAAGCGATTAATCACACGTACCCTGGAAACCAAGGTATGCGATGCACGCGGATACAAAATGACTGCCCTGGAATTAAACATACTTTCCGAAATCATCAGCCAATCGTAGCAGTATAACACAAGCAAACAATAGGGTGGTAAAATTAACCACAAAAATGGGAAGAAAAAAAGACAATGACAAGCAATGATATAAAAGGAGGCTACTTTCTCCTCTCCACTCAACAATTCCTCAAGGGGTGGGGGTGCATTGTCATGCTACTTACACCAGAAAACACCCTCAGGACAGTCTACTATAAGAAGGGAAAAACAGCACTAAGGCTGTTTGACAAACACAATACAACAGTTCTAGTACAATTGTCACATCGGATTTGTGTTTACCACAGTTTCCCGGATTGTGCGCTCGAAGCGATTGAGTTCAGCATAATTAAAGCCCGCCATCCGTGGCGTACTTAGAGACGAATCGGTTATGAGCTTATACCGCTGTTACTTCCTCTGGACACTACTTCATGACAACTGATTTCCTCATCAAATATACATTGATTCGTATCAGTTCGCAAACCGCCATGATAGCCTAACAATTAGGGTGTAGCGTGCTGTAGAGATTGAGGACGTGGGTTAGACTCCTGGCTGCGGCTGCTGCGTTGTGATGCGACTGCCATGGGCTTAGATTTGGTTGCACGCTGAAAAAAGTGCCAGGTTGTCGAGATTAGGGAGTGTTCTAATAACCTATGCTAAGTTAGGGGGCGTTGCGTGCGTATCGTCTGCGTATAGGCGCTATATTAAATTTCGAATAGCGTATGGCCACACAAACGCTGACGCACGCTCGCAGCACGCTCGCTCACCGCAAAGGGGCTGAGCGAGCCTTGCGGGTCACACGCTATTTCGGATTTCTTGCGGGTGGACCACATGCGCAAGTGGCGGTTTGCGTAATGAACCGTGCGCAGTGGCAGCACCGGCACAGCAAAGGCTTGCGGTACGCTATTCGTAAACTACCTATTCAGCCACCAAGAAGCAGTGCCGCGTGGCTCATTATCATGCCACGCTTTAGGCACGCAACACTTCAGTATCTTTTTTTTGTATCAAGTGAACTTCTTCGAAGTACCGAGGAAAATGTAGTGCCACTCTAGAATGACGGCGACACAAAGTAGAGACCCGAACCGACACACAATGGCACAATTGATGCGCCTGCTTGTGCCTTTCCTATGTCCCGGCCTTCAAGCGTCGCCCCATTTTTCCTCGAGTAATAAACGAGCTACCGCAGCAACATGCCCCATTAAATCGGAGTACTTAGTGTAATTCGCGGAGGCCACGTATATTGACGATTTTGCTTTTACTCCCCCTTTTTTTTTTACTCGTCCTTAGTTTAAACTTATTTCTTTTCCTTGGTTTGACGACATTCCAATAATCATCTTTCGCTTGCCTCCGCTCCCTGAATTGATTTTCATTTTGTTTGCATGTTTTCAGTTCAATATTACTGTTGTCGTGTAAGTCGACCCATTTTGTTAGTCAATAACCCAACTCGGACGAAGTTTTCCATGAGCCAATCGAGCAAATCAAGGGCGTCTTAGATGAAAAGGGCTTTTAACTTTTATAGCGATAATGACCTCTCCCCTGAGTCTATATAGCGATTTCAACAGGAAGCTACAGCCGTTATGACCAGTTTTGGTGCTATAGTCCATGAAACTGTTGATCAATGCATAGGTTATACTAACTGCAATAGATGGCCAGTAAATTGTAGTGAGCGACCTTTTGCTGCTTATAGTTAGACAAAGTACGATATCTGCAACCCTTCAAATGCAATTCACTTATGAATTCGGGACTGCCATATTGCTGTTTCAAACACAGCTGCCCCTTTTTTTTACTATTTTACGAACATGCTTTATAAAAATTTTTCTGTAGATCTGCGCTGTTCTGTAAAGAAATATAAAGGCGTTTATTTTGTAGATCTTAATTCTGTCTTACTTTTTCATGCATACCAGAGGAAAAGACTGCTCGCTAGAATGGTCGCATATTCCCGCGTTGGATAACGTGCTTAGACTTCTTGAAGGCAAGACATACTCCTGAATCCTGAATTTACATCCAAGTCTCTAACTAATAATGTCTCGCAACGAATGTTTGCCACACTTTGTTGATAAAGACAGACAAAAACTAAATGAATTATTTTTAGATCGTATACCACATCAGACACCACAATACATCTTCATTACTATCACAGTAGTATATATAAATAAAGATATAGACTATTTTGCACTAGTGGCGCCAAGTAGAAACGAATCGCGGAGGTGGGTAACCTTTTGTATTTCTCTCCGATTTTGTCTTGCTTTTCGCCCCTCACTGTTGTTTTCTTTTTTATTTTTTGTCTTTTTTAATAATATTTATAGGCTTGATTTCCATTCTTCTTCCTATGATTCAATTTTTTTCGCCCTCTCTTTATTCCTGGCTTGCTTCATTTTTTTTTCTATTTCATACGTGGTTTCGTCTCCAATTCATCAAGCGATGACAGCATATGACGCCCGGGCTCCTAAAGTGCTTCACACTTAATGTCATCATCACTGCGCTAAAGATGAAGAGGAAGAAGACGTATTCTTGGCGCAAGCATGAGCTCATTACGCTACAGATGGTCATGGTCCATGCGGCTTTGCCTGCGTTACGCCCAAGGAGGATTAAAAAAATTGCTGGAGTGGAAATCATTGCGCAGAAGGGAAGCCGTTCCTCTGGCAAGATGGCGGTTGTGGCGGCCATCTTACTAGGGGCATGATAAAGTATCATGCTTCAGCGATTAAAAACGAAGCGTTTCCCTCGCACGCCCAACGAGTTTAATGTGGGAACTTTTTCGGGTCACATAGTGCTCCAAGTGCGTCTTACAGTTGCTAGTTTTCCTTAGTGAGCCTCTAATTGGAGGCAAAGGTCTTTGAAGATTCAGTTATGTATATTCGTTTCTGCGTGTTATTTCGTCGGGAACAACTATCTTTTAATATAGAACTAACGTTGCATATACATAAAATATCAAAGCCACTTGATCTTTAAGTGGGCACTATCAGAAAAGAACATGTTTCCGCCATCTTGGCAGTGGCAAAAGGTGGCTTCAGTTATGCTGGCAAGGCGTTGCGGGAGCTTCCAGTCCAGCAATTTTTCTTTAATCCTCCTTAGTTACGCCAATCAATGGCAGTACATGACAGTAAACAACTGTCTCGGCCCGCAAAGTGCTCTGCACTCAAAAGGGAAAAAATGGCAGCGGCTTAGCTCAGCTAGGCCTGGTTATGCGAGTGAAAGACTGGTATACTGAGTAATGCTTTCTACTCTCGTGGCCGAAGCATATAGATTGCCAAGAAAACAACATGACTTGTCGGACGTCCCATGCGGTGAGCACTTGCTTCGTCAGTTTCTGAAGCCATCACTGAAGTCGATCACGAGGTGTTTAATGCCGCCCCTAAAGCTCGTTGCTGTCTGTCGTCTGTTTACATCCTTCTCTCAACGTTTAAATAACCGAAGTCTTCGTTATTCACTTGTTTCATCCTGCCGCTTAGCGTGCTAGTACTCACGTTTTCGCTACAACTCGTTAGCAAGCCAACCGACATCGAGAGCATAGTCCGACGCCACTTGCCGCTTTCCCCACTGGCATGACGCAGCCAACTTTAGCACACATGGACCAACATCCACGCCTCCCCCTTCCATAGTAAGACGATGGCACAACGGCTGAACTTGCACTGGATCGGCTTGGTACAAGGAGTAGGGCCAGAGGCGAGTCAAGTGGTCAGTCCAGTGAGTGAGTGAGTGAGCGAGTGAGTTAGTGAGCGAGCGAGTGAGTACAACATTATTAGGGTCCATTGCAGGCGCTGAGCGCTGAGGTTGCCACGTGCAACCCAGCTACTAGTATACGTGGGGACCAGCAGGCCGTCTCGTTGTTCTTACTACAAACCCAGTCACGTGGACACGGCTGGCAAAACAGTGGTAGTCGTCCTAGCGGCGGTAAAAGCAGCAGGAGTGGTGGAGATTTAATGTGGTATTACTTCATGTTCAAGAAGTGGCGCTCGGCTAAACTCGCAAGGCTAAGGCAGTAATTAAAACTATCGCTTTTAACAGAAAACGACTTGCCTCGAGTGATATCATTCTTTATTTTTTGGGGGCGAAGTTCCCTATACCCAGGGTCGTGCGTCCGCGATGTATGTAGTAGTCTTAGTAGTAGGTAGCCACCTGCATGGCCGGACTAGAGGAGTGGCAAGCGCACTCTTTAGAATTGAGGAGGAAGCCCGCGCACGTTAATCACAAATAAAAAGATAGTTGTTTCTGATGAAATTACTTACAGAGACGAGTATTAGAGGCTTAATCTTCCATAAAGTTTGCCTTAATTTTGATGCTTACTGAAAAAACAAAACTAGTATCAGATAGACGCACTTTGAGCACTATTCGACCAGAAATAGTTGCCACATTAAATTCGCTGGGCGTAACCTCCTTGGTTTTAGCAAGGTTTAGCGAGAATTCGGCCGCAGTGCCATGGATATAGTGAACTAGTGTATAGCGGATTATAGCCACGAAGTAGAGGCGGAGAAAGGTTAGAAGTAGGCACGAAGCACAGGCCGTAAAAAAGTGCGCGAGTGTCACATCTCGTTTAGTCCTTAAATTGTCCGCTGGATGGCGGTACTTCTACACGCTGAATAAATGATGAAAAGATGCAAGATGGCGGTACTTGGAGTGTTCACTAGATGAACAGACGAACAGACGGATGGACAGACGAATAGATGGATGGACGCACTGTTGGACGCATGGATGGACAGATGCACGGACGGATGCATGCACGAACGCAGGGACGCACGCACAGACGGACTAACGCATGGACGAATGCGCGGACGGATGGACGCACAGACGGACTGACGCATGGACGAATGCGCGGACGGATGGACGCACAGACGGTCACACAGACGGACGCACGGATGGACTCAAGCAAGAACGAACGGATGGACGGACGCTTCGCCCACTCATCATCATGTGCTCCGTGGATATGCTGGGATTTTTTTAAATGCATTTCTAAGCGAACTTCAGCAAATTGGAGCGTATCTATCTATCTATCTATCTATCTATCTATCTATCTATCTATCTATCTATCTATCTATCTATCTATCTATCTATCTATCTATCTATCTATCTATCTATCTATCTATCTATCTATCTATCTATCTATCTATCTATCTATCTATCTATCTATCTATCTATCTATCTATCTATCTATCTATCGATCTATCGATCTATCTATCTATCTATCGATCTATCTATCGATCTATCTATCTATCTATTAAGAGGGGCACTGTGTTGTCAGCTTGTGCGGAAGCCCTCGACAAGTCTTGCCCTCATCTGATCTCTGAAAGCTTCGAGGATCAGGTAGCTCGTCTGGGTGTGGCTGGGTACCCAGCACAGTTTTTAGCTAGCGCTTGTGAAAGCCTTCTTAAAAAATACAAGGGCGGGGGTCCAACTGTCAAAGGAAGGGAGAAGAGGCCTATTCATGTTATGCCTTACTTACATAGTGTTTCCCATAATGTAAAAAAGGTGGCTAATAGGTACGGTGTTGATGTACTGTTTTCTGCGCCTACAAAGTTACGTCAGATCTGCTCGTTAATGACTAAACAGAAGAAGGCAAAATGCACAAAAAAGCATGCGAACGTGTTCATTAGGTGTGTATTTGCGGTTGTATATCTGATTCCTTTGTCGTGTGGGAGGGTGTACATAGGGCAGACGGGGCGTTGCCTCAACGAACGCTTGCGTGAGCACAGTCTGGCCGTAAAAGGAAAAAATGGCGGTCATTTAGATTTCCACTGTAGGACATGCGGTTGCACCCCCCGTTTCGAGAGTGCGTCAGTCATGGCTAAGGCGCGTGAAAAGACCGAAAGAGAGATAATTGAAGCGTACTTTATCAGGCAATATGATGACAAGTGCATAAGCATGCCTTCCATTTCACTTTCGGACAGGGAAATGGTCTTCCTGCAAGGTCATGTGTAATGTTGTGGCTAACGCCTTGCATTGTGTTCTCTTCCATTCATCTTTCTTTGTGTTGTTTATTAGTGTTCTTGTTTTCTTTCCCATGTGACGCTACGGAATGTTTTGTTAGATTTTATGTTAGTATAGTTTTTGACTCTCTCGGCTTACTGCTTCTTCTGGTTTCTCATTTGGGGCTGCTTGGAGTGAATAGGAAAATGTTAATTTATTGTTTTATTTGGTGCTAAGCGTTATTTTTAGGGTTTTAAAACGAAAATCTATAGAACATGGTTTCACTTTTTTTCATGCTTTAGTTGATGCTTGGTGCAATGAATAATAAAAGATAAAAGATGAGCGCACACCTTGGGAGTAAGCAGTTTAGATCGTGGTGGGTATCACTTTTGTATTTTGCCATTTTTCACGTTTGTCATTGTGGTGGCAGTCAATTTTGATTTGATTTGGTCGGCTTTGTTTGCGGCGTCTTTGGTTTTGTGCGCATCGTGGAAGCGCAGCGTAGCATGTATATATTGGCTTCAAAAAAACGACAATAAACAGTTGGTAGTCTGCACTCTTTCCTGTCTCTCTTGTTTTTTCTTCAAGTTTGTGCAGCAATTCAATTTTTCAAGTATGAACCAACTAGTCTGCAAAAAAGTATTGCTTCAATTCAATTTTTCAAATCCGCTTATGTTTGGGTGCTGTCGTGGTCACCCGGTTAACTTGGCGGGAACCAAAATTAGCATTGGAGGGTAAAATAGTTTGACAAATATGACGCACTGGTCATGACGTGAATAATGTCACCATCCTGTCACGTACACTGTCAAACCATTCTCGCCAGACCGTGACACATACCCACGGGCGGGTATGTGCCGCTGGTATGCGGGTATATGCCACAGGTGATTGATACACAAGAACGACGAGAACATGCATGGGCAATTTTAACGCGTGAGCTTTAGGAAATTCCCGACATCGGTGCTGTCGACCCGACGAATGCAAGAATCAATGTCAGGCTCCCAGCTGAAACCAAATCCAAGCATTCTGCGTGGCAATGAAGCTTGATTGATATTGAGTGATATGTGGGGTTTAGCGTCCCAAAACCACCATTTGATAATGAGACACGCCGTAGGGGCGGGCTAAGGATATTCAGACCGCCTGGGGTTCTTTAACTGTACCCAAATCTGAGCACATGGGCCCACAGCATTTTGAGTGCCAATGAAGCATTTTACCGCAGAGCTACACCAGGTCTCGTAACTACTTCTCATATAGACGCTAATCTTCGTGAAACGTGAATAGTGGTAGGAGTGCTGCCTACCTAATTTTAGAAACATACATATCTACTCCTTTTATGCAGCTGTCACGTTGGGTTAACGTCAATTGTGGTTAGTTACAATGTGCTGGAGTTTACTTACGTAGCAGTTTCCAGGGCCACCATTCTCGCTAGCATCAGCTATTCATATCAGCTTCTGGTGTTGCTAGTACTTATGTTCCAGTTGTCAACGTTGTGCAAGTGCAAACACTGGTAAACGCTTCTTCGCTGAACCTGTTGGTAGGGTGGCCGGTGTTGGCACCAGGGACGGCTCAGTGCTCTCCCATAGTAGAGTACCACGTACTCTAAATCGTTAACCACTTCTAAACACACTGGTTATATAAACATCTGCAACTCGTCAACTTATGTCTGTGCGTGCAACATTTGTGCATATATTTAGCGTCATTTCATGATGTGTCGCTTAACAAAAAATTTCAGCACGGTCATTTTCCCTCCGCATGCTTCGCATAACGTCAATTTCCAGGTACATGTGATCTGCCGAATTTTTTTTCGGAATGATTCTACCAATAGAGGTCCCCTCTGATTAATCTGTGCCTGTATATTCAACGACATTATAAGATTACCAAGAGATGATCTTTTTTTTTCCTTTTTGTTTCTTTCTACTAAACTTCACTTTCAAGTATACTTCATCCAAGTAATAAAAAAGGAAGCAATTTGTACTTCCGAACTGAAGCTTTGAAAGTGAAAGCTACATATAGGCTCGAAGTAAATGAAGACAACGTGTCAGTCTCTAAACATTGCATACAGATCTAACCTACAAATACAGATTTGTCATACAAAGTAGGGCCACGATCTCTGGTTATAAAATAACACAATACTGGCAGATTAAATTCCTGGCTTTGTAGGCTTTCTTGTAAATCCTACTACTCGTACGTGAAATCGCGCTTTTTTGTTTTGAGAGGTACTTTTGCGCAACGTCACCTTCAAGAATTGGTGTTTTTTTTTCCTCTAAGTTGGGGGTGCAAGACTAACAGTTTGGTTTAAACGAGTGTAATTTTCACTGTGCGCATCATTTCCTGCCTGATGCCTTTAATTACGTTGCACGATGTGCGAACAAAGCAACCGGCGCTTATGTAATGATGCCAACATATTTCGAACACCTTATGTCTATATAATAACATATCGAACAGTGAAACGAAAAGAAATTTTTGACACCAGTAACAAGAAAAAAAGTAGAAAAAGAATACGCAGAAACTGAGCTGCATTGTAGTCACAGTGTGCACAAGAAAGGGCGCCCCCCTAGCTGCACGAAAACTAGCGGCTCAGTCTCCTGTCTTGCGCAGCAAAGTAAAAACGCAGAAACAAGCGAAAGAATGAAGTGCAACGTAAATAACCTACATACACAAAATCTTATATTGCACCCCCTTTGGGGCAGCGAACAGAGACGCGACGCTCCTAGCCGCAGCCCGCCTCTCGGATGCAATTTTCTCGATGGCGCGACGTCCATAGAAAGGCGAGGATGAATGCAATGAAGATACAAGTAAATAGGGGAGGGGGTGAGAAGCAAATAATGTGGCTCTGCGAACATTTCCTTATCCCGTCCCAGCGGAACGACACACGCCCATGAGACTCGAAAAGTTCTATAATGCTTCAAACTTGGGGCGAAGATTGTGAACACGCCCGCTCTCCGCCTGAGTAAAACAAGCCACAGACTCGAAATGACCAAACTTTGACACTTTCCGCTGTCTGTACACACTCGCTGAGCCTTCTCATGTTGAATCTCTCGAATAATATAAGTAGAAATAGAATAATAACGAACCCCATTGTCGGCCTAACGCCAGCTGCACTCTTGGAAAGTATAGGGATAAAGGCCGTGAAAATAGAATTCACGTGAAATTTCAAATGTACCACGAATGTTTTGCCTGATTCAATGAAAAAAAAAACAGGACTTTGAGAACGACGCTGCACACGGAGGTGCCAACAAAGCATAGTGGAGATGTCATTGCCTGATACTCTGATTTTAACCTAAAGTATATCAAAACTGATCATGACGAGGTTAAAGACACTTTGTATAAAATACATTCTGCCTTTTATTTGCATATTTGTTATTCTGTATTCATTATTGACGTTCTCGCTTCAGCTTAACGCCCGGTTCAGAGCCTATTCATCATAGTGGGCGCATGGCAGCATCGTCAACTGGCTTCTCTGATTCATGCTCGCGGATTCTATCGATGCTTGCTAGTTAACGCAGCATGCGATTGCAGATATACATTATAACAACTCCATTACAACGATTACTATGTGATTACCGAATTGCTGCAAGTCTAGCAGAAATTTTACATTTTATCACAATCTTTTCACTCAAAACTGGACGCCAGCCCTATATAACTGTATGAAGAAAAGAAACTTAGGGACAACAAAATTAATCCTGACATTTCGTAACGGCACAATCAAAACGTGCGGGAAGTGAACGCAGTACATTTTGAATGCTCAACTGCCACAATTTAAACACAGTCTCTTCTCGTTCTCGTCTCTTACCTTGATGTACCCCTTCTTTATTCTTTGGTGTTCCTTGCTTCCGTTAAATTATATGGAAGCATTCTCTCTTCTTCATTCTATTGGTGGTTCGAAGTAAAGATTACTTTGACCACAGGTAGAAAAACTCCCTCAAGAGTTGCCTCACTGAGATTCACTCGGACTCAGATCAAGCCATGACTCTGAGTCTGAGTATGTCTGGTTGTGGAACATACGGATGAATTTGAGTGCAAATGAGTCCAGTAGAGAAAGAAAATTGGCAGTTTCCACGTACACTAGGAATTGATAATATGCGAAGCAGAAACGTGGACGGTAAATATCAATTGAAGATGAGCACAGCGTCACAAGGCGGACATAAATAATACCATACATGACTTCCTAGTCATAATTATTTTGTTTGTACTTGTCATTTACCTTCGTCGTCTAATCACGTTACATGGTGCAAATTTCGTATATGTGGAGCTAGAGAAACGGCCTCAAGCGCGCTATGAGCGTAGCGAATTGTCATGCTTTACATGACACACATGTTCTAATGATCATGTTTGGACGTGTCATTTACTTTCGTTGTCCTTTCGCGTCACGCGATACCCAAATTGGTATATGTGCAGCTAGCGAAATGGTCACTAGCGCATCATGAGCATGGCTCGTAGTCATGTTGTTACATGACACGCATCTCATGAGTATCATGCTTGAACGAGTCACTTACCTTCGTCATTCATTAACGTCCCATATTACGAAATATTGTGTATGTGAAGCGAGCGAAACGGCCGCCAACCCATCATGTGTGTGTCATGCAGTCATGATGTTAGATGACACGCATGTCATAATTATCATGCTTGGACGTGTCAATACCTTAGTAACCCATTCACGTCCCGCAATACCAAATTTGATATATGTGAAGCTATAGCTATAGATAGATAGATAAATAGTCGGTCGGTCGGTCGGTCGGTCGCTCGGTCGGTCGGTCGGTCGGTCGGTCGGTCGGTCGGTCGGTCGGTCGGTCGGTCGGTCGGTCGGTCGCTCGCTCGGTCGGTCGGTCGGTCGGTCGGTCGGTCGGTCGGTCGGACAGACAGACAGACAGACAGACAGACAGACAGACAGACAGACAGACAGACAGACAGACAGACAGACAGACAGACAGACAGACAGACAGACAGATAGATAGATAGATAGATAGATAGATAGATAGATAGATAGATAGATAGATAGATAGATAGATAGATAGATAGATAGATAGATAGATAGATAGATAGATAGATAGATAGATAGATACGCACGAAGCTGCCAGAGTTCGCTAAGAAATGGTCCTCACTTAAATCTTATGATTAGTCTCAGCCCGAGAAAGCTCTAACCGCTAAATTTATTTTAAAAGTAAGTCTGAGTGAGTTTCACGTTTTTTTGCCGACGTATAACCGCGAATGATAAACACTTTTGAACGCTTATGTTAAGCGCATCTTCTGATTGTCACACGTGCTTCTCTCTTCCTACAGTTATGTGACGACCCCAATACGCGCGTAACTGCTGCTTTGCGAGCCATGCCCAAAGTACTGGGAACCATCTAGACAATATTTGAACCTTCCGATGAGATTACGCGTACGAAGCCAACATAAAGAGCTTGATCTGACACTTACACGGCCGCTAGTGATAACGCTAATATCATTGGTGGCAATCGTGCGCATGCCAACGGGCTTCCCCGCTTGACCGATTTCCGACGGCCGACGCTCTGTTCGCCGATACCAATGTACCGCGTTCACTGCTTGCTGTAGTTTGAGTTTCTCTTTTCCGGACACAAGTTCTGCCAAATAAGGAGCTTCCCCTTGAACATGCTAACTGCTTCATTCGTCAACGACGTGACCCCATGACATATAGGCACCATAGCTGTTCGTTAATTTTCTGGACACCCCCATTACATTGTGAAACCAACCCGAGTCACGAAAACATCGATTCTAACACCAACCAACAAGCTAGTTTTGGGCAACCATACACACCACTCCAGCGAAGAAAACGGAGAGGGGTTACAGAAGCACATGTTTGGTTAGCTATCCTACAGTTGAGAAGGAAAATAATGGTTGAGATAGAGAGGGAAAAGTTATCACCCAAGCACTCCGTATGAATGGTTAAGCAGCGAACGATGGAGCGTTTGGCCCCGGCGTTTGTTCAGTGCCGCAGTAGGTTCAACTCGACGCTGCGCTGAAGACCTTTCACAATTATTGGTTACATCTTCGTGCTTTTTATTGGGGTTAGACGCACGTTTGGCTTGGGTTTACTCCGGTGTTTATTTCACGTGCCGCACATTATCTCGCACATGATCACGGTCGTGGAAGAGTGTATTGAGCGATTAAGTGCGTTTCGCAAAGCGTTATTAACAGTGGTTGTTCTCGAACCCCACGTGGTCACAGACGTTGCCGATGAGGCAAAAGTGGCACTGGAAAAAATTTCCCCCGATAGCGGGCATTCGCACCAGTGAACGTGATCTCGCAATCATCACAATGACGCCGCAACGCCACGTTGCTGAAAGGATTTGACCTCGCGAGCCAACTCAAAACGCAGGTAATGGCACACGTCTTTGAGTACGACATAACTGATAAGTTATAACACATCCAATGGAGACGACTCATGACGCCGCTGCCGGACGGTTTTTCAATTCTTCTAGCCATATGCAGTTTTCGCTGTAACAAAATTACACCATCTCCTGCCAAAGGAAACTATTTGTAGATACGAAGCAGAGACTGCTTGCGCTTAGCGACGCTGGCGCTCATCGTAGCGTTGCGCAGGAGAAACACCTGGCGAGGCGTAAAGCACGCAGGGATGGCAGATGTTTTCTGCTGTAACATGCCAATCGCTCCTAATGGATAATGAGAGACAGAAAACTCTGTTTGTACACAAAGACCCACAGTCCACTTTTAGTCATTGCGCACGCTGCGAATGGTATTGTCGAACAATGCACTGGAGGAATCTCCCACTGGCACAACGTTAGAGTTCAAGATCCAGGTGGGCAGTGAATGGTTGTGCAGAACAAGCAGTAATTTTTTTTTATTTTCGATCAAGATACTCGCTATCAGAAGCTCCCTGCGTCGACTTTGGGAGGCGAGAGACGGGGTGGGAGTAGGAGACGAGGGGAAGTGTGTGCGCATGCGAAATGGGAGTGTAAACACCGCGAGGATGATTGTCTGGAGGAGAGAGAGTGGGGAGCGATCCTATACTAGCAGATGCGGCCTGTGCCAGTGTTGCGAAGTTAGAGAGGGTGTGCCCATAAGACGAGAAATGTGTGAAGGGTACGTACATGCGAAGTAAGGGTCGTCATGTCAAGCACCAGATTGAGCTGGGACCTAATAAACTGCGCACCTAAAAAGTAGTAAAAAGCTCGAAGAGGTGGCTGGTTTATACGCACGGAACATGAACACGTGCAAAGAGTTGGCAAACATTCGTGAAGTCGAGTTGACGTCTCCCCGTGTCAAAAAGTTGCGTCACTTGCTCACCGGGTCAATTCAGCTACAGATTTGTTCCCAATTCGACGTATTCAGTGAATTGGACGCTAGGATTGTATATCTAAAAGCGAAACAAAGGCAAAATAAAAAAATTAAGACAGTTGCGCCTGCATATGCGCACTCCCATGCCCAGACACATTCAGTGGAACCATATTTCAATTTCACAGCTTCTCGGTAAACGAATTGTCGTCCCCCGCAGCTATATTACACGGTCGCAGAAGTACTCTCCTCTTTCTTTGACTACTGCGAGCTTCCTTCCTTGCTCATTCCCCTCTTTCCACAACGTCATGTGCCAGTGCGGCAACTCATAGCCTAGTGGAAGCAACCGCGCTTGGAGCCCTTAGCACGTGACGAAAGCCCTTGAATATTCATGAGCTTTGGGGACGCGAATTTTTGTCATCAACGTGACGGCAATACCGCTTTGTGATGTCGATCGTGCTTTGGGAGTCAGGAGATGGTAAAAAAAAGTATATGAAATTAAGTTGAAGCGTGGATCCACAAAGTTTCAGCGCATGCCTCTCTTTCGGCCTCGCAATATTGATTTATTCCAGTTTGTCATGTTGCAGTTATCAATAGGGGCTTTTAACAGTCGCCTGCTGGCGGGCTTCAACCGAAACTCTCATCGGGCGTTTCAAGTTTGTAGGCGCGTCTTATCCTGTCAAAGTTAATCACATCGGTGATTTACTTTGTCATGATGGAAAGAAAAGATTTACGGCCGTTGATGGAAAGAAAAAAAAGATATAATGAAAGACAGAAAACGAAAAAGAAAGAAGGGAAGAACGAAAGCAAGAAAGAAAGAATGAAAAAAGAAAGGAAGAGAGAAAGAAAGAAAGAAAGAAGGAAGGAACGAAAGAAAGACAATTATGAATATCGATAATACATGCTTTAATCTTTTACGGGCGTTCACTTTCTTCTTGCGTGTGTGTTGACTCACGCATGGCTTCCACCCTCCTCGCCCCGCCGCGGTGGTCTAGTGGCTAAGGTACTCGGCTGCTGACCCGCAAGTCGCGGGTTCGATTCCCGGCTGCGGCGGCTGCATTTCCGATGGAGGCGGAAATGTTGTAGGCCCGTGTGCTCAGATTTGGGCGCACGTTAAAGAACCCCAGGTGGTCAAAATTTCCGGAGCCCTCCACTACGGCGTCTCTCATAATCATATGGTGGTTTTGGGACGTTAAACCCCACAAATCAATCAATCAATCAATTCCACCCTCCTCCCCCCTCCTTTTTTCCTCCATTCAGTTTAACATATTGTTACGGTTACGGAAGAGGAAGACAACGTCGTCTTCCTCTTCTACCTACCCGGCACATACTACAGCCCGGCTCATATATACCGTAGCAATATATCGAGCAACATTATGAGACGCACAGGCATAATAGCAAATAAATCGACGAGGACAAACGGTGAGCCCTTGGCATTGTTTCACTCGAAGCTCTGGGACGCAATGACACATTTACTAAATTGACCACCACCAAATGAAGTAAAAATTTAATCCGAATTTCCAAATTTGTATTCGACAGCCTGGCGCTATTGTACGCTTTTCCCACGCAATATTTCATGCGTTAGGAACACTCCTGCAGGTATACATGACAGTCGTATAGTCTTTTTGATTTTTTCGTGTTCAATTTGAAGTGCTGGTGTGTCTCTGAGCTTAAACAGTCACTTACAACGCAGAATTTTCGGACTTCATTCCCACTTGACACCGGAGATTCTTACTTTACTTATTTGCACCTATCTAGAATTTCTGCATACCGGCAACGCTTATCATTTTATCACAACCAACGATGGCGACGCCGAAACACAAGCCAAAGAAGCTCTCTAAGCTTTAACATGGGGACAAGAAAATTTGGCCATCTGTGTGCCTAACGTGCTGCTTGTTTATTTATTTATTTATTTATTTATTTTATATTGCACAATTTCCTGTCCTAACCAATTTTTTTCTTGATGCCGCAGACGCACTAAGAAGCGCTACAGTATACGGCTGCTACAGGCAACAGTGCCGGTGATGCGTTCATAATATGGAAATGGCTCAATGTTATATTTTAACTGATTTCGATAAGAAATCATATAACCATATCACAAGCGGCTGATCGCCGAGCAGCCCAAGATCGATAAAATATCAAATATTGGAAACTCGAGCGTGCACACGCGCGCGTGACCAGCGCACATTCCAGGGCCTCACTTTTGCCCACTCGACGGCACCAAATTTTTCGCTAACCACGCCACCACCGAAATCATAAAGTTATAGAAACATGGCCTAAAACTGAACACAATCAGCGCACAAACAAAAGAACAAACACAAAAGAAAGTGAGTAACACAAGCGCTTGTGTCGACACAAGCGATCAGCACTCGCGTCGTGCACTTTCTTGCGTTTTTGTTCTTTGGTTTGTGCGCTGAATGTGTTGAGTATGTTCCACCTGATTCAGTGCGATACTTTACTAAATGCCGCCAGGCCAATAAGGATTGCGCCGCACAGTCACAGAGAAAGGTTGAAGAGCGGCCAATCAGGGCCTCTTTTAAACGATATTTAGGTAACTGCTAAGGACGCTCTTGCATGGCACCCACTACGCCACAACCACTACGCCATCGTTCGTCATTATTAGGAAAAGCATGGTACCCGCCAAACACACGTTCAAGAAATATTCAGCAATTTTCCGACGCTGTGGCTGACAACGATGAAAAATGATGCGTATAGCGCTATTGTGGTGGCTTGTACCATTCGACGCCCCACTCGTTACGCAATTCGCACTGTGTGATGCCTGGCTGTTCCTTCACTGTTCCAAAGCGATTTATTACACACATTAATGCGATTCCTTTCACGATATGATGCGTGCCTACAGGGTCAGTTCACAAGGCAGTTCCAAGCACCGGCGTAGCTCTATGGCAGAATACTTGGCTGGCGCGCAGGGGTCCCGGGTTGGAATACCATTGTGTTTTTGTTTAGTTAGTTTTATTTTCATTTTGCGTGATAGTGGTTACAGGCACCAGCGGCGGCGGTGGCGGCGGCGCACAACTACGGCACACGCAATACTTTTCGTGATTTCATGGCAGCTTTTGCTGTAAAACGTCCACTTGGGGAATAGAACACGGGGGATCGATTGTTTTCGCATGTAGCGTAGTTGATCGCATGTAGCGTGGTTGACCACTGCTGCCGCTAGTGTCCGTAACCATTATCGCACGAAATAAAAAAAAAACGTTAGCCAAAGAGTGCTTAGAAAAGACTCCGAAAGGTTGCTCTTCCATCTTTCACTGTGATTGCCGCGCGTTCCGCGAAGGCCCGGCTGTTTCTCATGTGTATGCCTTAAACACGCATTTATGAACGACAGCTTATGACAGAGTAGAAAGAATCAACAACGACCCACTTCACATCGGCTTCTCCATCGCCATTCTTCCATTCTTCTGGCATCCACATTTTCCAGCTTCCTTTTTTTTTATCTCCGAACATTCTCTCTCATCCCGGATGATGAATCTTCGAATATCGCGGCCAATATATAAAGCGAGTGCTGTATATACGCACCAAATCAGCGGATCTCATTTCATTCGCCTGTCAGACCGTATCAGTTTCACGACCCGTGCAGCACCGTAGTGATGTCGAGGTTCAGTAAACGCGAGGGATTATCGAAAAACCCTTCCAAACTGACTGAAGCAGGAGCGTGCTCGGAACCAGCCATGAATGATAGAGCTGCAAGACAAAAATTCTAAAGCGCGAAATAAAAGCGGTAAGAAAACGATAAGGCCACGGTACCATTAGATAGGCGTAATTTCTTCTCGCGGGTGCAATAAAGAGAGATTTATTGACTGCACAGTATCGGCCGCATATATACGCTTATCTTCTGCTTCAAGAAGCAGGCTAGCACTCTCACTCGTTAAAGAGCGGAAGTCTGCGTAAGCTTCTTAAGCCCTCGGATCATTTTTTTTTCTCGTCCGCATCCTCAGTATGCGAGTGCGATGAGCTCCATCCTAAGCGGCCGGGATGCATACGAAAGTAACAATAATTTTTCGCCGCAATTTTTTGTATCATTATTCTCGCTTGCAGTGTAGATAGCAAGCCACCGTACCGCTTGAGTTGAAGGGAAGCGGTATGTACACAATGATGACGTCACCATCCAATCCCGGCCGTTTATTGCTGCCCACGGGACATATTCGTTCAACGAGAAAATGCCCTTTACGGGTACCGGGTTTAAAAAAAAAACTCACGAGAACAGAAAAACACCAAGGATCAGTGTAAGCTATCTGCAAAAGTTACTACCTAAACTTCTGGCGTCATATATGCTGGAAGACACGGGTATTATTGGTTCAGCATGGGTATTCGACTGTATAGTTAGCATGACTTGAGTGTGTGATGTATAGCAGAGCTGCGAAAGTTGGCACACACAGGGAACGATTGCGCGTCAGCGCGGAAGTAACATGATGCTTATCTATCTATCTATCTATCTATCTATCTATCTATCTATCTATCTATCTATCTATCTATCTATCTATCTATCTATCTATCTATCTATCTATCTATCTATCTATCTATCTATCTATCTATCTATCTATCTATCTATCTATCTATCTATCTATCTATCTATCTATCCATCTATCTATCTATCTATCTATCTATCTATCTATCTATCTATCCATCCATCTATCTATCTATCTATCTATCTATCTATCTATCTATCTATCTATCTATCTATCTATCTATCTAGACAGGTGAATTTGCCTGATTGCACAGAAAGCAAATTAGAAGAAATGGGCGAATTTTCGACTATAGGCCGCGCAAGGCTTGGAGCCCGTTACATGCTAGTGCACCTAACGTTCGGAGGCTACCATCACGTCTCTGTTGAACAACACTCGCCACTCGCTTGAGGTTTTCGCGGGTGGCTGAGCTCACGGAACTGAAAAATGAGAATCCAAGCAGCAATGCTTGACCGTGCCTGGCAAGCCACTGTAGTCAGTGGAGCCCTGTAAGAGGGGCACCAGCCACCGTAACTATAGAAAGCCCTAAAAAAATTCAGTTTCAAGCGTGAGACACTAAGCGGGGGAGGGGGTGTTATGCGAAAAAATAACGTTAGAGTGTAAATCTAGAGAAGTGTAAGCATTGTAACACGTGTAGGATCAGTGCAAATGTACGTACATAAATAGGCTACACTGACAGAGGCGATGAATAATTGAAATGTAATGCGATTGTTTGGGGAATACGTTTGGTTACAGCGTCAATAAAAAATTATGGCATATCCACGAGAAAGAGGGAGGGAGGGAGGGAGGGAGGGAGATATATATATATAGTATGAAGAAAGGCATGTATACGTTAACCGGGATGTAAGCATCTGGTTTGTGACCCTGCAACGGAAAAAGGGTAATGAGAGACAGAACAGTAAGAACGAAGGAATGAGAGAAAGGGGGACGACAGTGGAAACACACACACACACACACAAACACACACACACACAAACACACACACACACACACGCACACACACACACTGGAATGTCACACACGTCAGGGTGGGTCACTAGCAGAAAATTCAAGAGCGCCTTCGTCGCTTTTAGGCGTGAAGCTTGATCTTTTCAGCCTTCCAAGATTGGTATTTCGGAAAGTGGCCTGTAATTCAGGCATGCAAGCACTGCTAACAAAGACTGCCTCTCACAGCTGTACTGATGGTCCTGACGCAAAATATTGGCACGGGTATAGAAAGGTACCTCAGGCACGGGTGCAGAAATGACGCAGAAGGAATGAAGACGACGATGTTGTTGTGGGGCCGTGTCTGGACTGCCCTGTTGTCGTGCATCCTTGCACACTGTGTGCAGTGTTAGGCCAACCGGCGTTAACTTATTAAATACTCCCCGTTACAATATGTTCGATGGTTTTGCCAGCCTCGCAATGGTCACATGCAGCACTACCTGCCTATTCCATGCGGCAGACAGTTCTGCCGATGATGCAGGGATGTCGAATGGGTGAAGCAGTGGTATCGTTTGGCGTTATTGCAAAACAACAGTGAATTTGTTCACTCACTCATGTAAATTAGCGACAAAGCGGTGTTCACTAATATACAACGTTTACTGGTCATAAATGGTATGTTGTGTTTAGTTGTTGATTTCATTGTGCCTTCGTTATTACTGGTTTGTGTTAATGAATCAAGCCTGAAGTTGACAAAGCCGAGGTTTGGGCACGTTCCCTTTGTGGTGTTGGTTGTTTCCAGTGATACGAAATGCATCGTTGGGTACATACAGACGTCGTCTACTGCACAAGGCTGTCATTGTTCATGATCATAACCGTCATCATCTTCATCATCATCGTCATTGTCATCGTCAACACGGTAACGGCGCACGCGAATGGACAACCCTTGACTTTAAGAAGCTTCGCCCCTAAAGGAGGGATACGACAAACATATAGTATGACGTAGAGCCACGACATCAGAAGAAGCGAAGAGATGAACGATTTAAAATATAGGAGCCACGGATTTTCGAACGTGTGCGCGTGAGCTATCAGCATTGATGGCCTCTGTTCCGAGCGTATAGCGAACCGTGTCTTTATTGTTGGGTCTGCTAACCACCATGACGTTTTGATTTGGGTTGTGGAACATACTGTCCCATTTCGGTTCAAAGGCGTCGATGCCCGCCGCAAACCATATCCTCGGCGACAGTGGTGGGGCCTGCTTTGAAAATGTTTAACCCCCCCTCCCTCCCCTCAATGACTTTCGTGCCTGTCGCGTGCACCGAGAAGGAGAGAAGGAGAGAGAATATTATCGGCAATACGTAACCTTCTGTCATGAGTGCCGCTGAACCCCGTCAGTGATAATGAGAATAATTATGGGTGCATAGACATTTCAAACATGCCACCTTGGTAAGAAACAGAGTAACATCACGCGTATATGAAAAAAAAAGTCGACAGACAAAACGCCGGTAAGAATGTCGGCCTGAAATTTCAGCCGCGTCGTTCAAGCGTCTATGGAAGCATTACAAAAGAAAGTATGCAAAAGCAGAGATAACAAGTCCTGCAATAAATGGCGTCATTTTTCCTCCAGGCTGCCTGACAAGGCTACTCTGCCCAAGTTGCCGTTGCATTAGAACCACTGCATATAACTTCGTTTTCTATCCACTTCAGGCGATGCGGTGTCGCGTTACACAAAGATGGATGGATTAACTTTACTTGGTCCTTCGGAACGCGCTTTAGTACATTGCAGGCCACTCCCGCGTCGGAACAGAAAGACCTAGTTTCTCTGCTGCGTCACGGGTCCGTTGGTCTGCTGTTGTTCGAGTCCGGAGCTCGTAATAGAACACTCCTTTTTGGACAAAATTTGGACATTGTGACACAAAGGATCGAACGCAAATAATACGCTGTCTTTTCTTATCCTCCTTATGACTTCGTGCATAACAATGCAGAGTCGGCGACATGCATTGATATATTCAATGTATATTCTATAGCACACGCTTTCACTCTTCGTTTTATTGCCATACGTTTACATTGCTCTTGCTTTCCACAATTTTCTCCTTTGAGTTTTTCCATTTTTTTACTCCATGAGCATAATGCCTATCCCTTCCCCCCAAAAAAATGATCTGTTATATCATCCTAAATTCTCTTTATGACGCAGGCGATTTCGTTTCACCGATGAAGATTCGGTTACAAAAGGTAACGTGCTTCCGTGCCCGGTATTATATAGGCTAAGAATGCTAAGCGAATGCGTTATTCTTTCCTCTGCGGGCAAACACGCATACACCAGGGCTACCTGTCTTGACGGCGCGCCGCTTTGTGTTTGCACAAAGAACATCAGGGCTATTGAAACCCGAAATACTACGTTACACATTTTGTCTTCGAAATTTCATTTGCACTGCTATCCGTGCAAAGTGTTCTAAGAAAAGCTGACCTCATTTTCGACATTATGTAAATGACTCGTTCTGTGTGAACACAAGGAATGGGCACAAATGGTTTTTATTTTTTTGCAGTTTCCCGCACTTCCACAGAACTGTGTGCGTGTAGATAGATAGATAGATAGATAGATAGATAGATAGATAGATAGATAGATAGATAGATAGATAGATAGATAGATAGATAGATAGATAGATAGATAGATAGATAGACAGACAGACAGACAGACAGACAGACAGACAGACAGACAGACAGACAGACAGACAGACAGACAGACAGACAGACAGACAGAGACAGATAGATAGATAGATAGATAGATAGATAGATAGATAGATAGATAGATAGATAGATAGATAGATAGATAGATAGATAGATAGATAGATAGATAGATAGATAGATAGATAGATGAAATATTAGACGCTGACGTGAAAGAGTGATACACGGACAAAATGGCTCTCTGCGGTGGTGTCGACCCACTCTATTCAACGAGCAAAAAAGCTGAATTTGACATCACCCTCAAGGCGAAAGTGATAATTTCGACAGAAAGGACTACTTGGTACAAGGGCCTTGGAAAGGAATACTTAGTGAAGCTTCAAGCACTGTAGTCCAAGCAATCTTTGGAAGTTCACGTTTACTCTATATATACCCATGGGTTTGTCCAGAATGTCTTGCTTAAAGTCACGGCAACTGGGATGCTTGCAAAGCGAGCATGTGGGAGGTGTATCGGGGTCAGCTCTCTATAAGGCAGATGGTGTTATGCATGTGCGTGTTCGCCAACTTCCTTGAGTTGGAAGTTGTGCGTGGTTAAAGCAGGACCATCCTAGGCGGAACACCAGAACTGACTTACGGGTCGGAATCGCCCCTACTCAGCCTTCTCAAAATATTTTGAATAAAGTCTACCTCACACACTCACTTCCTCCTTTCCCGAATCGAGTATAGTTAGCGCGTGCGCCGGGGAGACCACGCTCTGTGGGGGCGACAACGTTTAGAGCACGCCCAACGCGAGACTGTCGCACCATCCCTCCAATGATAACGAGAACGTGCTTAAGTTTCGAAGCTCTGAGGTCTGCCAGACGGTGTATGGTGTATATAAAATAGATTGCCGGCAGCATCCCAGACAATGGTTTCTCTGTGGCGTAATGGTCAGCGCCGCGTGCTGGGAATCAAGCGGCTGCTGGTTTGATTCCGCGTGACAGATACTTGCCGTCTGGTTCTTTTCTCTGCAATCTTTTAGTATACATTTTTCAACGTCACTTCCCTGGCGAAAGTACTTTAGCGGAGTGGTGGTGGACCCCGGCATTAAACACTTTTTTTGTTAAAATAATGACAAGCATGGTGGTGACGCTGGGCTGGACGTCGTCTGCTCCCGGCTCAGATACGCAGACGATATCAAAAGCAGTAGCGTTGATTTGCGCCACTAACCTACGCTTGCGTACGTTAAAGTCCATTAGAAGAAAGTTTTCTTTTTTCTTCCGAGCGTAGACACTTTGATCACCTTAAAGCGGCCGCTGAACTGGGGCCATAAATATGGCTCCGAATAACTCATCAGCGACAGGAGTTGGGGGAAAAGATGGGAGAAGTATAAGAGCTTAGTGTGGCGCCTACGCGAAAGGTGGCAGCTAAGCGAACGCGGCCGCATATAAAATAATAACTGCGGCGCTGAACCGTGTGAGCTTTTCCTCTATTATAACGAGTCAACATCGAAAGCAGCTTCTATACCGCCAACGGCGAGTCTTTTGAAGGGCGCCGGGAAAGGGATAGAGGTAATTTTTCGCTTATGAAAGGAAACAAGAAGGATTCAAAGTGGCACGCTGATAAAAGGGCGTAATCCTTCCGTAGCATTGTTCTGCGGTGACAAAGCGTCTGTCGCATGCAGCATCGGCGCTCACTTGCTCATACCCCAGCGGGTGCAAGAAACATCGCCGAAGGAGGTTTCCGCGTGACTGACCACGAGTTCGCGATGGCCCGCTCGCCTCGCTAACGAATGGGCCGGGAATCAGTGAATTTACCTGATGTGGGCATTTTGCTCTGTGCGGAGACGGCAGACTGAAAAATGGATCGCTAGCTTCTCTGAAAACTCGCAACACGGTCTCTTTCTTTGCTTTGAGGTTTCCTTTCCACAGTGACGTTTGTCTGGCACGTTACATAGGGCTCATATATGGGGATGTCAGAAATATGGCATATGCGCCTACGAGGCAGGCCTTTCGGCCATTAACATAGTAAAAGCCAATCGATTAACAATACATAAAGTTCAGTAACTATACTGGAGTTCTTTCTTTATATGATTATTTAATTGCTTAGAAAATATCCATCGTTTTAAATCACCTGCCATACATTGATAGATGAAATGATATTGCTTTAGCGCAGCTCAGTTTGAGCATGAAGGAAAGATACTGTGCAGTCAAGAAGGGGAAAAAAAGAGACGACAGTGTGTAAGCACTCACACTGCCGTCTATTTTTCCCCTTCTTGACTGCGTAGTATCTTTTCTTCACGCTCAAACTGAGCTGTGCTAAAGCCATATCATATTACCATGCACCAGCTCCCCCAGTAAGCAGTAGTTGTCGATTTCGTTGATAGATTGCTTGGGACAACCCATTAAAACATAGCGCATGTGAAATTCTTTGTATACCCACGTAATGAGGTTGCTCAAGTGTACATTCTTGCGAGAGTCACGCGGGAGTCGTGGTGCTTCAACCGCTCGAGGTTAAATGAGCCTACACCCATTGATGCCGATAAGCGATGCTGGTCCGTTATTTCTTGCTCACGCGGTAGCTGTGCCATGGTGAAAAAGAAAGCAAGAAATTTGATCGGCGTTCTGCGTGACGTTCACGCAAAGTTATAGATGGTCTCACACCACGCATTTGGGATACGCGAATCTCTGCAGCGCTCGATGAAGCGCGGGTTTCGGTAAGGCGTTCAGGAGACATCGAGACATGGACCACCGACGTGTTTATACAACGCAGAAACGGGCGGCTGGAGATTGCTCATCGGGGAAGGCTTCGTCGGTTCGTGCGCTGAGAAAGCCAACAGGCCTGGTTCACGCGTAAACGAGAATTTTAACCTTGCTACGTCGTCGCACCTCGGTGTATAAGTATGGCGCTGACGTTTGCCCTTCTGCCTGCGGATGAATATTACCGTTTAATGCGTGCCTGGTAATAAGGCATTACTGAAGCAGTGTGGCTCTTGGAATGCTAGATAATTGCCACACGTACTCGTCAAAATCGAGAAAAATAGAAAAAATACATGCGTTCGTAGCTAAAATAGAACACCAAGATTTGTCTCAATGGTTTACAAAATGTCAGACATTTTTCAAAGTTTTCTAGCACTCGTAGCATTCTAAGCAGGAGTGACGGGCTGCTTACTCTTTGCGGTTTTAGATGCTTAAATATACAACGAAATGTTGCGTGCATAAACGCGCTAATTTGTGGAATATGATCGAAGTGAAAACGCACAGTATCGTTTCAAGCCCTATGGCGACGAATTCAAAGCGATGCAATGTATGCCATGTAAACGCACGTTGGCTTAACAGCGCAATGCTTGTACAGCTTCCGTAGCCAATATAACACCATACCTTCCTCAGAAGAATACATATGTTCATAGGAAGATAGAGAATTGAAGCGATAAGGTATCGTTGAAAAAGGAATGTCGCTGGACACATTGTTTCGATGAGTAGTCTGGGTATTACACAGCAACATTGTCCGTAAACAGTACCAGTTCTTCATAAAGTCCCCTTGCTCAAACAAACCAAACCAACGTACTCAGAGTGGTTCGTGCTGAGGGGATTTAAAAAAAGTGGTGGATGAAATGGAGGAAATGTTTCGCCAGAATCGCATACGGGTTTAGTGAAAAGGAAAACTTGAAAGAAAAAAAAAGCAGCGCAAAGACGGTAAGGAGGAAGCAACAAAAAGGGAGAAGGCAGGGAGGTTAACCAGAAAGACATCCGGTTGGCTACCCTACACTGGGGGATAAAGGAAGGGGACAAGAAAGACGAGAAAGAAGGAAGAGAGGGAAAAAAAGGGGGTGGGAGAGAGACTGACAGTAATTTCACTGCAGCGTGTAGAACTCTACCGCATGTCAGAGGCGTTCACACAAGCCTCTGTCTTTCTCAGGAAACGCAGCAGGGCTTTCACTGCCTTGTGGGCTGTCGAGGCATGTGTGCGTTGCTGTAATAGCACCTGCACAGAAAGAGGCCGATCATCCAGTCGCCGCATTGCGTTGGCAAGTACTTGTCTCTCTGAGGCAAATCGAGGACAATGACACAGCAGGTGTTCGATATTTTCGTCGGTGCCGCAAAAATCGCACGCCGGACTGTCAGTAATTCTGATTAACGTGGTATAAGCTTTCGTGAAAGCAACTCCCAGCCAAAGGCGATAGAGAAGCGAAGCTTCACGTCGATGTAGGCCGGGTGGAGGCCGGAGTTGCAGTGAAGGGTCGAGCTCGTGCAGTCGTGTACGTCGTATGCTTGGTGTGTTCCACTCAGTCAGTGTGAGACTGCGGGCCAGTTGACGAATCTGCCTCGCCGCATACGCTCTTGAAAGCGGTATCGGAACGCTGTTCGCTTCTTTATGTGACGTGCGAGCAGCATGATCTGCAGAATCATTGCCGCCGATACCACTATGCCCAGGTAACCACTGAAAGACGATGTCATGGCCTTTTTGTATTAACAGGTGGTGAAGTTTCACGGTTTGGTAGGTCAACTGGTCGTGCCATTCGCGTCGGAGAACTGATATCAGGCACTGTAACGCTGGTTTTGAGTCAGAAAACACAGCCCATTTACCTGGTCTTTCTTCTGAATTGATGTGTTCCAGTGCATTGCGCAGAGCCTCGAGTTCTGCCGTCATTGAACTTGTCACATGTGAAGTCTTAAAACACCGAGTTATCCCTTGTGATGGTATAACCACTGCTCCACCTGAACTAGACGGCGTAGTAGAGCCATCCGTGTAAATGTGCACGTGGTTACTGTAGTTTTCTTCCAGTAGGAATAGACTCAGTTGTTTCAGGGCATGTGTCGGTAAGTCCGATTTCTCCTCATTCCTGGAATCATTAGGTGAACTCGCGGCCGGCTCAAGCTCCAAGGAGGAAGCAGTGGCTTTGATGCAGGTGCGTATGTCTCAGCAAACGATGAACGATGCTTGGAGACAATAGTGCCGTATGTCGTGCAAGAAAGGTGACACAAAGACGGGCGCTGACTGCAAGTGATTTTTTTTTATTTACTGACAATACCAAGAATATATATAGACACACGAACGAATGACAAACGATAAGGTTATATTTCCAGTCATGTGCGCGAAGTCAAAGAGCTTCGACATCGCAAGCGCGACGTCAAATAAATAAAGACTTCTATTGGCAGTTGGCACTCGCCCTCGTGTCACCCGCCTTCATCCTGTCCTTTCACTGTTTGTCCAAGTTTTAACTAATGTATCAACCAGCCCCCCTCTTACCGCTGCTCGAGAAACGGAGAGAGAGAGAAAATGAAAAGAAAAGGTGTAAACCAGGAAACATTCACACAACTGCATACGTAGTCAAACAGTGACGGGTACGGGTGCATGCTATGCGCAGAGCCTCGATCCCGTCGGCGCTCGTCAGGAATGCAGCGACTACTCGCTCCCTGTTCGAAACGCCCACCACCGCCTGATCGTGCGCGGCTCGTGGCAGCGGGCCATTGTACGTGGCGCCGGGGATTTTAGGGGCGAAGCTCCTTAGGGCGTGGGCTGTGCGTCCCCTGTAGCCTGTATGTAGCCACCTCTAGTTTAGTTCTTGCAGTGTTCACTAGATGGCGGTACCGTCCCCTGTATGTAGCCACCTCTAGTTTAGTTCTTACAGTGTTCACTAGATGGCGGTACCGTCTCCTGTATGTAGCCACCTCTCGTTTAGTTCTTGTAGTGTTTACTAGATGGTGGTACTTGTAGCTGATGATGAAAAGATGCAAGATGTTATAAACTAGAAAGCGGTACTTGTAGTTGATGAAAGACGCGAGATCTTATAAAATAGGAATGATGTCACATATGGCGCGTGTCATTGGTTGAAGGCAATCATTCGATTTAGTGCGGCGACGTACGCTAGGGGGAGCGATGTAATAAAATCGAGTGGGCAAAATGTACAGAGGATTCATGGTTTACCAGGTTTACCTCCGGAGCTTCGCCCACTCATCATCATTCACTTCGTGGATATGGCGGAATTTTTTTTACTCGTCCTCTCAGCCGCCGGTATTTTGATACAGGTTCTCGTTCGCGCCACGCGAGTGCCTTTCGCTTGCGGCGCGGTGCTGTAGTACGTGTCCCGCTGATTGCCTCGTATGCTGCCTCCGATGGCGCCTGTCAGCTCACCCACTTTCGACCGTCGACCGAAGCACTCTCTTCAAAGTTTGATGGTGGTCGGCACGTGGTACAATCTTTGAATTCTATTGTAGCAGAAGCGGCTCTCATAGGTGTTCGCTGCAGCGTGCTCGTGAAGGCTAGGGGAGTGTGGAGGCATCCGCAGAGCACTGTGATAGTCTTACATGCTTTATATCGCTGGTGAGTCAGAGGTAATGCCTCTATGGTGCACGGCATGAATGCCCATCATTGCCGCACCTCTTTGTGCGCATAAGACACATGGTAATGATACAAGAAAAGTGTGCACAGTAAACTCGCTGTGACTCATTAATTCATTCATTTCTGAAAGTACTCGTGAATAGCTCTAGACCTCTGTAATGGTGCAGTTTCGGTTCACAAAAAACAGAACAAGAAAGAAAGAAAACAAAGTAGAAAACGTGAGAAACAGTAACACATCAATGCAGCCGAGATGAAAAGTGCAAATCAATCAAGGATAGAAACAAAACAATGAGCGGATATGAAAACTGAAGACCTCAAAACCAAGTTGCAGCCAATAAAAAATGTTTGATTTTTGTTCGGGGCATTCGTCAGCACAGTTACTGTCGGCTGTGTGTCCGAAACTGTATTTATACTCGCGGCATGACGGTGCAGTAAAGCGGTGAACGGATATTCTTAGCGGCACGTTCGACATGGCAGACTACAGTGGTTAAGTGGGGACGTACTTATGATACAAAGTACGGGAACCGCACACGGTCAGCTTAAGGCCACATTCATTTACACAAGTAAACTTCGAGAAGATTATGTGAAAACAACGCCAGAAAAATTATCTCTCTTGCGGGTGTCACAAGCCCACCTCTATAGTTTTGGTGGACAGTGCGTGACGTTGAACACATTACGGGTGAAAAAAAGAATGAAGAGGATGTGCACCCTTTCCTACCTTATTACAAATATTTTAACGCGAGAGTGCTAAATAGCTTGTTTCGCAGAAATTCTGGCATAAGGGTCGGCGTCGTTGGTTGTGAGCGAAAAATAGTCATCTTATTCATGACCAAAAAATTGAAAAAGATGCAAATAAAGTTAGCAAAATTATTTCTGGGTCTTAGTGAGAATCTAACCCAGGCTGACTGCAAGCGTTATACACCATACAACCACACATCTCTCCAGAACTTTTTTTTAATGCTTCACAAACTTATGGGTCCTGTATACAGGCTTCACAATGTAACTTGTGGACTAATACCGCAGCAATATTGCGCGCACAAGCATGCATTGTAATCGGGTTTCAGAACATGTGATTATTATAATGACTTCGTGTTTAAAGAAGGTCATCCATTACAAAGGCACGCAGCTTACTGCGCGCGTTTCAAGAGGGCCCCTAAACAACTCTCAAAAATGCGAATAATGAAAGCGTTATCCCCCTTCAGCATTTCGTTTCTTTTCCGTTCATTTCATGACGTCAGCAGCTTCTTCACGTGAATTAAGGGTGAAATAGGCTCTCGGTTGGTTGATAAGCGAGAAATACCTGTTTCGATTTCTCATCTACCCTCTTTTGTCACGCAGTCACGTACCCGCTGTGCCATGGTCTCACACGACTATCGAGCGTGATAAACCGACTTCGCTTGACTATCAGCGTTTGTGACTGCCTAAGCGAAGATGCACCGTGTAGTCGAAAAGTGCGAAACCCTGACTGGCTCAACACTTAGTACTAATATTTCATGCGTCTTATGAAGCAGTAAGTGACGATGAGGAGATATCGCAGGTAGGAAGGGTAGTGAAGATTAGAAAGAAACAACTGTCATTGCTTTGAACTAGGCGCAGTTTTGACGCCCTTTAAGACCACGCAGTGGGTACACCGCAAGTTCGAAAACAATTCACAAGCATGACTGCTCCTAAAGCATGCTATACCAATAACCCAGAATGCAGACATATGCGAAAGATTTACTGACACAAGCCTTCCACCTTTTATTTTACCAATTTTACCCGCCACGGTGGTCTAGTAGCTGACACTCGGTTGCTGATCCGCAGGTGGCGGCAGCCGCATTTTCAACGGAATCGAAAATACCTGAGGCCCGCGTTGTTAATTTTAGGTGCTCGTTAAAGAACCCCAGGTGGAAAAAATTTCTGGATCCCTCTACTACGGCGTTCATACTAATCATATGATGGTTTTATGATAATAAACCCCAGAAATATAAATATTTTACTGATTACATTGTAGTGATCTACATTATAAAGTTCTCGTGTACGATCATAAAATAAAAATTATGTACTAAATGTTTTAAGTACGCACTAGTGACAGGATATCGCTATCACGTTCTACTCCAACAGGCGAAAGCTAAGGGTCTCCGAAAAAATTTCAACAACTGTCATACTCTTCATAATCCCTTTGTGCAAAGCTGTACTCTGTCTTAATACATGACAATAGCAACCAAATTTATTGAACGGCATTGGAGTGTCATTATTTTGCTTTCTTATAGTATAAGGCTTCCTTTAGTCAATTTCCTTTTTATGCGTATGTTTAATTTTCTCAAACTTACTGTGAGATAGAATGTTGTTCGTATCTGTGTGCCTGCAGATACCGCAAACTACACTTTGGGATTGTGGACATTCCTGGATGTAAAAATACTGTTGCAAAGCAGAAAAGTAATCATACCGATAGGAAGGAATGACAGCGTTTTGAGCGGACAGCTTTCGTCACAGTGAAGAGTTAGCGTACTGACGGATTCAACGTCGCACTCTTGCTCACGTTAAATCTGATCACATCCGGCATCTAACACCGGCTGTGCTGGAACATTTGAGTGCAGTCATGATCAGACTTCGCGTTGTGAATTACTACCACTCATCTTCCCCCAAAATATGCTGTCGTCAGTGCCCCGGAATTTCAGAGATGTCACTTATCATTTTATGCGCGGGCGAGGTCGGCCGCGGCTGCTGGCCGAGAGGGATACGCTCTGGCGTGGCAACAAAGCTGTGCTGAAAAGCCATCTTATGAAGAATGGCCTTCCGCAGCGCGCCGGATCGAAAATGGGAAGACCGGTGATCGAACGGGAGAACTGTGCTATCGGTATACGACGTCCCTGTCAGAACCGATCATGCGTTCGGCGGTGAGACACGCACCGCTGAACACTGACGTTGACCGCCAATCTTCGTTTCTTTTATTCAAAGGTTGTCGTTGCGTCAAGGGGTGCGGCGCTGAACTGGAGCTGGATTGTGGCTTGCCCGTAACTTCGATTAGGCGAGAAGGGTGCTGCGCACCCTTCTCGCTTATGTGAGTGAGGATAGCAACCAAAGACAAAAATCTGGAGGTGGCCGTAATCTTTGTTTTAGGTGTCGCGTGTAGTGGAACCCACATGCCGGCGTGCCCTAGCAAAGTCTTTGCGGTTAACATTGCGTTTCGACGAAGTTCCTGAGCGAATCGCTGAGGGTAGAACGAAGTGCGTCGTTGAGATTTGCTACGCCAGGTGCCGCAACAATCAGACCTACTGAAGATATTTCCCTATTGTTTATTTGGAGCTTTTCAGAGAACTCTGAAAGCAATTTTGATTAGTTATTGAGATATTTATTTAGCCCTTATCGTAACTAAAGTTACGCTCCAACTATGGCCGCTGTCGTTCTCCGACATGACGTGTATCGCACATAACACGAAACTTGAACTACACCAATCTATTTCTCTGCTTAGAGGGCTTCCTGAATCTTCGCAAACAAGAAAATAGGTGCTATACCTAAAGCGCTCGCAAGCGAAAAGAAGTGATATTCATATCTAATGCCAATAAAACACGAGAAAGTGAACTCCAGTTGTTTTCTGTTTGTATGGTAACAGTATCGTTAGAAATCGCCATGATTGTTGGTCGCGAAGGCACTCGGCTGCTGACCCGCAGGCCACGGGATTCAATCCCGGCCGCGACGGCCACATTTTCGATGGAGGCGGAAATACTTGAGGCACAAGTGCTTTAATTTAGGTGTACGTTAAAGAAGCCCACGTGGATGAAATTTCTGGAGCCCTCCACAATGGCAGCTCTCATAACCCAGTTGTGAATACGTTTGTGATGTATGATATTGAACTTTCCGAAGTTTTTCATATTATTAAAAATCTTTCACCTAACAAATCTGCTGGGCTAGACCAAATTACCGCGCGATTGTTAAAAGAAAACGTGCCTGGCTTTATGTAGGGAAACGGATCGTGTTAATGTGAGTAATAAAGCGTTTTCGAACATCAAAGGAACAATCAGGTGTCACACAATGCGAATAGTGGGTCATCCAATGATCCAACCCATTACAAAAATAATGTGGCTCTCCAAACGCCCAAAATCGAAATGACGAACTATTGGAATACCGAAAGTTAGAACACCGAAAAATCAAAAAGCCGATTACACAAGATACCGAAAGTGTAAAATGTCAATGGCGCTGTTCTTTCTTTTTTTCTGCTTTTCCTGCTTCACGATATTTTTTTTGCGCCTCAGTCTTCTACACCAAGTCAAAAAATCAAAACACCTAACTACCGAAACACCTAAATATGCGTCTCGTGATGTGGACAGTCTACGAGAAGGTGACATACGTCTTCATCTATAAATCCACATTCGCAATCGGGAGTTTCAGCTCTGTCGTTTCTGTGCGAAAAAAAAATGTTATGTGTATGCCGCGCCTAGCCTCATTCCAACAAACATGATGATGAGAGTATCATTGAATTGTGAGTGAACACATGATGACGCTGTTGCTGTTACAGCAGCAGATGGTCTACATAACTTTAAGTTAGCGACATATAGCATATAGTAGCCAGTACTATAATTTACGCAACATTAACCGACAATCGGCAATGTTCTGCCTCAACTGTTACTGCTTGCACTCGAGTAAATACGGTAGCCCAGGGTATACTCAACACATTGGTAAAGAATATACGCCACGTGCCCAAATCATGTATACGCCAATATGTGCCAACATGTTTTATCGCATACAAAGGGAAAGTCACAGGCGAACCACGTTCGATTCGCCATGAAAGGTTCGATCGCGTAAGGCGGAAAGCATGAAGCAACCATGGTGACCTTTAAGGTATAAGGTTCTCGCCCTGTCACAATAAATGCAGAACGACGGCCCACGAGCAATGGTATATAGTATAATTTATAAACATGTCGTCAACCTGGAGACCAAAGCTATCAGCTCTGACGATATACTCCGAGTGTGGAAGGAAAAATATAATGATAGTTATAGGCTCTGCACGAGGGCGGTCAGTTTTACTAATGCTCGCCGTTTCACCGTCGGCTGGCCGAGATGCATACCGCCTTCAGGCGCAAAGGCAGCTATTTCACGATGCGCACGACAACTTGTGGTCTATATATACTATGTAATGAGATGATTGCCAGGCCCAGGGTTCCAGTGGCTTTCGTAACTATCGTTATAGCCTGCTAGTAGTATGGCATGTGGCGTACTACGCATATATACTATACTGTACTGTACACTGGCGCAACCACTGCGCCATACGCATGCAGGACAGCGCCCAATATCTGGCCGCTGTAATGGTGCACTTACAATTAGGCCTTATTATGCATACACGGGAGTTGGAATAATGGCTGCGGGAACGGCTCAACAGTTGGTTTGAGCCTACGCCAGCAACAAGATCTAAGAGCTTTGAGTAACTTAAAGCGTTACCGTCCCATGCTTGATTGATTGATTGATTAGAGGGGTTTAACGTCCCGAAGCCACCATATGATTATGAGAGACGCCATAGTGGAGGGCTCCGGAAACCACCTGGGGTTCTTTAACGTGCACCGAAATCTGAGTACACGGGCCTACAATATTTCCGCCTCCATCAGAAATGCAGCCACCGCAGCCGGGATTTAATCCCGCGACCTGCGGGTCAGCAGCTGAGTACTTTAGCCACTAGACCACCGCGGCGGGGCACCCTCCCATGCTTAACCACCATCTTACCCTCTCATCCTAATTTTGGTTCACGTAAAGAGGGTGACCACGAGAGCACCAAACGTAAGTGGCTGGCTAGATAGATAGATAGATAGATAGATAGATAGATAGATAGATAGATAGATAGATAGATAAATAGATAGATAGATAGATAGATAGATAGATAAATAGATAGATAGATAGATAGATAGATAGATAGATAGATAGATAGATAGATAGATAGATAGATAGATAGATAGATAGATAGATAGATAGATAGATAGATAGATACGCTCAAGATCGCCGAAGTTTCCTAAGAAATGCTTCACGCTTAAAAAACTTTATTTCGATTTATTTTGTTGCTCTACATCAATTGGGCGGGTAATAAAAAAAAATTGGCAGACCTCACGTACATCGGGAATTGATGATATACGCAGCACGATTGAGAAATGTTGATATGTCACTTTAAAATCGGCACAACGTTACGAGGTGGAGCTAAATGATGCCGTACATGACCTCCGTGTCAAAATTATCATGTTTGGATGTGTCGTTTACCTTCGTCATCTATTCACATCACGTGATACCAAGTTTAGTATATGTCGAGCTAGCAAACGCCGAGAGCACGCTATGAGCGTGGTATGTTGTCATGTTTTAACATCACACGCGTGTCAGGATTGTCATGTTTGCACCAATTGTATATTTCTTCGTCCATTGACGTCACGTAACACCAAATATGGTATATGCGGAGCTAGCAAAATGGCCGCGAGCACATCATGAAGGGCCAGATATACTCCAATGTAGCGTTGACGCGTGCGTACGCTGGGCACAGTGACGCTACGTTAGCGAAACGCGAGCGTCACACGCCAGGCGCGACCAGCGTCCACCGGCGTGGCCTGACGGCAACCAGCGCGAAATGCGACATGCTGCATTTCGTGCCGATGCGTTACCCAAACAACACTGCGTCTCCCTCTGCTCGTGATGGAAGGACACCGGATGCGTTGAAACGAGCAGGCTTCAAAGCAACGCAGCATGGCGCACGCCTGCGTGTACATGGCAGGACCGGCGTCTGGCATGGCAACGCTGGCGTGACGCGACAAAATGAACGCCCTGAAGCACGCCACCACGTCCCGTCGAAATGTATTGGCGCCTTGAGTGTGGCTTATAGCCATGTTCCCACATGACACGCATCTCATGATTATCATGTTTGCCTCAGTCGCACACCTTCGTCATCCATTGGCATCACGTAATATCAAATTTGGCATATGTGAAGCAAGCGAAACAGCCGCCAGCGCATCATGATTGTTGAATGTAGTCATGTTGTTACATGACACGCATGTCGTTCTTATAATGTTTGGAGGTGTCATTTACCTATGTCGTCCATTCGAGTCACGTAATACCGAGTTTGGTACATGTGAAGCTAGTGAAACGAACGCGAGTGCATCATGAGCGTAGCAAGTAGTCATGTTGTTACATGACATGCATCCCATGATTATCATGTTTGCACCAGTATCCTACCTTCGTTATCCATTCACGTTACGTAGTGCCGAATTTGGTATGATTGAAGCTAGCGAAACGGCCACCGGCGCATCATGAGCGTGGCATGTAGTCATGATGTTACATGACACGCATGTTATGATTTTCATGTTGGAGTCTGTCACTTGTGTTCGCCGTGCAATCATGCTATACCATACCAGCTTTGGAACGTGTCATGTGAACGATACCACCGCAAGAGCTGCAGGACCATATAATGTAAATTATGACATTCATGGCATAAATGTCATGATTTTCATGTTATGACTAGTCAAATAAGTTCATCATACAGTCATGTTATGCCATACCAAGTTTGGTATCGATACTATTTTCGAAACGGCCAGGAGAGCTGAAAGTCGTAGGCGGATAGATAGATAGATAGATAGATAGATAGATAGATAGATAGATAGATAGATAGATAGATAGATAGATAGATAGATAGATAGATAGATAGATAGATAGATAGATAGATAGATAGATAGATAGATAGATAGATAGAGGCAGCTTCAGGGACGGGTTGGGGAAGAACAACACATCAGATGGATAAGATGGTGGCTTTTGCCTTGGAGTCACCTTAAGCTAGTGCATAAGCAATCGTGCAACTTTTTGCAGCAAAAGCTGTATATGGCTAGAAGAAACTAAAAACCATTCGGCATCGGTGTCACGAGCGATCTCCAATGGCTGGGCTATCAGTCCTGTCACTCCCAGCGTCGAACGGTTGGCTAGACTGCAAGTGTCACGTGCACCATTGGCTACACTGTCACATCGTCCATACGGTCACTGCCATGGCGCCGACGACGCGCCCAAACGCTGACAGTGAAAACGTGAAAGAGCTCTCAATCGTCGGTTCGATGCTGCAGTCCGGGCACAAAAGCCGCCCGGCAGGCGGAGTGCCGGCAGCGACTGCGTACCGGTGGTGCGGCAGCCTTTCACGCCGCAATAATTCGCGAAGGGGAGTGCAGGCGCTGGTAACCGGTGGATCCTGCAAACCACGCCACCGAGTTAGCAGACGATGTCAAACAATTGAAACAACGGCTAGCCCAACAAACGGCGCTCTGGACACAACAGCGTCAACGAGATCATTGCAGGAGTGCGTTCGCCTGGGCTAACGCCAGCTTTCTGCGCGGCGGTACTTTTTACAGCAGCACTCTGGCTTTTGGCTGAAATATCTGTGACCGCATGTGACTCGAGGCAACCTTGTAACTCTCTATATAGAATTCGGTCTCTACAAGATCGGAGCAATGTCATGAAGTTAGTGACGTGGTGGTTCCAGTGCACTGCCGACATCGGTAAGTTTCGGGTTTCTAGGACGTGCAAGGAATCGCTGATGCAGCATGTGAAATAAACACTGTGGTAAACACAAACCAAATGTGTGTCTAACCTCATTAATAAGCACGAACACGTAACAAAAAATTGCGAAAGGTATAAGTGGAGTGTCAGGTTAAACCCACTGCTAAATAGCAGGGCCGCATGTTTCAACTGTCACTGGTTAACAGTTTGTACTGAGTGTTTTTTTTTGTTTTAGGGGCGAAGCTTCTTAAAGCGGCACCCATTTGTCCCTTGTCGTGGTACGTAACATGTCTTACGCTTTGATTTGCAATGTGGTGCTGGTGGGAGCTTGCTCCTGTGCGTTGTTGAACAATAAAAATTTGCAGCGTCCGCGTTAACTTAAAGCCGAATTCTCCTGTCTCTCATTCCCCATTAGCAGCCATTGTCATGTACATTGAGCACTATCTGACAAGAAAGGGTTGTGACGTTATACTCGCTGGGCGTAACCTCCTTGGTTTTAGAAAGGTTTAGGGAGCGTTGCGCCGCTGTGCCATGAATACAGTTAACTAGCATATACCATGAACTCGAGGTGGTTAAAGTTGGGAAGTAGACACGAAGCGCAAGCCGTAAGAAAGTGTGCGTGGGCCACCTCTCATTTAGTCCTTGGTATGTCCGCTGGATGGCAATGCTTTTATATGCGGAATATATGATGAAAAGATCCGAGATGGTGGTACTTGGAGTGTTGACTAGATGGACGAACGGACACACAGACAGATGCATGGATGGACGCACGAATGGCTGCATGGACGGATGGACGCATGGATGGACGCAGGGACGGACGTGCGGACGCACGAACAGACGCACGCACGCACGGGTGCATGGACTCACGGACGGTCACACAGACGGACGCATGGACGGACGGAAGCGAGAACGATTAGACGGACGAATGCTTCGCCCCACTCTCCATCATTCACCCCGTGGATATGCTGCCATTTTTTTTTTTGTTTTTCCTATTCTGTGATCAGGTCACGGTTGTCCAGTTGGCCCACGCCAGGGCGCCTGGCTCGGCTTGCATGTCCCTACACATGACTTGGGTGCGCGACCCCATCGCATCCCGCACTACCGAATAAACTTCTATTAAATACAGCAGGCCCGCGAAACAGCCGACAGGGTTGGCCTGGTGGCCCTGATGTAGGAGTCCACTGCGCGCTAAGGCACTTCCCACGGGAGCTTAATAAAGTTTCAATCAATCAATCAATCAATCAATCAATCAATCGATCGATCGATCGATCAATCAATTCAAATAAGTATATCTAGCCACTTACGCCTTGGCGTTCTCGTGGTTGTCTCCATTACGCGGCGTACACCACCATTGACATTGCAGAGTGCGACAATCACCAACATGAATTACCAGTCATGTGATGAGAAGCATAACTTTCGTGCCGTGTACGTCGGACAATCCAGCCTACTGGCCACGTGATACCCATATCCGCATACCATGGCCCACGGGTATGCACCACGTCAAACCAGACTCGAGCCATCTTACCCAACAGCGTGAAAGAGGGCCGGCGTCGACGGCGCTATCAATGGGTGAAAGATACCATGGAGGCAAATAATAAAAATCGCAGGTCGAGCTGGAATCAAACGCAGATGTTCTACATGAAAGTCAACTATTCTACCACTACTTTACAAGAAAAACACGCCAGTAATTCCAGCTGCTTCGGAAAAAGACCTGTATAAGCATCGTCTCAAGACAACGCCATTAGTGGTTGCACTGTTCGCTGTTCGCTTTTATGTCAATAAAATAAACAATACATACGTACAGATATGGCAACGCAATCTATATCCAAGCGTTGATCGAATACGCTTAGAACCGCTAGTTATTACATGCACATTATCTTGCCGTCGTCCTACATCTGCACTCCGAGGCGATAAAACTGAGTTCTAAATTACTGCTTGAGAACCCCGAAAGAGACAGAGGGACGTAGAATAGATAAACACAGGACAAGCCCCTGTCCTACATGTATCTTTACTGTGCCCCTGTGTTTATTTCGTGCCTATGAAGCATGAACCGTTTCAGACTAGGTCAAATAGCTGTTCTGACACCTCAGCTCTAACCTGAGTAGGCGACACACTTTACATTGGGTCATGAGCTACCCTTCACACGCCCGTGAACTAGACGTGCCTGGTAAGGCCATAAGAACCGCACATCTGTTCGTTTCACACAAACGACATCCACCTAACTCGTAATTCTTGGCCCAAATCAAACAGTCAGGCATAAGCGGTTGCTAGATGAATACTTTGCACCAAATAGATCCCCACAATATGGGGTATCGGTCATACTTTTTCACAACGGCATTCTGAATGCTGAAACGATCCACTCGGATTGCACGAAGTGTATTGCTTTGCAGATTCGTAGCTCATAAATTTGTAAAACGAAGAAGTATGGCGCTGTGGGCACATCGCAACTGTACTTGCAGTAGACGTTGAGGACAGTTTAAAGCTTCCAGTGTTACGCAAGCAGACCTTCATTTCCTTTCGCCACGGCTCAGGTGTCTACCGAGAAGAGCAGTCAGGCTAGCGATTGAGAAGGCGCTGCGAAAGGGACCCGATTATGCTGCCCCATTCTACTCTCGAAGTTGAAGCGTCCTGCAAGTTTTGAAATGTAGATGTGAACACCACTTAGAACAATTTGTAAATGAACGGCGCCTTACTCTTTAACAACTCTTCGATTCGATTATCTTCGGGCACCATTCGGTTGGAATTAGATCCGCCACCGAAAATCACTATTCGCGCCGCCACAGCTATAACAGCCACATCGATTCCCATGCAGCGTAAAGGGCGATGAACTGCAAGTTTTTGCCCGTCGCACCCGCACGGGCGAGTTGTTGGCGGGCGAGTTCTCAAGCTTTCTCGGTGTGCTGGAGATATACTGTCCCGATGTTTTCTTCGTCGCTGGCTTTGCGGTAGCATGGCGTCTAGCGTCATAGCCGGGCTCCTTCCGTACACCAACTTTACGGCATCATTTGCATCCTTTCTTACACGGCAGTGTTGTACGTGATGGGCACGTATACGGAAGCATTGCATCCTACTTCTTGTGTTGGATGTCGACGTAGACAGCCAGCATATCGTCGGTGGTCTTATTGAGACGCTTGGTGAGCCCCACCGCGGTGGTCCAGTGGCTGAGGTACTCGGCTGCTATAACCCGCCGGTCGTGGGATCAAATCCCGGCTGTGGTGGCTGCATTTTTGATGGAGGCGAAAATGCTGCCGGCCTGTGTGCTCAGATTTGGTGCACATTAAATAACCCCAGGTGGTCGAGATTTCCTATAAGCTCTTTACTACGGCGTCTCATTATCATATGATGGTTTTGGAACCTTAAACCTCAACTATCAATCAAACAAACAAGACACTCGGTTAGGCCATTAGTCTGTGAATGGTAGGCGGCGGTCCTGCATAAGCCTATATAAACTGCCTTTGCTGACGAGGTGGTACCCTGCATAGGTGGATACATAGTACTTGTGCTCGCGAAGTGGTTGTCCTGGATAGTGCTACGTAGACCAACTTCAGTGGATGGCGCTTAACTAGAAGCGACTTTAACCCAACGTGACGGCTCTGTTTCACCGTATGAGCCCGCATGTAGCGTATATAAATTAAATTGATGATTTTCGCCACCACACTTGACGTTTCACCAACAGTACGCTCGCATAGGGTCGTTTTCCAGAGCAGTTTCAAGCCTTTGTTCGGGTCAGTAGTAGAATACTTGATTGTCACGCAGAGTGCTTTGGTTAGATTCCTGCGATTCCTGCGGGTACTCTGATGTTTCTTATTTTTTGATCTTGTCGGGTCAACGCAGCCTACTTTAGCTTTTCTTAACGCTCTCACATTCAAATTACCAATGTCTCGTTTCGCCAGTCTCGTTTCGCCAGTCTCATTTAGCCAATGTATTGTTTCGCAAGTTTTACTTATACTTGTCGAAGTCTTCGTCATTTTTTTTCCATTCCTCATTTTCTTTCCCCTTTCTTCCCTCTAATCTTTGTCTCCTCTGTTTCTTCCCTCCTTCCGAAAGAGTGAGCAGGCGTTGTGCACCTCCAGGTGGCTGTTGCCAGCTCGCTCTCTTCCTCTTTTCTCTGTGTCCTTGTGTATCTGTGTATGCAAATCAAATAATAATAATAATGTAGATATACACCGTCAATCACCTGTGAGACCTACCCGCATACAAGGGATATGCGCATGCGTCACACGTGTCTGGAGGAAAAGGTTTGACGACGTACACAACTAGATTTACATGTTAATCACGCCATTACAAGCCATGCAGGCATATTCTCCAGACTTTCTTACACTTCTATACTAATTTTAGTACGCCCCAAGTTATTGAGGTGATCACTAGATATATAGATTAATAGAAATATAGGTACGCAGATAGAAACGGTAAAAGTTTCTGCAGTTTGCTAAGAAATGTATCACATTTAAACGCATGCAATTTGATTTCGGTAGCCCTATAGCGCTGGCAAGGTGATCGAAATTAAAATGCGTCCACCCTAAGTGCGCAAGACCTTCTTAAGTTCATGTTGAACCGAAATTGGGCAAACCCAACTCCTCACCACTAGGGCAATGAAAATGAACGAAGGAACGCAAGGGCGGCTTAAAAAAGTTAATACTTTTGAACAGACATAACCAAGTACTGAGACATACTTCTATGAATATTCGGTGTGAACCTATAGCGATAAACACGGAGACCCAAATTGTCATCTTTGCTGGTTAGACATCTGTACGGACTGTCTGTGCGGTGATTTTATTGTCAGAAATCTAAACATTGTAGTGTAAGTCATGCCTTCTAATATACACATGAGTGATAACCACTCCATATGTGATACTTCCGAATACACCGCGTCCATGTTGCTTACAGCTTCCGGCTGACGCATCACGTGATCACTTGTACATGAACTGCTTGCCCACACTTGAAAAAAAATATTGCCGGCAAAACAACAGTGCGAGTGAATTCAAGCGAAGCCCGCAATCGCAACGGCGAGCGTGCAGGACCTTAATAAATTGCAAGCTGCAGGTCTAGTTCGCGAGCGTCCTGTATTCACAAAAGCTGGCACCCCGTACACTTGTACCTGCGGGGCTAGCAGGCGTAAGCCATGTATAAGCCCGCATCCGTCCCTTTTGATCCGGCTCCAGTTTCCTAGCAACACTCCTTATTCCGCCTTTTGTCTGTTGCTCTCAGCTCAATTGCTGTCTGTCTGAGTTGCCAAGACTTGGGCATACTGCATTTCTCTAACACGTGCAGTTCACCTGCGCCGAAGCGTTATGTTTTCAGGAGCTCCAATCTTTACCTATCCTTTAATGCACAGCTTTTGAAGGCTGCTCAATCGCATGATCGATTTCTTAACGGTGCAAGCTTTTCAATATCCCACCGCGTCTTCCTTCGTCTTCATGCTGGAACGAAATTCCAGACACACAGAACAACTTAAAATGCAAAACAAATGGTGTACTGTTCAGCGTTAACGTGGCTTTGAAGTGCGTCGCCGATCGCGTCTAATAAGATGTGTGAAAACCGAGATGTAAACAAGATTTAATTAACATCTCTACCTTGTTTACCCACCTACATATATAAGGGTTAACGTATGCACTGCTCAACCCTTTGTGGATCATTTTGTTTCTGCCACGCCAGCTGTCGAGAAAGACTTTTTTTGTGTTTTGCAGTGCAGAATAGAAAGAAACATCGTAGCAGTGCCATGTTTGCCCACAATGCGAGACGTTAATGAATCATCTGTCTTCTCTATGTCTCGTTATCTGTTGTGCACATGGTGAAACACGCATAGTTAATGTAGAAATTTCGGCACTGCGATTAATTGTGCAGAGGTGCGTTGGCCTTGTAACTTGATTCACTTAAAAAAAAACAGCGCCAATAACGAGGGACAATAAAAAAGAAGGAGACAGACAGCCGCACTGACTTACAACAAGAATTTATTTGCCAGAACCGCACAATATATACTTGGGCAGCATCTCACAAAAAAGAGAAATACAAAACAAACAAAACAGAATCCACCTAACAACCACGTAGTCATCTACACAACGCACCATGAACAACACGTGTGCTAACGTTCCGAAGGAAATCTATTTCTTTTAGTGATAGCGCAATCGAAGGCCTGCTGACACATGCACTGCCCAGCCTTTCTATTTCTGAAGCCTCGTAAATTTCACGTATCCTCTGGTCCCGATGACGCCTAATGACAGTACAAAGCTGAAAATCAGGGACACAACCGCAGTCCCGGCAATGAATGCCGAGATGGCCCGAAACTGTAGAGGAGACGTTGTAAGCGTGCTCTTTCAGCCGCTCATTTAAACACCTGCCTGTTTGGCCGATGTACCACTTTCCGCAGGACAGGGGTAGAGAGTACACCACCCCTTCAATGCATGGAACGTACTTCTTCCGATGCTTGATATTGCAGCCTCGCTCACCCCTGGAACCAGGATTCACGGCCCTGCACAACCTAGCCAGTTTTTCTGAGCAGAAAAAACCAGGTCAACGTCGCACCTGCAGGCCACTTTTTTGAGATTGTGGGTGACGCCGTGGATATAGGGAATAACGACGAAGTTTCGTTTCTCCCGTTCCTTATCCTTTGTACGGGTTTGAGCATTATTTTCTGCGCTCGTTCTGATTTCTCGGAGTAGACACTCAGCCATGGCGGTCAAAACGTACATCGGGAAACCAGCTTCTGTAAGGCGTTTAGTTTGCTGATTAAAGCTGGACTGAATTGTGTGACAGCAGGACTTTCGCAGAGCGTTTGTGTAGCTAGTCTTAGCAATAGCGCGCTTCACCACTTTCGAATGCGCTGAACCAAAAGGGAGGATTGGCTTGTTAGCGCGTGGCTCATAGGCCCAACACACGTGGGAAGGACTGAATGTTAACATCAAATCTAGGAACCTGATGGCTCCTCTGTCCGGAACTTCATGTGTTATAACAAGCGGAGAAAGGCACTTACTGAAAATTTCTAAAATACTAGTCAAAGGCGAACCATCCGACGAGGTTCCAGCTTGAAACAACACAAGAAAATCGTCAACTTAGCGGAATACTCTCTTAACAGATGTGGATCCCAAGCAATTCTGAATGGCACGGTCACGGCTGGCTAAAAATAAATCACTCAAAATGGGCGCAAGGCATGATCCTATGCACACGCCTTTACGTTGCAAGTAAATATGATCGTCCCACTCTGCAAATGTCGACCTCAGGTAATACTCTAGCAGATCCATAAAACCTTCAACAGCTATGCCTACTGCATTCTGATAATTCACAACGCCAAAACTGTCAACGCACCCGCGAATGCAAGCTAGAAGCTCCCTGTGTGGCAATGAGTAGTACAGATCTTTAATATCTATTGAGCATGCCTGGTAGCCATAAAATTTGTTATCTTTCAGCACGGAAATCACATCATCGGAACTTTTAGCTAGGAATAGATCGTCTATGCTTAATAACATCAGTTTACCCTCAAGAAATTGGGCCAGTATTTTTTGCCACGAGTTGGCCTCTGATACTATAACACGGAAAGGACAGTTAACTCTGTGCGTTTTCGCGTTAAAGAAAATTTCCACGCTAAGGTTTTTCTCGCCATCCATCTTCTTTGCCAAACCATCAAGATTCAATCATTTACAGAGACTTTTTGCTTAGGTTTTAACCTTCGGAAGCGACACATTAGCTTGGGGCTGAAAAACAGACAAAAGCGCTTCACCTGCTTTTTTCTTATAAATTTCATTAGGAATAATAACAAAACCTCCCTCCTTATCTAACAAGCCAATCCTCCCTTTTGGTTCAGCGCATTCGAAAGTGGTGAAGCGCGCTATTGCTAAGACTAGCTACACAAACGCTCAGCGAAAGTCCTGCTGTCACACAATTCAGTCCAGCTTTAATCAGCAAACTAAACGCCTTACAGAAGCTGGTTTCCCGATGTACGTTTTGACCACCGTGGCTGAGTGTCTACTCCGAAAAATCAGAACGAGCCCAGAAAATAATGCTCAAACCCGTACAAAGGATAAGGGACGGGAGAAACGAAACTTCGTCGTTATTCCCTATATCCACGGCGTCACCCACAATCTCAAAAAAGTGGCCAGCAGGTGCGACGTTGACCTGGTTTTTTCTGCCCCAGAAAAAACTGGCTAGGTTGTGCAGGGCCGTGAATCCTGGTTCGAGGGGTGAGCGAGGCTGCAATATCAAGCATCGGAAGAAGTACGTTCCATACATTGAAGGGGTGGTGTACTCTCTACCCCTGTCCTGCGGAAAGTGGTACATCGGCCAAAAAGGCAGGTGTTTAAATGAGCGGCTGAAAGAGCACGCTTACAACGTCTCCTCTACAGTTTCGGGCCATCTCGGCATTCATTGCCGGGACTGCGGTTGTGTCCCTGATTTTCAGCTTTGTACTGTCATTAGGCGTCATCGGGACCAGAGGATACGTAAAATTTACGAGGCTTCAGAAATAGAAAGGCTGGGCAGTGCATGTGTCAGCAGGCCTTCGATTGCGCTATCACTAAAAGAAATAGATTTCCTTCGGAACGTTAGCACACGTGTTGTTCGTGGTGCGTTGTGTAGATGACTACGTGGTTGTTAGGTGGATTCTGTTTTGTTTGTTTTGTATTTCTCTTTTTTGTCAGATGCTGCCCAAGTATATATTGTGCGGTTCTGGCAAATAAATTCTTGTTGTAAGTCAGTGCCGCTGTCTGTCTCCTTCTTTCTCATGTCCCTCGTTATTGGCTTATTGGCGCTGTTTTTTTTTAAGTGAATCATGTCGTACCAACTCGCCCAAGCAACCACGTTAGCTACCTTGTAACTTGATGTCTAGCCCTCTGAATGGCCCTTTTACTTTTCTCCATCAAGCAGTTATTTCGCTGTCTTCCTTGCTTAAAAAAAAGCACATCCTGGCGCCGGTCTTAACTGCCATATCGCGTGTGTTTTACATCCACGCAGTCCTTGCATGCAGCGCCTGCTGCGTGCCAACTCCTCTTTGAAAGGATGCTGACGGACCCTTTGCGAAATCGGACGGCAATGCTCGTATCACTAGGCGGCGCTTTGAATGCAACCACACGCAAACAACTTTCTTATTCGGGCCCTGCAACGCAGACGGCGTGCCGAAGTGGAGGATATATATGCTTCTTGCGCAAGACACATGTGACAAGTCTGTATATTTGAAGAAAAAAAAAGCACGGCAGTTATGGCGTACAATGCGGATCGAAACACTCTGTCGCCGGTAAAATGAGATGATGACACTGCAAATTAGGTGGATAATAACAACTATTTCAAGAACCTGAGCTCTTTTTCGCAGAGCCAGAAATGTTATTCCGCGAATGAAGTTTCGACAGGCACGCATGAACCTTTTTTTTTTTTCAGTAATATTGCGATGCGTGCAGCAAATAAAGTGAGCGTTGCACAGACACGCAGCCACCTTATGCCGACGAGGTTTGCAAGGAAATACGGCACTTGCAAGCAACGCGGTTCGCTTCTCCAGGTCAATATCGGTACCTTCATGCGGTGCTTCACGGCAGTTTCTTTGAAAACTAAGAAGGCATTAAGGAAATCATGAAATAAAAATTAACCAACACATCGTTTTTATGTTAGAACGCAGGTATGGCCAACAACACTGTTTACTTGGCTACAGTTCTATGAAGTGCATTCGTGACGTCAGAAAGCAGCACCGGTATTCAAGCCCGAAATTTAGGGGGCAAGGCACCTATTTGATGACTTGTTATGCTGCAGCAAAACTAACTTGCTGCATCCTGTACTTTGTGATAGATGGTTCCAATATTAGTTTATAAAGATATTAGGGTAACAGAGACAGGACCTATACAAGTGAATGGCTATAGAGGTCGATTACGCGGACCACCCTTGATGTATCGATCGTCAATGAAACTTTAGATGCATTTAAGTATATTACCGTTGATCTATAGAAGATATTTTTTCTCATGTTGGCTCTGTACGGTTCTAGAGGCGGCACTGTTTTACAATTCTGCGCACTGTATAGTCGCTCTGACATCAAAACACGGAACATGGTTGCGTTAAAAAAATAAATAAATCCAATTAGCAATTTTTCATTTAGCGTCAGATAAGGAACGAGGCATACAGACAATGAATCGGGGGCACGAGTCAGGCGCTTGCGAAACGCACTGGGATAACAGTTCTTGGACAATTTTCTAGTAGCCCTTAGTACGTATTTAGTGGGAACTTGATAATTATAACATCTCTATTCGAGTTATGGCTTAATCAGGTCAATTCGCCTGTTATGCGAAAAATGATTGTTTTCGAGAAGAAGGCCACAAGTGCGTTTCTACACAATGGCAGACTGAGCCAGGGAACGTATTCATGATTACCATGAATCTTGCCACCACCCGGGTGCGTGATCACCCTTGCCACTACGAAGAAGCAGCAACCACCCTTGCCACCACGGCTGGTAAAGACGCGGTCGTAGTCTTCACAGATTCACAATCCGCTATCCGCAATTACACGCGAGGTCGAAACGAAGCTTTCGAAATTCCGAGAAAGAGCAAAACTCCACTTTATTACTTCTGAGCAGTATGAGTGCCTAGGCACGAGGGGTTCAAGGGAAAGGAAGCGGCTCAAGCCGCGGCCTGTGGTCACATGAACAGGATCTCCCTCGGCGCCTTGTGCGACACCCGGTTAGCCAGCACTGCAGCAAAAGGGGAGACCATACCACCGATATATAACACCATACTACAACACTATGGCCTAGCTCGGATGGTGTACCCGTCACCTCACGTGACTATAGAAGTCACAGCGTTTCGAAGACTGCAAAAAAACACGTACATGCGCGGCATCGTATTGCAGAGAGCCCACGCAACTCTATATGCCTACAACTGTCCGATATGCGAAGTGTCAGACACGGTGGCACACCTAAAACTTGAGTGTCCATGGGGCCCCGAAGATGGAAATACCAAGCCCTTAACGACCGCGCGTATCAATCCCCTAGCTGAGACGTGGGAGGTCAAGATCACCGCAGAAGACCTAGACGACCAACGAGGACTCGTCGCCAGAGCCTGGGAGGTGATTGCAGCAAGAGGATTCCCGGAACGAGTGACCCTCCCACCTACGTCAACCCCGAGCTTACAAACTCGGGAACACTCTTCCAGCACAATAAATGTTTATTTCATCGTCATCATCATAATCTCATGTTGGAGCTTGTGGTTTAGGTATGCAGATGAATTGTACCAAGATATAAAAAGGATGGATTAACATAGAACTGGTAGGTGATAGTAATTGGTAGGCGACAGTAGCAAGGACGTTGAACCACACAACGAATCTAGGACTCTCATTATATTAAAGCTGTCAGTGGACGAAAAAGTGAATGACATACGTTGGGGGAACTACACCGAGGGTTGAGACGAGGCTTTCCACTAGAGAGTGATCGAAGAGTAACGCAAGGATTCTTTCTCTCTTAATTCTCGTTCCAACTTGACGCTTTTCACACAGAAGATAACTGGGAGTCCCTTTTGCATATCACTGACTTGGCACAGCAACGCCGGGTAATCTCACGTGCATTGGAGGCCGCAGTGTACCAAGAGATCCCCGCTGACCTCTTCTAAGCAGCGTAACGAACCTCTCGGCCGGTCCCCTCTTTTGGAAGTAATAAAGTTTTGATCATCATCATTGCTTTTTACCAACAATTTGGAAAAGTGGGGAAGAAACAGAGAATTGGGTTCTTCTTATGTGCCGATAATCAGCTACTCCGAGTATGTGAGCTGTTCTATACGGAGGCACAGTTCCACAAGATGAAAGTGCGAGAAAGTCGCCGAGTACACCAAATACGCGTTGAATTGAAGATACGTGGGCTCTAGTTCGTAAACATGTAAATCGGGTAGCTGTAAACTTTATTTCAGAGATGATTCAGGCATATAACCAAGAAACACAAATATATGGTTATATGAGTGAAATACTAAATTCTGCTCGTGTATTTAACAAGATCACCAAGGAAACAAAGTGAAGCGGGCAGCGACCCCCCCCCCACACACACACACAAACGCCCACACGCACGCACACTGTTATGCCTGCGAGTCCGCAGTGAACGTCCATGCCTCGGAAAAAGGCAATCTGTGTCAAGGCCAGCTCGCGAGCCCGCCTGACGCGATGAACAACTTAACGGCGTCATCACGCGATGGCGCCTTTCTGGCGCGCACGTGCAGTGAGTCATCTCAGCCAGCGAGCCCGTCGAGCAAGCAACCGGCGCCTTCCTGTCTGGCGGGCCTGACGCAATGCCTGGTGACGTCACTCGTCCTTGGGTGCAGCCACCTGCAGCGCAGCCTCTCCAGACTCGATGAGAAAGAATGACGTGGCCCAGCGGCGACCCCATTGGAGGAGTCTGACTTCATGACCAGCGGCGCTTCTGGTTGGACATTTTGTTATTCAAAGAATCCACCCAGTGCATATAAAAGAAGCCCTGCGGCGCGTCGCGAGCAGCAGACCTGTTGGAGAGCAGACGTGTGTCAGAGAAGAGAGCTATGTGATAGAGAGTTGAGCTGTGTGTCAGAGAAGAGAGCTATGTGATAGAGAGTTGAGCTATGTGTTAGCAGCAGACCTGTTGGAGAGCAGACGTGTGTCAGAGAAGAGAGCTATGTGATAGAGACTTGAGCTGTGTGTCAGAGAAGAGAGCTATGTGATAGAGAGTTGAGCTATGTGTTAGCAGCAGACCTGTTGGAGAGCAGACATGTGGGTCGCAGCAGACCTGTTGGAGAGCAGACATGTGTGTCAGAGAAGAGAGCTATGTGATAGAGAGTTGAGCTGTGTGTCAGAGAAAGAGAGCTATGTGATAGAGAGTTGAACTATGTGTTAGCAGACCCATTTGAGAGCAGACCTATGTGTTAGAGAGGAGAGCTTGGCTCCTCGGGTCTCTAAGCTGTCGGCCCCAGTGCCGTATTTGTAACGCCTCTGTATATATGCTGTACATAAACCTTGTTTAACTCACCGTCGTCTCGTCCGCTCGTCTATCAGCTCTGCGCAGAAGCAGTTGCGAGCTGAGAAACCTACGCTACCAAACGGCTGGGGACCTTCCCGGCGGAGTTCGAAGCAGTGGCGTCTTCGGGACCGTGTTGGCGTCGCCGTCTTTCGAAACTGTGGTTGCAGCGGTGAGATTCGTAGCGCCCTTGGTTGTTCCTCGCTTACATAATTGGTTGTTCCTCGCTTACATCATTTGAACAGAATCTAAAACGTTTATTTTCTGAATAACAGTGGTGTGCGTGTGTACTTTTTGTTGGTTGCATGAGACTGTAGTAGTTGTCCTTCAAATCTTCAGCGCGGTGCAAAAGTGCCGCCTCTAATGCGTCATGTGCTGTTCTGCGCGTATGAATTGCATTGCATGTGTGTTCCATTTCTTGTATAACTTCGAGAGGCTGCTCACAATAATACTGTGAAATTATCTCGAGACCTGTACGGTACTTCTTTTTCGCAAATAATTGTCTGTACCTCCACCCTGTAACGGCCCACTTTTAGGCTAACAGTATAAATAAATGAAATGAAATGAAGTTCATATATTCGCCCTTGTAAGTTCTGAGCGCCACATGGACGATGACAGGCACCGGCGAAGGCGATGACTCTGAGGTAGTCGAAAGCACGCTTTCTCTGTCGATGCCGCGTATGACATCATGCATGTACGTTTATTAAACACAGCGCGTTTTCCTTAGTGCTGCATTTTTTTTTGTGGTGGCAGCAGTGACGTCTCCCCCGCAGCTAACACGGAGCGTCATTAAAGTTGCGTGCCTGAGACGTAAAAACAATGTCGCTCGCGTGCCTGATGATAACTAATAATCAGTATAGGTTGGCTAGAGACGGCTACGCGCATGGAATTGTGGTCAATCAACAGGGGACGCAATGCAGGGACTGCGGGGAAGTGGTAAGTAACCGTGCGAGCCCGAACTGTTGAAGATCGAGCGATAACTTGACTGATTACGGTGCTCCGTGGCATGTGTTTGCGAAAGAGTAGTTGCATATGTCGGTCCTGTTTCTTCATTTGCTTTGTCGCTGCACTAATGCGATTTTAGGACAACGTGCCGAAATTTCGGTGTGACCCGACGACTATAGCGGTTAATGCATTCTCGTGTATACCTTTGATTCAATCTTCCTAGTCCACTTATACGACTTCAGAGTTGAACTCCGAAACTTTATGAATGCGCATGTATGGATTCTTATTCGAACCCTCAAAACTGACGGATCCGATCCAGGACCGCGGCCGTCGTATTTCGTCAGAAGCGTAATTCTAGAGATCTGTGTGATGTTCGATGTCAGCGCGCATTTGAAAAGCATCGTAGGGTTGAAATTGCCCGAGGTCTTCAATGCAGCATGACGCATAATCATGCCGTGGCTTTAGCACGCGAAACCCCAGAAATTACATCAACTTTAAGACCCGCATTGAATATCGAAGTTAGCTAATGCATACCTTGCATTTTGTATAGGCATGACCAAATAAGTAACTGACACACTGAACAAGACGAGCGTTCGCATGGATCCTCTCCTTGTTTTGCCCTTTCGGGTTTCATGCCTCATTTACTTGACGGGCTTATGTCTTCGAAGTGAGATCATTAATGTTAATTGGACAAGGTTGACAGACTCGAAAGAAAAAGAAAGTGCTGAGGGGGCATGAGGTGCAGGAGGTGTCGGTCACAAGTATAGTGTGAAGTTACATACAAAAGCACTAAACGAATGCAAGACCTTGGCCCTGTTCAGCCTCAAGCTCGTTTGCACGCCAATGCAGCTAACACAATTAGCAAAAGGCCCCGAAATGTAATGACCTAAGGAAACTCCGTTCAGAGGGACACACTGGGAGGAAACACCTCTTGTGCCTTAATCAGTTTGCTCACACTTCTAAAGCTTCTTCTCTAGCGTAGATAAGGCTTTTTTTCTGATCGATCAGATTGCTTGGCTCTCGTAGCCAGAAACTCCTGGTATACTGTCGTCACTCTGGCTTCAGAATTAAGGCAGAGCGTAGCTGAAGGAAGACGCGTGGTAGAGAAGTGTAATCTGGGCAGGCTGTTAAATCTTCGCAGCCTTGTTTTTTATTTGTTTGTGTATGTCCTTTCAGTTTGATGTGATACAACAAAGAAGGAGCCAAATCGAGGGTGTCTCCATCCATCGGAGATCAATGACCGGCGCTGGTCACCGGGATGGGAGGGCCCGTATGTCCGTGACAGAGAACAAAATAGGGGCGCGCTGATTAAACGGGGTGGTACGGAATCGAAAGGATGAAAAGAAATAACAAGGGGCTCCGAGCAAAGGGTTTCAGCTTAGCATCCAGCCCCGATCAGAATAGAAGGAGTAAAAATGACTCGCAGGCTATATCACTTTCGGAAGTGTGGGGCACTTTTTTTATATGTACCGAAATTCGCATACTTAGTATTCACCCGCGCTACTGGGCGCAGGCACAAAAAAGAAACAAAGAATAAGAGCCAAACAATGCGAATATGTAGTCCTAAATGACGCCGACATGACATATTGAAGTCAAGAATAAGACACATGCATGCCGAGGAAGAGGAACGCGACCCAATGAGTTGAGTGAAGGCCGCGTGCACTGAAACGATGCGTGGTGTTTACGGAAATGTTTGCTCAATGGACCTGAGAAAACAACAAGCATGATTCGATAACTGATTCAGAGTGACTGAGTGAGTGAGTGAGTGAGTGAGTGAGTGAGTGAGTGAGTGAGTGAGTGTGTGAGTGAGTGAGTACAGTGGATAAAGGGTATTTAAAAGTGGACCGGCGTTGTGTGGGCGAGGTGGAGGGACGAGGGGATGTAGAGCCGCACATAGTTGTTTAGGACGTCATTATCGCGTCATAGATTCACACAGCGTTCGTGATTCTTCGCTTCGCAAAAGTGCCTTGTTCTTGGCCATGAAGAGATAAATCAAATGTTTACATGCTTTATTCGTTAGCAACGATACCAGCGTTTCTACGTGCCAAATGTTACATGTGATTACGAGGCACGCCGTATTGGAGGGCTCCGGAAATTTCGACCGCCTGGTGTTCTTCTACCTGCTCTGACATCGGGCTATACACGGGCATCTACCATTTCGCCTCCTTCGAAATGCTACCAGCTTCGCCGGAGTACTACCAGCAACCTTAGAGTCAGCAGCCGAGCGCTGTAACACCTGTAGCACCAAGGCAGACCATTTCCTATTCACTGACATAACATTTGTATAATCGAGCAGTGACGCATGAAAAGAAATACCGTCACATGTGAAATTTTCACGCTTAAGACGCATGGTTTGCTCTAAAATATCCCGTATATTCAGTATGTGTCAGCGCCTACTCTCAGTTTACATCATTTGTTTTTCACCTTGTCGGTTTACCATGCACACCAAATAGAAGCAGCTTCCTCAGCTCACGTACCCTAACCTTGCTCCTCGTTGTATAGAATGCCAAAGGGGTTCCGCACCAGACACATGGAGAAGTTTTATAAGTAAGCCCACGGATTGCTGACTGACTTCAAACGTGATACAATGCAGGTTAACACCTGGTGACAGACGTCTAGTATTCATGACGTGCTCAGATGGAATATTTAGCGGCTACGCATGCCGTTGTAAACCCGCCTGCTGCAGCACCACTACCCTGAACCTTTGTTTAGAGTACTTGGTACTCTACTATGGGAGAGCTGACAAAGATGTGGCTATAAGAAAGAAAAGAAGAGAAAAGTTAGCTCTGTAACTGTCTGTATCAGGGTGCTACACCTCAAGAGTAGCTCACAGGGGATGGGGGTGAGGAGGGATTAAAAGGATAAAAGTAAAGGTATAGAGAAAGGGAGATGCGCTCATCCAGCGAGCGAGGACATATCGAGGGGACAGGAGAGATAGGAAAAATGGAAACACGGTCACAAGAGTCCGAGGATGGGGCACCACTTGCGAGAGCTCTTGTCGGCGTCAGGAGATGGCGTAGGGCAAGTCCAGTAGATGAGAGCTACGCTGTCGTTGGAGGTCGGCATAAGGAGATGACGTAGGGCCAGCCCAGTCGGCCAGAGCTACGTTGACGTCGGAGATCGCGAGGGCACAGCCAGTCGGCACGGAATCCAGTGAGCGAGTCTGGAGAGCTGACAGAGGATGACTGTGTGTTTAGAAGAAGTGGTTAACAATTTACAGTACTTGGTACTGTACTATGGGAGAGCTGAAAACCGTTTCACGTGCTGGAAAGTAAATCCACACAATGAAAGCATTCTCGAGCCACAGTGGACTGTTTACAAGAAATGTTTAATGCTTTCGAGTACTTCGCACTCAACTTTGGGAGAGCACCTAGCTGTCCCGATTAAGCGAGAGAGCTTACCGTTACAGTTGAAAACTTCCATGTATAGCGCTTTCTGATAAGCTGCGCCAATATGCATGCCTGTCGAATGACCCTTCAAGTCGGAATCACTAACGAGCACTATGGTAAGGTAAAACTTCACGTTGATAGCGTAGATGTCTCGAACCATGCAGATCGCATAGAATTTGTTTCCTCGAATCGTCGTGAATGTTATCTTTAAGGCCAAGCAGAAAAGAGACACAGTAGTGACCAGCAGAAATAAGGAGCGGAGAAAGCAACAGCAGTAATTAAAACTCGAAACGGTAGCTCGGGCAACCCGGTGCAAAGGAGTGCCACCCCCAACAGGAACTGCACATGACACAATTATTCACCGATATTGTTTCTTGGCACTCATCGAGAAACTCTCTGTACCGCACGTGGCTCTGTAGACGGTAAACGTAAAAACCAGCCCAAACTGGATGGGTGAGGTTCCAGACTATACCGAGCAAAGAACAGCCAGACTCCAAGAAGAACGAGGCACAGCCTTTTGGAGGCTCAACTGCTCCTTGAAGCATGGGAATGGCGTGGTCGGCTTTTGTCCCATTCTCCGCAGGACGATGACATAAGGGAAGGACTACCACCGTGACGTTATTTTCGCGAAATGAGGTGGACGCCAATTCAAAATCACTTTGTTTATCTACTCTCGTTTGTTTTATCCTTGCTCTGTTTGTGGTGAATGGCCCTTTCCGGTGTCCACCATGACTGCACAACCACTGGATGATAAGCCGAGGGCACTAGCGGCAACAGTGGTGCTATTCGCGGAAAATGACTTGTTTGCGTTTAAGGCTTTGACGCACGTGCAGCTACGTCTGTGCCAACTCATCTTGTTTTTGCAATCGTGACCCATCCCTGTACTGCCCCGAAGTGCTCGCCTCACCACAGCCCCCGCTACATACTAAACCTATACGAAACGTATAGGTTTAGTATAGGTTTAGCGGGGCCAATCGATGCTCAACAAATGGGCCGGCGCACACACGACACAATGTTTCTCTTCGGTGCGGCTTCATTCATTCGTTCGTTTGTATTACGTTTATATGGTTTGCCTGAGACGGCGCACGCGCCTGGGCTGTTTGAGGTCTCAGGGGTCACCCTTACTATCTGCACACCCGACGTTACAGCTTAGTGGCGGCATTGCCAATAGAAATAAAGATAGAAAGAAAGAAAGGAAGATAGAAAAAAAGAGAAATAAAGGAAGAAAAACGAAAAAAATTGGCAGATCCCACGTACAGTGGGAATCAATGATATGCGAAGCACGAATGGGAAATGTTGATATGCACTTTAAAATCAGCACAACGTTACAAGGTGGAGATAAATGATGCCGTACATAACTCCCGTGTCGTGATTATCATGTTTGGATGGGTCCTTTACCTTCGTCGTCAATTCACATCACGTGATACCAAATTTAGTATATGTGGAGCTAGCGAAGCGGCCGCAAGCACGCTATGAGCGTAGTATGTTGTCATGTTCTTACATGAGACGCGTGTCAGGATTATCTTGTTAGCACCAGTCATATATTTCGTCATTCATTGACGTCACGTAACACCAAACTTGGTATATTTGGAGCTAGCAAAACGGCCTCCGGCGCATCATGAAGGGCCCAATATACTCCAATGTAGTGTCGGCGCGCCCGCACGCTGGGCACAGCGACGCTACGATAGCAAAACACGAGCACTCTGTAGTCTGACGCCAGGCACGATCAGCGTCCGTAGGCGCGGCCCGACGGTAACTGGCGTGAAATGTGACAGGCTGCATTTCGCGCGGATGCGTTACCCACACAATACTGCGTCTCCCTCTTTTCGTGACGTAGGAATGCCGGACACGTTGAAAAGTGCATGCGTCAAGGTAACCGAGCATGGAGCGTGCCTGCGAGTATATGGCAGGACCAGCGTCTGGTATGGCAACGCCGGCGTGACGGTACGAAATTAACGCTGGCGAGCGCGCGCAGCGCGTCACGTTGAAATGTATTGGCGCCTTGACTGGGGCATGTAGTCATGTTCTCACGTGACACGCATCTTATGATTATGTTAGCACCAGTCAAATACCTTCGTCATCCATTGGCGTCACGTAATACCAAATTTGGCATATGTGAAGCTAGCGAAAAGTCAGCGCGCGTATCATCAGTGTGGCATGTAGTCATATTGTTACAGGAGATGCATGTCGTGATTATCATGTTTGGATGTGTAATTTACTTGTGTCGTCCGTTCGTGTCACGTAATACCAAGTTTAGTACATGTGAAGCCAGCGAAACGGCCGCGAGCGCAACATGAGCGTAGCATGTGGTCATGTTGTTCCATGACACGCATCTCATGTTCATCATGTTTGCACCAGTATCACACCTTCGTCCTTCATTCACGTCCCGTAATACCAAATTTGGTATTGGTATAAGTGAAGCCAGCGAGATGGCCACCAGTGCATCATGAGCGTGGCATGTAATCATGTTACATGACACGTATCTCATGTTTATCTTGTTTGCATCAGCATCATACCTCCGTCATCATCCATTCACGCCCCGTAATACCGAATTTGGTATAAGTGAAACTAGCAAAACGGCCTCCAGCGCATCATGAGCGTGGCATCTAGGCATGTTGTTACATGACACGATTGTCATGTTTATTATGTTTGCAGCAGTATGATACCTTCGTCATCCATTCACGTCCCGTAATACCCAATTTGGTATAAGTGAAGCTAGCGAAACAGCCGCGAGCGCATCATGAGTTTGGCATGTAGTCATGTTGTTACATGACACGCATATCATGATTTTCATTTTAGGGTCTGTCGCTTGTGTTTGTCATGCAATCATGCCATACCATACCAGTTTTGCAACACGTCACGTGAGCGAAACCACTGCAGGAGCTGCAAGACCATGACATGTAAATTGTGACATTCATGACATACATGTCATTATTTTCATGTTGTAACTAACAAAATATGTTCTTCATACAGTCATGTTACGTCACACCAAGTTTGGTGTCGAGACAATTATTGAAACAGTCAGGATTGATTTATTTACTGATTGATATGTGCGCCTTAACGTCCCAAAACCACCATACGATTATGAGACACGCCGTAGTGGAGGACTCCGGAAATTTTGACCACCTGGAGTTCTTTAACGTGCACTCAAATCTGAGCACACGGGCCAACAGAAACGGTCAGGAGAGCTAAAAGTGGAAGGCGGCTAGATAGATAGATAGATAGATAGATAGATAGATAGATAGATAGATAGATAGATAGATAGATAGATAGATAGACAGATAGATAGATAGATAGATAGATAGATAGATAGATAGATAGATAGATAGATAGATAGATAGATAGATAGATAGATAGACAGACAGACAGACAGACAGATAGATAGATAGATAGATAGATAGATAGATAGATAGATAGATAGATAGATACATAGATAGATAGATAGTTGGATAGATAGATAGATAGATAGATAGATAGATAGATAGATAGATAGATAGATAGATAGATAGAGACAGACAGACAGATAGATAGATAGATAGATAGATAGATAGATAGATAGATAGATAGATAGATAGATAGATAGATAGATAGATAGATAGATAGATAGATAGATAGATAGATAGATAGATAGATAGATAGATAGATAGATACGCTCGAAGTCGCCGAAGTTCGCTGAGAAATGCTTCGCATTTAATCGTGTTAGCGTACTAGCACGTTACAGCTTCCCTCACCAGGAAGTCGTATCTCCCAAGCTCCGACGCTGCCACAGCACTCGCGACATCAGGTCCCAAGGACCGCACGGCGCCCCACTGCGAGGCAGTTGCCGCAATGAGTGGCCTCGCTTACCGCAATCTCTGCACGCTAGGAAGCGGCAGTTTTCGAGTGCCAATAGAATTTCCATATGATAACGCGAACTTACGCTATATGCGGGAACCATGCAGTGACGTGTCTCATCTATACTACTTATAAAAGTACAAGAAGCACACGCTGCAAACGTTCTGTTTTTTTTTTTTTTTTTTTAGGGGCGAAGCTCTTTGACGTGGTCTTGAAATGGTCGCTTTACAACGACAATGCGGAACCATCGGCAGCCACATGCGCTAACTGTATTATCAGCCCGAGTGGACCTGCATAGACGCTTTGCCTATCAAGGAAGGCGGAACTCTATGGCATATCGAGCACGCGCAAGAGCGTCTGCCATGCGCGATCTGCGTCCCACAAGGACGCTGCTTAATATGACGTCAGAGTTCAAGTTAGCGCCAATTGCATGTCAAAGACGCTGGCGAGTGTCCCAGTTGCACGCACTCGCAAGTACTGAAGAGCTCCGCGTTCCTAAATGGGCAAAGCATTACTTATGATGACGTCACCTAGTTAGTGCGTGTGGACGCCGGTGGCTTCGCATAGTCGCTTTACAGTGAGCGTTTCACGACCCCTTTAAAGCGGCACCCATGTTGCCCTCGTAGTAGTAGTAGTAGTCGTAGTGTGTAAGCAGTCTTAGATTTTGACCTCAAAGGTTGTGCCGGTAAGAGATTTGTTCTGTGCGTTGTTGAACATTGGAAAAAAATCGCAGCGTGCGCGTTAACTGAAAGCCGAATTCTCCTGTCACTCGTTCCCCCTTACCAGCCAATGGCATGTACATTGAGCCCTATCTGACAAGAAAGGGTTGCTACGTTATACTCGCTGGGTGTAACCTCCTTGGTTTTAGAAAGGTTTAGCGAGCGTTGGGCCGCAGTGCCATGAATACAGGGAACTAGTATATACCATGAACTCGAGGTGGTTAAAGGTGGGACGTAGACACGAAGCGCAAGCCGTAAGAAAGTGTGTGTGTGCCTCCTCTCGTTCAGTTCTTGGAATTTCGGCTTTATGACGGTGCTTCTATATGAGGAATATATGATGAAAAGATGTGAGATGGTAGAGTTTGGAGTGTTGAATAAGTGAAAAAACGGAGACACAGACAGGTGCATAGACGGACGCACACTTTCACAGCCATTGGGGAGGAGGGGAGGTTGGTTCTGCCCCTTTTTCTCATAAAATTATTCGATTTGCACGCTTACATATACAAGCACACATGCAAACACACGCAGGGATATGCATAATATATAAAAGAAAAAGATACTGAAAGAAATTTATGGTTATGCTCCCGGTTTTTCTATTAGACGGATAGTCCTACCACCGCTGAACATTAACTATTCAAAACGCATCCTCCATGAGTTTCACGTCAGCAAGCTATTTTTATTGTCTTTTCGTCAGTCTTCAGAGCATATGGCGTATGATCCCATAGTTATTTCTCGGAGAACATTCCTGCTCACCATGATTTGGCTATATGCGCTCTGCCGTACGAATTGTTATGTTGTACAGCTTGCGGGCTACGGAAGAACCTTGAAGAAAATAAATAGAGAACTGCTCCAAAAGAAACAAAGAGTAGACTGCGAAAGCGAACTAGTGGTGCTTCTGCTGATGTCTCTAATGCGATCCATGTTTGCTTACTGACTGGCGGGTGGTTGACCTGACCAGGTCACAAAAATAGAGTGTAATGGGCATCAGGAAATACTGGGGCTTGCTTCACTGTGCACTCTGTAATGATGCCCCGACACCAAGCAAACGTGCTGCTCCTTTATTTCAGACAGTGCTCGTTTGTTCTGGCACCGGTGAAATAGGCAAGCCCACAGAAAAAATAATAAAAGAAAAACAAACAGGACAAGAGGTTAGGTGTCAGGGAATGAGTGAAGGCAGCCCTGCGGTTGCCTGTATACAACGTTGGCTGCACAGCTGCAGACTTATTGCTTGTGTTTGTGTGGTATTCCCAGTCTGTATATTTGCGCTAATATCGCTTGGTGCCTTTTCTGTGCCTGCGTAAATTCACAATACTTGTTCATTCGTCCACTTCACTCATTCATGTTTGCGGCAAGTCTCTGTCCCGCTCGTTTATTTTGACGTGCCCTCTCCTTATTTACTTCAATCGTGCGGTGGAAAAGACTATGGACGTGCATGTGAGCAAACGATCTATCACTAGGCGTCTGGACAATGTCCACTTCCAATCATGCTGACAAATTCCGCCATTTTGTTGATATGATTGGCTTAGAGGGCCACTGCGTTTTTTTTTCTGATTCGTCGAACGTGCATCCACTACATAACGGTACAATATGTTGCTATTTCACAGTGGCCACCATAGCAAACTTTGTCCCTCTTCAAATTTTCGTTAATTACTTTGTTGTAAGGTGGAGTCTCGGGTGCTCCGTCCCGCAAGGATTCTTCTTTTTTTTTTCAAAATTGGTTTTTACTGGACATATGACACACAAAAAACATTAAACTATATGTTTGCCATCAGTAAAGTTGTCACCATCTGTGCATATTTTTACCATATGCCTCCAGAAAGCATGGCACACTGTCGAAAAATACACACGCTCTTTGCGCTTAATATCACGCTAGAAAGCGGTGAAGCTCTGGTGCTTTTTCTGAAGTGCCTGAGTGCCGAGAGCCCTTCAGGTTGACGTGATACGCCCCACTCACTTTGTTTTCTTCTGTTTATCATTATTTGATTCTCGACGCGCTTGCAGTAACTACAGTGGGTGCAAGGCATTGAACGAAGATCCGAAGTCATGTGTCATGTTCAGCGACGTTCCACAGCAGGTGAAACGTGCGCGTGGGCTATCTATACTGCAAACCGGCTACGGTGACACCAAGGGGTTTCTGCAGTATATGAGTGCATATGCTCTTTCACTCTCTCTATGTAGAGGGGTGCGGCTAATACAAAAAACAAATGGACGAATGCCTCCCTGTTTAGAATTTTATTCGCTCTCCCTATAATGCAAACATTTATTCAATTGCAGATCTAATCACTTCAAGTGATTTACTTGCCATCTATTCTTCTTTGCAACGTTCAAGCACAGTGACAGATGTTTTGACCTCTCTCGAGGTCACTTCTACTCTTTCCCTTTCGTTATTATATTTCTGTAATGTGAAATAGTCAAGTTTTATTTGAAAGCACTAACATTTTGTTTGAACTTGCAGGCTATTGGGAAAAAACAAACAAAGGCGAAGACAGGAATGTTGAGCTGTTCCTTCAAGTTTATTTGTGAACAATCCCTATCAGCTTTTCAAAAGAAATCATTTTTAGGTTAATCTACGAGAAGAAAGGCAAAAAAATGGTTTGATAGGATTATTGCTTTAATGATTTGATAGTGCTCTACTAACAACGCTTGATTGATATATGGGGTTTATCATCCCAAAACCACCTTATGATATTCAAAAACGCCGTAGTGCAGGGCTCTGGAAATTTCGACCACCTGGGGTTCTTTAACGTGCGACCAATTCTGAGCACACAGGCCTAGAGCATTTTCGTCTCCACCGAAAATGCAGCCACCACAGCCGGAATGTTATGCCGCGACCTGCGGGTCACCAGCCCACTACCTCAGCCACTATATCTACGAATAACGTTGTGGCGTACGAAGCACTAGCAGGGATACGCGAGGATATTCTAAAGAAAAGCAATAACATATGAAGAAAGCATGCCGGTAGACTGCTGCAGACTTGGTGAAAAATGAGGAAGCAGAAACAGAGTTTAAAGGAACTGAAGCCTCCTGTGCCTTGTACTTTTGTTCGCCTATGTCTTAACTGCCATAGCTGCAATGCCGGCACTAGTGATCAAAGGAAGACACTAGTGGTTAAAATTTGGTTCTAGTTTTTGTGCAGTTACTATTCATTTTTGTTTTCAGTTTGATCAAGAAAAACTGGGTAAGTGTATGTGCCTTCATTAAAGGAATGTTCTGAAACCTTTGTTTTCTGCCCATAGTGTAAAGAAACTTTTTCCAAACACAACAGTGCAAGGGCCAGACAAACATACTCAAACAAAAGAAGCTGTGACTATCAACCTCCAAGTGGTTAACCAAGACGTGATTGATAGTGAGCCCTTGTTTTGTCTCAGTCTGTTTCTCCCTTCCTTGCACTGATATCCATTTTTTATAGTATGCACAGACCACGCTAAGCTAATGCGTTAGTGCAGTCTTGAAAGTGCCGGTCAAACTAGGGAAATCGTTTAGTCCTTTGGGAGTGGATTGCGCGGTGGGAATCACGCAACTTCGTCGTCTTATCTTACGTATTGTCCGTATTCATTGCCTTTTTAGCCATAGTTGAAACATAGGGCGTTTTGAATGAGACCAAGAAACGCAAACACACGTGGAGGTTCACAGGGAGACGAGGGGGGGGGGGGGTACTTGCAGGAATGGAGGTGAGTGAAGCACCGAAGCACTTTCCGCCACTGTCGCCGCTTTTACTCAGCCTGAGGCCTAATTCCTCTTTCATGAATGTTTAAATCTCCCGACGGACGCATCATGGAGCAATAATAAGTGAACCATTCCGCAATTTTTATTACGAGCCCACGTACACATATCTCAAGTCTTCGCGGTCGAACGAGTCCTCTTGAGAAAGAAAAAAAAGCTGTACAAATTTTTCCCCATGGGAGCCCAACATACCCGTCACAACACTATATTACTTCTACACAGCAAAAGAGAAGCTTCGTCCGATATATCACCGGACCTGGCTCATCACGGCAAGCACCAATCGAAGCACCTGCCTTAGAGGTATATGTGCTTCCCAGGAGCCCAAGCGTCGTTAAATAAATGAGTTTCAATATTCGTTCTTTACTTAGTCGCTTAGATTTCTTGCACACGTATTGGAAGGGCCCCAAGGCCACCGATTAAGCGTTATAATTCACCCGTCTTATTTTTCCGCAAGGAAGGGTGCTCCATCGAAAATTCCTGCCCGAGAGGTGTCTCGGTAAGCCGCAATAAGGCGCCATATATAGCATGCACCCAGGGGGCAGTTCCCTGGTTTCAATGAAAAGTAGGGAAGGCTAGCATTACTAAAAAAAAAAATAATTGAAAGCGCGTAAGGAGATAGCAACATGCCTGAGCAATTTCGTCGAATCTTATTACCGAAGCCACGTATTTAAACTGAGCGTGCGGTCATATAAGGTATTTCTGGCTTTCCAGGTTCGTGAGGAAATATGGCAAATTAGCATATGAGCTTGAACGGCACGCATATGGGGTTTTGTCGGGAGGGTAGGGTCCATATAACAGCCGCAGACATCACGGCGAAATTGGCGTGTTGTGGGCGGCGTGATGATAACCTTCGCGTGAACCAATATGGCGACGTCTTTACAAAGCACCCGACCTAACAGAGGCGTATTCACTGCGCATTCCTGTGTCACCGGTTATCAGCTCTGAGTGGGCAGCGTGCGATAGTATTTATAGATACTTTTGAGTATGTTTATTTATGTGCAGAGATACATCTCCACATGTATTTGTTTCTCAATATAGAAATAATTTTAAGTTGTATCTATTATACCGCGACACAGTAGACATAATACGGATATCGCGGAAGTTTTTTGTCGGCAATGAACTGATCGACCTGGAAGGGAGGGAGGGGGGGGGGGACTTTCGCATTAGGACAAGCAAAGGCACGCCATTGCATGGTGATGCAGTGAGATGCGGCAAAGGTTTTCCCTTACGCACAGAATTGCACATGCGGCAAATGTGGTAACGTTCGGCCCTGTGACGGCAAATTCGTGGATGCAGTCATTCTCTACCGACAAAAGTCACAGTCTCTCAAGGCAGGTGCCGCACCTCTGTCTTTTTAGGGCGGCAGGTCACGTACCTTGTGTTCAGACCGAGCCAGCGTTGTGTAAATGATGGCCCATTAGAGAAGCTGCTGTTCTTTAATAGCTGTTAGCGCAACAACCATCTAAGCAATACCGATGTTACGTCCAGAATAATTGTGCACTTTTTCCTGATGAACTGGTGTTCGTTGGTTATTCTAGCGATGTGCTTGACTTCCAAGTTTCAGTGCGGGTGAAACACTAATCACTCTAATATCCTGCGTTTAATAAATGTCGTTGCGGAGCACCAGAACTTCCTCAATCAAATAAATATTCTAGTATATCTATTCTTGCATATGTATTTTTGTGTCTGTATTCTGGAATACTTCTTTCGTCTTTGTGCAAAAGCATTGTAGAAAACGTCGTTACATTATAGATAAATGTATCTTTGTATCTTGGTATCGATATTATGGACTTCCAGTGCCTATATCAATGTCTGTATTCTATAGAATACTTTTCTAAACACCTCTGGCTAGTCCTGCTGGTTATGTATATTTTAAGCCCAGACTTATGATCTAATTATATGGTTTAACAAGCAAGCCTATGGCTTGATAACAGAGATATGTAGAACAAGAGAAAGATAAATGAAGTACAGGAAGGTTAACTTGAGGAGCTGAAGCATGACATCTCTAAACAGCATAGCTTGCTGTTTGTTTTAGTTTTAAGCTTTTACAATGTTGAATCGCCGTCGACAGTGTCAAACGTTGGACAGGTTCTTATTGTACTTCCTTCCTGAATATTATGCCTCCAACACGTAAGGATTTTGTGCCTGCAAAAAAAGAATTTCGTGCTCCGACGAAACCGGGGGCCATAAAGAACAGCGTGGACCGAAAGTATGGCCGTCAGGAGACGTTTGGGTCTTCGGCGTGCATAGCGATGGCGCGTTACAGCGTTTGTAGAAGGTGGCGAAATGGTTCTTGGCTCCTTTCTTTACAAGTTTTTTTCTTACCTTCTATTCACTTCAAAGAAGCGTTGATGGGGGCGCTGAAAGACGGTAGAGTGGGTGGCAGGGGCAGAGGAGAGAGAGAGGAAGTGTTCGAATTGAAAGGAAGTGGACTTATTTGCGGTCCATAATGAATGCGTGAAAATAGAATATCTTAAGGAATCTCCGGGAGGGCTCCCCTATACATGAGGCATCCAATCTCTTTCACCATCGCCCGTTCCTTTTCTCGCACGCCGTCCCATACCCCACGTCTGTGCAAAGCCCAAATGAAAGGCGAAACGATGGCGTCCCAAATTAGCATATCAGTTCTACTGATGGGCTTGGTTTCTCCGTTTAGCCTTTCCAACACGGAGAGTATGCTATCGGTTGAAACGGATGCACGACAGCGAAGCAGCCAGCATACCCTCTTGTATCCTCGAAGGGGCGGTATTAGCAGGTCAGCCAATGTAATTTCCTGCTTCAAGCCACGTAAACCTCTACATTTCTTGTAAGGTCTTGAGTAAAACTTCAAGTTTCGCAAATTACATTACGCAGCCATACGACACGAAAAACAACAACTTACCACGTGCTTCAGCAAATGTAGAGATCAAGATGCTTGTTTAGAACTCGGTTCCAACATCTATAGCGACAACACTTATAGAGAAAAACGTTCACTGTGTTAACATTTTCTGCCTGTACAAACGCAATAAGTACTCGCAGAATATACGTGGGAGTCCTCTTTGCGTACTACCGACTCGGCACAGCAACGCCGGATAATCTCACACGCATTGGAGGCCGCGGTGTCCCAAGAGATCCCCACTGACCTCCTCAAAGCAGCGTAACCAACCTCTGGGCCGGTCCCCTCTTTTAGTAGTAATAAAGTTTTGATCATCATCATCATTGTTGTATCCTGTTTACGTTCAGATTATGTAATTATTTTATTCCCAATAGCATGGGAATTTCTGTACATTATGCTTTTGTTCTCATTTGTATGCCACTGCTTGTGACCCATTTATTTTTAGGTAGCGGGAGCTAGTCAAGCTGTTTTAGTGCAGCTTTTACTCCCGCCATCCTTCATGTTGTACCAGACATGAAAATAAAGATTCAATTCAATTCAATTCAATTCAATCATCGCGTCAAGCCAGTTTTGTATCGGGACCTCTTTGCCACTTTACTGGTTCAATAAACCTGATCGCATTTGGTGGTAATCCCGTATATATACAGCATTCATAATCCTAGAAACACGAAAGCACGGTGGATTAGCGTGGTCACTTAGAGACGTGACTGAATCCTATAGAAGCATGCGTAAGGCATTTCCTTTTTTTACACTTTCTCCACTAAACGGGCGTAATTAATGGATAGTCAGAGGTAAATGAGGGGGGAGGCTGAGGTGCAATCAGTGCAATCTACTGCGCCTACGGTCTTCTCGCTTTTCTGATCATGTATTCCTTTTCTTCTTTTCCACGACAAGGCGCGCTTTCATTTAGAAGAAAAATACAGGAAGAAAAAGGTCTCCATCTTAAGAAAATTGTCTGGCTGCACATTATAAGGAGGAATCAGAGTAGAGTGTAAACGGAAAGTCCAAATCAATCGTGACAGTGAATAGCCACTGAGAAATAGTTTTTGAAGGAGAAAAAATTGAAAAGACGTTTTTCTTATTTTGAATTTGTTTAAAATGGCGAGGAACCGCTACCAGGAAACAATTTTTTCCCGAATCGTGCTCTTAAGGCAAGTGGACCTGTGTATGAAGCACTTGCACGCATTATTGTGCGTTTTGAAGCGTATTTCATTACTGAGCTCTCCGACGTTTGCGATCGTACATACCAAATACTCAAAAGAGACACGAGATTGATACAAAAAAGAGAAAAAAAACACGTAATAAACAACTCATCCGCAGAGGCATAAACCTCTCATTTCTTTTGTGTCCAGTTGCCAATTTCTCCCGACTGGTTCACGCGGCAGCTCTTTCAATCGAGGAAATTTTTTTCCTCCTAATTTTGCCCCACAGTTGGAGAAACAAACGCACTAACAGACTCCTGACTAATATCGCCAAAAAAACAAAAACTGTAAAACGCAAAAGGAAATTCCGCAAAAACGAGCAATAGTCGGCTAGTCATTTGTTCGACTAGGTAACACAATTGTTACCTAGTCGAACACTGTGGACACTTTTTAGCGCAGATAAATTATTACAATGTTTCAAAGATGATAAGTAGCATGCACACATTGCATGATTATCAAAAGCTTCAGAACATCTGCGCACCATTTAGTCGAGTTTTCTAGTCTGACTGCAGCGCCAGAATACATAGCCTAACGGGAAAAAAATCAACCTTGAGACGGCGTCAATGAAAATGGAAGGTGACGCTCGCGTCTCGCGCCCTGCATCTGTAGGCTGGTTGTGGCCGGGATAGATGGGGGACGCACGCACGTGTCTATTTTCTGCGTGCCCCTAACGGCGAATGTGAAAGGCTTCAAGACGGGGCAGTGTGTTTTCCTCTGGTCAATGCGCCTCCCTCTGGTCAATGTGCAGTGCCTACACGCCGAACATCGAGTCTATTGCGGCCATTCGGCATTTGGGTACGCACGTTGATGTGACATCTAGTGCTGGTCGTTGTACATAAACTGTTGGCCATAAGCAATGGCACAACATGAACTGTGTCTTTTTTTATCCTTTTCTTACGACATCTAATGATGAATAACATGCGCTTATAGATGGCCACTCTGAAGGGCCGGTTTCTACGTGGGAGGCGGCCGCTACACACTGAGAGCGTCTAAATGAAGCCAAGATCTAAATTAGGTCTTTCCTAGTACGGTATAAATGTCGTTTCATAGTCGTTTCCTCTCTCGGTTCATTTGATTACCTTTGCCATGGTGTGCACAGTCATCTAAGAACATAATGTGTGTAACAACGTTCTTGCGATGAAACTATCACACGCTTAAATCCAGAATAATAGCTGCAGGAACTATGATTTGAATATTCACATACTATAGCTCGCTTTAAATACCGAAACAAAACAAACGTAGCCACAAACAAATAAGTAATTACAACAAGATGTTTGGGGTCCTCTTTGCGTTATGACAGTGGCGTACATTATGCAGCCCGCGTGACTCATGTTCTTGTTAATGATGTGTGTATCAGCTTAGAAATAAGAAAAGTCGGCACATCCCACGTCCCTGGAAATCGACGTTATGCGAAGCATGCGGAGGGAAGGTGACATTGTTGCAATTTTTTTCATGGAGTGACGCGTCATGAAATTACGCTAAATATATGTACAAACGTTGCACGCACAGAAGTATGTTGAAGAGTTGCCGATGTTTATATAACGAGTTGTTTTCACTTGCGAAACGATGCCAACTGGAAAACGCATATTAGCAACACCAGAAACTGATATGAAGCGCTGATATTCGTGAGCATGCTGGTCTGGGACACTGCTACATGAATAAAGTTCAGCGCATGGCGACTAACCACAATCGACGTTAACCCGACGTGACGGCTGTATGAAAGGGGAACATAGGTAATGTTTATAAAATTGGGTAGGCAGAACTGCTACCACTTTTCACGTTTCACGAATATTTGCGTCTATTTGAAAAGTAGTTCTGAAACCTGGCGTAGCTCTGTGGTAAAATGTCTCATTGCTATGCAGAATTCTTGGGTTTGATTTCAGCTGGGGCCCTGAAATTTATTGTTTGTATTAGTCTGGTCGACACTGTCGATGATGTCGGGTATACCTTAACGCTCGCACGTTAAAATTGCCCATGCGTGTTCTTGTCGTTCCTCGGTAGTTATTAAGTGTCAGTCATCTGTGGCACATACCCGCATACCAGCGGCACATATCCGCTCGTGGGTATGTGCCACTGTCTGGCGGGAAGTGTTTGACGACGTACGCGGTGGGATTGTGACATTATTCTTGTCTTAGCCAGCTTGTCATATTCATCGAACCTTCTTATCCTCCCTAGGTAATTTTTGTTCACGTCCAATTAAGGGGGTGACCGCGAGAGCACCCAAACATAAGTGGCTAGATAGATAGATAGATAGATAGATAGATAGATAGATAGATAGATAGATAGATAGATAGATAGATAGATAGATAGATAGATAGATAGATAGATAGATAGATAGATAGATAGATAGATAGATAGATAGATAGATAGATAGATAGATAGATAGATAGATAGATAGATAGATACGCTCAAAGGCGCCAAAGTTTGCTGCGAAATGCTTCACATTTAAAATAAGAGGTCGCATAGCCCAATATGCCTCTTACCAAGGATAAGCCTTCGACATAAGAGGCATCGGAGGTTGTTTGCACCTCGCACGTTTCTTCAAAGCCTCTGGAATCGGCCCATCCTTGACTAACAGCGTACAAAACTTGGCTATTTGGTTTACCTTCATGATTTAAAATGCAGTGCCTAAAGACAACACACAAGACAAGGAGGACACAAGACAAACGCTGAACTAGCAATTTTACAGGAGCCCCTGTTCTGGGCGGGCAGATACCCAGTAAAGTGGCTAGAACTAGGTATCAAAAAGGGATCTTCTAAATGTAGGGAGTAAAGTTGTTTTGAAGATAACCGTAAACAACTTCTTACTAGGAGTGGTGGTAAGTGACAGTGGATGGGACTGGAATGTCAACCTCATGCGCTTTTGCACTCAAGAAAGTGCGAGGGTGTCCTCTTTGGCCTTCCCATCAGGCAGGGCGAGACGCCCAAGGCTTGTTTTATGCTGGAGCGTTAGTCCTGTCTTTTACCACAAGCAGATTTGATTGACACCGGTTCGAAATTATTTTTAGCGGCAACAGCAAGATTTTTCAGGAAACAGTGCGTCGGACATAATAACAAACGAACCTTCCTTGCCCAGCAGTAAAATCCTAAGCCACAGCCCATTTTTTAGCAATGTCTCATAACCGCGACGATGCGTGCCCAGGATGCTAGCATACGTTACCTCGAAGAGTCTCCGCACTTGCACTAGCTTCTTTTCGGCTGTTCCCAGCAGATATAACTTGAAAACATAGCAATCGCAACATAAAGCTGCAGCTATAAATAACCTTTAGGTATTCTTGATATCTTTCTAACTAACGTAACCATATTCACAGTAAGTAAGGCACATTTCTTTAAGGTATACAATGAAAAATCAAAAGCTACAGCAGAATTCACCTCGATAACTCACAACCCGCGATAAACACCGGAGTGGGCAGCTTCGCTGGTTCATAATCTGTGTGTAGTAAGTGTTTTATTTTTGAAATGACACCTAATTCGGCAGCCCAATAGGGAGCATGGCTCAGCGTCAGAGAAGGGAAAAATAAAAGGGAAGCAGAAGAAAGAAAGATAGTAGAAAGATGAAAGCATAAACGGCCGGGCTCCCATTTATTCATGAAGGAGGCCATAGGGAAAGTTAGTGTACATCAAGTTGCGGGTGCCTCACGGTAGGCGGCGATGCCAGTCGCCTCCAGGAACTCCAACGGGCTGTGGAGAGCTTGGAGGTTAGAAGGCGAAGAAAACTGGAAGAAAACGTGGGGGGGGGGGGGGGCGGCAAGGGCCTGGTGTGCTACCCCGTGGCAACCCCGCTGCTTCTCAGAAATCCCATCATGGCACAGCGGCGTGCGTGGTAATGCTCCTTTGTCAGACGCCTCGTTGCAGCAGTCGAGTTGGTCCAATGGCTCCGACGCACACGCCTCTCCCCTGTAGCCCGGCCACAAACCCTTCACTCATCCAAAAATGGAGACGCGCGCTTCGTGCTCAATTCTAGTCGACCCCGTCTCTATGGGCACAGACTTTCGACGAACCCAGCTTGGAATTTACAAAGTGTCCGTCAATTTTTAATGGATCCTCTAGTGTTTTGTTTTGCGCTAACACACTAAGAGTAAAAAAGCGAGTGCAGCTGTACTCACAACTGAAAAAAAAGTAGTCTTAAGTGTGTTCTTTGCTTGAAAAAGTGTTATTGCTCATGATGGTGGTAGACTCACAGAAAACACGACAGACTATCAACAAGATAGCTTGTTGAATGTAAAAATAACATGCATAGGTGTGGTCCGCCATCCTGTATCTAACATCGCATGATCCCTGAAAGGGCATAAAACATTAAAAATACGCCTTTATTGATGTTGGCTTATTTTGAAGAGCTGGAACTCCCCTTACATTTATTAACGAATATGATGGTTGACAGTAAAAATTGATGGCACTTTCCTGTGATCAATTGAATTTGATCAACAGGAGGCATTGAGCGGCGCCTATCATCCTAGATGTGATAACATTCCGATGAAAAATACTCAGCCACAGTTAACCACTACCTCCTAAATCATTATCTGTCACTCTCTTGATTAAGAGGTGCTGCTACCGATAGGATGAGACGCGTGGTGTAGGTGCGTCCAACTTAAAAAAAAAACATTTTATTTTTGCAGATGAATTCTTTCTTTTCGCAATTGTTCACCACAAGGAGCTGCTGTGTGTGTGGAAATTAAAATTAATCTTGAAAGTTTACGTCTAATATTGACCATTTGAATATGAGAGATACCATGGTGTTGGGGGCTAGAATTTTCGTCAATTTGGGGTTTCTTAACGGGCACCTAAAGAAAAGTACATGGTTGTCTAGCATTCTTCCTACGTCGAAACGCGGCCCCTGCGGTGGGGATTCGATCTCGCGACCTCCTTCGGGTCAACAACCAAGCATCAATCACTATAGAAACCATCGTGCGTTCTGTTCATCTCATGAGGATTACTGTGCCAGCGTTTATATGTCTTAGCACCACGAATCTGGTGCGTGCAAACCAATGGCATATAGCCGCTCAGTACCTTTAAAACAACAGTGAATGACCCTGGTCTTTGTATAGGAAAAAAAATGGCAGATCCCACGTACGGTGGGAATCGATGATATGCAAAGCACAAATGAGAAATGTTGATATGTCAGTTTAAAATCAGCCCAACGTTACGAGTTGAAGGTAAATGATGCCGCACATGACTTCCGTGTCATGATTATCATGTTTGGACGTGTCGTTTACCTTTGTCATCCATTCACGTCACGTAATACCAAATTTAGTATATGTGGAGACAGCGAAACGGCCGCGAGCACGCTATGAGCACGGTTTGTTGTCGTGTTCTTAGATGACACGTGCGACAGGATTATTATGTTTGCACCAGTCATATATTTCGACATTCATTTACGTCAAGTAACACCAAATTTGGTACATGTGGAGCTGGTAAAACGGCCACGAGCGCATCATGAAGGGCCCAATATACTCTAATGTAGCGTTGACGCGCACGCACGCTGGGCACAGTGACGCTAAGTTAGCAAAACGCAAGCTATCGAAAGTCTGACGGCAGGCATGACCAGCGTCCGTCGGCATGGCACCATGGAAACCGAAGCAAAATGCGACATGCTGTTTCGCGCATGATTCGTTACCCAGACAACACTGCGTCTCCCTCTTTTTTATTGACGGAGGGACGCCGGACGCGCTAAAACGCGCATGTGCCAAATCAACGCAGTGCGGCGCGCGCCTGCGAGTATGTGGCAGAACCGGTGCTTGGCGTGGCAACGCCGGCGTGGCGCGACGTAATGAACGCCGGCGAGCACGTGCACTGCGTCACGTCGAAATTTACTGGTGCCTTGACTGTGACATGTAGTCATGTTCTCACATGACAAGCATCTCATGTTTATCATGTTTGCACCAGTCACATACCTTCGTCATTCATGCGCGTCCCGTATTACGAAATTTGGCATATGTGAAGCTAGCGAAACCGCCGCGAGCGCATCATCAGTGTGGCATGTTGTTACATGACACGCGTGTCATGATTATCATGTTTGGATGTGTCATTTACCTATGTCGTCCGTTCGCGTCGCGTAATACCGTGTTAGGTACATGTGAAGCTAGCGAAACGGCCACGAGCGCATCATGAGCGTAGCATGTAGTCATGTTGTAACATGACAGGCATCTCATGTTTATCATGTTTGCACCAGTATCATACCTTCTCATCCATTCACCTACTGTAATACCAAATTCGGTGTATGTGGCGCTAGCGAAACGGCCGCGAGCGCATCATGAGCTTGGTACGTAGTCATGTTGTTACATGACACGCATTTCATGATTTTCATGTTGGGGTCTGTTGCTTGTGTGCGACATGCAATCATGTCATACCATACCAGTTTTGCGACATGCCATGTGAACAAAACCACCACAAGAGCTGCAGGACCATGAAATGTAAATCATGACATACATGTCATGATTTTCATGTATGCCTAGTGAAATATGTTCCTTATACAGTCATGATATGCCTTACCAAGTTTGATATCGACATCAATATCGAAGCGGTCAGGAGAGCTAAAAGCCGTGGGCCGATAGATAGATAGATAGATAGATAGATAGATAGATAGATAGATAGATAGATAGATAGATAGATATATAGATAGATAGATAGATAGATAGATAGATAGATAGATAGATAGATAGATAGATAGATAGATAGATAGATAGATAGATAGATAGATAGATAGATAGATAGATAGATACGCTCAAAGCCGCTGAAGTTCGCCAAGAAATGCTTCACATTTAAAATGATAACAAACATGATCTTGACAGATTTCGATACGCCGCGTTTCACATCGCTCCAGAAAAGAGGCGAAAGGAAGAAACCAAGAGAGGAACCTGCGGCGTTTCATCACGAAGGCGGTGCGTCGAAGGCAGTGCTTCGAATACGAAGGCGATACACACGAAGGCGGTGCCTCGAAGACGAAAGCAGACGCAGCAATGCAGTTGCAGGAAGCACAGCCGTTTCGCGAGCGATTGAATCCATGTTGGAGGAAAACACATGCCCCCGTCCCTTGGCCTCCAAGCATCGCTCACCTGACCCAAAATATTCTTCGGTCGCACCGCTTTCGGGTGATGGTAGTGTAGAATGCTTCGGGGATGTCCCATCGGTTTCTGCGCAAGATGTCGTGCCCACAGCGCTGCGCGTAAATGTGGCCGCGTGGCTGATCAGGGCTAAGCACGCGACCGAAGGACACGTCTTCCAGGCTGTCGATGGCCACGTCAGAAGAGCAACCGTTATTGCAGTGACAGACGGCGCGCGTACTATGTGATAAGTAAAGCTACCTCCAGCTAAGAAACTAACTTCTGCAGACTTAGGTGAATAGCTGCGGCGTCGATATGCATTCTTGAATGAAGTTGGCGGTGTAGATGATCAGCTTATTTCACCCAATAAAAGAGGTGACCAGTAGCAATACACTGGTTGCGCTGGCTTAGAAATTTTGTGGTTGTTCTCTCCTTACCTTCTTTCCGTGCGTCAAATTCTTTCCTACAGTGAACAGCAGCGAACCGTACGTGCTCGTTGATATATTCCTTGCCTCTTTTTTTCCTCGACTATCTACAACTACTCGTAAAACAGGTCACTTGCTTCAAGACGTCTTCTGGCAGAAACTTAGTGTTTCTCACATGTCGTTATGGCTATTACTAGTGGTGCTAACACAATCAGGTTTCAATGCACGTACATACCCTATAAGGTGGACGGACAGATGACGACCGCAGTAGCTCAGTGTATAGAGCATCGGACACGTTATTACATGGTTGCAGGTTCGGTCTCTATCGGCGGTAAGATACCTTTCATCCACTTTACTTTCTCCACATTGACATCGTAAATACTGCATATAGCATTCCCTATACATTTCTAAGCTTTCTTGTCCTTTACTTTCTGTTAATGTTATAGCTAACAAAGAACACCGAGAATTTAAAATTCCCCATGCTTTGTCTGTTTACTACGTAGCTTTTTGGACACAACGGTTGCTAAAACTGTGCAAACAAGCTGTGAATACGAAAAATATACCACCCCTGCTGTTTTGTGCGTATGAATGTTTATTATGCACGTGCCATATACGCACTTTTGCAGTTTTCTCTTCCCTGCTCGTCAAATCGACCGCTAGTACAACTGCACTCTTGGGAAAACTTGCACGTAGTGCATGCTATGGTAGACTGAATTATGGCTTGAAGACTCATCGCGTTTCTCATGTCAGAAGAATGCGAAGACGGAAGAGGTAGCTGCTCGGCACAAAAGATCAAGCGCTGGTTTTTAGCCGTGGCTATAGCTTTTAGGATACTACAGTATACTAAATAAACAGGCTCGCTCCATTGCACCACGTGCATTTTCATCCGCGGAACTTGAAATCCCCTTGTGGACTGGGCACGAGGCGGGGCCACAGGTCGTCTCGTATACAAGGCTAGAACCGTGAAGAAGCACGTTTCCTTCTGACCTCGTTTTGTTGGCCGCGAATGCACTCTATGCTCCATGAAACATAGACGTTTCAAGGGCCAAAAAAATGTGATTTAGATGTTCTAGGTGCATGACACTATTCGTTGAATTAATCTGTGCCTGGATAGTGAAAGTTTTGTCCTAGCTCTTGGTTGAGAAATGCATTACTGTCTGCACCAACTATGCTGCAAGAAAAAAGACATAAACAGCTGGTTTCAATCTGTGCATGATGCTTTAAAATGTAACATAAGGCTTTCAAAATGCAAGGCGTTTTAGTTTAACTTATGGACAAAGTATGCACAATTGGTTTAACTTCCTTAAAGAATCATTGACCAGCTTATTTTTTTATTGGGACGCTAACTTTAACAAAGTTGGTGACAACACCTTGTGATGGATCCCACATTTATTTTACAGGAACACTTCTGGTTCATTCAATATTAGTCATTTGTGCCACACTACATGAAAGCAGTCACCAATAACAGTTATTTTTATGTATACTACTATTGTGGTCATAGGTTCTGTCATTGGATGGTGTATTGATCAGGGCCTTTCGGAATTCCGCAATCGAATTCGCTTTTCATAAACCAGTGGTAAAGAGTTCAGTTTATCAATAAAAAAGGTAGTGAAATGACCCTAATGGACAACTTGGGAGCCTGACAGTGGCACTGGCACTGACTACATGTGTTTGCAAAACTTGTGATTAAGTGTGAGTCACATTTTTTCCCCTCTTCAGTCGATGTTTTCCCTCTTGAACGGCCCTCTTGAACCAATCTCTTCCCTTCACATCCAGGTGTCATATTTCTAGGCCCACGGGATAGCTCTCAGCTCTAGAATAGTAGAGTACCTGGTAATATAAGTCGTTACCCACTTTTTCTCAACACCAAGTGCAGGGTTGCTATGTGTCAAATTTTCGTCGACGCAATCTCATCAAGTGTGAGGCCCACGGGACGGCTTTATGCGCTCCCAAAGTATAGCACCAAGTAATGTAAATCTTTAACCACCTTTTCTAAGCACAAATTTTTCTATCTTACTATTTCAGTACTTGTAGAGAGAGCTTTATGATCTCCCTTAGTAGAGCACCAAGTACTCTAAATCGTTAAATATTTTTTTTTTGTTTTGAAAACACAATGTTATTTTTATAACTGGGGCAGCTTATTATTCTGCCATAGGAGTGTATAAATTGTACCCTAAATCGTCGAACATTTGTTCTAAATGCATTCTAGTTCTTTAACGCGTGCCTTGAGAAGCTTAGTTATCTCCAAGTTCGCACACATCACCCTCTCTGAACTATTCCCAATGACAACCAGCACCACCACACGCTTGTATTTAATGAATATATTCCCTGTATTGATAAAGCACAAATGTTTTTATTGCCATCGCGAAAAGTACGCTTCGAATGGTTTGCGTCGCCAAATGTACAAAGAAGAGGTTTTAAGAACGTGGTCAATCAAATAAATTACTCCTATAGGCGGCCACCTAACTGCACTCACACCCATGCTCTATACTTGTTCCCCCTTTTCCGTGTTTTTTTTCACTGCCTTCTCTAAGCTGCCACGTCTAATAAGCACTCCTTAGTGAATGTACCGGGCATATGATTTTGAAATACTTTGTGGATTTCATTATAAGCATGCATCACTGCTGCTACCGTGCTGTAATTTCTCTCAGCATCAACAATGCGATAAGTCAGTCCCGATACCTAGTGCACTTCATGGACTTTGGCACGACGTTACGATGGTAATAATAAATTTTAGAAATAATAAAGATGCCAGGTATATGGCCTTGAACTATATTATATCCATTAGGCTTGCTCATTGTGATACCAAACTCTATGCTGTACATGTCATTAGCAAATGCGATTAACTTTAACGTTAGATAATTAAAAAACTTTAATAGCAAAATTGTATCTTTCTTGGCAAAACCAAAATTAGTAATTCTTACCTACACTTCTAGCTCGTACGCTTCACATGAATCGGTCAGGCGTCACTCTAATGGTGACATGATATTGACGCCTGCAAACAGTGACAAGCTTAAAATAAGAAGTGTAGCACTATTCGTTCGTTTCAATCGCGTCCAACTAGAGCTACCCTTTGCTATGATGTTATGTTTAGGACGAACCAATAAAGAATGCAACTGTTATCCACTCGTATACCGCATCATTCTCGCCGGTCGTCGTACGATGTCATTGAAGTTTCTGATTGTTCGTCGTTTGACGTGCACCGAAGCTGCAGCATCTGAGAATGTTTTGCAACGATTTATCACGTTCCATTGTTTCTGAAGCGTAAGATAGCAATATGGCAGAAGCCTGAAAATGACGGTTACAGTCACGGTGTACATTGGTGAAAAGTAAGGACAATGTGACCTCGTGGGCTGAGCTTCGTGGGCTATACTTATCCTTAGGCTCTCACCGACTATAGTCAACTTTGGCACGCTAAACTTTAGGACGAGATGACACAAGCAGCGAACGTGATTTATTATTTCTGGACCGACGTATACGTGCGTCGACAAATCTCACATAATGGCTATATATTTTCAGCTTCGCTGGTTTACCGCTCTTACGGAGTGTTCGGGTGTCAGTTAAACACCTGGTCACGAAATATTGAGGTTCGCACTAATAACTGCTGTCGCCGAATGTCCTTGCGTTTCGCATTACAAACATGAATCCGTGAAACTTGCATAGCCCGATGCCAAGATCCTGGCTGCTCAGTTTGAAGCGAGGGTAAATATTATTTTAAATATAGTGCATTTTACACCAATTATTTACAGTTAAAAAGTAAATAACTGCATCATTACTGTACAGTTATTCATGCCATATTTCTTTATAAAACAAATTCAGTTACTAACTCGAATCACATCACGCCGGTGACATCCAGCAGTTCCCAAAAATATTTTTAAGATACTTTCGAATTCCTAACCGCCCCACGCTGAGCGTCTCTAAAACACTTTACCACCCTCACAAAAGCGAGTGTCTAAAAAGAATATTTCCATCAAAAGTAACTTATAAAAACTATATTTTGGAAGAGCTTTTCATTCATATTAGTTCAGTGTTCGTTGCCTCTTTGTTGTAACTAGCTCATATACCTAGCCTCGCCGCGGTGCTCCAGAGGATAAGGTACTCGACTGCTGACCCGTAGGTCGCGGGATTGGATCCCAGCTGCGGTGGCTGCATTTTTCGATAAAGGCGGAAATGTTGTAGGCCCGAGTGCTCAGATTTGGACCACCCAGGTGGTCAAAATTTCCGGAGCCCTCCACTACGGCGTCTCTCATAATCATATGGTGGTTTTGGAACGTTAAACCTCACGAATCAATCAATCAATTCGTAACTAAAAACGAGGTTTTCATGCTGACCGATTAACACCAGTCAACTAACGCGTCATTTTCTTCATAAATATGCGCTTACAAAACGAATTTGATGCATCCGATCTTGAAGCAGCGACGATGCATCACCGGTCACATCCACGCACGCGTTTACAGGAATGTCAACTCAGCACTTTTTCGCATGCTTATTTCGCTGTTCACACCTCTCGCATCCAATTTCATTGCGACCCACCTTTAGAGGCTGTCCGTTTTGGTACAGCACCCAGAAGAGGTTGTTTTTTTGGTATAACGAGAATCAATGGGGCTCCAGAGCGAAGGTTTATGGACTCACATTGCGGCTTTGAAACGTAGAAACCACGTTCGGACGTGTCGAATTTGCCAGGCGTGGATAAATGGTCCTCTCCAGCGCTAACCGTATACACACGTCGATGCGCACTGACTGGCCGGGTAGGCGGAGGTCGGAACAATTTTCCTATAAAGCACACTTGACACAGTAAGAACCGATGAGTCTGCGAGGCCGAGCTGTACTGTGATGTTCTGTCCGGGCAATGGTGACTGGCACGCCACAATTCATTATTGCACCATACGTGCATAGAAAGAGATAATTTTGACAGAGTGATTTATGACTCGTGAACGTGCGCATTAGAGTCGTTTGAACTGCAACAGCTGTAGTGTTTCGAATGACTAAGATGAGCTTAAGCGTGTGCAAGTTTATGGTTTATGCATATTGAAGCTCCATTATTTTTTCCGCAATAAATAAAATAATATAATTCGCTGTGGCCTTCCACACACACAGACACACACACGCGCGCGAACGTTTCAACTCTTTTGTGCACAAAACACCACGTTTGGTGGGAAAGAAAGTTATAATAAAAATGAACTCTTTTTTATAAAAGTATTTTCTCACAAGAAAATAAAAATTAGCCATTTTAGTTAAAAAACACAGCTGACCACCATGCAATAAAGTGTCTACGGCACTTTCGGTGAAAGGCCGTAAAGTAGTCCTTTTTTTTTTTTCCGCAGGAGCAGAGATGCATTGGACCCGTAGCGCACTTGGGTGGATGTGTATATATCTTGCAAAACAACTCCATTAAAATAGTAGAAAATAATAAAATATCCCCCTTCTAGGGTCCTTCTTGCATGGTGTTCACCGCATGGTGCATGCACTAAGGGCCGTGGAAAGGTGGTTGCATAATCACCATCCGATGATCACTATCATGAGCGACACGGTGCTCAGGATAGTGATTGAGTACAGCTTGTCCCTTCTAGATTCCTTGGGATTAGCAACTCGGATGATATGATGCCCGACGCTATCGACGTGATAAGGATAGTGAGTAGTACACTTAATTTAGGTCTTCATTGCGAAAGATTGCTTTGGCGGAGTAAAAGTGATCTGCAAGACAACGCGTAAGGTTGGTATCAGGAATAGCACTATCTAGGAAAACTGCGACTTCAGGAATAAATATTGAGTGGTTCTGCGCGGCAGCTAGCCCGCCAACCCTTAGAGACGAGACCGGGCCACAAAGAGACAAGTCTTTACTCGTCCAAGCTTCGGCCGCGACTGCCTGTCAGCGGCCGCTTAGCATGAGCTGCGAGGGCGCCATCGTTCATCGTTCTCTTCTTCTACGGTGGTGCATCCACAGCCACCGCTGCCATCTTTTGTATAATACCAACCTACTAAGACTGTTCATAGGGTCACTACCAACTTCAGTGACATGGTGCTCTGTACTGACTAAGTAGAACTCTTTATTTGTATATTCCTTTGCGTTAGCTACTAGTACAACATGCTGCCCTGCAGTATCAGCATAATAAGGACAGGACGTACTTTTATACATCTAAAGATCTCTCGAGTCCGGCGTCTAGCGCGCCTTGAAAACGATGACAGCTGGAAGAAAACAAACGTAACATGTCTAAGCCCGAATAAAGTAGCGCCCTCTCTGTAAGATTCAAACGTTAAAAAAAAATCTGCCATTGAAAATTTGATAGGCAGGGCTAACTGTTTGAAGGGGAAAACAATCCCGAAAAGCTGGTTGCCTGGGGTGACTAACGTGCGGAAAGAAATAAGTCTCTCTGGTCAAGTCAAAACGTATACAAATAAAATAAACTGTCCAACTAATTTTACTAGGAAGTTCTTAATGTCAAAATTAAAAACAAACCTGAAGTTTCGGGACCGATTCAGTTCTTTCTTCAATTAGTCATTTAGTCATTAGTATAGTCATTTAGACCGGCGAGATAGTTTGCAGGTTGCCCAGTTGCGCTTGCACGGCCTCTTCCTGCGACGTTTTGTCTGGACTACGGCGTAATATTCTTTCCTCTTTGAGAGGCTGGTCATCTAACTTGTTAAGCACATTATTGAGAGATTGCCCTTGTATGCTATATTCCGGCTCGTCACAGAGGACATGTCGAATCATCTCTTCATCTCCTCAGTGTACACAGCTGATGGTGACAGCCATCCCTATATGAGCAACGCATATTGGGTATCGCGTAAATGAGTAACGCACACGTAAAGGTGACGCCCAACCATAGCCTGCGCAAAGCAGGAACATCACCTCGTGGGATCCTTTCTGGAAGTTGAAGGTTTAACTTTGGATGAAAGGAGCGTAATAATGCATGCGTGAAATTCGGCTCATTCTAATGTGATATGAAACAATGGCGGGCATGCAAGCGGAACTTCATAGTAGCGTGGATCCTAGAGCGAGGTACGGATAGGTTGCGTTTTTCAGTATCTGCTGAACGCGCCGCTTGATCAGCCCGTTTATTACCAGTAATGCGACAGTGACTCGGTAGTCGTTGAAATATAACATGGTGCCCTGGCGAATACTTTGCAAAAAGTACCTTGGTTCGGCGTGCAGCGATTTGTACGAACACGAGTACAAATGCTATTGCACGTCTCATTTGCTTAGAAAGGCGAACGGACAAAAAAAGTGTTTCGGAGGCAGTAAGCCCGAGCACATGCTGGAAAAGTGGTCAGCTTGAAAAAATACAAAGAGACGAAGTTTACGCCTTACCTTTCTTGTTTAAGCATTCCGACTTCCTCTCTGTATGCAATGCTAAGTGGTTCTAAGAGAAAAAGGAAGAGAAAAGTGAGCCCCGTAACTGTCTGCTTCATCTAGCGACACTTCAACAGTAGCACACAAGAGATGGGGGTGAGCAGGGATTAAGAGGATAGGAATAAAGGTATAGAGAGAGAGAGAGAGAAAGAGATGCGCTAAGCCAGCGAGCGAAGACATATCGAGGGGATAGAAGAGATAGGAAAGATGGAAACACGGTCACAGGAGTCCGAGGACGGGGCACCAATTGCGAGAGCTCTTGTCGGCGTCAGGAGGTGGCGTAGAGCAAGTCCAGTCGGTTATAGCTACACTGTCGTCGGAGGTCGGCGTCAGGAGATGACGTAGGGCGAGCTCAGTCGGCCAGAGTTACGCTGAGGTCGGAGATCGCGAGGGCACAAACGGTCGGCACGGAATCCAACAAGCGAGGAAAGAACGCTACAATACGTCGGCATGGCGATTATCAGACAATGCAGCCCTCACGCCGATACGCCTTACGTATACGTTAACACCCGCGGACTGTGCGTACTGCGCCGCGCTGAGCCTGTATTATGGCGGCTATGCACACGGTGGCCGGGAGATGGCAGTAGTTTTGCAGAAGGCATATCAGTTCAGGCTGTCAAGGTGGATGGACGTGTTTTTTGAGCGCTCCGGATCGACTGCGCAGATAAGTGTTTTTGCATGTTTTGAGCTTGTCTCTATAATTATAAGGCATCGGTTGAAATCTTCGTAGCACTTATTTTATGGTACGGCTTTTTCGGGGGCCAGTCACCAGGTATTTATTAGTTAGTGCGGGTGTGTGTGTTTGAATTTTTTTGTTGTTGTTTTTTTTGCCACCCCGTTGGGGACGTGCGCGTACATTGAACACGCAAATTTTTGTAGTAGAGCTTGGACTTTCTTTTTTTCGTAGTGCAGGGCTCGAGTTTAGTAATTATCGAGTATAGGGACAATTGGTGTCAGAAAGGCATGGTTAAAAAGACTGTAAAGTGTTCAGGATGTGGAGTGGGTTTGAAAGTGGACCCAAGCGTAGAAGCGGATGGAGAAGAGGCTGACGCGAAGTGTAGGCAATGTGAGGTCGAGGAAAAAATGGAGAAAATGATGGTTGCCCAGAGTGAACTGCTGATGAGAATCGCCAAACTCGAGACTGCGTTGGCGACAGAGCAAGAAAAAACGAGGGCAATGGGAGAAAGACTGAAGTCCGCCGAGGAAGTGCTAGCGAAGCTGAACAAAGAAGCGACCTACCGAGAGAACAGTAGGGAACCGGCAACCAGAACGGTGGAGAAGGAAAAGCAAGCAAGCTTGGAAAAAACAGGTTTAGCCGGTTCAACTGTCGCAAGGCCCAGCTTCAGCGAGGTAGTGGTGGGGCAGGAAGGGAACAAAGCAGCCAGCGTCACAGGTGCAAGTAGCCCCCAGGTGCAGAACGCTCCAGCGGAAAAGTCACAGCATGTGATAATCGCCGGGGACTCAAATTTAAATCGATGCACAGAAGCCATCAAAGAGAGGGTAAGAGGTGACAAGAGGGTTGCAGTAGGGGCGTTCCCAGGACGCAAGCTGGAAGCAGTCATGAAGCAAGCGAGCGCAAAGCTCAAAACGACAGCTGATAGACGCAACCTCGTGATAATTTCAGGCGCTTTAAACGATGTCCTAAATGAAGATGCAGCAGGACTAGCAGCCACACTGGCGAAAGGCGTCGATGACATGCGCGCCACTTCTCCTAAGGTGCAGGTAGTGATATGCACGATACCGGAGGTACCGGTGCGTGATAGCAACCTGCAAAGAGCGGTGGTCAACGCAAACCAAGAGATATGGCGGATGAGTCGAGAGAAAGGCTTTGAGGTGGTGGAAATAAACAGAGAGGTGCATAGGTGGGGAGGTTTTCAACGAGACAGAATTCACTTCGATGGGCGGCTAGGTCATGAGGTGGGTTGGCGACTTGCAGGACGCGCAGTAGCTTTTTTGGGGGGCAAGCGAGCCTTTCGGGGTGCAGGATAGCTGGTAACGAGGAAAACAACCAGGGAGACTCTTCGACAGGTGGTATGGACAGATACGATTCCAAAGTGGCACCAATATCTAAGATACGTAGAGTCCGGGGCATAAATAGACGTAGCCACGAGCGCCGAGCCAATTCAGACATAGGGTATATTAACATGCAGGGTGGTAGGAACAGGCTGAAGTGGGAAGAGATAGAAGAACAGCTAAGGGAAGAGAGGCCGATGGTATACGGTTTTGTAGAAACACATCTCAGGGACATGGAACAACCTCCGAACAATCCGGACTACGCGTGGGAGTATTGTAATAGAACAGAAGGCAGCAGAAAGGGGGGTGGTATTGGGGCATTCATTCATAAAAGTACAGACTGGCAAAGGGTCAAGCAGGAGTGCAAGGAACATTTATGGCTAAAAGGGAAAGTGGCAGGTCAAATGACACTCCTTGGTTTCGTGTACTTGTGGACGGGAGCAAAGGCCAGAGAGGAAAACCAGGCAATGGTAGAGTGTATATCAAAGGACATTCCGGAGTTAGGAAGAGAGTGCGAGATAATTATACTAGGAGACATGAATGCGCACATAGAAGATATAGATGGGTATACCGACCCGACAGGCAAAATGATCATGGATATGTGTGAAAGGCTTGATTTGATCATTTGCAACAGTACCGAGAAGTGTGAAGGGCAAATAACATGGGAGGTAGGAAGGCTTCAGTCGACGATAGATTATGCACTGATGTCACATAGGATGTATGATAAGCTCAGGGGAATGCACATAGATGAAGGTGGCTCCAGAAGTCTGGGTAGCGATCACAAACGTATCAAGCTAAGTTTTGGAAGAGCAGTGAAAGTGGGAAGGAGACAAGATGAGCAACTACAGAAAATTTTTATCCAGAAAGGCAAATTGAAATAGCCATGAAACAAATTGAGAAAGTAATCACGGAGGATAATAAGACAGTGTGGACATACAGGAATCTAATTAGACTCTTTGAGATAGAGCTTGCTAAGACGCGTGACAAGTCACCCCGGAAAAGAGGACACAAACCCAAAAGTTGGTGGGATGAGGAAGTTAAGAGAGCCATAGCAAAACGCCAGGAAGCCTCTAGGGAACACAGACATGCTAAGCAGTGGGGTGAACCGACAGATGATGTGGAAAGAAAATGGGCAACCTTTCTAAGCTGTAGAAGGGATGCATCCCTTCTGATCAATGAAAAGATTAGAAGGAAGGGAGCTCAGTGGCTGGCAGAAGTACATAAAAAAGATAGAAAGGCAGCTGCGAAATTTTGGAACCATCTAAACTCCCTAAGAAATGAGACGAGCCTAGAGCAGAACTTTATAACTACAGCCCAAGGTGCTAGGCTAGAAGGGGACGAAGCTATTGAATATATAAGAACAAGGGTGACTGAAAAATTTCAACAAAGAAGTACTTTATGCACCACAATAGACAAAGACGAATCAAGTGGTGCAATGGCTCCATTTTCACAACAAGAGTGGGAAAGGGCTGAGAAAAGGGTTCCTAGTAGTACATCCACAGGGCCAGATGGCATTCCAATTAGGCTGATAAAAACATTAGGTCCGAAGTCTAAGCAGGCTTTGAGAGAGGCAGTGAGTACAATAATAATCGATGGTGAAGTTCCCGATGGATGGAAACTTAGCAGGATGAGCATGATCTATAAAGGAAAGGGGGACAAAGCTGACATAAACAACTACCGTCCTATAACAGTGACATCAGTGGTCTACAGGCTGGCGATGCAGATTATAAAGGAAAGACTGCAGGCGTGGATAGAGGATGAAGGGGTGCTGGGGGAACTGCAGAATGGGTTTCGGAAACACAGGAGGTTGGAAGACAATCTGTTCTCACTGACGCAGTGCATCGAAATAGCAGAAAAAGAACACAGGCCCCTGTGGCTAGCATTTTTGGATATCAAGGGAGCGTACGATAGCGTGGTTCAAGAGGAATTGTGGGGAATACTGGACACACTAGGCGTGGAACATGTAGTCACTAATCTTTCAATGGGTGTCTATAAAGGTAACAAGGTAGTTATAAAGTGGGAAAAACAGGTATCCAAGCCTGCAGAGGTAAAACGGGGGCTTAGGCAGGGGTGCCCCCTGTCACCCTTATTATTCATGATGTACCTACAAGGATTAGAGGCAAAATTAGAGGGAAGTGGTCTGGGCTTCAACCTCTCTTTAGTCAAACAAGGAAAACTTATTGATCAGGCACTACCAGCATTAATGTACGCAGATGATATAGTGCTAATGGCCAACAACAAGGAAGATTTGCAGAGATTGATGGACATCTGCGGTAATGAGGGAGATAGGTTAGATTTTAGATTCAGTAGGGAAAAATCTGCAGTCATGATTTTCAATGACAACGAAGGTAGTGAGCTTAGAATACAGAAGGTCACGCTAGAGATAACAGATAAATACAAATATCTGGGCGTATGGATAAGCAATGGGACCGAGTATCTGAGGGAACACGAAATATACGCGACGACTAAAGGTAACAGGAATGCAGCAGTCATGAAAAATAGGGCACTGGGGCACTGTGGAATTACAATAGGTATGATGTTGTGAGAGGAATATGGAAAGGGGTCATGGTTCCTGGGCTGACGTTCGGCAATACGGTCTTGTGCATGAGATCAGAAGTTCAAGCAAGATTAGAAATGAAGCAACGTGGAATAGGTAGGCTTGCTTTAGGAGCTCACGGGAATACACCAAATCAGGGAGTACAAGGTGATATGGGATGGACATCATTTGAGGGCAGGGAAGCTAGCAGCAAGATAAAATTTGAGAAGCGATTGAGAGAAATGGGGGAAGAGCGTTGGGCTAGCAAGGTTTTCAGCTACTTGTACATGAAGAATGTCGATACAAAATGGAGGAAGCGAACCAGGAAGTTGACTGGTAAATACTTAGCAAACAGCAGGTGGCCAAACCAAAAAGAACTATCGGTTAAAGAAAAAAGTGAAGGAAACGGAGACTGACATGTGGAGAATGGGCATGATTAAGAAGTCCGCACTAGAGATCTATCGAACTTTTAAGCAGGAAATTGCCAAGGAAAGGATCTATGATAATACTCGGGGTAGTTCTCTACTGTTTGAGGCCAGGACGGGAGTACTGCGAACCAAGACATATCGGGCCAAATACGAAGGGGTCGACACAGTATGCAGTGCGTGTGGAGAGGAAGAAGAAACAGCCGAACACTTGATAATGTTCTGTAAAGGGCTTCACCCTATAGTTCAGGATGATGGCGCAGAGTTTTTCAAAGCACTGGGATTTAGGGACAGCGAGGGCAAAATAGACTTTAAGCGGGTAGACTTAACTAGAAGGAGGTTATCTGATTGGTGGCTAAAGTCAAGGCACGAGTGAAAATTAAACCCTTCACTGCGAAGTACGAATCCTCAACTTCATTATTTAAAGGAAAAAAAGGATAAATGTAATGGTTAGTTCACTAAGTATTACGGCTAGGTGGCGTTAGCCGCCGCCCGATCTAAAGGGTACAGCCACATCCATCCATCCATCCATCCAGCATGTAAACCCTGCCTTGTCGTTAAAGCGGTGCGCTGGTGTAGAACAGTTGAATGAATGTACTTAAAAGCTGCAGATTGACCATCGGTCAACAACACTCCTCCTTTTCCTTGTCGCAGGTGGCTCAAATGGCATACACATTATGATCCGTTTATTATAAAGCGGGCAGGCCGGGAGCCGCGGTCATGTTGGACAGCAAATAAATTCCGTGAACGGAACTTATCCGCGCTAGACCCATCTAAAGATAGCATCTTCGATAAACAGACATCACGACACCCTCACCGTTTTGTAAAGGGTGCCCAGTCACTCTGAGGTCAAAGAGGCGAGGCTGCCTTCTTTCTCGCCTTCACTGTGTTTTTCAAAGACGATAGTCTTTCTTGGTGACCTTCGACGGAAAAATTTCGGTCTGTCTTTCTGTACATTCGTCTGTTTGTCCGCCCTAACGATACCTCAAACAGTACCGAACGGCCAACCCCATTCGCAGCGCCCACCAATATTGCTCAAGGTTTAGCGTTCATACTTGTGCGATTGTCAATTAAAAAGAAATTATTGCGCATAACTGAGGCGCCATAACAACACTTCGAAGCTTTTATGTCTGCCTTTATACTAGAAGAGGCACACAGAAGTAACTTTAAGGACTGTAGCATTTATCGCGCTGCGCTGACAGTGCAACGCGATGCTCGAAAAGGTAAGTGTTTTCAACGCTCTGCTACGACGGCACGGTGGTGGCACCTGCCCGTCGCTTTGCGTTCTGCCCCTTGTTACCTCCGAGACTGGCGCGCATCTTTCTCCGCGGGCCGAACGCCTTCGTATTCGAAGATAACTAACTGCCAGATGGCGCTTGTGTCTAACTAACGTGCCTCGATGCGCTCATTCGCCTCTGCTACACGCTCGAGGCACTTTACTGCAGCGCCTCCAGAATACCCTTCACCAATTTTCTTGCGCAGAGCATCAAATCAACGTTTTGTTCACTGTCTCCAGACGCAAGACTTTCGACTACATTTGCGGTGTAACATGCAGATTTGGAACCATTTTTTTTTAGAAATGGCATTTCCTTCTCACCACTTATTTATTTATAAGGCACGCCGACAGTGTAAGCGCTAAGCATTGATCCTATCGAAATTTGGCGTTTTTCGGCTACACGCTGTTATCTCCAGCAAATAGCGGGATCGAATCGTAAATACGGCGGCTGCATTTTCGATGGAGGCGAAAATTCTGTAGGCCCATGTGCTAGGATTGCGCCCTCTAGAGGGACCGTAAACCACTTCCAATATTTTTTTTTACAAGCATTTCTAGTAAACGGGCGCATCGTGTCAATAATGTCGTCACGATCAACGATTCTACACGTGGCAGCGCTACGAGTCACTGGCGCGCCACAAATTCCAAAAACTCCTTTCCGGGCCTTTCTGGCCTCCACGTGAGGTGCCGTGCCACATCTCTGGCGCGCCGAGCTAAATATGCCAAATATGCTTTCGAGCAAGAGCCTACGACTTCCGGTCAGTCTGCAAGCAGCTGTCCGCGCTGCTTGTTATTCATCGTGCCGTATGCGTGCGTGGAACACGTGCGGGGCACGGCGTGTTCCCGTACGGGTCCTTCACGTTGGCAATCCTTTGAAGGCATGTGCGCAACGCAGGTTTCATACCGGTACTATTACGGCAGCCACGGTTCGCCAACAAGCACGCAACTGACTGAGTCGATGATTGGAGTCACGACAACCGGAAGTAGACGACGTTTCAAGCAGCGCGTCAGCGATGACTTATGCCACGTGAGATTTGTAGGGGCGCTCGGCGAGACGGCAAAGCGGTGTAGGAGAGGCTACCACCGGAGGGAAGCGCACGAGAGAACGAAAGGTGTGGTAGTCATGGTACCGATAATCGAAAGCGTCTAACTCCACTATTACTGCGCCGTTTCGAAAAATTCTCACGCCTTCGTGTTCGTCGTACACTCGTGCGCAATTTCCATACGACAACTGAATTTCGACCTCTATGTGGTTTACGGGCCCTTAAGAACCCCAGGGGGTCTAAAATTCCGGAGCCCTTCACTACTCCGACTGTCATAGTAATATCGCAGTTTTGGGGCTTTATATCAATCAATCAATCAATCAATCAATCAATCAATCAATCAATCAATCGCTGTTGTCTCCGGCTGCACAGTTGAAGAGGTACAAAGCGAAGTTAAATCAGCTGATCGCGCACGATAATCATCCGAGATAAGGCCGAACGATTCCACTGCGGCATGGCAAAGCATGTTAGGAGGCAATGCACATCTCATATCTCACTTTTCAGTATATGCACCATTCGGGACACGATTTTCTCTTGACGTTACAGGAACACAGGATGATGACGTCACGAATTGCGCCGTAAAAACGGGAATCATCAAGAGAGAATAACGAGCGCTTTCTTTGTATAGTCAGAGCACTCTTTGAGAACCTCTGAACGCGTAGTTGTGGTTGAATATTAATATTTACCCACGTTATTTTACTTATCTTGAGATATTTTACTTACGCCTATTTGATTTTGCAGTAACCTGTGCAAAACAAATTTAACGAGCTAAACGAAACAAGAACTGAGTCGACACCCAGACTTCCGCATAAAGCTGACCTTAATTCAGTCAGCGGCCGAACGCGTTAACAAGTCAGTGGTCAGTTTCGAAAACAAGCATGGCGCACCATTTGATGAACACGAAGTTTTTTTTTTGTTTTCGTTTTATTGCGCAGAGTGCCTCTCATCGCGTCTACCTCTAATGCTTTAAATTGAAACGAACGGTGAAGCAAGCAAAAGGAAATCCAGAGACAAACTTTCCTGGCGTGGCGCTTCTCAGCATCACGCTACACGAGAGGAAGGCTTTAAGAGCTAGCAGTAGGAAAAACAAACGCAACGATGGAGAAAGAAAGAGGCGTCAGTTCAGAGGTGAAGCCTGGCCGAAACCCCGATTTCTGGATTTTGCGATTACTGCTCCGGAATCGGTGGGGACGGGAAACGAAGAGGCTTGGAAATGAGGGGGGGGGGGGGTTGAAGAGGGAGTGGAGTGGGGGCTGCCACTCTTTGCAAGACGCGGTACAGTGGTGAGATCCAAGGGTGGTGTGCGAGTTAAGAGGAATGGGTCCCACGGCCATCAGTTCCGCTCGGGCGCACACAATGCGCGATTTCCCTTTGCCGCGTCATTTCAGCCGACCTACCACTTTAGCAGCGATGCTGCTGTCGCAGCGATAGAAGAAGAGGTGCAGGCCCAAGTGGCGGCGTAAACAGCTGAGGCTCCGAAACAAGGTGCCGCTGCCTCTCTCTTTATCTCCAGGGAATCGCCTCACCTTTCTCCTCCTGTTCTTTAACGCCGGTCTAGCCAGCGCCCTCGTCGCAGCAGAGACAGGAATGACCAAGGTAAACAGTGATCGGCAGGGGCTAGCAGTAGCACAGGCAGCACGCTGCCACCCCTTCCTCAACTTCATGCTTTCCTTCACTGGCATTGCGGGAGCATCTCTTCTCTGTGCTTCTCGTGCAGTGAAATAGAAGCGTTCGGGGCCTCCAAGCAGCTTTTTAAATAAATTAAGAAGCCCGAAGGAGAATAGGATGCGCGAGAGGGACTGGCCTCGCGAACCTGATGGGAAGATTTGACTGGCATGGCACGCATACAAGGCGATCTCCTTGTCGGCGGCATCCGCTGGGCTAGCGACATTGTTCAATTCTGCTGCTTGGTGTTGCCCGTCGTGCCGTCGTTAGAGCAGGGTATACTCGCGAGAAAATCGCTCGGACCTGCTCACTGCCCCGAAAACTTACATGGTAGCCACCAGGGCAGCGTTGTGCTAAGATACTTATGAAGACTAAATAAGAAGGAAGTATTTCATGATAAGTTAACGAAAGTACATTACTGTTTCAAGTGACGTCACATTGCCTGTAAGAGCGCCGTCATAAAGATAGATGATAACACAGAAGAAAACAAATTCGGCAGATCCCATGTATCTTGGGAATCAATATAATGCGAAGCTTGCGGAAGGAAGGTGCATACGTTTGAATCTCTTATTGAGCGAGACGACATGAAGTGGTGCTGAATAATTGCACAAATGCACGCACACACATACGTTAAATATCGCATATGTTTTATATTAGTAGTTGTTTCAGTTGCGTGACGATGCCAAGTGCTCTTACTTTCCAACTTGGTGACGCACAAGAGACTGCCCGTTCTGAAGGGGAAACTCATAGCATCCATCCATTGATGCTCAAACGCTCGCGCTGTGCTTCCGTATAGCCAGTACGCACGTTGCTCCAATCCCGGCTTTGCCTTCTCCTAACTTTAGCTCCTTTCTGCCGCCACTGCACTTTCATTTTACGACGCTACTCTGTGCCAATATTCTGTGTCGCAATATCGGTCTGCATAGATATATTCTTCTGATTTGCGCTATCACATTCGGTGTATATTTTGAACCTTTCCTTGAGGCGGTGTTAAAAAAGGGAACAGTCTGCACGCCATCGAACTTGAAAAACGTGTGCTTGTGTGAACGTTCGAGTCTATTTTGTTCTTTTGTTTTTGACATTCCCCCATGACTGATTGCGCTGTTTCTTTAGTCTAAAAAGAAGGGAAAGGTCATGGTGGGAGCTGGAAGACGGGGGGGGGGGGAGGGGAAGACCAGTAGAGGCAGCTTGTGCATCTGGGCCTGGTTTGTGTGCTCTGATGCGAACATGCACTTTTTACGCCATTTCGCCCTCCACTTTGACTTCCTGATTTTATATTTGCTTAAACATTTTCTTTGTTATTTCAGAAGTTTCTGCGCACGGCATGACACGCTTGGTGCTCTTCCGAGTGACATATCTGAGAGTGCGTTTAATTTTCGCCTGGCTGCGTGTGCTTTTGAGACAAGAGCGGATTTTTTTTTCTTCCCCCGTCCTTTATGTTTTCATGACAGTCATTTCAAGTCTGACGACTATGAATCACGAAATAAAGTTAGAAATAAACACGAAAGAAATAATAAACGTGGCTATGGTGTGACGAAGGAATTGACAGCCCTGGTGCTGCTTGCTCCCGGTCGAGGTTATACATAGTATCACACCAATGCACATACACACGGAGAAAGAAGCCATCGCGGTGCTCATTTCTTTTCTTATTCTAGAGAGCACTATTCATTTGACAAGTTTGTTTGTTTCTCCAAGGAATCCCTTCATACCTTTTTCCCAGCGCTCGCATTAGCCGTCAACTTCCGCCTTTTATTACGCCTTCATATAACGAGTGATGAGCCGCGCCTTTTGTGTATTCAACTTTACTACCACACACACTTTGTTCTAGAGAGGCGCTGGAGGAATGGAACGAGAAGAGAAAGGACAAAGTGAGCGAACGAATGAATCCCGTGGAAGGACTTCCCCTAGAAACGAAAAATGAGAGAGAGAGAGAGAGAGAGAGAGAGACAGAGAGAGAGAGAGAGAGAGAGAGAGAGAGAGAGAGAGAGAGAGAGAGAGAGAGAGAGAGAGAGAGAGAGAGAGAAGGGTCGACGGAATGGGCCATTATATCGAGCCCGGCGTCACCGAATAGGCAGCGCGGTTCCACTCCTTGGTTCAACAAGAAAGGTATGCAGCGGTCTGGAAGGACAGGGGGAGAAGAAGGTGAGAAGAGGCTGGTGCTGCTACTGTTTCATCCTTCGCCTTTGGTCTTTCCCTTTTTTCCGGCGACGTCGAGGCGACACACATCGCTCCCTCTGCGATGGAGGCAGCGGCGGCTGATTGCGCGCTACTCGAACTCTCTCTGTCCTCTCTGGGGGTGACGAGGCAGAGTGGGCTTTTTCTTGCGACGTCTGCGCTTGTGGGCCATTTCCTCTTCTCGCATAGGGTGGTGGCGCCCCCCCCCCACACATACATACATGGACAGACCGACGTACATAGTCGGCGTCGTTCGGCCCCGAGTGTCATTCATGCTCCGTCTGCTCTTGGCGAGAAGCAAAGTTGGGGTGAAAAGGGAGAGGGTGAAAGTCTCATACTAGACTGTTGAATTTTTTCAATAAACATTCCGTCATAACTCAATCACAATTTGGTTTTAGATCAGCCTACTCAACCGAAAGAGCCCTATAGTTTCAAAAGGAATTGATTCTCAAAAATATTGAGGCCAAAAAGTTCACACTTGCGTATTTTTAGATACGTCGAAAGCATTCGACAAAATAAATCACAGCTCATTATTAGGAAAACTGCAGTGTTATGGAATTCGTGGTGTAGCCTTAAATCTGATCGAAAGCTACCTAACAGACAGACACCAGTGTGTATCTATAAACAGGGAAATATCGTCCGTGCAAACTGTTAAAGATGGTGTTCCCCAAGGCAGCATATTGGGTCCCCTTTTGTTCATTATATTTATAAACGATATTGTACATGTTGACCCTTCAGCCCAATACGTAGTTTACGCAGACGATACATGCTTATTTTTTTTCAGGTACGAATGTTAGTCTCCTCGTAAACACTGCAAACTCAACGTTACAAAAGATATACAGCTGGACTCTTAAAAATTCTTTACTTATAAATTGTCTCAAAACAAAAGCTGTTCTTTTTCGTGCCAAATCTCCCCTCAATGAAACCACTGAATCCTACAATATCATGTTAAATAGCAAAATAATCGAATTCTCTTCCACCGCGAAGTCTTTGGGCGTTGTTTTCCATGAACACATGAAATGGGATTATCACACGGAATTTTTATACAATAAGCTTTGCAAAGTCTTGTGCGTCTTGAGAAAATGTCAGGGTTTATTGCCAGTTTTTCAAAAACATCTGATATTTAATGCGCTCTTTACACCACATGCGAGTTACTGCAACCTAATTTGGTGTAATGGAACAAAGCAATCTATTATAATCTTATTATCTTACAAAAAAGGCGCTACGATCTGTTGCTAACCTCTCTTTTAATGCCCATACTTCACAATTATAAAATTCACTAAATAGAAAATAATCAAATTAAACCTGCTCTACGAATATTCTTTAGCAGTCTCTTTTAGGTCTGACATTATAAAAGGTCGCGGCTATGTATGTAGTTTAGCTAACTTGCAATTAAATCGTTCTACGCGCCTAAACCGACACTCTGAATATTGGCATGTGCCGAGACCACGCACTAGTTATGGCCTTCAGACATTAAGTTATTGCTTGCCGAATATACTAAATAAATTAGAAATTAATTATGAAGATGTTCGTATGCTCTCTATTATTTATATTTTAAATATGATTTCTTAATTTGTGTGTAGTATTACTTTTCGTTTGATTACTTCTTTCTTTTGATGTGTATATAGCATGTGCGTTTTTGGTTAGTATAGCTCGTTTAAATTTTTTCTTCTGATGCAAAGCATATGCATTGCTGGTTTAGACTGTCCTGTGTTTAGTTTGATTTTGCGGTTTTTATTGCCACAGTTGCCATGAGGATATGGGGCTTTGTCAAGCTGTTTTATACAACTTTTTTCCTGTGTCCAAGCCACTTTCTGTACAACTGTACGTGGTAAGTAAACTAAACTCAAACTCAATCGTCGCGTCAGGTCTCTTTCACCACTAACGGGAAAGGAAAGGAAAAGAACTGTTTCTTTTGTAGTTATAGTACAATGTGCATGTGTCTATATAGGTCCGAGATAGATAGATAGATAGATAGATAGATAGATAGATAGATAGATAGATAGATAGATAGATAGATAGATAGATAGATAGATAGATAATTAGACAGATAGATAGATAGATAGATAGATAGATAGATAGATAGATAGATAGATAGATAGATAGATAGATAGATAGATAGATAGATAGATAGATAGATAGATAGATAGATAGATATAAATAACTCGTACGGTTAGAAATACACACATATAAATACAAAAGCGACATTCACGATCTCTTGTTCGAGTGTGGACTCCTTAAAAACACCAATAGCGTGCAATATAGATAGGCCTATAGTAAGCGAAAGCTAGCAAAAGTGACTGAGAGAGAAAGAGCGAGCGAGAAGTAGAGAATAATATTCTGTCTGGAGGAGCGACAGAAAAAAAAAGAAACATCACTTAGGTAGCCTTCCACTTTCTTAGTGGCTTAAGCTGACGTAAATTAGCGGTTCTGCTCGTGCCTCGTCTATTCAAGTGGCACTGACCTGACGTCATAAAAACGAATGGAGGTACGAGCATTCGCCCTTGCAGTTATCTGATATGACACACGACGCACAAACCCACCGTGCGATGGCACCAATGCCCGTGCCAACTTAGCTCGAAGGAGAGTTTTGTTTTGTTTCACATTTCTGTCCCGAGCAGTCGGCGTTGTTCTCGATCGTTGCTGGGCATACATTGTGGGTCATTGGCCATTTTGCCTCTTGCACTCTTTGGGCAATTTGGTGGCCACCCTGCTGGTGCTCATTCAAGTTGAAATCCTGTGGGTGAACTGTTGGTCTCTCTGTATTTTTTCTCGTCTCTGAAACCCAACAATGACAAATGTTCCTGGGTCAGCATTTTTTTTTCAAGAACCTGCGCGCATCCAGAAGGTGCTCTTTTTTTTTGTGCAAGTGCATGAGCCCGCTGCCAAATATTTCGTGGCTTATCGTTTGTATTCTTAGCATCCCAGTCATTTTTAGGTGCGGGGTACAGAATAGAAACCATCGTCTTAAATTGTTTTGTACGCTTAGAATTCTTTATTCGCCTTTCTCTTCTTTGTTTAGGTGAGGCTACCTCTCCTTCTGCAAATGCTGAGAATAGAACAGCAAACAACTGAACTGTGAAAAAATTCACAAATGCTTCATTTCTTGTGTCTTCCTCTTTTATCTAGTCGTAATCCTTGTCTTTTGCTCCGTATTACTCAAGCCATGCCTGCCTCGGCCAAGCTACCCAACAGCCAGAAAAAAGTTTTAATGTTTAAACCTTGCTTCCTCGTAACATCAGTGTTCTTTGACGTTCCGCGCAGCGTCTATCTTCTTAGCCTCTTACATCGCCTTATGTTCATACATAACGTGGTTCAATACTTCGCGTGTGTATATGCACTTCTTTCCTTGGAGACATTGCCGGCTGCCAAGAGGGTTTATGTTCTGATTGATCGATGACTCTTCGCTGTTCGGTGTTTGCTTGGACAAAAAAAAAACTCGTGTGGCAGTTTCAAAGCAACATACACACACAAACGCGCACTTACATGAGGAGAGGAGAGGGGATGTGCGGAGTGCCGAAGTCGTCTCTCGGGGGCGTGGCATTGAGATCGTACGAACACAGGAAAAGATACGCCGGTGGTGACAGCTCGTCGTAGCAAGCAATATATGAGAGGGCCAAGACAGTCACCCTCACAGCGAGTGACGATGACAAAGTCGATGACGGAAAAGCGCGGAGCCGCCGAGATTGGTTCGAACGCTCGCCACAATGAAAGACGCTGTATGAGTGGATTGATACTTTAATCGACAATATGAATGACAGTATCACCGAAGCACGTCGCTGTGAGCCTTTTTTTTTCGGGGGGGGGGGGGGGGTGAAGCTTCCAATGTCACGGGTTGTGCGTTCGCGATGTCTGTAGTAGTTGTCGTAGTACTAGCTATATCCACCTCTATAGCCAGACTAGTGGAGCAGCCCGCGCGCACACTTTTCGATTGAGAAGGAAACCCGCGCAAGTTATTCATGAATGAAAAGATAGTTGTTTCTGAATGAAATAGCCTACAGAGACAAGTATTAGTGACCTAAACTTCAACAAAATTTACCTTAAATTTGATGCTTACAAAAAAACGAACTAGTATTAGAAGGACGCACTTTGCGCACTATCTGACCAGAAATGGTTGCCACGTTAAACTCGCTGGGCCTAACCTCCTTGGTTTTAGCAAGGTTTAGCGAGGCTTGGGCCGTAGTGCCATGAATAGTGAACTAGTATATAGCCATGCACTAGAGGCAATGAAAGGTGAGAAGTAGACACAAAGTGCAGGGCGTAAGAAAGGCGCGAGTGTCACCTCTCGTTTATTTTTTGGGATGTCCACTGGCTCGCGGTACTTCTATATGCTGACTGTATGATGAAAAGATGCGATATGATGGTGTTTGGCGTGTTCACTAGATGGACGGATGGATTGATGGACGGACAGACAGACAGGTGCACGGACGGACGGGCGCGTAGATGGACGAACGCATGGACGGAAGCACGGACGAACGCAGGGACGGACGCAATAATAGACGCGCAGATGGAGGGATGCAGGGATGGACGGATGGATGGACGCACAGATGGTCGCACATACAGATCTGCGAACGGACGGACGGATGGACGGATGCTTCGCCCCACTCCTTATCATGCACTCCGTCGATATGCTGTGATTTTTTAGCGCTTGCACTCTTTGTATGTACGTATGGTATAAATTTTAACGTGATTGTGTTACAGAAAGCGTTTTGCAGAAATTTCGGTGTTGGAACCAACGCTACATTTTCTGCGAAAGGAGCTCTTCGAGGCTATCACGTAGAAAATATGCGTTGGATGGAACTTCGTTTATGCCATTCGTTTCTTTTCACGAACACAAAAGCGTGTTTCACTGTAGGTCGTTTAAGTACTGCAGTAAAATAGCTTTGCAGAAGACTCGACTAGTGCGTGACGCTTCTACTTTCCATCTATTTATTATTCATAGTCATACTTACGAAACTAAGTTTAGTTTGTGGATTAAATAGTTCGGGGTCATCGCAAGTCAGTGCCACTATGCAGATGAAAGTTTCGTGCATGTCCACCTTTGGTGAGAACAAAGCAGTTGAAAGTAACGCGGTTTTTTTTCTCAGGTTTGCCATCAGCACCTCCTGAGCAATTTCCTCAAAGTTTGCACCGTTTCTGCCCATATCAGTGTATAAATACGCAAAGTAACAATTGAAATGATACAAAATTCCTCTAGTCGTATAATTATCGTTGCAAGAGATTTTATGTGAATCATACAAAGGGAAAGCGACGGTGGTGTAATATTTAATAAATGAAACAATACAAAACGACGTTAAAGATACGTGCGAATGATTCACACAGAGACATGTAAGTTGAACAGTCGCATATGTTTTATGTAACTAGTTTTTTTACTGTTGTCAACAGATACCAAGAAAAAAATAGGTATTACCAACATCAGAAGCGGTAAGCTGGCATGTAGGTAGCGCTTGTGCTTGCGAGGATGGTAGCTCTGCCTAGTGCTACGTAAATCAACTTCAGTGGTTGGCGCTTAAGTATACCACTTACATTAACACGATAAGAAGCCTTTATAATAGGTGTGCATATGTAATATATGAACTCACAATGGCAGAACTGCAACCACTGCCGACGTTCCAGGAACATTACGCCTGCATAGCGTCTCTTTCCAAAGCAGTATCGAGACCTGGCATGGAGAACCTCGAACGTAACAGCCCTCTTTAAAAAATGGCCCCGCATCTGCATGTTTCTGCAAATGTCGTCGAAAGAAGATAGTCTCGCGTGTGGAGAGAGTGAACAAGACATTTATTTGATGTTCTGCGCAAGAATATCGGTGAGTGGTATTCTATACGCGCTGCGTAAGAGTGCCTCGAGCGTGCAGCGGAGGCGAACGAGCGGATCAAGTCACGTCACACGTGAGACATGAACGCCATCTGGCAGTTTTTTTAGAAAACAAAGCGCATGACTATGATACGGGTGTGCGTGCCCATCTCAGAGGTGATAAGGTGTAAAACGCACGGCGACGGGTAGGTGCCAGCACCATCTCGACTTAGCAAAGCGTTGGAAACGGTCCCTGTTCTGTGCAAGCATTGCATGATCAGCGCAGCGTGATAAGCGCTATGGTTCTTAAAAGTACTAATAAATGCCTTTTGTAGTAAAAGAAGCATATGCAGAATAAATACGTGTGGTTATGGTGTCACAGACTTGCGAAATAATTGCTTTTTGTTTGACAATTGCACAAGCATGAACGCTCAATCTTGAGCAACATTGGTGAGTGCTGCGGATGGGGTCGGCCATTTCAAGTACCCGGTGCCGTTAAGAGTGGACATATTGACCAATGTACAGACAGACAGACAGACAGACAGACAGACAGACAGACAGACAGACAGACAGACAGACAGACAGACAGACCAAAATTTTTGCATCGAAGGTCCCCAAGAAAGACTATCGTCTTTAAAACAAGAAAATCCCAGAATGCCCACGAAGTCGATGATGACCAAATGGGCAAAGCTCAGAGAGATCATTACCTCCCGTACATTGCCTACTTAATCATGCAAATACGCAGCAACACGTGTGTACAGTACATACAAAGTTGTTTAATAATCACAAGTGCATGTGGTGCTGAGATATTCATATGGGCATCTTTATCAATATCCATGTGGGTATCCACATAAACATGAATATACATATGCATATGAATATTTGTATGGCTATTTATATGGGTCTGGATATCCATAAAGATAAACATAAGGATAGCTATATGTGTACGGATATTCATGGCATGTCACGCTGACGCACAGGGTACATGGCTAGACCCTAAGGAGCTTCACACCTAAAAAGGACGCTTTTGTTTCCGCATAATATCAGTCTTGGCGTTGCGCACTTACCTCCACCTGCCGCAGACGCCTTGAAGTGAGAACCAGGATGCACCATGCATAATCCCATGACAGTCGATTGGTACATTTTTTTTTCACCTCACGCGGTCACCCATCCGCCCTCTTTTGTATGATGCGTCACTTGTATGCACCTGTTTCAATGTCGTGTAACGTTTACAGAAGTAACGCCGTTCCCTCTGTCATTCCTTCGTAAACCTGATACGTTACTGTTACTGTTAATGTTTCACTGAACCTGAATTGAACGGCAGTGTTCCTCCAGTCCTCTCAAAGGAAACTAGTTACTGGAATGCCGTTCGGTACAACAGTGGGAAGAGGATCAATGCATCGACTGAAAAAAAAAGATATGGCTTTGGCTTTTTAGCTGTCTCAGGCGAATGCATGATCGATCATGCGAGTTTTTTACGATGTTATTTTAAGAACCAACGCCTCTTGAAAGGTTAAGGTTAAGGATGTTGTAGGTAGCCGATGCAAGGCAATTATGCAATCGCCTTGCATAATTTGCGGGCGATTGCCCCGCCCGGTTTCCTCTTTGCTAAATGAAGCTGTGTCCTTTGTTTGTTTTTTAAGTAATCTCGAGCAGGCTCTTAAAATAAAAATCGTTCATAGCGCGACGTAAGCCTGCATAAGCGGCCTTTATGCTATTCCACTTGCAGCACTGTGCCGGTACTCTATCTCGCTGAACTATACACCAAACAAAATTGTCACTTATCACCAGTCACATGCGAGGTCTGTAGCAATCAAAAACTTCAAGAGAAGTCACGACACTTGTTTCCTGAAGATCGAGGAACGCCAACGCCTCTTTACTTTCTTTGATTGCTAGGGCAAACGAACACTTCTCAACGCCAGCTGTCGGTCCACCTTAGTTCAGGGAGTAGTGGTGATTCGACGCCACTTGTAAGGAAGGGTTGCTTGGGTCATCCGTACTTCCGAGCTTTATCCCCATGTGACAGCTCTTGATGTCAGCGCATGGATGGTGTCACTGTGACAGTTCCCCATTGGTTGCCAGAACAGCACCACGGACGGCGACATGCTATCTCAAAACACCGTATATTTCACAGAGCCAATGGGAGTGCCAGAATCGTGAACAAGAGGAATGTAGGACGCTGCCCTATGATTCTGCACACAACGGAACAAAAACTCATATGATTTTCGTCATGAGGCACTTCATTATGGTTCATATCCCTCGTGACAGCAAAGCACAGAAGAAAGCTAGGCTATTGGCGAGAGCGAAAGAGCGTAACATGAGAAGGGTTACTGGCTGGATAGGGTGCATCTGACTGGCATTTAAAAAATAGAGGAGGAGCTAGAAGAACCAAGCCTATATTATGATTCATGATATTCTCGAGTGATTCTTTAATTAAGACTAAACCACCAGACTTTACGAGGAAAGATGGAGTGATATCGTTGCAAGGAAAGAAGGAGCAGAAGGGAACGGAAAAGCAGGTATGTTTACTAGTTTAGAAGAACTGGTAGGCTCCCCTACACTGGGAAAAGGCGTGGAGAACTATTGACAGTGGAGAAAGCGACCGAGAAGAGAGCACGCATGAAGTCACACATCACAGACATCACAACATCATAAATCTATTATCACCGGTGCAAGTCTGTGTGTTTCAAGAATTTCAGCACCACCTTTGTTGCCTTCAGACGCAAAGATCTCTGAGGTCAGCATTTCAGAAGGGTTTCTGTCGTCATCGGTCTCTGATGTATGCGAGCTAGAGTGGCTAGTAGAGATGTACTCTGCGCATTGTAGTGAGACTTTCTTGTAAAATATTGAAGGAAATTGCACGCTACTTTGACTTTTTTTATTTTCATCACAAAGGGGCCAGAGAATTGACCATTACTGTAAAGAACGAGGACCCGTGGTCGTGGCTCTGAATGACGACGTTTACTCGATCAGGGCTAGCTCCGCCCTCCTACTTCGTCGTTCTCTTCCTCTCGTTGCCGTAACTACCAAGACTACTCCCCGCTATTCTATTTTCAACAATTACTATCCCTCTACCAGGAACTTGAAGGCTGGATTCCCAATAGTGCTTCCCCTAAATATCGTTGTGGTTTTTTCCTATTATCGCACAACACCCTATTATTCCCGTAGTGTTTTGTTAGGTGTGTAATTGATTTTTTTGTTGTTGGCACCCATAAGATGATTCTCATTAGAACGGGAAGGCTTATCAGTACAAAGTAAAATACAGTCCTCAGGTCACGGGAACAAGCAGGAAGACTGAAACCAAATAATTTACGAACAAGCGAACGTGGCTTTTGCTTGCTGTTCGTAGCTTTTCGCACGACGTCACAGCTATGAAATGCCACCAACTCATGCAAACCTGTATTTTACCCCACCCTCCTTTTTAAAGGTTAAACCTCACGCAAACATAAACCTCGTGAGCATGTTTGTGCACGCTAATGTACGTGACGACGCTTTCGTACTCACAAAGTGACTTGAACTTTTTGTTCAGGTGCATATCGTGGTTTTGGGACGTTAAACCCCACAAATCAATCAATCAATCTTTGTTCAGATCATTGATGCAACAGCGCACAACAGCTCAGCAGTATAACGCAGACCATAGGTGCCAGTGGAAAACAGAGCAACAGATGACATTTCGCTCTCCGGCTACTAAGCCGAAGCCACTGCTGCATCAAATTTGCCTGAGCGTCACTTTCCCTCTATGCTAATGCGCACTTTATCGGCCATGCGGACAGCCTGAGCTATGACCACTGGCAAGTTGATCAGACTGATACACCAGGGTGAAGTAATTTAATTGCTCGTACTCGCGTCTGTCCGTCCATGCCCTGGAATGGTGCCAGCTGTGGCTTCTCCCCTTAAACTTTCTTCGTATTAACATGATTGTCAAGAGAATGTAAAAAAAGAAAGAAAAATAGTAAACAGAAAAGACATGAAACATTCAGTCGAATGACATTATGCTTTCGCCGAACACAATTTGGAATTTACAAAGTGTCCTTCGATTTTGCGCGATTGCCCAGTGTACAAACGTGTATTAGCGGAGGACACTAGCTTCCATGCTGGCAGTCATCAGTTTCAAAACTCTCAGTGAAACTTTCGTATGATCTGCCCTGTCCGAGCAGACAGCCTTCGTAATCGCTACAAGAGATTTGTAGACTTTCTGAAGACTACTGCGCTGAACACCTAACTCCGAGGAAACCCTTTCGTTACGAGCTTATTGCCCCTACGTATCAGCTCTTCCTGTCGCAGTCATCTTCGTAATTTATATTACCCTTCTCCTTTTCTTATGTACAAAGTAGTCGGCTAGAGCTCACGAACTCTTGGCCTTATCCTAATACGTTATCTCTCTCCCTCTTTCTGTGCACTCAAGATGTTACGAAATGCGCCAGCACTCTTTCCTGGCGCATTTGCTGCGCCCTTCTGGATGCGCCAGCATCCAGAGGGACGTAGAGGTCTACTACATCTGCTTTCGGATATACCAACGTCGACAGATTGGCCCTTTCTTTTTTAGATAGAAGGCTTCAACGAGAGTAACCATCTGCAGGCTAGGATCGGAGACAGGCGAGGGGACACGAACGCAAGACACGTCGGGAACTAGACTGAGTCCCTTCAAACGCGACAGTTGGATCACGTTCGCACGATGTACTGTGGGCCGCAACGAAGAGACAACCGCCACCATGCATATATATATATATATATATATATATACATATATATATATATATATATAGAAATTGGCTTGAGCGGACAAACGTGCGAAAACTTTTATTGCTCCTACGTTTCGGCCGGGGTCCGGCCTTCGTCAGGGAATACATTGCAAATGTCAACGTGCTGCTTATATACATTGGGGGCCCCCAACACGTGTCTATTTAATATCAAATGTCACATATATGACAGTGGCACACAAATCAACATGGGAAAGAGCACGATGTGATAATGACAAGACTATATCACGAAATGATAACATACGGTGAAGTCTGCGCAGCAAAAAAAGGGCGTTTTTCACAGTCACGGAAAGGATCAACATAACAAGGGTGATAATGTACCACGAATGCATTTAACAATATTGCGTTAAAACAACTCGATGAACTAACAAGAAACATAGGTAAACAACCAGCAACAATGCGCTAAAAGAATTAACAAAAAACAGATGTAAAGCAACGAGAACAGCAATATGTGGCGATGGTGATTTAAAAAAAAAAACTTTGGTAAAAGTGAGATACATGGCATTCATGAGAACGAAATATAACAGAATTGTATGTAACAGGCTGAAAACTGATGAAAGCTGCAGACATGTGATAGGGAATTTAGCCTTGTCCGTGACATAGTGATCCCGTTGCTGAACGTGCGCCCAGGAACGTGAGCTTTCCTGCGCTTTCGTTAATGCCGAATGACAGTGCTTTAAATTTGTAGATGAGAAATGATTCGCGTGCTTCCCGTTCGTGGTGAGACTTAAAACCAGATTCTAATATGGTTGCTGTTAGGTTATCGAGTGAATGTCCTGTCGCATTCAGGTGCTTAGATAGGGGTAGGTTAGGAAAAGTTGTGACATGCGCCTTGTGGTTATTAAACCGCAGTCTGAATGGTGTCGCTGTGTGGCCTAAGTACTGAAGCTTACAGACTGAGCACTCAAGTAGGTACACACAGTTACTTGTATCGCAATCGTAATCACCATTAATTTTCATTGTGAAATTCGACGCCGAACTGTGGGCTGAAATAGAGGTGGTCATGTGTACGCAAACCTTGCAACGTGGTTTGCCACAAGGGTGGCAACCTGAATAGGCAGGATGAGTTAGTACAGATGAAGTCAGCATATTGTGCAAGTTTCTCGACCGGCGATAGACTACACGTGGCGATTCCGAAAATATGTTTTTGAGACGGTCGCTCTGCATAAGAATGTTGTGGTGCCTTCGTAGAATGTGGTTAACGTTTGGTGCTGATGCGGAATACGTTAATATGAGGTTTGTAGGTGGTCGCTGTTGAGCAGGCTTGTTGGAGTGGAGGAGCACGCTCCTGTCCACTTCATTAGCACGTTTAATGGCATCGTCAATTATCTGAGGCGGGTACTTTTGTCTTCTTAGTGCATCACTGAGCTTGTCACAATTATCCCGGAAGTCAGATTGTGCGGAGCACAACCTTTTAAAACGGAGCGCCTGGCTGTATGGTATGCTTGTCTTGTTGTGTCTTACGTGGCTACTTTCAAAATGAAGGTAGCGGTGTCTATCAGTCGACTTTCTGTAAAGCTTTGTCGTTAGTTTTTCACCTGATATGCATACCGTGACGTCCAGAAAGTTTATGTTTGATGCTGAGTAGGCGAGCGAGAAGGAGATTGATGAATGAAAATTGTTAAAGCTTTCCACAAAAGACAAAAGTTCAGTTTCCCCGTGATGCCATATCAATAAGATATCGTCAATAAAGCGCTTATAGTATAACGGTTTTAGGGCGCACGTGGCAAGAAACCTGTCCTCCAATGTGCCCATGAATATATTGGCGTAATTCGGTCCTATCTTCGTGCCCATCGAGGTGCCACTCGTCTGTACATAGTGAGTTTGATTAAATTCGAAGTTATTTAGTTGCAGAATTAGTTTTAAAAGAGAGGCTAGAGTTGAGCTGTCAATAGGTTTGTCTAGCGAAGATTCGTCATATGCACGTATTACGGACTGAATGCCGTCGTCATGCGGGATATTCGTGTATAGAGAAGCTACGTCTAGAGTGACTAGTAGCGCTTTGTCGGGGACGTCAAGATCAGCAATGTCACTCAAGAAATGGTTAGTGTCTCGAAGATACGAGGGAAAGGAGGCGGGAATTACTCTGATAAGAGCGTCAATGTAGCCGGAAAGAGGTTCAGTAACCGTACCAATAGCCGAAACTATTGGACGACAGGGGTTATTTGGTTTGTGCACCTTCGGTAATAAATAAAACCTTCCTGCAACAGGACTAAGCGGTATTAGTGATTCCATCGTCTTTTTACTGATGCACCCTTTTTGTAAAAGTTCCCCAAGGGCCTCGGCAATAATACGTTTGAAGTCCTCAGTTGGGTCGTGACTGAGCTGCCTATAGTATGCAGTGTCACCTAACTGTCTCAATGCTTCAGTGATATAGTCGGAGGTATTCATTACCACTACTGCACCGCCTTTGTCAGCGGGCTTGATAACAATGTCTGAACGGTTCTGCAATGTCCTAATGGCTTTCCTTTCATTTGAAGTCAAGTTGTGTTTGAAAGAATTTTTCTGGTTATATGCTTCAAGAATATCGTGTTGGACAGCTGAAATGTACATATCAAGGCACTTGTCACGTTGTACCGGTGGTGTCCAATGTTTACTGGATGACACGCTGTTGGATGAGGATCGTTCATGAAAAAATTCACGTAGTCTCATGTTCCGCGCGAAGTCGTCAAGGTCCTTTACGAGCTGAAATTCATTGTACCTGCCAGTTGCCGGACAGAAGTTGAGACCACGAGAAAGAAGAGACATTTCAGGGTTTGTAAGTTTGATGTTCGAAATATTGATAATGTTAGTAAACTGGTTCTCATTATCAATAGCCTGACCGGATATATTTGAAGCGCCGGTGGACGAGAGTGCTGGTAGCGGTGAAGGTAGAACGTTATCGCGAACCATCTTTGCAGATTTCCTTGCTTGGATTTCTAATCGCTTCCTTTGTTCGTAATCTTGAAGCAAAATGCGTTCGTCGGAACTAATTGAATGGGCGCTTCGTAACTGTCGTTCTTGGTTGCTTAAGTTCTTTGCCAATGAGCTGTAGTGTTTGATTACAATGCGGGTAAGGTCCAAAGACGCTTTCCCCAGCGTGTCATCCCAACGTTCTAAATTATGGCTAGACATTTCTGATGTAGCTGGTTTGAAGGAAAGCTGAAGGCCTTTTGGTACTTTTTGGGAAGCCACGTAGGATGACAATGCAAACTCATGCATTTCACATCGAACACGTTTTTCAATAACTTTCCTAATCTTTAGGAAATTACTGGAGTGTACAGTTACACTGGTGGGGGCATTTGCGAGTCAATCACGGGAAGTATTCACCGTTGTAGAGCGATTAGCACTTCTCAAAGAATATGGATGGTAACATGAAGAATCAATTTCAGACCTTTTAGTTGCGTTGCGGGGGTGCCTCTGTGGTTGAGGTGGCAAACTGGCTTCGGTAGAAGGTCTTTGTGGACTCGTTGTGCTGGCGAAAGCCTGGCTAGTGCGTTGATGTGACGGAGGTAGCAAGCGAGTCGAATCCCGCTTGGACGGCTGGGTGGTTGCGTGGTCGCCCCAGGAAGATGGCGACGAATTAAAGAGATGTCGAAAAGACAGGTGCTTGATGTGACTGGCTATTACTGCAACTCCTTCAAAACTAGGGTGAAGGCCGTCGGCTGCAAAGACGCGATTTGACGGAAACCATTCCAAGGCATGGTCGAGGAAATACACTTGTCTAGAGCGTCGACAAAACATACGCAAGCGGCTGTTAAAGTCGCACGCCTCACGGTTGCAGTGTCGGACCAAAGCTTCGTTGTTGCCACCACGGCGGCGGTTTAGGCTCCTAGGAAGGATCAGACTGGCGTATATACGATGAATGTTGGCCCTTTCGCTGAAAACAACATCTAGAAGGTGCTTGTACTTTGAGAAGGTCACACGTCCGCTGCTTTTCACCAAATCATTGGTGCCAATGTGGATGATCAGATGTGTTGTCGTGGGTGGAACCAACTTCAAGAGTTCCGGGACATCGTCTATACACGCACCGGGCTTGCTAATGAAGGCTGGTGTGCCTTCTTGTTGTGGGTCAAAGTGATGAAAAATATACTTCGTTTGTGAGTCGTCTATGACCGCAGTTTTCACGGCAGTCCTTGGTAACTTCACCCAAGTAGTTCTCGACGTTGTCCGTGCGGGATTCATAGTCTTTGGATATCCAGCGAGTGTCTTCTGTGAATCCAGTGATGAATAGAAATTGGCTTGAGCGGACAAACGTGCGAAAACTTTTATTGCTCCTACGTTTCGGCCGGGGTCCGGCCTTCGTCAGGGAATACATTGCAAATGTCAACGTGCTGCTTATATACATTGGGGGCCCCCAACACGTGTCTATTTAATATCAAATGTCACATATATGACAGTGGCACACAAATCAACATGGGAAAGAGCACGATGTGATAATGACAAGACTATATCACGAAATGATAACATACGGTAAAGTCTGCGCAGCAAAAAAAGGGCGTTTTTCACAGTCACGGAAAGGATCAACATAACAAGGGTGATAATGTACCACGAATGCATTTAACAATATTGCGTTAAAACAACTCGATGAACTTTGCATTTTTTAAATCACCATCGCCACATATTGCTGTTCTCGTTGCTTTACATCTGTTTTTTGTTAATTCTTTTAGCGCATTGTTGCTGGTTGTTTACCTATGTTTCTTGTTAGTTCATCGAGTTGTTTTAACGCAATATTGTTAAATGCATTCGTGGTACATTATCACCCTTGTGATGTTGATCCTTTCCGTGACTGTGAAAAACGCCCTTTTTTTGCTGCGCAGACTTCACCGTATGTTATCATTTCGTGATATAGTCTTGTCATTATCACATCGTGCTCTTTCCCATGTTGATTTGTGTGCCACTGTCATATATGTGACATTTGATATTAAATAGACACGTGTTGGGGGCCCCCAATGTATATAAGCAGCACGTTGACATTTGCAATGTATTCCTTGACGAAGGCCGGACCCCGGCCGAAACGTAGGAGCAATAAAAGTTTTCGCACGTTTGTCCGCTCAAGCCAATTTCAATTCATCACTGGATTCACAGAAGACACTCGCTGGATATATATATATATATATATATATATATATATATATATATATATATATATATATATATATATATATATATATATATATATATATATATATATACGTGTATCGTTTCGGACCTGCCGCAGGAGATGAGGCGGCGCGAGAGAGCCGTGACGAATGCGCGCCAATTTTCGGACCTTCGTTTGGCTCAAGGAGAGGAAGAAGACTCGTGTCGTCTGACACTGCGAGAGGCTGCTGTGCCTCGTGATGACCTCGGCTATTATTGACGACCGAAGCCCAAGAAAGAAGCCTCTAGCACGTTTTCCTTCGCCTTCCGACACCCTTACTTTGGTGCACCAAAACACTCACTAACACACGCACGCACATGATGGACCCATTGTTCTGACCAGGGATTAGTTTGAACACGGTGTACGTCATAGATTGCGCTTGACAGGCTTTATTGCCTTGAAGTAGGGGTGGATAACACCATGCAGGACCTCTTAAACGTTGATAACGACCACATGACACACACGGCAGTACCTTTACGTTGTGAGCAGCGATGCGGTCAAGAATTACGGCGTTGTCGTAAGCTTGAGGCGAGCTAAGCGTAGATGATTGAGCTATGCCATGGCCATTTGCAGTCTATTGGGACAAAAAGGAACAAATGTATAAGGAAACTTTTTTTTATCTTTGGGCTGATGAAGTCACGATGCTGACGTGCGAGCCCCGCCCTGATTCCATCATTTCCCGCTCCACCTTGTTTCGCGCTCTGTGCGGATGCATATTTAGGCCAGAATACTTTGCGTGGCGTGCTATAATTTAGTAACACAGCACAGCATAACACAGCAGAATAACAAGGACAAAAGAAAGGAAGTAAAAGGGCACAGAAGCCTGCTCCACGTACCTCCTTTCTTTTGTCCTGGCTATTCTGCGCTATTAATTAAGCCACAGCGCAACTTTACGAAGCCGCCAAGCTTGCCACACGTACCGTACTTTGTCACGTTTCATCAACTGAGATGTAACCGTGAGGGTGCAAACTCGATTGCGAATTCGGTAGCCTTATTTGCTCTAAAAGAGTGGATAAAAAAAGCGGAGATCGAGAGTGCTTAGTAGTTGTCTTCCCCCCTTCTCTTTTTTCTCCTAGGTTACACGAGACGACAAAGTACAATTGACAGGCAACAACTACGTGGAAGCTGTCGAGCTTATTTCTGTTTTGCACAAGCAAACCTTGGATGTTTATGAATTATTTACCTCCTCCAAAATTATATATTTTGTTTCGTAGAGCTATTAAGGGCGAATGCTCCACTTTAAAATGGCTTTTTTGTTTGTGTTTTTATTTGGTTTCTTTCAGTTTCTGATTGTCCTTAAAGCAGATGACGTCGAACCAAGTCAGAAAGAACGCACATCGCTCAGAACATCGGTGAAAATAATTTACGGCTACCTAACGCTTACATGATAAATGCTGTCTTATGAATAAGTGGCGTGTTATCTCTCCGCCCCACCCCCTCATGTATGACAGCAGGTATTAAATCAAAACAAAACAAAACAAATGCCGCTATGTTCACGAAGTGAATGATGGTGCGTTGGTGAAGCAGTGGGATCGTTTGGTGTTACTCGGTGTTACTGTAAATCATCCGTGACATTGACGCCTCAAGCATGTAGAGGAGTGCCCAGTGGTGTACAGTTATATACATTGTTTATTGGTCATAACTTGTATGTTCTCTTTAGTTGTTGATTTCGTTTTCAACTCAATAATACTGCTTTGTGGTTTCAAATCTAGCCTCAAGTTGGCAAAGACGAGGTCTGTACCCGTTACCCCGGTGGCTGTTAGTACTCTCCAATCATACAAAATGTATTGTAGAGCTTATAGAGACATCACCTACTGCACGAACCAGTTGTTGTGCGTGATCATCATCATCATCTTCATCGTCATCAGCGTCATCGTAATTGTCATGGTACTTAGCGGGTACGTTGTATGTGCCACTCCGAGATGGCAAACAGAGAATGTTTGATCTGGAACGCGCTTGTTCTTGTTCAGCGTGATCGTTATCGTCATCGAGGGACGAGGGCGTACATGGCTCGATAATAAGGAACTTCGCGCCTAAATAAGGAATTCTGATGGAATGCAGATTAGGCTTACCGACTGTGTGCCAATAGATAAAGACCCTTTATATGAAGCCGAGCTTTCTCAGTCAGCGTACACTTTCTTCAAAACCCCCGTAATTAAAAAATAGCCGCAGGAAATCGTGCCCCTTTCGAAATACGGAGGTGAACTTTCTCCGTAACGAAACTATTATAGAGTGGGCAATGTCTTAAAAAGTTGATGCTGTCACGTTGCTTGTCACACTTTCGTTGATTTGAGGTAGTCGCACTGAAGCTTACCGGAAGAAGAAGACAAAAAGAAGGACACGAGTGGAACAAGGGATGGAGGGCTAAAGAGATGGAGTGCAAGCAGGAGGAGAGGCAGCTTGCGTATGCGAGCACAATGACTCCGGCAGCCTTTTATTCTTGTCATGTCCTCCATTTCAGCGGGAGTCACGGATACTGGACGTACGACTGTGACACGAGGTGAACGAGAGGAGGAAGAGGCGGACGGAGAAACGCGACACTCGGGGATGGAGTGCCGCGCGAGCACCGCTGCTGCGCTTACGGAGGCGTGCTGGTTCGCCTTGCCCTCGGCGATATGAAGCAAGAAGAAGCCCGCCTTGGACGCTGTCTCTCCGCGGTGAGAACGGCTGCATCTGAGTCCTTGGCGGTTCCCCGCCATGCCCGGGCACCACCCTGTACTCAACAGGCTCCTTGTCATCGCAACCGTGTGCTCAGATTTGGGTGCACGTTAAAGAACCCCAGGTGGTCTAAATTTCCGGAGCCCTCCACTACGGCGTCTCTCATAATCATATAGTGGTTTTGGGACGTTAAACCCCACATATCAATCAATCAATCCTTGTCATCGCAAGCTCGCCGCTTGTCCGTGCTCGCGACGTGCTGTCATTCTCTATCAAAGCAAACCCCGAGAAAGAAGTTAAGGCCAACAACAAGGCCCAACACAAAAAACTACCTAGAATAAGAAAAAGAAGAAAGGGATATTCAAGTAGATGAAGAAAATAATATCACACGTGATGGAAACTCGAGGAAAGTGGGACAAAGTGCAAGCAGTGCCACGAGGCGCGCGTGTGGTGCTTGTGTGTGCTTTTTGAACGACCCGAGGCTTCGGCAGGAAGGGGACGCCTTCTTTAGGATGGCCCGGAGTTGCCGGGAACAAGCCTGCTACAGATGAAGGGAGCCACGGCGGGAACGAAACGCTGTCTTTTGCGAGAGCAGCTTTCAAGCAAGAAAAACTGTAGAGATGTGAGTAGAAGAAGCAGGGGTTTTGCGCGAGAAAGACGTGGGTACTACAAGCACATATATTGCGACAGAGGCGAGATGTAGGTTTAATTATCTCTAACAGTGAATCAGCAGCCAAAAAATATCGCTGAGCAGCCTCCCGCGCAAGCTCTTTGCCCACAGTGGTCGTCGTCTTCTTCAGAAGCCCTAGGCTGGTTTATCGAACTTATGCAAGATTACTTCCATCAATCGGTGGTTTGACGAAGCTACCGATTTAGAACCATGTTTGGGGATAGTGCGCGAATCGAATAGCTGTCACTGCAACAACTTCTTGCTTGTATCTTTTGATAGTGGGCAATCGAGGCATAAAAATGTCAGACGAGTGTCTATGGGCCTGTACACGTCACTGGCGTTTCCCAGTTATAGGTTGACAATTATTGCGTGTAAAGAACTGCCTCACATTGAGAAGTACAACTTTGTCACCTGTGTGCTAGGTTATAAATGTTATCTGTTTTTTGAACTGTAACGAATAAAGCGTTGCTGGCGATCTCAATATCACTTGTGTATAGTGTAAAACGTTTAGCAGGATGCTTTAGAGTGCGAGAAGGCAAAGTACCGTGATGACGGTGAGAAAGTGCTCTGGACCACTATCAAATCGTGCTTCATAGGGACAGCCTACGTCGTACTGTTGTATTGGCTAAACTTTAAATAAAAGTTGCCCCTCTTTATTTATTAAACAAGAAATATTTTCCCGTTAGTCAGCGACGTCTGTCATATTTAGAGTCACCACATGGTTAAAATGTAAAAATGTACCGCTTCTCACGCTTAGACTGAAAAATAAACACGATAACGTGTTATACTTGGGGACAATTTTCTGTGGCAATTAGGGGAAGGCTACGGAGGCAAAATGGGCATGTGCCACCACTTTAGAATATAGTGCTACGAATTCGTCCGTGTGTTCTGCGTGAAAGTAATAAAAAAATGGCAGCATATCCACGGAGTGAATCATGGATAGTGGGGTGAAGCATCCGTCCGTCCATTCGTTCTTGCTTCCGTCCATTCATGCGTGCGTCTGTGTGGCCACCCATGCGTCCATCCATCCGTGCAGCCATCCATGCGTCCGTTCATGCATCTGTCTGTGTGTCCGTTCGTCCACCTATACAACACTCCACCCTCTCGCATCTTTTCATCATATACTACGCATATAGAAGCACCGCCATCCAGCGGACATTCCAAGGACTGAACGAGAGGAGGCACACGCACACCTTCTTACGGCTTGCACTTCGTGTCTACTTCCCACCTTTAACCACCTCGAGTTCATGGTATATACTAGTTCACTGTATTCATGGCACTGTGGCCCAACGCTCGCTAAACCTTTCTAAAACCTAAGAGGTTACGCCCAGCGTATATAACGTAGCAACCTTTTTAGATGCGGAGCATCTTATACTCGCGCCTTGTAGTGCGCCGTCAGCACCGCTTCTCGAACATTCGACAGCTGACGCGCGCGCATGCGCCGTCGCGCCGTCGCCCACTCTTCCACCATCTGTGCATCCCTTCCTCCTCTACACACCGCGCGCGCTTCACTCCTCCACCATCTGTGCACCCTTCCTCCTCTACACACCGCGTTCGACATCTACAATTCTCCTGATTCTCCAGTGGACGCGCATGTGGCGTCGCGCTTCGAGAACATTCAACAGCTGACAGTGCATGCACCGTCGTGCTGTATATATACTCAAGGTCGGCGCTTGCTCGCTCAGTTGCCGCTCGTCGGTTGGTTTGTACGGCGCGTCGACGTCCAAGGTCGCGGTGAAATGAATTCCAACGAATCCACAAACACAATGATCGACGTCCCTTCGACCAGCGCCGCCCTTTCGCATACGTGTGTACGTGTTCACTCATTTAACACCCCCTCCTACAACCACGTTAACCAATTTAGCCATCGACCCAAGTAAGTCGCAATTTAACACCCCATTTCACAACCACGTTAACCAATTTAGCCATCGACCCAAGTAAGTCGCACTTTAACACCCCGTTAACCAATTATATGGTCCGCATCTTCCTCAGTGTTCCCCCGAGGGAAGCTGCGGGCAATTTTTCTTGTCTTCTGTGTGTTGTTGAAGAATAAAAAATTCGCAGCGTGCGCGTTAACTAAAAGCCGAATTCTCCTGTCTCTCATTCCCCTAAGCAGCCAATGGCATGTACATTGAGCACTATCTTTTATTGTTCAACAACACACAGAAGAAATCTTTCACCGCCACCTCCTTGGAGGTCACAATGTTACACTTGTTGCACACTACTACAACGGCTGCGAGGGACGAACGGGTGCCGTTATAAGGAGCTTTGGCGTTCCAGTCTTCAACGCGGTTAGCGTTCCGGCGGCGTTGCTGCAGGGTGTCCACTCGCGACTTAGCCAGCCAGTTTTTTTTAGGCCTGATCCCATCGTCGTCGGCCCTTGCCGGGACCAGCGAGGATGGCGTCAAGGCCTGCGGCGCTCCCCCTCAAGGAGCACTGCTTCAATTCACCGTCCCGGAGGGGACGGCATGCGTCGACGAGATCATCGATGGCCTCGAAGACGTCATGGGGAGTGAAGAGGTGCTGTTCCTGTAACACCTCGGAGCTTCGAAGTTCCTAGTTGCGGCTCGGTCGGCTGCACAAGCAACCAAGTTGATGGTAAACCAAGGATTCAAGTTACAAGGTCACAAGGTACAAGTTGAAGCAGTCGGGGCGCCAAGCGTACAAGTCAGTAAGTACCGCCTCCCGCCGTACGTGTCAGATGACGCAGTTATTTCAATTCTTCAGCCATACGGAAAAGTGAAGGGTATCACATTTGTTAATTTGCAAAGGCATCATTCAACGTACACTGCTACCCGCATCGTCCGAATCGAGATGGCCAAGCCCGCCCCTAACTTCCTATCAATTCACGGTCACCGCGGGATGCTGGAGTATCGTGGTATGCGCAGAGTATGCGAACGCTGCAGTAGAGAAGGTCATGCAGCGGCTACTTGCACAACACCCTTCTGTCAACGATGTGGCACCTTCGGTCATACATCTGAGGATTGTGTGTCCAAGTGTAAGCGCTGTAATGGGGACCACGCGACGAAAGATTGCTTCCGTCCCAAGTCATACGCAGACGCAGCGCAGAGCACCTCACAGTCACTGAAATAATTTCCGGAACTTGGAGAGAGTGCTTCAAAGAGAACAACCCAAATTGGAACCTCCAGGCACATGGAGGTTTTTCAACGCAAAACCAAGCCACGGCCACAAAAAATTCCAGATTATTGGGATGAAGACAGCGCAACCGACACAGAATTTTATGACGCCAAGACAGAAGACGCCAGTGGCGTTGATGCCGCGTCGTCATGCACAACGAGTGACAACGACGTTTCTGCGCTGACTGGGGACACCGCATCGTTGTCATCTCCCACAACGTCGTCACAGGATCCCAGCAACGCTGTGGAGACGCCGAGTGCGTCTGCTACGTCTTCATCAGAGGAACTCAAGGCCACAGAAAACGAACAATCCTCGAACGTATCACCGCTGGAGGAAGCGTCCCAAGCATCTCGGAGCGCTGGCCAACCGGGAAAATCGCTCCGACCTTCTGAGGCAACAAGTGCAAGTGACGAGCTCCATGAACGGCCACCCGTGGGCCTGGAAGGTAGCGTGAAGACGATGCCCACGAAAGAAGTAAAGACCAGGTCTGCAAGGAAACCTAACACGCCTCGCACACACACTGTACAGGCCCAAGAAGAAGCGTCCGAAAAGACATCCAGACATCGTAGGAGCCGGTCACCATCACGAAAATTATGGAGTGACAGATTTTCGCAAGCCTCACGATCGGTATCTTTGTCTCCTGAAAATGCGTGTTCTCCCGACAAGTTGTCCAGAGCGACAAACTTTCAGCGCCTCACCAAGCCTGGTAGTTCAAGCAGTGGACGTAATGTCACCACCTCCGGAACATCCAAAAAGCCCCGAGTGGATTCGCCAAACCGAGATCCATCACCTGATGCGGGTGAGGAGTCAATGTTTTTTTAATTTGTGCTGCTCACATCCATTCTTTCCGCTTCCTGTTGTCTTTACTGTTGCAATGCTTGCTTCCCAGCCATACAACCACTATGCATTTGTTGTTTCTGATGCATGCAAACTGTTTAGTATTCCATTAGTTACTGTCATTCACGATGGAACCTTCATGTGCCATTTTGTGAGCTCTATGCTGTGGTGACTATGCCCTGTTATAGTAATTGCATCATGTGAGTTACGTTGCATGTTGCGTGTACCATTTCTGTAGTTATTGGTGTTGCTTACTGGGTCCGTTCTATCTGTACGCGTGAGTAAATCTCAGCGCCAGTACTTCGATTATCATAACGTTGGCTTCATCCACTGCCTCTTGACACAGGAGAGGTCGTGCCGTCCCCTTATGCATCGCTGTTAAAAAAAAAGAGGAAAAAATCGATTGTTTCGTTTCCCCTTAAATTTATTTTATATAGATAGGCTATCTTTTATGACTTTCAATGTTCGTGGTTTCAAATATCTTGTAAAACAACAGGAGATAATGGATTCTGCAAGAGGCCAACTTTCGAACGCGGCACGACATCATGACTTTCCATACTAGATTTTCGGTTGAAGCTTTCTTCTCCTTAACGCAGACGTAGTCCCGTGGCACCGGTATCGTGTTCCTCAATCCGAGGTTCAGGCGGGGTGCGAATTGCCTCTTCGATGCAGGAGGCCGTGTTATGGCGGTGGACATGTGGATAAACGACCGGAAAATCCGATTCACCAACTTTTACGCGCCCGTGGGTAGATCTCTTGCCAGTGACTTTTTTAGAGGTGCCTGGTCATTCCTGCTAAATTCAGCACCGTGCGTGTTAGGTTTTTTCAACTGTGTTTTTGATTCAATTCGAGATGACCGAGGCCCTAGTCAAGGACAAAGCACATACCTTTCGAAAGAGTTGCAGAAAATATGTAGAGAGTTGAAACTGGTCAATGCATGGGCAACGCTTCACGGGAACACCTTTGGAGCCACGCGCGTTCAGGGTACATCTTAGAGCAGAATTGACAGAATCTATATCTCTAGCGAGCTCGTTGAAAATTTAGAGACATGCGATGTCATTTCTTTAGCACCTGGGCAACGCGAGCTCAGAGACCACATGCCAGTGCTGTTCACCTTGAAGGCCCAGCTGGGAAGGCATTGCTCCAAGTTGTGGCGAATGGATTCATCAATTTTAAATAATAAAGTTTCGGTATATAAAATGCGCATGAATATCTATGCGTCTTTGAAAGACACGCTGCAAATTACGCCGACAGCATGGGATCTCTTGAAAGCCAGACGACGTGTGATTACGCAGGAGGCCGGGAAAATGCGCCATGCACGTCTAACATGACAAATGAATGAAACATTGAGGCGTATTCAAATAGTTGAACGCGCAGGTAATCTGACCGGCGCAATTCAAGAGTACATTGGGGCCAAAAAGGCTAAATACGACCTCTTGTTGAGGGGAAGGTCCGGGGCTTTTAAATGCGCAGAGCAACTGCACCTGCCTATGGATGAACTAGGTAACTTGGCATACGCACAGTGAGTAGGTGTAAAGAAACACCAGCCCAGTATTATCGGTGCAGCACAGACAGAGTATGGGAGCATCGTCACACATATCAAATCAGTCGAGGAGGTCTTTAGGGCTCATTTTGAAAGGCTCCGCTCTGCAGATCATCGCTCCAAAGACAGCAACCAGCATAAATAAATCGCAGAATTTTGCAAAGGCTTGCCCACGCTGTGTTCTGAGGCGTCTAATATGCTCTGCGCTGAGGCGACGAAACATGATGTTCGGCAAGCCTTGAGAAAAATGTATACTACCACGGCTCCAGGCCGAGACGGAATGCTGACGGGATTTTATATAACTTTCTTCCACGTCCTAGGCGACGCACTTACTGACATGGTTAACGGGTTCATTGTTAATGGGCAAAAGCCGAGGTCTTTCAGTGAGGGCCGTGTAGTCTTGCTGCCAAAGGAAGGCATGGATCCTGACGATCCACGGTCACGGAGGCCAATTACCCTCCTTAACACGGACTACAAACTTCTAGCTACGATCTTTGGCTTGAGGCTAGAACCTTTTCTGCCCGATATATGGTCACCCACGCAAACGTGTGAAGTGCCGGGTAAGTCAATTTTTCAAACACTTACTCTGATAAGAGATTTGTTCTACTATGCCAAAGCCAAAAACGTTATCGGTGTTTTCGTGTCACTGAATCAAGCTAAAGCCTTTGACAGGGTTGAACCTTACTACCTATACTTCGTACTTAGAATGTTTGGTTTGCCTGAGCAGTACGTTCGCTGTATAAAGCTTCTATACACCAACATGACCAGCCGACTTCTCATCAACGCCGTGGAGACCGCAAGTTTTCCAGTAACAAGAGGTGTTCGCCAGGGATGCCCAATCGTACCGGTGCTCTTTGTTCTTTCCATAGATCCTCTCGTTAGGAAGGTGGCAAAGTGCCCTAATATTCAGGGCTTTCCTATGACAGGTCTGGAGTCAGTTAGCATCACCGCTTATGCGGATGACATCTCTGTGTTCGTGTGAAACCAAGCCAGTTACCGCGCTTTCTTGGAGCTGTTCGAAGAGTATGCCAGTTTATCGGGTGCTTTCCTGAATGCGGAGAAAAGCAAAGCCTTTCGTTTCGGTAGCTTCCACGGCTCTTTGCCGGGTGGTATTCAATACGTGGGTGCCCTAAAAGTCCTCGGGGTATACTTTCAAGACGGTGAGGTGGTCAAAGGAAATTGGGAGAACGCCGTGCATCGAGCCACACAGGTCTTCGCGTATTCCACTGACTTCATTTTGTCACTTGACGCCAAAGTGACGGTGGTGAAAACCAAAGCATATATATGCTTCTTATATCGGGCACATTGCACTAATACCCAAACTTTTTGCGAGCCGCCTTGCGTCATTGGTTGGAGCCTTCCTATGAGACGGGAAGACACCACAAGTTCAACAAAAGTTCCTGAAGCTCCCAAAAAGTTGTGGAGGACTCAGTCTGCCAGATGTTGCGACATTCACAAAGGCATCATCATCATCATCATCATCATCATCATCATCAGCCTGACTACGTCCGCTGCAAGACAAAGGCCTCTCCCATGTTCCGCCAGTTAACCCGGTCCTGTGCTTGCTGCTGCCAATTTATACCCGCAAACTTCTTAATCTCATCTGCCCACCCAACCTTCTGTCTCCCCCTGACCTGCTTCTCTTCTCTGGGAATCCAGTTAGTTACCCTTAATGACCAGCGGTTATCCTGTCTACGCGCTACATGCCCGGCCCATGTCCATTTCCTCTTCTTTATTTCAACTATGATATTTTTAACCTCCGTTTGTCCCCTAATCCACTTTGCTCTCTTCTTGTCTCTTAAGGTTACACCTACCATTTTTCTTTCCATTACTCGCTGCGACGTCCTCAATTTAAGCTGAACCCTCTTTGTAAGTCTCCAGGTGTCTGCTCCGTAGCTAAGTACCGGCAAGATACAGCTGTTATATACCTTTCTCTTCAGGGATAGTGGCAATCTACCTGTCATAATTTGGCAGTGCTTGCCGAATGTGCTCCACCCCATTCTTATTCTTCTAGTTACTTTAATCTCGTGGTTAGGCTCTGCGGTTATTACCTGCCCTAAGTAGACATAGTCTTATACAACTTCAAGTGCACTATTACCTATCTCGAAGCGCGGCTCCTTTCCGAGGTTGTTGTACATTACTTTCGTTTTCTGCAGATTAATTTTAAGACCAACCTTTCTGCTCTCCTTGTCTAACTCCGTAATCATTAGTTGCGATTCGTCCCCTGAGTTACTCAGCAATGCAATGTCATCGGCGAAGCGCAGGTTACTAAGGTATTCTCCATTAACTCTTATCCCTAACTATTACCATTGTAGGCTCATGAAAACCTCCTGTAAGCACGCGGTAAATAGCATTGGGGAGATTGTGCCCCCTGCCTTACACCCTTCTTGATTGGTATTCTGTTGCTTTCTTTATGAAGCACTATGGTAGCAGTTGATCTCCTGTAGATTTCTTCCAGAATGTTTATATATACATTCTGCGGCAATGGCGTAGTGGTTAGAGCATCCGCCTCGCATGCAAGAGGTCCGTGGTTCAAATCCCCGTGCCGCGCAGCTCCCAACCAGATTAAAAAAAATCCGCGTGTTGATGGAACTGCATGAAGAGGCCTGGGGTGCGGCCTCACCGGTAACTACCGCCGGGAACGCACTCCCTCACTAGAGAAGGATTGGCCACCCTGGTGCAGTATCTGGCCACTACCTCCCACATGCATACATAAATAACTTCACAAAGGCACTTGCAGCAAAAACAGTTCACAAATTGTTTCAGGACAATGACCAACCTGGCCGTAGCTTATTGCTATATTGGACCGGAACTCTTGGAGCCGCATTCACTTTGTAAAGGTACCGGGGACCTCAAGCAGAACCCACATGCATTTTATAAGGCAGCAGAGGGCCTCAAGCGTTCGGTTGACGCCGACGCCACCGAATAATACTTTGCAAAGCTCACACCCGCACGCATTAGCGAAATGTTAATCAGTCGCTCGATTACTGACGAGGAAAAAGAGATATGGAGGCCCAGCAAGTGGAAGAAATGGCGGAACAACCACGTACCAGAAAGAGAGAATTTGATTGGCTGCGGCGATGGGACGCGTTGCCCACTCGTCAGAGACTGTTAAAGTGGGGCGTCGTTCCCAATGACCACTGCCCCAACTGCGGGAAAAAAGAAACGATTTGCCACACGATGTTTGAATGTGTAGCGGCCAAAGACGTGTGGCACGTCGTGCGTCGTCAATTCGGAGTGTCAGTTCCTTTGAGCGAACAGCGCAGAAGGGGCTTATTTGAACAACTCTTACTGTACGTCACAATGTTCATCTTGTGGCGTCGCCGCTGTATGGCCGAAGCACGGCGACGACCCCAACGAGCTGCATACCCTGCGTTACAGAAGATTAGAATGATCATGGTTCGGTACCTTACCGAACAGATGGAAACTCAGGGTGAAGAAGCATTTATTGGAAGGTGGCATACGCGTTTTTTTGGAGTTCGGAACGGGAATATTGAACTTCCTTTACTGCCGTTTTAACTCGGGGGAAAAATTGCTTCTTGTCGCACGTAATATGTGAGTCTGTTCCAATTTACTGCTTTTTTGTGTTTCTTTTCTCTTTGTTTTCTTGAGTGATTCGTGATCTATGAGAATATTGTAAGTGCTGTGTGTTACATCCTGTCTATGTTCTCTTGTTTGTACACGTGCACCTCACCGTAACGTGCACGTGCACCTCACCGTGTTTGTACACGTGCACCTACGTGCACCTCACCGTAAAAATGGCGTCTTCGTCTTTAGGTGGACGAGCATCGCCTCCCGGCTGTTCCGGCGACTCGCCGAGGGAGCTTGTCTCGCATTTCTCTCACACATGGCTGTGTAAGCAGGCGTATTGAATTGTGTGCAGTGGGATTACATGAACGCGACCGTCATTCGAAATGCGAGCCGATCCAGACTACTTCGCGGAGAAGTACAAGAGCAGTAGCTTCGCCCACGTAGCCTTCCCTTCATTTCCACAGAAATTTGTCGCCGAGTATAGTTGCTCATAGAAGTATTACTAGCAATAGGATGGTATTTCCTTGAATAGCCTGCTGACGTGCACTCTCGTGAACAACACGTTAAGCAAAAAAAAAAAACCTTCACATCATCGTCTTAGGGCATTATAGGCATCCGGCAATCTCCACCCGTCGCAGCAAGGCAGCTTTGTGTTGATGATTGAACGTTTGTGAAACGACCTGAGCGCGTAACTAACGGTAGATTTTCCACGGCCGAATGTAGCAAATTAATCGGAGCAGTCTTTTTTGCAGTCTCACACAAAAATTGACCTCCCCCCCCCCAAGCATCTGTTAACATTCCATATTAGACAAGGGTGGATACAGATTTTCTACGAAGGGAGATCAGCTTCGGAGAGAACCTGATGTGGGTTCTTCTTGGGTATATAAACTAACAACATTAATAAGCTGGGGGGGGGGGGGTCTGGCAGACTGGGCCGCCACTCTGAATTACGCAGTGATTGCACATGAAATGCTGAAAAAATGCGCTCAGTGAAGCAAAACGTCCACAAAGCATTCCACCAACTCCACATTCGAAAACAAATCACGAACAACATGCTCCAGCACGACCGTCCACTCACTTAGAAGGACAATGCACACGAGCTATTTGTGTAACATGTCATTGTTATCCCAGAGTAGTAAACCAGGTAGTTTTGTCAACAGCAGCGCATGCATGCAGAAGAAGCCATGATGCAGATTTGAAGCTCGCACACGAAGCCGGTTTGTATGTGCTTGCAAACACGTGACGAGATAACTGTCTCAATCTGGTGTGACACAAAAATTCTTATCGGATGAGTGCCGATGCAGTCACGCACCGCATCCAATAAAAGCGGCAAAAGTGAACACGGCCTTAGTGGTAAGCATGCAGCAAGAGAAACAGAACGATCTGCCACTTCTCATCGGCCGCGATGGAATCTGATAAGATGGATGCTGTAGTTTCCTGGAAACCTTTTGCAACATCTTAGTTTGCTCAATCTAAGCAACATGGCGCACGAACAAAACGCACGGCGCAGTCACAGCAAAAGCTAGAAAAGCGACCTTTCAGAGCCTTTTCAAACACTCATTGGGTGACTGCTGCAAGCACACTTGCCTAATCCCCACTAGGGCATTATAATAAACTTTTGAGTAGTAGGCCGGCATTCGCCATGGTTTTTTTTACGTCATTCTTCTGAGAAGCATGATATCCTCTAAACAACTGCCAGGATTTTCATGCCGATTGTTCATGCAGTGTCTGAATACGATGAGGAATTATGCCTGAAGTGGGTGTGCGCCACAGTTAGTAGCTGAACAAAACCAAGCTTTTGTTTTGACTGGAATATTGCACAACCCCACTCGTTACGCTATTCGCGTTGTACGATGACAACTTGTTCTTTCGCTGTTTTAAAATGCTTTATAAGTCGTGTTAATGCGATTGCTTTCTCGATATTAAGCCTGACTAAGGTAAGTTTTCCAACCAGTTCCAAGCACCGGCATGGCTCACTTAATAAAGAAAAAAAAAGTGCGCAGTGTTGTCGAGACTTTTGACCCCAATCCGGAGTGGCTTCCCGTTCTTGACGCTTGTGTGTGTTTGCCTGACTTCTGATGAAGTATGTTCTGTGTCCTTTACTGGTGATAATGTCATTCATTAAAGAAAAAAAAAACCGGCATGGCTCACTGGTAGAATACTGGGCTGACACCCAGTGGGCCCGGGATCAAGCCACGCTGTGTCATTAGTACTACGTTTTTTTTTCTAACTTCGCGTGATGTGGTAACGGACACCGGCGGTGGCAACGGTGGCGGTGGTGGACAACTACGGCGCTGAACGAGACCCGAGTTGTGATATCATAACAGCTTTCGCTGTAGTCTGATGGCATTGCCATTCCTATCAGCCGCCAGACGTCGATACGCACGCTTCGTGCCTGCACATGCGAAGCGCCCTGCTTCAACACCTGCACAGGCTTGACAAAAAGCTGCATCGCATATAAAAGGCAGGAAGATCCACCAAAATTGTAGCATCTGGCTTGCTACCCGCAAACCACCAGCGTGTTAACAGTGCAAATTAGAAGAAAGTCTCACCACGTTCCAACTCTCCTACCATATCAGTCTACCAAGAACACTTTTGCTTTCCAGTTCTTTTGGTATTACTCCCGAACTTCGTATTTCCAATGAATATACGGGCGCCATAGTCATATTCTAATAAAAAAATGTTAACTCCACCAATAACCATCGCTGCCCTCCCGACTAGGAGTTTGCACCAATGCAGTGTATTTAGGAAAAGTGGTCAACAACTTAGAGTACACGGTGCTCTAGTGGGGGAGAGCTGAAAGCCGCCTAGTGGAACTCGCACTTCGTGAGGCAATATACTTTGTGCTAAGAAAAATTCATTGTCATAGACGTCAATAAAATTTCACCAGAACATTTTCTTCTCTGACATGCAATAACGATGATGACAAAACATACTTCAATTACATGAACATGGATATGAGATGACTTGGATAGAACATGGCGTTAATCGATTTCACTAGAGAGATACGCAATTTAACAGAAGTTTTAGACAGTTGACCTTTTCATATAGACACATGTTTGTGTCTCTGGTTGTAGATCAGGCACTTGAACTTCCTAGTAAAGGTCAACAGAGATTCTGACATACCTTATCAACCAAAGGTGTTGTTTGAAAGGGTAAAAATAAAACTTTATCGACCAATATGCGTGTTTTTAATTAGTTTAGAAAAATAACAGTACTAACGCTTCGGGTGGAAGTTAGCTAGCTCGACCAGTGTTCACAGCCTAAGTGAAGGCACACCGTGGTTCTGGGGGCTCACTGACTTTCGGTTCTGCCATGTCTAAAAGGAAAACAATCAAGCACTGGCCCCCCATTTACAAAGACTGACAAGAAGCGCTGAAAACACTAACGACAATCTGACGTTTTTCTTTCATGCGGCTGCCTGGCAGGTCGAGCTTGGTTGCAAGAAAAACCTTTCCGTTCCCTACTGAACCCCTTTTCTCTCTCTTCTCCCGACATGTGCCGTCAGGCGTACGCCAAACAGAAGCTCGGTGCCAAACTTCCACATCCGAGTATCAGAGAACTTTGGCTCTAGCCCGCCATGCCGTTGCACTCAAGTGGTGGCCCATCGGCATTTGTGGACTGCACCGAACAACAAGCAACTGGCTGAAGAAACTTCGACAAGGGAAAAACGTCGCATCGAGCTCAGGCAGCCAAGCGACAAGTCCCCGGAAGGCCAATACGTACGCCATCCCCGCATTACATTTTTTGCTCTCCGTCTTTTCTCTCTCTCCCCCCCCCCTTTTTTTTTGTTCCCGCTCGTCGAAAAAGGGCAAGCTGCTCTCGCTCTCGGTGTCTTGCCAGCCTTCGCGTCATTACTTTTCTTGGTACGGCTTGCGTTCCGATTACCCGTTTCTGTTAATTTCTCGTCTGTAACGATAATAAAACCAGCGTACTAATAAATTCGCTCAATTTGTGTTGTTTTGCGTGGTTCCTTTTGCGATGTTGGAGTTCTCGCGCCGCTCAGCCTTATGATTTCGGGCGTGGTCGCAGCGGGAATTGTTCTTTGTGGGGAAAAGCGAGGATCCACGCCCATTTTCGTGAAAGTTTGATGCGCTGCGTGAGACAATGTTTGGGTGGCGGAAGAAATATTTACTGCTTTCGGGAGCTCTTTTACTAGCCCCCCAGATTGACAAAAGAACAGAGTCAGATGAAAGAAACGGCGGGAAGGTTAGCTAGAGAGACTGAGAGGATCCCGAAGGCAATAGCCGAAACGAATTGAAAAGGAAAGCCTAAATCTCCTTTTTCTTTTCGGTCGATGTAGTTAACTTCCCACGCACACTTCGCAAGATTTCTGCTTTTTGCAATGCACCTGAATTCACCCCCACTCCGCCACCCTGTGACAAAGCGGCAGTGTCACGTGATAGCGTCTGCATGTGGCGTCGTACTGACGTCACCGTTTTTAACTATCGGTAACGTCTTGACGAGGTTATCATAGTTTTGCACCCTTGACGTGGACGTCGACACCGTGGGACAATGGTCGACGGTGACGGCCAATTTAAATGTTTGATGGGCATCTAAGCCTTTATCTTAACAACTACCTGGTAATAAAGAAAACGAACAGACAATGATACAGTAGAGAGTATAGGGATTGTTATTAGAAGTAAAAATAATGTGAATATGAGGAAAGAAACGTCGACTGAAAGATAACTTGCCGTGGAAAGGGGCCTAAACTGCGGCTTTCGAATAATGCCACTCGAACACGTTATTCTAAGGTCGCCGGTTCCGTTACTGCCCACGGTAAGTTATCTTTTCGTACACTTTTCTTGCCTCAAATATACAGTATACAAATACTCCTAAAAGTGTTTTCTATACTCTCTCTGGCATTATCGCCTGTTTGTCTTCATTATTATTGTGCCTAACAAAAAAAGCGAGTCCTTAAGATTACACTCCAACTACCCGGCATGCCACTTTACAGTTAAGGTGGTGGGAATTAGACAGATAAGAAATAAAGAAAGTAAGTGAGGGAAATTTATGTCTCCGCAAAAATTTTCAGTTTCGTTTTTGTATATGTATACATGCGCTTATATTAACGCACTCACGAACCTACATACGGTTTAACAACCACGCCCCTCGAAAAAAAAAATTCTAACTAAGCCTCTGAAAAACAACCTGAAACTTGAAAGTATTTCTTCTTGCTTCTTGGTAGCCTGGTTTTGCTTAAGAACACTAAACTACACTCTAGTCAAACTCGAAAGTTTAGCCAGCGATCTCCTAGACTTGGTCACAATTCGCTGCGACGTTCTTGGTTGCAACTTCTGCCACATGACGGCGTGAGCGCATGCAGGCACTCACACTGTCACCCTATGCAACTAATCCTCGAACTTGTCTTGGCCGAGTTTGTATCCCCCTTCCCTATGTAAGTTGGTTCTTACATCGTATTTTTGCTACTTCGTGCATATGTGTGGCAGACAGCTGTCCATCTCAGGGAACAGTCAGTGTCTACGGCCAGAAAAAAGGTGCCAGTCGAGACGAGAGGTGGGCGCATGAGTCACTACTGTAGGTAAGTACGGAAGGGCGTGTCAAAGTAGGGTGCTTGAAATACTGCGTCTCACGTGCGTGCATCACCTGCAGATGCCACAACGAAGCCTCCCTTCACGGGGTGCATGACTACCCCTTCGCTGTAACTGTACAATACTTTTTGCGCATTCTCGTGCCACGACGTGTATCAAGTGATTACTTAAAGATAGCACGAGATTGATTGATTTGTGGGGTTTAACGTCCCAAAACCACCATATGATTATAAGAGACGCCGTAGTGGAGGGCTCCGGAAATTTCGACCACCTGGGGTTCTTTAAGGCGCACGCAAATCTGAGTACACAGGCCTACAACATTTCCGCCTCCATCGGAAATGCAGCCGTCAAAGCCGGGATTTGATCCCGCGACCTGCGTGTCAGAAGCCGGGTATCTTATTCACTAGACCACCGTGGCGGGGCAAAAAAAAAAAAAATAGCACGAGAGACATGCTGCTTGCCACCGAAAATGCTCTGGCACTTTTGGCATACAGCTTTTTCTTTTAACACTGCGGGAGAAGGAAAACTCAACCGCTGTTCGGGTGTCTTGCATTATCGGTATTCTTTTGAAGAGTAAATAAGGTGGGATATGGTGCTTGTTGTGCAACGTGTAATAGAGAGTTAGTACAACGAAAGGCGCCTGATGTAGGCACATACTAAATTGGGTGATACGTGAAAGCCTTGTCAATGCTTACCTGAAACCGCTGTCGCAAAATTTAAATCCAGCTTCAAGATGGAAAGACGTGACAAAGAGTAACTGTTTGGCACCAAATGGGTTCCAACCTCGAATAGCTCCTTTGGTCAAAAAGTGAAAGTTGGATCACAATTCAGCTTGGCCTCCAAGAGCAGAACACGATAGCGTATTAGAGCCCCATGCGCACCTCTTTAAATTATGCCGCGAGGAGACGAACGTATGTGCGCATAACATTGGCCGCTTGAAACAACCCTAGAATGTCTACTGTACGTACTTACAATGCTCACAGAGTGGCAGAGGTATACACAAACGTATATTAGAGGAATGAGGAGAGTCGATACACATGATTCAGCATCACCTGGTAAGTTGGCGGATAGGAAAGCCTCGTGATAGACACGAAGAATATGCATTGTGGTACGTGTTTCTTCAATGAGTGCGACTTTAAAAAAAAACAGAAGCGTAGAGCCGATCAATGGGAGAAAAAGGAGATAAACAAACAAATAGGATGACAGACAAAGAAATAGAAAGAGAGAAACGAGTAGGCAGAGAGAATACCTCGCAAGTTATTACGCGTCTAATTAGCATCATCGTAATCATTGTCATAACGAGGATCTCGTTAAATAAGACTGCGCTAATAAGAACTTTACTAATTCATACAATGCTAATCAAAATCACGCTAACTAGAATCTTAGAATCTTAGACCCTGCTAATTAAAATTGTGATAAAAGGCTAGGTCAGGTACTAGCTCCGTCGTAAGTCCAGCCTTGCACCAATAGAGGAAGCTGCCCACATTTTTCTTGCTCCCAGCCAACGATGCCGACACCATCACTGGCACCAGGATTAACGAAACGAGCTCTTTAAAGCTAGCCTATTATATGGTCACTAATCTTCTCCTATATGGGAATAGGGTTGCGTCCATGCTTCTTCAACCTTCCTTTGCGCATCCGCCTCCCGCCCCCCCCCCTTGTTTGACTTGCATGGCCAAAGACTAGAAAACGGCTTTCATTTTTTCTCCACCCTTTGAGGTTCAACTGAAGCAAGATATGCAAAAAAATCAAAACATTACAGTTGTTTTAAAGCTGTACATACCCTAACAATCTCGAAGCTCTAACTGCGCTCATGCAGAGACAGACAGCCGTGAAGCTGCTGCGTCACGTGCTTGAAGATCTCGCTGTATTCTACACATAGAATCGCCAGCACGCGGTTGGCAGCTGGCGATTCTTCAAGCATGCGCACGCAACAGAGACCGGCTCTGGCCATCAGTCTGTTCACAGCACAGCAGCCAGAGTGACCGCAGAGCGGGTCCTAAAAGGTCGATATTTCGTAAATAAGTTCACCACGTGCACTACCTGCAACAAAGCAGATAGAAAAAGAAACCGAAGCAGGCAGACTACCTTCATCATCATCATCAGCCTGACTACGTCCACTGCAGGACAAAGGCCTCTCCCATGTTTCGCCAGTTAACCCGGTCCTGTGCTTGCTGCTGCCAATTTATACCCGCAAACTTCTTAATCTCGTCTGCCCACCTAACCTTCTGTCTCCCCCTAACCCGCTTCCCTTCTCTGGGAATCCAGTTAGTTACCCTTAACGACCAGTGGTTATCCTGTCTACGCTCTACATGCCCGGCCCATGTCCATTTCCTTTTCTTTATTTCAACTATGATATCCTTAACCCCCGTTTGTCCCCTAATCCACTCTGCTCTCTTCTTGTCTCTCAAGGTTACACCTACCATTTTTTTTTCATTGCTCGCTGCGTCGTCCTCAATTTAAGCTGAACCCTCTTTGTAAGCCTCCAGGTTTCTGCTCCGTGGCTAAGTACCGGCAAGATACAGCTGTTATATACCTTCCTCTTGAGGGATAGTGGCAATCTACCTGTCATAATTTGAGAGTGCTTGCCGAATGTGCTCCACCTATTCTTATTCTTCTAGTTACTTCAATCTCGTGATTCGGCTCTGCGGTTATTACCTGCCCTAAGTAGACATAGTCTTTTACAACTTCAAGTGCACTATTACCTATCTCGAAGCGCTGCTCCTTTCCGAAGTTGTTGTACAGACTACCACTGCACCACAAAACAGCCGGGAGGTCTGAAAAACCGCAAGAAAGAAACCGGATACAAAGCAGACTAGGCGAGAGAAACAATAGCAAATAAATAGGCTGCCTTGCTTTAATTTTTTTGTTTCTTTGTGGCAAAACCAGCAATGTGAGGAGCTGGGAAAAAAACTTTGTTTGCAGGCACGAATTTATACAGCAGCGGGGAGTTTACTGCTACTACGAGCCGGAACACCTAACCTTCGTACCGCAACGCAGCCCCGGCTTTAATTGCAATGAACTAGCCATACAGAACCTTGTAAGGGTGTACGAGTCTGAGGCGTCAGACAAACCCCAACTATTTCGCACGGAACGTTAAAAAAATGCGAACACAACGGAACAGTGTTGTGTTCTTTCATACGCGCCGACGTTATATTTCACCGTTTTCTTGAGTTTGAGCGCAGCTATTTCGAAAGCTTACGGCTTTTTAGTATAGTATTCTGCGGTGTTGAAACGAAGTCTGTTTCATTGAGAACAGCGCTACTAGATACAGAACTCTACTGCAGTAGATGTATGTCTTTCTTTCTGTAACTGAGATGTTCTCATGGTTTGCGATCGAACGTGGGAGACCAACACGGTAAAAGTAAAGGCTTGTTTAGCGAGATGTTGTCCGTGTAATCACAGAAGAAGAATAATTCATATCTTTTTTTATGTATTCGGCTGAGACAATTTTTTTTCCAAAATCCATCTTTTTCTTCTCTGCTGTTTTGATCCACTAAAGCCCCCTCCCCACTCCAAACACAACAACCGATATAAAAAAAAAAGGCTTTCTACACACGACGTCATTTTGCACTGCCTCTGAAATTGCACCTTCCTGCGACTCACATGGTTTTGCAGTGGCTCCAAGATCTACCAGCCTTTGGCCACGTCGTGGCGTCTTGTGAAGACGTCCCCGTGTGACATCTTGGTGACGTCATTAGGGGATAATTTTTCTCTACACTTCACGTACGTGTTCACACCAGTGACGGTAATTTGTGTTTGAGGGGGCATCTTAGGCTTTCACCTTAATAAACTGAATAAACATACACATGTTCAGTAAAGCGATGGGAGCAGCGCCTCATTTTGCCCCCTGCAACATGGGCTGTATTTAAAGTCAAGTGGACTGAACGACCTGGAGTGTGACCATGTCTCAGGTTACAGGGCCATCGGTTGCTCAACCTTCGCCGCCTATTCAATGTGCCGTGCTGACCACTTGTTGACAGAGCCACGCAACCCGCCCTCAGAATTAAATGTGACTGCCCCAACCCACTATCCGCTTTTAGCTGTAGTGAAAGTCTCCTGCTATGTTTACACTTTATCGCAACCTGTACAAACGAGATACGCAAACGGGATGCGGTTACAAAATAGCGGGATGAGGGACATGCACAGCAAGTTACTGCTTTTTGTGTACTCGAATCAGAGAGCAGAATTAAAAAAAAAGAAGAGGGCAAAGATGAAGGAACAGCACTCGACCGACCAATCGGATTTGGAAGAATGCTCTGCTTCATATAAAGCTTGCAACGATGTGAAGGCAAGCCCGACTTGCAGCATGTAGCAGCTATTGCGCGAAAAGAAAGTATACACATGTATTCAGCCATTGATAATATCATTGCCATTTTCCTAAGCTCAGTAATAAACGAAATGGCTTTGTAACTCGAACTCATACAAACTGTGGTAAACGGCTTCCAGTCGACATAGAGACTTTATTTAACCAATTTCACTTTGGACGCGTTTGTTTTAAGTTTTTGTCGCCCCTCGCGGCTCCTCACGCTTATATTGGCGATTCAGCTGGCTTCCCTCCATAATGGCTGGTAGGCGGTAGGAGTAACCGACGCGGCAGTCAAATCTAGGCAAGTGTGAGCTTCTACTACCATTTTGTTAATTTAACCTCCCCCTCCCTCTACATGTACTAAGCGGACACCTATTAGATGTGAAGAAAACAGGTCGGCTCGTCGAACAGTGCCCCGTATCTCTCGCTACTTATATTTACCTTCCAATGTTTAAGGCCGCAATCTAATGAAGTTTTTTTTTAACCTCCGTGACTTCCTTTTGATCTCTGTGTCTTTCTTGCACATGACGTCTCGCAATAAAATGATTCATCTAACGCGTCAATCATTTTATTGCCCTTTATCCGTGAGTATCAGAAGAGAACTACCATGCTCAAATTTAAAGATAATTAGGCCATTGACGCTACACCATTCACCTAGAAGGTATTGTTGTGAATAGAAATATCAGCAGATATTAATGCACGGAGCAGCCAGCCCGTAAGATCGTGATAGCTTGTTAGAGTTCAAGTGATGTTGTACCCTTACAAAAGACCCACCATGAGTTCAAACGAATGACGCAGAGTTATTGGCGACTCCAGCATATTGGTTCAGCATCTCTTCTAAGCGGTGCTCTTTAGTAAATAAACTTACGGTTTACTAAGGTGGCAAACTCGTCTATTAAGGCTCACTAAACTGTGACTGCTTTTGCAAATCAGTCTAGGTCATAAATAGGAAAGATATAATTCTTAAAATAGCTTTACTTGGCCAACACAAAAGAGTGCATAAAAGGTCAGCCATTGTGTCGAAAGCGTGAGCAACAACACAGCAACACAAAAAGAATTTCGGTCTACTGAACTCTACTTCGCATGGTACTAAGGCGCTCATATTTCTCCCTCAAGTAAATGCCGACAGGGGAGTTTTGTTAGGAATAAAATTATCACCAAACAAGGAGCATCGGTTTTTGGTACACATCGTTTACGTTGTGCGCTGGGCAGAAAAAAGAAAAAGGCTCGCTTCCCGAGTTGTGTCGAAACACTGATTCAGCACTGTTTCAATACGTAGTCTTGCAAACACGCCCGGTGGTGGTTCTTTGTTGAAAGAAGGAATTGCGACATGCGAGGATGTGAATGCTTCATGGAATCATACGTGCAAGTACACGGAACGCAATCGTGAAAGAGGTCATTTCATTAATATGACGCCTCGAATCTTCTGTAGCCTTTTTCTGTACAAGGTACACGCAGATAAGAAAACAGATATCTGAAAGTTTTGGTCAATTAGCAAAAGTTGTTTGCCCTGCCACCGAACTTCTCATTGACAAATCTGATGTAGTATTTATCTTTACCATGTGCTCACATTCCGAAATATGAAATAGGCTCTTCGTATCGCTGGCGCTTTGCCCACTCTACGAGTCCCATTACATTGATAGTGATGGATCGAGCAAACCTTGCTCGCGAACTTGCCTCATACAGCGGAAGTTTCTACGCACTTTTTATTTACTTCTTTTTGTTCGTTTTTCTGCAATGTCCTGTCGACCATGATCAGATTAGTCTGCCCCAAAACTTAAGTCGTCTTGAAAAAAAAAATGTTTCGGGAATGGGAAATAATAATGTGAAACATGGCTCTCGTTTGCTTTCACGGCTCTGTACAAGGCTTTGTGCTGGGACCTTTGGTTTACCTTATCTACCTAAATGACATACCTAATATTCTATGTTCATGAATTACCCTCCTGGTTGACGGCTGTGTTATATACTGTTGTAATGAAAATATTATTCTTTATCGGTGCCAAGGTTCGCCAACGCTTGTTTTGCGTGTCGTGCGAGGAGAAATGGACTTTGAGGCGAAGCGGGAGCAACACACACGACGTTTATGACAGAACACGGAAACTAAACATAGAAAACACTGAGCCAGAAAAAATACATACAATGGGACAGAGAGAGCTAAGCTTGATTAACAAATGACCAATTAGAGTTCAAGTGAAAACGTTCTAAATCCTGAGGGCCAGATCGGCGGTGTGACCGACGCTGATGAGGTGCAGGGCAGGAGGCGGTGGAAAGACGCTATGAAATGCCCTCACTTGCCGATGTGCGACGCCCTGGTGTCGCCGGCGCTTGATGGCATGGTTGCGACTACGGAGCAGTCAACCCACATCGGAGACGCGATGCTCAATGCGGGAAATGGCCAGCCCGTCCAGCGAAGAGCGTGTGCCGAGACGCGATGCTCGGCGCAACCGTGACCATTAGCCAGGCCACGTTCATCGCTGTGCCAAACGGCTGACCGTGGAGATGCCTCACCGAGATCCGCGATGCCCTCGGCAAGGAAGAGAACAGCAGGCCAGGCCGCGCCCCGAGATGCAGTACTCGTGCCACAATGCCACCCCAGCTGGAAGTTGGACCGCAGCAGCGTGGACAGCCACGTTCCCTGGCCGGAACCTGGATCGCCTGCGTCCGACGCTTCGGCCCGCTGTCCTCCGTCTGCCGCTGCTTCGGCTCGTCCCCAGCCATAAAGCCTACCGCCACGTAAAGATCATACGTGGCTCAATCGTGGCACGCCACCTCTATGGGCCACCACAGGACATCAGCTGATTGGCTGACCTAACGCGCACAGTCGGCTCAAAATCCCACGCGCCTTGCCCCGCACTTCCGTCGTCATCGTTTTCTTAACTCATCACAACCGTGTTATTAACAGTGATTCTGACGTTGATCTTCTTCAATCAGATATAAACCGGGTTCGTGACTGGACTAACATGTGGAACATGGAATTAAACATCAACAAACGCAAGCGCATCCGCGTTTCACGTCGCCATACAACACTGCCCTCTTATCATCTTAACAACACTAACTCAGAACCTGTGTCATGTTACAAATATCTGGGCGTACTCATCTCCTCTGATCTTTCTTGGCAGAGGCATGTAGCCCATGTAACCAATAACGCTAATTGCACGCTGGGCTTCATACGCCGTAATTTTCATCTTTCCTCCTTTCCGTTAAAATTCTGTGTAATTCATTAGTCTGGTCCAAAACAGAATATGCTGCATCTGTGTGGGGCCCCAGTCAAGAAACACTCATTCATCAGCGTGAATCCATCTATAGTCAGGCTGCTCGTTTCATTCTTTCTAATGATCATCGCACCTCCAGCGTCACTTGAATGAAAACAGCTTTATCATTACCTCTGCTTTCACAACGTAAGGAAATATCTCGCCTTTGCCTGTTCCACAATACATATCACGACAATCCGGTCCTTAAGGAAAAATATTTAACCCCTTCATCTTATGTATCCGCCCGAATCGACCAACGTCATAAGGTTGGCATTTTCACATGCCACACCAACCATTTTTACAATTCATTCATCACCCGTACGTCAGCAAGTTGGAATCACTTTCCACAATCTGTAGTCCAGATTACTAATAACTCTGAGGTTGGTATAACTAACCTGTTATCATAATTTTTAGGAATATAGTATTTTCATTTTTCAGTAGCACCTTTTTCTTCATTTTCTCTTTTTTTACCCACCTGTGTCCTGACATATGCTGCTGCAACGATGCATTTTTTACTTTTTTTTCATAGGCACGTGTTTTGCTTGAGTGTTATTTCGTTTACTTCATCCTTTTTTGTACTAGACCTGTTAAGCTTTGTAGTTCCTAAACACCAGTTTTTGTTGTTATAATGTGCACTATTTCTTGTTGGTTTCCTTCACTGATTTATGTAACCACCAATATTCGCTTTTTAATTATGTTGTGCTGAAAAATTAATCCACTCTCCTCTGTAATGCCCTCTGTCCCGGAGGGTATTGAAATAAATAAATAAATAAATAAATAAATAAATAAATAAATAAATAAATGTGACTACACTGACCCTCTCAAGGTTAAAGAGCAGCGGGTGGTTGGGATAGAGTCAGCTACAAAGGTGGGTGAGTTTTTCCTCCCCTATAGTCGGTATTGCGTCTGGCGCTTTCGACGCATTTCGCAACCCTGACACGTCCTCGCATTCACTAGCTGTTAGCGCTTGACAAAGTTAGCTTCTTTGCAAATTGACTCTTCATGCGGTGAAACCAGCTTCAAAAATTATGGATCGGAAACAATTCGCAAGTGTGCGATGATTACGAGCGTGGGCATAACTGAGAACGCTACCACAATATAAGCAAACATGAAAAAACGAAAAAAAAACATGAAAAAAAACTCACGTAAGCATGTGGTTGTTCGGTCGCATGTTTATTGATTTATTGATACGCGCGGTTCCACTTCCCAAAACCACCATATGAATTTGAGAGATGCCGTAGTGAAGGGTTCCAGAAATCACAACAACCTGGAGTATTTTAACGTGCTCCGAAATTTGAGCAGATGGGCATACAGCATTTTCCCCTCCAGGTCACATGTTCGTTGTGCCGACAATTTCGCAAAGCGAAAGTTAGGTGCCTGCATGAGTTAGACGCATTGAATGATATGCAACGCAAATTGGTAAGCGAGCGTCGCGTCTGGCAAAACCATGTCAACGCTAAATGAATTGGTGTTTAGTCAAGAAAAAAGATGAAGGTTGAAATAGTGATGGTTAAATAGAGCACACATGAAAACGCCTATGCGAGGCAGATTAGTGAAATGAATAAATTCGATCACTCATTGGTGACACCCATTACAGAACAGTTGGGTGGCACTGGAGACCAGAAAGTGTGAAGAGGAAATTATTTGTCTTAGTCAGAAATCGAAGAGAAATGAAAGTGAACAAAATTACAAATATTTGCGTTAAAAATGTAGAATAAGTAGAATTCAGTTGTTCAGCATTGTGTGCGCCTTGTATTACGATTAGCCCTCAACGGCTACCGTACTACGTCCTCATTTGTGTGAGGTGTCACTGCGTATATAAGGGATTAGCTCTGAATGTGTTATCATGAGTGGCTTTAAATTTTTATCTACCTTCATAGAGCGGTCTTCTGTGCTTCCTACATCATTCTGGTGTGAGCTTCGTGTACGAAATAAAACAAAAAAAAACTAGAACCCAATTTGCCGGCGTATTTGTGTTCGCAGTTATCATAAGCAATGAGAGACGGTAAGTTTAGAAACAAGGTTAAGTTATACCGCATAGCAGGTAGGAATTACACATGTATGAAGGGTTCCCTTCAGAGCAGTAATCTCAGCAAACAAAACTCACTTCAAACGCCGAGTCTAACTATGTTATGTGCAAGGCAGCAAACTCTTACGAGGAATGTCTATATTTGCTGTACCTGGCACCGAAAAGACATTTAAGTAGGGATACAACAAGAAAATGTTCGCATGTATTTTGTCCGACCATGAACTGTCACTCTAAGAAGAACGGTCCTACACAGGTGATTGTACCTAAATTAGGGCTCAAGGTAAATATATCTTTCCGGAAAGTGTGTATTAAAAGGCTCATTTTCATTGTAGACACAATGCAGGTTGGGGTCCTGACGGTGGCCAGTTACCTTTCGTCCGCTTTTCTTTCTTCCCATTTACATTACAATTACTTCTGATAACATTCCTGTACTTGCGCTGGCATTATCGTATGTTAGTTCTCAAGTATATTTCCGCAGCGATAGCAAGTGACTGCGACAGTTTGTCAGCGTTCCCCATTTCTCAGCCACCAATAAATGATATAGTTCTCGATAGCATTATTACTGGGACATACGTGATAGGCAAATATCATACTCAAGAATGTTTTGAAGTGGACATGTTGGTATTTTAGAAATACCCAGAAAGGCGAAGGAAAAAGCAAAATCAAGCAGCATAGACAACGATCGACGTCACCTTCCGAAAATGTTTTGACGCTACTGTTAAGGTTGTAAGTAAGGACTTGCGAAGTCAAGTGCTTGTACAAAACTTTCCTGTCATCACACTTAACCCCATGCCCTGTTTGTCACGTGTCAAATTTACTAGAGACTTGCTACATTGTAAGCCATTCTCTACATGGCAGGAGCATTGTAGGTAAAGTTTTAGAGGCTATATAACCGAGTTCCACATAAATTGGGAGCTATCGCATGGTACCTCTTTCTGTTCCATAAGATGACGTAGACACTTTAATGAGATCAACTAGTATATTTGATTTTATCGCATATACATTGAAAATATAAACAAAATCAGGCCAGCTCCGCACTAGCGGGGTAAAGCCTCAAGGAAGCGTAGTGCTGGGCGTCCTCATTTGTTCCTCTTTATTTCTCTTTTTGTTCCTTCCTACCTTTCTCTTCTCCTCCTCTCTGTCTTTTTCGGCCTTTGCCTTGTCAGCATTCATTTTGTTTTCTCTCTCTGTCCGATTCCTTCTTTTTTAACTCCTTTTTTCAGTTTATTCTCTCTCTATCTTTCTCCCAAGTCTTTGTTCCTCTTTTTTTACTTTTATTTATTTATCTCTCGAATTTTTGTTTCTCTCTGTTTTTTTTCTCTTATCTCCAATGTTTTATATCTTTTTGGTGTTTGTTTCGTTATATCTTTTCTCTTTGTGTATGTTTTTCTCTTTTCCTATAACAAATCCTCGTTCTTCCCTTTCTTTCTCTGAGTTTCTCTTTTTTTATTTTCACATTTTTGTTTCTTTCTCTCTTTTTTTATTTTGCACTTGTACTTTCCGCAGTCTGAGTTAATGCTTCTCACCCTAGAGAAATCAGCATCGGCGCAGCGGCGAAGTGCGCGTCTTGCGCACTTGTTAGCAAAGCGAAGATGAAGGAGAGGGCAAACACAGTGCGCACCAGCTGACATGGGTGAGAGCCACAGAAGAAAGGATCAAGCAAGCAAGCAAATGAACGTTTTCTTTAATGCTATTCTACAGAACGGTGAGATTAAACAGCTATGTTAAGAGCGAAGGCACCAGAACACTTTGATATCCGAAACTTTTCTTAGAATGGAGGAGAGCTTTCGCACACCTTGAACAAGGTGGCCCAGTGGTACGACGTCCGAGTCATATTCCGAGCGCCGACCGGGCTGTGTAAGCTATACAGAATGACTGACTAGGAGGCAAAGACGCTGCTGGTCTTTGGGGAAGGGCCCAGGCGGCCCTGTGCTTGGTGCTTTTGGCGAAAGGGTGGTTCACGAAGTTCCTTTAAAATGCGGAAAAGCGTACATTGCCCAAACTAAACGATGTGCTGAAGATAGGCGGAGAGACCATACAAACAATGTATTGAACGCGCGTCACTGCAAGGATTTCGTAGGTTCTTTACATTTTCATGGTTCCAGCTTCGAGGATGCCTCTCCCATAATAAACAACACTTCTGTCATCAAGCAGAGCAACACAAGCATCACCCATTAAATTATCCAAGCAGAGTGCATTGCCTATCTGGGGGAGGGCTGCGCAAGCGTGGCGTCCCCAAAAACTTTTGACAATAAAATGACGTATCTACGCATGAGCAGTGAACGAGTATATATATATATATATATATATATATATATATATATATATATATATATATATATATATATATATGAGTTCATTGTTTGTGTTCGTTCCGTCTGATGTGTGTTCTTGCACTGTAGTGTGCCATAGTGTGCCAGAATTGCGTACAAACTAGCCTAACACGACACTTTAAGCGGTCATTGTATCCACAAATATGGGAGCTGCAATAACAACAAAAACAAAAACACCTACGTGCTTGTAATTTGCAGCTTTTTAGAAAAAGTTTATTTACACTATGTACAAAAAACAAAAGTTTCATACCATTCCAGTAATGGGCACACATACTTCGACAGATCTATGTACCACGACCAACGTCACTGCTATCTTCACTGCAAGGAAAAGGGGCAATAAGTCAGACTACTTGGCTTTCGTCAAGATTCAAACTTGCTATGGGGACACAAGCAGTGCTTGTTGTGCGAGTTCATCTACTTCGTCCAGCATCTGTCATTCCCAGTTTTTCATGAATACGCAATCTTCTTATTTTACCTAGTCGACTATGGCTTGGTGTCGCTTTCACTAAAGCTTTCGCCTTCCGAATCGGCATGGAAGACAGTGCTGCTTGCGGTCAATGCGGCAACGATGAAACTATAGAGCACGTTCTTTGTCACGGCCCTCGTTACAGCGTGCAAAGACGGCAACTAGCTGCTGCGTTAGCTCGCCTTGACGACAGACCTTTGTCTGAACAATCAGTGCTTGAAAGGCGACGTGATTTGTGTGCTCAGAGAAAATCAGTGAAGGCCATACTGTACTTTCTGCGTGGCAGTGGCCTATTGTAGAGACTATAGCACCCCAGCCCCCCTTTTTTTTCGCGCGTTGTTGCGACGCGCACCTCCGACGACGTTACGAAGGGCGCTACGAATCTCACCGCTGCAACCACTGTTTCGAAAGACGGCGACGCCAACACGGTCCCGAAGGCGCCACTGCTTCGAATTCCACCGGGAAGGTCACCAGCCGTTTGGTAGCGTAGGTTTCTCAGCTCGCGACTGCTTCTGCGCAGAGCTGATAGACGAGCGGACGAGACGACGGTGAGTTAAACAAGGTTTATGTACAGCATATATACAGAGGCGTTACAAATTCGGCACTGGGGCCGACAGAGACGCGAAGAGCCGAGCTCTTCTCTCTAACACATAGCTCTACTCTCAAATGGGACTCCTGTCAAAGGGGGTCTCTCTCGACGCGCCGCAGGGCTTCTTTTATATGCCCCAGGTCCAACCCAAATGTCCAACCCGAAGCGCCGCTGGTCCTTCTTTCTCATCGAATCTGGAGAGGCTGCGCTGCAGGTGGCTGCACCCAAGGACGAGGGACGTCGCCACGCATTGCGTCAGCCGCCAGACAGGAAGACGCCGGTTGTTTACTTGACGGGCTCGCGGCTGAGATGACTCACTGCACGTGCGCGCCAGAAAGGCGCCGAGGCGGGTTGACGCCGTTGAGTTGTTGATCGCGCCAGGCGGCCTTGACACAGATTGCCTTTTTCAGAGGCACGGACGTTCGCTGTGGACTCGCAGGCATAACAGCGTGTATTTCTCTCTTCGCTTTCTTTCCCATCGTTCTTTCCCGTTTCTCCCTTCCCTTGGTGCAGGGTAGCAAACTGGATGCTCCATTTTCTGGTTAACTTCCCTGCCTTTCCCTCATTTATTCTCTCTCTCTCACCTAGTCATCCTATTTCAAGGGCTTTTAATCTTAGCGTCCTTTTTTTTCGCGTTAGTGAACACGAATCTTCACGCAAGCGCACATGATCGTTAGGAAAAAGCGCCACAGAAACTTTCTGCTTGACCTGTACTAAAGTATAGAGGGCCATTACGCAAACTCAGAGAGACCAGTTAATTGGAGAGGCAGCACTTCAGTCTGCATGAACGACAACGACGAGGAACTTTCGAGTCCGAGTGCCATAGGTGAGAAGACGGGGGGAAATAGTAGATGCGTCGGTGAACTGAAACCCGAGAGCCTTTACTTGTATCTGAGCCGGAGTGACTAGTAGAGCTGCGAAGGGACTTAAGGAACCGACGTGCGGCTGCTGCTTCGCAGGCACGTTGCTCGCGTTTTGGTATCCTGGCAAGCAGAGGTGCTCCGAGGCTGAGGGGCCCCTTTGTGGGTGCCGGCGTTTGGGTGCTTACGCCCACAGCGAGGCATATAAAGACCCCGCGCTTAGGAGGAATGTCGGACGAAGACGACGTAATCCCATTAAGCGAAAGCGAAACTTTGGCGGTGGAGCTCATCAAGGTGATTTACCATCAATGGACTTATTACAAAGGCAGGTTTCAACAATGCGACCAGGGCTCCTGCCCCCACGTGAGAGACGCCGCTAAGCTCAAGGACAAGAGACGTGTGTGGTCGACCAATGCAGAAACTGCTCATTTCAAAAGCAAGCCGGGAAAATGACGGAAAATAATTTATATGTGACCAGTGAATGCGTGAGTAAATAGGTTCTTTCTGTGCTAGTTCCATCAATGGCATTTTTTGTTGCTTGTAGGTCGGCTTACTGTATTTCAACTTTATAAAGGGTTTTGAACCATAACGAGAACGAGTAGGTGAAGAGCCGTATGTAATTCTGCATTTCGGCAGACACCATCTCATTACGGGCGAGGCAGAGTGCTGAGGTAGTGTTTGGACATTACTTTTACTGAATGGAGGGATAGAGAGATCTAAAGCATAAGCGTGAATGGAGTCAACGTGGCTTTCCGACTATCTTTTCCGATTTCCTTCTTTTTTGAACTCTTTCTCGTTAGTTTCCTTCCTTCTTTCCTTTTGGGGGCAAAGCTCCCTAAGCCGTGGGTCGTGTGTCCGCAGTATATGAAGTAGTGGTAGTAGTTCTAGTAGTAGTAGGTGTAGTAGTAGTCGTAGTAGTAGTAGTAGTAGTAGTAGTAGTAGTAGTAGTAGTAGTAGTAGATAGCCACCTCTACGGCCTGACATGAGGAGCGGCCTGCGTTCACCCTTTTTAATTAAGGAGGAAACTCACGCACATTAAACATAAAAAAATACCTATTTATGATTCAATATTTTAAAGTGACGAGTATTGGTGACTTAATCAGCAATAAAATTGGCTTTATATTTGATGTTCGCTAAAAGAACTGGATCAAAAAGACGCACTTTGAGCACTATCTCACCTGAAAGGGTTGCTACGTTAAGCTCGCTGGGCTTAACCTCCTTGGTCGCAGTGCCATCAATATAGTGTAGTATACAGCCATGAACTAGAGGCAGTGAAAGGTGGGAAGTCGACACGAAGCGCAGGCCGTAAGAAAGTGCACGAGTGCCACCTGTCATTCAGTCCTTGGAGTGTCCGCTGGATGGCGGTACTTCTACACGCTGAATATATGATGAAAAGATGCGAGATAGCGGTACTTGAAGATGGAAGAAAGGATGGATGGACGGACAGATAGACAGATGCACGAATGGATGCACGGATGAATGGACGGTCGCATGGACATACGCACACATGGATGGAGACATGGACGAACGCAGGGACGGACGCACGGATGAACCTACAGACGGACCAACGCGCGAACGGACGCATGGACGAACGGATGGATGCACGGACGGTTGCCCAGTCAGACGCATGGAGGGACGGACGCTTCGCCTCACTCATTATCATGCACTCCGTGGACATACTGCGATTTTTTTTTTTTTTGCTTAGAGTAGCTTGGCTGCAACATAGTATGCAACTTCGAGAAATGATGCAGGTAAATAGAGCAGAGTGTGAGCGGAAATTGTAGACAAAAAGGTGTCCATGTGTAGGTTAGCTGTCCGTGCGAGTTGTAGCAAAGCATTATTTTTTGTTTTGTATTGCACATGACGGCAGCAACACACAAACTATATATATATATATATATATATATATATATAAATATATATATATATATATATATATATATATATATATATATATATATATATATATATAAAGAACACAAGCGAGTACACGTACGAAAGAGCAATACTTTTATGCCAACGTTTCAGCCGTGGCACGGCCTTCGTCAGGGAATAAAGAGTAGACAAGCAGATGCCCCTTATAAGGGCCGTTGAAATCACACAATTGATCAGAATAGTGATTAGAAAGTGCGAAAGCAATACCAAAACAACATTGTCAGTATAATTTGATACGAGTATTGAGCAACAATATCGCTGTGGATAACTCAAGATATGAGCGCATAGCTTCAGCGTAGGGCAAATTTTTATGCGTAGGGCAAATTTTTAAAGCAATAAAGCACTTCATAAGCCAAGCGAATATCATGAGCACATGTCACGCACACTGTAAGATACCCGAGGGACAGTAAACAAAATTCAACTGGTAACTGAAGCGTCAAGTTTGATGCCAAACTACTGCATGCGCACATATAATAAATGGAAGCACACACAAAAAATATATATAATCAAACAAATGAGAGAAGAAACGATGGCATGGGTTGGGGGGCATTTAACGCATTCCTGTGATGGACAATGCTACATAGAAAGGAAAGTAACGCGTCCAACGCTTTCGTTGATGCCTGAGTGCAAAGTGTTGAACTTGTTAATGAGATAGGACTCGCGAACTTCTCGGTCATGATGAGTTTTAAACCCGGATTGTAATATTGTGGCTTTAATGTTTTCGAAAGAGTGCCCTGGCATCTGGACATGTTTTGACAGTGGAAGATGAGGAAGGTTAGAAGCATGGGCTCTGTGGTTGTTAAAACGTAACCTGAATGATGTTTCGGTATGCCCAATGTATTGCATGCGGCAAGTGGAGCACTCAAGCATGTAGATAACATTAGCGCTGTCGCAAGTGAAGTCTCCGTTGATTTTTAAGGAAAAGTTTGATGCGGTGCTAGTTGCGGTATGAGTACTTGACATGTGCGGGCAAACCTTGCAGCGGGGCTTATTGCAAGGATGGCAACCACTGTAGTTGGACCGATTAATTATTTTCGATGATGTTAATGTATCATGCAGGTTGCGTGATCTGCGGTAAACTACCCTCGATGGTTCCGTAAAAATGTCTTTTAAGTGATCACTTTGTTGCAAGATATTGTGGTGTTTTCTTAGAATATTGGCCACATTAGGCACCGAAGCTGAGTGCGTAAGGATGAGGTTAACACTGTTACGTGAAGTGTTTGCAGATCGTTTGTTGCTTGTGAGCAACTCTTTACGGTCAATGTTGTTAGCCTTCTTGAGGGCGTCGTCTATGATTCCCGATGGGTATCCTTGCCTCGTAAGAGCACCTCGTAGGTCTTCGCAGTTGCGAGCGAAATCATTGTTATCAGAGCAGATGCGTTTAAAGCGAATGACCTGACTATATGGAATACTGGTTTTGCAGTGTTTTGTGTGACTACTATGGAAGTGAAGATACTGATGTCTATCGGTTGGTTTCCTATATAGTTTGGTCGTCAATTTTCGATTGCACAGTGTCACTGTGACGTCAAGAAAGTTGACACTGGTGTCCGAGTATGAGTGCGAGAATGATATATTTGGATGGGCATTATTATAATCGCTGATGAAAGAAAGAAGCTGGGATTCACCATGATGCCATACTAAAAAAATGTCATCGATAAAACGCTTGTAATAAAAAGGCTTCAAATCGCGGCTGGCAAGAAAATCGCGTTCTAGAGAGCCCATAAAAATATTTGCGTAATTTGGGCCTATTCGTGTGCCCATGGAAGTGCCGCTAACTTGAATGAGGTGTTGTCCGTTGAACTCGAAATTGTTTAGTTCGAGAATTAATTTGAGAAGCGTAGCTAGTGTAGAGGAGTCTATCGATTTGTCGAGGTCAGACTCGTTATACGCTTTTACAACAGCACGGATACCATCAGAATGGGGAATGTTGGTGTACAAAGAACAAACATCGAGGATCACCAAAAATGACCCATCAGGAATGTCTAAATCAATGATATCATTTAAAAAGTGATTGGTGTCTTTAATGTACGAGGGAAGTGAAACCGGAATAGAAGAAATGAGGGTATCAACGTAGCGTGACAAATTTTCTGTCACCGTACCTATACCAGACACAATCGGTCTACCGGGAATGTTTTCTTTGTGAATTTTGGGTAGGGTGTAGAACCTACCAGCCACCGGGCTTAGTGGAATCAGCGTACGTAATGCAGACTGAGCGATTTTGTTTTCTTTTACAAGATCTGTAACAGCATCACTGACAATGCGTTTAAATTCCGCTGTCGGGTCGTCATTTAGACGCCTGTAGTATGTGGTGTCATCAAGTTGTCTCTGGGCTTCACCAATATAGCTGTCAGCATTCAATACCACTACTGCACCACCTTTATCTGCTGGCTTAATTACTATATCATTGCGGCTAGCCAATGCTTTGATAGCCTGAGCCTCTTTAAAGGTGACGTTATGGCGGAAGGGAAAACGTGTTTTGTACGCTTGAAGTACATCATCCTGTACAGCTCGTATATATAAATCGAGGCATTTATCCCGTTGAGTGGGTGGTGTCCAGTGTTTACCAGATGGTAACGCGGAGTTGGTTTGTTCACTTGGTTGGCGGTTGAAAAAGTACTCGCGCAATCGCATGTTTCTTTCAAAGTTATGAAGATCGGCAATGAGCGTGAATTCATTGTAGCCGCCAGTTGCGGGACAAAAGTTTAAACCTAGCGACAAAACCTTAGATTCTTCAAGACTTAATTGATGACTAGATAAATTCACTATATTAGTAAGTTGCCCGGTATGCTTAGCAGGGTCGGAAACACTTCCATGCGCTTCGGAATACAAAGCAACGGGTATGTTATCCCGAACCATTTTCCTCCGCTTGACATGGTTAATTTCATTCAGCTTTTTCTGCCTGTACAAGTGGAGCTCCTTGTTTTCTTCACTGCTTAGGACATGTGTGGCACGCAGCTGTTTCTCCTTATTAGCTAGAACCTTCGCGGACGATTCATAATGCTTTGAAATGATCTCGGTCAATTCAATAGAAGCTCGTGCTAGCGTGTTGTTCCATTTAGTCAAATGTACACTCGACATTTCAGAAACCGCAGGTTTCAAGGACAGGCATAAGCCTTTAGGCGCAGTGGAAGTAGCAACATACATTTTCATAGTAGATGCATGCAATTCACAGCGCGTACGCTTCTCAATAACTTTACGAATTTTCATGAAATGAACGGATGCATTTAGATAAGCACTCTTACCGAACCTGGTGGTTCCTAGTCAGTTCATTTCATGGGATGGAACATCACGGTGTCCTCGTAAGTTGTACCTCGACTGAGGCATCGTGGCATTTCTGTTGATTGATGTGGGAGCTGGTCCGCGCGGCCCAGAATGTTGCGGCGGGTCGGATGATGTGTCGCGGTCAGGTAAATTCCGCAATCTTGTTCGGCCATTTTGGATCGTTGCAGCACCAGGCATCCTCCGGGGCTGTACGGTAGACGGTCTTTTAGGGCCGCTTGTAGTGGAAGTGCGATGTGAGGACACATTCGGCGCACAGTCAGTCCACATAGACGACCCCATATCTTTGGGGTTGTTGAAACATAATTGTCTAATATGGCATGCTAGCAGTGCGACACCCTCGAAACTTAGATGAAGTCCATCGGCTGCTAGAACATGGCTCGGAGGTAGCCATTCAAACTGGTGGTCCAAATAGGACACAAGTCTAGATCTTCGGCAAAAAACTCGAAGAAGGTGGTTGAAGTGACCCGCCTCCTTGTTGCAGTGACGAACCAAAGGTAGGTTAAAGCTCCCTCGACGACGATTCGTGGACCTTGGTAAAATCAAGCTTGCGTATATCCGCTTTATACATGGACGGGTGCTGGCGATGAAGCCGAGCACGTCCCTGTATCTTTCAAACGCAACACGTCCTGAGCACGAAGTCAAGTCATTTGTGCCCACATGAAGGATAAGGGTTTCTGTTGATTGTGGGACGAAGTCCAACAGCGAAAGAATGTCGTTGATCAAGGCACCACTTTGAGTGACGAAAGCGGGCGTTCCATCGATGAGCGGATCAAAATACTGGTGAAGATATTTGGCTTGGGAATCGCCCAATAAAACAGTGGATACGGATCCCTTGGGGAATTTCCCCACGATGCTCTTCGTCGTGACTTTTCCAGAACCCATAGTCGTGAATATTCAGCAGGAAGTTCAAGGGGTCTGGTACGTATAAAGAACACAAGCGAGTACACGTACGAAAGAGCAATACTTTTATGCCAACGTTTCAGCCGTGGCACGGCCTTCGTCAGGGAATAAAGAGTAGACAAGCAGATGCCCCTTATAAGGGCCGTTGAAATCACACAATTGATCAGAATAGTGATTAGAAAGTGCGAAAGCAATACCAAAACAACATTGTCAGTATAATTTGATACGAGTATTGAGCAACAATATCGCTGTGGATAACTCAAGATATGAGCGCATAGCTTCAGCGTAGGGCAAATTTTTATGCGTAGGGCAAATTTTTAAAGCAATAAAGCACTTCATAAGCCAAGCGAATATCATGAGCACATGTCACGCACACTGTAAGATACCCGAGGGACAGTAAACAAAATTCAACTGGTAACTGAAGCGTCAAGTTTGATGCCAAACTACTGCATGCGCACATATAATAAATGGAAGCACACACAAAAAATATATATAATCAAACAAATGAGAGAAGAAACGATGGCATGGGTTGGGGGGCATTTAACGCATTCCTGTGATGGACAATGCTACATAGAAAGGAAAGTAACGCGTCCAACGCTTTCGTTGATGCCTGAGTGCAAAGTGTTGAACTTGTTAATGAGATAGGACTCGCGAACTTCTCGGTCATGATGAGTTTTAAACCCGGATTGTAATATTGTGGCTTTAATGTTTTCGAAAGAGTGCCCTGGCATCTGGACATGTTTTGACAGTGGAAGATGAGGAAGGTTAGAAGCATGGGCTCTGTGGTTGTTAAAACGTAACCTGAATGATGTTTCGGTATGCCCAATGTATTGCATGCGGCAAGTGGAGCACTCAAGCATGTAGATAACATTAGCGCTGTCGCAAGTGAAGTCTCCGTTGATTTTTAAGGAAAAGTTTGATGCGGTGCTAGTTGCGGTATGAGTACTTGACATGTGCGGGCAAACCTTGCAGCGGGGCTTATTGCAAGGATGGCAACCACTGTAGTTGGACCGATTAATTATTTTCGATGATGTTAATGTATCATGCAGGTTGCGTGATCTGCGGTAAACTACCCTCGATGGTTCCGTAAAAATGTCTTTTAAGTGATCACTTTGTTGCAAGATATTGTGGTGTTTTCTTAGAATATTGGCCACATTAGGCACCGAAGCTGAGTGCGTAAGGATGAGGTTAACACTGTTACGTGAAGTGTTTGCAGATCGTTTGTTGCTTGTGAGCAACTCTTTACGGTCAATGTTGTTAGCCTTCTTGAGGGCGTCGTCTATGATTCCCGATGGGTATCCTTGCCTCGTAAGAGCACCTCGTAGGTCTTCGCAGTTGCGAGCGAAATCATTGTTATCAGAGCAGATGCGTTTAAAGCGAATGACCTGACTATATGGAATACTGGTTTTGCAGTGTTTTGTGTGACTACTATGGAAGTGAAGATACTGATGTCTATCGGTTGGTTTCCTATATAGTTTGGTCGTCAATTTTCGATTGCACAGTGTCACTGTGACGTCAAGAAAGTTGACACTGGTGTCCGAGTATGAGTGCGAGAATGATATATTTGGATGGGCATTATTATAATCGCTGATGAAAGAAAGAAGCTGGGATTCACCATGATGCCATACTAAAAAAATGTCATCGATAAAACGCTTGTAATAAAAAGGCTTCAAATCGCGGCTGGCAAGAAAATCGCGTTCTAGAGAGCCCATAAAAATATTTGCGTAATTTGGGCCTATTCGTGTGCCCATGGAAGTGCCGCTAACTTGAATGAAGTGTTGTCCGTTGAACTCGAAATTGTTTAGTTCGAGAATTAATTTGAGAAGCGTAGCTAGTGTAGAGGAGTCTATCGATAGACTCCTCTACACTAGCTACGCTTCTCAAATTAATTCTCGAACTAAACAATTTCGAGTTCAACGGACAACACTTCATTCAAGTTAGCGGCACTTCCATGGGCACACGAATAGGCCCAAATTACGCAAATATTTTTATGGGCTCTCTAGAACGCGATTTTCTTGCCAGCCGCGATTTGAAGCCTTTTTATTACAAGCGTTTTATCGATGACATTTTTTTAGTATGGCATCATGGTGAATCCCAGCTTCTTTCTTTCATCAGCGATTATAATAATGCCCATCCAAATATATCATTCTCGCACTCATACTCGGACACCAGTGTCAACTTTCTTGACGTCACAGTGACACTGTGCAATCGAAAATTGACGACCAAACTATATAGGAAACCAACCGATAGACATCAGTATCTTCACTTCCATAGTAGTCACACAAAACACTGCAAAACCAGTATTCCATATAGTCAGGTCATTCGCTTTAAACGCATCTGCTCTGATAACAATGATTTCGCTCGCAACTGCGAAGACCTACGAGGTGCTCTTACGAGGCAAGGATACCCATCGGGAATCATAGACGACGCCCTCAAGAAGGCTAACAACATTGACCGTAAAGAGTTGCTCACAAGCAACAAACGATCTGCAAACACTTCACGTAACAGTGTTAACCTCATCCTTACGCACTCAGCTTCGGTGCCTAATGTGGCCAATATTCTAAGAAAACACCACAATATCTTGCAACAAAGTGATCACTTAAAAGACATTTTTACGGAACCATCGAGGGTAGTTTACCGCAGATCACGCAACCTGCATGATACATTAACATCATCGAAAATAATTAATCGGTCCAACTACAGTGGTTGCCATCCTTGCAATAAGCCCCGCTGCAAGGTTTGCCCGCACATGTCAAGTACTCATACCGCAACTAGCACCGCATCAAACTTTTCCTTAAAAATCAACGGAGACTTCACTTGCGACAGCGCTAATGTTATCTACATGCTTGAGTGCTCCACTTGCCGCATGCAATACATTGGGCATACCGAAACATCATTCAGGTTACGTTTTAACAACCACAGAGCCCATGCTTCTAACCTTCCTCATCTTCCACTGTCAAAACATGTCCAGATGCCAGGGCACTCTTTCGAAAACATTAAAGCCACAATATTACAATCCGGGTTTAAAACTCATCATGACCGAGAAGTTCGCGAGTCCTATCTCATTAACAAGTTCAACACTTTGCACTCAGGCATCAACGAAAGCGTTGGACGCGTTACTTTCCTTTCTATGTAGCATTGTCCATCACAGGAATGCGTTAAATGCCCCCCAACCCATGCCATCGTTTCTTCTCTCATTTGTTTGATTATATATATTTTTTGTGTGTGCTTCCATTTATTATATGTGCGCATGCAGTAGTTTGGCATCAAACTTGACGCTTCAGTTACCAGTTGAATTTTGTTTACTGTCCCTCGGGTATCTTACAGTGTGCGTGACATGTGCTCATGATATTCGCTTGGCTTATGAAGTGCTTTATTGCTTTAAAAATTTGCCCTACGCATAAAAATTTGCCCTACGCTGAAGCTATGCGCTCATATCTTGAGTTATCCACAGCGATATTGTTGCTCAATACTCGTATCAAATTATACTGACAATGTTGTTTTGGTATTGCTTTCGCACTTTCTAATCACTATTCTGATCAATTGTGTGATTTCAACGGCCCTTATAAGGGGCATCTGCTTGTCTACTCTTTATTCCCTGACGAAGGCCGTGCCACGGCTGAAACGTTGGCATAAAAGTATTGCTCTTTCGTACGTGTACTCGCTTGTGTTCTTTATACGTACCAGACCCCTTGAACTTCCTGCTGAATATTCACGACTATGGGTTCTGGAAAAGTCACGACGAAGAGCATCGTGGGGAAATTCCCCAAGGGATCCGTATCCACTGTTTTATTGGGCGATTCCCAAGCCAAATATCTTCACCAGTATTTTGATCCGCTCATCGATGGAACGCCCGCTTTCGTCACTCAAAGTGGTGCCTTGATCAACGACATTCTTTCGCTGTTGGACTTCGTCCCACAATCAACAGAAACCCTTATCCTTCATGTGGGCACAAATGACTTGACTTCGTGCTCAGGACGTGTTGCGTTTGAAAGATACAGGGACGTGCTCGGCTTCATCGCCAGCACCCGTCCATGTATAAAGCGGATATACGCAAGCTTGATTTTACCAAGGTCCACGAATCGTCGTCGAGGGAGCTTTAACCTACCTTTGGTTCGTCACTGCAACAAGGAGGCGGGTCACTTCAACCACCTTCTTCGAGTTTTTTGCCGAAGATCTAGACTTGTGTCCTATTTGGACCACCAGTTTGAATGGCTACCTCCGAGCCATGTTCTAGCAGCCGATGGACTTCATCTAAGTTTCGAGGGTGTCGCACTGCTAGCATGCCATATTAGACAATTATGTTTCAACAACCCCAAAGATATGGGGTCGTCTATGTGGACTGACTGTGCGCCGAATGTGTCCTCACATCGCACTTCCACTACAAGCGGCCCTAAAAGACCGTCTACCGTACAGCCCCGGAGGATGCCTGGTGCTGCAACGATCCAAAATGGCCGAACAAGATTGCGGAATTTACCTGACCGCGACACATCATCCGACCCGCCGCAACATTCTGGGCCGCGCGGACCAGCTCCCACATCAATCAACAGAAATGCCACGATGCCTCAGTCGAGGTACAACTTACGAGGACACCGTGATGTTCCATCCCATGAAATGAACTGACTAGGAACCACCAGGTTCGGTAAGAGTGCTTATCTAAATGCATCCGTTCATTTCATGAAAATTCGTAAAGTTATTGAGAAGCGTACGCGCTGTGAATTGCATGCATCTACTATGAAAATGTATGTTGCTACTTCCACTGCGCCTAAAGGCTTATGCCTGTCCTTGAAACCTGCGGTTTCTGAAATGTCGAGTGTACATTTGACTAAATGGAACAACACGCTAGCACGAGCTTCTATTGAATTGACCGAGATCATTTCAAAGCATTATGAATCGTCCGCGAAGGTTCTAGCTAATAAGGAGAAACAGCTGCGTGCCACACATGTCCTAAGCAGTGAAGAAAACAAGGAGCTCCACTTGTACAGGCAGAAAAAGCTGAATGAAATTAACCATGTCAAGCGGAGGAAAATGGTTCGGGATAACATACCCGTTGCTTTGTATTCCGAAGCGCATGGAAGTGTTTCCGACCCTGCTAAGCATACCGGGCAACTTACTAATATAGTGAATTTATCTAGTCATCAATTAAGTCTTGAAGAATCTAAGGTTTTGTCGCTAGGTTTAAACTTTTGTCCCGCAACTGGCGGCTACAATGAATTCACGCTCATTGCCGATCTTCATAACTTTGAAAGAAACATGCGATTGCGCGAGTACTTTTTCAACCGCCAACCAAGTGAACAAACCAACTCCGCGTTACCATCTGGTAAACACTGGACACCACCCACTCAACGGGATAAATGCCTCGATTTATATATACGAGCTGTACAGGATGATGTACTTCAAGCGTACAAAACACGTTTTCCCTTCCGCCATAACGTCACCTTTAAAGAGGCTCAGGCTATCAAAGCATTGGCTAGCCGCAATGATATAGTAATTAAGCCAGCAGATAAAGGTGGTGCAGTAGTGGTATTGAATGCTGACAGCTATATTGGTGAAGCCCAGAGACAACTTGATGACACCACATACTACAGGCGTCTAAATGACGACCCGACAGCGGAATTTAAACGCATTGTCAGTGATGCTGTTACAGATCTTGTAAAAGAAAACAAAATCGCTCAGTCTGCATTACGTACGCTGATTCCACTAAGCCCGGTGGCTGGTAGGTTCTACACCCTACCCAAAATTCACAAAGAAAACATTCCCGGTAGACCGATTGTGTCTGGTATAGGTACGGTGACAGAAAATTTGTCACGCTACGTTGATACCCTCATTTCTTCTATTCCGGTTTCACTTCCCTCGTACATTAAAGACACCAATCACTTTTTAAATGATATCATTGATTTAGACATTCCTGATGGGTCATTTTTGGTGATCCTCGATGTTTGTTCTTTGTACACCAACATTCCCCATTCTGATGGTATCCGTGCTGTTGTAAAAGCGTATAACGAGTCTGACCTCGACAAATCGATAGACTCCTCTACACTAGCTACGCTTCTCAAATTAATTCTCGAACTAAACAATTTCGAGTTCAACGGACAACACTTCATTCAAGTTAGCGGCACTTCCATGGGCACACGAATAGGCCCAAATTACGCAAATATTTTTATGGGCTCTCTAGAACGCGATTTTCTTGCCAGCCGCGATTTGAAGCCTTTTTATTACAAGCGTTTTATCGATGACATTTTTTTAGTATGGCATCATGGTGAATCCCAGCTTCTTTCTTTCATCAGCGATTATAATAATGCCCATCCAAATATATCATTCTCGCACTCATACTCGGACACCAGTGTCAACTTTCTTGACGTCACAGTGACACTGTGCAATCGAAAATTGACGACCAAACTATATAGGAAACCAACCGATAGACATCAGTATCTTCACTTCCATAGTAGTCACACAAAACACTGCAAAACCAGTATTCCATATAGTCAGGTCATTCGCTTTAAACGCATCTGCTCTGATAACAATGATTTCGCTCGCAACTGCGAAGACCTACGAGGTGCTCTTACGAGGCAAGGATACCCATCGGGAATCATAGACGACGCCCTCAAGAAGGCTAACAACATTGACCGTAAAGAGTTGCTCACAAGCAACAAACGATCTGCAAACACTTCACGTAACAGTGTTAACCTCATCCTTACGCACTCAGCTTCGGTGCCTAATGTGGCCAATATTCTAAGAAAACACCACAATATCTTGCAACAAAGTGATCACTTAAAAGACATTTTTACGGAACCATCGAGGGTAGTTTACCGCAGATCACGCAACCTGCATGATACATTAACATCATCGAAAATAATTAATCGGTCCAACTACAGTGGTTGCCATCCTTGCAATAAGCCCCGCTGCAAGGTTTGCCCGCACATGTCAAGTACTCATACCGCAACTAGCACCGCATCAAACTTTTCCTTAAAAATCAACGGAGACTTCACTTGCGACAGCGCTAATGTTATCTACATGCTTGAGTGCTCCACTTGCCGCATGCAATACATTGGGCATACCGAAACATCATTCAGGTTACGTTTTAACAACCACAGAGCCCATGCTTCTAACCTTCCTCATCTTCCACTGTCAAAACATGTCCAGATGCCAGGGCACTCTTTCGAAAACATTAAAGCCACAATATTACAATCCGGGTTTAAAACTCATCATGACCGAGAAGTTCGCGAGTCCTATCTCATTAACAAGTTCAACACTTTGCACTCAGGCATCAACGAAAGCGTTGGACGCGTTACTTTCCTTTCTATGTAGCATTGTCCATCACAGGAATGCGTTAAATGCCCCCCAACCCATGCCATCGTTTCTTCTCTCATTTGTTTGATTATATATATTTTTTGTGTGTGCTTCCATTTATTATATGTGCGCATGCAGTAGTTTGGCATCAAACTTGACGCTTCAGTTACCAGTTGAATTTTGTTTACTGTCCCTCGGGTATCTTACAGTGTGCGTGACATGTGCTCATGATATTCGCTTGGCTTATGAAGTGCTTTATTGCTTTAAAAATTTGCCCTACGCATAAAAATTTGCCCTACGCTGAAGCTATGCGCTCATATCTTGAGTTATCCACAGCGATATTGTTGCTCAATACTCGTATCAAATTATACTGACAATGTTGTTTTGGTATTGCTTTCGCACTTTCTAATCACTATTCTGATCAATTGTGTGATTTCAACGGCCCTTATAAGGGGCATCTGCTTGTCTACTCTTTATTCCCTGACGAAGGCCGTGCCACGGCTGAAACGTTGGCATAAAAGTATTGCTCTTTCGTACGTGTACTCGCTTGTGTTCTTTATACGTACCAGACCCCTTGAACTTCCTGCTGAATATATATATATATATATATATATATATATATATATATATATATATATATATATATATATATATATATATATATATATATATATATATATATATATATATATATATATAATTGCCAGAGCTTAGAACGGATGCTCTCCAGGCCTTATTTTTTTTTTACTTGCATCCAGAATGCCCGAACCGCAACCAAAGAGGGCCACAGGCAAAAACCACCTTTAAATGGTAATGACGGCTTCGTCATTAAGCCTGTAATCACCAGCGCTGCATCCTCCCTACGGCCAGCCAGCGAAAATTTGATCCACGTCTTCTTTTTGCTGTTGTTTTTTACGGTGTTGGTGATGCAGTTGCAGTGTTGCCTTTAATCTCGAACGCGCTGGGCAAATGTGTCCGACACCACTTACAGTGTTTTTGTAGTTTTTTTTTATTGCCTGGATGCTTGCGCGGAATCATGCGCACACGTGAGCATGCACGCCCACCTACGTACACACACAAACACACACACACACACACACACACGCCCACACACACACACACACACACACACACACACACACACACACACACACACACACACACACACACACACACACACACACACGCACGCACGCACGCACGCACACACACACACACAGTAATATGGCCGGCCGAGCAGCGAACAACACTGCAAACAAGTCATTGAAAGAAAGAACAAAGAAAATTCGAGAAAGAGGAGCCGCAGCATCCACTACGGACTTCCAGCTTCCGAGCGTGAAATCGCGTTATGCCCCCGATGCTGTTGTGCTATTTTCCGGATCATCAATTCGGGTGCAGCCACAACTGCGGTGTACGCGTGTCGACGCTTCGTTCTCCGGAAACTAACTTTTTACACGAATTAAATGTAAGCAGGTCTTTGACTTTGTCTTGCGCGCACACTGTGAGCCTTACGTGGGCTTGAGCGCTGTGGCGTGTGTGTGTGTGTGCGTGATTACATGGCCAGCGCGACCACAGCGTAGAATTCTCTCGGTGCAACTGAAAGCGCGCATTCCGCAAAAAGCTCACGCGGAAACGCGAGAAGATCGTCGCTCCAATGCGGGAGAATGTTTCATCCCGCCTCACGCGATGCGTTGGTGTTCGAAGACGCGCTTCATGGAACACAATTCCGCGCCACTGTGTGGTGATGCAGGGACTCGCGGTGTTGACGGAAGCGTTCACTTGAAAGAAGAATTTGTGAAGTCCACTGACCGCTAATAATTGCGCCAAATGAAGTATGGTTGGTATATATAAAGCCTGTCATCCGTCGCGAAGTCCGACGTGTTGTAAACACGAAATAGAGAAACGTAGAATGAGGCAAAATCGCCACGCAGTCACTCGGAAAATTCTGTTCCGCCTGAATGAGGCCACGCATTCGATGCTGAGAAACTGCGAAAGTGTGAATCCTGGATAATCAATTGCATTGCTCTGTTTTTTGTTTCTAGGTCAATATGGTTCATGTTCGCAGTTTTCTTATATAGGTTAAGGTAATCTCAAGGTCGCAGGCTCAATTTCGGCCGTGGTGGTCGCGTTTAGGTAGAGGTGAAATGGTAGAGGCCCGTGTGCTGCGCGACATCAGTGCACCTCAAAGAACTCTATAGATGGTGGAAATTCACGTAGCCCTCCACTACAGCGTCTCTCATAATCGTATCGCGGTTTCGAAACGTAAAACCCTAAGTATCATTATCACAGATTTAAGCCAATGCTCCCATAATTTTCCGCACGATAGTGTTGTATACGCAATGCTCTGTAGCAATGAGAAGCACAATAGGCATTCCTATCCCGTTCACACCAACACGTTACAAACAAATCCACATGAATTTATCAGACGTAAAGGCTTCGTATAGACTAAAAATCAGTTATGGGAGAACCAAATTCGCGACCAAAGTTTTTTTGGAGCCATCACTCGACAAATCGACTAAGGCTAGCAACCAAAAGTGTGAGGGTGAGTGTTTCATTTTCATTATTTTTATTCTTAAGGCATTTCAACAGCACTGAGGTGTGAGGGTCCTGTCATTGTAACAACGTATACGGGATACGTCAGCGTAATGTCAAAACAGATAAATCATAACACAATTCTTTAAAAGTGCAGTAATAGGAAATAAAACACGATGTCAAAAACCAAAACGTAGAAAAAAAAGACATGGTGCCTTATGCATCTATATGACTTTTTACTGTCAGTCGACTGTTATCACTGCATTGTACTGTATTGTATAGTACTATATCTTAGTAGGAGCTGAGTGTGGTCGCAGCGCACACTATGCGTTCGTGATCCGCCACGTGGCTCTTTTTTTTTTCATGCGAAGAAAGCATGCATTGCCTTCGCTGCCATTAGTGAACAGCACTAAATCGCTTACTGAGTCTGGACTCCCATACTTACCCGCATAATAGCGGCACTAATCAGCATTGGTATTGTGGTGATAAACTCACCGCTAATATTGACCTAACGATGGCTGGATGTATCTGCTGCTGGCTAAATGAAGGGAATTGATGGCTATCTTCGGCCTACTGTCGAGAAATTGTGTATTATGGCCAGTAAAACAATAGCTACTTTTGGCTTACGTCAGCTACGGCAGGTCGTATGATAGTAAAACTGTCTCAATAAATATCAGTCATATGATGTTGTTGCCTATACAGCCGCAACAACGCATGTGTCTTCTTGAATCGTTTTAAATAACTTAAAACAGGAGTCTCAAAAATGTGGCCCGCGCACCTGTCACTTGTCGCCCGTGGCACTACATTTTATTCCCCCAATAAGTATGAACGTCTTCTACATAGCGATGGTTGGTGTTAAGAATTTTTTTCGCGATTCACCTAAGGCCACTTGCTCACCACGTGTTGAAACATAACCATGAAACAAAAGCTATATTTGCGAATCAGCGTCCCGATTTGTTATGTATAGGCAGCCGCTATTCAAATGTTGTTGGAATAATGGCGCTGAAATTTCAGAATTGACCCGCCTATGAGATATAAGAAGGGTTATTTTTTTTCTAGCGGTAACGTTAGCTGACAATTTCTAGAAACTGCCCCACCCACACCCCCTGCTTTCACCTTCTTCTCTGTTCAAGCCTTTCAGGCAATAAAGTGTGGCCCGCTTACTGAATTCAGCCTGAGGGTCCTGTCTTAAAGGGGACCTGCAACACTTTTTTAGCATGGTGAGAAAACGCTGCCGATCGGTAGTAGAGGCTCCCGAAAACATGCTAGCCAAATAATATAGCGCAGCACGCGGCCTGGAATTCACAATATTTTATCAAAGCCAGCTAAAATTGCTTTCTCTTTTCTCGACAAATGACGGAAGTCGCTCAAAAATCACACGTAGACTACCCATATATCAGGCATTGGTTGATTTGAACATGGCGTGCTCAGTCGTTACTGAGATCACCACGAGAGGCAGTCACTTGTCCACGCGTGGGCGCGCGATCCCACTGAAGAAGCCACGTATTCAAAGAAAAAAATAGTGCTCAAGGTCACGAGGCACGCGTGACGTTTTTTTCTTTGCCATTATTATTCCTCCCTGCTTAGCCTCCAGCGATTTCAGCGAGACGAAAAAAGAGAGAATGCGAAACTCCACTCGTACTGGACGGATTCCTAGAATTTTTTCGGCGTAGAATTTGCAGTGCAATGAATTAATTCTGAGAATCAGGGTCCCTTTGAAGGGTCACTAAATGAAATAGAGAGGTAATTTTGGTCGAAATATTAAATTAAAAGTTCACAATTCTGAAAGTACCACTCCTACCGTTATATGAAGCCTGGTAAGCCGACAGTGCTCAAAAAGAAGATACAGGTGGGAACAATACCTTTAGAAGGTGGCAACTATACTTGGCACGACGTCATGGGATTGTGACAGCGTCTGTTCGGCATTTTTTTTATATTTTCTTTCGAGGAACCCATAAGATTAGAATAGCAAGTTTCGGGGAAAATTTAATTGAGCCGATGTGACTGAAATGCGTGGAAGGGCTTTGAACTTGGTGCCGTACTCTGCGTGGGTTTCGAACATCAAACTGCGTCTTTCGCTTCTTACTCATATATTTATCCGAGGATATCGAATGCAATGAAAAGTGGTTTAAGCAGAGTCATTTATGTGTCTGAACTGATTTAAAGATTTATCTTGGAGTCTTTTTAGTACGAATATACTCGACGACAACTTTTCTTGGTACTTGAGAAAGAGCAATGGAGGCGGAGCTGCTACACATGCAGCACTGCGTGAAGTAGTATATTATAGCGCGCGTATCGTAACGCTAGAGGCACCACACACTGACCAGATGGAGCTGCGTTGCTCACGCTGCCCCGTCTCGAAGTCTTTCAGCTTCGCCGTTAGGCGCACGCAGAAAGACGCGTGCGCACGTCTCCCATGTACCCCGGCCACAATACACCGACAGATGCAGGGTGCGAGACGCGCGCGTCGCGTTCCGTTTTCACCTATGCCGTCTCAAGGTTTCTTTTTTTATCCTCTAGGCTATGTATTCCGGCTCTGTAGTCACACTGGAAAATTCGACTGAACAGTGCCTATGGAAAGTGACGGGGGCGCGCCATCATTGTTTCTGGTAGACGTAGACGCCGCTTAGCGTTTGAAGAGCACGTGAAAAGGCGGGACTTTGTCGCGCGTTCCAAAACGTGAAGTCACAGCGAATAAATAAAGTAATTAGGACTACCTTAATCGTGGAAGCTGCATCCTGTCTCAAATAGCTGGACGTAGAAATTAAAGGGGGAGTGGTCTTTTTCTAATCTGAACAGCACCCCAAGTGGAGATCACCGAAATCAAAACTGGTGGCTCTTGGGTAGCGAAATTGCCCTCCGCATGCCGGTAGGCACTCTCTGGGGCCTGCGTTCGCGCCTCTCTTCGGGGAAAACATTTGAATGTTTGTGGAACTAGAAGTCGCTTGGTCCACACGTGTCTTCAGGTTTTGGACACACACAAAAAAAATCTGCAGGTCCGACGTACCTGGGAATCAACGTTATGCGAAGCACACGGAGGGAAGTTGACCGTGTTGCATAAATTTTTTTGAGTGACTCGTCATAAAATGAAGCCTAATATATGTACAAATTTTGCACGCATAGACATATGTTGAAGAGTTGCATGTGTTTATATAACCAGTTTCCACTTGCACAACGATGTCAACAGGAAATGTGTTTTAGCAACACCGGAAGCTGATATGAAGCGCTGATGCTCGCGAACATGCTGGACCTTGACACTGCTACTTAAGTCAATTTCAGCCCATGCCACGTCACCACAATTGACGTTAACCCGACGTGATGACTGTATGAGAGGAGTGCATATGTAATATTCATAAAATTGGGTAAGCAGCACTGCAACCACTATTCACGTTTCACGAAAATTAGCGTCTATTTGAAAAGTAGTTCCGAGACCTGGCGTAGCTCTGTGGTAGGATGCCTGAGTGCCACGCAGAATGCTTGTGTACGATTCCTGCCGGGACCATAAATTTTATTATTTGCAATCATCGGGTGGCCAACGCTCCCTATATCAGGTTTGTATAAACACTGACATTTATTCTATGCCTTCCTTGGGTCGACGCTACCGATGTCACGTATTGTTTAACGCTCACGCGTTAAAGTTGCCCATGTGTGTTCTCGTCGTTCCTAGGTAGATACTAAGTGTCAGTCACCTGTGGCACATACCCGCACAGTACCAGCGGCACATACCCTCCCGTGAGTATGTGCCACTGTCTGATGGAAAGTGTTTGACGACGTACGCCACGGGATTGTGGCACTATTCTTGTTTTGACCAGCGCGTCATATTGGTCAAACTATCTTACCCTCCCAAGCTAATTTTGGTTCACGCGAAGTTAAGGTGGGCACCACAAGAGCGCCCAAACGTAAGCGGCTAGATAGATAGATAGATAGATAGATAGATAGATAGATAGATAGATAGATAGATAGATAGATAGATACCCTGAAAGTCGCTGAAGTTCGCTAAGAAATGCTTCGCATATAAAATTATGGAACGTGCCATGCGCGTGCCTCCTCGAGGCTGGTGCGCATGCACAGACTACCTTCCCGGGAAAGGTCCATTTTTATATTTCACGGTGAAAATACGGGCGCTGTCGTGGAACTACAATCCCTCGTTGTAGGATGCCCGCTATTCGGCTCTGTAGCCTTCTCTTCAATGCCAAGAAAAGTTGCCGCCAAGTATAGCCATCCAGGTCGGCAGGATTATGTTTCGAACGGAGGTGGACAAACTCATGTTGCATCGTGGTGACAGAAAGCCGATGGAGCATACAGGACCGGTGCTGGTATGGGTTAGACGTGGAAAGGCATTTGCACTCCTTAAACGACGACCATGCTCCGCGTGGTTATTCCGACTAAGGTGCCACCCGGTCTGGTATCATCTGTGCCAGCTACCAAAGTTGTACGTTTTCCTCTTTTAAATGTTAGGGATCAACGTCCCGAAACCACCAAATGATTATGAGAGACGTCGTAGTGGAGGGCTCTGGAAATTTTGACCACCTATACGGTTCGTTATCGTGTTACTCCCTCGGTATCCTAAACTAATAAAGAAATGAGCACACGCGCCCTCCAGATAGTTTTGTAATACGTGGCGGTAACATCGTATCGTTGAAAGCGACCGATGATGGACGCGCGAAAAAAAAAGAAACAGTAGAAGAGTAAGTACACGCTATACGAACTGCAAGATGCGTGGTCTAGCTCAAATGCGCATCACGGACACGGTGGCAGTGCCAACCTAAGTGCATTTTGAAGACGCCTTATCCTCCTCGAAGGCAATGCCAAGAATTTCAGTTTCGTGTTCGTGGGAGTGGGAAAAGATTGGGGGTAGCACGCAGGTGTCGGCGTGGTATTACTATATAATTCTATTTTGAGCGTTGGGAAAGCTCGGAAGCCTCGCTCCTGAAGAGTTTGTACTTGATCGCGTGATTCTATTTGCGAGTTTCTTGGAACCCCGAGTTTTCGGTAGAGTAAGCCTATACTACAGCATCCTCTCTCAGAATTGAAGTCTTGCTGCTTTATTATTCTTTCCTACAACTACTGTCGTATGCATGTGTCCCAGATGGCTATGAATGCGTTTGTAACTTTAGAGAAGACTGAACATATCAACCACGTGCTCACTTTTGTATCGACGCACGCGGGTGTAGTTCGGGAATTGATAAAGGATTTCCCTCGCGAAATAATTTGTCGGGCTGGTAGAACGGGCAAGTCTGGTTATATTGACTGCATACGTCGATGATGCAACTGGCTCAGTAGGGCAAGTCATGCATAATAGAGAAAAGGTGCACTTGAGCAGTCTCTCGAAAGTCCATCCTTCATGTTGCGGGCATTGCGTAACAAACAGCAGCCTGCCCAACCCTCTCTGTGTTGAGTCGGTATCGAGATATTTCGTAAGCGTTCGACAGTAAATGGCGTAATAAAATCCTGGTCGTAACATCCTGAGGTAAGTTCGAGTCTCGCACTGCGATTCGGTGCAACCTTTGCGAATATCACGAATTCAAAGTAGTGACTTCCTCTCGCATCTGAAACAGGCAATATTTTATGAACACGTAAGACCGATTCCCGAGTTGCGAATGTGAGGTTTCATGGTCCGTGGAACAAGAAAAAAGCTTAATATAAAATGGCATTGCATTAAAGCGAGCTTTGGAAACTTCAGTTAAAATTTGACTAACTGCGTAAGAAGGTTTCGTCATTTGTACAGCGGGAACTTGGCGTGTTAAGTTCTCATTCTATTTCTACATAAAAAGGTTTCATCACTGCCACGTAACCGAGTTCACGCAACCGTTACACAATATTTGACCTTGTTCAACACCAATCGCCATCATCGTTTTCTTAGCCAGCTTTTTTCGCAGAGCAATATATATTTAGGAATGCAATGCGTACGAGTGGCGTTACCCATAATTGAGTTAAGCTCTTAGGAGTTGTAATAGAGTGGTCGTGAAGTGAAGTACTGCTACAAGCACAATGCCAATGTCCGAGACCATGCACTCCAGAAGGCCTGGGAGCAGGTGGAGGGCCATGGTTTTCCGGTACCGGCGTTGGTGTGGCCAACAACTGCAATGGACCCCCCTCCCCCCCCTAAGGGGATGCCTGATCGGGTCATCCAGAACCAAATAAGGTTTATTTAACCTTCGTGTGTGCCCGATGAGGAGGATCAAGTGCTGTCAACGTGAGTGCTCTGAACTGAACTGGTAACTACTGTGTTTTACTACATCAAAGCAACAAAAAGATCACTGCGTCACTCTTACTTTTTAACTCTTAGTTTGTAATTCGTAGTTACTTCTATATGAAAGCAGAGATGGTCTAACCGCTTGCTCCGCAAGCATTTTTATTTATTCGCAGTTTTATCTCTAAACTAATTTTTTTTCAGTTTGGTTCCAGTTCATGGCCCATCCCCTATGGAGATGAACGCCATCCATAAGTGGTCATCATCATCATTATCATCAACAGGTTAGCACTGGAACAACCGCTTTAAATTGTATTGTTTAGAATCTCATTGGACAGGCCCCTCGTCATTTAGGTAACACATGACAACACGTGTCATAGACGGGCGTGATACCTCCCCTTCCCGTGTAGGTGAGCGAATCAGTTATTTGCTCTGATTAACCTGCCTGCACCACCTTCTCTTACAATATAAATAGCCGCCACAGCGGCTTGCTTGGATGTTACAGGAGCTTGCTTGGAGATGCACGGGGCGTTTGTGAGAGAGATCATTTCTGTAGGAAGGCTTGTTAAGGAGACAGCGCATGATGTGTACGTCGAAAGGAGCGTTGTCGACATGTTCCGCGGCTGCCACTGCACAGTGTTGGCCCCGTCGATTGACACGTTAACCACCTGCCGCTTTATGTCATAGAGGCTGCTGCCGTGAGTCAAATGCCTAGCACTCGTAAATGGCAGATGTGGAGCTATCAGGCGTTCTTCTGAGGGGTTGAGAGCAGGCAGGTGAGGGGGCTTGGGAGAATATCGGTACTCGTGTAACACTCATCGTAGGAACTTGTCCCGTGGTAGCAGGCCTACGAAGCGAGGAGAATGAAGTGGAAGTAGTCGCGTGGAGGCGAGCGCGAGCCATTTAAAATTGACCTCGACCCTTATAGGTGGCTTGGTGATGCGTCATCTAGTGAGTATTGTTGTAATCACCGGAGAGACTACCGGAGCGGCGACCTTGAGCGGCGACACGAGAAAACTGACAATACTGGTACAAACGCTGGCGGCTTCCGGTCAGAGCACGAACTTTAGGAGGAAGCTCCTGAAAAAGAAATGTGTCACTGCTTTGTATTAGCAGCATCAACGCAGCTAATAGGCATTTATAATTTTAGTCCAAGAATTTTACCACACTTCGTTCACTTATGCCATGGAGAAAAAATGACTCCTGGTGACTCCTTTGAGGTGTTACTGATTGCTGCAAAGTACATGAATTATATTAATTGGCGCATCCGTGTGGGAGGTAGTGGCCATATTCTGCACCAGGATGGCCAAGCCTTCTCTGGTGAGGGAGCGTGTTACCGGTGGTAGTTACCGGTGGTAGCCACCGGTGAGGATGCACTCCAGGTCTCTAAATGCAATTTCATCATCACGCGTATGATGTTTTAGAACTTTCAGAGCTTTCAAAGTTGATAATTAAGCGTAAAGTATCCGATGTAAGAAAGTATAGTATGGAGATAGTCAAACATGCTCCAAATAATGGAGGAAGCATGAAAGCGGTGAAGAGGAAACTTGAGACAGGCAAAAATTATATGTGTGCACTATAAGGTACAAGAACACCAAAGTAACTATCAATATGAATAGTATGATTAAAGTAGCGGAGGAGTTTTACAGAGATCTGCACAGTAGCCGGGACAACCAGGACGATATTGCAAAAACTAGCAGTAACGCAATGGCATCCCACCAGTAATCACAGAAATGCGAAATGCATAGGAGGCAATGCAAAAAAAAAAAAAAGCTGGTGGTGAAAATCTGGTAACATCAGATCTGCCGAAAGATAAAAAAGATTGAGTTAGAAAAACTGACTACCTTGTTTATGATGTGTTTTCTGACAGAAAGTTCTGACAGAGATGTGTTTTCTGACATTTTTTCATAAACATGGAAGAATGCTAACATCCTAATTCATAAGGAAGGAGACGACAAGGACTTGAATAATTACAGGCCGATCAGCTTGCTCTCCGTAGTATACAAGCTATTTACAAAGGTAATTGCTAACAGAGCTAAGGAAACATTAGAATTCTATGAACCAAAGGAACAAGCAGGATTTCAAACAGGCTACTCAACAATTGATCACATTCATAGTATCAATCAGGTGATAGAGAAATGCTTGAAATACACTCAACCACAATACATAGCCTTCAAAAACTTTGAGAAGGCATTTGATATATCACCAGTCATGCAGACGCTGCGGAATCAGGGCACCGACAACACATATACAAGCAACGTGCAAGAATTCTACAAAGGATCAGCTGCCACCATTGTGCTTCATAAAGAAAGCAATGGCATACCAATCAAGAAGGGTGTATAGCAGAATGATAGAATTTCGTCAGTGCAATTTATCGCGTGCTTACAGCACGTTTTCAGAGGTCTAGAATGGGAATAGCTAGTAATAAGAGGCAATGAAGAGTACCTTAGTAACCTGTGCTTCGCCGATGACATTGAATTGCTGAGTAACTCAGGGGACCAATAGCAACCCATGATTACAGAGTTAGACAAGAAGAGCAGAAAGGTAGGTCTTAAAATTAATCTGGAGAAAACGAAAGTAATGTACAACAACCTCGGAAGAGAACAGCGCTTCTAGGTAGGTAGCAGTGCGCTTAAAGTTGTAAAAGAGTACGTCTACTTAGCACAGGGAGTCACCGCAGAGACGAACCACGATATTGAAGTAACTAGAAGAATAAGGAAGGGGCGTCACATATTCGTCAAGCATACTCAAATCATGAATGTTAGATGGCCAGCTATCCCTAAAGAAGAAGGTATATAGCAGCTGCATCTTGTCGGTACTTAGCTATGGAGCAAAAACCTGAAGGCTTACAAAAAAGGTTCCGTTGAAATTGAGGACGACGCAGTGAACGATGAAAAAAAAATGATAGGGGCAACGATAAGAGGCAAGAAGAAAGGCGAGTGGGTCAGGGAACAAACCGGGGTTAAGGATATCATAGTTGAAATCAAGGAGGAGAAATCGACATGGACCGGGCACGTAGCGCGTAAGCAAAATAACCGTTGGTCATTAAGGGTAACTGACTGAATTCGCAGCGAAGGCCAGCAGATGAGGGGTATACAGAAAGTAAGTTAGGCAGAGAGATTGGAAAGCTTGGGGGTATGGCAGCAGCAAGCACAGAACCGAGTTGACTGGCAGAACACGAGAGAGGCCCTTTTTCTGTAGTAGGCGTAGTCAGGCTGATTATTATGATGATGATGGCATGATTGATGAAGATTCAGCCCCTTCATCTGTGCGAATAGTTGTGTCGATATTTAAGTTGATTGTTGAGTCGTGCCTAAGAAAGCGCGGCAGTGGCGTATTTAACGTAGGCGCATTCGTGCCACTTCCTTGTGAAATGTTTGTCTTCGTAAGCTTAAATTTTTTCCTCATACACACGCGGAAGTCTAAGACATCGATTTCCGCAAGAAGAACGGAAGCATTCGTGTGCTTGACGAGGTCCTCACGAAAACTTCAAATGTATTAGCTTGTACTTACTCACATTAAGTGATAATCATCACGCTAATCGCTTTTCACATTTAAAATGAGAGAGCCCCAACATCTCTACAGGAGCTCATAAACCCCTGTTGTGCTAGATATTCATGTTTACGTAAGCGTCACGTCAGTCCCACGATTCGATACGATAACGCTTTCATGATATATTATCTCTGAGTCATGTGTCATTCTAGGGTGAAATTCTGCAATATTAGAGGAGAGTACGGGGGCGCCCAAATATGAGTTTTTTAGTTTGTACCTGTCTTCTAGGCAACCGTTCATTTTTTTCTCTTGACTATAGCACCGAATCCTGAATGTCAACAGCTGAAAAGGGCGCAGGTGAAAGCGGAAAAACGCAAAATAGATGGGCCGAAATTTTTCGTCACACCGTTGAGTCTTCGTGTTTGGCCAGACGTTTGCTTGGAAATAGGGAGTGAATGTTGTCGACCACCAGTTTGTTAAGTAGTTACAGCACATCCACGGAGTGAACGATGATGAAAGGGGCCAAGCGTTCATCTATCTGTCTGTTTATCCGTCCATTCATCTGCCCGCCTTCCTGCCTGTCTGTCTGCCTCTCTGTGGATATCTTGCGCTGGGTACGCCGGAGAGATGGACTCCCCTATAAGCAGCTTCACGTCTAAAACACTGGCTTCGATGCACAATAGAGAGGTGTGTTCTGACAGTGTACGCCGACATATATCTAAAAAAAGTAATGCACACAGTTTTCACACATATCTAAATCGATTGGGAAACACTGCTCACGTGGCATTGTACTGTGTGTAAAACGTCAGTGTATGAAAGAGAAGTGAAAATGGACTAAAAAAAAATTCTTCCGCTGAAGTCACTGCTCATGAGGACCTCGTGGATAACCGAGACGAAACACAAAAGACCGTCATCATGTTAGCTGCTCGCGGGATCATTTTTTGTCGATACTAAAGAAATGTCACTGCCCGCTAACGAAAATAGTTCCTAATTCGAGAAAAAAAAAGTCAGCATGATCAGATTGCACACTAGAAAGAGCAAAGAGGAGCCAAAAGGCAGCCTCGAGGGAGTGTAATATATTACAGAAATCAATAAAAGCGTACAAAGAAGGACAAAAAAGACATTGAAGCGCGCGCTGTCACAGCCGCGCAGTTCTTCTCAAACGATCGGAGTCTCGCTTTACCGAAGCTCAACGACGCGCCGGCATGGTGGAGGTCTCAGAATGGGTGACGTGCGCAGGCGCTAATCAGCGGCGAAGTTCGTCAAGCCACGAATCGAGATGAGCGTTCATTGGAGCGTCCACCGACTGGGCTTTGCGCATGACTGCTCGGAGATCACGGGATGCTGATCGGAGAGAGCGAGCGACTCCCTTCATGTCCTATTGAGACAAGGAGGCAAAGGATTCGCACTGACGGTGACTGTTCGCCACCGACAAAAAAAGAACAGACAACGCACTTTAATGATAAGGTCCAGCGAACTGGACACCCTGATCAGAAATGACAGGGCTTCAAATCATTGGCGACGTTAAAGGTTCGTAAGGCACGATCTCAGCTGTACGCCGGAGTGACATTTACACTTCCCGACTTAGAGCTGCCGCCGCCACCACTATATATCGGGTGCTTTAGTGGAGAAAGGGTGGTGCCTTTCTGTGTGGGCTGGAGGATAATTGAGAATTAGGTGCCATTGATTTCGACCGCTCACCGGTCGTGCGGAATGCTCGTAACAGAAAGCGCCAGCTTTTGCGGCCTAATAATGTAACAAAAGAATATCATCCAGTCTTCGTACTCTTTTCGACTCCTTGGCAACTTTGTACAGTTTCGGTCCCGCGTGGCGCTTTTTTCCCTCGCTTTTTTGGAAATTGGTGACGATGTGTTTGGAGATGGAACATTCGTTCTTCTTTGAACCTGCTATAGGTATTTGTTGCCGGATGGCACTCCATCCATCCATTATGATTTCTATCGACAACCACACGGGTGCGTGAACAAATGCTCAGTTTTTTTTTGTACGCTACAACCACTGTTTCCCCATTATATTTGTTTGTATGCTAGTGCAGCGTATACGTTTGCGAGTATTGCCATAACCCTCTCGACTCTGTCGTGCCTCATTGCTCTGTTGGGGCATCGCTTGCTTGTAATTTGCACTGTGCACTCTTCTGAGTAATTTTGCAACACTTCCCGTTCCTCCTGCGTGGAATTTCTGCACCCCTGTGTCGCCATCTATTGCCCTCGATAACGCTTCGGAGCAGCTCGTGCTGGAGAAACCATCTTCTCTGCATTGTCTGCACGATCTGCTGAAGCGCCGCTTTCTTGTGAAAGGAAAGTTGTTACTGGCAGAAAAAAATAGAACGAAAAAGAAAACGTCCCGAAACAAAGGAAAGAGAAACAAATTTTCATTTGCAACGAATGCGAGGCTTCTTAGAAGTAAAAAATATAATATACAACCATAGAAAAGACTGGAGAAGTGGAATATTGTAGGCAAACAGAAAGGAATCTTGAAGTGCTGAAAAATGAACGAAAAGAGTCTACGGGGGGGGGGGGGGGGGGTTGGGTTCGGTACGGTTAGAAGCACTCCACCGCTTTGCTGACCGATGACGGAGTTCAGCGAAAGTTGGGATTGAAAGCCGGTTAGGAAAAAGGTTTCGCGCTTTTAGGGGAAGCCAGTCTTGCAGAAGGCGCTTCCACGTGCGAGAACGCTATCGATTGTGGCGGGGTCGGCCGCCTTTGGCCGTTATCTCCAATGACGGCCAGGAAAGTAACACAAGAAACTAAGGCCTGAACAGAACGCGTTGAAAACATTTCTCAGAGCTGTGCGGCCGGATACATATCGACCTTTTAAGCCCACATCGTCGTTCCAGGAAGGAAGACCCTCGAGCTTTCTTTGGTATACCTTCGGATTTATGTTTACGACGCAGGTCACGTTAAGAACGTCATGACACGCATTATGGTTGTATATGTTCAAGAACGAGTGAGCCGGGTTGTCAGTCGAGCTGCTCTGGAATTTGGACGCACGCTGAGCAGTGCTCTTTAAGGGCTGTACTTGTGGTTCCATCGCTGACGACGACCATGGAAAGGGGAGGACATGTCATTTATTGTCTAAAAAACGGTACACAAAGTGTCTTCAATAATGAGTCTCAAGTACTAGTGGAAGTTAATAGCTTTGCCATCATCAACGATGCCAGTATGACAACCTATCCAGTAGTTGTAATGGACGAATTAGTGATTCATTACTTGTACTTGCACATGATAGAATTGTCTATTTACGCAATGAATCAATCATTCACTCAATCAATTAGCAGTTACTTGACCATAAATTGCTAAGAGGTGAAACAATCTGCGTTTCTTTTACGGGCACTATTTTATGCATTTGTGTAGCATATTGGCATTATCCTAACAGCTATTATTCGCTACAGGTTGGCGTAACGGCTGATGGACTGTTCAGTACCATAACTCATTGCTCCAAATCATTGGCGATTGCAGCCAATTCATGCTCAGATAACTGGCTAACCTCCTTGTCCTTCCTCCTTCCTTACTCTTCCTCCTCCTCATGTTGAGATCACTAGCTTATCACTTCAACAATAAAAACAACTGCGATCATGCTCTCCCCGTTAGGCTGTGCTGCTTCAATTCGTCTACTCTGACACTTCAGTGTGGCATTAATAACGCTAATCGCATTTACACAGCACAACGTGCATTTACACCTTTCTAAACACTGCCCTAAATCTACGTTCCATAACGTACGGTGTAAATCAGTCCAAGCATGCGAATCGATCGCGCTGAAAACAGCACTAATGGAAGTTACAGGGTGCGAAATGCTACAACGGGAAGAATGCTTTTCTTAATTCACACTCAGTGCAAATGCTGCTCGCTTGTACACGTCGTCGCCGAATTCGCGGCACGTGGCATTGTAGGGTCGCTCACCCTCCTCAAAGCGAATAGACGGCCCAGATGAACAGGCACGGGATCCGCTGGGCTCGAATTAGCTCGAGCATTTCAAGAGAGCCTGGCCGCGCAGCGCAGAAACGGCGCATTCGTGAGCCGCCAAAGCTGGCACCGATGCAATTAGCGTTCCCTCGACTAATTAGTAAGACATCTGCGCCTGAGCCAGGCATAAAAAAAACGCTAGTGTGAGAGAAGGGGCGCAAGTGAGTGAGACGCTCGCGTATGGCGAGCAAGTTTGATAGGTGATAGGGAAAGTCCGTGTACACAAACGTGAAAAGCTGGAGAGTGAGTCCGACGTTAATGAAGATGCTGTGTCTTACAGCAGCTCTGAAGTTTTTATTTTTATTTTTTTCTTAATCCCGGTCTCAGCTCGATGCGCAGCAACTTGATATTTTCCTATTGAAACTTTTATAAAGATAAAAACTTTGAGTGCGTAACGCCGAAATTGCACTTACCTTGCTCCCCCCTTTTTCAATATTAAGAAAAAAAAATGGCAGAGAAAACAACATGTTCTCTGAAATGGTGTAAACCTAACACAGATGAAGGAAAAAGAACCCAGAGAAAAATTGTCTGCGGCTGCATTGGAAGAGTAACACAAAGATCATGGGCACAAGAACTGCAGGCTTGTACCCTCACTCACTCACTCGCTCGCTCACTCACTCACTCACTCCCTCACTCACTCACTCACTTGCCTACTGAGACACTGTACGAAGAGGCTACGTGTGGGACTTTTATTCTACTGGATATCGCTGTGAACGATACGATTGCCGAGAGTTGAGGCACTGCGCAAGGCTCAGTCAACGTGCTTTGTTAACTCTCTTTAGAATGTCGAACCCATTCGCCCCAACCATCTTCTGGAGGGACGAGCTTGATGTTCGTCAATATATATTTCGTGAAGCCCAACATTGTACTTAGTGTCATTTCACTCAAGGTGATCTCCTGTATTGGCCTTATTGGTATAAGCGTCTGTATACCCGCCTTCTCTCGTTCCCCAATCAATCCGTGCGAGTATATGCAACACCAGGGGCGCATGTTTAGCGTCGGCAGACTCATCTGTCGTTAACATAATATAGACAAGGTCTCCCACAATATTACTTTGTGTTGAAATCAGATACCGCTCTCTTCTAGAAGCACTTTTTTCAGGATCGAACCTGTTTTCGCAACGCCGGCTGACTGAAAGTTGGAGCTGCTTTAATCACATGCGGACAAACTGAGGCAGAGCAAATGCGACGCCCAGGTTGCTTAATACCGATACAGAGTAGCGCGTGTGGAACAAATACACGTGCTGGAGAGACGTGCAAACACTTAAGAAATGAATGTAGTGCCACTGAAGTCGAGTCTAAAAACTTGCGTCCAGTATCTTCAATGGACGCAATGACCAGGCGAAATCAGCTTCTCTCGAACATGTTTTTTTTTTCATATGGGAATCGATTTCTCGTTCGCATGGTATTGACAATGCAGATTACATATGCTGCTTTGTAAACTTGATTAAAAAGTTACTACGGTGCCCAGAAAATTTCTTGCTCCTGAAGTGCAGTCGTTGGATATATAGAGGAACAAAGTGAGAGAGAGGGGAATACAGAAAAGGCTGGGGGGCTTACTAGACTATCTGAAGTTTAATACCCTGCAAGTGCGGAGGGGATATGAGGACAAAAGAGACAGAGAAAAAGAGAAAACACGACGGTGTACTATTGGCAACACATGCGCTCAATGCTGAATATCCGAGGCAATTTCTCAATTCAGTTGTCTTCGCGAACTATAGAAGGGCTCAAGTGGCTTTCTGGGCTGATGTGCTGTGAAACCAGGCTTCGAAGACCTGCTCTTGAGGAAACAAACTATCGCCTTGCCTTTATAAATGCATACAAAAGATTGTATATTCCGGCGGTGGTGGTTAAATTGGAGACAACAGCATAAGACGTGATTTATAGTCCATTCACCGTTGCAGTTGTCGCACATAGGTGAGTTCACCATACGACTACTGCAACTGAAATAGTTAGCGAACGCTACACAGACCCACAGCTGTTCCAGCATTGTATATGGCGTCTCTTTGCGAAATGTTTATATGCAGTTATCTATAGCAACGATTGACGCTTGTGTAAACGATTATTCGAATTTAGCCGTCGAGAAGGATCTGCAGTAATTGTCAGCAACTGATTTGTATGATGCGTGTGTTTCACTACACACTGTCTTTACTATTCGAGCACTTTATTTTAAGCTTGAGTGTATTTTTGTTTCTGTTTCTATTCTGGTCTGATCCAAGAAAGTAAGCCATGCATGTCTAGAAGTTGTTACCTACTTACGCCAGATTTAACGCTAACACGTTAAAATAACCCATGTGTGTTCGTGCCGTTCCTGGGTAGATACGAAGTGTCAATCACCTGTGGCACATGCCAGCCTACCAATGACACATGCCCACTCGTGGGTATGTGTCACTGTCTGGCGGGCCCCGCCGTGGTGGTCTAGTGGCTAAGGTACTCGGCTGCTGACCCGCAGATCGAGGGATCGGATCCAGGCTGCGGCGGCTGCATTTTCGATGAAGGCGAAAATGTTGTAGGCCCATGAACTCGGATTTGGGTGCCCGTTAATGAACCTCAGCTGGTCGAAATTTCTGGAACCCTCCACTACAGCGTCTCTCATAATCATACGATGGTTTTGGGACGTTAAACCCCACATATCAATCAACCACTGTCTGGCAAAAAGTGTTTGACGACATATATTACGAGATTGTGGTATAATTCATTTCTTGCTCAGCGCGTCATATTTGTCAAACCATCTTAACCTCTCATACTAAGTTTGATCCTCTCGAAGGTAAGGGGGTGATCACGAGAGTAGCCAGACGTAATTGGATAGATAGATAGATAGATAGATAGATAGATAGATAGATAGATAGATAGATAGATAGATAGATAGATAGATAGATAGATAGATAGATAGATAGATAGATAGATAGATAGATAGATAGATAGATAGATAGATAGATAGATAGATAGATAGATAGATAGATAGATAGATAGATACCGAAATGGGTTGCGTATTTCAAAGAAATGCACCGAGTTTAAAGCGCCTGTTCTGAAAATGTATTGCCTCGTGCGTTTGTTATTTTAGAGCAAGAACGGAACATGTTGGTGATGGAGCTATAGAAACAACCTAGCAGTATGTAGTAGGCGCATACGTACTTTCGGGACACGAAGAGAACGGATGTCTACGTCATCTCGATGAACGGCACACTCCCATTTCTTTCTTCGGTCATCCTTAACAAACGAGAACACCCACACCATCGGTTCATATTGGTGATCGCCAAAGCATTTTGGCAGGCAGCATTACCCCATCGTGCGGATTTGTAACCGCACACTATGCGAACATCCAGTGCAAAGTGTGCATCACAAATACACATCGCCTTTCCCAGACTTTGGGTAACAAGGTCTTCTCCAGTCACCAACAAGCAAACCAGTACACCACAAAAGCGTTCGTCAGGCTTTGCAATTCATTGCTTTCGAGCGGCGTGAGCAGGCGTAAGCGCGTCTGTGACGGGAAACGCAACGGTCAAACGGAGTGGAGTCAGAGCGCGCGAGAGGAACAGTGAGGAGGCCTGAAATTATCTAGGTGGGATTGATTAAGCAGAAGCATGATGCAGAGAATTCGTGGCATGGTCCGCGAGTTATTCAAACCGTTCCTCGAATGCCTAACACAACTGCACCAAAACTTGTGACGCACGTAACGCGCAACCGAAGGTTACGTAAGCGCGCGTGATAGAACGATTACTGTGTCCTGCTGTGGTTTTTAACCGAAGTTTTTAACAAGTTAGAGTACTCAGTACTCTCCTACAGTAGAATACCAAGTACTCTGAATGGTTAAAAATTTTTATAAATACATCAGACCATGGAGCTTGGCACTGCCACTTAGCGGCACCTCGTGTCAAGAAGCACATCCGCCCTAAACGCCGCTCTTCAGTTATGTCAGCTGTTCGTCAGTAACGGGCAATATCTAGTGTTATACGTCAACAACATGACCCGGAAGCATGGAAAACACTTACCAGGCCTCCTTACGACAAGAGGACGCCTGAAAAGGAAAACTTCACACTCAGCTTCTACTTATTTTCATGTTATGCACGGCTGCATGCATGAATTGACTGAGATGTACACAGCAGTGTGTGCTTTACGCAGGATTTGACTTCTCACCAAGCCCAAGGAGTCGTTAATGACCCTTTTTGGGCAATAAACACTTAAATTGAAAGTGCCGTGCAAATAATGGTACTCATAGAGGGCACATTGATAAATGGTTTGTATGTAAGATAATTACTACTTTGAGCGTGTGCAAGAAGATGAATTAGTTGGAACACAGCAATTGACACAAGATGCTGTCTGTGGAGGCCCGATACAATTGTGCATGAAGAAAAAATTAGATTCCACTCCGAGTCCTGAACATGCACTCACTCACTCAAACAAATATGCCGCTCACCGCGCACATGTGCGAGTGAGCCAGACCAGTGATTGGTTGGCTTTCAGTGTCATACGTGAGTGATCTCCACGTGTGCTCGTAGCTACTTCTACATTGCCTCACGTTTGTGGACAAGAAAGCGAAAGTAATATTCGTCACTACGTCGCATGAACTTGGCTTAGACGTGGCTAAGAGCACGGCGGCGACAGATCAATCCAGGCGTGGTCGGTCCAGGACCCGTGTCGAGACCCTGAAAACGGCATCATCACCTTTACCTTCAGGGCCCATCCCGCCTTTGGCACACCACCATTCGATTAGCTATACGCACGAGAGGAGCCGGACGAAGCCGCCTTTCTTGCCGACGCCTCGCATACGCAACTGATTATTCACATACTCAAACAACTGCGCCTATGGCAGCCGACCACAGCCTCAAAAAGCAAAGCATTGGGCAGGAAAGACTGGCAAAAGCGCTATAGCGATAAGGTGCTTCACGTCGGTCGCTTGACTGCGAAACGTGCATACACAATTGGACGAGGACAAAAAATAAAAAGACAGCATTTTTCGAAAGAAGCCTTTCCTCCTAATTTGGCTGCCATATATTAAATGTCAAAGCATCAAAGGGTCAAAGCATGACAGCCTCAAGTGCAACAGACAAAATAGAGTTGGCAGTGCTTTCGAAGTTGATTAATAGGCATAAGCTATCTGATGTAAGAAGGTATAACATGGAGAGAATCGAACATGCGCTGAAAAACAGAGGAAGCGTCAAAGCAGTGAAGAGAAAACTTGGGGTACGCAAAAATGAGATGTATGCACTAAGGGGCAAGGAAAGCAAAATAACTACAAATATGGATAGGATAGTCAAAATAGTGGAGGAGTGTTACAGAAATTTGTATAGTAGCCGGGACAACCACGACCTTACTATAAGAAAAAGCAATAATCCTGATGACACCCCACTAGTATTGATTAAAGTCAGAAAATCCTTGGAGAACATGCAAAGAGGAAAAGCTGCTGGTGAGAATCAGCTAACATCAGACCTGCTGAAAGATGGAGGACAGATTGCGTTCAAAAAACTAGCCTCCCTGATTACAGGGTGTCTCCTGACGGGAAGAGTACCAGAAACCAAATGAACAAGCAATATCTCGAACAGGCTACCCAACAATCGACCACATTCATACTAAGATGTAGGTAAGAGAGAAATTCTCAGAATACAGCCAATCACTATGCATAGCCTTCTTAGATTACGAGAAGGCGTTTGATTCAGTAGAAATATCAGCAGTCATGCAGACACTGCGGAATCAGGGCGTCGACGAAGCATATGTAAACGTCCTGGAAGAAATCTACAGGGGATCAACAGCTGATATAGTGCATCATAAAGAAAGCAACAGAATACCAATCAAGAAGGGTGTAAGGCAGGGGGATACAATCTCCACAATGCTATTTACCTCGTGCTTACAGGAGGTTGTCAGAGGCCTAGAATGGGAAGAGTTAGGCATAAAAGTTAATGGGGAACTCCTTAATAATCTGCACTTTGCCGATGACATTACACTGCTGAGAAACTCAGGGGACGAATTGCAACTCATGATTACGGAGTTAGACAAGGAGAGCAGAAAGGTTGGTCTTGAAATTAATCTGCAGAAAATGAAAGTAATGTATGACAACCTCTAAAGAGAACAGCGCGTCTAGATAGGTAATAGTGAATATAAGTTGTAAAGGGATATGTCTAATTAGTACAGGTAATAACCGTGGAGCCGAACCACGAGTTTGAAGAAACTAGAAGAATAAGAATGAAGTTGAGCACAATTTACAAGCATTCTCAAATAGATTGTTACTATCTCTCATGAGAGAGGCATATAACAGTTGAATACTGCCGGTACTTAGCTACGGAGCAGAGACCTGGAGACTTACAAAGAGAATTCAGCTTAAATTGAGGACGACGCTGCGAGCAATGGAAATGAAAATAGTAGGTGTAACCTTAAGAGACAAGAAGAAAGCAGAGTGATTCAGGGAACAAACCGGGTCTAAGGATATTATAGTTGAAATCAAGAAGAGGAAATGCACGTTGGCCGGGCTTGTGTAGCGCGTAGACAGAATAACCACTGATCATTAGGAGAAATAACTGGATTCCCAGAGAAGGTAAGTGGGTTAGGGGGAGACAGAAAGTTAGGTGGGCAGATGAGATTAAGAAGTTTGTGGGTATAAAATGGCAGCAGCAAGCACAGGACTGAGTTGATTTGCGGAACATGGGATGTGCCTTTGTCTCAGTGAACCTACGTTGGAGCGCTGATGATGATGATGATGATGATGATGATGATAATTATGATGATGATGACATTTATTTAGATATTTAAAGTTCGGCACCCCCTTCCTTCCCTAACTCTACCTTTGTTCCGTAACTCAACCATGACTTGCGAAACATAGCGATGTCATGACGTTGCGCATGGGCCATTACCATCGGATCACGCCAGCACGCCATAGATTTCGTAAAGTATGGTCAAGAAAGCATGCCAGGTCCCCTGCCTCCACTTCCTCCTGTCTGAAAAAGTTTTTGGAAGAAAGTTATAAAAAATCGAAATATAGATGACGTGAACTGGAGTCGACCTGAAACGAATATCTGTGATGGGCTGGCTCAAAAGACAGAAATCGCGTTGTTTCGACACATGCCAACGCTCCCGCGCATTGCGGATAGGTTATTCGTTGTTAAATGGTTCGCACTCGGCAAAACTTCTTTTTGGCAGGGGGGGGGGGCATAGATCAAGAAAGCTTCATGCTAGCTCCTTCCTATTCCACGAGGCTTATGCTGGTCTTTCAGCTGAACAAACTGTTTAATGAAGCACACGTCTCAGATATGCATGGCTAGGCACGCCACCACATGTCAGCGTCTATGAATCCAGTGTTCGTCAACGCGAAACATGGAGGTGGGGGCACACTGTGGCCGACTGTTTGGCTGGTTCCCGGTATGCACGCAAGTACGTCGCCCACAATTCAGTCTATTCCGTTTTTACAGCTCTTTTCAATACAGCACCCGCTACTGACCGTTGAACCAGCATATATAAAAATCCTGCTAAGGTATGTGCAAAAAACTTTATCATTCGAACGAAGTAAAGCTTGTTATACCTTTGCAAATAAGCTAATAAGTGAATACGTTAACACTAATGCTGAAGTTAAAAATGATACGTCTTGCCTTCTCGTAACTAGAGAATAATCGTTCCTCGCAAATTAAAAAAGCGGCACTGAAGTATTATCAGTTACCTTACAAGCTCATCTGAAATTAGGGGCATTCCACATACCCTTGCGCAACCCATCATTTCTCGTGGTATTGCAGAATGATTGACATCACTTGTCTACATAGTAAGGTATAACTTCATGAGTCCACGATAATTTTTTCCTTAAAGTCAGTTGCACACAAGCCTGCACCAATGGGCACGCACTCTAGAATGACGTAAAGAGTCGAAAGGAAAATGATTCCTCCTTCGACAAAGATTGCCGAGTGCATATGAACGGTATCACATGTGCTTAGACGTCCAGGTGATCGACTGCTACGTTTAGATGGTGATTTTAGGACTTCTTTCGTTGTACCTGGCTATAAGCCCCGAGAAATTGAGGTGGCGCTGCCTGGCGAGATGCCTGGATGACGTCACGGCAAGGATGCTTCGACGCCTGCCATAGCATGCCTATACATAACATGCGCTAGCATCGTACGCTGTTGCGCTGCGTGCGATCAGTTTTCGCTTGACTCAAACTTCAGATGGATGAAGAAGACAGCATAGATAATGCTAGTAGTAACATAAAAAAACATTTATTCAGTAGAGTCGCCAACGAATACCACGCTTCACTGTCCACTTTTTATCAAGCTTATGTTGTCAGCTGCTGAAATCGATCATGGGTTCAATTCTCTGCCACGGCAGCCGCAATCTGACGTGAGTGAAGACCAAAACACCCTTAGTGCTTGCATACAAATTTATTTTACAGCGTGTCCCGTATTCAAATCATGGTTTTCACACAAGGCATATTTACATCATTAGGCTGTCTTGTTCACCAGTGGTTCCTTTCAGAGATGATGTTTTCACTTCTGGAAATTCTGTTTTTACCGAACACATGCGCCTATCTGCCTGAAGATAGTTCTCTTTTTTTTTTGCTTGTATCCAAAGCTCTACGCACAGTGGCAAATAAACCATGCAGTATCAAATTGCAAAATACCTCCAAAGCACTTGGTCGAGAATACCACCACAGCTGTTGTATTTTTTTACGTACTCGCACACTCGTCATGTACTTCGGCACTTTTTTCGCAGTAAATTCCGGGTTTATTCTCCCCAGAGAAAAAGTTCAGGATAATTGCGCAAACTTCATGCAGCATCGTAGCAACTGTGCTGTTAGCCTTGAAGTACTGGTTTCGATAGCCCACTCGTAAAACATTTTTCCTTGCATTTGATTACACCCGAGCTTCATTTACTTGTATGTGGATGGGACGTGCGAGACCAGACACTGACTCATTGAGACGGAGAACGTTTAATTATTACGTTGGCCACGTAGGCGAGAGCGCCATCGAAATAATTCACAACAATCATTCCGACTTTTGATCGTTTTCTTGCTAATGACTATTATTGATAGTGCTCCCACGTGAATTGACAATTAGCGCTTGTGACGCGTCGTTAGATCGGACCAGTAGTTCATCCAAACCAGAGTATAAGGCCGCGTAATTCGTGTTTACTGGCTGTTTAGAAGAATATATGTAATTCAAGTACGCTTGCATCTCAGCATTTCCCCAAACGTTTTGTGTGCCACCGCATTGTGTATTTTAACATTCTGAATAGATTAAAATATTTTTCTTTTAGATACAACCAACATCTCTTTTAGCAAAAAGCGCTACTTTGTCAAATCACTCGAATTATCTGCATAAATATATGAGAAAATTCTAAAACGCTCTTTTTTTGTAATTTATTGGGACGCATGTTCTAATCACGCCAAGTTGTAAAGAATTAGAATCGTCTGCGTGAAGAGCTTTAGTACGGATTTATTGGCGTGAGCGGTGACAACAACGAATTCCTTGCGGTAATGCACCATAATTTTCACAGTGCATGGACACCCATTCAGACGGGAGTTGGCCGATTGGAATATCGCAACTTTCTTTAGCTCACTCAAATTTAGCTCGCAGCATAAACAGCCGCCTTCTGCATTGGTAGATTTGCATCGCAGCTATTACCAGTTATCACGACCATAACGTGTAAGAACGGGCACACGGCAGGCACTCAAAAAGATAACATTCGGCCACGGAACAAGCGAATCCTCACCATGACGTCACTTCGCCCCGACTTCCACGCTGCCAGTGTTCTTTCTCAGGGCTCATAGAAGCCTAGGTACACAGCCACCCGACCTCCAGACTATAGTGAACTAGAACCATGTTGGTTTTAGTTCACTTTACTCCGGGTAGTGGACAGAGCCAAATATGTGGCTGTCAGCACAGAACAAATGTCATCCCTTCATAAAAGATCAAATTTCACTGAGTAATGTTGGCTCTCTCTCTCTCGTAATGTCTCTCTCTCGTAATGATATCATGGCCACTGATGTTTGATGTCATCGGCGTGCCCACCAGATTTCAAAGAACATTCTAACGACCAAGCGTTCTGACGACCACCCTCCTTTCAAATGGTTAAAAAAAATGAGCTTGGTCATTTGCATCCGCAGTATGAAAGAGCATTGCCCCCTACATTTTTCGGATGCCAATAAAAAACGCAAGCGGCAGACCTACAGACACTTTTTCGCATCAGTCGTCCCTCTCCTTCCGCCACCACTCTTCCTTCTCTATTCATAGATGCATGGTTCTTGTTGTTCACGTCGTTTGCTGCACTCTTTTCTAATCAAAGTTGGGCCTCAGCTCCTAGTGATTGCTCCAGTATAAAAAAAAAATGATGCCACGCATTCAGGAAGCCACAGCCCCAATTTCATTACAGCCGAGTCATGGTACTAACAATCACGACTTTCTTGAAACCTTTCGCTTTCCTCTTACTTGTGGTCACTGCCGCGTCGTGTTTATGTCTGCGAGGCTCACACAAATGGTACAGAATGAGAGTGCGAGCGATAACCAGAACCTGAACGCGCGGCAGAGTAAAAATAAATATCTATTCCGCTGTCAGCGCTGAGAATTAAGTTGAGAGTCGAGGATGCTTCGATGATCCGGCCTGCAGGCACTAATACTTTTGGTGCGCCTTTTAGATTGCTATGAACGCGAATCGTGCACGACGACGCTGTCGCATCTCGGGGGTCGATGCCCGCCCTTCACCATGCGGTGGTCACATGAATAGTAAGCTGCAGTTTCTTTTTTTTTAATTTAAACACTCGATATGTCGTTGCGGCTAACAAAATCACGGCGTCATTGTGAGAACCAACTGCATCATGTCGATAGGCATCTGGCTGCTTAGGGTAATGTAAGGGTTCATGTAACTTTTGAGACAAAAATACGCCATTATGACTGGAACTGAATGCGGTGGAAAAAAAAGAGTGGGCATCGCTAAATCTTAAATTGACATGTTTCAATTCGCGAGCACTGTAACATGGCTGGAAAATTATCAGTGATACTTCACAATTCAGAGAGACAGTAAGACGGAAAGAAAGAAAAAAATTAGGCAGATCCACGTATCTTTCGAATTATTATTATTATTATTATTATTATTATTATTATTAATAATCAAAGCATGCGATTGAAAGGTAACGGAGTCGTCTTTGCTTTATTGTGCGAAACGTTACGAAGTGGCGTTAGAGATATTGTTGCGTGAGTAACTTGTTACTCACGTAACAATATGTACTAACCGTGATATGAACAAATTCACGAACATCGAAGCGTTAAACAGTCGCGTAAGTTTTATATAACGAGTTGTTTACAGTTGCGTATTGATACGAACAGCCACATGGATATTAGCAACCCCAGACGCACTAAGCCGATATAAGACGCTGGTGCTCGCGACGATGGCAGCCCACGGCTACATGAATCAAGCGGATGACACCTAACTACAATTAATACAATGAAAATAAAATTGGATAGCCAGCACCGCTGTAGCGATTGACGCTTCACAAACACTGCCGTCTACTTGAAAAGTAGTTCCGAGACCTGTCATAGCTCTGCGGTAGAGTGCTTGATGGCCACGGGGAATGCTGGGAATCCATTCTTGCTAGAACCATGACATGTATTCTTTGCACAAGTCGGGTCAACGCTGCCGATGTCGCCTTCCGCTTAAAGCTTACGCGTTAAAATTTCCCATGTCTGTTTTTACTGTTTTTGGGCAGACTTGGACAGTCATCACCTGTGGCACATATCCACCCGCGAGCATGTGCCACGCGTCTGGCGGAAAGGGTTTGACGACGTACGCAACGGAATTTTGAGATTGCCAATTTCATTACCCGTTAGTGAGATTCGTCAAACCTTGCAATGAGATAGAAAGGTGGGCTAGTTGGTAATTCATAATTGATCAGCGAACTGGGAGCGCGTGAGTAACACACACCTGCTGTGTGCCTCCTCTTGCTTCGTGTGTGTGTTCCTCCCACGCTCTGAGTTTGCTGATCAATTCGTCAAACCTTCTTACCCTCCCATACTGATTTCGTGTTACTCAAGCACAGGGGCTGATAACGAAAACACCCAGACGTACATAGATAGATAGATAGATAGATAGATAGATAGATAGATAGATAGATAGATAGATAGATAGATAGATAGATAGATAGATAGATAGATAGATAGATAGATAGATAGATAGATAGATAGATAGATAGATAGATAGATAGATAGATAGATAGATAGATAGATAGATAGATAGATAGATAGATAGATAGATAGATAGATAGATAGATAGATAGATAGATAGATAGATAGATAGATAGATAGACCAAGGAGTTTCTATCCTCCTTGAGAAGGATGGACATACGAATGCCTGCAGAACGCAAAGAAATATTTCGCATTTATGATGTATCTGGAGGTATCAAGACGTTTGGAATGATCATTAGGCCATTACGCTAGATGATGGTTCCTGCCGGGCACAAAGGGGTGAAGCACAAGCACACGATCCAGTGACGTCGTTGTCATTTTTTATATTTAAAATACTTCGCTGTTTTGTTTAGCAACGGCTACTCCTTTTCACGGATGATAAGGTGAAAGTACCACGATGAAAACAAAAACCTAACGGAAGAGCGAGGCATCTTCATTGTAAAATTGTGGCAGCAGGTTTGGGGACGCGAGGCCGAATCGCACAGTGAGTCCCGCGTGGTCCTCGGTAGTACTCCGATTCTTTATTTACTGAATCTATTGCTTCACAGCCAAGTGGTCTATGACTATATAGAAATCTAAATTCGTCTGTGCGACGTACTCAACAAGTGCCACTGCTTATGCACCTCAGAAGCTGGTATGAACGTATACTACTCGCCACTGGTCCACACAAAAGGAGGAAGGTCAAACACGGGCGATAAACACCCCAAAAGATTTTTGGACAGACGAAACCAAAGCTCGCAGAGTAACTTGTGTAGTTGCCTAAAAAATCTCAAAGACGAATGAAAGACTTCTGCCTTTCTTCTCGCTCGATGTATCGATCGGTTTTAATGTACACGTTACCCGGTAAATGAACAAAAAAAAAACTCTCAACCGATATATTTATGATGGGTCAATTGCATTCATGTACCCTTGCATATTTCGTTATCTCATACCCCTTTAGCCCTTCTAAAGTACGGGAGAGTCAAGCGGAGATCTACGTTGGTTAAACCTCCAGTATTTAAGACGATAGTCTTTCTTCGGTACCTTCGAAGCAAAAATTTTGATATGTCTGCCTATATGTCTCTACATTTGTCTGTTTCTCCGCCCTTAAGGGCACCGAAGTGGCCAAACGATACTCCAAATGGCCGACCACATCCGCAGCCCCCATCAATATTGCTCAAGGTTCAGTGTTCTTACTTGTACAATTTTCAATTAAAAAGCAATTATTGAGCATATTTGAGCCACCATAACAACACGTGATATTCTGTACATGTATCTTACTAGAAAATCCATACATAAGTAATTATAAGGACCGTAGGATTTATCACGTTGCGCTGACCAGGCAACGCTTGCACTAAAAGGCAAGTGTTTCCAACGATTTGCTACGACGGCGCGGTGGTGGCACCTACCCGTCGTCTTGCGTTCTACACCTTATCACCTCCGAGACGGGCGCACAAATCGCGCGCGCTTCATTTTCCAAGATATCTTCCAGATAGCGCTCATGTTTCACGTGTGACGAGACTTGATGCGCTCGTTCACCTTTGCTGCACGCTCGAGGCACTCTAACGCAGCGCCTCCAGTATACCATTCACCAATTTTCTTGCGCAGAACATCAAATAAACGTTTTGTTAACTCTCTCCTGACGCAAGACTATCGTCTGTCAACGACATTTGTAGTGTAACCTGGAGATACGAGGCCATTTTTTTCTTATACATTTCTCCCTCGCACCCTCCGTTTCGACTGCAGGCCTACATAAAAAAATGGCAGCATATCCACGGAGTGAATGATGGAGAGTGAGGCGAAGCATCCGTCCGTCCATTCGTTCTTGCTTCCGTCTATCCATGCGTGCGTCTGTGTGGCCGCCCATGCGTCCATCCACCCGTCCGTGCATGCGTCTCTTCGTGCGTCCGCACGTTCATCTGTGCGTCCGTTCCTGCTTTCGTCCATGCATCCGCTCCTGCGTCTGTCTATGCGTCCATCCGTCCGTGCAGCCATCCGAGCGTCCGTCCCTGCATCTGTCTGTGTGTCGGTTCGTCCACCTACCTATTCAACACTCCTAGTACCTCCATCTCGCATCTCTTAATCATATATACCTCATATAGAAGCACCGCCATACAGCGGACATTACAAGGACTGAACAAGAGGAGGCACACGCACACTTTCTTACGGCTTGCGCTTCGTGTCTACTTCCCACCTTTAACCACCTCGAGTTCATGGTACATACTAGTTCACTGTATTAATGGCACTGCGGCCCAACGCTCGCTAAACCTTTCTAAAACCAAGCAGGTTATGCCCAGCGAGTATAACGTAGCAACCCTTTCTTGTCAGATAGTGCTCAATGTACATGCCAATGACTGCTAAGGGGGAATGAGAGACAGGAGAATGCGGCTTTTAGTTAACGCGCACGCTGCGAATTTTTTATTGTTCAACAACACACAGAGGATATCTCTCACCGGCACCACCTTGGAGGTGAAAATGTAAGACTGGTTACACACAACGACTACTACTACGACTACGAGGGATAAACGGGTGCCCCTACATTTTTAGGGTGCTTGACCCCTAAAAATGTAGTCACCATATCTACCAAATTTAGTTCCGTATGTTAGCGCAACAATGTGAATATAAACTGCGTAAGATAGGCGGCACCAAATAGCATGACGCAAGTCAAATAAAGCGGTGGCGAAAGAGTTGCTACATCTACAACGCAACATCCACTAAGCGCGAAGAGCTTCCAAAAAACCTCACCTATATAACTCCATGCGTCGGCGTCCGTGTGTAGACAATATATCCTAAAGATGAAGAATTGAAGCGTTACAACGATGCAAGCTCGAATATCGAACGTGATTTGCGCCAGACTAAAAGCCCGACTGACAGAAGATGCGCGTCGTGTGTCGCCACCAAAACGTCGATACGGGACCGACCAGTGAACCGCATACAGTGCGACGCAGTGCTCTCCTAAAAATAGGGACAGCAAGACATTCATTTTCTTTCACTGTTTGTTGGTGTGTTTAGAAAAAAAATGTTCAACGATTTCGAGTACTTCGTACTCCTTTATGGGAGAGCACTGAGCCGTCCCGCTAGGCCTTAGATATTTGTTATAGGGGGCGAAACTCCTCATAGCGGCAACCTTTGTAGTGTGTAAAGAGTATATCATTTTGACCTCCAAGGTGGTGCCGGTGAGAGATTTCTTCTGTGCGTTGTTGAACAATGAAAAATAGTGCTGAATGTACATGCCAATGGCTGCTAAGGGGGTATGAGAGACAGGAAAATTTGGCTTTTAGTTAACGCGCACGCTGCGAATTTTTTTATTGTCCAACAACGCACAGAAGACAAGAAAGGGTTGGTACGTTATACTCGCTGGGGGTAACCTCCTACGTTTTAGTAAGGTTTAGCGAGCGTTGGGCCGCAGTGCCATGCATACAGTGAACTAATATATACCATGAACTCGAGGTGGGAGACGCAGCTGAGCTGCCGACGAGAGCGGACGCGTTTCGACGGCTCCGTGAATATCGGCTGAAAGCATCGGCTCGCGCGACCATCGCCCCACCGGCGTTCCCCCACTCTCTGCGCCCTGGCTCAACGCAACGCCGCCCAGCTCTCTGGCCCCACCGGCTAAGGACAGACCTGCCGGACGCCCTGGACGAGGCCGTGGGGTCGCCCCCAAGCACTCTTCTTCCGGACACCATCGACGACCTGGACTAACCACCCTTGGTGCCGTTCACTTCAACATTGTGCGTGGGACGCTCGCCAGGACGGTTCCGGCGTCTCGCCGGTTGCGTCTGGCAGCGGCGGCGCTCCCGTGTTCTTCATGTGAACCAGTGACGATGGCTGCAGCGGAGCTTGGGACGCAGCCATCACAACCATCATCCGCTCCGAAACGCAGTGCGAAACGCGTGGCTGACTCACAAATGGGAATAGATGATTTGTCTGCTTCAGCCACACCGGCAAGCAAGCGGGAGTGCCCCTCTCCGGCAGCTGTCGCCTCGCCTGGCACCGAGTCTAAGTACAAAGTCGTCGTAAAACCTCGTGAGTGCTTCGATGTATCAAAATTGTCAAATCGCCTCCTTCAGTCAGCCTTCGACACCTGCCTCAAAACCACCGCGTTTCAAGGTTTCTCCATTCACCATCCCACCAACAGCGTATCCGTATGGGTGCGTTCGCTAGCAGACGTTGACCGCCTCACCCACCTGCAAACTCTGCCAGTCACAGCTGATTGTACTGTACAGGTGCAAGCGTACTTGAGTTCCGGCTCGGACTTGCGTCGGTATGTGGTCTCTGGGGTTGACCCAGGGGAATCGCCGGAGGGCCTTATCACTGCTTTGACCTGCTCCACACACAAGATTGTAACAGCTCGTTATATGGGCCGTGGACGCACGTGCCTTGTCACTCTCCAAGGGCCTCGAACGCCACCAAGCCGCATTACGTACTATGGATGCATCCTGAAATTTCATGTGTACAAGCCCGGTGTGGTACACTGCTATCGGTGTTTTCGTACCGGTCACATGCGAGATTCTTGTCCCCAACCCGCAGACACCTCCATGGAGTCCGTCGAGACGCGCACGTACAAATGTGGGCTCTGCCAAACGGACGATCATGAAATAACGTCCAAAGATTGTCCAGTTAAACAGAAGGCTCTCAAAGCCCGTCGCCAACGCAAGCGCCGCCAGCGTTCGGTGACACAAGAAGAAAGGGACGCCGACATTCCGACTAGCAACCGGTTTGAACTGTTGTCCCCCTCCGAAGAGGACACACCAGCGTTGGTAGAACCTGAAAATGCTTGCTATGAAGTCCCCACGTACAGCGACGCCGTCAAGCGGGGCAAAAAACGTGTTCAGCAGCCTGCGAATACGCCTAAATTGAGCGTTACGGGTACAGACGATCTGGCGAAGCTTGACCAACAGATACAGCAGCTCCAAATGGAAGTCAAGCGCCTCGCTCAACGCAGAACCCATCTCGCTCGACCCGCTGGACCAACTGCGATGCGCGGTACAGACGTGCCGTACGCTGCTTCTGTGCCTGAATTATCCTGCGCAAGCGCGTCAGCACCAGTCAAGATGACTCCGGCAGAGCTCCTCCACTTTGTTGCCCGGCAACTGCAAGAGCTTTCAAAGGTGGTGCTCGCCAACCTTCCACCGCAATGACCACTCCTTTGAAAGCAACGCGCCACCACTGTGTCCTGCAGTGGAACTGCCGGGGACTTGCAAATAAAGTTGGTGAGCTTCGCTATCGCCTTGCGCTGGGGAAGCTCCCCGCTTGGTGCCTGCTTCTACAAGAAACGAATTCGCTTCCACGCATCCCTGGATTCACTGCGTATGATTCCCCAACCATCCCTGATCGACGCTGCACCAATGCGTTGGGACCTCCAGGCAAGGCTGCAGTGTATGTTGTGACTACATATCCTCAAACGCAGGTTCCCCTGCTGCAGTGGTGTAACCAGTGGCAAGAAGTGGTGGCAGTGCTCGTTAGACTTCCGCGTACTGACGTGATTGTGGTTTCAGTTTACGTGCGTCCGTATAGTGGCAGCGCTCCCCGACTGCGTTTGGGGTGGCTGGCTCACCTGCGTCAAACCTATCCTGGGTGCCCAGTACTAGTTGGGGGAGACTTCAATGCACCTCATCAGTCGTGGGGCTACCCTTCTTCCAGTGCTAGAGGCAACATCGTGCTAGACACATTTACAGACGCGCACTTTGTCCTTCTGAATGCCCCGGCTACTTCTACACGTCGGTGGGATCATCCCTGTGCTCCACCTTATGCGCCCGATCTCTCGTGGTGGTTGGGCATGTGTGACGTTTCGTGGGACCTAGAACCAGACTGCTGGGGGAGTGATCACCATCCGTTGAAAATTGGTTTGGCCGCGTATAACCAGCGCCGCCTCCGACGTCGATGCTACACAACCAACTGGGACTTATTCCGCAATGAACTGAACGACTCGATTGCTGATACATCGTCTGATCCATTGCAGGTGTTAACCAGAGCTGTACAAGCCGCCACGCAGTCAAGCTGGGTAGAGGAGAACCGACCACATCCAAATTTACATCTTCTGCGTCTGTGGGCAGCACGCCGTCGTGCAGAGCTGGCCTTAAACCAAGATCCGGCAGCCGCTGAGCTTCGTGATAACCTCAACAGACTCACCGCTGCGGCGCGTCGCTGCGAGAAGCGTCTCGGCCGCGAACGGTGGATGGACTGGTGTGCGTCACTCGGTCCATCGTCTTCAACCGCCTCAATATGGCGAACGTTCCGGAGTATGGAACTAGGCACCCGTACGCCGGACCCAGCGGCCAGTGCGTGTCTGTCTTCTGGATGCACGCCAAGCCAGTTCGCTCCAGAAATAGTTAAGGCTTTCTTCCCGGCCTACAACCTGGCCCCACCACAATTCGACTGTCCGTGTAACCTGCCTCCGGAGGTTGGCGTGACTCCCAGTCCGTCGGACATCGAAGGCATGCAAGCGCCATACACGATGGCGGAGCTCCAGGCAGCAATTGACCAGGCAAAAGTACGCAAGGCACCAGGACCAGATGGGATCTCCTATGAAGTGTTCAAGAACATGGATGGCCCTGCACTGCAGTGGCTGCTGGACACGCTTAACGCAGTCTGGACGACCGGAGGGCTGCCTGAATCGTGGAAGCATGCCGAAGTTGTGCCGATACCTAAGCCGGGAAAGCACCCGAACAGCCTCTCTAATCTTCGGCCGATTGCTCTAACGTGTACGTTGTGCAAGCTTCTTGAACGCATGTTGGCGTCGCGCATCTCCTGGTGGCTGGAAAAGCACGCCTGGTACCATCCGGCCCAGATTGGCTTTCGACCGCACCTGGGCACGGAAGATGGCCTAGATCATTTGACGTCCATGGTGCTTGTGGGAAGAAGATCAAGCAGCATTCGAACCCTTCTCGCCATGGACGTTCATAAGGCCTACGACAACGTCAGCCACTCTGCGATCAATCACATAATGCAATGGCTTCAACTTCCGCCTCGCGTCTGCGACTTTGTGGAGTCTTTTCTGGCACACCGTACCTTCTGCATCAGAGTAGGCAAGGAACGAACCGGACACTTTGTAATGAAGCGGGGTGTACCGCAGGGCTCGGTTCTAGCCCCGATACTCTTCAATATTGCCCTGTTGCCCCTCGCGTGGCAACTAGCACGCATTCCAGATGCCTTCTTCCTCCTGTATGCCGATGATTTGACTGTGTGGACACTACATCCAGACCTTCAACGCCAGCAGGAGGCACTCCAGAGTGCTCTCGACAAGGCGTCGGACTGGTGTGCGCGCATAGGACTGACACTATCTGCCACGAAGACTGCATTCATGTCTATCACCAACAGACGAGGTCGCCGTCGCCTCCTGCAGACGCCGATATGTTTGAGCCTAAATGGCCATACCCTCACCCCTGTATCCACTATACGTGTGCTCGGGGTCGAATTGGACGCATCTGGCTCTGCGAATGCGTGGGTTCGCTCTGCTCGCCGGAAGAGTGCTAATACCCTCCATCTCATTCGTCGCATCTCTCAAAAGACGGGGGGTGCCTGTTCTCGAATGGCCCGTATCTTGGTGCGATCAATCCTACAACCTCGGCTCGTTTATCAAGCTCAGTTTCAACGACTGACTTTGAGAGACTGGGACTTGCTCGAAACCGCCAACCGAGATTCCATGAGGGCGATTACATGCCTTCCCCGTATGACACCTATCACGACCCTCCAGGCGGAAGCGCAGCTCAACACCATCGACGAAATTGTACACCAGCGTCGAGTCGCTCGCTACCTAAAGAGTCAAGCTGTTCCTGCGGCGGCAGCTCTAGCTCACTACTATGGTTCAACGCTGCCACAGCCTGACGCACCCGTGGCAGAAGTTCCACCATGGCTCAAGGCACAGGCCAGTGACAACCGACCACTGACCCGCCTGCGACAATCCACCCGACAAGCGGCGCAGGAGGGCATCGTCACTACCACCGAGAACTCACTAGCGGTATACGTAGACGCAGCTACCGATAATTGCGTTCTGCACACCAGTCTCGTATGCCCCGCGCAACCTGAAATCCAACATATCTGCTCTTACGTAACAGAGGCACCGTTCCCATCCGTATTAGCGGAGCTCACTGCTATACGGGACGGGTTAACAGTTATGATATCCAAAATGGATTCTTTGTCACACGATAAATTGCTTGTATATACGGACTCCACGCAGGCAGTTCGAGAGCTGCGAAAAGTGACCAGCTCCATCGATATAGCCTCCGATATACACCGACTGATCCACTCATGTGCCTGTCCTGTCCGCGTTCTGTGGACCCGCCGGTCTGCACCGGCTCAAGTGGAAGCAGATGCCGCTTGCCATCCAGCGACTGTTCAACACCCGCTGCCTCTACTTCGTTTGTCCCCGAAGGACAGCTTGCTTGTGCACAAAGAAACCCTCCGGCGCTCCACGCGTGCTCTCATTCCTCCGCGTGGATCTGACCTTCCCGGCGGCTTAACTCGCCGAGAGGAGGTTGCGCTCAGGAGGATTCGTGTGGGCGCCGCCTTGACTCCTGCAATCCGGGCTACATGGACATCTGGTGCACAGCCTCCCCCAACGACGTGCCCATTCTGCGTTGCCCCAGCCACAGAGGCAACGCTTGATCACCTATTGGGAACCTGCCCGGGCCTTCACCAGGCTCGCACTCGCCACCTACGCGGCCTTCACCACCACCCCGGCCGACCACCTGACTTGACGCGCTGGACGCACGGTCCACTGCATCGACAACTCCTGGCCTTCATACAGGAAACAAAACTTTTCCTTTTTATTTAACTGATGCCGTAGGGCATACTAGCGCCAATAAAAAAAAAAAAAAAAAACTCGAGGTGGTTAAAGGTGGAAAGTAGACATGAAGCGCAAGCCGTAAGAAAGTGTGCGTGTGCCTCCTCTCGTTCAGTCCTTGGAATGTCCGCTGGATGGCTGTGCTTCTATATGAGGAATATAATATGAAAAGATGCCAGATGGGGGTACTTGGAGGGTTGAATAGGTGGACGAACGGACACACAGACAGATGCTTGGACGGACGCATGGATGGCTGCACGGACGGATGGACGCATGGACGGACGCAGGAGTGGATGCATGGAGGAAAGCAGGAGCGGACGCACAGATGAACGTGCGGACGCACGAACAGACGCACGCACGGACGGGCGGATGGACGCACGGGCGGCCACACAGACGCGCTCATGGATGAACGGAAGCAAGAACGAATGGACGGATGGATGCTTCGCCCCACTATCCATCATTCACTCCGTGGATATGCTGCGATTTTTGTTTCGTGCTTTATGATTCGAGGCGCCACTAACGACAAAGGCATAAGCACGTACGTCCTCCTCGCTTGTCAGACGAGTGCCTCCTTTTTAGTACGGACTATTTCTAACGGACTATTGGGCAATCAGGCCTCCATAGCTCAAAGAATCCAACATTTTTTTTATTACGCGACTTCGGAGCGCATCGCGACGTGGCGATAACATTTGTCTCAACGCCGAGACACGCGCTTCGCGGACAAGCACACGCGGCTGTGCATCCGCGTATGTGCATACGTGTGTGTGTGTGTCTGCAGTGTGCGTACACGTGAGGCGGCGCGGCTCTCATCACCACTGAAAGGCTACAGCATAAACGAACAATGCGCAGTCGTTTTGCGCGCATTTCGCAGAGGACCCGAACGCTTTGTGGCGGAAGGAAGCAAGAACGCGCGATAAGCAGTGCGCGCGCCGGCCAGTCGGGGTTCGACCACTGTTCGAGCGTCTACACCGGGCGTTGCATGCTAATCGGGTCTAACGCTTGGAGTAATCCGAGGCGTTAACGAGCCAACAGGGCCATATATACGGAAGAGAGAGTGAACGTCGATGAGAGGGAGCAGGAGGTAATGAGGAACGGTGAGCGCACGCGTTTTAGGCCTAACTATGCGATCAGTCTGAAGGGCACGGGTCGTTCCGGTCCCGTTCGTGGCAGTGACCTGCCGCCACGCGCGCAACTTATACGGTGGGAAGCGAGGGATACGGCCATGCCGAGGAGGGTGAGTGGGAATGGCTTGGGGTGTCGAGGACGGGTTGTGGCTGCTACCTCCGTTCGCGAGCTCCAAGCGGGGAGTGCATCGCCTCCATGCATCGTCCCCGTGTAGCGAGCAAAATATACCGGGTGCTCAACGTTGCGCAAAAAGGGGCCGTGGATGATTTTTGACGTGGGTTCGTTATCCGAGATTGCATGCCTGATGAATGAACGGAAGAGAACAGGGGGTGCGAAGATTTCGAGAGCACGCCCTGCTCATACATTCGCGCGGCTGTACGCAGTGGACGACGAGCGTGTACGACAACAGGGCGTCTGGCGAGAATCCCGGCTGACCGTGCACGATATCCGATAGCGGTCGCTGTCCGGAGTGTTCGTGACGGGTCATTGAACGAGCGTCGTATCGACAGCGGTCCACACGAGGTACGACAAAGTTTCCGAATGTGTCGGAGAGGGCCCCGACGGTGCAGCGATTAGTGAGAGTATTCTGCCTTGTACGAAGACTACCGAAGATCATACAACTTGAAATCTATATCCGGCTACAAGCGATGACAAATGAATGCCTACCTAGGTGACAACAGTGGTTTCATTGTTGAGCAAGCAGCGAAGACGTGAGGACGTGAATGACACGACGAACGAGGTTCTTTCGATGACCCTGCTGAAGGGTTTGCGAAAACTACAGCCTGCTCGCACCTGCTGTGGGAACGTAGGAGAGAGCGAAAACATTTGCCTTCTCTAAAAGAAGAGCCTTGCCCCGTTGTTTTCTTATAGCACTTGTGTTATGGCATCTTTATCATCACTATCCTGACTACGCCCAGCAGTGCAGAGCAAGGACCTCTCCCATGTTCCGCCACTGAACCCAGTCCTGTGCTTGCTGTTTCCACGTTGTACCCGCAAGCTTCTTGATCTGATCTTCCAACTTGACTTTTTGCCTCCCCCTTGCACGCTTGTCTTTTCTTCAAAATTGTTACGCTACTTCTTAAGAGAAAGGTCTATAACAGCCGAATCTTAATGATACATCTCTACGGAACAGAAATTTGTAGGCTTACAAAGAGGGTTGAACTTAAACGAATAGATTTTAAGGACATTTTAGTCGATATCAAAAAGGAATGGGCATCGAAGGGTACGTAAGGCGAAGACAAAATAACTGCTGGTCATTAAGACGAATGGCATATACTACAAATTAAATTCTCTAACAACAGCTCATGGTTCTGGGCACTGATAAGCACGCGTTTCTGAACACTCGCATAAATAGTCAAGTTCTTCTGACCAATGAAATGATATCAACAGTGTAGCTTATTTCGGCGTGGTGGCAATGAAAATGTGAAAAAAAGCAAGTCCGCATATGTGCTCTGGCTTTGAAAATCAGTCAACAAGACGTAATCGAAAAAATTATAGTCCTAGACACCTGTTATAATTCATCAATAATACCGCTCCCCAACCATCGGAAGAGCAGATAATGAAAGCAGAAGTAACGCCATTACGTAATCTATTGCATGTTCATAAGTAGTGGATCAAACGACTCGATAAAATAAGTCTATCAATAACACCCCGATGGCAGAGGCTATTGTTTTATAGCCAGTGGAACAGCCACGGCAAGCATACTTAGACAACCGGTGGGTAGGAAAACGATTGTTTGTTTCCTTGCGCCATCTTATTTTGTAGCTTAACCTAGGAAGGAAAAAGAGAGAGAGAGAAAAAAAGGCAAATGCCGCGTACCTTGGGAGTCAATGTTATGCATACGGAGGCAAAGTGACCGTGTTGTAATATTTATATAGAGGCATGTCTTGAAATTACGCTAAGTTTATCTACAAATGTTGAACGCTCAGACAAATGTTGAAAAGTTGTAGAAGTTTATATAACAAGCCGTTAACACTTGCACAATGCCAACAGAAACATGAGTATCAAAAACAACAGAAGCGATGAGCTGATATAAAGCGCTGTTGCTCACGACGATGGTAGTCTTGGATTATGCTACGTCAATTATTTCAGCACATGGCACTTAACTACAATTAACAGTAACCCGACGTCACAGCGTTATTGTAGAAGTACATATGTAGTGTTTATACATTTAGATAGCCAGCATGGCAACCACAATTCACGTTTTACGAAATTTGGTGTCTACTTGGAAAGTAGTTCTGAGATCTAGCCTAGCTTGGTGGTAAAGTGCTTGATTGCCACGCAGTACGCTTGGGTGCAACTCCTGCTAAAACCCTGCCATTTATTCTTTGCATTCATTGGCTCAGCGCTGCCGATGTCAATTTTTTTAACGCTCACGCGTTAAATTACCCATGTCTGTTGTCGCCCTTTCTGAACAGAAAGTGTGTCAATCACCTGTGGCCCGTACCTGTATATCAGCAGCACATACCCGCCCGTGGGCATGTGCCACTGTCTGGCGGGAAATGTTTGACGACCCACGTAAGGGGATTCTGGCATTATTAAATGCGAAGCATTTCTTAGCGAACTTTGGCGACTTTGATCTATCTATCTATCTATCTATCTATCTATCTATCTATCTATCTATCTATCTATCTATCTATCTATCTATCTATCTATCTATCTATCTATCTATCTATCTATCTATCTATCTATCTAGCCGCTTACGTTTTGGTGTTCTCGTGGTTCTCGCCTTGACTTGGCGTGAACCAAAATTAGCATGAGAGGGTAAGATGGTTTGACGAGTATGATGCGCTAGTCAACGCATAAATAATGTCACAATCCCGCCGCGTACGTTGTCAAACACTTCCCGTCGGACAGTGGCACATACTCATGGACGGGTATGTGCCGCTGGTAAGCGGGCACGTGCCACAGGTGATTGACACTTAGTATCTACCCAGGAACGACGATAACACACATGGGCAATTTTAATGCGTGATCGTTAAGCAATACTCGACATCGGTAGCGTCGACCCAACAAAGGCATATAATAAATGTCAGTGTTCAGGAAAACCTGACATAGGCAGCGTTGGTCACCCGACGAATGCAAATAATAAATTTCAAGGTCCCAGCAGGAATCCAACTCAAGCATTGTGCGTGGCAGTCAAGCATTCTACCCCAGAGCTATATGCTGGGTCTCGGAACTACTTTTCAAACAGACGCTAATCTTCGTGAAATGTCAGTAGTGGTTGCAGTGCTGCCTACCCAATTTTCTAAACATTACATATGTACTCCTTTGATACAGCCGCCACGTCGGGTTAACGTCAATTGTGGTGACGTGCCATGTACTAAAATTGATTCAAGTAGTAGTGTCAAGGGCCAGCATCTTCGCGAGCATCAGTGCTGCATATCAGCTTCTGGCGTTGCTAAAACGCATTTCCAGCTGACACCGTTGTGCAAGTAGAAAATGGTTATATAAACATCTGCAACTCTTCAACCTATATCTCTGCGTGCAAAATTTGTACATATATTTAGCGTCATTTCATGACGTGTCGCTCACAAAAAAATACAACATGGTCACCTTCCCTCCGCGTGCTTCGCATAAAGTTGATTCCCAAGTACGTGGGATGCGCCGAATTTTTTCATGTCTTGACCAGCGAGTCATATTCTTCATACTATCTTACCCTTCCATACTAATTTAAGTTGACCTCAAGTTAGAAGGTGATCACGAGAGCACCCGCACGTAAGTGGCTAGATCGGTAGATACGCAGGTAGACGCCAAATGTGCTTGCAGGAGGGGTGGGGGTGAAAAACTGCTATCACTTCCGTGATAGGCAGAAACACGAAGGCAAGAAAGGAAGAAGCAGATATAGCAGAGCGCTTTTACCAACACCTACACGTATGACCCATTTTAGAGGCCTGATCATCATGATCATCAACAACAACTAGAACTTTGAACACCAGACAACAGATGGAGAAGGAAATGAGGGAACAACAAACAAACAAACATGATTGATCCATCCATTCTTGAAATTACTGTAACATGAAAGTAAAACAGGCCCTTATAGAGATAACTTGATGCTAACTGTCATCATCATCATAATCATCATCATCATCATCATCACCACCATCATCAGCATTATTATCATCATACTATCATCAGCCTGACTACGTCCACTGCAGCACAAAGGCCTCTCCCATGTTCCGCCAGTCAACTTGGTCTTGTGCTTGCTGCTGCCAATTTATACCCGTAAACGTCTTAACCTCATCAGCCCACCTAACCTTCTGTCTTCCCCTAACCCGCTTGCCTTCTCTGGGAATCCATTTAGTCCCCCTTAATGACCAGCGGTTATCCTGTCTACGTGCTTCATGCCGGGCCCATGATCATTTCCTCTTCTTGATTTCAACTATGATATCCTTAACCCCCGTTTGTTCCCTAATCCACTCTGCTGTCTTCTTGTCTTTTAAGGTTACACCTACCATTTTTCTTCCCATTGCTCACTGCGTAGTCCTCAATTTAAGCTGAACTCTGTTTGTAAGTTTCCAGGTTTCTGCTCTATAGCAAAGTGCCGGCAAGATGCAGCTGTTATATATCTTCCTTTCGAGGGATAGTGGCAATCTACCTGTCATGATTTGAGAGTGCTTGCCAAATGTGCTCCACCCCATTTTTATTCTTCTAATTAGTTCAATCTGGTAGTTTGGCTCCGCGGTTATTATCTGCCCTAAGTAGACATAGTCTTTTACAAATCGAAGTGTACTACTACCTATTTCGAAGCGCTGCTCTCTTACGGGGTTGTTGTACATTACTTTCGTTTTCTGCAGATTAATTTTAAGACCCACCTTTCTGCTCTCCTTGTCTAACTTCGTAATCATGAGTTGCAATTCATCCCCTGAGTTACTCAGTGATGCACAGACATCGGTGAAGCGCAGGTTACTAAGGTACTCTCCATTAACTCTTATGCATAACTGTTCACATTCTAGGCCTCTGAAAACCTTCTGTGTAAGCAAGCGGTAAATAGCATTGGGGAGAGTGTATCCCCCAGCCTTACACCCTTCTTGACTGATATTCTGTTGGTTTCCTCATGAAACAATATGGTAGCAGTTGACACCCTGTATATTTCTTCAAGGATGTTTATATATACTTCATCAACGCCCTGATTCCGCAGTGTCTCCATAACTGCTGATATTTCTACTCAATCAAACACCTTCTCGTAATTTATCAAGGCTATGTATAGTGGTTGGCTATATTCTGAGCATTGCTCTATCACCTGATTGATAGAATAAATGTGGTTCATTGTTGAGTAGCCTGTTTGAAATCTTGCTTGTTCCTTTGGTTGATTGAATTCTAATGAATTCAATGCTAACTGTACATTGATGTAAAATAGTTTACACCATGTATATTGGTGTTTCTTTGACACCTCTAGCACCATTTGACGTGAATGCACCGAGTTGACGCTTGGTGGTACATCTCCATCCAGCACACGATTCCGGTAGTTGTACATATCAGCGGTGGCAGCGTAATGAGAGAAATAGCCGTGAAGCGGGATAGCCAGAAAAGTGTCTATCAATTTAGAGTCTTGACCCTCTACCAAGGGAGAGCTGAAAGCCGCCCCGCGAGGCAACGTAGCATTTTCCTTGTACGGCCTCCGGTCCTGTGTGCATGCACAACACCAAAAGAACAACATCGTGGTTGTGTTTTTAGAAAACAGTGGTTAACGGTATATATATACGGTATGAAGAAAGGAAGGGAGGTTAGCCAGAAAACAAGTGCCTGGTTTGCTACCCTGCACTGGGGAAGGAGAAATAGAAGACAGAAAAGTAAAGAGTAAGAAAAAGGGAATGAGAGAAATGGGTGGGACGGAAGCGGAAACACATAAACACACTAAAACGTCACAAAGGTTCGACGAGGCGGGTCGGCGGCAGAAATTTCAGGAGTGTTTTCGTCGCTTTTCGGTGTGAAGGTCGATCTTTGCGGTATTTCAAAATTAATTTTTCGGAAAGCGGAAAGCAGCCCGTTAACAATTTAGAGTACTTCGTACTCACCATGGGCGAGCATAATGCCGTCCCGCCTGAAACTTCTGAGGCCACTGTTTGCAGAAATGTCTTCTCATGAATAGTGAACATCACTTACAATTCAACAGAACTTGTGTGTTCAGAAAAAGTGTTTAACGGCTTAGGGTAAACAGTACTTCACTAAGAGAGAGCATCGAGCCATTCCATAAAGACGCAGATATAGTAACGTTTTCTAGTTCTGTGTAAAGAGAAAGTGGTTAACGATTTAGAGTACTCGGTACTCAACTATGGGAAAGCTGACAGCTGTCCCTTGGGCCGCACGAAAGTTTGCAAAGTTAATTGCGTCAATGTGTGTTTAGAAAAAGTTGCTAACGCTTGAGAGTACTTGGCACTCTACTAGAGCATGAAGCCGTCCTGACAAATATGATCTTATTCTACCATGTGTGTTTAGAAAAAGTGGGGAACGATTCAGAGTACTAGATACTCTATTATGGGAGAGCACAAGGCCTTCCCGTGGGCCTCGCACTTGATGAGACCATATTACATTGTGTAGGGATTGCCGAAAATGCCTTATCACACGGTAACACGCATGAATACATCGTTGTGCATATCGGCGCGTTCAACATGTCACTGCACATCCTTCAAAAATGAAATAGGCAAATTTTTTTATTTTAAAAAGATAATGGCTGAATATAAGAATCGATATCACTTTATTAAGAGATATTAAGTATTTCTGGTGCTGCATGTGACTTTTATCTGACACTTTGAGAAGTTTTGACAGTGGTTTTCTGTATACGCGGTTCTAGATTTACACGGTGATGTGCCATCACAATGGACACCGTGGATGCACGTCGTGGTAGGACATGCCTCAGCCTTGAAGTGCTTTGATTCTAGGAAAGAAAAAAATTGGCAGCATATCTACGAAGTGAATGATGGAAAGTTGGTGAAGCATTCGTCCGTCCATTCGTTCTTGGTTCCATTCGTCCATCCGTCCATCCGCCCATCCGTGCGTGTATCTTTCCATGCGTCCGTCCCTGCGTTCGTCCATGCATCCACCCCTGCGTCCGTTCATGCGTTCATCCATGCATCTGTCTGTCTGTACATTCGTTCATCTATTCAACACTCCAAGTACCACCATCTCGCATCTTTTCATCATATTGTTACGGATGTGATGGGTTTATTTACACTGAAAAAATGTCAGCACTCTACCGTCACTGCCGAATCACCATCGCTCAAGAGCGTCCGATCACTTCTTCTTTTTCGCTCTTTCAGTCCGCGTTACATTTCCCTCCGGGCCAGACGAAGCTCACCGAGCGAGTAGAAACGATCGGTTGTTGTAGGGTTTCAATCGGGCAATGTACACAATTCGCGTCTTGCGCGAACGCCGGTTCTGAGCTGTCACTTTCGCAACAGCGTAAGTGATGTCACTTAGGCACTGAGTAATGACGAATGGTCCTGAATACTTAGAAAGAAACTTCTGACAAAGTCCCTTCTTTCGAACGGGAGTCCACAGTCAGACCAAATCACCTGTAGCGAAAGTCACGGGCGGGTGTTTTGCGTCGTAACGGTCTTTCGCGCGAGCGTGGGCAGAAAGAGTTCGGAGCCGAGCAAGTCGGCGAGCTTCTTCGGCGCGACACAAAGTCTGCGTGACACTGGCGTTTTCATTCATCGAAAAAGGAAGTATGGTGTCAAGGAAACTTTGGGGATGACGAGAATAGAGAAGAAAGAAAGGCGTATAACCCGTGACTTCGTGTTTCGCGGTATTAAAGGCGTATGTAACAAAAGGTAATACGGCATCCCAGTTCTTGTGATTCGCTGCAAAGTACATTAAAAGCATGTTGATGATGGTACGATTGGTGCGCTCAGTGAGGCCCTTGGTCTGAGGGTGGTATGGCATGGAATGGCAATACTGACACCCACAAAGCCGTAGCAACTCTTCGACAACGTCAGCGGTAAACTGTCGGCCGCGATCACTTATCACCACACGAGGGTCCCAGTGACGAAGTATGATCGAGTGTAGAAGAAACCATGACACATCAGATGATGTGGCTGAAGCAACCGCCATCGTTTCAGTATACCGCGTCAAGTAATCTACGCACACAATAATCCAGCGGCAGCCGGTGGTAGACTTGGGGAAAGGGCACAGTAAATCTATGTCGACTTTTTCGAATGGTGTTGTCGGTGGCTTAACCGGCTGCAGTGGGCCAGCCAATGGTGTGGTAGGTTGTTTGTGGCGTTGGCAGACATCACAACTTGCGACGTAGGGCTTGGTGGTCTTCCAGAGTCGAGGCCAGTAACAACGTTGTCGGATACGGTGAAGCGTTCGGGCAAATCCAAGGTGCCCAGACATGATGTCATCGTGCATGGCTTGGAATACCGCAAGACGCAGGCATTCTGGCATGACGAGGAGTAGTGTGGAGCCATGGCTGGAGTAATTCTTGCGATATAGTAGGGCATCATGAATCACGAATGGCGTGGTGCGTTTAGAGCTACAAGCCACATCAACCATTGGTTTCAGCGAAGGGTCACGCTGTTGCTCGTGACGGAAGACGTCCAAATTTGGGAAGTTGAATGAGATTGCGGCCAGGTAGTTGTCGAAATCATCATCATCAGCATCCACAGTCAGAGATGGAAGACGAGATAAGCAGTCAGCATCTGCGTGACATCGACCGTTCCTGTAGGTCACAGAATAATTATATTCTTGAAGCCGTAAGGCCCAGCGAGCCAACCGACCAGCTGGGTCACGAAGTCCGACAAGCCAACAAAGCGAATGATGATCTGTGACGATCTTGAACTGCCGACCGTACAAATAAGGTCTGAACTTTTGGACGGCGAAAACAACTGCAAGACATTCCAGTTCGGTGACTGTATAATTCCTCTCCGCCTTAGTCAAAGTACGACTTGCATACGCCACGACGTGCTGGCGGCTGTCGTGATCTTGAACTAGCACGGTACCAACACCGATACCACTAGCATCTGTATGCAGTTCCGTGAGTGCCTCCGGGTCGAAATGGCGCAAGTAGGGCCCGGAAGCAAGCAAATACTTCAGCTGCTTGAAAGCAGCCTCACACTCAACGGTCCATCGGAACGGGGCGTTTTTGTGGAGCAACTCTGTCAGGGGATGAGCCAGCTGGGCGAAGTCTTTGATAAACCGACGAAAATAAGAACACAGGCCCACGAAGCTACGGAGATCCTTCACAGACGTCGGTTGCTTGAAGTCTCGGATAGCACTGATTTTGTGCGGGTCTGGTCGTATACCGTCCCTGCCGACTAGATATCCAAGCACAGGGGCTTGATGCTCACCAAAATGACACTTCTTTGCATTTAAAACGAAACCAGCTTGTTTGACGCAATCTAGAACAATGCTAAGCCGATGGTTGTGCTCGTGGAATGTCTTGCCAAAAATAATTACATCATCGATATAACACTTACATATCTCTCATTTGAGGCCGCGAAAAATGGAGTCCATGAATCGCTCGAAGGTAGCTGGGGCATTGCATAAGCCAAACGGCATAACGTTGAATTCAAATAACCCATCAGGCGTGACAAAAGCAGTCTTCTCTATGTCAGACGGATGCATTGGTATTGGCCAGTATCCAGACCTTATGTCGACGGACGAAAGTATGCGGCCGAGTGCAGACAATCAACAGCATCGTCGATGCGTGGTAGCGGATACACGTCTTTCTTTGTGATGGCGTTGAGACGGCGGTAGTCTACACAAAATCGCCAAGAGTTGTCTTTCTTTTTCACCAATATAGCAGGAGCTGCTCAGGGACTGCTTGACTCTTGAATAACGCCTTTCTGCAGCATGTCGTTGACCAGATCGGCGATCACTTACCTCTCTGACGGGGATACGCGATAGGGTTTCTGGCGTATCGGTGTAGCATCTCCCGTGTTAATGCAGTGGTGCATACGGGATTCGGGCAACATGGAACAACGCTTGTTTTGAGCGAAATCAAAGACTCCCGCGTAGCGTGTAAGTACCTCCTCAAAGACATTCTGCTCGGAAGAAGGCAACGACTTATTGCTCATTTGTTTAATCTCGGCTGAGTAATTAGGCGAAGTCTGACTGATGGCTGGAGACTCTGAGGCCATTCTGACGTCAATTGTGGCCTGCTCCTCAAACGTTCCAAGTTTTAGTCCGGCTTGTAGAACAACAGGCTCTGAGGCTGCGTTGAGCGCCCACAAGCAAGCATGTCCGTCGATGGCTGTGAGGACAGACCGTGGGAACAACACATTCTTCTCGATGGCGTTTGTATGATCAGGCTCCACAAGTCCAGTGCAGGGTCCTGAGCGGACATGAGAAGAGCATACGGGCACAAATACTGCTGTCCAACCAGGGATCGTCACATCTTCAGAAAACAAAAGCGCATCGATGGGCAGAGTCGGAAAATCGTCAACTATTGCAGTGGGCAACGTACTTTGTAGAAGAATCTCTCCAGTTCCACAGTCAAGCGTAGCGCCGCATTCATGAAGGAGGTCTACCCCTAAAATGACTTCATGAGTTGCGCGAGCCAGTACAGTGAATTCAACTCGGAAATTTTGTCCACCAATCGTGAGTACAACTGAACGAATACCAACAGGGCATAACGCTTCGCCTCCGACTCCACGAAAAGTTTCTTTACGATTTCACGCGAACATAACTTTGTGACCCAAGAAACGATGTTTTAAACGAAGGCTCATAACCGAAACAGCAACACCAGTGTCTACAAGAGCAAGAGTATCTGCACCGTCTATACACACGCGCGTTTTGTTCATCAACATCACCGCAGAAGGAGGAATTGGCGAAACTGACCGTCCCGCGACCGCACCTACATCGGCAGCACCAGTTAGTTTCCCAGCTGATGTGGGGAAGGTTACCGACGACGCGGAGACGGCGACCGGCGGGACCTTGTCGGAGGCGGCGTCAGGCTTCGCTCGGAGGCGGGGGACTCGCTGCGAAATTCGTTAGGCCATTGCTGTCGGGGACGGCGGTCAGCCGGGTGAGAGGTCCAGGTTTCGTGCATACGAGGCGGGTGCGTCGAAAAACGTAGTGGCACAGGCGTTTCGTACATACGAGCCAGATACCTCGAAATAACGTGGCGGTGCAGGCGGCCGTCTGGGACAGAAGCGCAAAATATGCCCTGGGAGACCACATGTGTAGCAAACGGGGACTTGTCGGCTTACATTAGCAGGAGCAGAGGTGGCAGAAGTACGCGGAGAGCGGTCTTGCTCCGCAGGAACATTTTGTGATGGCACATAGTAGTCTTCCGGTAGAGGCCTGGTTGACGACGGTCGGAGGTCTGTAGCGGCACGTCGAGATGATGACATCCGGTGGTGGCCACGAGCCATCGGGAAAACGGAAGCCGCGGGGTAAAATCTGCAGTTTCTGTGCGTGGTCGGTTTTCGACGTGGCGCTCTCGCATTCAGTAGGGAGGTGGTTTGGGGCACGCTGCGAACGAGCATTGGTGATGAACGTCACCTGCTTGAAGTCGTACGAGCTCTTCACAAACTACCCGACGTACGAGGAAGGGAATGTCTTCGCAGGTGGCGACGTCCATACTTGCGACAGTGGGAACATTGTCCAAGCGCCCGAACTTGGGTAGAATTCTCCGGGTCTTCAACGCCTCGAATGCGCGACACTGCTGCCAGAAAATCGAAGGAGTGTTCAAGTTTTCTTTTGTTATCAAAAAATTGTACATGTCCTCGGCGATGCCTTTTAACAAACGACCGACTTTGTCTTCGTCAGACATATTTGCGTTGACAATCCCGCAAAGCTTCGATACTTCTTCAATGTAGGTTGTGCACGTCTCGCCGGGCAACTGAGCCCTACGTGACAGCGTTTGCTCAGCTTTCTTTTTCATGAAAGTCGTGTCCCCAAAGAAGGCCTTCAGTTCCTTAACAAATATATCCCAAGTGGTGAGGACATGTTCATGGTTCTCAAACCAAAGCAAGGCTGTCCCGGCAAGGAAGAATACTACGTTCACGAGCTTCGCCGGTGCGCCCCATTCGTGGTAGCGGCTCACTCTGTCGAATTGTTTTAGCCAAGCGTCCACGTCTTCGTCAGTTTTACTTGAAAAAATTTGTGGCTCGGGTGCCCAGTAGTCTGGTTGTCGAGGTCGACGGCCACCTTGTGCCATGTCGGTGGCACTGGTGGATGCAGCAGCGTAGTGCGTATATCGGATTGCTGTGTCGTTGTTCATGCTGATGTTGTCCGGGGGTAGGCCAGCTAAGCGTCTGCTTCTTCGAAGAACTTCTGCTGTGGGGTCCAGGATGGCAAGTCACCCAGCACCGCTCCCCCAAAGCTGTTACGGATGTGATGGGTTTATTTACACTGAAAAATGTCAGCGCTCTACCGTCACTGCCGAATCACCATCGCTCGAGAGCGTCCGATCCTTTCTTCTTCCTCGCTCTTTCAGTTCGCGTTACAATATATTCCCCATTAGGGAGCCTACATGAACGGCCGTTTTTAAGGTGGAGACATCTTAATAGGTGCCTTCAAGAAACTCAGCCAACACCAGCGGGCAACGGGGCACGCTGTTGCCAGCTTCCACCAAATTCAGCATAGTTTTTTGTGCGCCGCCATTTTGGAGCCAGCCGCCGCTCCCTCCAGCTACGCGAAGTACGGCGCAACAAAAAGGAGCCGACCAAGTGACAGCGGCGGTTCTCAGGGTCGTGTAAGCGACCCAGTCTCAAAGTGAACGCGCGAAGAAATTCGCAGCCCACACACAAACACTTGCGACATAATACTGAGGTTACGCTGACACGAACGGAAGCGTGGCAACAGCTCAGACTAGCGAGCGCGTCTCCGTACGAACGCGCGGACGCGTCCCGTTTGTGGGCTTCCTACTCGCAATGCGTGGACGCAGCAACGACAACTTCGGTTATCTACTCATTCGCGGACACCGCGAAACACATATACGTGTGCCGCAGGAAAGAAACAGTGAACGAAATACGCAGTCCTCACAGAGCAAATACGAGACGCACTGGTGGGCTCCCAGCCGTCTCGCTTCACTTGAGCCAGCCATAGTTGTCGTCGGCCAGGGCTCGCTGGGAAGCGGAACATTCGCACCCCCTTTCTGTTGTGGTTATTGCAGAGCGGTACGCACCATCCAGGCATTCTAAGGCTTCACCGGCAGCGTTTAACACGCTACCGCAACGTTCGACGCCGTATTATTGAGAACTAAACGCAACCGGGCGTAGACGCAGTGCGGGCACCAAGATGGGGCGACAGCGCGGCGTTGCTGTCTGGCAACATTGTGTTTTAACGGGCGGCGGTGCGTTGGCGGCATGTAGTGGGTCAAAGGCTGACATCACCCTAAAAACAGCCGTTCATGTAGGCACCCGGCCGTTCATAGAAGAACCGCCATCCAGCGGACATTCCAAGGACTAAACGAGAGGCGGCACACGCACACATTCTTACGGCTTGCGCTTCGGGTCTATTTCCCACCTTTAACCACCTCGAGTTCATGGTATATACTAGTTCACTGTATTCATGGCACTGCGGCCCGACGCTCGCTAAACCTTTCCAAAACCAAGGAGGTTACACCCAGCGAGTGTAACGTAGCAACCCTTTCTTGTCAGATAGTGCTCAATGTACATGCCAATGGCTGCTAATGGGGATCGCAGTGTGCGCGTTAACTAAAAGCCGATTGCTCCTGTCTCTCATTCCCCATAAGCAGCCATCGGCATGTACATTGAGCACTATTTTCGCATTGTTCAACAACGCACAGAAGAAATCCTTCACCGGCACCACCTTGGAGGTCAAAATGTTATACTTGTTACATACTATAACGGCTACGAGACACGAACGGGTGCCGCAATAAGAAGCTTCGCCCCTAAAGATTAAAAATACGTACACTGGTCTGAAAAGCACACTAGTTCTGGGTGGCTGGGAAAGTTCCACTTTTTCCATAACCCGTGGGGTCCGTCAGGGATGTCCATTGTCTCCTGTGCTATTAGTCCTCAGCCTTGAGCCATACTTGCGCGCTCTTGATGCGGATTCACGTGTCCGGGGTCTTGCGCTTCTTGGTAGCGGTGTCGTGAAAGTCACAGCTTTTGCTGATGATATAACCTTGTACCTTTCAGATGAAGATAGCCTTTCAATCATCCTGCGTGTATTTTTCCAGTATGGCGACATTTAAGGTGCAGCGCTGAACATCTCCAAATCCCGGTGTTTCTTCATTGGCTCTCCAAACTCCATTCTTAGCGCCGGTTTTCCCATTCAGCCGGCCGCGTCCCTTCGTATTTTAGGTATTTTATACAACCACTACGGCATTTGCGAATCTGTTTGGTTAAACGCTCTTGAAGAAGTAAGACTGAAAAATTCAGGATGCACGGGATTTTGACTTCCCGCTTCTTGAGCGTAGGTACCAAGCGCAGACTGTATTTTGCGGTCGCATTTGGTACCTTTCTCACGTCGTGCAACCATCTTTACGTATCGTGCGATCACTGCAGTCTGCTTTGGGTTTCTTTTTTTGGTCAGGCGGCACTGAGTTGGTCTCTCCCATGGCACTGGGACAGCAGCGTCCTCAAGGAGGCTTTGCTTTATCTTCAGTGTCCATACGCTGTCGGCTGCTGGAACTGCGCTTCCTTTTGCGCCTAGTGCAAGGGGAGGAATATCCCGCACGAACGCTTGCATATTGCTTTCTGGGTACTTACCCTCGGCATCTGATGCCTAATGTGCAACTTGACAGGGAGCCGCAGTCAATAACACTGCCTGCCTTTTATGCAACAACTGTTGCATTTTTTCGCCATGTCAAGTCGAGCTGTCCTGGCATAGATATTTTGAACAACCACATAGTTGAGACAACTGCTGCTTTGTTGCTTCCGTTGGTCCCGCCAGCCCGTCGTGCTCGCTCTAGACGGGGGTCTTGGAGCACCTTAATGGCTTCTTTTCTGCCTGGACACCTCCGGGATTTCATGTGGCACCTGGGATGGGGTGTGCTTCCCACTCTCGACCGCCTCGAAAAAAAGTGCGTTTGATGTACTAGTGCACATTTAAATACTATGCCTAAAGGCAGAATTTCGAAATTAAAAGAAAACAAAGTTTTGCTCACACAGATGATCGCACAGAAGGGTCGACACTTTGTATTACGCAATCGTAAGAAATATAACTGCAACGACTTTGTAAAAGTACCTGTTGCTCTGTGAAAAAAGCACCCAGAAGAAATTCTCTTCGTGTACCACAGACGTGACCTGCGTGACCCCTGCGTCTTCTAAGAAGAAATACGCTCTGCGAACGGAAGAAGCATGCTGAAATAAAGCCCTACGATGGCACGTGAACAATGTGTGGCGTGGTTCTCTGGGGTTCCTTGCCACCCAATGTATACAGAGCGCGATTGTCATCCACAACCTGCAGGCGCCAAATGTAGCTGAGAAACGTGATGTACCGACGACATACGAGCGCATCTGGTCACACGAACTCATGACGCCATATCGGTGAAGATTGTCTCAGCAGGCCCTCAATTTTCATTTGTATGCAAATGATCGTTTACGCCTCTACTGGCATGCGATCGCAAGGTGGAATGGCACCCTATTCTGCAGTGGAGCTGCAAATGTCACACCTCCTTGATTCCATGGTATGATTTCTGGATTTCTTAGAAGACGTGACCTTTTCCTTCTAGTGAGTCATGACGTCAATATGACGCAAAAAAATGAAACTTTGTGAAGCTATTTTGACATCATCATGACGCCACATGATTGTGTGTTCCATAATGCAAATTCATGACGGAACGAAGGAAGAGCACCATCATCAACTCATATCAAATATTGGTCAAATGTTAATTGACACTGGAGGCAGTGCAATGACAAGTGAGGTAGAGAAAATTTCAGCGGAGCGGTGCAACTTTCGTGCGTGTTTTGGCATGTTGTTTGAGTATGGGCGCTGCGCCAGAGCAGTCGTGCCGGAGGGGGGGGGGGGGGGTCTTCAACGTACGTTTCCCCTAGATTGTCAATGAGGAGCCGACTATACTGCAAAAAAATAGCGCCGCTTTCAGTCACACCTTGAGGCACTCATTATCCCGCTAAATGACATCTAGTACAACATATTAGGCGCCGATTCTTTGTCGAAAGCGGGGACCAATGAAACAGAGCAGGAGGGACAGAAACAGCGCACACGTGCAAAGAGCAAAAGAGAAGTAAGCTGCCCATCGCATGAATCTCGAAACATTGACGACTTTGTTTTATTTTCTCTATTTTTACTTTAAACTCGAAACACCCACTTTCTTGACGGAATAAATCCTCGAGGGGCACTGCGTATCCCGCGGTTTTCGTTTTTCCTTCGGGGGAAGCTATAACGCTTCGACGAGTCTCAAGCCCTGTGCACCCTCCAGTAATACACAATGACAAATTGGACAGAATCGGTGGCGAAGATTGGGCACTCTAAGGAAAAAGAAGCTGACCGCGGAAGTTGAGAAAAAGGGCTTGTAATCTGCAGGTCATTCTAGTCTGTTTGATTTTAAAAGTTTGTTCGAGAAAAAAGTGATCGTAAACTCCGAAGTTTCTTTTGAAGCCCTGGAAGAGCTGCTGCGTCACTGACGGAGAGCGAGGTCGAGATGAGATAATCCTCGATGATAAGAGGTCAAGCGGATTTGGGCTTCGGCAACCGACATGGAAGCGGGTGGGTAGCTTTATGCGGGCTGGATGAATTGAAGATTGTGGGTGAGGAAGTAGAAGAGGAAGGAGGAGAGAACACATTGGGGTGCGCAGTCAGCCAGAGTGGTGAGTCATAACCATGATGCCAGCCAGACCAGGCAGTAGTGTGACGAAATTGCACTCAATGAATTACTCCTTTGGCGTTATACATTTATTTATTTATTTATTTATTCATTTATTTATTTATTAAACAATACTGCCAATCTCATCAGAGATTATAGCAGGGAGGGCATATGGAAGCGAATATTTGTTTGCACAGTCATAATGATGGAAAACACAAGAAAAGCCGAAATTACAAAATGACACACATATCAAAGAATATACATTGTCATTATAAGGACACACAGTCAAACAATTTTAGTAATAGCAAAATCTTGAACTAAGTTATCGTTAAACACAACTGCAAAAAGATAATGCATGCACTTGTAATACAGGGTAGGAACAACAAGTAGGCATTTTTATTGAACAACTTATTCAAACAATGTTATGAACAATGAACTAATCACAACAATAAAGTAATAACTAATAAACATTACACTAATAACAATAAACAATAAACGAAGTTATGAGTAATGTAAGAAATTTTTTTCATGGCTGGTAATTAAGCAATGTAACCGATGGTATCGATACGTTGTAACGAACGACACTGTTGAAATGTGACCGCTGGAGCCAGCATCGCAGCTGCCACATTCGCGTTAACAATAGAACACCGTAGTAGCTGTACCACTGAGGCATGCTGCCTCCTGAAGTAGTAGGTGACATTTGAGGCGAGTGATTTTGGTCACTCAGCTTGGTGAAAATCATATTAGTTGAGGAAAACTTACTGAAAAAAAAGAAAAAAAATATGTTTGTGGCAGCAAACTACAATGCGAATCCAAAAAAAATTTCTAAGCAAGAAACCATTTAGATGATACGGAAATTTGCGCTTACAGAATTAATTCTGGTCCAGGAGTGGTCATCCATAAGTGAGTGTTTAAATAAACATGTATGCAAGAAGAGCTGGCACAGGTTATTTTATTGCCGCTACGTGTAATAAAGAAATTTTTATAGCACTCAACAGTTCCAACGAGCAGCTCAGAAGTGACTGTGCAAGCTGCAAATGCACACTATAAACTCTAAACTCGAAACACATAAGTACAAGCACAGTCCGCCCTAGCTCCACCTCCCCCCCTTCCAAAGAAAGAAGGAAAAAAGACAAACGGTGGCGGAAATAATTAGGAGGTACTATACTAGGTTGCGCGTGATAATGATATTTACCTACCTCGTAACAACTCAGAAATAAATATATTTAACATATCACCTCTAGTAACAGCTTATATATATATATATATATTTATATATATATATATATGTATATATATATATATATATATATATATATATATATATATATATATATATATATATATATATATATATATATATATATATATAATAAAGTTCTTAAAGTTTCTTGATATGCTTTCTCGTTGCAGTAGTTTACCACACATGACTCATTTCGTGAATGAGGTACCATGTCGTTGGACGCGAGCTGTTTCAGCACAATTTTCGAAAATTACATATTTTTTTAACCTTTTGCACATTGCTGTCTTCAAGTAAATAATTATGATATATTGAGGGGGTCTTTTATTTGGTTTGTGAAAAAATACGGACGGACCCACTTATTAATGCTCGAGGGCAACGGAGATTGAATTTTTATTACTGATAATTGCTGTAAAAGGGCTGCACAAAACAAAAACTAATAGGACTCAGCCTGTGTTTAGGAGACCACGATATTGTATGGGATATGGCAAGGAACATCTGTGATAAGAATAACAAGGCGGCCGAGCTTTTAGACATGCCTGTAAATTCGCATGCTTTCACGGGGCCAGCACAACCCTAAAGAACCACTGTATCACACCATGCAAAAACTATGGCGCTAAAACTTTACTAAGTAGCAGCTTTTTGTTCGAATTGAATGCCCAAAAAGGCATACCTTGAATCCCATGCCGCTCCATCATCTTTGCTCATGGTGAAGAGTACCTTTTCATCAGGACTTTACAGTTGCGTGGCGAAGCTTATAATGCATTCAATGAGGCTTGATGAAAATGGTGTTGCGGGTGGTGGTTACGTAGCTTGACTTCTTATTTTCTTCTTTATTAAGCATTTAGTTTACCATTACCTTTAGGAACAGATCCACATCACCGAGAATTTATTGTTATAACCGACAACGTGGAATACGGGCATAGGTGTAGGCCGGTTAAGTCATCAAAGGGAATAAAGAAAAGTCGATGGGGGAGAAGCTTTTCACTGCGAAGCATCTGTTTGCGTAATGCAAACAAATTTGGCATCTATCTATCTATCTATCTATCTATCTATCTATCTATCTATCTATCTATCTATCTATCTATCTATCTATCTATCTATCTATCTATCTATCTATCTATCTATCTATCTATCTATCTATCTATCTATCTGTCTTTCAAGCCAGTTACGTCTGGGGGCTCTCGTAATCACCCCATCAACTTGTCGTCCACCAAAATTAGTATGGCAAGGTAAGATGATTTGACGAATAGGATGAGCTGCTCAAGACATGAATGATGGCACAATCTCATGGTGGACGTTGTCAAACACTTCCTGCCAGGCAGTAGCACATACCCACGGGCGGGTATGTGCCACCGGTATGTGGGTAAGTGCCGCAGGTGATTGACACAAAGTATCTCTAATACTTTGAATACTTTGAGAATATACACGGGTAATTAGAACGCGTGAGCCGCAAGAAAAAGCCATCATTGGCAGAGTTGACTTGACGAATGCACAGAAAAATTGTCAGGATGCCAGCAGGAATTGAACCCCAGCACTCTGCGTGGAAATGAAGAGCTACGACATATCTCGAAACTGCTTTTCAAATAGACCCTATAATGTTCGGGAAGCGTAAATTGTGGTTACAGTGCTGATTTATGCAGCTTTGTGTACATTACTTATGTATTCCTATGATGCAACCTTCCCATCGCGTTAACACCAATTGTAGTTAGGTGACGTGCTCGGAAGTTCACTTATGTAAGTTTCCAGGGCTCGCACGGTCGCGAGCACTTGTCCTTCATATCATCGCTCCTAGTGTTGCTGATACGCATGTTACCGTTGTTGCACAAGTGCAAACAACTGGTTATATAACGTTCTGAAACTGATCAACATATGTCTGTGCGTGCGAAATACATATTTAGAGTCAGCACATAGCGTGTCGCCCAATAACAAAAGCGCATCACGGTCGCCTTCCCTCCGCTTGCTTCACTATATGTCGATTCGGAAGTTATCTGGGAACTGCCGAATGTTTTTCTTATTGTTACAACCAATTTATTGTTGAAACCAGTATTGTTATAAGTGAGCTCAACTGTGTATAATATTGACTGTAGAATATTTTGAAAATGATTTGCGTGATATTTGCATTTAATTGTTGCAAAGTACTGCATACTTTTTTCTAATAGTTCCACCTGCATTAAATTCGGTTCTGAAAACCCTGTCATAAAATTGAGCAAGTTCCACGAGTTCAGAGACAATCGATCATGAAGCGAATCACGATGAGATATTAGGAGTAAGACCGAAGTCTCGACCGAGTAGCAAAGGGATATTGCTTAGACTTACTCAGCATGAATGTACACAGTTTCATGTCTTTGAGCTGCGAAGATATCTTAGCCAGCCGTAAGTTGTATACCGTATCGCGACTCATAAACGCGTATGTGCTGGGTAAATCTCGCTACTCACCACTGGCCCACTAAAGATGAAGAGGGCAAATGTTAGTCCAACAACAAAAGGCTGCAAGGCGACGGCATGCGTGTGAGCCTAAGACCCGAGTACATACAATGAGAGAATACGAGGCAACGGGAAATGCAACGGAGAGCTAGAGATATCCTCATAGCGATGGCAGACATACATCAACGATGAGGTGCCCGTAGATCCACGAGAGTGGCGAACACTTGGTTTCAGCAACGCAGGTCTCGAGAGTTGGGGCATGCAGGTCGTGTCCGTGACTGTCTTTGGCTTAAGTCGAACATCTCTGCGTTGACAATGTGCGTAGAAACAATGTAGCACCATCTAATCAAAGCCTAGCAATGACCGAGGAGCAACCTGATAATAGTCTTCAGAATCATACAGTTTCGCTGCTTCAAGCCTTATATGACTAAGTGCAAGCTCTCCTGATTTCTGGTTACGTACAAGTTTTCGCAATACATGATATGCATGGGAAAATGTCGCATAAAACTTGGTTGACATCTTCCTTGTTATTCTGCGTCAGTGCAGCTTTCGAGAAGAAAGGGGATGCCAAAGGACGCGTATTTCTCTGTGACATGAACGAGCGTCATAAATGGTATTCTTTTGAAGTGGGTCATCGTTTGCATCGCTTTTTTCGCAGTCAATCTTATTGCGCAAGGCAAACTCGAAGAGGGACGAATGATGTTGCCCACATTGTGTGCGCCTCTCGCATCAAAGCGTGTCGCAGGTTGCAGGGCCGTAGCTACACCACGATAACCGTCCACAAAGCAGTAAAAAATTAAATCAGAGCTTGCTTTCCGGCAACAGCCGCCTGTGTATGCATAACTAATTCTCAATTGAAATACCTCTTTGTTTTCTTCATCTGGATTCTGAAGTTTTCAAGCATTGCAATTCTTTTACAATCAGCGTGTGTCATCTTTTGTCTCTTCTTGTGCGTACATGTTGCTTCCGCGGGGCTCAACACGATACTCTTATGTCACGTGAATAGATTTCCCCACAACGGTGTGCTTTCTTTTTTCACGGAATAAAGTACATGAAATGCCCCGCCGCGGTGGTTAAGTGGCTAAACTACTCGGCTGCTAACCCGCAGGTAGCGGGATCTAATCCCGTCTGCGGAGGCTGCATTTCCGATGGAGGCGGAAATGTTGTAGGCCCGTGTGCTCAGATTTGGGCGCACGTTAAAGAACCCCAGGTGGTCAAAATTTCCGGAGCCCTCCACTACGGCGTCTCTCATAATCATATGGTGGTTTTGGGAAGTTAAACCCCACATATCAGTACATGAAATATATTTTTGTCTGTACATGCACCATTTAACGTTTCTTTATTGATTGTAAGCCCGCGCGTAAAGCTGTACGTTCGTGCTATCTGTCTAGGCCCTTTATATGTTTGTTGTATAGGAGATATTTAACGTAGAAGTTCAGTTTTTGCAACTATTTTTCATCGATAGTTGTAGTCATCATGTCCCGGCAGTTAAAATGATCATATAAAAAGCACATTTTATGTAATTTAGGCAAATCACTAATTGTGTTATTCATCTGGTGCTACAATGTGTGCTGCACTTTCAAAAAAGCCTTCATTTTTTATGTTAAGCGACAAGGACTATAGTTGGTACCATGAAATAACACAAATTAGCTCTATATAATATCATATCATTCATCTTGCTCAAAAAAAAAAGAGAAAGGTTGAAGAGGTTGTGAAGAGAGCAATACTCTCCGGGGTGACGTCACAACCTGGTTTTCTGAGCGATCCGTGGCGCACCCAGCAATGCGACTGGTAAATGTCAAGTAACTCGAAACTTTTTTTTTTTTGCGAAAGCCTTGTGATTTTATATTGGCGTTACTCTCCGTGAGACTTACTCGAGAGAACTTGCGAGACTTGGCGAGACACGATTACAAAATCCACGTGACCCATCCCGAGCGACAGGCATGCCGCGAGGAAACAGTGTGGTGTAAAGGCGTAAGCTACCTTATCATACGTGAAAGGCTGCCACACAATTTGTGATGTCATCAAGTGTATTAATTGTTAGCAAAGTAGCAACACATAGAATAAAGTAGTAGTTTTACATATAGCATTATGACGCAATTATATCAGATGGTATTAGCGCATAACTCTGAGGAGTCGGATTGAAGGAAATCATTATCCGTTATGGGCTGTGGACATATTTGGCTTGAGCAAAATAGTTCCGGAGCTTCCAGGTGACGCGAGCCTCATGTAAACTCGGGCCAATGCGACAAACAAGAAAGCCAAGATCCGAAGACTGAGTGGGTGGGGATTTCGCATATTGATCCGAACGGCTTTGCCAACTTACCGAGGTGCTTCGACACTTTCTTTTAGCTGGCTTCACGGTGGGACAAACTTAGCTGCACTCAGACTGCATAGACCGCTGTATGCGCTGGCCTGACGTGTAGTGTATGGCGACGCACCCGAACAGTCGTGGATAACGGCGGCAGAGATTGATTCTGCCCAGTATGGGAAGTGGATGTTAATGGACGTCTTTTCTCGTTCCCGAATGAGCACGACATGAAAAAAACTACGCCTGTCCGTAATCCTGCATATATATGTAGGACTTATCGTCGAGGAAGTGAGCGTCTACATCACGATGGTGGAGCAAGAGTGGTGGCACTTACGGTGTGTGCTGTTAATGCACTTCGCGTAATTTTCAAGAGATGTGGATTCATCCCCCTACCCCTTCTCCCTTTATGCCGGATCGTCAATAAAGTTGTTTCACTCACTCCAGAGATGTGGACACGTACGCCGAGAGGGAACGCAGATTACGCACGCTCGGTCCTCGATAGGATTCGGATTCCCTTTGTCATTTGAATTATTATTGCTCCGGTGAAAAAGAGATGCTGTGTGGAAATCACGTCCACATTCCTTGGTCGATAGTCACAGCCGCACGTCGCTGTAGTATTGCCAGTGGAAGATGAATGGCTCTACCACGTCATACAGAAAAGCGTTCGCAAATGTGAAACAAGTTTTATTATAAAATGTTTAGGTAGAGTAGAAAGGACATGAACGTGTCAATATAATGAGTGCAGAAGCTTTTCTTTGTAATAATTGAGACGCTCACTGTAAAGGTAACAAACATTCAAGGATTCGATAAGATAGGCTCTGGAAGTCAACGATGACGAACGGTGTGAGTGAACGACAACGTTGTACTAAAGCCCAGGTGATGTATTTCAGGCTGCTGTATGTGATTGCACACAGTGCCGTAGACGATATCACAATTTTGTTTTTTTTTCCATCCATTTGTGATGTGATGTTTATATTTTGCGTGTATTTTGTAATATGCGTACACTTACTTTTAACGCCATGTATACGTTGTATTCATCTGCATTTTTGTTTTTCAGATGTTCTATCATATTTACAGCCCACTTCGTCTCCTTAGATTATAAACAATGACCATGTACACCTTCATTTAGTCAGTTCAGGTGCTTTGCATGCCAAAACGACAATATAACGATGAGGCATGCTGTTATGAAAGGCTCTGGATATGTTTAGCACCTTAGGTGAACATGCACATAAATCGTGAATATGTATGTAAGCTTGCGGACTTTTAGGGGGGAGGAGAAAGACTTTATCTCGACAGAAGAGTTTGAAACATGCAGGCTCCTGAGCCCCCGCAAGATCCCGCTGTGCTCAAGCGTTCACTTAGTTGTGCTCCATGGCGCTGCAGCCTGGTCGGTAGCCATTATCTGCTCAGCCGGGTCCTCTGAACGCAGTAGGGTCTCCCAGTTCTCCTGGGTCTTGAGACGTTCTAGGACCCGTGGGGGAGGATCCGCTGGGCAGTGAGAAAGATTGTGTATAGAAGAAGCACGGGATTCGGGGCAGAAAGTACAGGCTGGTGTTAGGGAAAGGGGGTGATAGTGCGATAGAATGATCGGAGAAGGAAGGGCGTGAGTCTGTAGCTGGTGCCAGAGGGTGGCCTGTCGGTTGCTGAGGGACCTGTGCGGTGGAGGATAAAGCTGACGCTCTGTCTGATAGGCCTGTGTCGGCTCGTTAAAAGTGTGCGTGCCCTTCTTCGTGAATCCGGGATTGGAGGCCACCAGTGCCTGGTTTAGAGAACCTCAGGTAAAGAGGTTGGTAGCCCCGTTTCCAGGATTGCCGGATTGCGCGGGCACCTAAATCAACTTCACATGACAGGGATGCAGCGGGCGAGTCTAGTATGCAAAAAGCAGGGACGTAAACTCGGCCTCGCGCGAAATTTAGAATTGCGGTTTCGGAATCTGAGAAAACATACCGTGCTTCAGTGTTAGCAATTGCTAAGACAGCGGAAGCTTCCTCTGCAGCTTCGAAGGAGGTGTCTGGAGGAACTGTGTGTGTACCTATTGGGGAAAGTGTGTGATCCACCATGGCGGCGACCGCTACATCGTCCACGCAGGCGGCGTCCACCCATACGGCGTCCGGTTCGCAGCCATAACACCTGTGTAGAGTTCTAGCATGAGATCGGTGGCGTTTATTATGGTGGCTGGGGTGCATGTTTTGGGGAAGCGGTGTGATGAGAAGTTCACGTTGTAGTGGTCTCGGTATGGAAAACAATGTCAGATCATTGGCCGGTATCTGGATTCCAAGAGAATGAAAAATATGCCGTCCTGTGTCAGTTTGTGCTTGTCGAAAGTGTCGCCCTTGGCTCTGCGTGTCTATGAGTTCCCCGACAGTGTTGTGAAGGCCCAGCCTGAGAAGTCGATCGGTGGGTGTACTTATGGAAAAGTAGAAGGTGGACCTTTCACATTTTCGCCTCTATCGAAAATTCCACCACCGTGGCTGGCATCGAAGCCACGTCCTTCGGTTCATAATGCGAGCATCGTTACCATTGTAAGACTGCAACGGCGTGAAGGCACGTGGCGATATGACTAAAATGATACGAAATGCCAACCGACTTGAATATAGTAACTTTTTAAAACCAAAACCAACATGTTCAGCTTAATTACGAAGCGTGGTACCCACGCCCAGCCTGGCGAGTTTGTTCATGTGTAGTTTCCAGAGCAACCCAAACTATCCAATTTAACAGCTGATAACTCGGCGAATAAAATGAAGTTTCTATAATGTCACCGTTCATCCCGATAGTGCATAATGCGAAAATGAAGCGCAGCTTCGTGCTGGGCAACTCTAACAGTTTTTTAAATTTTGTTTCTTCGCAATCGTACGATTTGCTACATATTGCAACAGAAACTTGCAGCGCTTGAGTGCTACGCACGCCACTCTTGGAAAAGCGTCTGCTCTCCTTCAATGATATTCTTTGGTGTTAACAGTACGAACGAAGAATATACACAGTGTGTACGACAGGATGATTATAGTACATGCATGAAGTTAATGACCTACATTGCTAAATTTTCTTTTGAAGGCCGTCTGATAGCAGCTTAACTTCTTCTCCCGTGTGTATTCACTTTCAAAATCACTGATGCCTTAAGTATGTGCTAGCCGTAGGCATGTGCACAGAGGGGGGGGGGGGGTGAGCACAGGAAGGCTCAAGATACTTATCTTTACACTGGGCATTGATCATAAGGGGCACAATGAAAGACGTTTCTCAGGAGGGCTGAGGCTCATTTAGCATATGACAGTAACAGAATTACGCACTCACGCTTCGTAATAATGGGACTGCTAAATCGGCATCAACATCTACAGATGCTTGACGACAGCCAAGTCGTGTGGCGTCAAGAAACGTGAAGTCTGAGAACTGAACCGATGCAAAACGCTATAGCGCACTCAAGGTCACTGCTTTTTTTTCGGAGGGCACTCAGCTGGAGCGAAGAAAACACAAAAGCAAGTGTCGTCACAAGTAACGATCGCAATGCAGCCTCTTCAAAAACCGAAGTTTGTGGAGAAAAACGCTTTCTTGTTCTCTGTGCTGCAGCTATCGCATACTGCTACGCACTGCGCCACCAAACATTCTTTTGTCATATTTACTGTACTGAAAATGGGCGCGCTTTGAAACTTGTTATGATGGGCCTCTCGCAGTGTGTTTAGCGGGCGACCTCATTTAGGGTCTTCTTTATTGTACCCACGTGAAGTCCCCCCCCCCCTTTTTTTTCCCCGAGAAATAATCGCCTTATTGCGCCGCAGCCCCCACACACTGGACACGTGGCGCACAGCGACGTACCAGAAATGACACAACGAGACGATACGAAACAAGTAACAAAAAAAAAACAGGGTAAAGCATTTAAAGATGGAAAAAAAAACCGGGAGCTCAGAGTGCGCCGGTTATCTTCCCTGGCGCACGCGCGTTTGAAGGCGGCGATGGCCCGGCGCGATTCCAGTTTTCTGAAAATTGCGGCCGCAGCCCTCCCTTCTTTCCGCAACGGGCCATATTCCCCGACTTCGCGCTGCGAATCCGTGTGTCTGTGCGTTGTGTTCATGTGTGTGTGTGTGTGTGTGTGTGTGTGTGTGTGTGTGTGTGTGTGTGTGTGCGTATGTGCAATACACTGCTACGTATACAGGCTTTTGCAGACGTTTCACAGCGGGTCTTTCTACATCCCGGTCGGAGATACTGGCAATCGGAAAGAAGGCTCATCCGCCGAATGTAAGAGTTTCCGGAGTGCCGGCACTTCCAGAAACTCTCTGCGGACGCGCGGGTGCCCAGGAAAGCGCATGTAAATCACATGCGAGCCATCATTGTATAGAAAAAGATACGCTCACCATAAGTATTTATTTTGAAAAAGAAAAAAAAGGTCAGCATCACTGCCTGGTATGACTGAAGAGGTAAGACTCGGGAACTTTAGGGAAATGAAGAAAGACACATTCAGCTTCGCGCCTTTTCAGATTTCTGGAAACTTTTCTTTCTCTGCATAATCCCAGCATTGCTCTATTCGCAACTGCTGCTTTTTTTCCCGCTGTCTTGTCTATGTAACAGATAGGAAGTACGAAACTTTGCAGCTAACGCATCGGAGCGAAAAGCAAACACTCGCGTTTCGCAAACAAGAATTTGTTGACGAAAAAAGAAACGAAAAACCACAAGACGCTGTCGAATCGAAGTGAAAGATACAAAATGCGTAAACTAAAGTAATTTCAAACAATATACACAGTGCCGAGAGGCAGAGTTAAATAGTCACTTGCAGGCAGACATGAACAAGTGAAGGAAGAGATAGCGAGGGAAGTGGAAAAGAGAAGAAATAGCGGGGGAGTGGGTTGCGCTGCGAATAAATAGACAGCCCGTGCCTATGACCCCGAGGCTCAGGCCGCAGCGCGAGGTACAGGGAAGAAGAGCAACCCGACAACCGAACCAAGACAATAAACGCTTCCTGGTGGTGGAAGACAGCGCCATAGGCGTACGCCTTTGCGCTACGCCCGGAAGATGAAGCGAAGAATCGGCAGGGGCTGGAAGCACTCTGTGCGCCAATAAGGTTTCGAAGTGAAGCGCACGCGTCGAAAGGCACGAGGGCATAAAGAAAAAAAAATGTAAGAAGTAAGGGAGGCAATCGGCTGCTTGAAACAAAGAGGAGCGAAAAGAACAAGGAAGATAGAGAATAAAATAAGGGAAGGTAAAGAGTGTATGGCCGCTACACGGTACGCCCTGCACACACACCTATATAAGCTGTTCGTGCGCTACCACCCACGAGTGAACACGGGAGAAAGGCAAGTGCGTGCGCTTTGGTTCCGCGGAATTAAATCTTCATTTATTGAGTTTAGAAGCTCTGCATGCACTTGTCACTTTGCATGGGCACCGCCCCATTGAAATTGTTTCAATCTAAAGGCGTTCGATCGATATTCGGACGCGCGCACCAAGAAGGGCTGTCGCTCTCGCACGAGCACTTCTGGTTACTGTGCTTTGTCGAGCCGGGCCCCTTACTTAGTTTTTCTTTTTACTGCGAAAGCTGTGTGTGGCTAGTAGAAACGAAAAAAAAATTCACAGCATATTTATGGAGTGAAAGATGATTAGAGGTAAGAAGTGTCCATCCATGCGTGAGAAGGTCTCTACTTTCCCGCTCATCCATGATGAACGAAAAGTGGAAATTACCCTACGTCTGATATAAATGCATTACCGCCCTGTCTTACGCTAATTGTCTTACTTGTGTAGGACAATTAGCGTACGGTTTGCAACCATTGTCCACAGCTATTTCTGTGCTCTGACTTAAAGTGTGCATACTTGGTGAAAATGACTGAGGGGCAAAAACATTTTGTTAAACAGTCATCTGCACTCTGCATCAGTCATCTGCGCCAAGAAAGCACCGACTCGTCCGAAAACGAGTCTTCTTGTTAAAGTGTGCAATTTCACTCAGACGCGCCGCTTCGCTGAGCTATTTGTAAGGCTCAGAGTTGCACGTAGATTACCAGTGGCTCATCGGTTGAGTTCACCAGGTTATATTTCACGTACCTACGTGCTTAAATCAGTGAAGTTGTATTTGCCAAATGCTAAAGCTTAATATGGGGAGCTTACACCACTCGACACAACAAGGTCATTCAGAGTCCTTATCACTATTACGAGATGATTACTGGGGCCAGCTATCGCGAAACATCCACCCTGCACTTAGCAGCAGTATGCCACATGCACTGCACCCCCGCTGCGAGCGCGTAATAATTCTCACTCACACCGTTTTTTTCACTTTCTATTTACGAGCAGCCAACTAGTTCTGCTAGAAGGAAGAGGCTGGATAATGAAATGCCACTCTGTTCTTTTCTTTTTTTGTCACCACTCTAGCTTGATCTAACGAAGATATTGTTTCTTTCCCATGACTTTTCCTGAAAGATAGTTCTTCTCATTTGATATCCACAAGACCAGCGTTGTAAAGCGCCTCGCTATCTCGGGAAAAACAACGCATAAATGAGCATGAGCCGCGAAGGCAAGTGGGGTGGTGCGCTTGCTCGGAGCCCACGTGGAGGGTGATGGGCGGGAGCTAGGCACGGGTCGCTGGCTTCAGCGTGCGGGAGATTGCCTCTCGGCCAGCCGGGACCTTGCAGGCAGCGTCGCCCATGCGGTACGATGCTACCGAAAAATATCACTCTAAATAGAGTATCAGCGTTCGCGTTCCCAAGTCCCCTCGCGACTCAGCGTGTGTACCCTGACTCCCTACGCTGCGAAGGTCTTGCCAACGTCGAATAAATTTTCGCTTCCGTGTTCGGGCAGCCGGCTTCCAGTGGACCCCCCGGTCAAGAGGACGAACTGGGTAAAGGGAAGTGGGCAGGCCTGTATGGGGTTTGTTCCTGCTTCGTCCATTATCGACACCATCTCGCGGAAGAGATTCTCCCTGCTTCCACTGCCTCGTTTATCGCTCTCTTCATTTTTATTCGTCCTCACACCTTCACTCTCGGATCTCGGGTTAGTCTTCTCTATCCTGATTCTTTCTGATTTCTTCTCCGCTGCTCAGCCCGAGAATCATGAGCTACAAAAAGTCATGACGATCCACTTGTTCTACTTAGAAGCCTGTTCCGGTTGTAGAGTACGCTCGCACGCCGAGGCATCATTTGTACCCTGTCAAATAACAGGCGAGCAATGTTTTGCTTCCAGAGGACTCCAGTGTTGATGCCGTTTGACAAGAAGCAAGGAGCACCACCTCCTGGTGAAAAGGAGAGAAAGAAGAAGGCGTCGATTTATACTGTGCGTGGAGTACCCTCTACGAACGGTTGACGTAAAGAAGTGGTCGGCAAGACACACTAGAGGACAGTGTCCCATCTTATCATCAATAAAGCGGTGTAAACAGGATCAACCTGCATCCCATGCACTTCTCTGCATTGCTGGTATGTCAGCATCGCAGTGGTCTTAAACTGTGGCAGAGATGGGCTCGTAAGTGTCTGTGCCTGTATTGTTCGAAGTTTTTTGTTGTGATCGAATCCAGAAATCCACTGTTTTCTCTCAGGATCTGTCTTCCCAGCGCAAACAGTTGCGGTGAAAAGCATCTCACCTTGAGGCTACCACATCTACCGTTTGCCAAAGAGAATTCTTCATATTTCGTATAAACGTACTGTAGGCCATGTGTACGAACTTTGCTTTGAAAAGAATTGGTGACAAGAATGTCACAGCTTTGCCGCAAAGGCGAAGCAATGAGCGCCATAGCAACGCGATGGAATGTCACGTGCAGAATAGCAAGCAGATCGAATCATTCCCGGCGTTTGTCACACACAAAGGGCGCACAAAACGTAGTCACAGGTGCAGAATAACGCGAATAAGCGTCTCAGTTGTTACTTCAATGTGTCTAAAAAGCGCGCCCTTTCCGCAAACGGAGGCTGTGCAAGGGTTGCAGTGACCTTTGTGCGCCCGGTAACTACAACAGAATCGTTCCGACAAAACTCAAGGGTTAGCCATGACGTACGATTATCGCCACTGTAAGATAAGGGCGCGCGATCGAGAGTACACCATTTTATTCTCTACGCAGGCCAAAGTACGCGTGAGAAATGAGAGCCGCCACGCCCTCACTGCGCCATCTTGCTTATAATGCTGAAAACACGATAGCCACCCCCTCCCCATCGAGATGCCCACCAACAGCGATAAGTGGTAGAGATAAATAGCTCGCCGTTTGATTGTTGAAGGAGCTACCTCTTGGTGGCTCAGTAGTTAACACCTCGCATTCACGACGCGGTGGTCCCACGTGATATTCCGCACGCCGGAGACTTCTTTTCTAGGATTTTTTTCCTTTCTTGCGTTTTCATATATATATATATATATATATATATATATATATATATATATATATATATATATATATATATATATATATATATATATATATACATATAATACATATACGGTGGATGAAATCGACGTCGACACCCACACCGACGGTGAAATCCAGGTGAAAGTGACCATATAATTGCTATCAAAATAAAAAACAAACAAAAAACGACTATCGCCTTTAAAAACCTCCACGCCATTGCTTATCAGCCGCGTCCAACGATGGAGGTATGGTGCGCAGCTGCCACACCGAGTTTGATCGTGTGCGAGCAGAGTACGAGCGACGACAGGCCTGCGCTCATACCGGACGTTCCACGGCGAGCTTTGCACGTAAGTTCTGGTGCTGGCATTTGGATATTCTTGCAAGGTCTGTGACACGCTGTGATTCAATTCCTTTTTGTCTACGTCAAGGAAAGACCAAGCGTCAACCAAGAAGAACACGCTATGGCCCTAAAATTAGCCAGCTTCACAGTTAAATAACCTTCACACGGGTAGTGTAAACTTTTTTTTTGTCAAATCACACGGTAAAAACCCCAACTGAAACATTTTGGCCATGTTTTTGATGACTGGACATTTGAGAGGTTTAACTGCACGTTAGTTGTGAAGAAGTTGGTCAGTGTGCCTACTAAGAAAGCAAAAAAAAGAAATAAGAACGACAATGACAAAATGCATACTGGTCAACTTCTATTTTCTTATTTTTCAAACCACTGGTCCATCCAGAGGCAAAAGACATATTGAAGTGACTAGCCATTGACTGCTCAGGCAGTCATGAGAGAAAAAAAGAGAAAATGAACACTGACCAAGTAAGATCCCACTCCTTTTGTAGACTCTGAAGACAATCGAGAAATTTATTATTTTTTTCGGAACAGGTGAAAGCAGCTTTATTTTGGGAACATAAATTTGATACGCTATATTTTCTTTACCATCAATGGTACTAGCTCTTTCAGACTTCGTATTTTTTTTATTTCTTTGCTCCTTTTTTCTTTTTTTTGCTTCCAATTAATTTTCTAGTCTCTTAAAACAATTCCCTGTTGAAGTACCTTTCAATTACAAGCTTATCTTTTTTTTTCTTCCTTGAAGCATCGTGTCCTTGGTAATCCCTCTCCCCGGGTGTAAACTTGCTTGAAGAAATGTTCCCGAGAAATCTCGACAAACTAGCTAACTTCAGCTAACTTGATCCAACCTGCATTATATATCAAGCCCTTGATTGAATTCGTTAGCTTGAATCTCGATATACCACGCTCTCGTCGTCCCAACGAACAGGCTGGACAGTTCAGAAGTCTTCAATTTCGCACCCCTATTTGTTTTGTTTTATTTTGTTTCTATTGTTTCCTCGAAAGTGACTCAACTTCTATTGGGCTTACGGACGTCAAGTCTTGGAGGAAAAAATTCATTCGAAGCTCCCTCATGCAAGACGGTACAGTAAAAACAACAACCACAACAAAAAGAAAAAAAGGACGGACAGGCTGATAGCCCCTTCCAATCACTGCTTCTTTTGGCAATAGCCTTCGTGCAATTGGCCGCACTGAGATATTCTTGGAGAGGACGCCATCAAGGGGGTGACGAGATAAGCCTAGCCGGACCATGTGTTGCTTGTCATCGCATCAACGCTGCTGCTTCTACTGCTGCTGCAGCTGCTGCAGCTGCTGTGCAGTGCGACTGCAACGCGAACATTACAAAAGCACGTTCTCCAAGGAAGTAGGCTAAAGCAGAAAAACCGAGTACAAAAGAACAACCTGCCCACTCGAGTATGTCGTAACCTTGGTCGTGTCTGGGCCTTCTTCATTTTCCTTAAGCCGGCGAGAAGAGGCGGTAAGTAGACACGGTGTGATGAGAGAAAAAGAAAGGGCAAGTCTTTTGCCATAGCTTCGATCAGTAAAAGCCCTACAGAAGTGGTGCTTCGAGCTTGCGTGGTTCCGACAAAGATCAGGAAACTAGGGAAGGCTTGGAACAGTGGCTACATTGTTACTTCTGCAGACGCAGCGAGTTAGAAACAATATAATAAATGAACACTGTGACAGAAAGCTGGACAAAAAGAAATAAACGAGCGTGGCCAGACAGAAAAAATAATACACTTAGCCTCGTCAGAATGGAATGAGTAAGAAGTTATGACGCTTATCAAGCATAATTTTTGTTTTGAATTGGCGCCTTGGTTCTGAACACCGCCTTTTTCTTTCGAATGGATCGAGCGCATGTACTGAATGCGATCGGCATTGATTGCACTCATGAGTCAGGTGGGCGAAGTTGTAAGAGGAATCAGGAAAGGAGAAAAAGAGAGGAGAAAGAAAAACAAAGCGAATAGATGGGCTTCAGTCGTTACGCACGAAGCCCGGAAATTAACGTACATGGGAAGATATGACGTTGGTGCTGAGTCTTCTATTCTTTTGAAGCACCCATGGTAGTTTCCTTATGCACTTCCAGTTTGTCTGGCAATGCGAATTGGCACACGTAGTTATGGACTCTTTTGCCGACATATGTTAAACTATACAGGTCCGTGTGAACGGCTGAAAGGCTTCGTTTCAACATTTTTCCGAGGCATGCATTTTCGAAGCGTGGCTTTTACTTCGCAAAGTTTGAAGACTTACTTTTGAGATTTGACTGGTTTATCTATATGCGCCGTGTCAAAACATCAAATAACTGTCATCATAAGTGCAATTGCTATTCAGTTCATGCGCCAGTGCAGCGAACAAATAGGCTTCGCCACGTTAAGCCGTCTAGTTGCACGCAATTTTGTGGCCTCGAAGAAGGATGGACAGGAAAAAGGACAGAGTGAATAAATTTCTAATACACCTCGCGACGATGACACTTTCTGACGTTCTAGGAGCATCGCCTTAAAACGTCGAACTCGGACCATTGACATTGGAGCTGTCGGCATTCGTGAATGATTTTTGCAGGAACCAAGTGCGAACAGTTGCTGAGGAGACCTTTTTTTGGAAACAGGTTTGTTTTTATGGAAGCAAAGTGATGAAAGTAATTCTACGCTTCGATTGATTGATATGTGGGGTTTAACGTCCCAAAACCACTATATGATTATGAGAGACGCCCTAGTGGAGGGCTCCAGAAATTTCGACCACCTGGGGTTCTTTAACGTGCACCCAAATCTGAGCACACGGGCCTACAACATTTCCGCCTCCATCGGAAATGCAGCCGCCGCAACCGAGATTCGATCCAGCGACCTGCCGGTCAGCAGCCAAGTACCTTAGCCACTAGACCACCGCGGCGCGGCTTAATTCTACGCTTCTTGGTCCTCTTTCAAAACTCTCGCTAAAGGTTCGGTTTGTGCTAATTAGTACGGCATACTAACGCAGTTTTGCTTAGTGAAGGGCTTGAAGGGCAAAGAGCGAACATACTCGTCTTGTCTTTTTTCTGAGTGCACCGAACCTTTTGATCAGTGCAAACACATTAGAATTAAAAACGCTAATGAGAATTAGCAAAGGAAGTGGGATGACCACTGTGCCAATAAAGTGTGCTCATTTCTGTGCTCAAAATATATGACGTGAAGAGAAAATGATACGGCAACCTCCTGCACCGTCGCGATGGCCTAATGGCTAAGGTACTCAGCTGCTGACCCGCAGGTCGCGGGATCATATCCTTGCTGCGGCGGCTGCATTTTTGATGGAAGCGAAAATGCTGTAGGCCCATGTGCTCAGATTTGGACGCACGTTAAAGAACCCCAGAGGGTCTAAATTTTCGGAGCCCTCCACAACGGCGTCTCTCATAATTATATGGTAGTCTTGGGACGTTAAACCCCACATATAAATCAATCAACCATTATGGTAACCCATATTTGCTTCTTGGTCGCTATTTCTCTTACCAAGCGTTTTCATGTGGTGAGAGTGGCGTTTTCAATGTCTTCAAACTGTGGCCTACCACAATACGACAAAAATAGTTGTTTTCCTCTTTCGAATCCATTTAATACTTGCCAGTTGTATGCACGGCATGAAGACCGGCAAAGCAGATGCATTACGATACAAGTCATATCTAGCCTTTACGAAGTCAACCGGAAGCCAACGGGTGGGAATACTACGGAAAATCAAGAGATAGAGTGCAACATTATAGATAATGGCTATCGGCATTTACTGACAACGGCATTCGTACGTAGTCAGAACTGCCCAACTAGACAAATCCTATGATTGTCCCTGCTTCGTACGGTTTCCCCCATCGGTTCTGGCGAACTCTCGAACGACATCTCATCAGACACGTACAACGAAGTCTGCACTAGTCTGGGGACTGCAAGCGGGTCTCGGCGCCGGCTGCGCATCCCTTCCCGCTCTGATGTATTTGATTTAATACTCAGCACTCTCGCATTCGCGTATTCTAGCCTGGCACGAAAGCATTACGAGACCCTGTGCGTCCGCATCGGAGAAGCAACGGAAGCACACTGCGCCTAGACTGATAGAAGGACCACGCGGAGGAACCCCAGGTCGAGACTTGACGACGACGCCAGGAACTTTATGTTTGTTGTTTTTCAGTCTAATCAGCCCGTCACACTGTGCTATAGCAGTTCCGGATGTTGGCATGATTGGCACAATAGCTGCGAGGTCCTGCCATCACTGACTCGCGCGTGCGTGCGCGGCCGTTCACCTCCGTGGCTGTCCTTCAAAAAGCTCGTGCGCACCCCGGAACGAAGGGTGAGCAGCACCGCTACCGTGCCGCCGGTTTGAACGAAGAAGGCATGCGTGTGGACTGGGAGACGTGCAAGATTATGCGTTTCTCTGAGGAACCGGGCTAATGAGCGCCGGAATTCCGGCCCACACGGCTGATTGATAACGCTGAACCTGTGGCTGCAGAGCTAGGCCTATCCCGGTCGGTGCTGGAGTAGCGAGGGGTTCGTTCAACGCGCCCCATGGGTAAACAAGGTGAATGGAGGCGGCACCAGCGAAGAGATGTGGTGCAGAATGGAACAAACGTACTCCGGTGATCTCATTGTGTCCTCCGTTCCAGCTTGGTACCACGTTTCCATGTATTGTCATGGGAACGTGGTACCAAAGTGTCAACGTTTCATTATCGGTGCTTATTCTTCTGGTCAGAGCACATGCACTCGTGAGGAGCTTGCTTTGTTTAGGCGTACGCTAATTCGCATTCAACGTTATTTATTTCTTGATTCTTTAGTTTAAACTCGTCGATTACTTGTGGAATACTTCGACAAAAGGGAAAAGAAAATGCGACAGGATAGCCTGGATTATTGAAGCATCCACATGAACCGAAAGTATACACGCGGTGTAACATCCATATGGACTGAAAGTATACACGCGGTGTTCCTCATGACGCCAGCGTTTCGAGCATCAGCTGCCAGGAAACTGTGCACCTTCTTCGCAGCAGGAATTCAGCTGCACGCAGCGCCGTACCGACACGTTGCAAGGCGCCATTACTTCAACAATGATTCAGCAAAACTTAAGCGAAAAGCTGAATTAGAAACACTCATGCACGCACACACACAAACACACACACACTATTTGATTCATTGCACTTCAATAGAACATCGGTGCTCGGTCACGTTGCCTGTGCATTGACCCACAGGAAACGATGCACAAGCAGTGAGGTTGTACTATGAGGAACGTTATAGCAGCTGTAGCAGAAAGGGAGTGAGATAGAGAAAAAGATAAACTGAAATATTTCGAGAGCAGATTCATCATCTGATGCCTTGTACGACTACGAGGTGGTAGGGCACCGTACTTCAGGAACCGACTTGCAGCTTCGACTTCCCTGTTTGACCTGGAGAAAAGGTACTGTTTTTTCAGGTTCACGGAATGACTTTGGCTTCTTACTTTTCAATCAAATGGTCTTTGCTTGTTTCACCAAATACAAAAATTCCAAACAAACTAAGGTGCGCTGTTCCTCCACGACTCTTGCGCGAACATGGATGTGAATGTTTATTTGTACCGTCGAAAATCCAAGAGCAAATGATTGCAATTATCTGCCCGTGAAAGCCATGCACCACTTCAGACACAAAATCTTTGGAGACATTAGTATAGCAGCTATAGGTATGTGTACTACCCATACACGAGCCAGAAAGGGGCACTGAGATATCAAAGAGTAAGAAAATAGCTGCAGCCGGCAATTAATCACAGACGTTTCAAGTGTTTTGTTGCCTTGTTTCTCGGACTATCAAATGAATATTACTGCCCGTGATCGATTGAACAATGAATGCTTAATCAGTGCATGTGTTCACGCGTACTGTGACCTTTCTTTCTCCTTCTCATTTTTGACCTCCTTTTTTTTCTTATCTCCAGATTTGGGGAGCGAATCAAGCTCAGTGTGTGTAACCTGCGTGCCTTATCTTAAGATAAAGCCCTTTTCATTTCCCATAATAACAGAATCGTATGGTGATGATAGTGAGGATTATGACAAAGAAGAATGAAAACAGGTGCACTAATTGTATAAGGCGAAGAGATGGTTTCACTTTGGGAGATAACCCCAAATAGAGGTTCAGCTTGCCGAAAATAGCGCTCTACTTTCGCTCCAGTGTAGCCAGGGTGAACCACCTCCCGGGGTCGCTCGGCGGAACCTGCGAATCTCATCAGGATTTCAAATTGCCGCCAAGTTCGACAGTTGCGTTGCTGTCAGCGGTGGTCGAAGAAGAGTCGCTGAGGCGGAAACAAGGGTTGCCCCGGCCGATCGCCGTAATTAGATTGGTCCCCCCACCACTGTCCACGCCTGGCATTCTCACCGGAGGGAGGAATATATATGTGCAAATACGGGCAACTCTCCCTCCTTCTTTCTATTTGCCTATTTCTATGCACCGGGAAATGCAGGAGCACTTTTGGGGTTAGAAAGATGCCACGGAAGCAAAAGTGTCTACTGAAGAACACCAACACAAAAAAGAGAAAGTTTAACGGACAGAAAAAGTTTGATTTTCAAGATTTGTTTCCCTTCCTAAATACCGAAATGTCACAAAACTTGTTTTTCTAGGTCAGCCTTTCCTCGCTTCAAGATAGAAAGCCACATTTTTTCTTATGCATTCGCCTAAGATTGCTAGGAGGGGAAATAAACCTTCATTTTCTATTTGTTTTTTTTTCGATGTATCAATTCTCTGTCGTCCCTTTCCGAAAACTTTCGGAACGTAACGTGGTTTTTCAGTGCCTAGGAAATCAGAGAGATTTCAAACTATCTGCTCCTCCCTCACTTACAGGTTTTCCAGCGTGAAAAGCTTATCATTCAATGAAGCGAAAATGTCACGTGATGACGTCATAATGTGAAGTCATGCGATGTGAGGTCATGATGACGTTACAAATTACGGTCACTTGTGACACCGCGTGGCGAGGTCGTCACGTAACAACGATAATGTCTCAGATCACTCGTGTTGACGCCCACATCGCCAACGCCGAAGGTAAGTTCTTGCGTTTGATGAGACATCTAAGACTTTTGCCTTAATTTCGAGAAAACGCACCTGCCAAAAATATTATCTTCCGAGTCATCCGTGTGATAGCCATGAAGAATATCCTCGTCCTTCCAATTTCTGGTTCACCTCCCTGCCTTTCCCTCATTTTATTCTCTCTCTATTCTCGTCAACGAGCAGCAGCAAAAAAGGCTTGCAGGTAGGGAATCGCTAAGGATGGAATTCCCGTTACTCAATACCCAAACCAAAGGGAGGCGGTCAGGAGCAGCTGAGTCGGCGACCCACTCATCGGAGCGTATACCAGAAAAATGTACACAAACATGGGACGTGTGAAAAAAAGGGAGTGCCTCATATTCAAGTTCATTCAGTAAGTAATTGATTGATTGATATGTAGGGTTTAACGTCCCAAAACCACCATACGATTATGAGGGACGCCGTAGTGGAGGGCTCCGGAAATTTAGACCACCTGGCCTTCTTTAACGTGCGCCCAAATCTGAGCCCACGGGCCTACAACATTTCCGCCTCCTCAGAAATGCAGCCGCCACAGCCGGGATATGATCCCGCGACCTGCGTATCAGCAGCCGAGTACCTTAGCCACTAGACCACCACGGCGGGGCCATTCAGTAAGTAATCACAGCCACTAATATTGGAGTTTAACCTCCGAAAACCACGACATCAATATGAGAGACGTCATAGGGGAGGGCTCCAGAAGTTTGGACCTCTTGGCGTACCTTCACGTGCGCCAAAATCTAAGTGCACGTACCTCAGGCATTTTCGCCTGCACTGAAAAAGCGGCCGCCACAGCCGGTATTCGATCCTGTGACCTTTGAATTAGCGGTCGAGCACTATAACTAGACCAATGTGGCGAGTTCAGTTGAGTAAATGTAATGCTCAGGATTTGCATTTACAGCCTGTAAGTCATGCGGCACATATCATAATCACGTTGCAGAAATCAATAGTTGAAAAAAAAATCGCGGGATGTCAACATGTCACTGTTATCGCTCAACAGTATGTACTATATTGGTAGACATCTTCATTTATTGTGAGCAAAGGTTGTCGAAGGCTGAGACAATATTTCATGTCGATCTCTGTTGTTTTAATTTTGTGTGAATACATGTCCTGTTAGGATCTTTTTCACTTCAACATTCACCCGATAGTGTGGTTTCGATCTCTTCAAATCTTGTCAACGATCACTTCAAATACTTACATTAGTGTGAAATTTACTTTTGTTTATTCTACCCCGCCCAGTACTTCAACTGTTGTTGTCGCCCCGCCGTGGTGGTCGCCCCGCCGCGGTACTAGGCTACTGACCCGCAGATCGCGGGATCGAATCCCGGCTGCGGCGGTTGCATTACCGATGGAGGCGGAAAGGTTGTAGGCCCGTGTGCTCAGATTTGGCTGCACGTTAAAGAACCACAGGTGGTTGAAATTTCCGAAGCCCTCCACTACGGCGTCTCTCAAAGTCATATCGCGGTTTTGGGACGTTGAACCCCACATATCAATCATTCATTCATTCAATCAATCAATCAATCAATCAATCAATAAACTCTTGTTGTCAATCTTTTCAAATCTTCATCTTCCCATCAAGCCCTATCTTTTTGTACCTTACCTTTTAGGCAACCATGAACTTCTGTATCTTGTCGATGGCTGGAAATATTTATCTTGACGTGAAATTTATCCTGGTGCAAAACCTTTCCAGTTAGTCAGCAGTAGCGGCCTAATATCACCAGTAATAACTAAAGCATCTGTAGAAGAGCAAACCGAGCTAGATGCCTGTATTTTTAATGCATAGTAGCGCCTATAGCGCACGTTTTAGTGAATCGTGCGTCAATACACTGCATTTTTTTTTACTTACATGGATTCTTACCTAATGCAAGACTGGTAGTCTTTAATTATACCCCTACATTTCCAAATCTGATAACAACTGTCCAATGAGATGAACAATCCTCATGTTCGGATAATCAGTGCGTTCAAATGCTCTTAAACATTCTTACCGCAATAAGGCAAGACTGAGAAGCGATGACGCCATTTTTTATTGTTTAACACACTGAGTGTGCGTCGAGATTGAAGTGTACGCAGCTGCTTGCGGTAGTTCTCCTTAACACATTTACATTTAGCATGCTCCCTTCTTAAAATTCATCATGCTTCCGACTCAAGATTAAGAACGAGCTGACGGTCATCTTCTTTTTAACCGTGGCCTGCGAACCACATGACACTCATCATTCTCACGCCCGACGTGTCGGATTTCTTTTATATCAGCATAATCTGAATAGAAGGACCAAGTCATTGTCTACTTCAACCCTACAAACGCCGCTATTACCTTATGCCTCTTTATTTCCCCTCGTCATCGCCATGTGCATAGTTTTCGTTTCTAGTTTTCGACAGTCTTTATTGGAAGAGTCTTTCACCGCCGAGCCTTAAAGACACGAGGAGAAAACGAGTGTGGCGGAGAAAGGAAGAACAAAAAAGCTCCTAATCAAGTAACGAAATCCTGAGGAAATCTCCGGATCCGGGTTAGGGGTGCTTTACGAAGCGGAGACCCGGTTTACTTTGACGCCTTTGTAATCCACGTCAGCGTCACTTTCGCAAAACGCGCTGGCTCGCAGCGCACAACCTACGGGTAAACATAAAAGCGATCAGATTACGGGTGGGCTTTCCTCGTTAGTGCGCAAGCGGCATAAAAAATAAAAATGAAGACACAAAACGATGACAAAGAAGATTTTTAATAGAACATGGTTTCTTATTCGCCTTAAGTTTTCTTTTCTATGTCATCTACGCTCTCCAACAAAGGCAAACAAGGGAGCGCCTAGAAGCTGTGAGTTTGCGTGGGCACCAATTAACGGGGTTAATTTTAGCGGTGCCTCGCGGAACGGTCTCACGCACGCAGTTCCCACCAGCACGTTCGTTCTTCATGATCGACACGCCAAGCTATTTTCGTAAATCGGCGTTCACCTTGTCATAGCTTTTCCTTTTATGTTACGTTGTTCCTATAGCTTTCCGCTGAGTTCTCTATTCTCTTCGTTCTTTACCTTTCTTGGTTTGTTTTAAGTCGCAACTTTACCTCGCTGGTACTTTACTCCGGGCCAAGGCACAGGTCGACACCGTCGCTAAACTGAGAGTGCGCGCTAACGCCATCGTGGACGAACGAAAAAACGAGGAAAAATATAAAAGTGGGGAAGGGGCGGAACGGTGATTCCTGCTGGACGAGATGACGTTCGTGATACGCAAATGGGAGTTCGTTTTTCTTGTTTCCAGGCCACTCACGGTCGGATTGAGTTTAATTACAATTTTAATCGATGGTTGCCGCGCACGGCGTAACAAGATTTTCGCGCCTCACAGGCTCGATTTGAATTGGGTTTTTATTTTCGTTCTTTCTCTGCGACACTCTTAGAACATCAGTTTTTTTTTTATCTTTGTAATGCGTGGAAGGAAACGTATAGAGTAAAAGGTAGTGATGTAGCGGAATAATTAGAAGTTGAATGATTGATTAGTTGGTTTCCACATAAACATTTCTGAGGCACTAAACACATGCTTCAAAATGACATAACAAGGACAAGAGCGTACTAAAAGTGGATTGAAAGCAACAAAAAGAACAAAATAATCTTGCAATGAATGGAACAGTTAAAACTGTTTTTTCACTTCATTTCTTATTGCCGATCTTTATACATCTTTTTCGATCAGAAGGTTAAAGGAAATAGATTAACCGATGGGGCACATGTGACACAACAGCCTCTTCATCAAGTGCGAAATTCTAAATGTGAAATGAGGTATGTAGAAGTGTTATAAGAAGGGTAGTAAAAAAGTAAAAAGACAGAAGCCAAAAGCATAAAAGCGTTATTAGTCAGGTCAACCTCGTAAAAAAAGCGAAAGCCATCCAAGAAAAAGAAAAGCTACCAGTATGACGAAAAACAAAAACAAAAGTATAAACGAGCACTTAGCAGAGTGTGACACAAAAGCTCGGCTGGCAGGTTCAAAAACTTTCCGCGAACATTCAGTGTGTCATTCTAGCGAAAGAGGACGACTGAAGTGTGCGGCAGTGATGACGTAAGCTGTGCTGCTGGCTCTTACAGAATATCGGCGGCAGTTCTGGACATAAAGGGGTTCTGAGTCGATGCGAAAATCGCGCACGTTCACTGCAAAAGGAAATCGAGGTAAAAGGGTGCGCGTGAAAAAAATACGGGGCACTTGGTCTGCACGTTATAGTTTAGATTGCTCTGCACTGAAGCCAGGGATAACGGCACGCGATTAGACCAGCTTATGTAGCTTAGAGGCAATAGCGTAGCTCTGGTCAGCTTGAGGTCGCCAGTTCGAGTGCATTCTTTTCAAACGTTATGGTTCGCAGTAGACATGCTTCGCATCTTCGAGTGATATTTATTAAGTACAAACAGAGGTTTAATGCCGAGAGGTAGCAGCACGTGGCAGACATCACCCGCCAATAACTGCGCTCCTACAAGGTGCACTTTTCAACGCGTAGTTTGAAGCTGTCGTATGAGAAATGCTCACTAGTCGCGTTTACGCGCAAGACAATGACGCCATACCGCATCAGGATTAATGGACACACAATCAGCTATCAAAAGACTCACCGTTTCCTGGGAGTAATAATAAATCGTGATTTGTCTTGGAGCCCTCATATCGCTTACATGAAGAAGAAACTGACCATGATCACCCACGTCTAAGGTTTCTTGCGGGAAGATCATGGGGTGCATCGGTACGAGCCATGCTTTAACTGTATGCTGCACTTTTTCTTGGCTTCATGCGCTACAGCCTACCTGTGCTTGGCAAGGCCCGCATAACAAACGTACACGTCCTCCAGTCATTACAAGCTCAAGCACTGAGAATATGCCTCGGGCTGCCGAGATGCGCATCCTCAGTAGCGACTGTCGCAATCGCTCATGAACACCCTATCACAACCTATATTCGTGTCGGTGCTTTAAGAACGCACATAAGACATGCCACCCGGATTCAATCGCATCACCTCGCCTCCCTTCCAACTTCCAGGCCATGCTCTGCGTTCTGCTCTATTATTGCCCCACATCGCACGGTGATTCCCACGAACTTCACGCACGCAGCAAGACCGTCGTTACCATTGTGGTGTCTACATCCACTGGAAGCCCTGATAACCATCCTCGGAATGCAAAAGAAGAAAAATTTGTCAAATTTGGCCCTAAAACAAACAACATTACTGCTTCTGCATGAGAAACACAGTGGACGCATTCACATTTACACGGATGGGTCGGTCACTTCAACAAGTTCAACAGGCGCGGTGGTAATTCCGGAGAAATCCATCACGACAAAGTTCAGGCCCTCGCATCTGACATCATCTATGGCGGCAGAACTCGCCGCCATTCGTGCCGCTCTGGAGGTCCTAGTTAGAGAACCGCAGCAGACATGGTCAATATTCTCCGACTCCAAAGCAGCTCTCCAGGGCATTGTCTCGCCATATCGTCATGGACCAAACGAACAGCTAATTGCTGAAATACGACTGCTTCATCACCGCGCTATAGAGAAACAACATGACATAGCGTATCAATGGATACCAGGCTACTGCAGCATTGATGGAAACGACCGTGCAGATGAAGCAGCCCGAACTGCTCATGATGATGCCCCTTGTGTAGCTATACCATTATCAACAACGGACGCCGCTGCAATTCTTCGATCACTTGCACGAGAACTGACACTCGCTCAGTAGGATTCACCGACATTCACCAACGTCCGCCATCATAATTTGGACCTACACCTACAGCTCCACCTTCCATCAGGAATAACCAGAGCAGAGGAGACACTTTTGTGCCGTCTGTGGATTGAGGTGGCCTTTACGAATGCTTATTCGTTTCGAATCGGAATGGCCAGAAGCCCGACATGTGACAACTGTGGTTGCACAGAGGCTTTCTCCCATCTTCTCTGCGAGTGTCCCCGCTTCAGCGTGCCAAGAAAAGAACTGTCAAAAGCTTTAGATAGAATAGACAATCGCTAATTGTCAGAAGAAAGGGTATTAGGACACTAGCCGAGACCGTCCTCTGCACGCAAGGCACTGAGAGCGTTGTTGCGCTTTCTGCGGGCAAGTGGTCTTAGAGACAGACTGTAAACAGCGTCATGGATCGTATGATGACCTTCTCCTCCTTTTTTTGCAACGTCTCTTTTCTCTCATTCTTTATCCCCCTTACCCCCTTCCCCAGTACAGGGTAGCCAGCCGGTTTGAGAACTGGCTAACCTCCCTGTCCTTCCTCATTTATTCTTCCTCCTTGAAGATTTAAAGGAGCACATAAGGAAACAGCACCTGCTGTTTTATCAATTTACTAAGCAGTATTTTTGGTCCCCTTCGAAGAGGCACAACCATGATCACACCATGCGTGATTTATGAGTTAGACTGGCAGAATATCCCCTTAAACGTTGATTGCTTTTTGGCGCAATATTAGTACAACCAAAAAACCTGAAGATTATTATCTTAAGCTGTAAGGGTACTTTTACTTATTGTATCGCGAGAGCAGTTTCTCTTCATGATAGGTACCAGAAATCTCTTTCATGATGTCGTCAGCGCACGACGTTACCCTACCGTCATTCTTTTGCGTTGGACGGTGACTCGTCTCCCTTTGAATTTCTAGCTGTCATCAGTTTGTTCCTCAGCACAAGATATCTCTGTCTTGTTGTCAGGCTCCCTGTTTGCACAGCTGTTAGACCTTCTGGTACCTCGAATGGCGGCCGTGATAATGACGTCAAATCGAACAACCGCTACGAGCGTTGTGCTAGGGCATTCCGTATCTTCTACAATAACGGGAAGCAGCACCACCAAGAGAAGAAAGGATAGTAAAAATAAAGGAATGCATTGAAAGTTAGCTGTAGCATCTCAGATCGATTGCTAAGATGTAAAAAACGCCAGCCCAGCACGGGAGGTGCAGCACAGTCACAGCGAAATCTGAAAGAGCGGCCTTTCAGAGCCTTTTCTAAACACTCAATGGGTAACTGCAGCAACCCACTTGCTAGGTACCCACTACGATATCAATAATAATAATAATAATAGTAATAATAATAATAATAATAATAATAATAATAATAATAATAATAATAATAATAATAATAATAATAATATAATTTCTGAGTAGTAGGCCGGCATTTGCTATGCAATCCCTCGTCATTCTTCTGAGAAGCGTAGTATCCGCTAAACACTTGCAAAGAAGCTTGTGCCGATTGTTCATACAGGGGCTGACGACGATGAAAAATTATGCCTGAAGTGGGTATGCGCCACAGTTATTAGGTGATAAAGAATAAGCTTTTGTTGTGGGTTGGAGCATTGGACGACCCACTCGTTACGCTACTCACATTGTGTGACGACTTGTTGTTCTATTGCTGTTCTAAAACGCCTTATTACTCATATTAACGCGATTCTTTTCATGACATCAAGTATGCCTAAGGCAAGTTTGCGTACACGTAAGTCCCAAGCAGCAACGTGGCTCTGTGGTAGAATATCGGGCTGGCACGCAGCGGACCTGGGCTGGAGCGCCACTGTGTCCTTGGTATGGTTTTTTTTTTCTTAATTCGGCGATAGTAGATATGGGCACCGGCGGCGGCGGCGGCGGCAGACCACTACGGCGGCGCGCGTAACCCGAGTTTTGATATTCTAACAGCTTTTGCCGTAAAAAATTGCCCGCAGCTTCCCTCGGGGAACACTGAGGAGGATGCGGAGCATATAATTGGTTAACGGGGTGTTAAAGTGCGACTTACTTGGGTCGATGGCTAAATTGGTTAACGTGGTTGTGAAATGGGGTGTTAAATTGCGACTTACTTGGGTCGCTGGCTAAATTGGTTAACGTGGTTGTAGGAGGAGTGTTAAATGAGTGAACACGTACGACACGTATGTGAAAGGGCGGTGTTTATTTATTGCGACGAACTTTGAGCACGATGGCTTTTTGGTCGGTAAAGTGAAGAGTGAGTGGATCGGGTTGCAGTGGTCGTAGGTCAAAATTTGCAAAGACGTGGTCGATGCAGGTTCCGCGAATGGTGGTCGGCTGGTGGTGTTTGCAGTCGTCGTGCGTTGCGCGACGCCGACGTTTACGTTCGGCGTCGCGAGCTCTTCTCCGCGCTGCCTTGTCTTCGGACGACGACTTGGTTGCGGTTCCGCCAACACTTTGGCCGGCACTGGTCGAAGGGACGTCGATCATTGCGACCTCGGACGTCGACGCGCCGTACAAACCAACCGACGAGCGGCAACTGAGCGAGCGAGCACCGACCTTGGGTATATATACAGCGCGACGGCGCATGCACTGTCAGCTGTCGAATGTTCGAGAAGGGGGAGAAGCGCAACGGCGCATGCGCGCGCGTCAGCTGCCGATGTTCTCGAAGCGCAACGGCGCATGCGCGCGCGTCAGCTGCCGATGTTCTCGAAGCGTGACGGCACATGCGCGCTACATTATACAGCTAGCGAATGTTCATGAAGAGAAGAAGCGCACGCGGTGTGTAGAGGAGGAAGGGTGCACAGATGGTGGAGGAGTGAAGCGCGCGCGGTGTGTAGAGGAGGAAGGGATGCACAGATGGTGGAAGAAGGAGGAGGAAGCTTGCGGACGGCGCCGCACTACAAGCCTCGAGTATTAGATGCTCCGCATCTAAAAAAAATATCTGCCGAAAATTGCACTTACCTGATCAAAGCTTGAATCAGTGAAACTGGGCGATTCTTAAAAGTATTAGGGTTACTTCTGGGTTGCAAGTATTAGTCTCAGATAGGTGATGCTGATTGTTTCTAGGTTACGGCTGGGTTGTTGCTAGGCTTGAGTTAGGGAATGCTAGGTTGTACGTACGTTGATTCTGAGCTCAGTTTCCATTCAAACTACAGACAGTCTCATATGTGACACGGATGTCCAAACTCCAGACACCGAATCTCGCACTGGAACCAGGTGATCTCACTTCTCACAGATGAATGGGCACGTCGTTGCGGTTGTAGTGATTCGATCGTTTCTGAGTCTCCTCACAGCCCACAATGCCTCTCCCGTCAGCTAGTATTCTTTTGTTTTACGTGCTCGGAGTTTTCGGCTCACCATGCACCATGGCTCCGTAGACATTTTTTGCTGATCTATATGTTGCCTCCCTCACTTTTGGTGGACCAGTAGTTGGATGCACCCAATATCTGTGGCACGTACACGCTTATGATGATTGTAGTTTTTGGCCCGTCAAACGAGGAACGATTCCCTAGACAGCTTCGTTGTTTAAATGAAAGAACCTGATGCGAGTTTGTCGCAACAATTTGATAGATTACGAAGATGTAAAAACGTTACAGAATTTAAAATGGCAATCTTTTCAACTCGTCTATACCTTGGGCATGCTCTAGATCGAAATGAGGTGCAACAATTCAGAACTTAGTTGTAGAAAAGCTCATTACGTAACACCCAGAAAAGAGACAACATGTTGGTAACTGTCATTAAATATTTGACAATTTTGTCTCAGTGTCCCTGGTGGCTGGTGTCGTCGACACTTTGGTGACACAACATGGCGTCACAGCACTTTCCGTCTTATATTTCCTTATATTACCTGGGGTCAATTATGGCGTTGTTTTTCGATCGTAATTCTTGGTTCGTACTATGCTTTCTCATTATTGCGACGCACTTTCTGATTGACTGATATGCGTGGTTTAGCGTCCCAAACCAGCATATGATTCTGAGAGACGCCGTAGTTGAGGGCTCCGGCTGTATTGAGCCCCTGGGGTTCTTTACCGTGGACCCAAATCTGAGCGCATGGGCCTACAGCATTTTCACCTCCATCGAAAAAGCTGCCGCCGCAGTTGGGATTCGATCTCGCCACCTGCGGGTCAGCAGCGGAGTACCTTAGCCACTAGACCACCGCGGTGGTGCTCAGCGCGTTTCCACAAGCGCAATTCTGTAGACATGCCGGACTAAGCTGAGGCTTAGCTGTACCCTATTTAGCTGTACCCTAAGATAAATACGTCTGTTCCCTCTTTCCCTCTCGCACTTACACAAACGAGACTATGTGAGCCGAATGAAAAAAAAAACCTAATTCTCTTATCTTAAGTCAAACAACTTAGAAACACGAAGAGTTACACGTTCATAGCTAGCCTATATAGTTTTTCTTTTTTTTTGTTGTTGTTGGCTTGTTCACAATTGCAAAAGCAGTACTTCTCAAACAGTTTGTGTGTTGGTCGCAGAAAGGTCAGGTGTAACCAATTAATTAACTAATTCTGAAGCACTAAAGAACATATATACTGGCAGGCATAGGCTTGGCAGTTCACAGCATTACTAGAAAAGTGAAAAGCCCGCCAAGCTTAGTTTCCAGTGCGTTCTCCCCGAACAAATAGAGGGTATATGCTCATTACTGGGAGTGGCGTGACCCTTTCACCCGGAGCTCCATTGGCCAACGCTAGCATAAGCCATATTGTTCGAAGCTCAGAGCGCCAAGCGTGCGAGCACACATGCGAACGTAAACGAGCGAGAAAGCCTACACGTGGCCAAACGATGCGGGGCACATCCGGTATCGTCAGAGAGCGAGCCAAAGCAGACACAAACCTCGACGACGGCTCAGCACATCACGTGCCCGAGGGTTCTTGGTATACGTGCGTCGGTCGAAAAGCGGAAGCACCGCCGCTACGTTCTACCAGCAAAACCTAATTATGCAAATGCGGGTACCTTCAAACAAACCGCCACTGCATGCGACCACGCGCCAGCTATTTCTTAGGTACCGAAGGCAACGCACGCTGCAGTTGTACAATAAGCAGCGTTACTTCTGCACTCCCCTAGGCATTTTGTCAAACATCGCAGGTTATGGAGGTCTGTGGGCTGGTGTGTGTGTGTGTGTGTTTTGTGTGAGAGTGTGCGTGCGCGCGTGCGTATAGGGTGGTGGTCGACTTCGCGCCACTCCTCTCCCGAAGGATAGAAAAATAGGTTGAGTTGCCCTTAGCTACAGCAGCTCGCGGTGGTGGGCTGGGTGCGTCGAGGATGCAAGCGAGAAAAGGCGCCTCGAGTGATGGCACGGTGCAGGCGATGGGACAACGTCTCGCCATCTCCCATCGCCAGTGACGTGATTCATGGCGTTTCTTGTCATCCGTACCGAGCGAACGTCGAGACCATTCTCCCGGTTTCAACTCCCCCCCCCCCCCCCAGCTTCCCAAACGTGGCTTCACTCTCGCCTAATTGAACCATGGCTTCGCTCATATATCCCATATAAAACACTATCTCGTGTCCCCCGCACTCTCACCCCAGCCCATCTCCCGGTCGTCCAGACCCTTTTCGAGCCGCCTATAACAGCCACGCCTGGTCTCTCCCCATCTCTTTCTCCCCCGCCATTGCTTTGGTGTGCCGCTGTTGCTGCCTGAGCTCCGGCTTCCGCGCCATCGCGAGGCGTGCATGAAGGCACCGCGTGCCGGTCCTGCATTAGGACTCATCAGTCATGACTGCTAAGAAGACGAGGCACGTGCGAGCCTCCGGCCAGTCTTATTAGGATGTCAACGAGCACGGAGCGTTGAGACGCTGCTGACGTCATGCCAACGGGGTGCATGGAATTGGAGTTGCTGGCTTCGTGATAAACTGTCATTGGTTCCCTTTTTTTTTTAAATGAAATATTCTTATGCCGTCCCTACCCTTCCTTTTGTTTCGGAAGGTTTCTGTTTGGTGCGTCTCATGCTTGGCACTGGAGTCAGCCCCACGTTTCCGAAACGTTCTTAGCGATGTGTATTTATTGAAATTGCTTCTTGGATATTTGGTTTAATTGTAATATTTTAAACCTTGTTCGTTCATTTTAACCAGGTTTTGATTCATTTTGAATAATATGTGAGGTTCAACGTCCCAAAACCACCATATGATTATGAGAGACGCCGTATAGTGGAGGGTTCTGGAAATTTCGAACACCTGAGTATCTTTAACGTGCACCCATATTTGAGCAAACAGGCCTACAGAATTTTCGCCTCCATCAAAAATGAAGCCGCTGCAGACGGGATTCGATCCCGCAACCTGCGGGTCAGCAGCGAAGTACTATAGCCAATAGACCACCGCGGCGGGGCACTTAACCCGGGTTTGAGACCCGCTAACCTTTCAATGGCCTGTAGTGAGTGCTTTGCTGTGAACGTGTTAAGGCCGCATGAGCTGAATAGTGGACGACACCGGGACCCCAACGTGCTTCGCACTTAAAACAATGCAGTACTAAGGAAGTATTAACAGAAACGTCAACACTGAAATACTTGCGCTCAATTATAGACAATTGGTACGATCTACATAAGTGACGAATGCGCACAAACTTGTTACGTATTGATATGACTATCACTGAGTCCTCCACTTGCGTCATTTATTTGGGCACAAACGGCACTAGTGCTTTGCAATCTCTTTTGCAACTCAGCAAGTTGTCTTTTTTTTTTTCGAAGACACAAATGTTGAAACAAAGCTAGCTTTACTATATCACACCCGAAAGTGCAAATGCATGAAACGCCGTTATTATGTGTCCACAGGGTGGATGAAACACAATGATATATATTCTTTATATTAGCGTAAACTAAGTGAGCATACTCAGACACCCTTTAATATCTTTCCTTATCTATCTATCTATCTATCTATCTATCTATCTATCTATCTATCTATCTATCTATCTATCTATCTATCTATCTATCTATCTATCTATCTATCTATCTATCTATCTATCTATCTATCTATCTATCTATCTATCTATCTATCTATCTATCTATCTACCTATCTATCTATCTATCTACCTATCTATCTATCTATCCATCTATCTAGCCGCCTGCGACTTTCAGCTCTCCTGGCAGTTTCAATAATCATATTGATACCAAACTTGGTATGAGATAACACGACTGCATGAAGAACCTATTTGACTAGTCATAGCATGTAAAAATCACACTTATGTCATGAATGTCATGATTTACATTTCATGGTCCTGCAGCTCTTGCGGTGGTTTTGTTGACACGGCATGTTACAAAACTGGTATGGTATGGCATGATTGCATGAGGAATACAAGCTACAGACCCTAACATGAAAATCATGAAATGAGTGTGATGTAACAACTAGACTACATGCCACGCTCATGATGCGCTCGTGTGCGTTTCGCTTGCGTAAGATATACCAAATTGGGTACTACAGTACGTGAATGATTGGCGAAGGTATGTGACTGGTGCAAACATGATAATCATGCGATGCGTCTCATGTAACATGACTACATGCCACGCTCATTATGCGCTGGCGGTCGTTTCGCTAGCTCATACCAAGTTCGGCATTACGGGACGTGAATGGATGACGAAGGTATGATACTGGCGCAAACATGGTAAACATGAGATGCGTGTCATGTAACAACATGACTACGTGCTACGCTCATGATGCGCTCGCGGCCGTTTTGCTAGTTTCACATGTACCAAACTTGGTATTACGCGACGCGAAGGGACGACCTAGGTAAATGACACATCCAAACATGATAATCACGACATTCGGATCATGTAACAACATGACTACATGCCACACTGATGATGCGCTGCGGCCGTTTCGATAGCTTCATATATGCAAAATTTTGTATTACGTCACGCCAATGCATGACGAAGGTATCTGACTGGTGCAAAGACGATAATCATGAGATGTGTGTCATGTGAGAACACTACATGCCCAAGTCAAGGCGCCAATACATTTCGACGTGGCGCGGCGCACGTGCTCACGGGCGTTCATTTCGTCGCGTCACGCCGACATTGCCATGCCAGGCGCCGGTCCTGCCATATACTCGCAGGCGCGTGCCATGCTGCGTTGCTTAGACGCATGCGCGTTTCAGCGCATCCGGCGTCCCTCCGTCACGAAAAGAGGGAGACGCAGTGTTGTCTGGGTAAGGCATCGGCGCGAAATGCAGCATGTCGCATTTCGCGCCGCTTGCTGTCCAAATCCAACAAGAGAGGACTGGGAGGCGGCCCTGCTCGGTTGCCAGGACCTTGCGGCCCAACGAGCCATGGTCCAGCGTGCCAGGACAGCGGCCACGACCAATGGGGTCCCTGATGGACTCCACCTATTACTGCAGGGAGGCTGACCCACTAGAGGCTGGTCTCCCTAGCAACATCTGTTTTTTTAGGGGTGAAGCTCCTTATGGCGTGGCTTGTGCGTCCCTCGTAGTACGTAACCACCAGTGGCAAATACCCGAAATAGCGGTCTTTATGATTTTGACCTCCAAGGTGGTTCCGGTGAGAGATTTCTTCTGTGCGTTGTTGAACAATAAAAGATAGTGCTCAATGCACATGTTAATGGCTGCTAAGGGGGACTGAGAGAGAGGAGCATTCGGCCTTTAGGTAACGCGCACGCTGCGATCCCCATTAGCAGCTATTGGCATGTACATTGAGCACGATCTGACAAGAAAGGGTTGCTACGTTATACTCTCTGGGTGTAACCTCCTTGGTTTTAGAAAGGTTTAGCGAGCGTTGGGCCGCATAGCCATGAATACAGTGAACTAGTATATACCATGAACTCGAGGTGGTTAAAGGTGGGAAGTAAACCCGAAGCGCAAGCCGTAAGAAAGTGTGCATGTGCCACCTCCCGTGTAGTCCTTGAAATGTCCGCTGGATGGCGGTGCTTCTATATGGAGAATATATGATGAAAAGATGCGAGATGGTGGTACTTGGAGTGCGGAATAGATGGACGAACGGACACACAGACGGATGCATGGATTGACGCATGAACGGACGCAGGCGCGGATGCATGGACGAACGCAGGGACGGACGCACGAACAGACGCACGCACGGACGGGTGGATGGACGCATGGACGGTTACACAGACGTACGCAGGAACGGACGGAAGCAAGAACGAATGGACGGACGAATGCTTCGCCCCACTCCCCATCATTCACTCCGTGGATATGCTGCCTTTTTTTTTTCTAAATAAATGTCTACTACTACTACTACTACTGCTGTCGGGCCGCGCCGACGGATGCTAGTCGCGCCTGGTGTCAGACTATAGAGTGCTCGCGTTTTGCTAACGTAGCGTCACTGTGCCCAGCGTGCGCGCGCGTCAACGCTACATTGGAGTATATTGGGTCCTTCATGATGCGCTCACGGCCATTTTAATTGTTCCACATATACCAAGTTTGGTGTTACGTGACGTCGATGGATGACAAAATATATGACTGGTGCAAACATGATAATCCTGAGACGCGTGTCATATAGGAACATGACAACAAACCATGCTCATAGCGTGCTCGCGTCCGTTTCGCTTGCTCCACATGTACTAAATTTGATATCACGTGACGTTAATAGATGCCGAAAGTAAACGACGCATCCAAACATGGTAATCGTGACACTGAAGTCATGTACGGCATTAATTACCTCCACGTCGTAACGTTGTCCTGATTTTAAAGTGACATATCAACATTTCTCAGTGATGCTTCGCGTATCATTGATTCCCACTGTACGTGTGATCTGTCGTTTTGTTTATCTACAAGTTCTTGCTCAATGAAAAAAAAAAATGGCAGCATATCCATGGAGTGAATGATTGAGAGGGAGGCGAAGCATTTGTCCGTCTATTCGTACTTGATTCCGTCCGTTCATGCGTCCGTCTGTGTAACCGTCCATGCGTCCATCCGCCCATCCGTGCGTGCGTATTTTTGTGCATCCGTCCCTGTGTTCGTCCATGCATTCGCCCCTGCGTCTATTCATGCGTCCATTCATGCGTCTGTCTGTGTGTCCGTTCGTCCATCTATTCAACACTCCAAGTACCACCATCTTGCATCTTTTCATCATATATTCCCCATATAGAAGCACCGCCATCCAGCGGACATTCCAAGGACTAAACGAGAGGTGGCACACGCACACTTTCTTACGGCTTGCGCTTCGGGTGTACTTCCCACCTTTAACCACCTCGAGTTCATGGTATATACTAGTTCACTGTATTCATGGCACTGCGGCTCAATGCTCGCTATACCTTTCTAAAACTAAGGAGGTTACACCCAGCGAGTATAACGTAGCAACCCTTTCTTGTCAAATAGTGCTCAATGTGCATGCCACAGGCTGCTAATGGGGAATGAGAGACAGGAGCATTGGGCTTTTAGGTAAGGCGCACGCCGCGAACTTTTTATTGTTCAATAAAGCACAGGAGAAATCACCCACCGGCACCACCTTGCTGGTCAAAATGTAACACTGGTTACACACTACGACTACGACTACGACTACGAGGGACGAACGGGTGCCGCTTTAAGGAGCTTCGCCCCTAAAAAAACTTACGATCCACCATTTTTACATTGTTTCTTTTAATTTGTCTCGACGAAAGCGCTGCTGATGAAATGTGAATGAAGTCCTTCAGAGAAAACTGTTATAATTATGCGCTGAAGGTAGCTGCTTAAGCGAAGAATAATTGATGAGAATAATAATAATAGAAATAATGAGAAATGCTAACTATCATTTTTTACTGTGCTGTATGTCACTACACGAACGAGCCTGCCACTTCAGGGATTGAGTTCCATCCACTTCACAAACTCATGCAGGGAACTGACGCTAGTGAAAGCCACTGCAATTCACTTTCATGTCTTTTGGAACTTCGGAGGAGCGTGGCTTTTTGCCCGAGTACACACAAAGAAATACAAACAAGCAAAATGGACCGTACTTTAAAGAATCCTCATTTTTTTGTTCACGCTAACCCAATGAACACTTCTCTGAAGGAGCACCACAGGCACACGTCTTGCATAGGCAAACATGGAAGCGCTTTTAGAGAACGTAAAAAGTGCGTTCCGCTTCTCTTCCCGTCTGCATTGTCTACAAGAAAGTGTACGGCTTTGCTCCAACGAGAACTAAATAAAATGTGACAAAGGTAGCGCCCTTCTGTTGTAAACTTTTCAAGAGAGCACTTCTTTTGAGTTATTTGTTAGCAGCTGTGCTCATACACGAGACTTTTTTGTCGTCTTTTTTTTTTCTGTTTAACTTTGCAATGGATGATGTAGCAAAAGTTCTATATTATAAACGCAATTTCTACTTCGCGACTTCGAAAGCTCCTTTGCCTATGATGCCAACGTACAGCTAAGACCGGAGGTTTAAAATTGCGTGTGGATGCGTTCTCACGCTGTACTTCCGTCCGCTAATGGCTTAAAAAAACCTAGTTTTTTAGTAATTGTTCATTTTGTCACGAATAAAGAGTTTTGTCGTGCCACCTTCCGTATTCTGAACGGCTTGATCTGAAGGGACTTAACTTCTTCGTTCAAACTGGGTGGAAGTTCAAGAGAAGATCCTTGAATAGATGAATATTCTTGATTATGGGGCGTCGCTGGACCCAACGTTTTAACACTTTTCTTTCCTTCTTGACAATGGTTCTTGGCAGCAACTGCCTCGAAGGGGGCAAGTTTGCTTGCAGAATTCCAGGTTCCAGTGATGAACCACGTTCAAGGATATTCACTTGTTTGGTTTTTGTTGTTCCGCTTGCAAGTATAGTGCAACTTGGAAATTCTTTGAAAGACTCGCACCTTCATACGCTCTTTTACTCAACAAAACCCACGGCTACGCTCAATTTACTTACGATATGACGAATTACTTATTAGCCAAACAACCAGTATTAAAATTGTTTTCGCTTACCGTCAAAATCGCAAAGGATTCAAGGGGCACACGCATTGCACGTTTTAAAGGCCTGAAATGTCCATAGCTGATATATTACCGTCATCGCTAAATTGTATGATTGGCTCACTGCCTATAACTCTGAGCTTCCCCGCATTGTTCGCACGTAATATCAGTGGCGGCTGTTGCTAATATCACTCTTTGGCTTCAGTTTGTGATACTGAGATCAACCACTAAGTGGTTTTCAGTGTCGCCTTTTGTATACAGATGGCAGACACCCCAGGCACAAGTTTACTTTACTGTGCATCACTCGTTCCAGCAACGCGCGTTACGCTTCTGATTACATCCCCAAACTATGCTGGCGTTAAAAATAGCTCCAAGTGCTTCCTCTTGCGAAAGCAGGAATCAATGCCAGGCACGTTTCAGTGTCGCGCAGAAAACCTTTTAATTCTGAACACGACGGTTCCTGCTGAATTGGGCAAACACGAACGGCGACGTGGCTGAAGCGTAAACATCGGCACCGAAGGATTATCGAGAAAGACTGAACTAGGAAAAAAAATAATAAGAAGAAAAGACAGACTAGAAAGCTATGAAATCTCGTTCCTTTTTCGACGCTATTCGAGCGAGCGTCACCAAGGCACCGCTCGAGCTTAAAATGACATGTCGTCTGAAGAACGCGCTGCCACACCCTGCAGATTAAGCCCGAGCTGCGGCCGAGCACGAAAACTTTGTTTATTTATCGAAGGAATTAAGAGGACGCGCTCACGCTGAACAGAGTACTGTGTAGGGCGTGTTGGAGTGCGGAAGGCTGATGGGGTGGGGTGACAGAACGGATAAGCTGGAACGTGAGTGAAAGGGGGAGGGGTTGATTTCAAAAGAGAACAAAAGGGGGAGGCACGTGAAAATTCCTTATTCGGACCCATTGTTCGTGTTGTTCGGCGTAGCTCACGGCTGGAGCTCGTAGTGCATGCACTGTGGCGGGGAAATAAGCGAGCTTGCTGCATAGCGGTGCCCGCATTCTGTGGGCAGTCGGGCGAAGAGCAGAGAAAGAGGAAACTCCCCTCGCCCACCCGCGGTTGTCGAGAAGAATAAGCGATGGATAATAAGAGTTCCGTGCGTCAGGAGCGAAGTGACTCAGCTTTATAAATAAGCGACCCCACAGCTGACTGGTGCGCTTCCAGGCATAGCCCCCCTTCCCCCCCCATTCCCCTAAACGATTTTTTTTTATTCTTACGGTTGGCGACAATCACGGGCAGTTCGAGGATACACATACACGGGAGCACGCGTTTATGCTTTTTCTCTATCTACGCACTCTGAGAGTTGCTCGTGAAATCCTAGCTGACGAAGTTTTGCGCGCAGCACGAATAATGAGGCGAGGAAGACCTGAGGTGTGGATGGGGGTTTCGGTAGTGCGGAGGCGTTTAGAGGCTGTCTGAAAAGTTCCCGTGAGGATTGTCACTATCAGTCACTTACGTGTAGCCAAGGTGGCTGCCTCGAAGCGAGTTTTCGCTGCGTGATCTAGGGTCGTTGGCTGATAGTGACAGAGTGTCGTTCACAGCTCAAAGCGTGGCATGGCTGTGTGCAAAGCTGTGACAAAAAATGAAAACAATAGAATGGGCATTGTAGAGTGCGAGAATAACACTATAGGAATGACGCTGTAAGCAAACTATTAATATGTAAGAATTTTGAGCCTCCTAAGCAACTATGTTACTCTAAAGCATAGCGCCTATTCATGCATCCAGGGAGTAAAGCATCACCGATCCAAAGAAGTTAAAAAAACTTGCTTCTATGGTATACTTGCGAGACACCAAATCCATGCGCCACACTGTGGTCTCGCCCTGCTTTGTGTGCTGTGTGCATGAGAAAGTTTATATCTTCCTTTCTTCTCAATAAGAATATTGACTATTAGTAGCAGGAGGCTGTGTTCGTCTAGAACGAAGGTCGGCCACCTGCGCCCACAGCCCATATGTGGCCTGCGGGGTAGTGTTATGGCCGGTTCACGCTAGCAGAAAGAATGCCCTGACGGCGCGGTACCGTAGACCGGCGGCCGCCGCCGTCCGCGGGAGAGCTGTTCAAATTTCTGGGCAAGCTTCGCCGTGTTTGTCGGAGGCATTTCAGCTTCCGAGAAGCATGGCCGCTGTTCCGAATGCAGTTGTCGACCACCTCGAATCTATCATGCAGAGTTCGTGCGCCTTGTGGCTTATAAGCTACGAATGATTGCTTCCATTCATTTTGGACTCATGTCCTTATGCTTCGACAACACTGTACTCGAATAGATGCGGTACCGTTTTCGAGAGCCGTACTCAAATGGTCGATTTTGTAAGCTTACGAGCCTTCGCGAATCTCGGATGGCATATATTACACGATGGTTAGTTGTTTTTAGCCTCCCACAGCTGGCAACGCTTGTTCGAGAGCCAGTTTTGGGAAACGTTTCGTTTTACGCTGCGCTTTCACGAAGACCGGAGATGCATACCGCTCTATTTAGTGTTGAAACCAAGCCTGGGAACAACAACTACGACATCCACATTCGTAGCGTGAAGGGGACTTGCCTGCTAAATTCCGAGCTGAACGGCTCTATCACCTGCAATCTCCTACGTCAGCGTAGCTCTCGCCGATTCGCCCGCCGTACGCGATCTCCTGGCACCCTATATATAGATTTTGCCGAGTGGCGCCCCGTCCTTCGACCATGTTGACCATGGCTCCCATATTTTTCATCTGTTCTCTATTTCTGCCGCTCCTGTGCGGGGAGTTCTCACACTCACTTTATCTTTCCCCCTTTTCCCATTCTTACAAGACACTGCATCGTGTCGCCTATAGGCAGACAGAAGTTAGGTGTCTTTTTTTTTACTTTCTGCAATAACCAGGTTTTCATTCATTAAAGCGTGAAAACCGTGGAGAAAGCAGCAAGTATCTCAAAGGGCCCACGGCAGACGCAGACGACGCGGCTCACCCATGTCGTTCCTCCGTGGCTGATTGGCTACGTTGCTCTCTCGCATTGATGATTGATTGAATTGTGGGGTTTAACGTCCCAAAACCACCATATGATTATGAGAGACGCCGTAGTGGAGGGCTCCGGAAATTTCGACCACCTGGGGTTCTTTAACGTGCACCCAAATCTGAGCACACGGGCCTACAACATTTCCGCCTCCATCGGAAATGCAGCCGCCGCAGCTGGGATTTGAACCCGCGACCTGCGAGTCGGCAGCCGAGTACCTTAGCCACTAGACCATCGCGGCGGGGCGTCGCTCTCTCGCAAACGGCACAAAAATGAGTCACTCTTCGAATGGCAAAGAACGGCAAACGTGCGGGAAGGAAACAGCGGGGCACGGCTGCCTGAGAACGTCGAACGTCCAACAACGAAGCATGCTTGCTGCTAGCGTGAACCGGCCCCTATGCGGCTTCTGGCCCTGCGTCAAACTAATATCCCCTTCTCTAATCATGACCTATCTGGAAGGCGACATAGTGATTTCCATTAAATAGGTATTTTCGCTCTTATTTTATATTTGACCGCAATGTGACATGTATGCTAAACATGATCTCTTATGTAGTTTTCGAAATTGTCAATAAGCCATTCTTTTTATTTGTCTGCCAAGCCCCCCTAACTAGGTTCACTTTCCCACAGTTCATCTGCCCGGTACCCCGGCTGTGTCAGATTCGTACAGTTTAGCCCTCCGCCTCAAAAACTTGCCAACCCCTTGTCTAGAGGAAAAGCCGGTGACGAAACGTAACATTTCCGATTGAATGAATGAATGAATGAATGAATGAATCAATAAATCAACCAATCGAATATCGAGAGAATTGAATTTGTAGCTGCCATAAAATCTTTATATTTCAAGCAATCATCTATCGCCAACTCGCTCAATCAACCATATTGACGTTTTTACAAGATTGTATTCTAGGGATTCGACAAGTTATGTAGCAAACAGAAGCAAAAATAAGAAAGAATTGTTGAGCTGCTCAGATGCGACATCGATGATGAAATAGAAGGAAAAAGAATGTACCAGGAAAAAAAGTTGAATGCAACAGAAAATAATTATCTACTTCGGTGGCGCTGATAGTTGTTAACATGCAATCTCGAAACGCGATTACACCTTCCAGTAGTAAGATATCACTCGTGCCTCGTGTATTCGAGCCTGACTTCGCCTCGTCTTTTTCCAAATGCCTCGTGCAATCTCTTCGCATCGCATTTTTCCAGATGCGCTTTTACTGAGAAGCTCAGGATTCTGAACGTTTCTCGAGCGCATCACCTGACTGATGCACTCAGACTCAAGAACTGCATCTCAGTACAGAATTATTCAGTTTATAAACTTTGATGTTCCTCTTAAACAAGCCTGATTATTCCGTATTAGCCAACGTGGTTGCACTCCTCGCGTAATCATCACTTAGTGTGGGGAGCCTAGAAGATGAAAAATTCCCAGAAATTCTCGCACATCTCGCTCTCAATTTTCGAAGAAAAGTATGTTTTCACGAACACCTCGTTTTAAAATATCACTCGGCGAATGCCAGTAATTAAACTTTTCTCAAGCAAGCACGAGCGTGAGAATCACATTGGTGGTCTGCTTACGAAACATACTACGCTCGGCCTTCTTGTTTTATATTAACCGCAACCAGTATGCATATTCGCGCTGACTGCACGTGGGAGTCACTGGTGCTAAAGAGAAATTAAAACCTACCATAACCAGCCGAGTTTTTTGATCGGGATTAAACACGCCCTAGCCCTCGACCAACACACGCCTACCGCCTAACGACATCTCCAACGCCCTTTCTTAGTAATCTTTTACGGGAGAGATAATTTTCCCTGAACTCCGCCTCATCGTTCAAACGCCTACTCCAAAACTATTGGTATATACTTTTTCCCTTCAGTGCCCCAGTATAGCTCATCGCATGTTTGCCTGTTTTTGCTTGCGTGCGATATACCGTGCATCTTGAGTTTCGCGGCTCTTCCGTGCAAACAGAGCCGTGGTATAATTATGCTCTCACTGTGAAAGCGAGCGCACCGCCGCTCCGGCCGAGATATAAATCATTCTCCCGCGGAGGACAACAAAGCCTCAACGCGCTCTCTTTGTTCGGGAAGCCTATGCAGATTTCCCCCAGACACAAACAGAGGGTGGGCAACTTTGAGCATAAGTAAAGAAAACGAACAAAAAATGCGCAAGGAGATAAAGAGATGGTTCTCATGTTGTAAGGATCGTGGTGAGGATGACGTAGCAGGGAAGGGGGGTTGAAAAGGACGGGGTAGGTGTAACTCGTGCTTTAAGATGATTCTCTCACCGCTGTGACGAATCATCGCTGGGGAGCTCGCAAAAGAGGCGCGCTTGCAAGGCGAAACAGTCGGAGGGAGAGAGAAAAGGGAAGAGGGCGTGTTTTTTTTTGCGCGCGCTTCTCAAGCGGATGAGGACTGTTTGTTTAGATGGGCTTTGAAGCCCCCCGGAAGACGAGTCGGCAAAAAAGGGCATCATTGATGTGCACACGCAATCACAGCTGACTTTGTGCGCTTAATTGAAGCATGCCAAATTGCCGTGGCGGGGAGATAGAAAAGGTTTAGCCAGACAACATAGGGGCCTGACTGATGTTCAGGATGGTCAGTAGAAGAGGTCGCTTGCGAGACTGCCCGCATTGTCGAGGTGCGCGCTTGCCCCGCAACCCCGAATCGAAGAATTTGCGTTGTCGTTTTCCACGCCTGGAGCACAAAATTCGGCGCTAACTCTCCGACGCGATTAGCTGAGTAATCTGGCTATAAATTGTAGCGTTTTTTGTGAACGCGCTACGATTAAGAGTGCACATGATTACCTCTTGAACTTTTAAATTGTCATGAGGCATGTGGCATCGGTGTAGAACGAAGCGAAAAATCAAGCCGCGTCATTCAGTATTTTCTGGTTTACTTCTTCCAGCATTGTTATTCGTACCGAAAAAGCATGACAGGTCTAAGGCATAGCAATTTACAGTAGCGCATATAGCGTATGAAACCAAGCGGCAAGTCTAGTTTTTCCCCTTGCTGAGGATATCTTAAATACTATTGCATTCAGGACACAGTCTCACGTTACGGGGTATAATACCTACAAGAAAAAAAATACTGTTCAGGTCGTTTAGCACTAAACTACATCTTTGTTCATTCCTAATCAACAATATTGTTCAAAATCCGAATAAATCGTAAGAAGCTATGCAAGACACCTGAGATAAACGGCACAGTCCAGTAAGCAAAGGTACCTCAGTCATTATGGTTTTACTGTGCAGTTTACTAGAATGGAATTTTCGAACCAATATTTGTCACTAATATTCATGAAAATATATAGTAAATATACAATAATAATAATATTAATATTAATAAATATATGTGGGGTGTAACGTCCCAAAACCACGGTGCGATTATAAGAGACGCTTTAGTGGAGGGTTCCGAAAATTTTGACCATTTGGTATTCTTTAACGTGCACAAACATCGCACAGTCCATAATCCTATACCACTTCACGTAAATCGGAATGCGACCACCGTACTCGGAATTCAACCTGTGACCTTCGGTCCAGCAGCCAAGCACTCTAGCCAGTGATCCACCGAGACGGACAAGATTTGACTCTTGCGTGCTAGTAATTGGTATTACACGAATGACTAGCTCATATATTCAGAAAAAAGTGAAAAAAAGTACTCAGGCTGCTAATCCTCAAAGTATGTTGTAACAGTTTCGCTGATTACATATTACTGCATAAACCAAAGACAACAAAGATTTCTCGTTCTTCGCATCTTTTGTTTCTCATTGGCGAGAGGACATGAACCTCACAACGAGTGTGCAGGTTAGAAGTGCGTATTACGTTTTAATTGATTCTAGTACACTAGTACATTTTGCTGTTCATTGAATTCAGAAGCAAAATTGTGCCAGCGCATCGACGACTGCAATACTGGTAGCTATTGAACTTTGTGCAACTAACACAAAAAAAACGATACAGGTGTCCGAATAAGTGAGGCACGTTGCGTTGTGTTAATGACCACCATTCAGATCAAACTTGGTGGCTGAAGCCATACGACACTGCTTCTGAAACCAACAGCTCCATGATCGTGCTTTCACCGCCGCGGGTGATGCTTCGTTCCAGTGGCGTCGCGGCTAAACTGCTGAACAGGAGGATGATAGACTGGCCCGAGCTGATTGGATTGACAGCGTTGCTCGCCTAACCACATGAAACACATCGGTACCTATTCCTTCCAGGCTGTATCATTCCTTTAACAATACGAATATCTGGGGTTTGACGTCCCAACACGACATTATGATTATGAGAGGCGACGTAGTGGAAAGCTCCGAGACCACCGGGTGTTTTTGACACTGTTCGCTACCTTATCGCCTTCATCGAAATTCCACCGACATCGCCGTTATTGAGCTCACGACCTATGGGTCAGCAGCCAAGAACGGTAACGACTACACCACCAGGACAAACAATGTTGCTGTGGTTAGAGTTACCGAACGGATGCCAAACTTTCGAATCACCATACAGAAAACGAAGGCAGAAATTACATTGTTTCAGAGCAGGTGCATCTGAGTGAATTACGTACACAAGTCTTAAGATTATTTTGTATTCTCTTGGGTGTGGCTGGACCTGCCATAGTGGGCTGGTGGTTATGGTGCCCTGTTACGAAGCGCACCGCCGACGAGGTTACGAAGGGCGCCACGAAACTCGCCGCCGCCAAGGACACCAGGCGCGCCGACTGCGAAAGATGCTCGAAGGAACGAGAGGCTTCACTTACGCATGGGTCTACTGCCGGCAACGCGCCGTAGGGCTTTTTTTTATAGGCACCGGGTGAATCTTTTGAGTCACCAACGTTCAACCAGCAGCGCCGTGGCCGTGATGTCAGAATCTTCCAATAGGGCCCACCGCTGGGCCGCGTCATGCTCGTCAAATCCGGAGCCGCTGCGCGTGGTTGCATCCAAGGACGAGTGACGTTGCCACGCATTGCGTAAGACTCGCCAGACTGAACGGCGCCGATTGCTTCAACGGGCTCGTGGGCTGAGGTAGCTCGCTGTGCGTTGCATGACAGATCGGCGCCGCCGCTTGATGACGTCGTTGAGTTGATCGCGTCAGGCGGGCTCGATCGCTGGCTTTGACAAAGATTGCCTTTGCAGAAGCACTGACGTTCGGTGTCGACTCCCAGGCGTAATAGCCCGAATGCTGACCCCAAGATCACAGGATTTATTTCTGGCCGCTGCTGCCGCACTTTCAAGGGACGCGAAATTGCTTGTGGCCTGTCGATTTAGACTTAGGAGCCAATGAAAGAATCCCATATGGTCAAACTTTGCAGAGTCTTTCACTAAGGCGCATTTCATAATCGAGTCAAGGTTTTGTGATGGTGAACTCCTGCAATTATTATAATGAGTGCGGGTAGGAGTACAAAGGATCGCGGGAGTGCGCATTAGCAAGCGGTTTTGGGATGCCGTCGTTAAAGCTCTTTACTAGATAGTTTAGGGCAGGAGTGTCAAGCTGCTTGCGTACGCAACATCATGCATTTCTTTGTACTCTCAACTGTACGCACAAAAGCACAAACGAACACAAGCATTTATGTTCCGCAGCCACTTCGGGGGCGCAGCACTAAAACCCTGTTCTGTGTTTTGGAGCGACCGCTGAACAGGAGAAAGCGGGCAGAATACAAAAGAACGCAAGAACGTTGGAACCCAATGACTAAAGGCGCTGGCACGAAACGGTCTATTAAGATCCTGGGCCCTTTCACCTGAGCGCTTTCGGGTGTAGTATAAATTTCTTGCCTTGCATCACGTGCTGCTAACCGCGAACCTCCCAGACGCAGAAGGACCGCCGTTACCGTTGTGGTGTCTACATCTGCTGAAAATCCTGATAACCACTTTTCAAATGCAAAAAAGGGCGTCATGTCAGGCCCTACAACAAGCCATACAACTTTTGCTGTATTAAAACACAATGAAGAGTTTTACGTTTACACGGCTTGTTCAGTTTTTTTGCCGGCTAAGCCATGGCAGTTGTCATTGCCAAGAAATTTTTCAGCACTAAATCCAATACATGGCATTTGACATCGTTGACGGCTTCAGAAAGCACTGCCGTCCATGTAGTTCTTGAGTTTTTATTTGAAAAACCGTAACAGACATCGTAAATGATCTTCGACACTGAATAAGCCCTCTTTGTAGAGCATCATGTCGCCATATTATCATGAACCAAATGACCAATAAGCCGCTCACATAAGGCTGTTAATCACTGCGCTATATTGAAGAAGGCTAACGTAGCTTATGAGTGGATACTGGGCCATTGCAGTATTTACAGATACTGACATGTTCATGATGCTCTTCTTCATGCAGCAATGCAGTTATCAATACTAATAATTTTAGCTGAGGTTTTCGTGAAGGCCACCCCGTGAAGTGAGTAAGCATTCGTGAAGGCCACCCCGAGCCACAGACTGCACCGTCTGTGGCTCGGCGTGGCCTTCACGAATGCTTACTCATTTCAAATCGGAATGGCCAGCGGCCCGATATGTGATAACTGTAGCTGCAAGGAGAAAATCACATATCTCCGTGAGTGTCCTTGCTTCAGTGTGCCAAGAAAAGAACTTCGCAAAGTGTGATAGGCTTGGCAATCACCCATAGTCGGAGTAAAGGGTCTCAGGACACTCGCCTAGGCCATCCTTGGCACAGAACGCTTCGAGTGCGCTGTTGTGCTTCTAACGGACAACTGGGCTCACAGATGGTCTTTAAGCAGTGTCGTTTACTGTACCATTCTTCTATCTTTGTCTTCTTTTTTGTAGCATAAACACCCCACTAGCACGCACATATTTGCGCAAAGCCGCTCGTATCTGACTCATCAGTACCTTCTGAGGTTGATCCCTGACTCGTCACGGTCATGCTCCAAGTGTGGCCATGACTCATGGGCGAAACCGCATGCCCTGGCTGTGCCCAGCCCTTAACGCCTCTCCAACCATCACGAAGAAGAAATGAAGCAATCTCCAAAGAGCAGCTATCTTTACACACAGCTTAAGACCATCCAGAAGGCCCAAGACATCGCAGTGGTCGAATTGTGGGTGGCACCACATACCTGATCTTGCGGGTGGGGGCCTCTGGCGCAAGAAACTTTTGTTCCTCGGGACTTAAAATTCAAGTTATTCTTATGTCCCGTCATCTCTTTTCTATCATATTTTATTTCCTTTTCCCCCTTCCTCAGTACAGGGTAGCCAGGTGGCATGAGAGCTGGCTGGCATTCCCGTTCTTCAATTTTTATTTTCCTCCTTTCCCTTGCCTCTCCCTTTACGCGCAATGTGCAACTATCTCCTTTATCATTCACAGATACGTAGCTACATCTTCGTTAGTATCAACGTCCTATGATTAACTTTAAACCAAGTTTCACTCTCGATTCAAACATTTCACTGGCAACAGCACCATCGGCGTTCGCCTATGCAGCACCATACCAGGCATGCAACGCCAAGTAGCCGGGATGTCTACGCAGCATACTTTACAGGTGCGCTCAAGAAGCGCGAGCGGCAGTTGCCCCGGCAGCGCAGCAGCGGCTCGCTTAGATGGGCGCGTGATTAATTGCTCTCCGGGCGAACGCATTTTTTACGCCTGCCTGCCATGACACATGATGACATGGCACCCTCCAGGTCACCCACCATCAGCCGCCCGTGAGTTCATGCTGTAAGGAGCATTATTAACGACCGGAAGTGCACCGCCGAGAAAGATGTGGATAAGCCATGAAATTTCCAGCTTTTGCTTTCCGTTATTCGTCGACTCACTTCTGATTACGCTAAAACGTACAGTGTAACCACAAAAGAAAAAAAAACAGTTTCTGGTTTTAAATTTTTGGTTCCTATATTTAAAGCTTGGCGCAATCTTTATTTACTCGTTTATTTCCTGCTTTTTTACACCCACGGGATGAGTTTCCCGACCTTGGGTTCTCGGAAGTCCGAAGATGCATAAAAAATGAGGCCTACATTGGGCGTGTGCTTTCCTGCATGAACGGAGAAATAGACGGGAGAACATTTGCGAGGAAAAAAGATTAGGCGTGATAAAAATTGCGCAGCTCTTTTAGTTAAATAAAGAGCTGCCAAATTGTTCAGCGTCGTCATTCACAGCGCAGGATACGTGGTGAGTGCGGGAATAAATGGTTAGGCCATAGAGTTTCCTAAAAATAACTAGAGGGAACTCTAGCACTGCGATCGTTCAGCGACCATGGAAATGATGGGTAATACACACATTTGCCTAGTCTTCGTACTTGCGAGCGGCGAATCGTACTTGCGGCTTCGTTTATTGCTGTGCTTCGGTTTTGTTTTGAAAGAAAGATTAAACCCTTTCGAACTTCGTGACCCGATTTGGAAAGATAAGCCTACAAGAACAAGATGGTGAAATGCAACCACTGAACATTCGCTAATATTTGTTTCGTAAGAAAAGAGCTCCAAGCCACATGAACACACACGGAGCCAAAAGCAGGCCATAAGTACGAAGATTAGACAAATGTGTGTACTACCCATTATTCCCATGCTCGCTGAAACGCCGTGCGTTGCAGCTGCCATAGACACTAGCACCAGAGTTCCCTCTCGTGTATATTAGAAAACTCTATGGGTTTTGCAGCCTTTCCATGATGCCGAGTTCACTCATGCACCAAGCGAAACGAGTTGGTGGGATATACTTCCTGACACACTTTCACGCAGTTTCGAATGTCGCGACCTGAAGGCGAAACCACGGCTGCAGTCATTGTACGTGAATCCATGTACGGAAAGCTTAAGTGGTTGACGCGCACGTCAAATCAGACAGGTACGCAATGAGAAACAATTCCGAGTCTTGTCAACTTTTCATTATCAAATGGTGCTTTGTGTGTTACAAGCGTCATTGCCATCGCAGGTGTCACCACAAAGAAGAAAAATAAAAGCAAAAAACACGCACATGCCAACAAATGAAGTGCTCCAACATGTGCCAGTCACATGGGTATTTGTTTGTGCCGTTGACCTTTACGGGATTTTTCTTTGGTGCCGGAGGACGACGACGAAGTGATTCTCTCACAGAACGCTTGTGCCCGTGTCTCAGTATTTTCAATTTGTTTTTCTGGAAATCCTGGGAGCTGCCGCTCCCTCCTTTGCGGTGATGCTTCAGGACTCACCTGAGAATGTTCCAGGCGTGCAACCGTCGCGCCGGACTTCGTCGTCCAGGAAGCGTAGCAACGCGTCGAGCAACACCGACAGTGAGGCAACCGATTTGTACTCGGACAGCTTTGAGACATCGGCTGATGGCTTCACGGTCGTCCTGAATCGATCTACAAAACGAGGACTGCTGCGGACGGCATCGTCAGCAAGTGTTTCCACCGTTAAGACTGCACCACAGCGGTGGCCGCACACCATGCTGTTTATGCCCGAAGACCCTGCATCTAACTTGCGACTCCTGAACAGGCAAGTTCTTTCAGTGCTTCTCGAGGAAACCGCGCCGAATGAGATCAAAGACGTGAGGATCAATGCACGAAAGAATGTCCTTGCTGTAGACGTTATGCACTGTAGCGCACTGCAAAGCCTTCGGCACATAACAGAAATCGGCAACGTGAAAGTTCGGCCAATGGTCGCTACAGGTTGTAATGGCACTGTAGGCGTCATTTATGATGTGGATCTTTCCATCTCAGCTAATGACCTGCCAATACTAATAAAGCCAGCGACTGAAGGCACCCGCATCACGCACATTACCAGACTCGGCAACTCACGCTGCTTGAGGCTTGTGTTCGAGGGAGACAGCCTTCCCTCATATGTCAAAGTTGGCCATGTTCGCCACTCAGTGCGTCCTTACATACCGAAGCCACTGCAATTCTACAAGTGCTTCAAGATGGGGCACGTAAAAGGTGTCTGTGAGAACAAAGTTGTGTGTCCGCGGTGCGCTGAGTCTCACTCAAAAGACGCCTGCAGTGCCACCATGCTACGATGTCCAAACTGCCACGGCGCTCATGAGGCCTCATCCAGATTGCCCGCGGGTGCGAAACGAGCACGCGGTACTCAGGCGTATGGTGCGGGACAATTCAACGCACAGGGAAGCTGCCGCTACACTACGCCGACGACGGCGTCGTGGGCGAAGACCATCATGGAAAAACGGCTCTACCGATAGAGAGATGACATCCTCTATCAAAGAGGCTGACCCACAAACAGCGAGCTCACTGAAGACGGATACTGCCAAACAGAAGAAAGAGACAGCAGTCGCACCTTCCGAATAGTGGCCCTCTCCTCCACGAAGTCAACCCACTTCAGAGCTGCATCAAATCCCGCCGCCCTCGACGACCCCTCAAACCAGTGATGCGATGAATGAAGATCAAGTGATAAGCTTGCTGCAATCGCTGATGAGTACCATGCGTGTCCTACTGAGTAATATGAAGACTTCGGCTGCGCAGACCGCGCTGCATGTGCTGGACACCCGGAGTCTGGTGCTTGCAGCTCTAAGGTAAAACCATGGCCAGCGAGGCAGCGTCGTTTCGAACGGAAGTCAAGAATGCATCTGTCTTTCAGTGGAACGCCAGAGGACTGAAGTCGCGCATGTCTGACTTTAGACGGTTTGTATTTGTGAACCGCTTCCCCATTATCGTGATTTGTGAACCCAACCTGTGTGCTTCAATCAAGCTGTCAGGATATGAGTGCTTTATGTCCTCCACTCACAGAGACTGCAGCAAAGTTATTGTATTCATGCGCCATGACCTCACTTAAGTTCACCACAGAGTCTCGCCTGATGAAGGGAATCAGTATGTGTGCCTTACTGTGAAGAAGGATAAGGTTGCTTTCGCGATTATCATAGCTTACTAATCTCCATCAAGCCGCCTTGACGGCGAGCGCTTACGTGGTATTCTGACATCGACTGCAAGCCCATGGGTGATCACTGGCGACTTCAATGCCCACCATTTCCTATGGGGGAGATACAGAGTCAACTCTAGAGGAAGAAAGTAGGTGTCCTTAGCCTCGGAGTACAACCTCTGCGTTTGTAATGATGGAAGCCTTACATATTTACGCGGATCAAACTATAGCAGCTGCCTGGACCTTACATTGGTGTCTCTCTCACTTACCAAGAAAGTGTACTGGTTTTCGGATCTGGAAACGCGGGGCAGCGACCATATTCCAACTTACCTGCGGATAGAAGGTTTCACCAGCTCCAAGTCCTCAAGAGGCCTCAAGTACACCGATTGGCCGAAATTCAAAATGTTAATGGAAAACTGCTGTACCGACGGCTCATCATATAACCTAGAGGACTCGATAAAGGATGTCCTGCAGAATACCACGCATACACATTTGACTAGTCACAAGCGCACCGATTTCGACATCGAGCTTGAGAAACTTCGCGCAGTACGCCGTCGTGCAGAACGAAGGTACCGACGGACAAATTGCATGGATGATTTGAGGCTGGCTAGATGCATTCAAAAGAAAATGCAGCGGCACATGGATAAACTGGCTAGGCGACGTTGGACATCCTTTTGCGAGTCGTTGGATGCACGAAGCCCCTATCACTGATATGGCGAACTGTCTGAGGTCTTAGCACAACCTTGGGTCAACGACACCCGTTTACATCTCTGGCACTTCACCTTCGATGCAGAGAGATTGACGTCGCAGAATCTTTCTGTAGAAGAATTGCCGGTGATTCCAATTTCACAGTATCAAGAACGGGAACATTTGACAACCCACCGCCCTCACGTGATCCCCGTATGAAATGCCAGTATTCTACAGATGAGCTAGAGGCGGCACTGGCTCTCTGCAGACGTTCTTCAGCACCCGGACCTGACGGCATTACCTATCGTGCCCTTTGTAATCTTGGAGACGAAGCTCGGAAGGCACTCTTACGTCTATACAACGACTCCTGGCAGACTGGTACGGTTCCCCAGACATGGAAGTCAAGTCGCCTCATTCCACTTCTGAAGGCTGGTAAATCTCTTTTGGATATTGCCTCATACCGTCCAATCGCACTTGCCAGTTGTGTGGGAAAAACGATGGAACGAATGATTCTAACACGAATGGAGTGGTACTTAGAGCACTACGAAATCTATCCAGTATCCATGACCGGATTCAGGCGCGGCCATTCGTCAATCGACAAGGTTGTTGATCTGGTGTTATATTGTCACAATGCAGAAACAGCAGCAGTCGAATCCAGGAAACTCACTTTAATTGTACCAGAACACTGGCAAACTGATCGGAAGCGAACCTTGTCTTCTTCTCTCGCTGCGCGTGTTCTTCGTTGTTCTCTTGGCGCTGCTTATTCAATGTGGCATTTGCCCCCCTCCAGAGAGCAGCGTCCCGATGCTCTTCTACAAAAGACGGTGGAGTAGATGTATGAGTGTAAATCAGTCCGAAAAGTAGGGCTTCATTCGCACAACGTGCACGATTTCTGGTTTTTGCTGGCGAGGTGTCGAGGGGCTGTCGGGAACGACCACGTAATTAACATCGCTCAGGCGTTGTAAAACTGTGTAGGGGCCAAAATACTTCTTCAGCAATTTTTCGGACAGTGCACGGCGGCGGATAGGACTCCATACCCAGACTTTGTCGCCGGCCCGATAGACGACATGTCGGTGTCGCAGATTATAACGTTGGGCGTCATAATTTTGCTGCTGGGTGATTCGGACGCGCGCAAGCTGCCTCGCTTCTTCTGCTCGTTGGGTAAAAGATGCAGCGTCCAAATCGATGTCATTGCAATCGTGCAGTAACATGGCGTCAAGCATCGTCGTCACTTCACGGCCATGAAGGAGACTGAACGGCGTTCTTCGTGTAGTTTCTTGCTGCGCTGTATTATAGGCGAACGTGATGTACGGTAGAATGTCGTCCCGGTTCTTGTGATCCACGCCAACGTACATACTCAACATGTCGGCAAGAGTCTTGTTGAGGCGTTCTGTTAAGCCGTTGGTTTGTGGATGATAGGAAGTAGTTTTCCGATGGGCTGTTCCACTGAGCTCAAGCACTGTCTTCAGGAGCGCGGCCGTTAAAGCGGCACTTCGATCTGTTATTATGATTGTTGGAGCACCGTGCCTCAGGACAATATTTTCTACGAAGAATCGTGCGGTTTCAACGGCGGTGCCACTTGACAAAGCCGTTGTTTCCGCATAGCGCGTAAGATAATCAGTGGCAACTATTACCCACTTGTTGCCAGCATGGGAAGTCGGATATGGTCCAAGGAGATCCATTCCAAATTGGGCAAAAGGTACCGTGGGCACATGAATTGGTTGTAATAGTCCAGCTGGTTTTAACGGTGGCGATTTTCGTCGTTGTCAATCGAGGCACGTGCGCACGTAATGCTTCACAATAGCTGGAAGTCTTGGCCAGTAGTATTTCTGTTGGATTCTGGCCAATGTGCGTGTGTATCCGAGATGACCAGACGTTGGCTCATCGTGGCAAGCACAAAGTATCTCCTCACGAAGGGACGTCGGAACGACAAGTAGGTGGGTGCTTCCTCTGGGGGAAAAGTTCTTATAGAGAACACCACTACGTAAGCAGAATGACGGCAGGCTTCTTGCAAATCTTCTAGGGACGGTTGTTGTCCGGCCATTCAAAAATTCAATAAGAGGAAGCAACTCACTGTCTTCTTTCTGCTTGAATGAAATCGTAGTGGTGTCAACGACTCCTACAAACGCCATGCTCTCATCGTCTGTGTCATCGTCGTGCTTTATCGGTGACCTTGATAAGCAATCGGCGTCGGCGTGCTGCCGTCCGGACTTATACACGACCGTCATATCAAACTCTTGAAGGCGTAAGCTCCACCGTGCGAGCCGACAAGACGGGTCTCTCAAGTTGGTGAGCACGCAGAGGGAATGATGGTCGCTGACTACGTGGAAGGAACGACCATAGAGGTACGGACGAAACTTCTTAACCGCCCATACGACAGCAAGACACTCTTTTTCCGTTGTGGAGTAGTTGGACTCGGCGCGGGAAAGCGTCCTACTAGCATATGCGATCACACGCTCGGCTGAGTCTTGCCACTGGACGAGTACAGCGCCTAAACCCACGTTGCTGGCATCTGTATGGACCATGGTAGGAGCATTCTCATCAAAGTGAGCAAGCACAGGCGGAGTCTGCAGGCGTTGTCGGAGATCGTCAAATGCCACCTGTTGATCGTCGCCCCATGTGAACGAAACGTCTTCTCTTGTGAGTCTTGTTAACGGCGAGGCTATGTGGGAGAAATTGGCAATAAACCTTCGGTAGTATGCGCATAGGCCAAGGAAACGCCTGACTGCTTTCTTGTATTTTGGTACCGGAAATTTTCTGACGGCCGCAATCTTATCGGGATCAGGTCGAACACCTTCATGGCTCACCACATGGCCTAAAAATTGAAGCTTCTTGAAACCGAAGTGACACTTCTCGGGTTTCAGTGTCAGGCCGGCAGATCTTATTGCCGTGAATACCGATAGCAGCCTGCTCAGGTGTTCCTCAAATGTTTTTGAAAAAACAATGACGTCGTCCAGATAGACCAGACATGTCTGCCACTTAAGGCCTGACAGAACGGTATCCATCAGTCTCTGAAATGTTGCGGGGGCTGAGCACAATCCAAATGGCAAGACTTTAAATTCATAAAGCCCGTCAGGCGTTACAAAAGCCGTTTTTTCTCTATCTCGCTCGTCGACCTCAATTTGCCAATACCCACTTTTGAGGTCCATTGACGAAAAGTAGCGTGCATACCTCAGCCTGTCGAGTGAATCATCGATGCGCTGTAATGGGTATACATCTTTCTTTGTCACACGGTTCAGCTTGCGGTAGTCGACACAAAATCGCAAGCTTCCGTCTTTCTTCTTAACCAGCACTACCGGCGATGCCCAAGGACTTCTTGACGGCTGGATGACGTCATCATCGAGCATTTTCTTCACTTGTTCCTGGATTGCTTCACGCTCTTTCGGTGCTACGCGGTATGGGTTCTGTCGTATTGGCCTTGCCGTCTCCTCCGTTATTATCCGATGCTTCGTCAGTGGCATTTGACTGACCCTCGAGGTCGATGAAAAACAGTCTTTGAACTGGTGAAGAAGATCTACTAGACGCTGTCTCTGCGCTGGTGACAAATCCGAGCTTACGTCAATAGGTGGTGGGGCTGACGTGGCTTGCGGCTCGTCCTGTTGTACCACACAGCACTCGCGGATTTCGGTGACCTCGTCGAAGTAGGCAACTGTAGTGCCTTGTGTAATGTGTCGTCGCTCGTTGGTAAAATTCGTCAACAGAACCTCTGCTTCACCACACACAACATTGACGATACTTCTGGCAATTGCAACACCGCGAGAGAGTAGGAGCGTCAATACTTGTTCAGCGATTCCTTCTCCAGTATTCTGCTCGCTGCACGTGACTGAAACAAGGCGGCACGATAACGGAGGTACGGTCACATCGTCAATGACTCGTAGGGATTTTCGGTGTAGCGCTGCGCTTTGATCCGCTGAAAGGGTCAGTACACCGTCTGGAATATTGATGATGGCACCATATTCACGCAAGAAATCCATCCCAAAGATTGCCTGTTTGCAACACTCAGAAAGGATAACAAAAGTTGCGACGAAGGATGCATCCCCTATCTTCATTCTTGCGGTGCACTTTCCGGTAGGTGTGAGTAGCTGCCCTCCAGCTCCTCTAATCTGCGGTCCTGTCCATTCCATTCTAACCTTCCTGAGCGTGTCTGCCAGACTCTCACTCATTATTGAGAAGTCCGCGCCAGTGTCGACCAATGCCATGACGTCATGTCCGTCAATCGTAACTGCAACTTCAGCAGTAACAACCCCATATTTCGTCGATTCATTGAAAATGTGTCTCTCTTCGCTCGGCAGTAAAGGGGGATTTTCAGCACTTCGACGATTCGCAACCTTCCCCCCTGAGGTCGCTGCTTTTAGTTTCCCCGGCGTGGACAAGGAGATCTGCCTCTTGGCATGTCAGTGGTGCTCCGTCTAGAGGATGGAGAATAACGCGCAGGAGAGGGTGAGCGTGACCGAAACCCAGGAAGAATATCCCGCGGGGTCATGACACTCGTGTCGACGTCAGGTGTTCCGTTGAAATGGCGCCGAGGAACCGTAGAAGGAAACCCTTGGTACCCTGCGGCGCGATACGGGCAATACCGAACGATGTGGCGTGCTTCCCCACAGTGAAAGCACAGTGGCCTATGGTCAGGGGTACGCCAGATGTCAGTTTTGCGAAGTTGTGGCCGCCTCGGCATCGAAGTTTCTCTGTAGTACCAAGGCGCTGTCGGTGGATGTTGCTGGTGGTACTGATGTGGTGTCGGCACGTTCGCTGGCTGTCGGCGGACTACGTCTGCATAGCTTGCCCTGGGAGTGCTCGTGTTCGGCTCAGGAAGCGAGAGCGCTTGTCTGATCTCCTGGCGTACAACTTCCGTTACTGAGGCGATCGCGCAGTCATTCGGTTTGGCGACGAGTTTCTTGACCTCTTCTTGTACGATTTCTCGTATTAGTTGGCGCAAAGAACCTTCGTCGGGTGTTGTTGCTGTGGTAGTGGCTGCCACGCTGATCGGTGCACTGTGGGTTGGGCGGTCATACTGACGATAACGTAGATGCAGTGCGCGTTCGATAGATGTCGCCTCCTTGGAGAATTCATCCACACTTGTAGGCGGGTTTCGTACGAGACCAGCGAACAGCTGCTCCTTAATGCCCCGCATGAGGTGGCTAACCTTTTTGGCTTCGGGCATATTAAGATCTGCTCGACGAAATAGCCGCGCCATGTCCTCAACAAACATCGTAACGGATTCATTTGGTTTCTGAATCCGTGACACGAGGAGACGCTGTGCGATTTCTCGTCTTTCAGTGCTCGCAAACGTGTCGAGGAACTTCTGCCGGAACTCGTCCCAAGACGACCACACGCGATTCGTAAACCATGTTCGGGCTCCGTCTTGAAGCGGAAAAAAAACGTAGCCCAATTTCTGTGTGGTGTTCCAACCGTTAACATTCGCTGTGTGCTCGAATTCCTCGAGCCAGTCATGTGCATCCTCATATGCGTTTCCGTGGAAGTCAACCGGAAGTCAAGGGTTCAAAACAGTCACCTGTGTCGTGCTTGGGCTGGACATGTTGGGGCCAGTGCTTCCAGGCACCGTCATGCTTTCTGGCACAGTCACGCTTTCCGGCAATGGACCAAACTCCGGGCTGAGGCCTAACAGGCGCCGGCTGCTGCGGTGAACGGGGGTGTCGATGCGCGGAAGTCTTTCTTGACCAGATGCGGGGCTGTTGTTAGGCGTCCCGAACATGTATCCAGCACCTCCACCAGTGTCACAATGCAGAAACAGCAGCAGTCGAATCCAGGAAACTCACTTTAATTGTACCAGAACACTGGCAAACTGATCGGAAGTGAACCTCGTCTTCTTCTCTCGCTGCGCTTGTTCTTCGTTGTCCTCTTGGCGCTGCTTATTCAATGTGGCAATATGTTCAACACCAGAAAGCCTGTAAGAGACTGTGCGCCACCCTGTTTCTAGACGTTAAGGGGGCTTACGACAATGTCACCCATGAAGCCATCCTTAGTGCTTTGGAAACAGTAGGTCTTGGTGGCAAGATATATATGTGGGTGTACAGCTACTTACAGCTGAGATCATTTTACGTGATGACAGCGAATGGCCCAACACCTGATTATTACAGCAGACGAGGAGTTCCTCAGGGAGGAGTGCTAAGCCCTACCCTTTTCAACCTAACTCTCATTGGTCTAGTCGAGCAGCTACCTAGCACTGTAGAACGTTCTGTCTATGCTGATGACATCTGCATTTGGACATCAGGTGTGACAAGGCCTCAGCTTCACGCCCGCCTTCAGAAGGCTGCTACAACGACGTCATGCTATCTTCGTAAACAAGGCCTCGAGGCGTCCTGCGGAAAATGTGCAGTGGTAGCGTTCACGCGGAAACCAATGTCTGCTTACAGTATATCGATTAATGAAGAATACATATCGTTCAGCAGAAGCCACAGGTTCTTGGGAGTCATAATAGATAGAAACCTGTCGTGGACTCCACACGTGAACTATGTGAAGAAGCGGCTGATCGCAACATGCCACATGTTCAAATTCCTTGCAGAAAAGAATTGGGGAGCGCCCATACCATCCATGCTACAACTGTACAGAGTGCTGTTTATCGGATTCTTACGGTACAGCTTACCTGCAATATCTAACACCGGCAAGACCAACCTGCGCGCGATTCAGAGCATTCAAGCCCAAGCACTTAAGATATGCCTTGGATTGCCCCGCAGTGCTTCAACGGCTGAAACCATTGCCATCGCTCAAGATCACTCAATAAATACGCATATTATTACCGAGACAATGCGCATGCACCTCAGGCATTATGCCAGGACCCCTTCTCACCACCTGGCGAGCCTAGCTGCTGAAAGTCCCCGCACGACATACGGCACTATTATCTACAAGCATCGTTCATCGTTTGCTGAGACATACGCACCTGCATCAAAGCTACTGCTTCCTCCTTGGAGCTTGAACCGGCCGCGAGTTCACTTAATGATTCCAGGAATGAGGAGAAAATCGGACTTACCGACACATGCCCTGAAACAACTGAGTCTATTCCTACTGAAACAAAACTACAGTAACCACGTGCACATTTACACGGATGGCTCTACTACGCCGTCTAGTTCAGGTGGAGCAGTGGTTATACCATCACAAGGGGTAACTCGGTGTTTTAAGACTTCACATGTGACAACTTCAACGACAGCATAACTCGAGGCTCTGCGCAATGCACTGGAACACATCAATTCAGAAGAAATACCAGGTAAATGGGCTGTGTTTTCTGACTCAAAACCAGCGTTACAGTGCCTGATATCAGTTCTCCGACGCGGATGCCACGACCAGTTGACCTACCAAACCGTGAAACTTCACCACTTTTTAATACAAAAAGGCCATGACATCGTCTTTCAGTTGTTACCTGGGCATAGTGGTATAGGCGGCAATGATACTGCAGATCATGCTGCTCGCACGTCACATAAAGAAGCGAACAGCGTTCCCATTCCGCTTTCAAGAGCGGATGTGGCGCGGCAGATTCGTCAACAGGCCCGCAGTCTCACACTGACAGAGTGGAACACCCCAAGGATACGACGTACAAGACTGCATGAGCTCGACCCTTCACTACAACTCCGGCCTCCACCCGGCCTACATCGACGTGCAGCTTCGCTTCTCTATCGCCTTTGGCTGGGAGTTGGTTTCACGAAAGCTTATACCACGTTAATCGGAATTACTGACAGTGCGGCGTGCGATGTTTGCGGCATCGACGAAAATATCGAACACCTGCTGTGCCATTGTCCTCGATTTCCCTCAGATAGACAAGTACTTGCCAACGCAATGCGGCGACTGGATGATCGGCCTCTTTCTGTGCAGGTGCTATTACAGCAACGTCCACATGCCTCGACAGCCCACAAGGCAGTGAAAGCCCTGCTGTGTTTCCTGAAAAATACAGGCTTGTGTGAACGCCCCTGACATGCGGTAGAGTTCTACACGCTGCAGTGAAATTACTGTCAGTCTCTCCCCCACACTTTTTTTCTTACCTCTCTTCCCTCTTTCTCGTCTTTCTTGTCCCCTTCCCTAATCCCCTAGTGTAGGGTAGCTAACCGGATATCTTTCTGGTTAACCTACCTGCCTTCTCCCTTTTTGTTGCTTCCTCCTCCTTCTTTGGTGCCAGGCATAGCAGTGACCAGCCATTTTCTTTTTCATATGACAGTGCATTGTTCTTCGACGCCACCTATGATATTGCATTGGCACATTTCGTTATTGCTTGAATATCAACACATCAACATTGTCGTTGCCTATTGCAACTGAAGTGTTGCGTTTCGAGGCTGATGGATGAAAGTCCGGCGAGGAAGAAGAAAAAAAAGTTAAGTGCGAGAATTTTTTCTCTTCAATTAAAAGAGTGCAAAAAAAGAAAGTAAAAAGAAAGAAAAAACAAACAAATGACAGAAAGAAAGAAAGAAAAAGAAAGAAAGAAAGGAAGAAAGAAACAAAGAAAAAGAAGGGCAGCAACGCATACGCCAAGCTTAACTTGGCTCCATTTTGCCGGTAGGTGACAATCTACTGATTATTCTTATTTTGCTTTTTTTCTTTTTTAAAAGGAATGCTTTTTATGCCGGCTCAAGTGAGGTACTTCCGTCGCAGAAGTGACGTTGAATATGTATACTAACAAATGGGAAAGAAAAAACCAGAGAACTAGCATCTGCCGAAACATCATCTAAATGAACAATTATCTATTGTTATCATATATATATATATATATATATATATATATATATATATATATATATATATATTTGCCGTGAACAACTTCTTGGACCCCTCACAAAGTATGAATGAAGAGAAGACACACGTCGAAAAGTCGAAAAACACGTTTTACGGTTCGGCCGGGGGAACGGCCTTCATGTGATATCGGAGCTACTTTTTCTGAACCAATCCTGTCATTTTGACGAAGGCCGGTTCCTTACCCAAATTGTAAAAGAACATTGTGACAATTTGTTTTCGACGTGTGTCTTCGTTATATATATATATATATATATATATATATATATATATATATATATATATATGCACAACCTAGCGGCGCATAAACCAGCTGAGAGGGTCCATATAATTTGTATTGCTCAGAATAAAACCAACAAGAAAACAGAAGTATGTTGAAAAAATGTTACGTACACATAAAATCATCAACGTGCATTAATGCAAAAATATATCAGTGCACAGAGTGTAGAGAATGCATGGCGGTCACTGCGAATACCAATATATAAATGTTTTATAATTTTATAAGTACAATTATTGCGCGATGTACCCATTGGAATCAAAATCCAACGATAAAAATTTAGTTTCAATTGCAGATAGTCTATTAGATTTGTCTCCACTTAAAATCAAAAGGCGGGGTCACTACCCATCATTGCTACTAATTGCTAGTACGAAAATTGGAGCTTTCGTTCCCAGAAGAAGCAGCCTTTGAATGCATACCGATAAATGTACATAAGCCTCTCTGAAAAAATAGGCAACTATGCGCAATATATTCGCGTGCGTTGCTTTTTTCTAGGAAATGCAAAAGAGGTTAACAAATGAAAAAAAATAATGAGCGCGAGGAGAGGCGTGATAGTAGTGAGGTAAGAAAAAACGTGGAAGTAACCGTAAACAAAAGAAGGCCATTGTTTCGACCTCTGAAACGCAAGTACTCGATTTACACTATCCATGTTTTTGTGCGAAGAACTATGCATTCTCAGGGAATATAATTTTTTAAACTTATATAACACTACTAAAGATAACGGTCTTTTTTTTAATTAAATGTAAGGAGTGGTTGGGGCCACGCATTGGCACCAACCTCTCCTTACAAACAATTAAGTAAAAAAAGGCAGCAGTCTCCATTTTTATACAACAGTCCTATCTCCGTTTCCTTGTTTTTCCACATCAAAGTTCTGGCTTCGTTACCATTCTGTTTGTTTTACGTCTAGAGTCGCACGCATAAAAAGGTACAACCGAAGCTGGGAACCAGGATTACCCAATGGGCACACAAAAGATCACCAGAAAAAAAATGTGGTGCATAGAAAATGAGCGTAGAAGACAGTATTGCAGCTTTTACGTTCATGGCTTCTTGCTACACTCTTCTTTCTGCATTTGAAATTGCAAATTATCGAAACGGGCAGCGTCTTCTGGAAGCAAGGAAAAGCTAGAGCATGGTCCCGCCGTCTTGGGAGAGCTAGTTTCTTCGCTGTGGAGAGGTGGGAAGGGAGGACTAGGAGAGCAAGTTACGCCGACGTGGGCCATGAATTTGAAAGAGGTCAGCGCAAATGCAGCAGCTTGACTTTCGGAGAGAGCTCTCACGTTCGTACGAAGAGAATTCGCCCAGTATGTCCCTCTACATCTCGCGCAGTTCAGTTTGAAGCTGAACAAAAAAAGAAAATACGCAAAGAAGAAACGTACCTAACCGAAACTGTTTAAACGAAAGGTGCTAGGAAGGAAGAATGAACAAGATCGCCGTACAGAAGCCAAAATACGGGCGGGCTTCTCGAAATTTTCCGCTGAAGCACAGCCAGTCATCAAACAAACAAACAAAAATGTACGGGAGTGTGACGAGAGAAGCGTAGACAAAGGAAGAAAAAGGACAGAATTTAATAGAAAAGAAAAAAACGTTTTCTTCCGCGTAGCTTTCGTACGCACCGTTTTAAATTAAGGTACTTAAAAGACCGTGCCTTCCCGAATCATTTCTGCACTTGTTTTTCTCTTTTTGCTTTACTTTTTACTCGTACATGTACGGACAAGAACAATATGTTAAATCATTGCTATTCTGTTCACGCGAGTATAAGGAAGGTAGGAAGTAGATGGAATAAGTTGTCCATCGCAAAAGTGATAAGATATCCTGCGCATGTTGGCCAACGTCAAGTCATCACGCGAGCTCTCGACGGCTACCTTACACACTGGTACGGCTCCCTGTCTCGCGAAAATATGTGTAAAGACTGAACTCTGGAATGTGTATACAGTATGTTGCGTGGTTGGCAAATCAACAAAAAAAAAAGTAAGACTTTGGGAACGGAAGTCACCGTATATGTGTGTCACAATTACAGACAGACAGACAGACAGACAGACAGACAGACAGACAGACAGACAGACAGACAGACAGACAGACAGACAGACAGACAGACAGAGAGAGACAGACGGACGGACGGACGGACGGACGGACGAACGGACGGACAGACAGACGGACAAGACGGACAGACGGACAAGACAGACAAGACAAGACGGACAGACGGACAAGACAAGACAAGACAAGACAAGACAAGACAAGACAAGACAAGACAAGACAGACAGACAGACAGACAGACAGACAGACAGACAGACAGACAGACAGACAGACAGATAGATAGATAGATAGATAGATAGATAGATAGATAGATAGATAGATAGATAGATAGATAGATAGATAGATAGATAGATAGATAGATAGACAGATAGATAGATAGATAGATAGATAGATAGATAGATAGATAGATAGATAGATAGATAGATAGATAGATAGATAGATAGATAGATAGCAATGGCTCGTTTGATGAGATAGCTCGAAAGAAGTGAAGAAGTTCCAGAAAGCGGCATTTTCTCGAGCCATGAATGCCGTACGTTACTGGAGTTGGAGCGAAGAAACAATGCAGAATGATGATGCGTGCACCAACTTGAATTTTATGGCCTCATTAGGGAAGTTTACGCAGGCAAGGAGTTAAATAGCAGTCACCAATGATGCCACTGGAGACGTATCGTGGTTTCGGCCGCTGTCATTCCTCTCTATACCTACGGCGAGAAGCATAGCGCATGGCGTTCTATCAAGTATACTTAGCTGAGCATCAGCGGCGAGTCTAAACGCAAGGTATCTCTCTTCATGTTTTAGTGGTACACTTTATTTTTGCACAGCCGATATAATGCCACGCACGACGTAGTTTACAGCGCAGCCCGCGTCGTAACAAAGCCATGCGCAACAAAAGTACCTCAGCGGAAAGCATGAGCGAATCCCCTCTGGTATAATCTGGCGAGCCGTTCCATTTACTACGCGTAGCCACACAACCACCAGGCGGTGTTTACAGACAAGACCCATTCAATCAGTCAGCCCGCCTCTCTGTTAGCTGATGTTTCGCACCCTTCCGGCGTTCTTTGGCACCACGTCCTTAATAACGCCATTAAGCGGTATCCTTCAGCGTAGCCCTTTCTTTTACTGGGTAAGAAAATCTATTCACCGGACGGTTGGTTTTCCGCAATGCTGGAACCATTTCCGGCGTTTTTTCATCAGTGTCCGCGTCACGAGGACGACGTTCATGGCACTTTATGCATCGTGCGGCTGTATACCACCGCGGACAGAAGACCCCAACTACCGAAGCTATCGTAATTCCAGCGCACGGGACCTGCTGATTCGAGTACTACGGCCCACAGTGCATTTCCTCTCTTGTTTTCCTTTCCATTTCTCTTGTCATCCCTGACAAAATGCCCACCCACCCCTTCGTTTTAAGTTTTTGCTCTCCAAAAATTTCATTCCCAAAGGTCACCTCACTTCACGGCACAACCTCACTTCACGGCACAACCTCACTTCGTTGCACGTCACCACCCCTTCACTGCACCATCACGGCGATTCACCTCCACGCACATCACCACATCACTGTACGTCACTAAGACTTCCTAGCACACAACTAACACCTAATTCACTGTGTTTCACCAACATTTTACTACACATATTCAGACACAAGTACACAAGTAAACAGCAGACGTCTTCATTTTTGTCTCACGTGTTTCGCGTTCCTTAATTCTAATGGATCCGTCCCAACGTGCTCGTGTCAAGAATCTTTTAAGTCAAGTACATGAATATTCATCAACCATCAGTATGTTTTCTCTGATAGACATGTTGTTACTCAATTAAGCCGAAACACACCTAATGAGCCACGAATGTTCAAAAATATGTGTGTGTTTATCTCAAACCAGCTTTCAAAAAAATCTTCACAGAACTGCCTATTATCTATGTGCATAAAAACACATTGCGGCAAAAATTCACGTTCAAACTTCATTCCGAAATTTAGAAACTGTCTAAATCCATCCTCCGAAGTAAGAAATCCAAAAACAGAAACCGGTCCTTGAACTCGGCGTTTGTGCTCTGGCGTCCCAAACGATACGAGCCGTAGTTGTCATTCGCTGACCAAGCCAATGCAAGAAAGACACATTGCATCGTGTTTAGCTAGACGCGTCTCTAGAATCGCATTAGAACAACTAGACGTTCAACGGAATTCATAGTCACGTCGAAGCAAGGGTTGCATCCAAACACGAGGTCCTGCCTCTTAGCGCACGGTGACAGGAGCGTCCGAACAATGTCTTTCTGCCCGAGAGCATCCTCTCCTTGGCTCGACAAATTTTAACACGCCCATACATTTAGGTTAAGAGCCCCGGCAACCCTAGTGACCATACAAAACAACTGAGGTTCTTAAATGCTCAAAGAGGCATGCGCTTGCCCTTGCCATCTCCTGCTGTCCTCTACTTTAAACCGCAGCTCTAAAATAAGGGAATGGGAAAGCTCAAGGCTAACCTTAAAGAGATCATCTGTCTCAGTCTCGCAAAAACAGTTTGCACAGTATTAATCTCCCACTGGCTTGCTCTTGGATCAGCCCTTGGGAAACCAGTTGACAAACCTGGACCAGGCCCGGCGAGCCGCTATAGCCAGTAGAGCTCTGGACGAAGGGCCCCACACACTTTTGATAGTGGCAGTACTGATAAGCATTTATTCTTTTTCTCTCCTTGCTGTCACACTGCAAATCTGTAACTTTTACCAGATTAAGACGCTGCTGCAGCTTTTCAAACTCTAGTCCTAGCTGCACTTTGTTTTCCCGGCTTTCGAGCTCTAGCTGCTGTTTCTTTTCGCATTCTCCTGGTTAATCTTCGCATGTCTAGATTATCCCATACTGTTTTGAGCACGTCACTACAATTTCTTTTCGATCATCTCCTTTTCCATCGTCAAGTGCATATATGCAAGTTCTTCTGCTGCTTTAGCTCGTTATTCTGCTGCTTTTGCTATATCCGACTGTTCTTTTGCAGCCTCTCATGTTTTAGCACGTGCTTTTTTAAATCTATCTCGCCCCAGACGTTAGAACTAAAAAAAAATGTGTGACCGGCCGCCAATATTTATTCAAGGTCCATCCTGCCACTCAAACAGTGCAGGACACATGAAAAATTCAAATAGATCCTATACAAGCTCGCCAATGTTGTCATGATGTCAATTCCACTGACTCAAGCAACACCAGCTGGGGGTTGTCAGCACAGTCAATGGTGAAGATATTTGTGAATAAAGAATACAAAGGTTTGTTCGGGAGAAGTTTAAACTGTACAAACTGAAACTAAATGCGGCTAGGCCAGTATTCGGAACGAATGCCACCTAATAAACGTATTTTTGTGTAAATACTACCAACGCTGTACTTATTTGCTAAAACACTGCATTCCTTTCCAGCAATGGCTCTCGATATATATATTCCGAAGAAATTTGCGAGTTAGTTTATGTAGAAGAACTACTTTTGTGCGAACGAAAATAAAAGTTTTCAGAACAGATTTGAAGGAGCAACGCGAAGAGGCAATCCCAGAAAACGAGTTATTACCGTTTGTTGAGACCTCTTCTACTAGCCGAAAATCTCACGTAATTCGTGAAGCAGAAATGACCACGACGAGTCACTGAGTTTTTCGCCCTCCTGCCAAACCTTATGCTCGAATAATCTTGAAGGGGCCGAGATGATTGTAGTGTGGACGTCGGTTCATGCGAAAGAGGAGCAGACAAGTTTCCTGAGAGCGAGTGACGTTTATTGCCACATGTTCATCGTTCCGTGGCCCGGTCCAGATAAGCCCCGGGTGAGATGCAGCGCATGCTTTTTATTCGTTTCGTTCGCGTGCGTATCATTGGCTTGATCAAATGCGGCGCTCGGCCAGACACCACAATGATAAGTTGGTTAAAACTGCTCCGCCGCTTATTCGAAAAACACGGTTTCTCTCCCGGCCATGGCGGTCATATTTTGTTGAAGGCGTAATATTAGAGGTCCTTGCACTGTGCGATATTAGCATACATTGAGGAACCCCTGGGTCATCAAAATGGTCGAGACTCAAGCACTATAGATTGTTTTCGGACGTGAAACTGTGCGAATTAACCTATCAATTCATTGCCGGGTAGTAAATGAGATATCGGCTAATGGTTACACTGCCTCCCTTTTCTGTCTGTAAAACTATGGCTTGATTTTTTAAAAGAAAAGGAAGTTATTCCCCTTTTTTTCTTCTTTTCTAGGTTTTTAGCTGGCATACCGATAAAAGGCTTACTGTAACGGAAGATAATGAATTAACATTTCGATGTTCTTTAAGCCACATCAAAGCGCCCGGGTGTGCAATAGAAATGCAAATCTAGGCTAATTAAACGCCAGACGCTGCAGCGGTGAGCAGTGGTCACAGTAATTAATCGTCTATAGAGCTTGTATCGCTTGGAAAGCTACTCCGCTCACGGCGATTTGTTATTAAAAAAATGACCATGCACTCTTCAGCAGGGCACGGAAGGCATTGTTGCAGAATTATTTCCCCCTGCTAAAGAATCGGCATTGTTCAAATAGATGTGCATGGCATATATAAAGTTCCGCGTGTTCCTCAGTTGAAATAAAATAAAAAGTTCAACCATGACTCCACCCTCTCTCTGACACACCCACACACACACCACACACACACACGCACGCACGCATGCACACACGAACGCACACACACACACACACGCACACACGCACACGCACACGCACACACACACACACACACACACACGTACACGCACACACACACACACACACAAACGCGCCTGCTGCGCGCGTATATTCTCTATCACGAAAGTGTTTTATGCCGGTCCATAACGGCTCTGCGGCCATATGTTTGTCACCGATATGACGTTGTAAAATGTAAGCTAATAGATTTCAAAAAAAAAACATCATGCAAAGGCTCTGGCGCGGGACATCATACGAGCGACTGCTCGACCAGCAGCGCGCAGCGCTAGCCACAACGCCACAAGGAGCATGCCGTCATCAGCGCTTGCTGAAATCCATTTATATACACCATATACCATTTGACGCTCTTCAAAGCTGCACAGCTTCAGCGCCTTTCGTCATCAGCAGAGAGTTGGCACGATGAGCGCGCGGTGGGCCTGCTCCCAGGGAGAGGCGATGTTGCAGGCGAAACCACGCTCCACGAAGCGTGCTTTCTCCTGTGCTCGCACTTATAGGATTCGTGGTTTGGGAGAGCACGAAGGTCACTTCGCTCGCTGCCGCGGCCACATTTACGGAAGGATCACTCTACTCACGCACGTAGAAGTAAGAATTGTGACAGTTAAGCATGTCCTGTGTACGCTTATGCGTTTGTTTCGCGCGCCTTTCTTTCTGTTTGTACATCGCTGGTTAAGTGTGGAGCTAATACAGTCGCTAGTCCGTGCTCGTCCTGTGTGTGCCTATTTTGTGTGTGATTACTGCTTGAGGCGTGCACTGAAAGTTTTGAGCTGCTGCTGCTTGCCATTCTTCACGTGACTGCGATTAGTTGCTGCAGCATTCATTTTTTCGGCCTTTATGCGAAGCAGTACATAATAAACACTCAACTACCTCTGTAAAGACGCATTTCATTTTTGTGTTTAACCGATTTCTAGAAAGAGGGATCAGCCACAGCTTTTTAGGGGCGAAGCTCCTTAAAGTGGCACCCGTTTGTTCCAATTCGTCGTCGTAGTGTGTAACAAGTTTTACGTTTTTACCTGCAAGGTGGTGCCGGTCAGAAATTTCTCCTGTGCATTGTTGAGCAATAAAAAATTCGCTGACTTCCTAAATCACCGGAAAATTTTTGTAGTTACGCAGGAGGGCCCAACGTCAGAACATGTCGTCAACCAAGGAGTGCCACACGGCAGCATGCTAAGCACTACTCTCTTTAATGCAGTCATGGCGCAGCTCCCGTATAATCTTCCACCTAACATCAGATGTTCATTATATACTGATGATATAAGTATATGGACGTCTGGTCCATCGTTTTTGGATATACAACAAACTCTACAAAAAGAATTGTGTTATGTAGACCGTTTTCTAAAAAAAAAAAAGAGGTATGGCATTGAGTCTCGCTAAAACAGCCATACTTCCGTTTACATTAAAAAGACCTGAAAATTTCCATATTATTCTGAAAAATCAGCCTATGCAAATGGTTAAAACTCATAAATTCTTGGGAGTATTTTAGACGGGAGACTAACATGGTCGCCTCATGTCCAGTCCCTGGAACAAAAAGTGAATCAGGCCATTCGAATCCTCCGGCATCTCGGCGGGGCCAAATGGGGTGGTACTACAGAGTCGTTATAAGCCCTACATGTTGCCTGGATACGCCCCATCGTAACTTACTCACTGCCTCTGCTGCACGGACTTCCAGCCTCCGCCGAAAGGAGACTTCACTTGTTATTGGCAAGGAGCTTGAGGATATGTCTGGGTTTAGCACGATCAACTTCTAGTACTTTAGTGTATGGGGAGGCTCGAATGCCACCTTTGGCAGTACTCCGAACTAAATAAACATCTCAAAATTTATTTAGAATTTTCACGCAACATGAAAGTCATTTTTTATCTGGTGCACTAACACAAAGGACTGCAACGAAACTACAGGATACTATATTATCATTTCAAGCAGCAGTACCAGAATTTAAACAATGGAAACCTTCAAAACCACCTTGGACGCTGCCACTTATCAATGTTATCCATGAAATAGACGGCATAGACAAGAAAGCAGACATGGCACCTTTAGTAGCGGCATAGTTGGTACTTCATCAGCTTCATGTAATGCATAATGAAAAAAACAAAGATATATACAGACGGATCATGCACTGAAGAAGTGTCAGCCTGTGCAGTCTTTATACCCGAAATTCAGAAAAAGAAGATGAACAAATTATCGCACAAATCTTCATCGATTACAGCAGAATTGGTGGCTATCTTTGAAGCAGTTAAGCTTATCTGCAAGAATTATGAGCCACGAGAATTGGTGATATGCACTGATAGCAAACCTGCTCTTCAGCTAATCAGAAATGTGAGATCACTTTACAAAAATGGTGAAATAGCACAATGTATTGCAGAAACTGTGGAATATGCCTCATCGCAGGCTCACAGCATCGTATTCCAATGGATACCCAGCCATATTGGAATAAGGGGAAATGAAAAGGCTGATAGCCTCGCGAAGAAAGCTTTGAAGGAAGGACAGGATTGCGCAATCGCTATATCTGGGGCGGATATTCGACATTTTATAACGCAAGGAGCTAACCATTATTCGATGTAGAAGTGGTTTGAGAGCCCTAAATCAAAGGAAACGGTACTTTATGAAGTTGATCCACACAGAAAACTTTCTATAGCTACAGACCTCCCACGACATCTAGAGACATTAATCCACCAACTTCGATTGGAAGTAGCATACACAAACAGCTTCCTGCACAAGATACATCGATTCAACTCACCGGAATGGCGTTGTGGTCATGCAGAATAAAATGTTCGCCATAATCTTTTGGAGTGCGTTAAATACGTGAATAAAAAAGTAAATTAAAAAAAATTAGCAAGTTTGGACAGACGGCCCCTCACAATAAAGAAACTACTTGGACCATGGCCTGAGATGCGTCTCAAGAAAAAGGCAATAATCTTCCTGACAGACTTTTTAGTGAAGATTGGACTGGACAAGCGCCTATGACAGACAGCCAGAGATGGGTATATATAAAATGTGTTCATGTATATACTGACAGTAGAATAGGAAGGTGTGCGTGTATATAGTTCATGACTGTGTGAACTACGCTAAGAAAACTGTGTATTGGCATGATATTTGAACTGGTTTCAGTGTGCTATTATGTTTTTTTTCTTTTCCGTATTGTTAACTTTTGGGTATCATTCTGTATTATTAGTTTATTTTTCGCTGCAGAACTTTGTGATATGGAGTTGCCGAGGCAATAGGCACCTCAACCTCTCCACAGCAAAACAGTTAAAACAGAACAGAACAGAACAGAAAAAAATTCGCAGCGTGCATGTTAACTAAAAGCCGATTTCTCCTGTCTCTAATTCCCCATCAGCAGCCATTTGCATGCACATTGAGCACTATGTGACAAGAAAGGGTTGCTACGTTATACTCGCTGGGCGTAATCTCCTTGGTTTTAGAAAGGTCTAGCAAGCGTTGGGCCGCAGTGCTATGAATACAGTGAACTAGTATATACCATGAACTCGAGGTGGTTAAAGGTGGGAAGTAGACACGAAGCGTAAGCCGTAAGAAAGTGTGCGCGGGCTACCTCTCACTTAGTCCTTGGAATGTCCGCTGGGTGGCGGTGCTTCTAAATGCAGAATATCTTATGAAAAGATGCGAGATGGGGGTACTTGTAGTGTTGACTATATGTACGAATGGACACACAGACAGATGCATGGACAGAAGCATGAATGGCTGCACGAATCGATGGATGCGTGGACGGACGCAAGGGCGGATGCATGGATGAACGCAGGGATGGACGTGCGGACGCACGAACAGACGCACGCACGGGCGGGCGGATGGACGCAAGGACGGACGGAAGCAAGAGCGAATGGACGGACGCATGCTTCGCCCCACTCTCCATCCTTCATCCCTTGATATGCTGCCTTTTTTGTTGAAATTGCAAACAAACATGCCATGGTGTACATGTCTCAATCCTAATATGTTAATGGTGTCATTTTTTCGTTATATCTTTGCGGATGTTTCACCCTGTACTGCTATGTCAAACAGGCGTTATATTCGTTATATTTTTGCTTTCTTTATTAGCTGAACGCTGGCTCAAAGGTACTGCGGCGCCCACACTGACTAAAGACTACTGGCGCTGACACAAAGCGTAATTTGGCGACGTCTCTAAAAACAAAAATAACCACAAACACACTGTGAATTTATATTCCAATTCAATATGCCGCGAGAAGAAATCGTTTACCTTGGGATATAGCAAGTGTCGGCAGATATTGATGCCAGAGCTCGGAGATCACGCTGGGCACGCGGGACGACAAAAACACGCACTTGACAGGCAAATAAAATGCGCGCTGAAAGCCAATGACCACCGCGAGCAGCGCTGTGGTGACACTTTGGCAGATGGTTTCGGAATTGAAACCGCAGTCCAGACTGAGATCACTGGGAAGTTTGAGGATTGAGGTGTGAATATGAACGCCACGTGCATCTTCGATAAGATCAGATCACGGCTGCGGGTTGCGGGCACGCAAGACGAAGTTGACGTGACGGAGCGTTTCTTTTGGACCAACATGCTGAACCTTATCGGGCGCGTACGATCCCCGCTGTCTTCACCCCGCCCACATGGCTGCGGAATTTTTCTGGCCGGTTCATCCTAGCGCTGCAAGGTCCCTGAGCGGTGAGGCCGCCACCCAAACGTGACAAAGCGCGAAGTTCGACGTGCCTCGAATCCCGCGTGCTTCACCAAGGCTATGGCGCTTCACAGCTTGCTGAGCAGCGAACGTCCGTACTGCGCGCGCTTGTCTGTCAACTTGCGTGCAGCATTATGTTCAACTACACGGACAGGCAGGAACGGCAAGTAAGTGGTACTCCATTTTAAACTAAATGCAGTTTCAAACACGCACAACCAAGACTATTTTGCCTCGCAGTCACTTTCCGAAACCAATGAGAGGGGGACGGACAGGGACAGCCTAGCTGCATAGACCTATGTGCTGCGTCGTAGGACATCGAAGCTTCAGAACATAATGAATTGAACGCCCACGCATCTCCTGGCCACGAGGAACATCCCCCCAGACAGTGCACGCAACTACAGTGGGTCGCCCGAAACGTGGCTCTATACGGTCTAGGAGAAAGAAGACCGCGAACGGCCACGAAAACAACCCTGACGAATTTGTTTTCACCTATGCTCATATACAGCAGACACTGCTGCAACGCACTCGCGATCCCATTTGGGAATGGTGGAAGGCTTTTTTCTTGCCGAAGCCTCCGCCTTACTTACGGTGGCTGCGTTCGAAGCGGCGATCGATTGCTTTGTCTCAGTGCAGTCGCTGGACGGTATGTGGGCATGGGATAGTGGAAAACCGGCACTGAAGCCGCTCACTTTGGAGTGTCCGTTGGCTCTCGCCCGTAGCGAGCCGTTCGATTCGTATATAGCGTGTGGTGGTGTCGGGCGTGCGGTGTGTATCAGGAAGCGCAGAGACAGAAGCACCAGCAGTCTTCGCGCCACATCTTCTCTTTCTGGAGCTGTCGTGCTCACGTCTCGCTGAAGTTTGTCCTCATGATGGAGTGGTGTGCGACCCCGCACACGTTCCTGTTGTCCTATATCCTACCAAACGTACTCGGCTGCGCTCCCAGTTCCTCTTTCTTTCTCTCTTTCTTTCTTTCTTACTTACTTACTTTCTTTCTTTCTTTCTTTCTTTCTTTCTTTCTTTCTTTCTTTCTTTCTTTCTTTCTTTCTTTCTTTCTTTCTTACATTCATTCATTCATTCAATTTCTTCGTTCTTTTGTTCTTTGCTTCTTTCTTTCGTTCTCTCTTTTTTCTTTTCTTTCGTTCTATCTTTTTTACTTTTCTTTCGTTTCTTTCTTTCTTTTCCTTTTTCCTTTCTATCGGTCATTCTTCCTTTATTTGTTTCACTGGACGAGAAATCAGAGGGGAAAAAAACAAAAAAAAGCTTCAGCGGCTGCTTGCGCTGAACCAGTGAGAAAAAAAATATAGAAGGGCGCTGTTCAAGCGTGATGCCCAAGTATTTCAGCACGCGTAGACTGCCGATTACGAGTAAACATGGCTTTAGAAGTGAACAGAGGTTAGATAACTACCTGGACTGCTTTTGTCGTCGTTTTTAAGTAGAAGAAAAAATACAGCCACACTTGGGCGGAACGCGCAGCACAGTCATAGCGAAAGCTGGAAGAGTCTGTTAAACACTCTTTAAGTAATGCTACAAGCATCCATGCGGGGTGCCTACTACGCCATAAATCATCACAGTTTTTGTGTAGTAGCGGGCACTCCCTATGCGACTCTTCGTCATTCTTTGGAGAATCGTGGTGCCCGACATACTGGGAAGAAATTTCGTGCATGTTTTCATGCTGTAGCTTACGAAGATGAAGAGATAAGTCTCAAGCTTTTGTAATTGGTTGGAGCATTCAACCACCCACTCATTACGCAATTCGCATTGTATGACGCCTAGTCGGTCGTTCCCCAGCTTTTTTATAGCACACTTTATCACTCATTTAAGGCGATGTCGTTCCCGACAACAAACCTGGCTAAGGCCAGTAACTGCGTGGCTCAGTGGTGGCATACTTGGCTGGCACTCAGGACACCCGGGTTTGAATTCCATGGCACCCTTGATGCTTTCCAATTGCTTAGTCTTTTTTTTCTTATTTTGCATGAAAGTCGCTATGGACACCAGCGGCGGCAGCGGTGGCGGTGGCGCACGCGACCCTTCCTGAGGTCTTTTAACTTGAGTTTTAACGTGAGCAAGAAAAAGCTTGCTGACACGTAGCTTTATATGAACTTTGGTGATGAAAATTGTAATTTAAGATTTATTTAGAAAAGAACATGAAAAAAAATAAAACAATTTACTCAGCATTACACCGACCAACTTCTTAGTGAGGATAATTAAATGCGGTGAATGTGTGTGTGTTTGAATTACACGCATATTGTTATCGGAGTTTCACGTTCTAAAACCACGACATGATAGTCGGGAATTCCGTAGTGGAGGGCTCCTGAAATGTGACCGTATATGGTGTTCTTTAACGTGCACGAGCACCACACAGTACATGATTCTCTAGCATAAAGTACCTGATGATAGATGATTGATATGTGGGGCCTAACGTCCCAAAACCACCATATTATTATGAGAGACACCATAGTGGAAAACTCCAAAAATGTTCACCACCTGGGGTTCCTTAACGTGTACCGAATTTGAGCACACGGGACTACAACATTTCCGCCTCCATCGAAAATGCAGCCGCCGCAGCCGGAATTCGATCGCGTGACCTGCGGGCCAGCAGCCGAGTACCTTAGCCACTAGACCACCGTGGCGAGGCTAGCATCAAGAACCTATCGAATACCAACCACCATGGCCGAGATTAAGCCCGGAACTTCATTTACATGAAGAAAGGTGCATTTAACTTAAAAAAAAAAGGATTCGGTAGAATAAAATTTGGACACGCTGACAGCTTGGAAGTATGCGCGTGAATGACGAAAACTCTTGCAGCAACTGACTGCACGCTAGGATCGCCCTACACAGTGAACGTCGGCGCTGTCCAAGATCTAGTGAAGACTCATTGAAAAAAAAACAATAGAGCTTCTTCGTTTTTATGCGTCATTGGGAACAAACAGCTGGAGCGAAGCCAACTGACACACCAAATGACCTTGCTCACGAAGGTATGTTTACTAGCGCGACGGAAATATTGAACCCTTCACCCTATGCTATGTCGCCTAAGGTCCAAGGTGACTTTTTTGCAAGTCGTTATCAGTTTTACTCTAAACCAATATTTCAGATGTGTTCAGAAATGTTCAACTTGTCACTCACTATATTATCTCATTCTCGGCTGTAAACGGAGGGCGGGCGAACTTCCTTTGCCTATTGCAACAATGTGTGTCACCTATCTGTTCAAACTATTCTTGCTTGTCGTAGACAGTGGACATAGCTGCTGAAGGTGACAATAGAGCTACTGAGGTTTTTATGAACAACGAACTTGGACAAGCGAATGTGACCTTGATGCCACGTACCGCGCAACAGTGACGAACTGCGACTGACTGCGTATATGCGGTGTTATGTGCTGCCTTTCTCTCTTTTTCGTCTCCATCTTTACATCTTTTCCATCACATTCCTGTGCGCAGGGTATCAAGCTGCTTATCCTGAATAGGTTAACTTTGCTTTATTTCCTTACTACTGTACTAGTTATTCTCACTCGCACATGCCCAGAATAACGTAATTATTAATTAATCGAGTGTGTGATTATCCCAGCAGAGGTCAGAATAGGTAGTCCATGTACGCACACTTGCATTACAATATGAGTGATAAGAGTTTTGCGCAGTTTAGGATTATTCAGCTAATGTCTTTTACTTAATTCTCTCATTCACAAGCTATCCGCTGTAATCGGGATGACTGGCAAACTTCCGTACTCTACATACCGCAACAATGGCCTGAAAAAGACGTCGTTCGAAGACAAATAGAAATAGCCTGGTGGCAACGGGGATTTCGAGAACGGCGAGCGAGTTTCCGCACGACCAACGGAGCAGCCAACTCCTGCGCGCGCGAAGCCGTCGAAGAGTTATATCGACCTTCGGCACGCGTCCCGTAGAGGAGAATTTGTTTTCGGGGCTTAGGCACGCTCGATGGTGTGCCCGCCTTTCCGCGTTCTTTTTTTTTTCTTTGCGCTTCCATCTAAAGCCTGGAGCATCTATATAGCGCAGGATATATCTACACAGTCGGTGTGCACACCGCCTCAATCTCCTGCTCTCTATTCCCTGCTTCCACGTGCCCTGGCTGTTTGTGCTAGAAAAAAAAAAAGAAAAAAGAGGCCTCTATGGCTTCGGGACCTGGACAGATATCTCGGAGCATAAATCAAGGCGCCCGTGTTTCGCGAAACACTCCCTTCTAATTGGCTCTTTCTGCTTGACCAGCATGGATCGGTTCTTGTAAACTGCATTTTTTTTTTATCCGCAAGGCACGATCGCTTTGTTGGAAACTGAGATAAGAAGCGGAGTTAAACGCGCAGTAAAAAGGACAAAATCTTGAAAGTGGAAACTCGTCTCTAATAACCTTGTTATAGTCCCCCCCCCCTCTTTTTTTTTCTCGAGAGAATGCTTCCTTCCCCTGTTTACCCTTAGGTGTGTTGAGAGCATGCAAAGTTCGTTAAAGTCGGGTCTCGAAAAATATCCAGACATTTCTGAAAGTGAATGCAGACTTTCACATCGTTACTTTTTTGTCCTTTCGCTATTTAGGAACTATAAATATAAACAAAATTGTTTCACGAAGGCAAACATTTTTTGTCTCCTCGCAAGTAAACAAACATCCATCCTTCTTTCTCGTCCTCTCCCGACCACTCGTAAAGCTAAAAATTAGTTATGCGTGCAAAAGCTGATGAATTTTCAGGTGCCACGGTGCTCTAAATTGTTGAGCGACCCGAATGTTTAGAAAGGACAAAAAAAAAACTTAGATGTAGAACATCAAGCATAGAACAGTGTCGATCTAACAACTACGAAACGTGAGTAATTGCATGTCTGTAAATTTTAAACTTTCTTTCATCCTCAATATTCTTCTTAAGCTTCGACAAGTGACAAAACAAATTACCAGAAAATATATCAGCTGTACTTGGCGTGTATAGTTGCTGTCCTAGCTGCGTAGGCTTGCGTTTTAGTCAGGCGTAATGTCGCACGTCTGCAGACGTTGCAAAACTCCCAGTTAATCTAAGCTGGGGTCAACCGTGACTTGAGTGACGTATTTCCGTTATGTAAATGACGTCAAAAATGCACGCCGTCAGAGGTAAAAAATGTTCTGTCAGCGGTTGTCAGACATACGAACGTGCATTTTGCAACAACGGATGACGAGGGTGCTGTCCACTGCGCTGTGTTCTTTTTTAGAGTTACACTGGCACAACATACAGTAACAATACTGTACATTAACAGTGAGGACCAATGTAAAGAGCAGTATAGTCACAGTTACACAAGCACACACAAGAGGCTTTACAAACGCGCCTTTTAAATCTCACAGATTTCTCTTGCAGTGCTCGAGGTCTGAGGGGTGGTGTTGCCCTTGGAGAGTGGTAAAGTGAAGTAATGCATTATTCATTGCAGTGGCCTCCGCAATTCGCTGATGCTACGCCTCCGTCTATTTCGGTATGTTTTCAATAGAATAAGTGCAATTTCGTCAATGGCTTTCCAAACCACAAGGTGGCGACCTTTGCCCAAGATTTGATCTTCTTCCAAGCGTCCATTCTTACTAAAAAAAAAAAAATCCTGTCTTCTCCACGAAGTAAGTGATGATGAGTGGCGCCAAGCTGCAAAGCTTGTGCAATGACCGTGAAAAATATTCGCATGCACATCATATAAAGAGTCGACACGTTTTTATAGGTGTGATTTTATTTACGCCTATATGCACGATGTTTATTACTTTCATATCAACAGAATTGTATACAATAATATACAGACAGGATGTAATCATTTACATATGGAGCAAAAATTATACAAGGTTCAAAAACTGACTACAAAGTTTGGGGGTATGTGTTTTTGTGTTTACAACTTTGTAGTTGGTGAAGTGCGTCGCGAGATCTTGAATGAGAGGCTGGAATTCAAAGTTTGAAAGGTCAATGACAACACAGGTCTCTCTGACGGTGGTGGCACGCTTGTGGTCCTACGAGCTTTACGACAGACCGTAACGAGGCACGATGTGGGATATTAGCTAGCAGTCGTCAACCGCCATGATGTTCACGTTGAAGTGAACGACGAGCGTAAACCGACCGTGTTTGGATTCGGTTCTGTACTGATGCATTGCAGCCGCGTCACCAGCTTTCCGCGCCACTGTTTTTACTTCCAAGGTGTGATGATAGCTGCGTGGTGATGTTCAGACATGAGTTCCCAGTGATGAGAAAGTAAGCGCGCCAAAAGCGCTCGCATCGCCTCGAGAATAAGTAGGCACGATGTGACAAGGCACTTGTCCCGAGTAAGAAAAACTTCGACCGCCTCCCCCTCCCCCCGCCCGAAAGAAAAAAACAAAAACTTACGATGCGCCTGCCTTCTCTTGCTGTAACAATGCATTCCCCGCTCTCGATTGCCCCGAGAAAACTTCCGGCCCAATGCCAGGATAATGTCAGATATGTCAGAATGTGTGACGTCATTATAGCGTAGTAACACAACGACATGTGACATTTTGTACAGGTCTCGCAGTTTGTCGCTATGTTCTAGCCAAATCTCGCACTGCTATAAACATACCTCGTCAGGCATGGGCCGTCTCACTGAATATCACGTGGTCTTTGGTCTTACGAGACATATAAGGCCTTAGCCTTGATACTAATGACACACCCTCAAAAAGATGATGATATGGTCACCTTTTCGCGACCTTAGCGGTGCAACTTAGGATTAGGCTCGTTTTCGGAAAAGAAACCACAATTTCTGGCCTCACTTTGCAGGAAATCGATACGAGTGTCGCAGGAGTCATTGATTTAAGCAAAAAAAGTCTGATGAAACGTGCGGACACCTAAATACCGATCGCTTGGCCTTGCGCCACGCTTGGCTTGCGGATGAAAATTAAAAAAAAAACTAATAAAAATGCTCTCGAAAATTAGAATAGAACTTCAGTTACGGGGCATGAATAAGGGCTGTGGCAAAACAAGGGTGGTTTGCTAAGCTAAACGAAATTATTCATGTATCTTGAGTCAGACTGAAAATGATAACAGTAAAGAAAGAGATCGTTGTGACGAAGTGAAGACGCGGCAAAAAAGAAGAAGCAACACATAGCTTCAATACCATGAAGTTACCGTAGTGCTTTGCTTGCGTAATTGAAAGCCAGTTATTTATAGACGAGACGCGGCTAGTGCGACGCAGGGTGCGTACCCGAAATTTTGTTCGTAAAGACTCATTTTCTATTTTTTGCAGCAATAGCGCTGTCCACTGATTGAACGTCCCAAGATCAATAACACTCTGATGAAACATTCGCAACTGGAGCCAACCTTGATGGCCGCTCGTATATTAAATAAAGAAAGGAATAAGATCAATAAAAGGGTCTCTAGAGGACTGCTTTAGGAAGAGCTATTGTATTGTAAAGCAGGTCTCATTTAATCAACAACTAAATCTAGAACGTCTGTGGTTTCACAAAAGTGCAGAATATGAATAGTTCTCTCACTATTCCGAGGAGCAGGTTAGCTATGTTAGCGAATTCTCACTGGTAAACTAGAGGGTGGTTTGTCATCACGTAGTCATCAGTGCGCGAACATGGAATGTGGTACTCAGCTTTGGTTGCCCATGTTTATGGCGATATATTTAATACAACTGAGATATAAATCAGCGAGCACGTTAGCCAGGTGTAGAGCATGGCGGATGACTATTGTTCGCGTCAGTCTATTGGAGCCGCAAAGCGCTGCTGGTCAAAAAGAAGCTGCATTGTTCGTCGTTAGCATAGGGAAGGACGACGCCGACTGAATGAGTTTAATCTCTACTAACTAGTGACTCATCAATATATGAACATTGCCTACTTTAGGTTATGTTCTGGAAAAAGAATGTAAGACTCATGAGTAGTCTGTTCTTAAGTGCGAAGACGTGCTGCTTATAAAATTCTTCTTCCCGTCAGTTTATTTGCTTTGAGTTCCTTCGTTCTTTTTTTGTCCACATTGAACGCTTTTCATAGGTATAAAATACACTCTTGCAAAAGGGGCTACGGTCATTGTCACTAACGAATGAACTGATTTGACGTATTATTCTAAAGCAGCGGTACGGCTGCAGGTGATGCCACGAGGCGACCTATAGGCTTCATGACTTGCAACGTTCATGAACGCAGGCAGAAAAAAAAGGAACCTTTTTTTTCGGTGCAGATATTGCACAGATTACAACTCACACACTGCTTCCTTTTTTTTTACAATTTATATATAATCAGCCCACATTAATGACGAACCGAAGTTGTGAAAAACCCAGATTGGGTTTGCAACATCCGAATATTCGAGAGAAGTTAAAGAAAGGAAGACAAATTGATTGTCTAAAACACTGCAATGCGTTGACCTTTTCGCATGAGAGAGAAAACGTCGCTATATTGGGCTGTAGCATGGCAGTGCAAATGTTGACGTCACAGCCTCAGCAGTGAGCTGTTGGGTGGTCATGCCTATTCAGTGCAGCCAGAGGGTAACATGGTGGCAGCCGTACGGCCAACATTGAAGAAGTCAACAGATATATCGCTTTATGACACGTTTGCATGAACATACCACTGTTTCAATACCTGAAACTTCCGACATGTTCAATCGATCTAAACAGTTGCACCCCGCCGCGATGGTCTAGTGGCTAAGGTACTCGGCTGCTGACCCGCAGGTCACGGGATCGAATCCGGGCAGCGGCGGCTGCATTTTCGATGGCGGCGGAAATGTGGTAGACCCGTGTGCTCAGGTTTGGGTGCACGTCAAAGAACCACAGGTGGTTCGAATTCCCGCAGCGCTGCACTACGGCGTCTCTCATAATCATACAGTGGTTGTGGGACGTTAAACCCCACATATCAAACAGTTGCCGTGCTTCTGATATTACGCGAAGAGAGAGAGCAAATCTTGGCCGGTTGATTTGACGATTTATTTGAGAGATGTAACGTCCCAAAACCACGATGTGATTATGAGACACGCTGTAGTGGAGGGCTCCGGAAATTTAGACCACCCGAGGCTTTTTGACATGCACCCAAATCTGAGCACACTGGCCTACAGCATTTCCGCCTCCATCGGAAATGCAGCCGCCGCAGCCACAATATCTTGGCCGGTAAAAGTGGCCTCGTGCGGCGGCACGTGTGAGCTTTGGCGCGCCGCATCGACAACGAATAGGCGAATGTAAAGCCGCTTCTGCCGTCGTGAGAGGAGCTTTTTACTTTACCTTGCAAACCTCACTAACAGCAAACCAATGCCTGTTTATTTAGGACTAATGGGAAGGTGTCGTGACTAAACAGGAAAGTTGGACGACCTGGGGTTCTTTAACGCGCACCCAAATCTGAGCACACGGGCCTACAATACTAGTAATAACACACGGGGTCCTACGCCCTAAAACCGGGGTATCATAACGAGGTACGCCGTAGAGGAGGGCTCCTCAAATTTCGATCACATATGTAATTCCTTGAAGTGCCCCGACATCTCCAGTACACGGGCTTCCAACATGTCACTTTCATTGAAATTTCATCACCATGGCCGGGATCGTACCCGCGACCTTTGTGTCAACAGCCTAGAAGCGTAGCCGCTTCACTACAGCCGTGGACAGGGTCGCGCAATATTACCTCAATGCGCAATCTAAAGTGAGTCCAATGAAGTGGAGAATACAAAGCGCTTTTACGAGTTTGTCTCTTACACGGAAGAATCTCAAAGGGGCATTGGAAAACAAAAGTTTCTTCACAAGTGGGGTGAATAAATAGCATTCATAGAAGGACCGTCGAGAGTGTGCACCAGTCTCTCACATTATTTAAAGACTTTTGTGCGGCACTGTGGCCTATGCGTTTCATGGTAAAATCAGGCTCTTAGGCGGACTGACGACCAGCAGAGTCTGTCAAGCCAACCCATCCGACCCGTCCCTCCTTTCGCACCCCGGTAAGAAGGTGGCCACCACCACGATTAAACAAACGTATGGTCGCATTCGTGCAAACGTGGCTGTAAACGCAAATGCCCGCACGCCTGGCGTTACACGAACGATGAATACAGCATTCATCGAAGCGATTTCTCATCGATTTGGATTTGCTCCGAGGGGCAAGTGGCTTGGCGAGTGGTCAGACAGCTCTGTGCAGGGAACGCCAACGATCGTTTGCTTCGCAACGCAACGCTGTCCTCTATGAGAGCGTCAAAAGCCTGTACGTATGGCGTGACACGAACCATGAATGCAGCATTAATCGAAGCGATTTCCCATCGGTTTGTATTTGCGCCAGGCATGCGGAGGGCGACGGGTCGGACGGCTCTGTGCAGAGAATGCCAACGGTCGTTCGCTTCGCAACGCAAGCGCTGCACTCTACGGGTAGTCAATTTACAATTACCCCCCCCCCCCCCCACCCGGCCAAACACACACGTGTTTGGACAACGCACCCAGAAGAGCCGGGGAGAATTCTTATATAAACTATTCGCCCACTTTCCCAATCTCTAAATCGCGCGACGGTGACACGGATGGCGACAGAAGCCTACGCATTCGCGTATACGTATTTAAATATCAGCATCGACTTTCGCTTCATCGCAGAGAAAGCACCAGCGCTCTGTCGTTACGCCTTCGTTTCTTCGTAATTGTGCTTTATAAAAATCACAGTTGGCGATTGGGCGCACCGAGAGATGTAGATTTACATTTTTGCGTTGTGACGTACCCACGCGCTTCAGCGTGTTCCGCCCCGGCGAACATTGATCACCAGTGGCGGTGGTGAACAAAAGTGACGTTACGAAACTCGAGCTCTGGTCCTTAGCATAAATGAGGCAATCCATCACTGGTACACTGGAATATTATTATGGCTCCGCTTTCGAGAAAGCGGAGCAGGGAAAAGCTCATGCGGGTGTAATATGATGGTGGCTGCCGTTGTGAAGAGAAGCTACCGACGGCACACTCGCTGTGGGAAACCCGAAGCAAGGAAAGCGAAAGGCAACGTGTGCGAGCTTTAAAAACACATTGCGACTAGGCGAACTTTTCCTTCGTGTCATTCTTTCTCACTTTTTCATTGCTAGTTTCTCGGCTCTTCCCCGTAGAGTCACATCAACTGTTTTCTTTACCGTAGTTTTTCTTCTGTACGTGCGTGTGACGCCTCTATTGTTGACGAAGGGCAGTCTCAGTTAGCCCGTCTTTAAGCAGTGTGCCAAGCTGCCCGACCCTGCGCGACATTTCGTTGACCCCTTGCTGTCTAGTTTATTGTTGAACACGTCACACACGTGCTGCCGCTACTGGTGGTGTATTGAAAAAAAGCGCGCGCTCATCTTTTGAAGAAATAGCGTCATCGGTGGTGCAGTGTCCGGTTTCTTTATCAGCCGAAAAACAAATATAGTTCTCCGCAGTGTAGCATGAGCCTGTGCTTGAAGTGGCGTTCACTGTTGCTGCTCGTGTAGGGTGCGTTAACAAAACCCAAACAAAAGCTGTCAGTGCTTCTTGTCATCCCTGTTTTTTATCTCCTTTGTTCATGCTGCTTTTTTTGTTTTTTACCTTAGACCTTGTCCCACAAAGAAATGTCAGTGATGAGCTCTTGAAAAGAAGGTTTCGAACCCTCTGTCACAATATTTTATTGTTATTTGTTTTATCTTAAATTGACTAGGATCGAAATTCCACGAGACAGCTTACTCTCGTTCACTTAATTTGCTGCTGTTAAACAAAAGAGGCACTCTAGTAATTCAGTGCCTGTATCTTTCGAGCAGTGAACTTGCAAAGAAAGCACAATGTGGAAACTTGTGGCTCGAAACTTTTCATACATTATGACCACCAGAAATGGTATATTTACAGCCAAAGAATGAGACTTGGATAACTGCCACGTTTAAATTTATCAAATGACTTTACGCTTCAGCACCACTAGCTGTCTAAGCAGTCAATTCGTTAAACAGAGCTCATTCTAGCTACAAGAAAAAAAGAATAATTATTGATGAACTGAAATACAAAATTTTAAGTTTTCTTTTGGCCCACTTAATCAACCTCTTCCTTGGGCTAGAGGGTTGGTTAGCGTTTTCGTTTTTAGGTGATTGCTCGATATAAGCATTATCTAAGTTTGTTCGCTAACAATAATTTTGAAAGCTAGCTTAGTTATTGAGGCACGTGAGAAAAGATGACAGAAAACTCTCACAACAGTGTTATTAATAAACAATGACCTTAAACTAAGCTCCATGGAGCAATGGCGATGCGAGTTCTCGATGTGGACATTGCATATCGACCCCACACTTTCTATGCACCTATGACTGCGTAGATGCTTTACGGGTTGCAACTTATACGAAAAAATGCGAAGTATTGAAAGTGGTTGCCAAATATCAATCTATACGGGAATAAGATTGTAGCGTTGTAAGCAGTGAACGTTTAGCGTTAATGTCTCACTATTCATAAGACAGAGTATTTTGTCATTTATGCACGTAGTACAATACCATAAGGCATACGCTGAATACGAACATTTGCTGCGACAACGCAGGCGTGATGAACGTTTCATACAAACGTGACAAAATATATTGTGTAACCTCTCACTTCAAGGCACTACGGATTATGCGAGATTACGCCGTCAGCAACACTAGGAGCGCAAGAAGACAGAGTGGATGAAACCGACATTTATTTTCGCGCACCCAAAATATTTCTCCGAGATGAGGGGAGCGGGCTCCCTTTAAAATGAGCTTCGGTGAGATGTAACGCTTCTCCTACAACTGAACTGACTATAGGAGAAGATTCACGCTTGCATAGCTATTTTTCTGGCACGTGCGATCACCTCCTTTCTCCTAGTCTTCTCTCGGTCATCTCCTCTCTCACTTTCTTGCACTCACCTAAACTGCCTCGAATGCTTTCGCAAGCCAAGCCAGTGTCCTTCTTGACTTGCCCTTACATGGCATTTCTCACACCTACGTTGTATTGTCGGTGTTACTAACGAGACTTCGTTCTTCTGCTCTTTTAAGTCTGTCGCGTCTCCCCTCAAGCCCATGCCTCACCTGTTTATTTTGAACAGGCGGCTTGATGCGATGCAACCTTATCATACTTTGGGTTTTTATGGTATGTCACGGCAACGGCGAGTTTTCTCAATATGTGACATCACGTAATTCCAGAAGACACAGGAATATTTTGTGCTCCATAGACTTGGACAGAAGCCGACGGCGAAAAAAAATAGCATCTGTTGTCTACTTCTTAGCTGAAATATGTTTTCTGGGATTTTAGACAAACTAGCCACGGATATTTGGCTACGCTAGCAGTGCACTTCATCGACCACCACGTCACCGATTTACTTGGATGGTTCTTTGAAACCGGCTGTCCCAATGTAGCATACTTTACGCCCTAGAATAAACGTGGATTCAGTTTCTTTAAAAATGCTGTCTCTCTCCATCTGTGTGTGTGTGTGTTTTAAGATTAATAACATCGAGTGCAGGCGACAATTTTGTGAGAATGTGGCAAAAGTAGACAAAGATTTGATTGTCACAAAGTCAGTTCCCTACATCCCACCCACGCTTCGACTTTCTCCTTTAGAGCGTGCTTTGCCGCAATTAGTGCATAAGTGCAAAAAAGCCAGCTTTTCAAAATAGCATGGGTACGTTAGAAGAAGAGACAAAGAAGAAGAGAACAGAGGCAGGGAAGTTAACCATGGTTGAGCCCGGTAGCATACCCCGAAATGGGAAAGATGAGAGGGAGAAGAAAAGTCACGTCGGTGAAAAGAGTGACTCTTCTGTCCTCCTCTGTAACAAGTCCGCATTTGATATCCCAAATGGTGAATCATACCGGTATCTTTAAGAAAATGCAACAGTGCTTTCGGTGCCCTTGGGAGCTCTGACGGGCTACCTCATGGTCCCAATAGTGTTTCTACAGTGAAAGCGCTTCCAACCAGGTGCTGTATATTAGTATGGAGGTGAAGCCCCCCCCCCCCCCCCCCTTCAGTACACGCATCAATCAAACATGTGCACTGGGCAGCCTATCAAACACAACACGAGTCACTCGATGAACATAACTTATCGATGTCCATAGTGTTTATCTAAACAAAAACCGTTAATAAAAAAACTATTGATGGATTCTCGAAGATGAACTCGCCGTACTACACGACTCACTTGAACATAACTTTTTTACCGTGGTCATCATTCTGTAACTCACACACTTACTCACTGCCACTGCCTCGACACACCGTCGCCACCTGCTTATATTCGATCGCCACTGCGTGAATGCTCCACATAATTCGTATGTGCGTAGCACCACCAAATCTAGCTAAAGGGAGCGATCTTCATCGCTGGTTACACTCCTCGTGGTGGTACTTGGTATTGCATCATGGTTCCTTTCGCGTTTCCGGCGTTGGTCCGAGACTGCTCTTCGTTGGCGGCCATTTCGAGGGGAAAATGAAGCGCACCAGTGGTGACAGTTGGACAATCGATTTATTGCGATGGCAATCATATGGACACTCTTGGCTGGATTTTGCTGCCGGCGTCGGCGTCGATCTTATGCACCGTATATGTATGCGTATCTATGTATATAAAAACACAATAAAGAACAAAATCCACAAAAAGACTCCGGCGCGCGGAATCAAACGTGGGACCTCAGCGTCGTGAATGCAAGGCGTTAACCACAGAGCCACCGAAGGGTACCTCCTACAACGTTCAAATGGCAACCCATAATTACGACTTACCACTGTTAGCAGGCTTCTCGGAGAGAAACCATCACGTTTTCAGCATTATCAGCAAGATGGCTGAATGAGTGCGCGGCGGCTCTCATTTCTCACGCATACTTTGGCCCACGGAAAATTGGGGGAGTGGACGATCTTTCCCGCGCCCTTATCTGCCGGTGGGAAGGATCATACGTATTGGCTGGCGTTGAGCTTACGCTGCGCGTGCTTCGCGGTGGCAAACTGTCGGTGCCTGAGTTTCATGCCTGGGTTTTGTGCCTACGTGCCATTCCTATCGGTGCCACGCGCTTAACTGACGTTCTTTGGGAGATTTGGTATTCATTGAAACACAACACTGCCTTCATGTTGAATCACAGAGTGGAGAATTTCTCGTATCTTCCCCGTAAATTGTTGGTAGGATCCGCGATGAAGTATCGATGAAAAGCGCTCTCTTTGGTTCGCAGAATACTACCCGTCGATTAGCCATTCGTTCTTTATATAATTTACGGCACCTGGTAGGGCACTAAGCTCCAAACCCGTCGATGTTCTGACGTGACAATGCTTGTAAGAGAAGTTGATGGGATGACAGCGTGCGTCAATAGTGCTAGTATAGGTGCTAGAGCCATGCGTGAATACGAAAAGTCATTTTGCATAGTAAGTGTGCCAGCAGTTCAGAGTTCTTTGCTTCAAAGCCAAGGTAAAAGGTCTTTGCTGTTTCATATTCCTATATGCAAAGGCACACTTCGCGTTGATGTAAGCACCACAGGGTGAATGGCCTACATACCAAGCGTGAGAAACCCGATGCTATCAAAGGGCGGTGGGAGGAGATGGCATTGGAGAACGGTGCTTGTGGTCGTTGTTCTGAAAGGCACGGCAGATGGCTCGACGCCATCTCTGAAATATGGAACTCATCAATATTGTTAAAGCTGATACTGCAGTGTAAAACCTATCGTCCACTAATTCCCCTTGTATGAGCGATAAGGTAAAAAAAAACTAAAGACGTGAAGGTAAACAAAAGTAACAGCATGGTGCTGCAGTGTTCGTAAATTATGACCTTTTCAACTTCCTTATTGCATCATGAACAACAGAGCAAAACAAAAATAAAATTAGCTAAGTTTTTGCACGAAAATTAGTTTTTCGTCTGTGCGTTCTCAGTTACTCATATGTACCCTCCTCAAGAAAGAATAGAAACTCATTGTGCCCCACTATGTGACACTTGTCAGCCTGTCGTCTCCCCGTTTTTCTATGTGCTATTCTGTATCGGACATGCTTTTGAAACAATACCTATATTTATAAAACAGCAATGATGATATGTTTGTAATTTATCTCAAGGGCATTAACTTAGACTGGTTACACAGCGAAGTATTTGTATCAATATATTTTGCCGCGCTCCTGAGCATCAGCAAAAATTGAGGGCTAGTAATATTTTATTGAATCTGCCTACACGAGCTCTTATTGAGAAGAACAGAAGCAATATGGGAGTTCAGTAAAGTTATAAGACAAAAAAACTAGTCACCTATCACGCACGTGGAGATTAGCGATAACCGAAACGAAGCAACAGAATTGAGGTAAAAGCTAATAAGAAAGTTCAAGTGTACGACGACATGCAGATTGGAAAAAAAGAAAGAAATACGAAAACGAGAAAAAGAATAGCTACTTCGTAAACGTTGTGTGTACAAGGTATAAACCATCGTAATCCCTCGAAAAAAAAGACTAGAGAAATGAGCAATATATAGGTAATTGACATCACTTGGGAATCAATCCACTATGCGACAGGAAACAAATCTTGAAAATATAACACGAAGAAATTGCCAGAAAAGTGGGACACGTGCTCAAGCGTTGAGCAGGATTATCTTTAATAACATGCTTCATCCATGTCAAAACGCCTATATTGCCTAAGTGCTCTTGCTTCCCTCACTGGAGGCTTCAATTTTAAATCCCGAAATATGACAGCACCAAACCCGTTTTACGCAAGGAGTGTATATATGAAGGGTAGGTGTGCTCACATTTGTAAGACGTTTTTTTTCCGACGTTATACACGTGCCGTGGTGTTCCACGAATGGTAATTTTTATTCTTTTTGCTTTGTCACCTTGTATTTCGGCGCTAAGTGCATATGAGGCTGTACGTTACATGAACTGCATTATTTGTAAATAAAATGGAGCGTCGATGATGGTATGCAGGCTACTGAACAAAATGCAGAAACTTCTGTAACAGTGAGGAAGTGAGTAACATTAGGCTCCTTTAGCTGTGGCAGTTTACATAACTGTGGAAATACCACACCATCACGTTAGGCATTTCGATTTTTTTTCAATTCGTGAGACCTACTTTAGCTAGTGTATTCATGATAACGTGTTATTAACGCATATATAATAACATTTCCTGGGCCTTAATGTTTCAAACCCACAATATGTTTCTGACACACCACAATGAAAGGTCCAGAGTATTTTGACAACCTGGAGTTCTTAACGTGAAACTGAGTCTAATTAGATGAGCCTCAAGCATTTTCGCCTCCATTGAAAATGCGAACGCGTTATCTCACTGTGTCAGCATAATAATGTCGACCATGCAGAGCAGATAAATTGTTTTCGTACTGTGGTGCATAACACACGATATATTGATGGGTTAGCAAATATGGTACGGCATTACAATCGCCGCTAAAGCCTCGTAAAGGCCGGCATACTGGTTTCCTACAAACCCCGCCTGTCCATATCCCAACTATTAAAAATTCAAGATGTGTATGATCATAAAGCGGTGCTGATCGAGGTGAAAAAATCGGCAGAAAATAATTGGTAACTACTGATACGTCTTAGTCATTTTCCACTCCAATCTTTTTTTCATTATCCTCTTTATATATTTACACCAGTATTGAGTTTAAGTCGTGTTCTACGTGCTGGGAAGCTTCCTAGAGTGCTACTAATACTAATAAAAAATGTGGAGTGTGACGTCTCAAAACCACGATATGATTATGAGAGAAGCCTTGGTGGGGGCCTCCGGAAATTTCTAATGCTGGTGTTATTTCACAAGCACTGAAATCACACACTAAACGGGCCTCTACCATATCCCCTCCATCAAAATTTGACCGTTATTGCAGAGATCGAATTCGCGATCTTCGGGTAGTTTCTAGAGTGTTGTACACAGACTAAATATCTAGAAAACTTGGACATTTGTGATACTAGCAATTTATATATAGATACCAACGTCATATTCATGTTCCAGTTATTATTCCAGGTCAGCACGTATAGAACATGCCTGCTGAAGCATAACATAATAAAAGGTTAAACTGCTCGAAGAATCTACCAGTAGGGTAGTTGCTACATGGCTTGATGTATACTATATACGGGGCAAAGAAACCAAGACATATGGATGGCATATGAACGACATAGACTGGCACTAGCTCCCAACAACTTTTAGTGTAATAACCGAGTCACAGCGGAAGAAAAAGCTCCAGGGGTCCCTTATGCTTTCAATTCAAATGGCTCTTAGGTGAAAGCCGTCTTGTTTTTCTTTCTCAGTCGTTGTATTGATCTCGCTGCGCCACCCTTCGACAATTTACTGCACGTGGTTTCTCACCGCTTTGAAGATTCGAGGCAGGCCACCCGATTTTGCATTGTGTCCGTAATGGAACCACCTTTGACCCCGCTGCTAAGTCATGTGATGATGTGATGAAGTGAAGTAATGTCACTTGATGTCACAGTGACGTCATAATGACGTCGCAAATTATAGTGGTTGGAGACAAAATTGTGACGTCATACGGCAAGTCAGCCCTTGATGATGATTTTTTTTTGCATCCCGACGTTTCGGGACACTGATGGTCAATATTTGCATTTGATGAAGCAAGTGAGGTTTTCGCCTTACTGTAGTAATTTGTATGTGGCGTAAGTATATATACTTATTAGTGTTTGCTAAGACGAGTTACCATTACTACTGAGTATTTGTGGCTTTTTGAAGTAATACACATTCATAATTAGCGCAGAGTAATTAACTTTATAACTCAATTTTTTCTTCTTCGTCATGATTGAAGATAGGGCCCACTCAAGCAGAACAAAAGCAAGTAAACACGAAGCAAACTTCAAGAAACTGGTTCTGCCAGATGAGCCTGTAGTGAATAGACCCTTTCTTACCTTTTTATTTTTATATAGTGCAGGCACAGCATTGACTGACGGGTTCGAGGGGGCTCTTTTCACCCGCATATGTCAATGCGCGCCAGACTCTTCTTCGTGCGTCACTGCTATGTTTCGTGGTGGGCTGGGGTAAGGAAAAAAAGAAAAGAGAAAAAAAGATAGCATAAATATTATCCCACGTTTGTTGCCCTTTACAGGTACAAAACAGTGCCCTTTCCATCCTCTTTTTCTTTTTTTTTCTAAGACACACTGTAAGCAGCTGCATACCTGTATACCATTCACATTATTTACTTTTTCCTGCTTGAAACTGTGGTGCTACTAAGCATAGAGGAACGAAATCATATCTGCAAGGAAAAAAAAAACTTTCGTGGGGTTAGGAGCACATCTCTTTTTCTTACGAAAATTTCTAGTACTCGTTGCTGGTTTTTTTGCCACCACGTTGCTGTTCAACGCTCTTCTAGCTGAAAGAATGTTGGAGGAACGCGCGCTACAATATAGGAGAAATAAATAAATAAATAAAGCAACAAAAATGAGGCCATCCCAATTCCAGTTGCCCGTATTTTCGCTGGTTCTCGACCTCAGTCGTGAGCGCGTGCTTTATCTTTGAAATCTCCACGCCTCGGCCTGCCTTATTAAAGTTAAAAGAAAAGCTGGTGGTCTGCGCTTCTCAGCTTTTCATTCTCAGTGCCTTGATTGTTGTGGTGGTGTCATATTTATCTCGTTAGAGGGAGGGGAGAGGGAAGTTTACTTTGACTTCGCTAGGCTCGGCTTGGCTCAACTTCCGAGAGCCATAAGCCATGGAGATGTAGACAGGGGCGCTTTGGTAGGTGAGCGAGAAGTTGAGTAACTTTCGACGAGGTCCTAGTAAGCACTATAGTGCAAAAAAATGACGGGGAGGCCGCTGTGCTGTCAACGCCAGGGTAAGAGCAAGGTCCTTCCTTCCTTCCTTCCTTCCTTCCTTCCTTTCTTCCTTTCTTCCTTTCTTCCTTCCTTCCTTCCTTCCTTCCTTCCTTCCTTCCTTCCTTCCTTCCTTCCTTCCTTCCTTCCTTTCTTTCTTTCTCTCTTTCTTTCTCTCTTTCTCTCTTTCTTTCTTCCTTTTTTCTTTCTTTCTTTCTTCCTTCCTTCCTTCCTTCCTTCCTACCTTCCTTCCTTCCTTCCTTTCTTTCTTTCCTTCTTTATTTATTCATTTATTTATTTATTTGGCCTTTGCTTATCATTTGAAAGATAGCTTACGGCTTGCTGCTTTGCATAAGAAAGGGAGGCTTAAAAAACTGACATTCATGCTCACCTCATCATTATAGCAAGAAATCAGATTTTTGTACGATTACAAAATTTTATACAACCATAACAACAATAACTACGACAATGAATACAGTGAAGAAGCAAAAAATTTGAAAGGAAGAAAAAAATATAATACGGTGATGTTGACGACGAACTTTTGCATATCAGGAGATCGAAAAAAAAACGTCAGTGCCAATGATAATCAGCTGATTAACGATATGAGAAGCAACGACAAAAAGCAACGTTTTCAATGACGTTTACCGAGTCTTTTTTTATTCAGATATGAAAAAAAAAAGTATGTGAAGGCTGGGTACATTAAAACCGGCTATGTCAACAACATTTTATGAATATGATTAACGAGAGAGCTAAGGTTAAGTAAATTTACTTCGTAAGTTCTCATAAAGCTGGTAATTTTACCTGACCCAGATTCTTACCTCTCTCTTTCGACCACCTAATCTTTGTTTACTTTTGTAATCTTCATCGCCCTGATGTCAACCCCGAAAAGGGCAGCGTAGACGACGTCTCTTTGCGTGTTCTCTCTTGTTCACAGCTAACACGCGACCAATTTATAGGCGGAGTAAGTAGAGCGTCTAATGCAATAAGACTCTCCCTTCCTTGGCTCCACTCTTGTACCTCACTCTGTCCCATTACGCAGCGTACATATTTTGTGTATTGGCTTCTAATTTGATCAACTCTGAAGTAAAAGTCCCCTTTTCCCCGCTCTTCGAGGCGTTTCTCGGGAGCGCCTCGCTTTCAATTTCGAAAGCCGGTAGTCCCGTTCTTTTCACGGAATAATCTGTACTTGTAGTATTAGTGACGCTCGTCTGCTTAATTTCTCGTTCGGGAACAGATGCCCCGCGCTTGATATGTACGTATATGTATTTACTTATACCCTCCTCGGAACGATTCTGGGCTTACTCATTACAGGTCGCTCGAAATGCGGTGCAGGCCTGCCGAAGCAGAGAAAAAAAAAGATAAAAAGTAACTCGTTTACTTGAGTGCCGCACGACCATCGTCGCTGCCGCAAAAAGTGTAGTAGGTCCTCGGTAAGGTTCTCCTTACGCTTCCTTCATTGTGTTTTTGAAGGAAGGGAAGAGGACGAAGAAATAAAGAAGTCAAGGACGTGAACCAGAAGGTTAAATGTGACCTATAAAAAACTGACGACCTATAGTTGCCTGCAGAAGGCCTATAAATTGGTTTTCTTTGTCTCTCGAGGATGTGAAGTTCGTCGGACTTTGCTAACAACAGCGTCTGCGCTCTATAAAGTTGTGCTCAAAAGTGATGATTTTTCCGGATCAAGCACTCAACCGACGAAAGGCAAGGTCTCGAGAGGCTTAAATTAACGAGGTATCAGTTATTACGCAGTGTCGAGTCGTATACTGCGGTTAGCGTGCAGTACTTGTTTGCGAGCCGCTTCTCTATATAATAGGGTGTTTTAGAATAGCGTACCGCGAGCCCTTGGGTGCGGTCGCTGCCACTGCGCATGCGTCGTAACGCGAGTCTGGCGTTCGCGTTCGCGGACCGCACGCAGAAAATCCGAAATTGCGTGTGGCGATCGGGGCCCGCATGTGGCCTGCAAGCGCTGGTTTCGAGGCTACGGGGTCGGTGCGATCGTGTGTTGTGGTGCAGCAGGGCAAACGCTATTCGAAAGCTCATATGGCGCCCGCTACGCCCGCAGCGCTTGAAAGTGGTATTATAAATCTCCGTAATGAGTCCCAGCAGTTGAACGCACTCTCCTTGAGTGTTCCCAATACGACAAGCAGTGAGGTACACTATTGGTGTGAAATGACACCCAAACAGTGGCAAGAAGTCACAGTGGTATAGTGCGCGCCATCTAGTTATCGCCATGAACAGCACACGCATCTGCAGCTTGGCAGCACAGCGCGTACGTGTGCGTCTGTCTAAGATAAGTGGACGGCACACATTGAACATTTACAAATGCTTGCCGTTGTTCTGGTCTCGTTTCGCTCCGATAGCACATTCTACCCTCCTTAGAAAATCTTAGATTGGCGCCCTCACCTTTGCACTTTGGATTTTGTTCGAGCTCTAACGAAAAGAGGCCCTTAGAAGAAAGAAGAGCATGTGCTACTCTTTTCGGTCAGTGCTGTCTTGCCACATTTATGCTTTGTAAAACGTGGTTGATCCCCCTTTTTGGGAATCGGTTACCGGTATAACACTAAAGTGAAACGTGTTCTCGCAGAGGTAGTTGAGCATTCATTGTGAATTGTTTCGCCACAAGAGCAAAGAAATGAATTCTGCAATAACAAATTGAAATGTCACGCTAGGAACGGCCAGCACCTCAAAACTTGCAGCGCACACCTTAAGCAGAAAGCTCGCATGAAGGAGTATACAGGACGAGCACGGACGAACCACTGTTGCAGCTCGACACTTAAAGCAAGCTGCTCATTCACAAAGCAATGCGTACGAAACAAACGCACAAGTATACACCCAGGCGAGCGCAAACAACGGTCACAATTCTTACTTATTCATGTGTGAGCGGCTTGTTACTTTCGTTAATGCAGCCATGGCGGCGAGCGAAGTGACGTTCGTGCTCTTTTTATATCTTTCATGTACAGAACTTCATTTTTAGCCTGTAACAATTTATTGACAAAATGGTGCAATTTTCTACAGAAAACGATTTTCTCGCAAGAAACAACATAGATGACAATTTTACTTAAGAAGATATGAGGTGACCACCATGCACTAAGGGTCCACTGGTCTCATTGGGTGAGAGTACAGCTCTTCTCTTCTATAGTCTATAGCGTTAACAACTCATACAACATGCTCTATATACTGCGCTATGATCGTAATAAAAAGAGTACATATGTTTTTATCTATAAAAGTATCTCTAGTCTACCATCTAGCGTGCGTTAAGGACGACGAAGTAGCGTCATTTCTGTCGGATTGCCGAAAGCCCTAAATTAGGCTCCATTTAAAATACGACACGAGAGACTCACATATCTCACGAGAAAAACAATTAAGAAAAGGTTGTTGCCTGGGGTGATCACCATGCTGGAAAGAGTTAATTGTTCAACTTCAAAAGAAGCATGCGGTAATCTAGAACAGGTACAAGAGCGCCTGAATACCGAGTGCGCACGCGCGCGAGCGAGCCACCACGCTAGATAACATCGATACGTACTTTTACCACGTCATGTGGAGGCACGCGAGCACATCGACGTGCGCGGTGGCACAGCCAACGCCACCTAGATAATTTCATGCCAGCTCATTGTTCCCGCTGCGAGGTCTGATGTCACTCCGCCGTGTCTCGCTTCACAAACATGCCTGCGTTTGCTCATTCCGCTCGGCAGAGCTGGACCGCCAAACCTAAAGAACGCATTAGTGGCGTGCTGTTGTGCTCGTTGGCGACTGGAAAAGACCGCGTTTTTTGTGTCGTGGAAATGTGATGCGCATTGTGCACTGAGTATTCACGTAGTGTGCGGCTGCAAATGTCAGGATGCGGTGATGCTGCGTGTCAAATCGTCACGGCACTCACGGCAATAGATTGAGGCTGTCAGTGTTCCAGTTTCTTACGGACGACCAAAGAACGAAATGGGAGCGTGCCGTTCATTGAAATTACGTCCACACCCGTTCTCTGCATGACCGGAAGGTACGCGTCCGTCTGTAGAACATATTACAACGCCGTTCTAACGGCACCATTTCCAACTTGTTCCGTACTTGCTCTAATGTAGGCCCGTGTACTCAGATTTGGGTGCACGTTAAAGAACCCCAGGTGGTCAAAATTTCCGGAGCCCTCCACTACGGCGTCTCTCATAATCAAATGGTGGTTTTGGAACGTTAAACCCCACAAATCAATCAATCGTACTTGCTCTAAAATAAAGATGCGCGCGCTTCTGACTTGTTCGCGTAAGTTCTGCCATCGAAGCTATGAACACGCGTGCCGGCACTTTCTCAGAACAGGCGTAAAATAAATTTCGCCATTTGCTGATAGCACGGTGGCAACTTCTGTTTACTTGGTTGAAAAAAGCAAGTCACAATGGTGTGTTGCTTGGTGCATCGGTTCTGGGCATAGTAGTTTTTGCCGGTGTTACAACTACTTTTTGACAGTATTATGAATTTGCGCCAGTCTTGCTAGCACCTTAGCCTAATACGTTTCCTTGAAAAATATACTGATGCCCATTCAGTCGAACTGAGACGCCTGTACACACATACAGTGTAAAGCACCTTTTAAATTGGTTTCCAGGTCTGTGAGCACTCCAAGAAGACAGAATATTCATGAACCACTACAAGTTATGCCAATTCAAGAACCAGCGAGACAGTGGAAGCTCCCATGGTGACTACACGGCTTACTCTAGACGCACTGCCAGCAATGTTTCTCAGTTCCACGTCAAAATTCAACCTCAAAATCGGGAAGCCACTAGTGAAGCTTTTTTTTTAGGTCTCATTCTAGAACCTCGCATAAGAACAGAACTTACCATTCATGATTTAACATCAGACGCTGCAAAAAAGGTGATCCAACGTAAAGAAAACGCACATAAAGAGTTAGCATCGTAGCTCCTACCATTTCGCTGTTTCAGAGAACCATGCTCAGCGCTGCTTCATTTTTGCAACGCGAACATCGGCCGTGCAAAAAGCGGAGCATTCAAGCAAAGCATTTTCATTGTGCCAGCCATCCCGATCACTGGAACGACATCGTTCCTCACACCAACGACGTTTGTTAGCCGAACATTGCTGCTGGTGCCGAACAGCCTGCCTATTTCTTGCAGCGGGTGGATGGGAGTGTAGCTGAAATAGAATGGTATAGTACGAAGGGTGGAGTGGCAACCCGGAGCGGGGAGAAGGAACTAAGGAGACTCGGGTATTGAATACGCCGTGGACTAGTACGCTGTGCTGATAGCAGGATCGTCGTCGTCAGTGAATGACAGCCAGGTCGCTACGTAATATAAAAGATGAAGAAAAGGTAGCGGGAAAGAACGACGATGCTGGAGGGAGGAGTGGGTGCAGCAGAGACGTGGCCAGTGATTCGAAAGGGTGCGTAGACCAGTTGGTTTAGATATTAAACCGAGAACAGAACGTTTTCGAGTTTTGTGTACAGCGCCGGTGCCACTACTGCTAGCAAAAAGACGGAAAGGGCGAAACTGCTCGGAGGAGACCATTACATAGCCGAAAACCGGGTTCAGACTGAGAGCGTGACAGCAGCCGGCGGATGGCAGCCCCGCTGCGCGAAATGGCCGATAACGCGTGCCGTCTATCTCTGTGCTTGTCTATGCACCCCTTCTCTATCTTTCTTTCTTGCCCCGCCTCACCTTTCTTCAACCTTGCCAAGTTACCGTTGTGGAGGAGTTCTGGCTCTCTTTTGAAAGTATGACAGCACGCCGCTACTCCTGCATCCACTCATCGAAGTGCGCGCTCAGCGTTTGATAAAGAAAGAAGAAAAGGAATAACTACAGGCGCAACTAAAGCCATGGCTCGCGAAGAAGGAAAAAAAAAACAGACAATTGAGGGAAGCGTAAGACCGGACTAAGGGTCTTGAGAAGAAAGAAGAAGAGTGATAATATTTGTCTAAGGGAGACCGGAAACGTTCAAAGGCGCAATGTTACCAGATGAAAGTGAAGGATATTTGTGGTGCTCGAGAAGAGGAATTAACTTTGCATACAAGTAGAATAACTTGTGCTTTTTTGCACCAATGTCACTGTAAATGCGAGAAAACGAATCAAGATCATGCTGAGGAAACAACTCTCAGGCTCGAAAAGTGACTAAATTTGCCCTGTTAGGGGCGAAGCTCCTTAGAGCGGCACCCGTTCGTCCCTCGTCGTAGTGCGTAACCAGTCTTACGTAAGGTTTGATCTGCAAGGTGGTGCCGGTGGGAGATTTCTCCTGTGCGTTGTTGAACAATCAAAAATTCGCAGCGTGCGCGTTTACTGAAAGCCGAATTCTCCTGTCTCTCATTGTTTATTAGCAGCATTGGCATGTACATTGAGCACTATCTGACAAGAAAGGATTACTACGTTATACCAGGCCCCAGAAACTGTCAAGTTCCCGCGATGGCCGTAGAAGGCGAAAAAATCGACCGCGACGAGTTGCGTGATTTGCGCCTATAGTAGAACTACTAACTCCTTTTTTAGGTGTCGGATAAGTTTGTGTGCATTTTGCCTGTTAGGGGTGCTCAACGCTGCCAAAATGCTTATTTCAAAATGTATAAAAAAACGCTAAGAGAGTAGTACTACGTCGTTCTTTTTATAAAAAAAACTAAATAAATTATTTTTGTCTTATTTTTACTAATAATACAGAAGCGGCGATTGTTTTAGTTCAAGATTTGAGAATATTTTGACGCTCGAAAAGCAGCAGCCTATTGGCAACGATATCGTTTTTGTCGGTTAATTTGTTCAAATTGTCCGCGGTCAGCCGCGGTACTTTTTGTCGATTGGCACTGTGAAGCTCCGTTTTAATTCAGCTTTGATATGTCAATGCGAGCTTGTGTGTCAGAATTTACGGGCTGCCACGGCGGAGCGAACGTGTCTAAAGGCTGTGAACCATGTAAGCTGCTGCGCTTCACCTACTTCCGGCTGCGCAGCCTCCAGCGTGAAAATTCAACGCCGGCGAATCGCTCGGAGACTGCCTACGGAGACGGAATAATCTTGCACAATGTGGGCGTGTTCGCCGGTGAGTGAAAATGCGCTGCTTTGCATCTGATCATGGTCCTTTTCTTTTGCATGCGCTACAGTTTTTGTCATTTCATAAAGCTTTTTTGACTTGTACAGCTAATGAGATGCACACCTTGTGAATGTTTGAGATTATTTACTTTGTTTTCACATTCGCTAAAAATATCTTTACTGCTGAACTTTGTAGCACAGATCCCAGCGTAAGTTTTGCCTGTTTCTGCTCGAAATGAGTCTGCTGCAATATATGCCCATAAGTTCAATACATAGTAGAGCCAAGTGAACCTTTAGTGCATAAACGCATTTGTACATTTTTTGTAAGTTTGCAGTGAAGCATAATACATTTTCATGAACCATATAGTTCATCCAGTTGGAGAAGTACCTACCTTTGTCCTCTGAAGAACGTCACTAAAACAAATTCATTATAATGCCATCCACAAGACAAATTCACAAAAACAGCTATGTTATGTCCACACTATCTTTTTTAAATGCAGTGTTCCCGTATGCATTCTTCTTAATCATGCATCACCAATCCGTTCACGCTTCTACCAGAGTAACTAAAACTGTTTTTTTTTCTTACAACCCAACCACAGCCTTCAAAGAACTGCTCAAATTAGTGTACGTTTGGATGCCTCATCACTTTGAACCTACCTCCAGTCAGTGGAGATTGTGTCATCACTGAAAGCAAGCTCATGGGCCAAAATCCTCGCAAGGTATGGTTTAAGACACTTTATTTATTGAATATAATTTATTCAACCATTTCTGTCTTACCCTGCTCATGAGTCTGTTTTTGTTTCTTCCCAGAAAACTGGACTCAAGAGAGGCCACTGATTTTCAAGCTACCCACATCCGGTTCTAAGAAGCTCTACAGTTGCCATAGTGACAACCCCATGCGCCACCAATATACCAGGCTGACAAATAGAGACCTTATACTGAAAAGCAGTGATAGCGTACGGTATGTTCAAGCTGTACAAAATTTGGTGCACAAATTGTTGTTTCTTGCTTCATGAATTACTAAGTTTACAGGAAATGTATAGGTTTCGAAATTCTTGGACATACATGTGATGGGGTGCCATACTGTACTTAACTCTATGTGTCAAACTTTGCATAGAGTATCACATATAAGTAGGTGACAAATGGGCTAGTGCATATTTAGCAGCACTTCTTTTTCACATTGTGTATAGATTGCTGTGGATGTAAAGACGGTTGCAAGGCAGTGGTAAATACAGCTATAGTAGTGTTGAAACAGTTACTGATACCGCGTGCATAGTGGGAGTGACACTATCAAAGTTCTAAAAAAAACTATGAAAGAACTCGTGCCTTCATTAAGGAAGACTTGCAGAGGTAGAAATCGCGGAGCCGAGCCATGGGAGTAAAATACCTAGAAGAATATCGAATAGGAATGGGTGGATCACATTTGGCAAGCATTCTCAAAGCATGAATGATCATCTGTCACTAAACCTCAAGAGGATTGTATATAACAGCTGCGTCTTGCCCGTACTTACCTACGGAGCAGAAACCTGGAGGCTTACGAAACGGGTACAGCTTCAATTGAGGATGACGACGCGAGCGATGGAGAGAAAATTAATAGGTGTAACCTTAAGACACAAGAAGAGAACAGAGTGGGTCAGGGAACAAATTGGTGTTGAGAATATCATAGTTGAAATCAAGAAGAAGAAATGGACATGGGCTGAGCACGTAGTTCGCTGGCAGAATAGCCGCTGGTCATCAAGAATGACTGACGGGATTCACAGAGAAGGAAAATGCACGAAGTGAAGAGAGAAGGTTAAGTGGGATGATGATATTTAAAAGTTGGTACGTATAACGTGGCAGCCGCAAGCACAGGAACAAGTTGATTGGCCGGTCATGGGACAGGCCTTTGTTATGCAGTAGGTGTAATCAAGCTGATGATACGCCAAAAACAAGCGCCGACATGCACGCAAGCAGTCAGTGTTTAATCGTATCTCAATATTTGTGCTTCGAAAAAAAAAATCACTTGCATTTATTTCACTGCGACTCCACGACCATCATTCCTAGCTTGTCCAAGGGCTCCAGCTCAGCATCCGAAATCTCATCTTCTAAAAATGCTGTGGTTCAGTTGTTTTTCTCCTCTATTTTGGTTTGTTTCTGCAAAACGTTGTGATCACTCTGGACAGACTTGTGCGAGCAGCAAAACAAGGGGCTCCCAGTTAGAATTAGCTGTTGTGGATACCAATGGGTTCAAATTGTCGAGAGATTTCCCCCAATAGAAATACGCAGGGCTGTGTGCTTTTACCTAACCGAGTTCGAATAACGACATTTTACTGTAATAATATTTGTTCTATGTAAAATACCTGACGCATGACAAGGCAATTTGAAAGGTATGTTAATTTTTAAAAAGAACAATGACTGAGTGCACTCAGTAGGTATAATCAAAGTTGGCCAGTGTTTGTACATGTTGCTAATTCGAATGTTCACTAACAGCTATTTCCTTGATATTGCTGTAAAATATGTAGTCAAAGGGACTAGTTTTGTGAGATGCCCGTGTTAAGATTGAGGCAGACAGTTAGGAAGTAGTGAAGTATAAAAACGTGAATTCAGCTTCTCCCGTTGTCCATTGTTTGAACAACATCTTTCATGACTATGCATCATTGGCACAAAGAAAACTCATTTATTCATCTGTCAATGCAAAGCACAAAAACTTTGAAGGTCATTCAAAAAGTAAGGGAAATTGGGTTTCAAGCAAGTAAATATTCATTAGCAAAAGTTTTTATTGGTGGGCTTAGTTTATTGAAAACCTACTTCACATTTCTACAGAATCTCTGCTAACTTCTTAGTGTTTCTCGTACCGTCGCAGTAGTTTCTTTAGTCAATGTGAATAAAAGATTGCCACTTGGTAATTAAACCTGTTGCTAACGATGATCTTGAATTTCTCACTGTCTTCAAATCGTACCCCGAACCACTGTTTCGAGTAAAAGAGGAAATAATCACACGGTGCTGGCACAAGACAGTAGGGTGAGCAAACAGTGTTCCCTACCAAAATATTTGGTCTTTCTATGGGTTCTGATTGTGGTGCAAGGATGCATGTTGTCATGTAGGAGGCCGATTCCGGATGAGAATTTGTTTTATTTCTTTTTATTCAACGCTGAGCTACTCGCCAATGCGTTGTCAAATATCACAGTGTGGCTCAGGCTACTCGTACTGACACTGCACTTTTTGAGAGCATGTGTGGTGAGAAAGACAATGGGCAGCACAGTACCAAGTACTGTGCAAGGGGCGTCCAGTGTAAATATCGTTGTCTGGCTGAAAGAGCCAAGAGAACGTTGTACAATTTCAGCGGGTAATTTTATCAAATAGATGGCTATCACTGGTTTTTTTCGTGTGTTGTTGAATTCTGTGAGATACAGTGTTCCTTGTTTACATGTATACTACTGCATTCACGATTGTCAATAAACAATGTAAGCTTACTTGCTTGACGTGTTTTTTGCCAGTTGAGGCCTCTCGATCGCCTGACGGCTTAGCGGAAATATTTATAGTAACGTTAGGGTGCTGTGTGTGCGAATATCACCCCGCGATAGCAGCGAATAAGCGCCCACAAACTTTCGGGCGCACTGCGACCCCCCCCCCCCCGCTACCAAAGCGGCCGCCATATTGCCCTACCGCAATGATGATGATTGGCCTACCAGCGCCGTCTCTAGGTCGGATAAGTTAGTTCACAACGCCACCGCTACCCTTATTTTCGTTGCATTGTCAAAGGTACAGTTTCCCTTCTCTTAAGTGGTTGTGTATAGGTGTTCTGTGGTTATACTCGCTGGGCGTAACCTCCTTGGTTTTAGAAAGGCTTAGCGAGCATTGGGCCGCAGTGCTATGAATATCGTGAACTAGTATACACCACGAACTCGAGGAGGTTGAAGGTGGGAAGTAGACAAGAAGCGCCAGCCGTAAGATAGTGTGCGTGTGCCACCTCTCGTTTAGTCCTTGGAATGTCCGCTGAATGGCGGTGCTTCTATATGCGGAGTATATGATGAAAAAATGCGAGATGGCGGTACTTGGAGTGTTGAATAATGGACGAACGGACACACAGACAGATGCATGGACGGACGCAGGGGTGGATGCATGGACGAACGCAGGGACGGACGCACGGATTGACGTGTGGACGCACGAACAGACACATGCACAGACGGGTGATGGATGCACGGACGGTCACACAGACGGACGCATGGACGGACGGAGACAAGAACAAATGGACGGACGGATGCTTGGCCCTACTCTCCATCATTCACCCCGTGGATATGCTGCCATTTTTCTATGATGGCATAAGCCTGCTAAAATGAACGTGTAACGCAATAGCAAATAACGGTTCCAATTATCAAGATCATGACTGTCGCCACTAGGCGCGCATTATGATGTGGCGTTGCTTATGCACTTCTTTTCTTAATACGCTTTTTCACCGTGAAATGGCAGGAGCCTTTGTAGCACACATGAAAGAACGTTCTTGAGTGTCGGTATACAGCGAACAACGAGTCATGCAACGTCCTTTAGCAATGAAAAACGGCTTTTTCTTTGACTGCACAAAATATTTGTGTCTTACCGTTCCAGATTCACCATCTACGCGCTTGCACTTTTCCTTTAAACATTATTAGTCAGTGTACAATCTCACGCCCCAGTGATTGCTCTTTCGGGCTAACAGAGCCAGATGTTGAAGGTTATACTTCTGCTGACTGCATGGGCTGGAGGTAATTTAGTAGCCGGAAACAATTCAGATACGACATGTCTCGTACACCAGAAGGTGAGTTCTAATTCATAACAATTTTAAGATATCTGCAGTTTAACATCTCAAAACCGCGATATAGTGTTTGCACAGTGAAGCGATCGGCAAATTTAGAACATCTGATAATATTTACCACGCACTAATATAACACAATACACCAGCCTTCGGCATTTCGCCGCCATGGAAATCAAACCACCACGGCCACGATCCAACCGACAGTGTTCACGTCAATTTTTCATTCAGGAGTGCTGTTTACCAAAAATCAGCATCATTCGTTTTTTACCTAATATTTTTCATGATCAATGTCAACCCTCATGGAAGATTAGAGCCGTCAGGATAATACAAATATATACATAAACGATGTACAAGGAACATCACTTGCGTAATGCTTGGCACATCGTAACAAAGCCAGGTGTTTAAGTACTGAACAGTCAATATAAAATTCCGCGACATTTTTTTTAAATATGTAAAATGAACATGAACTCACCTAGGTCCCTTGGCACTGAAATATTTACTCGATCACTCTCGTAAATGCACTTCGACAGTATTTCGGAAGTTGGTGGCGTTTTTTAGTACAAAGTTAGCGTTTGGTTGTTTGTTACACATTTCTATGACAACTTGGAAAGTAGAATGTCGAAATGTATTGGTATTTGATCAGTATGGTTTTCTGACGCAATCATAATCAGTTCGGGAGTTTCTTTTTCCGGGAACGTCTAAATATTTGAGCTTATAGTGCATTTTTTCAAAAGATACCTTCAGCCTGTATTCATTTTTACTTACCTCAAGGGGATTAAAGTTGCGTCACCGTAAAATCACAGTGACCTATTCCTTCCTTCGGTACGTTGAACAAATAAAACGCGCCGCCAGTTTCTGTATTACTTCCGCTTGTTCTTAAGCGTCTCTTGATGAGGACTCCAAAAAACGGCTCAATATTCTAGCATCGTCATAATGAAGGCTGTGAATACAATATACTTTAGGTCACAATATGCATGACCCAGTTTGCATACCTTTCGATAGACTTTCGTGCTGACGTAATCTAGGTGTTCGTTTCATGTCAGTTTTCACGTAATGACCCCGAGGTGCTTGACCTAATTAGCACTTACCATAAAAATTCTACCAATGCTGTAAGTAAAGGAATGGATAGTACATGTTTAGAATAGTTAATTTCATTTTTTTTATTTCCAACACCAATCATCAAAATTTTGCAAATATTTTTTAACTTCAAGTTTGTCATTGAGTTTGGTAATTAGGGCGTAGATCAAAGCGTAACATATAACAAAGTTTATTCTGAAACCCCTATTTTTGCCACTCTACTGGTATCATCGATGTGCAGACAAAACAATAGCGGCTGCGGTACTGAGCCTTGGGGCATTCTTAAAAGCACAGCTGAAGGTTCTCATACATAGCCATTCAGTGTAACGATCTGCGTACGGTTGGTTAAATATGCTTCAATGCCTTTTATTTCCAGTTAAATTATTACTGCATCACGTCGTTTGAACATTGATTGGGCATGAGGGCCTTATCGCACACTTTTGCAAAATCCACGCAAAGCAGATAAACCTGCTGTCTTTTATCACCTGCAGAAGCAAAGTCATCAATTGTTTCTAATAACTGAATCGCGCTTGATAATCCGGTTCTGGAGCCTTGTGGATAACGTCATAACCGCATCTATTAACATGAATATATGTTTTGCCTTATGTTAGAATACTGAGCCAGTACCTGAAATATGTGACTCTGGACGGTAATTTGTTGCCTCCTTTTGGTTATCTTTTTCAAATAATGCATGGAATAATGAATACGCCTAGCAGTGTTGTGGCGGTAAGTGCGTTGCATACATTTTTTAGAGCTAATAGATGCAATGCAACGCGACATGTTATGTAAGGTAATCTAGCACGACATTCTTTATGCGTAATTTTTGAAAAATACAGTAGGTATATCACGAAGACTGCTCGATACGGTCACTCGATGATACGTCTAGCGTGAGGACTAAGGTAAATTTTATTTAACGTGTGTCTATCTAAGCCATTTATGTGAGTTTAGTAAATGGCTTGAAGAATCATGCTTGACCACTTGCAGTCACACTTGCTGCATCACATGCAGTGTACCAAGCCCTGCAAGAAAACCAAAGCTCACTGGGATGCAATCTATACCCAATGGGAACTATACTTCAATATGAATGCATATGCCTGATTTAAAAAATTCCTGGAGGTGTCAGCCCAAATCCTGTTGAGAAGGAAGAGATTGCACAAATGCTGGAAAACGTCCAGTCAATCTTGACCTCGAAAAGTTTTTTGCAAACTAGACAAAGAAAAGATAAAAAAACAACGCAGTTGAATATTGAAGCAAATACTTGTTTTGCAACCACTTCAGGGCCTAGCTCAATCTCGAGTGTGTGGGGCCTCAATAAATGAGGCCTCCCTGGGGACAATGAGGTGGAAATCTCAGAAAGAGAACCAGGGAACCTCTTTCTTTTCCGCGACTCTGTACTGTGAACAACGCGCTGGCTATCGCCAGAAACGCTCCCAACAGACGTTCGTTTTTATTGTAAAGGAGAGATCTGGTTTACTCAACGTACGCAAATAAATATTCTGGTGTTTTAAGCTGCTGCCACCCCACTCCTCCTTTCTATTTTGTGAGCTCACGAGTGTCACACTTTCGCAATTACATGGAATGCGGGCCAAACATTCATTAGAGAACTTCTCCGAAGTCGCAGTGTTCATATCGCCGCTGTCGCATCCATTCGTCACCCGAGGGGGCCCCCGTGCCTCTTCGTCTTGTTGTACCATGCAGTACGTACGGCAAAACACGACGCCTAGGTATGAAACTTCCTTACACGTTCTCCCCGAAACACGCACGTATAGAAGGAGAAGAGTTAACTGCATGCTTTAGTTTGGTGAAGAGCTCAAAGCAATGCGACTCAGCTCTATTATTGGAGAGCGAGCGTATGTCCACGTGCCATCTAGTCTGGACTGCCAGCTCTTGGTGGCAGTTGTGTTTGCGAAAAAAAAAATCCGCACTGTAAAGTATGCGACACCAAGTTTCTGAACGAAAGGAGATTCAAGCAAGGAAGATAAGTTGAAAGTATGAAGTATAACATAGTACTGCACTGCTCAAATTCGCAAGTCGGTAAATGTAGTGCGAAAACAACGATGATTGTTGTTTTGTTGCAACGTTAATGGAAACACGAATCGCTGGAACATGACAAAAGAAAAAAACATACACGTCAGTGCGCGCTAATTTAGCCGACTGAAATTTTAGAGCAAGGTTACTGTGCTGACCTCCGTAAAATGTAGCCAAAGAATGCAATGTACAACTCGTGTTAAAACATGACTGAGCATCAATGAAGTAAAGCTAATGATGGAGCAAAGCAAGGTCCTAAAGGCCATAATGTCTATGTCGAAGTAGCTGATTACTATAAAGAATGGACAGATGGACAGATGCACGGGCAGATGAATGGACGGACTCACAAAATTATTGCAACAAACTATTATATCTTGCACTGCAAAACATCCTTGGCTCTTATTCTTGTGAGTTTAGAGAAAATTGATGGTGTCCCATTAAAAAAAAACTTAGATGTCATTTTAATGCACTTTTAGAGAAAGCCTTCACTTACAATTTTTCAATTTACATATTATATCCTTCTCGTATATTGTATTGGGCGCTGTTGTTAATCTAACACGTGACTATAACGTGAGAACATTTGGCAGGAAATTGGAACTATTTAGACGTGGAACCGAAAAGGCCTGTTATTGGAGCACGAATCTCAATGTGTTTGTTGCCTTAATGATTTTTTTTGTATGGGTAACAATCCTTCAATGTAGCAACGATTTGTAAACGCACGAGGCTCTTAGCATGTCAAAAATTTTTGGCGAGGTACACTGCACTATTTCTTTTGTACGATCTAGTTAAAATGCCTTTTTTATTGAATGCTGCAACTCAAAAACGATCTGTACAGGAGTGAACGACGAATACGTAAGTCAATTTTGAAACAGCATAAGAGAAACACAGTAATTTAGCACGGTGTTATTTACCAAAGCCTTAAACATTAATCAAAGCGAAAAACAACAGAGACCAACAATTTACATAACTCAGTGTTACATACAGCAAACATCAGTGTCATGATGAACCTAGAAATGTAGTCACTTGAAGAGTTTATACGAATGGAAAGTGCTCAATTTCAGCAGCGAACGCCTCTGAGGATTCTACAATGATGCAAGCTTGTGGAAGTGCATTCCGTTTTTACACATAGTAGATGGGAGGAAGGAACATTTGTAAGTGTCGCAGCGTGTTACGCATGGCTTATTACACTTTGCATGATTTAGTCTGAAATATCACTGATTGATAGGGAGGTTTGAGGTAGTCGTTTTTATTAGCAGGAAGCTTGTCGTAATATATCAAGTACATAAGCTTTAAAGCAGCAACACGCCGGCAGTTTTCAAGTTTCTGAATCGCAGCACGATTGCGTAGCAGCGTTAAACTGTTATTCTTAGAGCATCCAAAGTGTATGAAACAAAGCGCCTTGTTTTAAATTGCTCTAACATGTTGATAAGGTACCCTTGGTAGGATTCTAATACAACACTGCTGTATTCGAGAATGGGGGTGCCAGAGATTTATAGCACGGCAGCTTAAGATTAAGGGGTGCTGTTTCAGTTTTTCTGCGTATAAACTCCCCTTGTACGAATGCTTCTTGACACGTATTACTAATGTGCGTATTCTATTTTGATTGATGATTGATCGATAGGTGGAGTTTGAAGTCTTCAAACCACCATATAATTAAGCGAGATGCTGTTCTGGAGGGATCCGAAAATTTCGACCACCTGGGGTTCTTTAACAAGGGTATCCCGATTCCACTTACACGTTAGTGTCAGCCCTAAGTATTTGTACGATTCCGCCCGAGCACCATTTGACCCCACCAGGTTGTAAGTGAAGACTAGCGGCTTTTTCTTCTCTTCTACTGACATGTATGCTGTATAGCTACATTAATTTGCATTCCCCATTCGTCGCACTACTTAACAATACTGACCAAAGCTAACTTTCATTTACATTGATCTGCTTCTGTTCGAAGTGTTTTGTATATGACGCAGTCATCGGGAAATAATCCTAGTGCAACGCATTGTTCAACTGGAAGGTGCATATCATTTCCGTATATTAGGAATGAAGTGAGACCTAACATAGACCATTAGGGCATTCTCGAGAAAACTTCCAGACATTGTGATTCAGCAGTGAATTCTGTGTGGTTAAGAGGGTATACGCGCTTATCTAGGATACCACTTTACCATCTATTCCAATGTTCTCCAGCTTGCTTATTATTTTCTAGTGGAATACCCTTTCAACTGCTTTTGAAAAATCTATGTATATAGCATTGGTTCATAGTTTAATATCAACTGCTGCAGCAAAGTTGTGAACGGTTTCCAAAAGCCGCTTTCACATAATTCGCAAAAATAGCTTGTAGATAAAAAAAGACATGCAAACATTTTCAACTGAGACAACATTTTGTTTCGAGAATCTAAGGTTGGTTTCATGGCCATTCGGACTGGGGCAAGAGAGCATATTTTGCACAGCAAAAGTGAAAGGAGTTCACGAACGTTTCACGGTGTTCTCTTCTAAACACATCTTTCCTAAAGCTGCGCACGCTGCATGTAAGTAGGATTCCGCAACAATGATTACTCTATCCCACCAACTAAGGTTATTCGGTTAAATACCCTGGAACCTAAAGGATGCTTACCAGAATAAACAAAGCAGCTCGTTTGCTTTTAGTGCGAATGAAATGGTATACGGAAATAGCGAATTGCGTGATTCATTGTTTTCTTACGCGGAACAGAAACGTAGCTACCGTGCACTTTGTAGCTAATAAAAGAAAAGTAACATGCAGGGCTTTCACAGGTCCCGTTAATTAGGGAGGCGATCGCCGGGCTGCTTCCAAGTGCCGAAGTATCGGCCCCCCGAACCGCACCACGAAAGCGTGGACAATTTAGAAGTGGTCCTATTTGGCGCGCCAGCGGACGCCGGCTGTGGCCCAAAGAACAAGTCAGAGCCGAGAGTTGATAAACAAAACAAAATTATATTCTCAGTTATGGCAGATCAAAACGATACACAAGTATGCACACTCGAATATAGTTAATTACAATGTGTCACCAATCAAACAATGTACTACACAGTACAATCAGCCACACTCGAAACAACGGACACAGACAACAATACGCACTACAATGCAATCGCATGCATCAAACAACCAAGACACTTAAAGACAAAAGAGTTAGAAAACTTATTTAGTCCAAAGTTTTTGGAACAAAAGTCTGAATGAGACTCTTCCGAGAATCACTCACTCAAAGTCCAACGTTGTTGTCGTTCCACTGCCCCCGAAGTTTCTCTTCCAAGAAACCTCGCGTCTTCAATTGGCCGCTCTCTAAGCTTCAAACTTCTTCGCCGGAAACACGTCGGCTTCACACACGCAGCTGCTGCCACGCGTCTTCGCTCGATAGCGGTAGACACACACTCTTGCCTGTAGCTCGAGTCCTCACCCCTCAGATGGAAATCCTCTTCTTCTCCACTTCCTTCTTCTCCTTCTTTGTCACGGAAGACAAAAGGCTTCGCCCACAAGGCGGTACACTCTACGCACTCTGGCGCATACTTTCTTCTTCTGCTGCTTTGTCACTAAGGACAAAACCTTCAACGACAGACGTGGTGGGATACCCTATGCACTCTGGCGTTAACTTCCTTCTTCTGCTGATCTCCCATATCGGCTGCTCGATTAAATACCTTCCGCGCGAGATTCCAGAAAGTTGTCATCATTTCGTCGGCGTGATACGCAGCGAAGGCTGGGGGAATGGGCGAGACGATACGAGGGCCGTCCGCGACGAATGACTCAACTCGGCATCACCACGCCCCTATCCATCGAGAACTCTCTAGGGCTTGCTCGACGCCGATGCGAGGTGGTTTCGTCGGCGAACCTACGCTTTCGAGGGAGAGAGACGCGTGCCTGGGGAGTCTTTGGATGCTTGTTTTCTTTTTTTATCGTTGACCTCTCGGCGCTTCATCGCGAAAATTTGGCGCGCGCCCTTTTTTGAGCGCTGGTTTTGTGACACTGCAGCCCTATCGGAAAAAAACGAATGGTGGGCATGGTGGAAACCACCACCCACCATTATAGTGAATTAATGTAGTGGGTGAATGGTGGGAAACGCCCACCATGGCGCATGGTGGGTATGGTGGGTGCTGCAGTGCCGGCAACACTTGAGCGCGAAATGACGTCAGAATCACCGTGACAAGCTGCCACAAAAAATAAAAAAGAATTCTATAAAAACAGTATAAAAAACACCCGTCCCGTAAAAAAAACGAGGCGCCACGGAGGATCGAACCTCCAACCTGCGGATTCCCACATGAAGACGCAACCCACTGCGACACACCAACATGACGTTGACTTCGTGTTAAATACTTAGTTGGCATACAAACTTAAGGTTCAAGTTAAGTTATGTTTGTCGTGTACACAACATATACAACATCTACACCTGCGTGTACACAACATATACAACATCTACACCTGCTACTAAAAATTGCACATTTATTAAACACAAGCAACTGCGGCCTCTAACGATTGCCACTATGTTAATGGCACTAGTGCTATTTTTTACAATTCACAACTTCAAGAAAAAAAACCAAGTGGACTGGGGAGCAGCAACAGTTTACCGGCGGAGTCTGCCAAGTTTATTATGCGTTTCGCGCTCGTTCTAAAGGGCGACATCTGCTCACGCTTTATGATGCTTCTAGGCTCATCCCATAGAAATGCTCGCCTAATTTATTTGATTGAGTATTGGGATGCTTTTCGCGCAATGTAGAGGGCGGTCGCGCCAGCGCAGTGCTGTAGCTCTTTCGCTAAAGCAACAACTACATAACGGCTTGACCAAAACGAATGCAGTTTGCCGGAAACATTACGCTATCATATTGGTTCACCAAGCACACGAATTGCCAAGTCTGAGTTCTCGTACAAAAGCTAGAGAAGTGTCGGTGAGAAGACACTTAATTACGTTCTGTGGGAGGGCTTTAATCGTTTCGCATCGATGTTTATTGCTTCTTGAGCGGACACCATACGCAATGAAAAATGCTTCGTTTAGGTTAATTGATGCCATATGGCTGCGCAATATTGTCATACTTAGTCGTCGTAATCGTGTAATCTGAAACCCGGAAGCACGGACAACACAATTGTACGGGCTTGGTCAGTAGGCCTAACCTTTGGTGGAAATCATGGTGGTAGAACATGTAGTGTACAGATCCCAGCTTGGTACACTATATAAATTCACCCATCATCTGCTTACTGCTTCCCAGCTTTATCGCAATGGTGGGCAGAGCTTCTCAGCTTGGTACACCATGTGGCCCACTATAACAAGAAGCACCCATCATCTGCTTAGTGCTTCCCGGCATTATCGCAACGGTGGGAAGAGTTGCTCAGCTTGGTACACCATGTAGCCCACCATAATAAGCACCACCCACCATATGCTTAGGGCTTCCCAGCATTATCGCAATGGTGGGCAGAGTGTCCCATCATTGCCCACTATCTAGCCTCTGCTTTCCACCATCATTTCCACTTTACCCATCATCTGTACACCATACCACCCAGTATGTCCCGGCATAACCACCATATTTTTCACTACTTCCCACCATGGCCATCATAATTTCCACCATGCCCACTATTACTTCCACCATGCCCACTATTATTTCCACTGCGCCCACCATGTTTTCCAGTATCCACCATGGCAATTTTTCCGATAGGGTGCCCCCCACTTTAAGAATATTATCTCATAATATTCAAAACTACACAAACGAACGCGAACAATCCCCACACTCTAAAAGACTGTAACCTAGTCCGTCGCTCATGCCACATCTCACTCACAATAGATCACTCAATACAATTGTACATTGCGAATCAATCTCATACCACATAGAATATAGCCACAGGTACATGAATACAATACTCCATCACATACTTCAAGCAATGCAAATGTACAAAGGACTGTCTTTACAACAAATGTACCATACTATACATCACATCACTGCACCAAACATTTTGATTCACTCGACATGCAGTTGTGACACATGATAGCAAGAACATTAACACAACAAATGGCACTCAGCCCTGCCAAACACATTCCGATTCCACCTCAGCACCTATCTTGTGTATTTCGAGCTGCGCTTGCGTCCTTTCTTGTGGTGTTCGCTCGATCTCTTCTTGTTTTTCCTCGTTATCTTCCGGCGAGCCCTTTCCAACGACGCTATTTGAGGCGGCGTCTCAGCCATCGTTGTCTCTTCCGACACTGTTAACGGGTGATAACGTTCAACCGATCCTGTTCGGTTATTCACGCGCTTGTTCATGTCACGGCATTGTGCCTGGCTGGCCGACTCCGTCATCTTTACATTGTCGGTCAGTTGAGGTCGAGCCGACGGAAGTCCAGCTGCCCAGCGCGTAAACTCATTAAATACGATCATGTTCTCATTCGGTGTCTCTTGCGCCCAGGCTTCACCTAGTGCTCGAGTGAAATCCTTCACGGGATTCTTCTCCGCTGTATCTCGCGGTCCCTGTGTCGGTGGGGGCTCCATCTTCGGGTCTTCTCCCAAAAATTCTGGATCATTCGGCCCTCGCGCCCCATAGATGTTTTCGATGACGAGGTCGTACAGGGGGGTCGTCATGCATAGAGCAGTAACCTTCCCGCTGAAGTACGGGGTTTCAACCTCAATTTCTGCTTCGGGAAGCATCCGAACCGTACTGTCAATTAGGCAAACCGGTTTCGTTCTGCCTGTCAACTCACTTTCCCGTACCAAATTTATCCGCACGATAACCGTGGAGCTACCGGTATCTCTTAACACTGTAACCTTTTTGCCCGTAACTTTTCCAGGCAACGTTGGCATTCCCTTCGTAACACCGGTTGGCTGTTTTGTCATTACAGCACCCACAATAGGAAGTTTCTCCCCATTTTTCAACTCTATGAATCCGTTAGTGACGGCATCACCATCGGATTTCGGTGCTGCTAGCACACATAATACCTGGTGAGTTTGACTCATTTCGTTACGACAAGCGTCTGCTTTGTGCCCAGTCTGACCACACTTGAAACATTTTACGACCATGGGACTCGTAAAGTTAGTACGACAGTTGTTCGCGCGATGACCCCCTCGGTTACACAGAAAACATCGCGGAACACTCTCCGGTGCACGCTTCTTTTGTTCGGGCGCCGAAATTTTCGAATCTTCAAGACACTCCTTCTTGACCTTGGCCAAATTAGTTCCACCTTGCGCTTCCAAGAATTGATCAGCCAATTCGAGCATGCCTTCAAGTGACTTAGCTCTCCTCTCTTTCAAGTACAGCGACAGGCTTGGGTGGCAACTAGTAGGAAATTGTTCTCTAATTAGGAGCTCTCTAAGTTCATCGTACTCCTGCGCTGTCCCTGAAAGTTCAATCCATCTGTCGAAATAATGGCAAAGTCGGGCGACATACTGCGCAGCCGTCTCACCATCAGCTGGTTTTCCTGTCCGAAATCTGTCCCCGAAACCTTCCACAGTAACTCTATATCGCTTCAGCGAAGCGGCTTTCACCTTTGCATTGTTGGCTTGATCGGTCTGCGTCAGCCTACCATACACACTGAGCGCTTCACCACTCAAGCAAGTACTCAATGCAGTTGCCCATTGATGTTCCGGCCTATTCTGGCTCCTTGCAATCGTCTCAAATCTTTGAAGGTACGCGTCAAGGTCGTCCTTCCTTTCATCAAACGCTACGAGCAGCTTGCTTGGGTTCAAGTAGAAGCCGTGGTCCTCCCGTTCGCTGCTTTCAACTCTAGCTTGGACCGGAGTTTCACTTCGCTGTTGCCAACGGAGCCGCTCGAGTTCCATCTCGTGCTGTCGCTGCCGTTCCCTTTCCTCTCTTTCTTTTTTCGCCCTCTCGGCTGCCAGTCTTTCTCCAGCTCCAACTTCAATTTTGCTGCTCCCTTTCTTCTCTCGCCCTTTCGGCTGCCAACTTTTCTCTCTCCAGCTCCAACTTCAATTGCTGCTCTCTTTCTTCTTTCGCTCTCTCAGCTGCCAACCTCTCTCTCTCCAACTCAGCTTCTTTTTCCGCTTTGGCTCTTTCGACCGCCAACCTTTTTTTTTCCAGCTGAGCAGCCTTTTCTTCTTTGGCCCTCTCTTTTTCTTCTTTTTCTTTCTGGGTGACCCACTTCCGTAGTTCGGCGCCAGAAAGACCCATCTTCTCACCAAGAGCGACTAACTTTTCGAGATCCATTGTGTCTCGCAAATAAAACCTTGCCGCGTGCAAAAAATATATGCCTAAATCAGTATATCGGAACACTCTCATGCACTCGGTAACGAGAACACTGAACAACACACAAAATCGTTCCGATAGCACTATCAACAACCCGAGGCTCTTCCTCACTACTTTGGACACACTGTGCACCAAAAGGTCCTGTCGCGGACGCCAGATTAATTGTCACAGGTCCCGTTAATTAGGGAGGCGATCGCCGGGCTAATTTCAAGGGCCGAAGTATCGGCCCCCCGAACCGCACCATGAAAGCGTGGACAATTTAGAAGTGGTCCTATTTGGCGCGCCAGCGGACGTCGGCTGTGGCCCAAAGAACAAGTCAGAGCCGAAGGTTGATAAACAAAACTAAATTATACTCTCAGTTATGGCAGATCAAAACGAAACACAAATATGCACACTCGACAATAGTTAATTACAATGTGTAACCAATTAAACAATGTACTACACAGTACAATCAGCCACACTCGAAACAACGGACACAGACAACAATACGCACTACAATGCAGTCGCATGCATCGAACAACCAAGACAAATAAAGACTAAAGAGTTAGGAAACTTATTCAGTCCAAAGTTCTTGGAACAAAAGTCTGAATGAGACTCTTCCGAGAATCACTCACTCAAAGTCCAGCGTTGTTGTCGTTCCGCTGCCCCCGAAGTTTCTCCTCCAGGAAACCTCGCGTCTTCAATTGGTGGCCGCTCTCCAAGCTTCAAACTTCTTCGTCGGAAACACGTCGGCTTCACACACGCAGCTGTTGCCACGCGTCTTCGCTCGATAGCGGTAGACACACACTCTTGCCTGTAGCTCGAGTCCTCACCCTTCAGGTGGAAATCCTCTTCTTCTCCACTTCCTTCTTCTCCTCCTTTGTCACGGAAGACAAAAGGCTTCGCCCACAAGGCGGTACACCCTACGCACACTGGCGCATACTTTCTTCTCCTGCTTTTTCACTAAGGACAAAACCTTCACCGACAGACGCGGCGGGATATCCTACGCACTCTGGATTTAACTTCCTTCTTCTGCTGATCTCCCATCTCGGCTGCTCGAATAAGTACCTTCCGCGCGAGATTACAAAGTTCTCATCATGTGTCGGCGCGATACGAAGCGAAGGCTGGAGGAAAGGGCGAGACGATACGGGGGCCGTCCGCGACGGATGACTCAACTCGGCATCACCACGCCCATTTCCATCGACAACTCTCTAGGGCTTGCTCGGCCGTCGATGCGAGGAGGTTTCGTCGGCGAACCTACGCTTCCGAGGGAGAGAGACGCGCGCCCGGGGAGTCTTTGGATGCTTGTTTTCTTTTTTATCGTTGACCTCTCAGCGCTTCGTCGCAAGAATTTGGCGGCACGCCCTTTTTTGAGCGCTCGTTTTGTGACAAGGGCACCGTACTATGAGAGCTGTAGCTTGTTTGCAATAATGCTTTTTCACTAAAAGTTACTTGAAAATTAAGTTGAGCAAACAATAAAAACACCGTCACATACTCACTACGCCTTGCCTGTTTTTATCTCTAGAACAACAGGAAAAGACTGCAAGTTGAATCGGAGAATCTTCATACAAAATGTAGTGCAGAGATACTAAAACAGCTTGGGATACTGTTTACGTCAATCCCATGAAGTGCGCTCGCCTCAATAGGCGTGTTTGCTACAGGGGTGCTAAATAAAGAGCAGCAGGATATGCGTTATTCACGCCACAGGATTTGAATCGAAGCTTAGATTCACTATCAAACTGCATCGTCAGGCCAGGTGCATGCTGCGACTCTGCACTCGGTTCAAACAAAACGCAGTCTTTCAATTCCATCAATGTGGATCTTTGCACTCAGATTAAGCAAGGCTATTTGTTCCTCCTGAATCAACTTGTTTTTTGTGAGTGTTGAGAGGAGTAGCGAATATATTGAGATTGCTGCCCAACTTTGTAGTAACCCGGACTTGGGATCTCGAAAACTTGCATTTCTTTGCCTTCATCACATACGAGCCTTTGGATAGAGATTCTTGGGCCCAGTTATGCCGAGAAACGGTTATTCCGAGAGCCGATAATTCTGTGTACTGTTTACCTAGCAGCGCTCATCATTAAAGAGGCCCTAAAACACATTTGAGGCCCTAAAACACATAAACTGGTATGGTATGACATGATTACATTGCGAGCAAAAGCGACAAGTACGCCATCCAGGAAAGAACCACATGACTAATCTGTACAGAGAACATGGAAAATAAAGATGGAAGAGCTCGCTGTCTGATGTTTTGTTTGGGAGAGTTGGTTGATAAGTTGAGAATGATAAACAATGACTCAAATGTTACAACGGTGCCACATTCCTTGCTCTTTGTTCCTACTGACAAGCTAGTCGTTGTTGCTTGGATGTCCTAACCATCGCTTCTTGTTTTAACCAGAACAATAGCCACAAAATAAGAAAAACGTTTGACTAAGCCACATTTCTCCAACACAGGACCAGGGTCAGTTCTGTGTTCTCGTCCCGTCCTTGTTTGTTTCGCGCTATGTGTGTTATTTCAACTACAGTTAGCTTGAGCCTCACATGGACATTTGTTCATTGTTGAGTCCTTCATTGGTTGAGATGCAAGTTGACAGGCATTAAGAAGCACGACAGCGCTTCTGCTGTCTCCGCAGAGGTCGCAGACTCATAATGCCACGATACCCGGTCCTTCTCCTTTCACGCGAAAGTGTTTTACGTCGAGCCAACCGAGACTTCAATGACGTATTTCTGTCATGAAAGTGACGTCGAGAAAAATACGCACGACCAGAAGGCAAACAAAAATGCCCCATCCTCCCTGAAGAGAATCTTGAGGAAATGCAAATGCATTTCTCGCGCCTCTCCGCCACGGTGGTCTAGTGGCTAAGGTGCTCAGCCGCTGATCCACAGGTCACAGTATTGAACCCCGGTGGCGGCGGCTGCATTTTCAATGGAGACGAGAATGCTGTAGGCCCGTGTTCTCAGATTCGGGTGCGCGTTAAAGAACCCGCGTTGGTAAAAACTTTTGGAGCCTTCCACTACGGCGTCTGTCATAATCATGTGGTGTATTTTGGGACGTAAACCCCACATATAAATCATTATCATCATTTCTTGCGCTGACAGAGAGTACCGTTGCCATCACACATTTGGATTGACCGGCTTCTGCCATCGCCGTGAGCGGCACCCAGCCAGCGAACGGTCGAGAGTGTGGCGGGAGCGGACGGGATAGTGGGGCACAGGAAGGAAAGAAAGCGAACTGCGAGAGGACTCTGAAGCACCGCACCTACCCTCTCCTACACTCTCTCGCCCCACATGCTTCGGTTGCCAGATGCGAGGATAAGGGCGTGCGCCCTTGGCTGTTGATATGGGATATGTAGCGAGAGCGGAGGCGCAGGACGCCGCCATGGGCAACGCCGGATGCCCGGCATAAAGAAATGCAATCCAATTTTTAAAAATTGGAAGAACCCACGTACAGTGGGAATCGATGATATGCGAAGCACGAATGAGGAAGGTTGACATGTCACTTTAAAATCAGCACAACGCTATGAGGCCGAGGTATATTATGCCGTGAATCACTTTCATATAACTTACTTATTATCATGTTTGGACGTGTTATTTACCTTCGTCGTCTCTTCAAGTCACGCATTACCAATTTCGGTATATGTTGAACTAGCAAAAACGGCCGCGAGCGTGCAATGAGCGTAGCATGTAGTCATGTTTTGCATGACACGCATATCAGGATTATCATGTTTCGACCTATCAGTTCCATTTTGGTCTATTCACGTCACGTGATACCAAATTCGGTGTATGTGAAGTTAGTGAAACCACCGCGAGCGCATCATGAACGGGGTATGTTGTCGTGTTCTTACATCACACGCGTATTATGATTATCATGTTTGCACCAGTCATATACATTCGTCATCCATTGACGTCACATAACACTGAATTTAGTATATGTGGAGCAAGCGAAACAGCCGCGAGCGTATCATGAAGGGCCCAATGTACTCCGACGTGACATTAGAGAGTTTTAGTACTGCGGAATGGTGCTACGTACGCATTATGCAAGCGCCTTGCGTTACGTGGCGTCGTTTGCCACTAATCGGCTTTTAGTACGCCGTAGTACCCGCGTACCTAACTTGCGAGAAGCGTGTTGCGCCATCTGGTAGATGAAAATAGAAGCACCTGTTGTTGACAGCCAATGTGAGCCAATCCAAGTGTTATAGCCAGATTATGGCCATATTTTAAGCCACAGAGCCGGTCGGTGCTTGCCTCCGATGCCGCCATTTTGCAAAACGAAGTCTCGCGCTGTCACGAACTTGTTCGAGAGCCGCGCGATCAGCTGATACGTACGCACGCACGCATCTCGTGCGTGCGTACGTAGCGGCTGCGTACGTAACGCGATACGTGCGCGTTGCGGTCTGCGCATGCGCACTACGCAGAACGTGGCGTCCTTACGTACGCAACGCCGCCACGTACGCAACGTACGCAGTACTAAAACTCTCTATTGAAGCGTGCGCACGCTGGGCGAAGCAACGCTACGCTAACAAAACGCGAACACCAGGCGCAATTGGCGTGACCGGCGTTCGTCAGTGCGGCCCGGCGACAACCGGCACGAAACGCGATATGCTGCATTTAGCGCCGATGACGCTACACAGACAGCACTGCGACTGCCTCTATTCACGACGGAGGGACGCCGAGCGCACTCGAACGTGCATGCGCCAAAGCAACGCAGCGCTTCGTACGCCTGCGAGTATATGGCAGCCAGATGGGCGCCTGGCGGGGCATCGCCGGCATAGAGTAACATAGTGCTGAGTATTCTAGTTAACTATAGTACTATGTTACTGTATGTCGAGGGCGTGACGCCACGAAACGAATGCCGTCGCACACGCGGGCCGAGTCACGTTGAAGTGTGTTAGCGTGTCCAGTCTGGCATGTTGTCATGTTCTTACTTGATACGCATCTAATGATTATCATGTTTTCACCAGTCACATACCTTCGTCATGCATTCGCGTTCCGTAATACCAAATTTGGCATATGTGAAGCGAGTGAAACGGCCGCGAGCACATCATGAATGTGCCATGTAGTGATGTTGTTACACGACACGCAAGTTATGGTTATCATTTTTGGACGTGTCATTTACCTATGTCGTCCATTCGCGTCATGTAAAGCCAAATTTGGTACATGTGAACCTTGCGAAACGGCTGCGAGCGCATCATGAGCGTTGCATGCAGTCATGTTCTTATATGATACGCATCTAATGACTATCATGGTCCACCAGTCACATACCTTCGTCATCAATTCACGTTACGTAATACGAAATTCGGCATATGTGAAGTCAGCGAAACGGCCGCAAGCGCATCATGAGCGTGGCATGTAGTCATGTTGTTACATGACACGCAACTCATGATTATTATGTTTGCACCAGGTATGTACCTTCGTCATCCATTCACGTCCTGTAATACCACATTTTGGACATGCGAAGCATGAAATGGCCGCGAGCGCATCATGAGTGTGGCATGTAGTCGTGTTGTTACATGACACGAATGTCATGGTTTTTATGTTAAGGTCTGTCGCTTGCGTTCGCCATGCAGTCATGTCATACCACACCAGTTTTGCAACATGCCTTGTCAAAGAAACCACCGCAAGAGCAACAAGACCATGAAATGTAGAGCATGACATACATGACATGATTGTCATGTTATTACTAGTCACTTTTGCTTGTCATACAGTCATGCTATGCCACACCAAGTTTGCTATAGATACCGTTCTCGAAACGGCTAGGAGAGCTTTAAGTCATAGGCTGCTATATAGATAGATAGATAGATAGATAGATAGATAGATAGATAGATAGATAGATAGATAGATAGATAGATAGATAGATAGATAGATAGATAGATAGATAGATAGATAGATAGATAGATATTCTCAAAGTCGCCGAAGTTCACTAAGAAATGCTTCGCATTTAAAAGGTGTGTTATGGGGAGTCAAACCCATGAATTCCGGCTCCACGACAGCAGATGCCGGACCAACTATCCACAGTGCCATGGTCACATACTTTGAACCCTTAAAAATACGCCTTTTATATCTACCACAGTCCTCTCAGCGTTACTGGTAAAGTGCAGTAATTCATGCTGACCGTGGCATCCGTGATTATCCCTTGAATGCATCGTTTCCAAGTGTGTCTTCTTCGGCGCGTTTATAATAGGAGTATGTGCAAATTTGTCATCGCCAAACACAGCCTCAGGTGGCAATCTTAACCCAAGCATTGATGTCACCCATAGCATTCATTCGTGGCAAAAAAAAAAAATAGGGAGCTTTAGAATGACGTTTGCAGGTGTTGCGGGCGTTGCTTTAGTAGCAGGCGCCATAAGAATATGAGAATAGCGTTCGGTCCCCATAAGGAAAAGTCTAGAGACTTTCACTCCGACCGCAATCGGAAATGCATGGAAGCTACACTCAGCACTTCGCGGGCCGCATGCGGGAGGCACATGCCATCCGCTATTTCAGATTTTCCGTGGGTGGGCTGCGAATGCTAACAGCGGCTCACGTTATGACGCATGCACAGTTACAGCGACCGCACCGCAAGGACTTGCGGTGCGCTATTGTAAATCTCCCGAATAGCTCTACTACGCACAGAGCAACAAATGCACCAGATTCGTCACTAGCTACGCGTATGCCGCTTGCGCTCGCCCCGCGAAAAATTGGGGCCCACCAACAGACAAATAATGCCCATTACACTTCCCTCTGCTCTTTCGAGCTCTGCTTCGCGCAGAAAAAATGTGGCGTAGCCAAAAGAGGTATTGTTTTGCTTGCACAGTTGCCTTTCTTTCGCGAAACATTGAGAGTAAAATGGCAGGTCACCATTACAGACCCATATAGTTCACATATGACTACATGCGTAAATCCTTTTTTCATATTAAGCTATTGTTCGCAAATTGAACGTGAGTGTGCCCGCTGGAAATGATGTGGAAAGGGTCCTTTCTTAGATAGCACACCAAACCACTTGTACGAAAGCAGTAAAGGATCATGCGTAAAGCTTTCAATGCGCTTCCTCTTGACGCAGTACTGTTTACAATTCCAATTTACAATATCCGACAGAAATACCCACACTGTTACAATGTTGTTCATTCGTTCCCAATTGGTGTTTCTTCGAAAATAACCTCCGTCACTGCCTGTACTGAAATACCATGCAAAGCATGGCAAGAAAGTTACATTGCCACACTTTTTATTACCAGCGTACGTGCCCAAAGGGTACTCCTGGGATGACTGCATGCGTCGTGCTGCGACATTCACACAAAAACATGAGCTCTCCCTTTTGTTCTGCGCGTGCCTCAAACGACAAACAATCGAAATTTGTACACTTGACGCTTTGCGAGAGTTCTCTTCGTGAAATGTTCTTTGTATTGATTACCTTAAAAAGGATTGGCGTTCCTAAATCTTTGAACAACTTCCGCGAGCATTTAATCAACGAATTGATGCATTGTTCTCTATACTATAGATCTTTTGGTCGGTTCCGGCATTGAGTCTAGAAAAACGAAGCATAATAAAAAAGAAGGAGCAAACTATAGTTGCGCCGTGAATGCCCCCCCCCCCCTCCCCAAAAAAACATTGACGGGCAAGATTCTCTGCGAACAATGACTTGTTTCTTCCTGAAAACGATGGGAGCAATCCATCTCCGTCGCTCGCTTGGGCCCCATCCAGGCACTGCCGGCTTCGCTTCGTCCCCACATCCCCTACTGCCGTCCTCAATCTCTCTCGTTCTCCCGAGAGGAACACTGTCCATCGGTCTTCCACGCCACTAGTGGTGTCCTTCGTACGGAAACCTTTCGTTATACTGTATACCTCCCCACTACGAACTGACGCTTATCAGTGGAAGGCGTAGTTATGAAGATGCCTTTACTCCCCACGCTATCAGCTAAGCCACATCACACTATGGCACCCTACTCGAATATAGGCTGGTGAAACTTAGTTTTCTGTTAGTCCGGGGCCATGAAGGAGGGGTTGGTGGAGAACGTAAGATACAAAAGCAACATCGACGCGCAGTGTATTTTACCCTTTCTCTCATCTATCCCGAGAAGGAAGCTGCAGTTGTTGCCGCGGTGCATGACTGAGTCCCTTGATTATGCTGTCAGCCTCCGGCTTGACATCATTTCTCCCTTGTGTTAGCTATGGTGTTACCTTGTTCTTTCTTTTGTCTAGGGGTTGAAAGTGAGGGATAGATAAATAGGAGCATGCCACTGAAGGTCAGAAGTACTGTGAAAGAAGAGTTTCTGGGCTTGTTCATGTCACAAGTAAAGACAAAAACATTTGTCTCGTTTCGTGCTCGTCAATGCACGAGCGCCTGAAACGCAAATTCGGTCAACGAAAAGCGAAAAGCTTACTGTTGGGGGGGGGGGGTACCTGGTGCATTTGGGAAATAAACTGATATGTTATTGCGTTATCTTTCAGAGAATTTGTAAGCGAATCTGAATTAGAGTTCCTTTCCCCTTCTATGCAAACCATAGTTTGCATAGAAGGGTAAACAATGAAGACTAGAAATAAATTGCTCAACAGTGGTATGCGATTCGTCCCTCATATTTCGTACACCTTCCAGTGTCAAGAAAGGTTTCATTTCGTTTACGATCAGTTTAATTACCTCAGTATTTTTCATTTTCTTTTTATAAAGCTGAAGTATCAGCTAGTGAAGCATAGTAATTGGAATAACTTTACTTAATATTTTGGTGTGAAATAATATTACTTTGGTTTGAAAATATAGAAAGTTTAGTTGTATTAGAGTTGACTACGTAGAAAATTATACAACAATTACTGAACTAACAACTAAGCGTGCAAAGGCAAATAACATGAATCATTGAATTCGCTCGAAAGATCCAAAGACAGCAGAGAGACGAATGACACATGTAGATGTTAAACAGTCAATAGAACAAATAGTAAGCTACCCTTCGTTTGTGAAAGTGATGCGGGAGTTGGAAAATCCCAGGTACGCAGAAAAAGAGAAAGAGGAACATGGGAAAAACGTACAAAAGTTGTAAGCCTCGCCATAACTATTGCTCTGTAACCGCTTTAGCAAGTCTGTGAAGTCTGTTCTAAAGAGCATTGACAGTCTTCGTCACCTTTATACGCGATGACTGTCACTTGTCAAAACTTTGCCTGTCTAGATCAGCGGTGAAGTATGCGTTTCTGCTCTTCTTGGGAGAGGGGGAAAGTCATCACGCCAATCTCTGAATACTAAATGCCACTCAATTCTCTGTGCAACAAGTGCTCGTATCCTGGGCGTTATTATGCACAGTAACCTAATATGATAGACGCGTGGTTGATGGTATTGAGACCACATCAGTGCCAATAATCAAAGCTCTTCACCGCATGACAAGTGTACGCTGAGAAACAATCCTGTGTCCTTGATTAGGCTCAATGCTGCACCCATAACAAGCCACATTCTTTACAACCTGCCGCTGATATTGCCATTACTAAGCCAGTTCGAACACTTAAAGGCAGCGCGCAAAAAGAGTCTTCGCTTGGCGATGGAAGTTTCTCGTGTGTTGTCAAACGAAGAGGTCATTAACAAAGCCGTGTCTCCCTCGCTCTGCCTTTTGGCCTCTCAGGCTTTGTTGACGCAACTATCAAGACTGGGCAAGTCCTCTGCAGGCATGGATGACCCTACGCTGGCGGCTAAAACTGAAAAATGGCTCGCATTTCAAAGCCGCGTTTAACACATTTTAATATTTAGGCTTAGAATCACCTAAGCGGTGCCCTACAGAACCTCCCTGGTCTTATGTGGGCGTTGTCTGCAACTTCAGGGTTTCTGAGCGGCCAATGAAATGCATTGTTCTTGTTGTGAAAGCAAAGATTTTTGTGCTGGATCATTGTAGTATCATGTAACGTGGTCACCTACAGATGTACTTCAACGGATCGGTGTGCTTACAAACAGATAACTGCGCAATGGCTTTCTCCATATTGTGCATTGGCATGTCATGGACGGTCCGCCTGGATTGTGTCATGTCATCCACAAGGGTAAAGAGCGCCGCAGTTACAACGACTTTGCGAAAATGACGATGCTATCTACAGGAGATGTGATAATGCTGACATCTTCATAGTCGGCGTTACAGCGGCTGCATCGCCGCCTACCTCGAGAACAGTTCACAGGCTATCATGTGTTCAATAAACACCTAATGGGCAATAGTTTCAATTTAATGTTTGAGGGGGTCCCATCTCTTATTGGAATTTAAAGCATTGAAAAAGCTAATGCCCTTACGTGCGAAGCGCGAACTTGTGTTTCAAAGTCAAGAGCTGCTAAGACTTGTTGTTGGCTACTAGGTCAACGATGAAAAGAAGCAACGATAACAACAACGACACTTGCTGCGAGGATGAACGCCTATCATCATCAGGCAAAATCAGTCACAAAGGCAATAACGAGGAGGATGAGAAAGGAAAAAGAAGGACAGGGAGGTCGCCAGTTCTCAGGCCAGATGGTTACTCCTGCAATGTGCGAAACAATAAAAATTATGCCTTCGCTTGCACTACAAAAGCAAGAAAGGTAGCATCGCCTCAGCCACAAGCGAAGGAAGGAGAAGAAGTGTTTTGCAGCGAAGTGTCAAATTGCCTGACCTGTGAAGCGCGCCAGATGTCGTGAAGAGGCGTGCTGCTACTGCTACTGCGGTCACGTCTCTGGCCGTCCTCAGAGACCGCCGCCACTTGAGGGTGCTGAGAAGTGGAAACTGTCGGCAGGCACTTCTGTCACTCCACGTTTTTTTTCTTTCCTTTATATCTCAGCATACATCATAAAACAAAGATAAAAAGAAAATAAGGAGAAAATGAGAGCAACCATGCCAAGTCGACTGATGGAGGGAAGTGGCAAATCGATAGGTATAAAGAGAAAAAAAAAAGAAGTCAGCAGGATTCTGCCATGAAGCCCTGGAGAAGATATTTCAAATTGTCTTACTCCCTTCATCGGTATAGGGCCAGCTCCTGCCACATTCATTAAGTGAAATACTCCGGTATGGAGGACCAGACGCTTTAGAGACTTCGTTTATTTAATTTAAGCACCTTAGGCACTAGGCTTGTTTTTAAATGAAGCGCCAAAAATATCACTCATCATAATAGTATGCCTCGTAGGAACAACGTTCTTATTATTTGAGATACTTTTACAATTCCCACACTTTGTCGTATCGACCATCTTCCGTGATTTTTACGGTTCACAAGACGCGTTGTTTTTGGTCATATCAGATATTCGCATCCGCGTGAAAGAACTGGCTCTGATTGAAATAATTGATCTAGTTGTAAATGCCGGGAGTGGAAGAAAAACAAAATCGAAACCAGCCATGTGAGTTTTAGCATGCTGCTAAATAATATGCATCTACTTGCCGTTCCCGCGATTTCCTTGTCTTTGTGACAGTTCCGCTGAGAAATGAAGTGCGATGTTTAGGTTTTTATCTGGTGGAGTAGACGCTTTCGAGGCATGTTTAACCAATTAGACTTTCCTGACGTCATCCTTGCAAAGGTTTCGCTAGCTTTAGTGAACATGAATATGAGCTGTTTTTTCTGCTTAAAAAAATTGGCCGCATATCCATGGGGTGAATGATGGAGAGAGGGCGAAGCATTCAGCCGTCCATTCGTTCTTGCTTCCGTCCGTCCATGTGTCCGTCTGTGTGACCGTCCATGTGTCCATCTGCCCGTCCGTGCGTACGTCTGTTCGAGCGTCCGTCTCTGCGTTCGTCCATGCATCCGCCCCTGCGTCCGTTCATGCGTCCATCAATGCATCTGTCTGTGTGTCCGTTCGTCCATCGATTCAACACTCCAAGTACCACCATCTCGCATCTTTTCATCATATGTTCTTCATATAGAAGCACCGCCATCCAGTGGACATTCCAAGAACTAAATGAGAGGTGGCACACGCACACTTTCTTACGGCTTGCGCTTCGTATCTACTTCCCACATTTAACCACCTCGAGTTCATTCATGGTATATACTAGTTCAATGTATTCATGGCCCTGCAGCTCAACGCTCGCTAAACCTTTCTAAAACTAAGGAGGTTAAGCCCAGCGAGTATGACGTAGCAACCCTTTCTTGTCAGATACTGCTCAATGTACATAGGATCGCAGCGTGCGCGTTAACTAATAGCCGAATGCTCCTGTCTCTCATACCCATAACAACCATTGGCATGTACATTAAGCACTATTTTTCATTGTTCAACAACGCACAGAAGAAATTTCTCACCGGCGCCACCTTGGAGGTCAAAATGTTATACTTTTTACATACTACAACGGCTACGAGGGACGAACGGGTGCCGTTATAAAAAGCTTCGCCCCTAAAAAATATCTGCGGAAGACTACGTGAAGTGGAGCCGCACCAGATGTGCGCCTAGCTAAATGGTAGTTGGTTACAGCTTAGAAATAAATAAAAGTTCTGGCCCCAGATCAGCGTTATGATTAAGCAAGAGGACTATGCTAGGAGGTTTCTGTTTCGACTATTTATACTTTTCCGCTTTTAATATTAGTACTGCGCATATTATTATTTTAAAACTCGCTGCTTCTATCTGAAGTATCATGTTTCTAGGAGAGTGATTTTGCAATATTTGCTGAAATTTGCACTGAAGTTCAAAACTATGAACAGATAACCAGCGATACAAACACGTTTCTGCATGGACATATTCTGTGGCTAGAATTTCTTACAGGAGACTAATCTAATGAAAACTATCAGCAGTTCTAATCAACAGGTCGTTGCAATCCCTCATTGGCTCCTTTTTCTGGTCGGGTGGAACAGAGCTGGTTTGTCGAGCAGCTCTTGGGCAACCGAGAAACTGCGTTGGATTCGCATTCCCATCCGTCTGTGTTCGCTGCCGGCTGCTTGCCCTACGATTCTTACTTCGGTTGTTGCATGGTGATCAGTGCCCCGCGCCTGATCTTGCCTGTTATTTCTTAGGCACCAAGCTACGCTATTTACTACCAGATGCACGGCTTAATTCTGCACCGCAAACACTTCACGTGCCTACATTTTACGCAACGGCAGTAGTATTTTATCGACACGCGCAGCAGGTTTGTCCCTATGTGGACATTCTTGAAAGCTGCATTGTAGATACAATGGCGGCTTTTCTGCTTCCTCTGGTTCCTCCAGCCCATCTAGCACGATCGAGACATGTCTCGTGGAGCGCGATAACGGCATCGTTTTTCCCTGGTCACCTCCGTGACTTTATGTGGCGTCTTGGATGGAGAGTACTCCCAACACGGGACAGACTGGAGAGGTGGGGCATGGTCCCATCTTCCACTTGTCCTAACTGCCCGTTACAGGAGTCTAACCAGCATGCTGCAGCAATGTGTCATTGCAAAAGTGTTTTGGAAGTCAGTTAACACTAGTTTTCGTGGCCTAGGTGTTAATCGCTTTGTAACATCTGGTCGCTGCTCGCGTAGTCGCTTTGCACGCCTTCTAATAGCTGCGGGACCTTTTTGTTTATGGCGCAATAGGTGCGAAGCTGTTGCGGCAGGTCATCGTCGTCGTGCTCCTTTTCCGATTCTGGAACGCCTCTACTCTGAACTCTTATTGTTTCTGTCGGAGGAATTGTTCTTCCTTGGGGAGGAAGAATTTCTGCGACAATGGTCGTGCCGCTTTCTTTCCGTAGTTGACAGACGCGTTCGATTTGTCTTCCACCTGGCCTGGTTCCTATAGCCAGGTCAACTGTCAATGTTTGATTGTTGCATGTAATCAGTATGTGTTTACTATTTTTATGTGTTTGTGTATGTCCCATATTGGTGTGAGCTCTTCTATGTATGCACTTCATTCTAACGCTGTAAATTATGTAACTTTTATGAATATTGATACCTGTTGTACATATTTTCTAACATCTTCACCAAGTCTTGTAAATTCTGCACATATATCATCATGTACATTGTCCATATTGTGATTAGTGCATTTATGTAGTGTATGTGTAGTTATTAGTACTATGGACTATTGACATCCTACGGACTTGTACACTTTTGTTTAAATGTGTAATGTATGTTGTGCTTTGTCTTTTGCTTGTTATGGTGCCTGTTATACAGATGCTTGTCCCTTAGCTTTGTTGCGTCCCATGAGAGAATAAACTTTTTCTAAACAAGAGGCTTGCGGACATTGAGGCCCACTGGGACGGCTTCAAGCTCTCCCATAGTAGAGTACCCTGAACTCTACATAGTTACCCAATTTTACTGACCCCCACCCCCGAGTTACATATGTGTATACCTCTCTTTTAGTGACAGCTTCTTGTGGGCCTGTGTTTGTGCTATTTATTTTGTTTTTGATGTTTAGACCATTGTTTATTCAACACAGGACCATTAGGTTGATTAGCGTGGTGAGCACGAAAGCGGTCTCATCCACGGCGAAAACAAGAAATAATGTACTAATGTACAGTCAAGAGAAATATGAGAGGTAATACTCAAGTCGTGTTTATTCAACGATTGCTTGTGATGTGTCGATAGAAATGTGGTGCATTTAGGTTCAATGTACACAATTTCTCTTCAGCACTTATACTCCATTTCATACACCAGGTGCAACGCTGTGAAGGCTAGGCAAGTAGTCCGTAAAGAAAACAGGAGGTGTTGCTCCGCGCGGTTTCGTAGCTGAGTGGTCTGACGCGTTGCTCCCGAGAGTTCACCGTAGTTTTGAAGTGCATGGGTTCGAATCCACAGCTTTGATGTGCGAAGCGTCGAAAAAATTCGCGCAGGAGAGGTGGTCGAGGACGCAGAGCTGGACGCCATTTTTTCGAAGCTGCCACAACAAGTAAAAAAAAACGGCGGCGCGGGTCGCGCGGATGGTGAAAACCTGATACGAAAGCGACAAACATAAATTACCAACTCACATATTTGGATTGTTTATCCGACAACACAGGCGTTTGTTTTTTAACCTGATGACAAATACGTATGCTTAGAAGTTTCCCGAGAAGCATTTATTGATTCTCGTACATCCCAAGCGATGCACTACTTTTTGGTCGCGGCAGTACACAGCGCAAACAAGAGTGCTAGCTTTGACAGCGTTGCACATGATGTATGAAACGGAGTATAGTGTTATGAAATATTTCGCGCTTGTGAACTGCGTTTAGCAATGTTATGATTGGCCTCCCTGGCTAGGCTCTGCTTGGACGCGTGGGAAATCGCTGCTGATCCTACGCAGATTTCTTCCGGGTCAGCATTTTCAGAGATGCACCAAGAGTGGCGACAACACGAAAGTCGTTCTACGAATTATCCAGGGTCGTTGGCGCCTCTCGTAAAACCCTTTAAGCATGCGTGACTGACTGATGGATTAGGAATAGCTGATTGATTGAATGATTGTTTGATATGTGGGGTGTAACGTCCCAAAGTCCCCATATGATTATGAGAAATGCCGTAGTAGAGGGCTCCGGAAATTGAGACCACCTGGGGTTCTTTAACGTGCACCCAAATCTGAGCACATGGGCCTACAGCATTTTCGCCTCCAGCGAATATGCAGCAGCCGCAGGCGGCATTTAATCCCGTGAAATGCAAGTTAGCAGCCGAGTAGCTTAGCCACTAGAACACCACAGCAGGGCGGATTAAGAGGAGCTGTTGGCTGTCAAGGCTGCTTGCTTTGTACTTGAAGTTGCCCCAGAGAATCAGCCAAGCGGCTGAAATCCGTGTTCCTGTGCATTTTCCCCGTTCTCCATTGTGCCTTCAAGCCGCCTTTTCAACAAACCGTGGTCTGCCCGGCACCGTACACTCATCTATGCAACAAATTACATGGTTGATTTGCACCTAAGACTCAACGTCTTCGCGCTGTGCGGTGTTGTGCATGTTGTGCAGTATTTTCTCTCTCCCGAAGAAACTAACTAGGCGTGCCTCTTCCCTATTTCCTGGGTTGCGAAAGAGGCGGTGTTTCACCTTCTCTTTTTTAGTGGTGGAGGTGAAAATGACTGATTTACTTAGACTATCCTGATTTCTAATATTTTTTCTTGAAAGAAATTTTGGAATGGCCAGGGCATAAAAAATGGTAGTATATCCACGGAGTGAATGATGGAGAAAGGGGCAAAGCATCCGTCCGTCCATTCGTTCTTGCTTCCGTCCGTCTATGCGTGCGTCTGTGTGACCGTCCATGCGTCCATCCGCCCGTCCGTGCTTGCGTCTGTTCATGCGTCCGTACGTCCATCTGTGCGTCCGTCCCTGCGTCTGTTCATGCATCCTCCCCTGCGTCCATCCATGCATCCATTCGTCCGTGCAGCCATCCGTGCGTCCGTCCATGCATCTGTCTGTAAGTCCGTTGGTCCACCTATTCAACACTCAAAGTACCACCATCTCGCATATTTTCATCATATATTCCTCATATAGAAGCACCGCCATCCAGCGGACATTCCAAGGACTAAACGAGAGGTGGCACACGCACACTATCTTACGGCTGGCGTTTCGTGTCTACTTCCCACCTTTAACCACCTCGAGTTCGTGGTATATACTAGTTCGCTGTATTCATGGCACTGCGGCTCAACGCTCACTAAACCTTTCTAAAACCAAGGAGGTTACGCCCAGCGTTTATAACGTAGCAACCCTTCGTTGTCAGATAGTGCTTAGTGTACATGCCAATGGCTTCTAATGGGGAGTGAAAGACAGGAGAATTCGGCTTTTTGCTAACGCGCACGTGGCGAATTTTTTTATTGCTCAACAACGCAGAGGAGAAATCTCCCACGGCACCGCCTTGCAGGTCAAAACGTAAGACTGGTTACACACTACGACTACGACTACTACGAGGGACGAATCGGTGCCGCTTTAAGGAGCTTCGCCCTTAAAAAAACTTCAGTGTTTCCTTTCATATTGCTCACTACTGTACCTAGCCTAAAGTGGTAATAAGATTTACGCTGTGAAAACTTTTAGCGTAAAACGTTTTGTGAAGGCCAGTCCTGATTTGTATGCGAACATAAAGAACCGCCAACACATCAAGCTGAATGATCTGGAAAACAACTTTCCTACACAAGCAGACTTCACTACCGTACGGAACTATGTGTGGGGAAGCTAGTTTTCACAAAACACTTTTGAGATGTTTTTGTTAATCGGCAGCCATTGCAACGGGGACTCGAATTACGGGGTTTGGTGGGATGGTGCATAAGTTATAATCCTCGGCTGCTAAGATACAAGTCGTGGATTTGATTCTGGGCATGCGGGTTACACTTTAATGGAGGCAGAACAATAAAATTTCATGTGCTGTGCGTTATCAGCGCACGTTGAAGCCCACCAGAAGGTCAAAATTTGCCAAATACTAAACTAAGACGTTCTGAATAACTATCATTGTTTTGTCACTTAAATCAACATGCATATTTATTACACCTCCGCGGGTTGGTGAGTGGAACGTCTTTGTATAAGTTCAAGTAGTGCCAAACGTCTAACCTGCAGAAATTGATTAATTAGCTAGAAGCTAGAAATTGCTATACTCTGAAAAGTTGCGTCTACAGTAATGCATGTATTCATCCCAGCACTCTTGTACTTGTTCGAAACACTTCTGCAACCAATCTTGGGAATGGCTATGAGCTGGGCTGTCACATTCCGCATGTTGCCTTTCTTCAACTCAAGTATGGTTCCTTTAGGTGCATTTTCGGCTCGCACGAAACCTTTTTGGGTGAATAGAAAGCAATGTAAATAACAAAAATGGTTACCAGACGGGAGCTCTTTCCGCTGCATTGTTAGGAGTTCTGGCACCAATTAAGCATACATTCTCTTCCTGCTCAAACGCTCAGTCAAAATTTGAAGTGCTGATTCATGGCTTACCCAATCTGTTGCGGGAGTTCTAGGACATAGATGCGACGGTCTTTGGTTAGTAAAACTACTCTTTTTCAATCACATTGTCGTTTCGGTTTGCAGAGGGTCCTCCTAAACATATTTTACAGCCCACTGACGGGTGGTCATCTTCGAAGCGGTTATAATGCTTCTTCATTTAAAACAAAAATGCTTACATTATCGTCCCTGAAAGTCTGTTTAATCTTGTGAATTGTTTCCGCATAGCTATAGCAAATATGTAAAAATAATAATAAATCAGATAGTATTACGTGCCAAAACATCGTCGTTATTATCAAGTACGTCGTATTGAAGGGCTTCGGAAATTTCAATTGTCTTGCATGTCTTTGCACAGAACGGCGTCATTGCACAGAACGTGGGCCTCCAACATTTCGTTTCCATCAAAATGTGGCCACCGAAACTGCATAAAACACGCAAACTACGAGTCAGCAATCAAGCACCACAGCCACTGTATCACCATGGCGGGCGTCACCAAACATTTGGCAGAATTTCATGCAGTATCTGTGCTCATGTTTTTCCAGCATTTTACACGTTATTGAAACCCGAAATGAGCTCAACAAGCGCCTTTACTGTACGCCTTTACTTTACACCAAACGTCTTTCCTACGCCTTTGCATACCTTCACACCACCGGCCACGGAGGTGTAGTGACTAAGGCACTCGGCTGCTGATCCGCACATCGCAGGCTCGAATCCCGGCCATGGCGGCCACATTCTCGATGGAGGCAATAATGCTTGAGTCACGTGTTCTTTAGGTGTACGTTAAAGAAACCCAGGTGGTCGAACTTTCTGGAGCTCTCCACTAAAGCGTTTCTCATATATATAGATTGTTTTTAATACATTAAGCCCCAGGAATTACATTACTTTATTTCACCGAACGCCTTTACTATGCCTTTATTACACCTTTACTACGCCTTTACTGAAAACGAAAATTCATTTCTCCGAAAGATTGTGTTGCCACTAAATAAGAGCAACTTTTCATGGTTGGGCCCTAATGCAAGGCACCGCTGGCTCTCGTCATCCTTTCAGCCCTCTTTACTAGCCTCATCTGGTCACCGAGAACAGAAACTCACTTTCTGCGAGCAGAAAAAAAATCATGCATGCGCATAAATTTATCATATATATCTATTCCTAACGAAGCATCCCGCACATCAGTGGTTTACATAGGATAAAAGATGGTTCGAGTTTTTTTAACAGACTTCCTACAAGCTGCGACAATGTGACGGAGATGTCACTTAAGTGTTTAAATGAAGATGAATATGGGTCCGCTATTAATGAATACGACCGACGGATCAGTGGAAGGAACGCACTTTAGTATACGCTTCGTGTGTGCAGACTTTCATTCGCCTTCTCAATTTTCCAAGTCCAGAAGCGTAGCTCCATACGCACGCTTCGTTAAGGGTACTTGTATAGAAAGCAGTGGGGAAGGGCTCCCGGCTTCACCACCTTGAGTCCGCGAAGCCAACGAACCATGATTTCACTTGACATACGGCTCGTTCCACCAGGCGGCGGAAGGGGTTGTATATTAGGAATTCTGGGCATACGTTTAGGAGGCAGACATTCAGTAGAGGAAGCCGCAATAAGCCTCGTGTTTAACTAACCGCACAACATGAACCGGCGTACATTCGTTTCGAGGGCATGGGGGTCCTACACAGCAGAATGGCATTCTAGTTGAAGACTTACAGAGCAGTCTGATGTATGTATGCTCTCTTCGGGTGCTTGTCATGTAGCTATTGTGGATATCATCAGTGAAGGAATGATCAAGTACCCGAAAAATGAACCCTTCGACATTCGCTAGAGCATCGGTCTAGTGGTAACATGCACCCTGGGTTACCGAAGACACGAGTCAGAGAAGCTAGCAATTTTTCGGCGTACAGGGGAAGGGATAATTTATAAAATGTCATTAATCTAAACATGAAGAAAGAACGCTGAACTGATAGAAACGCTTTCGCAAACTGGGAGCACAATGTGGTATCGCGGTAGCGAAACAGCCGTGAGCGCACTGTGAGCGAAGCACGTAGTGATTTTTTTACATAGCACGCAGTTCATGGTTAATATGTTTGCACCAGTCGTATACATCCGTCATCCATTCACGTAACGTAACACCAAACTTTGTATACGAGAAATTCGCAGAACGACCACGCGCACACCATGAGCATGGTGTGTAGTGATGACTTACATCACATGCATGTCATGGTTTCCAGGTTGGGGCCTGTCACTTATATTTGCCATGCACTCATGTCGTTCCACAGCAGCTCAGCAGTATGTTATGTGAACAATACTCCAGCAAAAGCACCAATATCATGACAAGTAAATCTTGACATTCATGGCATGCATATGATTGTGGTGTTATGATCAGTCACTGATGCTCGCCATGCACTCATTTTACTCTATACCGACTTTGGTATAGATTTCATTATCAAAACAGCCAGGAGAGCTAAAAGTCCAAGAGAGCTAATTGTCATAGGTATGTAGATAGACAGATATAAACGATCACAGTCACCGAATTTCGCTAAGGAATGCTTCGCATTTAATAAAAGGTGCATTAACTGGACTTGAACCTACGACGTCATTAGCGAGAGTCGTACATACTACAGCTACCACGCACGCTATTCCCAGCACCCCGGTTACAAAGGTCACACACTCTGAATGCATTATAAACACGCCTTTTATATCTGACACTGTCCCTCCACGTTGCTCTTGGTCGGTGTGGTTGCGTCGCCCTCTGAATGCCGTAAAGCAAAGTAATACACCGTAGCCGTGGCCTCCACAATTAGATCACGCAACGCGTCGTTGGCATGCGTCCGTTCCATTGGCCCGTTTCTTTGAAGGGAAATTTGAGCGACGCCCTAAATTTCCTTACACACCACGGGGTATCTTACCTAAGCGTCGGCTCACTCACAGCATCCAGTCATACTCCGATAGCTCTGCGACGTGCGCCTGCCTTGCCTGGCTGTAACACTGCCTTTCCCACTCAGAGGAGTGTCATGGCTGGGCTGCAGCGGACAGACGACGCGTATTGCGTTTCAGTCAAGCGTGCACTCAAGAACTCTTTAACATGTCGCAGAATGACGACCTTAGCCCAACCTCTATGTCCAATCAGTGACGCTTCTCTGTCTGTCACGCCACATTCTCTGATTACGGTTTCATCGTTAACTACTACAGTACCATAAGGGTTTTGTTTTTCAGTGTTAATCATGAACATTAGTCATCGGGATGAAAATTTGTCACAAATTGTCAGCGTGGGTGCATCTATAGCTGCCAAATAATATTGTTGTGCAAGCTTTCTTAAATGTACCGTAAATAAGGCCTAGAAAACATTCAATGACTTCAGTAAGGACGCGTAATACATGTTATATCGACTTGTGGGATTGAGGGTTCACGCATGTTTTCAACATTTTCTTCCTGTGCCATCTTTGCTAGTTTGTATAGGAAGCCAGAAAAGGAAAGAACGGATCGCCAGCATGACATCACGCCATCTGATTTCTTACACATGTGTACAAAAGAAGGCCGAAAGATGCAATTATGGTATGGAAAAGGGAAAATTAGACGCTTGTGCATGAAAATTACTTCCATATATATTTTGCACAAAGGGTACCAAAAATAGGAAGGCAGCCCTTTCCTCACAAGTTTTTTCAGTGCCTACACTGAGCCGATAGTAGCTTATTATTGAAGCAGCTTGGCTTTTCAGATCATCACTGCATTCAAGTGACGTGTTTCGATACGACACTTGAAAATCGATGAGTATTTAACGTAAAACGTTCGAGGGAGAGAGAGAGAGTTATCACTAATCACGTCCACATTCGGAGCAGCAGGGCAAACTTACGCGCGGTTGCAGATACCTGATGACCTTAGGTTCACCAGCATACAACGCCTTTGTTTAGATGTGTGCAATCACAATCAACGCCAATGACTGTGACCAGTGCGAGAGAAAATGCTAAATTCGGCGAACAAACAGCACATGCGTAACCAGAGAAAAGAGTGTTCAGACTCTCTCCCCCCAAATGTTTTCAGATTTGCATGTTTATACGCAGATACATACAGATGCATGTACTGTGAAGAAGAAAACGCATTGTTGGCAAGCAACATCGCCACCGCTTGGGCACTGGGTCCTGGGCATCGCTCGCTCGCCTCGTGCTGATCGTCGCCGGAATCTGCTTGACCGTTGCTCTGTCCCGATCGTGTTTTCGTCGTAGGTACACCGTCGCAATACACGCCAATAAACCCCTTTTCAATTGGAGGAGGGTGCTGACATTCCCCGTCGCTTGAAGCTGGGTGCTGCCATTCGCCGTCGCCTAAACTTGTAGCTGCGCAACCGAACGCTTCCTCCCATCACGGCCACCAACAATGCGCAACCTGGCTTTTCCACTCCATCTTCCAGCAACCCCGGCATTCTTCACTTGCGAGAGCCGAAGGTCTTTAGCGGAGCTGATGAGACCGACGCGGAAGACTGGTTCACCAACTACGAACTGGTGAGTGCAAACAACAAGTGGGATGACGTGGACAAGTTGACTAACGTCATTTTTTACCTCACTGACGTGGCCGAAATGTGGTATAACAACCGAAAAAAACGACATTACGACGTGGTCCATCTTCAAAACGTTGTTTGCTGACGTTTTTGGCTGACCCGCTGTCCGGAAGTCTAGGGCCGAACAGCGCTTGGGGACTCGCGCACAGAAGCCAACGGAATCTTTCACCAGCTACATCGAAAACATTATTGGTCTTTTCAACCGTCTGAACACCACCATGCCCGAGTCGGAGAAGATTAAACACATTCTCAAAGGGATAAATGACGGCGCATTTCAGATGCTCCTGGCTCGTAATCCGGCCACCGTTGCGGAACTTGTCACTTTGTGTCAAAGTTTCGACGAGTTGAGCAAGCAGCACGCCCTAACTCGGCCATTTTTCTCACACGCCGACTCACACGCCGGCGATGCGTTTTCTTCACAGTACAAAGATGCATGAAAGATGGCTTAACTCACCTCTGCCCTCTTTAAAAAAATCTTGTGCTACGGCACTGCTAAACAGGCCACGATATTAGGACAGGAGCTTGAAAAAATGTCTCTGAATGCCATATTGCAAGTTGAAGTGAAGTTTGAATCGTCGTCGTTATCATTGATAATGACGGGTATGGTCAGTTCGGTGTACTACTGAAATATTTTATCATTCTGATCCCGAAATATTTATATTTTATCCTTAAATTTCTGACATTCAGCTAGACTCAGAAGCTGCCTTTCACATCACCTAATATACAAATGAATGGTTTTAGTTTTAACGTCGGCCCACCAATTCGTTGATCTTTAACAATTCAACCCCTTCTTAGAAACGCGCTACGCTGCAAAGCGCGCTTCTTCCTGTGGACGATGCGATCAAGTTTCCAAACCTGAAAAATATTTGCGCGGTTCTAAGCTGTTGTCACGGCAAAAAGGAAGGTGGGAGGTCTCAGGGGGGTGAAAACGATTGGACGACAGCTTGGGCAGAGAGCGAACACGTTTTTGCGGGGCCATCGATTCGGTTGCTGTTTGGATCTTGCGGGCACTCCCAGCTGCCTTAATTGTCGCGATAATGCCTCGAAGTAGCCCTCCTTGGCTGCAGGCTCCAAATGAGAGCTCTGTAGAGTGCACAATGGCGTGGCTTCTCGGAAACGGCGGTGGTTGCAGAGGTTTGTAAAGGCGCCACGTCAAAACCTAGGGCTGGGGATATTTGTGACGGAACGGCCACACTTGCCAACGTCCTCGGCACCTTTATGCGAGAAAAATTGACTCCAGTTCGCTTTCATTTAGATGGCTCACTAGGCGTTTTTTTTTTCACTTGCATTGTCCTTTTTTGTTAATCTCAGTGTGATATAAGTTTACAGGGTTGTGCGTGTTCCTGAGTGAGGACACTATACCGAAAGAGACAGAAAAGTTCTGTCATAACTATCACATACCTTGACCTAGAAAAGCTAAGTTACATTTCGACCTCTTTACTCAAGTTATATCGAGCATGGGCTTCAGCCTCAGATCGTGTCATTCCTGCCGATGCTCAACTAGAGCTGGCCCCAAAATGACACCATGGAAAACAAAACAAAAAAAAAGCTGCCGCATCAACTCTACTTTGCTAGATCTTGGCAAAGTTCCGCCGCATACTTCCCAAACCTGGTATCTTATGAACAATCATGCCCACGTATTTATTCTCGTAAGAACTGCCCTATATTTAGAATTAATAACTGTTAATATTTTAGTCATATTTTAACAAAGAAGTAAACATTGAACCTCATAAACGAAGAAGTGCAAAAAAGAAAACTAATTACTGGGATTTAAAAAATCATAGCTTGAAATAAATGCGATACTACATTTTAAAGGCAGCAGAAAAAAGAATGAAAGAAGGCAGTAACAAAATAACTACGCACTCCTAGGAGAAAAAGATGAGACTCCTTCCGTGAAATGTGAACTCAGTGCCTATAGGGCGGCGGCTTTGAAAGTGAGACATCGGCGATTGGCAGAGGTGGAAAACAGTTCGAGTAAAGCCATAAATATGCTCTTAGGGATCCCTGCCATCTGATCCCACATAATGGTCACTCAAGGCAGTCATTAAAGAGGCCAAGCTTTTCATGCTCCGTCTGAAACTGCAGTGATGGCGCAGCCGTTGTAGGCTGGAATATAGGAGAAAAGAAACGACTTCAGAAAATAAAAAGTGAGCAGGATTGAGGTAGCGAAGCAAAGAGTCGAATCGAGTAAGTTGATATAGAAACAAGGATTGTGAGCTCCGCCTTTAGGCTTTATTATTCGACCTAGGCACATACGTAGCGTTTTCAGTTTTCTTCCATCCACAACCTCGCATTTTCTCTCTTAGTTCGTGCAAAATCGATTACAACTGTAGGCATCTTCCTTGCAGACACCGCGACGATCGTAGCGAGCTCCGCTTTTGTTCGGCGTTCGCTAGATCCACAATGAGTTTTTTTTTTGGTGATCAGATTTATAGCCACACTATTGTGGAACCCCGGTTTGCCGCCTGCTTTGGCTGCCCGGGCACGCTGGTGTAGATTCCCCGCTCTTGCTTTGATAGAAAGAGGCGTTTCCTTCTTATACGATCGCACTGGCGTCCGCTTTAGCTAGACTACGACTGAACGAGTGAAGTAGTCGGTGATTTTGTGCACGAGAAGAGGAAGTGAGAGAGATTTGTGTGTGTGTGTGTGTGTGTGTGTGTGTGTGTGTGTGTGTGTGTGTGTGTGTGTGTGTGTGTGTGTGAGTGTGTGTGTGTGTGTGTGTGCGTGTGTGTGTGTGTGTGATTGAACGAGAGAGCGAGCGAACAAGTGAATGAGAGGGAGAATGAGTGACTTGTGCAATTAACAATGCTTTTTTCCGCCTATCAGAAAGGACACACACTAGAATGTCAAGGAACTGGTACACCCTTTCTTCGAAGCCTCTTCCGATGGTGTTGACATGCGTATTTTAAAAAATTTATTACAACTGTATCTGCAATTAAAAAAAATTGCCCGCAGCTTCCCTCGGGGGAACACTGAGGAGGATGCGGAGCATATAATTGGTTAACGGGGTGTTGAAGTGCGACTTACTTGGGTCGATGGCTAAATTGGTTAACGTGGTTGTGAAATGGGGTGTTAAATTGCGACTTACTTGGGTCGATGGCTAAATTGGTTAACGTGGTTGTAGGAGGGGGTGTTAAATGAGTGAACACGTACACACGTATGCGAAAGGGCGGCGCTGGTCGAAGGGACGTCGATCATTGTGTTTGTGGATTCGTTGGAATTCATTTCACCGTGACCTTGGACGTCGACGCGCCGTACAAACCAACCGACGAGCGGCAACTGAGCGAGCGAGCGCCGACCTTGAGTATATATACAGCGCGACGGCGCATGCACTGTCAGCTGTCGAATGTTCGAGAAGGGGGAGAAGCGCAACGGCGCATGCACGCGCGTCAGCTGCCGATGTTCTCGAAGCGCGACGGCGCATGCGCGCGCGTCAGCTGCCGATGTTCTCAAAGCGTGACGGCGCATGCGCGCTACATTATACAGCTAGCGAATGTTCGTGAAGAGGAGAAGCGCACGCGGTGTGTAGAGGAGGAAGGGTGCACAGATGGTGGAGGAGTGAAGCGCGCGCGGTGTGTAGAGGAGGAAGGGATGCACGGATGGTGGAAGAAGGAGGAGGAAGCTTGCGGACGGCGCCGCACTACAAGCCTCGAGTATTAGATGCTCCGCATCTAAAACTAGTTGAGTTATTGCTGTTCCGTTGTTTCTTGCAGTGTGCATCACAACTTCACTGATGACGCAGAACTAAAACTGTTCAAGTTGCATAGCGAAGTATGAATAAAAAGGAAATGTATTAAGGGCGCATTTATTTGTTAGGCAGAATTGAATTCAACCAGCAGACACTGAAGCCAAGGGAAGCATGAGGAACATAATATGTAGCATATAACTGTAGTGTAGTAAGTAGGGCATAAATAGAAGGTATCGAAGTACATGAGGTAGAGACCGAACTTACAAACTTCGAATAACGTTCTCCGAGACATCATTTGGCAGTCAGTGGTCCACATTTGCCGTCATGGCTTACGAATAAAGCTAGTTACCAGTGTCAGGACTCAGAATTTCCCACATATATAGCCAATAAAGTGTTCCTAAATGCGACCGCAGCTGCAACTCGACTTACTGTAGCATCCGAAACGTATTCCGGAGGTTGTAGGTTCGGTTCCTACCAACGCCAGTTGTCTTTCCATTAACTTTATTTCCTTTGCACTGATGCTCTGATTGCTACACTGCAGTGAAACTACAGGTAATGTCACCTATGTCTCCATTCTCTTCATTGCACGTTGCTTTATTTAGTTTATGAATTAGTATGAGCAAGTAATTGTCTTGAAAGACTACGCTCAATTCCTGATGCATTCAGTGGACTGCTGCCCATTCAATGATGTGGTATCGCGGTAGCGAAACGGCCGCGAGCGCACTGTGAGCGTAGCATGTAGTCATTTTTTACATGATACGCATGTCATGATTATCATGTTTGGACGTGTATTTTACCATTGCATGTGACGCTCAATGGTGTCACGCTCAATGGTGTCAATAAATGCCAGTAAGTGCTCTCAATAAGTATTGCGTCAATAAGTGTCAATCTGACAAAGCGCGAATAAGTGCTTTTAGAAAAAAAAAAAGCCAGGCCTGCGCGGAAAGCCTAGCGCAGTCACAGCGAAAGCTAGAAGAGCGGCCTTTCAGAGCCTTTTCGAAACACTCATTGCGTAACTACTGCAAGCATACTTGCTTGATACTCACTAGGTCATTATTAATAAATCTATTCGGCTAGTAGGCTGGCATTCGCTATGCTATTTTTCGTCATTCTTATGAGAAGCATGGTGTCCGCTAAACATTTGCGCGGAATTTGTGCCAAGTGTTCATGCAGTAGCTGACTACAATGAAAAAATATGGCTGAAGTGGGTACGCGCCACAGTTAACAAGGGAACAAGAACAAGCTGTTATGAAATCACAACTCGGGTCACGCGCAGTAGTCTGCCGCCGCCGCTTCCACCACCGGTGTCCGTAACAACATCACGCGAAATGAGGAAAAAAACAACCTAGCACCAATGACACAGTGGGGCTCGAGCCCGGGTCCGCTGTGTTCCAGCCCAATATTTTACCACTAAGTTATGGTGGTGCTTGTAACTTGTTGTCGAACCAGTCGTCGCATTGTGCGGCGACTGGTTGTTCTTCCGTTGTTTTAAAACGCTGTATAAGTCGTAATAACGCGATTGATTTACGGACATCAAGCCTGCCTAAGGCAAGTTTGAACACTAGTCACAAGCACCGGCGTAGCTCAGTGGTAAATAAAGAAAAAAAACTGGTGTAGCTCAATGGTAGAATATTAGGCTGGCAACCAGCGGACCCGGGTTCAAGCCCCCCTGTAGCATTGCTGCTAGGTTTTTTTTCTCATGTCGCGTGATGTGGTTATGGACACCGGTGGCGGCGGCGGTGGACAACTTCGCGTGACCCAAGTTGTCATCTCATAACAGCTTTTGCTGTAAAAAACTAGCTGGAAGCCTTGCTCAACGGCACACAGGGACAGCTGCGATAAGTTGGGCCTCATCATAACAAGTACACATATACGTTTTGCCCTATAGTATGCACAAGCTGGAAACAAAATGCTGAGCACCGGTCAGTTTTCTGAAGACGTCTTTTAATGCACAAGATGGAGACGAGGGACCGCATGCACAAAATATTGTGACGCTTTCATTGTTTGTTAGTCAAAATATCCTCTAATCCAGACGATGGGCTGCCAGCTAGTAGCAAACAGTATCACAAAAGAATGGTTTTGTAAAATGTCACCTGGTGATAAACGGCACAGTACGGGCTGACGCCTACATATGTATGCTTCGAGCCCCTGGCCACGCGTTCATTCGAGTGTGATCGCACATTTGAAATATGACGTGGTAATCTTAACTTCTTTCATTTCTCTATTTTAAGGCCTATATAAACTTCACTTTAAGATGTTGATGCTCAGGCTTGTATATATACTCAGTCCTGACAAAGTACATAACCAGTCTCCTTTTTTTACTGCGACTTTGACTTACCATTGAGGAATACTACTTCGCTTACATAAAAACGTGATATTTGCACCGTATTAAGTAAATCAATGTCTTGTAGAATCTCTGATTGCGTTTCCAGCACCCATAGCCCGTCGCCTACTGTATTTTTTTGCTACAACTGCTTATATTAGCACAGGAACGAGCTTTTTTGCTGTTTATGGTACGTACGGACGTCAACAAAGAAAAGAAGAGAATCTCAATACGTCAGTCCAACAGCAGCCAGCTTATAAGAGAAGCTCCCGGTCTCATTGCGGCTTTAAGGATCTCCCGAGCAGGCAGGATTATCCGGGTCTCCTCGGTCGGCAGGCACGAGCGTATTCAGAGAAAGGTGATATATTTCCCCGAGAGAAACGGCTCTCGTCGTAAGGGCCGTCGCCGCCATTGTGTGGCTGAATAGAAGCCGAAGGGGACAAACCGATGCAATCCCGCAGACAATGGGAATCCCCCACAGTACGGGCGTGCTCACTTTTGTGAGGATCTTTCGAGTGCGGCGGAGCGCGCTTCTTTGTAATAGACCGTCTTGTCTGTAGAGAGCGCACGCGCGCGGGTGCCATTGATATCGCCATCGAATAAAGTGCCTCGTCTATTGCATGGTTGTCAACTCCTCAAAGCCGCGTGTCGCAACTCGACCGTGTGCCACAATCACTTGCGCGTACATATCAATGGCTCACCTTTGTCTTGGACCTTAATCAATCATGTACAAGATATCCGGTATAATTTGTGAGGTTGTGATTGTGATTGCAAGGATGAATAAACGCTGTTGCTTCGAAGTGGAAAACAGACAACAAAATAAAAGCCTACTATCGCTCAAGAAGAACCCTACGCGATACAACATGTGGCGTATTGCTGGGGCGTCTTTCATAATTACAATAGAATGATTGGGCTGGTCTAAATTGATGTTTTGTGCGTTTAAATACTCTGTCCTATAGGTATTGAACATAAATTCATAGCTAAATTACGCAAGCACTTCAAGCACCGATGTTTGTCTTAATTTATGTTTTCGTTTGAAACATGTATTCGAGCGCTTAACTGTCTGATTGACTCTAGTTAAAAAGCTGTAGAAAGATTTATGGCCAAAATTTGCAAAAAAAAAGATGCAAAGGACCAGAACTGCAACTTTCCATACGAGACGAGGCATACTTTTGGAGGTGCTAGTAACCAAATTGATGCTTTTTGCTTCTAGCCATGACTAAAAAACCAGGACATTTTTATGTCTGCGATACAATCGACCATTTTTCCCATTCTCGGGAGATATTATAATAGGACCCTGTAGCAACCGAATGAAGACAGCAGAAAGATAAATCACGCTTGAAAGATATCATCTGAAATATCTTCTAGTTTTAGGCACTCACCATGCAGAGAAGCTTAACAACAGCGCCGTCTACGTCTTGATGAGATGGAAAATGCACTATGAGTAAAATGGGGAGAGGATCCTTATCCGATCGAAATTTTAATTACGATATCTTCGACTCGTTACAGCGGTTGCCCGGCGTTTTAAAAGTTCCCACTTACGCCAGCCACGTCTCCAAGGATGTGGTTGGGAGACTATTAGGACCTCGACGAGGAGCTACCCTTTGCTTTTTCTCTGGCATCGTTGCTCTTAGCAAACCAAGCATCTTGTCAAGTTTTTTTTTAAAAGAAAAATGACCAACGTTAACTGGTAGCGCTCTCCCGGGTATACAGTAGGGAGACACGAATTTACCGGTAGCACTTGTTATTTTGTGCTAGAGAATTGACAATTCTCCCGAGAGGCTCCTGAGATCCGGAAAGTCCTGACAGCTCAACACAATCGAAAGCAGTACTTTGAGAGAGAGATGGAAGGAGGGGGCAAGGGGGAATTAGAGCAGGTGCCACGGAGGGGCATATAGGGGAAGGGGACGGAAGTGACTGTTCACTGGCAGTGGTGACAGGCTTGTTAGCCACCTCGTTGCAACATCTTTCCCTTTTAAAGCATCCTGTGGAATTAACGCTAATGCTAATTTCTTCATAGACACCTTGCCCAGTGCGGGTACTTACCTAGCTGTACTGTGCTGTACGTGGACATGTCACGCTTTTCTCTCCTCCCCTCCTCAACATCAAATTACTTCTCCACATCCTGGCTACACCTTACCGCCCTTTGCTATACTATAATACTCATGATTATGCCATTGTTTCCTCTAACCCCGCCTCCTCTTACTCCTCTTTGCACCCACGCACTGCTCCTCGACCACACTTGCTTTTCCCACCTTCGTGCCATACTGCACTTAATCTGGCTATGGTATGCATGGCTGTGCCATGAACAATTTTACTTCATGACCACATCAATAACTATCGAATTTTTACCCTCTACCTCTTTATTCCCCCTCCTCGCCCTCACTTCCACTTATCGCGCCCTTTGCAATGTTACACTATGCTACGCATGGCAATCTACTACAGTTTTCCTGGCGTACATGATGCCAACCGAAAACATGAGAAGACAGCAGATGATAATGATGACACGAGACGTGAATACGGGTCCCTAAAGCGTTCTGCACGTAAAAACAAAATATATTCGAATCTCCACGAAGTGAATGATGACGAGTGGGCGAAGCTACGTCTTAAGGTCCACAACGCCTAAGTTGAAATCATGGGCTAGTATAAAAGACCAATAGCTGGGTAGACGGACAGATGGACACGCGATTGCATGAAAGAACGGACGTCCATTCGTGCATTTGTAGGTGGTGACGGTGTCCGTTCCATGCCCTTTACTTGACCAAATTTTTGAAATACTGTTGTATACAGTTGCTATTCGCCCGTCCTACCATCAGGCGAGCTTCGAACGATCCCGTGCGGCTCCGTGTCATCCTCTCGTGACGTGTTGTTTCCTTCTATCAAAGAACGCTTATGCCATAGCTCCCCAAAACAACCCATTGAGAACTGCAAAAAGCTGACTTTGTTTACTTCTTAAGCATAAAATATCATTTATTACACAGTTCTAAGTGTGTTAAAATCACTGCAGGATTTTGCGATGCCAAGGAATCTATACTGCGAAATATTTTGCGAGATCCAACAGCCTTGCACATGGTGTATGAAACAGCTAGAGTATAAAACTTGGTACGTGTGCTGGAACGACGACTCGAGTGTGACCACCTCGTCAGCATAGCTTCTAAGCTCGAAGGCACGGGTTCAATTTCAGAATGTGCGGCCAGAATTTCAAAGGTGCAAAACCAGAAAAACAGTTGCGTACTAAGAATTGTGCAGGCACGTTAGAGAACCGTAGGCAGTCAAAAGTTAAATCGATGTGCGTCGCTACGACGGGCCTCGTAATCGCATTATGATTCAGCACTTATTGTCATTGCTTCACAGCGTGCAGAGCAGCACGAGAGAGCATTCACCTTGGAGGAGCTACGTTGAAATTATTGGATAGCAATCGCTCACAACATGCCAATTATATAAGAAAGAGATGTAACGACGCGAACCATGACGGTGCGTCCCTCGAATATATTCAGTAACCCGCGCACTGTCCTCGAACTCTTCACTTTCCTTTCCTCGGCGCAGTAGCAGTCTGGCTATATCGACGTGCGCCTATCACGCAGCCCACACTCCACCTCTACATACCTCCCTATAGAATGCAAACACAAAGGCTGCGCTGACAACAGGTGCAGGTATGCGAGTCATATAGATGGAACATTGATTCAGATTTTAATATTTATTTGCGTTTGACTAATCACATTTTCTTTTCCTTTTTTAGTTTTTCAGTGGTTGCTTAGCGGTACGGGAAGATAAAGGGAAAGCTAACTGCGCCCTCCATGGTCTCAGAGTGAAACGGGAAAAGAAATTTACTGGCGGCTATGGGGGGCGAGGAGGACGGTAGGGCTGTGCCGTTATTGTGGACGCTACATTTTTATGGCCAGTTGGTGGCACATTCACATTTTTCATTTCAAAAGCAAGCCTTAGCATGGGCGGCTGAAAAGTTTCGTGCTTCAATGAATTTTGTGGGGTCTGGACGGTGAAAACGAATTAAAAAGGAATAAGAGAGATTGCTGAAGTCTCTTCCATAGCTTCAAACACGTCGATACCTACGGAGGAACAGCAGCGTTTGTTGTTAGCGGGGTCGAATGGTGGCAGTGCATATATACAAGAGAGAACTAAAGGTAGAAGCAGGGGTCAGCTAGCCCACGAGATGCGGCAGGCAGTGTCTCCGTACTGGAAGCGTTCATTTAGGCTGATTTCGGTCTTCTCACATTATCCGTTCTGGAAGGAATGTGTGAAAGAGTGCTGTGGTCTAATGCACATCTCCAAAAACTGTCATCGGATGGCGTGTCATGAACATAGCGACACAAGAGAGGAAGAAAACAAAGCTGCTGACAGAGAGACGATTGAGTTTTTTCCACGTTCTCCAATACGAGGAGAATAAACAAAAGTCATTCCTTCTGTAAACCACCACACACAACTTGCAGATTGGAGCGTTAAAACAAGTTTCTCAAAAAGTCCAGGTGTAAGGATAACAATGGTGATGATTGGGACAACCTATGATAACCGATAGGGTGAAAAATAATAATGTAATAATGAATAGGCTGTCGGCACGGTCATTAAGGTTTCCTTCATTTCCATGTGTTTCATGTAATCTTGTGCAATGAATCACTAACAACAATGGCGTCTTTTAGGAAGCTACCCAGCCAAACATTCTTGACAGCGATTCCTTACAGCGATACACTGATGCTATTCAGAAGAAAGGTGAATGACGCAACCAACGTAGACAAAAAAAGAAAAAAAGAGACAGGATCGAAGCTTCTTGGGGTGTAGGCTAGTTCTGCGTCGGCGTAGCAGCCACAGCTAGTACTCAAAGCAATCACTAGATGGCGCTGTGACACTCGCACCGCTAGTTCTCGGATTGGTCACTAGATGGGGCTTCGGCGCTCACTGCACTTTGATTTATGCTCTTCTGTGATAGGCGACCACGTACGCTCTTACGTTAAAGTACATTCGCTCTTGGAGGGCTTTCTCTTTCGCCGGCAGTTTTCTTGCTTCGAGTATGAGTGACGAAGGCAAGGCGGTGGAGCGGAGAGCTCGGAAAATGGCTGCAGCGCGTACTCGCGGTCTTTACGTGATGAGCGACTGGGCGAGATTTCCGGAGAACTCACTGTTTACCGCTGAACTTCCGGAGCTTTGCCCACTCATCATCATTCACTCCGTGGATATGCTGTGATTTTTTTCGCCTAAGTTTGTTCATCTTTCGCCTATTTTCAGAATGAACCAACAAGATAGATATGTGGGGTTTAACGTCCCAAAACCACCATATGATTATGAGAGACGCCGTAGTGGAGGGCTCCGGAAATTTCGACCACCTGGGGTTCTTTAACGTGCACCCAAATCTGAGCACACGGGCCTACAACATTTCCGCCTCCATCGGAAATGCAGCCGCCGCAGCCGGAATTCGAACCCGCGACCTGCGGGTCAGCAGCCGAGTACCTTAGCCACTAGACCACCACGGCGGGGAATGAACCAACAAGCCCAACACGTTTTAGTAATGAGCCCAACAACAAGCCCAACACGTTTTAGAATGTGATTCACTGTTCCCAAGAAATGTACCATACCTACACATATTACTCCCACACTGCACACTGAAGTGACCAGTTTGTGAGTGGTTTAAGCAACAGAACGAATGCCGAAAGCCAATATGCTAAATGTGCAGTGAGTGCGCCTCACCAATTTTGAACGTGTTCAAGGCAAAGTCACCCCCTAGCAACATTTTCCCCATCGTGTTCGCTTTTAATCAACATGCACTAGTTTCGCATTCTAGTTTACTCATGCACTTGTTAGCTGATAAAAAGGGAAACTTCTAAAACAAATGGAGAAATCGAACGTGCTAACAGACGTTACCATGCGTGCCAGTGTCACCACTAACGGATCCTTCCTTCTTTCGCAAATAAATTTCGCGATTAGAATCTTACAGAGTTGCTAAGCACGACTGGGTGGAACAGGTGCGCGTAGATTTTCGGTAAACGTGGCGCACTTTTGTCCTCTGGGATAGCCGTGATCGTATAGTGGTTAGTACCTTGCGTTGTGGCGAACTCGTGTGCTGCCGCACGTAGTCAGCCTATTCGTCATTCTGGCTGAATAAACATTCACTATGTGCTGCTTTTCGATCTCCAACTGGCCTTGAAAACTTTCTTCTCGCACAAATCGTTTGTGTGGCTGATAAAATCAACCCACAGAAAAACGAAATACGTTGCAAGAATCAGGTCAGCTTATGTGTCGTTTTAACGTTTTTAGTTTTTTTTTTGCTATTGGCGCAAACAATGAGAACGTGAACAACGAGGTTCAAGTTTACACTGGCTTCTTAAAAATTAGGCTGTACATAATAAATCAATAACTGATCTGCAACATGAAGAAAGTAAAATAAAAACAAACATACACAGACCCGGCCATCATGAGTTTTCTTGTTCTTTTTTAAATTTTTTCTACGTGATACAGTGTACAACAATATAATGGCTGTAGACTGAGCAAAATATCGCAATAAGATTGCGAAAATTTTCACGGGGCTTTGCAATGCTGCAGCGATGCAATATACTCTTTCACGAAGTGGCGACAAATGCGTGCGAACCAAGATGGTAAAAGAAAGGCCGTGGAGTTTCGAATGATGATTATTACATGCGTTATTTTTGTGACACATAAACCACAGATGCTGTATACTTACGTTGCGAAATACTGCGCAACTTTAAAGCCGACTATATGTGCCCTTTTGGATGTTCCAGCAGGGGAACATGAACTGTTGTAATATATTTGTTTACAGCGAAGCTGTCGTATTCTCTGTGCCATTGTTGTCGTGTTAGTTTACGTGTATAGTGATAAGCGTCAAGCACGTCATTTTACCAGAAAAGAAAGGAGGAGGGGGGATTAAGGAACCGTTACGGTCTCATAAATCGCAAACGGAAACTTGAACTGCACAAATACGTGTTACCGTGCCATTCTCAAGCATTGGGCCATATCGCTCAATGCTACCACTAACTATCAAGACCTTATGTGTACTACGAAGAGCTGTTGCTACGGTAAATTATTGCTGCAAAACAGATACAGCGTATGTAGCAAACCAAGCAAGAAAGAACGTCTTTAACGTCGATTCTGACGTGGCTATGTTCGAAAGGATCATATGGCGAAAAAAAAGAAAGAAAAGAGCTGCTGTGATATGAGGAGCAACATATAGGAGGAGACAGAATTGTGAACAACGTAGGAATTTCCGGTTAATGTTCACGGGTCACCAAGCTTCTCGCTGGATGCGACGCTGCCGAGACACTTCACTTCCTCGATCGCACAAAAGGAGGAAGGGAACAAGTGCGCTTCACCCAAGTGAACTTGAATCGCGGTTTCTCCCCACCCTGCCAATGTTAGTGCTGATGCCAGCAGTGTTGTTTGTGCAGCGAAACGAGCAGAGAAGCGCGGAGTAGCAAGCAGCTTAGTCCACACAGGCTTTTTCCAATACAGAGTATGCCTCCTTCGTTTTCCTTTTCATTTATTCTTCTGGTTCTTTCCTAAATGCCAGGGTGTGAGCGAACCAGAAGGCGAAACTTGACGACACTTGAGCAGAAAAAAAAAAGGAGATAAGTGGGGAAAGGCGAGCAGCAATCGACGCTCGCAGCTTCTGTTGGATGCTAATGTCACGCCACGTCGTCTTTGTATCGGAAACTGGCGCAGCGAGGGCACTCACACACCGAAATGGAAACGAGGTCATTGTAGTGGAAGGAATAAAAGAAATGAAAGAGCGTAGCGGAAGCGTAGGCCAATAAACGGAACAGAGGTCTCTACGGGGAATTGAAGACGAAGTTGGAATCTGAAGGAGCGTCCCTTTTTTCCCCGCCACCTTCGGTCCCCTTTTTCGGCGTCGTTAACTCGGCTGTCTGCTTCCGTTTATTCCACGAGCCTGAGAGACCCGTCTACTGTAGAAGCCGTTTCACCCGCCGAAGTTCAAGGAGGCGTGGTTGAGAGGCGCGCACTCTTGTCCGGAGCAAACGCTACGTCTAATTCGTGCTCCTCTCGACTGTTTGCTTTTGCCAGGAAAAACGCTTTTCCTCGAACCTCCGTTTTTTGCCCTTAGTCGTCCGCTGAGTCCGCGTTTCGCTCTGTCACGCCACTTCTGGCTCATATTTTTTCTTCCTATGACACCGGTATCTCTCTTTTTACTAATTAATGCACGTCAACACGTTTTTGTATTTTTTGCAGCTTCTGCTTTTTTTTGTCTTTAGCGCTCCTCGAAGAGCTCGTAAAGCGGGACGTGTAGGTGGCCCACTCCTCTTTTGCCTTTGCGCCATTTTCAACTCGCGACTAACGGTTTTGTATTCTTGCCCCTCGAAAACGGAAGGAGGGTATAGGAGGGCCAGCTATGTAAGAGTGGGCTATTCCTCCTGTCCCAGCCGCTTTTTTCTGCCATCTTTTGCTGTCTCCCCTTAGACAGTCACGCTTCGCTTACTTCGAAGTGACGTACAGGAGTGGTGTTTCGCCTTTTCGCTTGGTACTGTCAAGGGTATAGCGATAAAATTTTTATGTTTCGGCTAAGGAAATGAACACTTCCTTGTTTAAGCACGGCGAGCAACTTGTCGGTATATGTGGGCGAACGGTTTGTGAACGTTGAACGTTGTTTAACGCGACGAAAGCGGCGAAAAAACACGAAAAAGCTAAGAAATAAACGGTGGTGGAAGTAATCGGAACGTAAGCGAAATTTTCTCTTCGTTCGAGAACAATGTTTGAATGTGCTCCGCTCTGAAGAAAAGCACGGTGTTCCTCTGACCCTCCATCTTTGCTCTCGTTTTTTTTTTCAGTTGCTCAGATCCTGACCGCACGTTGAAACATCTATATTTAGTAGGAACGATGCCCGTGTGTTTAGAAAATTTCACCTTGGCGCCATTTTTTCGTTATCACTGCTTCTTAATCTCTCTTCTTTTCTTGCCCTTTTTTCTTCTCTGTTTCGGTATTTCACTCAGTGGACCTTGTTATTGCGTGACCAAGAGTTCAGCCCTATTTGACAAAAAAAAAAACTTCAGCAGCGGAAGTACGTGCCTCAATAAGATTGTTTGTAAATGAAAAATCAGAAAATGAAGCTCCATAGAGAGCTAAAGACTTGAAGTGATCAAGTGATGAATGTTCTCATAACCAACATTTCGACATGATGACTTGTCTGCCCTAAGACAAAAAAATGAGGAAGTGAATTATGAAAGCTTACGATGGAAAATTCGAAAGCAAAAGGTATGTGGGCTGGAGTTGACGTCACGATGAGCGGACTTGTCTTTTTCAAATCAGCAAGTTTAAACGAGTTGCAGTCTTGAAAAAGAGAAGTCCGGTTGTCGAAACGTAGGCTGTGCAACACACAAGCCCCTGTTTGTAAATTTTGCAGTACCAAGACATAATAATAATGATAATGACCGGCGATTCGCATACAAAACTCATGATATCTATATAAGAGACGCCGTAGTGGAAGGCTCCAGAAATTTTGATCATCTTGTGTTCATCGTGCACTGACATCGTACAGCTGTTGTGAGTGAAGTGCGCGAGTCAAGTGACTTTCAAATTTGGCGCGTAAGATGAACTACTGACAATGTGTGCAAGATGGCGTATTGCGCCAGTGCGGCGAACACTGGCGATTGGAAAAAGAAGAAAATTCAAGGGAATGGGAGAAAAATCCAGAGCCAGGGCATCGAAGAAAGAGGAAGAGGAGATTCGGGCTCGTGCTTGGAAGAAGAAGGCTAGGGTGCGGCGTGCGACCTCGTCGGGTGCGAGTACCTCCTGGGCGTCAGGGCATCCACCTAGCTGGCGACTGTTTCCACGGGGTCCTGGTGACCATTCAACCGCAGCGGCTATTGGCGAATCCTTGGCAAGACCTTGGTCTGATGTTCGAGCGGAAGACAGCGCAGCAGATGACGTCTACCGGGAGCGGGAGCAAGCCGTCGGGCTACGGGCCCGAGCTTATGCACTCTCACCACGGCAGCTTCCCCAATGGACTATTGAAGGGCGTGAACCGCTGGTGAGCCGTATCCGTCTTCTCTCGCGTCCGGACTCAAACACGAGGACTTTAACGAAAAGGACTGTTTAGACTCTTAGAGGTTTCCGCTCGCTAACGAAACTGACAGTGCTAATTTTTCTGATCTTAGTATTTTCCTTTTTGTGGTTTTTTTTGTGTGTTTGTGAAAGTATAATTTTTTTTTGCAAATCAAACGCTCACTTCCTTTTCTCGTGAGAGATTAACGTTTCACAGCTAGCTCGACTGGCTTTATTTACTGAACCTGTCACAAATTGGCGTCCGCGACAGGACGTGAGTGTTTGCCACTAAAAAGTAGATTTGAGTAAGGCTAACTAAAAAAAAAGTAAAATGGGCTCGCGAGAGTTGATGGCGCTGGCAGAACGCATGGGGTTGGAGGGAGCAGAATTGCAGGCTTGGTTTGACGCACGAGAAGCGCGTGAGCGCGATGAACGAGCCGCGGAGAGAGACGCGAAGAAAGAACAGTTGGAGCTGGAAGGCCGCAATTTACAGCTACGTCTTGAAGTAGCAAAAACGGAGAACCAAACCCGAGAAGCAAGCCAGCGACACTTGGAAGTAGAAGAGAGGACGCTGCAACTGCGCCTGAGAGTAGCTGAGGCCGGTGTCGGTCAGCCTACGGTGGCTGACACGGGCAACCAAAGGAACGCGCCTATGGTAGTGAACCCGCATAACTTTATACCCGTTTTCAACGAGGACAGAGACGACCTTGACGCCTACCTGAAAAGGTTTGAGAGAGTGGCGACAGGTCAAGATTGGCCACGGGAAAAGTGGGCCACGGCTCTTAGTTTGTGCCTTGGCGGAGAGGCTCTGAAGGTATTTGGACGGTTGTCACCGAACGATTCCCTGTCATACGACGAAGTCAAATTGGCACTGCTCCAGCGTTTTCGCTTCACGGCTGATGGCTACCGTGAGAAATTCCGGAAAAGCAAGCCTGAAGACGGCGAAACTGGAAAACAGTATGCCACGAGACTCCAAAGTTTCTTTGACAGGTGGATAGAAATGTCTCAGACAGAGAGGAATTTCGATTCAGTCTGTGACTTGATTGTAGCCGAACAATTCATGGCGAACTGCAGTAGTCAGCTGGCGCTCTTCTTACGGGAGAAGAACTGCAAGACTCTGGAAGCCATGGCAGAGGCAGCTGATATATATATAGAGGCAAAGAGATTGAAGAACTTATTAATAGTTCAGAATAAGAGTGAGGACACAACTGGGATCGCTTGCTAGCACCTCTTTTGTTTGCTTATCGTGAAGCCCCACAAGCAAGCTCCGGGTTCTCACCATTTGAACTTATTTATGGCCGACATATTCGAGGACCTCTGAGCATCCTGAAAGAGCTATGGACTCATGATCAGGAGAATGAAGAACTTAAGACGACGTACGGATATGTCCTGGATTTAAGAGAGCGAATTGAGAAGACACTAGAGCTGGTACGACAAAACCTGAGCCGAGCACAGGTGTCGCAGAAAAGGTATTACGACCGCCACAGCAAGCAACGGGACCTGAAAGCTGGTGACCGTGCATTGATCTTGCTTCCCACAAGCAACAACAAGTTATTGATGCATTGGAAAGGGCCGTTTCCAGTCATAGAAAAGAAAAACGACTATGACTACTGGCTGGACCTTGGACACAGCAAAAAACTTTTCCACATAAACATGCTGAAAAAGTATGAAGAACGCCGTGAAGAACAGCTTCCTCAGACATCATCTTTTGTCGTTCTGGAGGAAGAGGAGTCTGAGAAACCACTACCAACTTTCAAAGTACAGGGTAGCTGCGGTATTGACTCCATAAAGCTTGGAGATGAAATCGGGGAGCGACAACGGGTGGAGATACGGGACATCTTAAGTACCTACGAAGACGTATTCTCGGAGATCCCAGGTAAAACAAACCTTGTGGAGTGTCGGTTACAAACGACCAGTTCAGAACCAGTTAACACCCCACAATACCCATTGCCATTCTCTATGAAGGAAGTCGTTGAAAAGGAAGTGCAAGACATGTTGCAACTTGGCATTATAGAACCCTCAGAGTCACCATATAATTCTCCTTTGGTACTAGTCAAAAAGCCAGACAATGGCTACAGAGCCTGTATAGACTTTCGCCGTATAAACAATGTTCTGGTATCTGATGCAGAACCTATACCCAGAACTGATCACTTGTTTGCCGAAGTGGGAACAAAGAAATGGTTCTCGAAGTTTGATTTAACTAAAGGATATTGGCAGGTTCCTCTCGCAAAAGACTCGCAGCAAAAGACCGCCTTTTCAAGCCAGTCAGGGCATTATCATTTCCTGTATATGCCTTTTGGCATCAAGACCGCATCCGCGGTCTTCACTCGTCTGATGAGAAAGTTATTGCTTGGAATACCCAACGTCGTTCATTACATAGACGACGTACTGGTGGCTACCACTACGTGGGAAGAACATCTAACAACTTTGAAGCAATTTTTTGCCAGGATACGACAAGCCGGACTAAGGATCAAGCCACAGAAATGTGAAGTGGCTATGAGCACAGTCACCTTTTTGGGACATCGATTGGGAGATGGCAACATACGGCCAGTCGAAAGCACGATACAGAAGATCACCTGTGCTTCTAAGCCTGAAACAAAGAAGCAACTCCGGTCATTCCTTGGACTGGCTGGCTATTACCGTGACCTGATACCTCGGTACGCCGAGAAAGCACAGCCGCTTACTGAGATGACGAGGAAGATGGAGAAAAACAAGATTACGTGGACCACGGATAGAGAAGAAGCGTTTGAATCACTCAAAAAGGCTTTGTCTTCTGGGCCAATCGTCAAAGCACCCGATCTGAAAAGAGAATTCGTGCTTCGGTCTGACGCCTCTGATTCTTGTATAGGCGCTATCCTTATGCAAGAGCATGATGGCATCCTCCACCCTGTGTCATATGCCAGTCGTCAACTTCAGCCTCGCGAAAAGAGATACTCAGCAATCGAGAGGGAATGCTTAGCGTTGGTCTGGGCGATAGAAAAGTATCATGTTTTTCTGTACGGAACGTCATTTGTCGTACAGACCGATCACCAACCACTGCAGTATCTCTTAAGGGCAAAACACCTGAACAGTAGGGTATTACGGTGGAGCCTCGCGTTACAAGAATATTCATTCCGAGTCGAGCACATTAGAGGCTCTGAAAATGTCGGCGCAGATTATATGAGCCGGTTGTGAATTTTTACGTTTTCTCGAGACAAGCGACTACTTCAAGTTGTTTGTTTGTTAAGGACATCTTGTGAATGGACGACGCGTGGTGACTTCTCGCGCACTGAACTGCAGTTTATTTTTCTTCGCAAAAGAAACTTTTCAAAGGGGGGACTCTTGTTGTGAGTGAAGTGCGCGAGTCAAGTGACTTTCAAATTTGGCGCGTAAGATGAACTACTGACAATGTGTGCAAGATGGCGTATTGCGCCAGTGCGGCGAACACTGGCGATTGGAAAAAGAAGAAAATTCAAGGGAATGGGAGAAAAATCCAGAGCCAGGGCATCGAAGAAAGAGGAAGAGGAGATTCGGGCTCGTGCTTGGAAGAAGAAGGCTAGGGTGCGGCGTGCGACCTCGTCGGGTGCGAGTACCTCCTGGGCGTCAGGGCATCCACCTAGCTGGCGACTGTTTCCACGGGGTCCTGGTGACCATTCAACCGCAGCGGCTATTGGCGAATCCTTGGCAAGACCTTGGTCTGATGTTCGAGCGGAAGACAGCGCAGCAGATGACGTCTACCGGGAGCGGGAGCAAGCCGTCGGGCTACGGGCCCGAGCTTATGCACTCTCACCACGGCAGCTTCCCCAATGGACTATTGAAGGGCGTGAACCGCTGGTGAGCCGTATCCGTCTTCTCTCGCGTCCGGACTCAAACACGAGGACTTTAACGAAAAGGACTGTTTAGACTCTTAGAGGTTTCCGCTCGCTAACGAAACTGACAGTGCTAATTTTTCTGATCTTAGTATTTTCCTTTTTGTGGTTTTTTTTGTGTGTTTGTGAAAGTATAATTTTTTTTTGCAAATCAAACGCTCACTTCCTTTTCTCGTGAGAGATTAACGTTTCACAGCTAGCTCGACTGGCTTTATTTACTGAACCTGTCACAACAGCACACAGGCCTCTATCATACCGTATTCATCGAATGCGACCATCAAGGCCAGCATCAAACCTCCGATCTTTGGGAGACTATTTGAGTAACGTCACCATGCACTGTGCCACCGAGGTGGTAAGACAAACATAAGGCCCTTTTCATCGAAACTGACATCGCTTGGCCATTTCATGCCTCAAACGATATCCACAGTTTTGTCGTTGAAAGAATCATGGGACTTTCTTGCAGACGAACGCACTGACCACCATGGCGACCAGTACAACCAGTTGGCGCGCTGTTGCTAACTGTGATATTACGCTAAATATCTCCGCTGCATCGAATATTTTGCTGCAGGAAGTCAATAGGAGGCGGTGATGCTAGAAGAATGATTGTAATACACTAACTATTTTTATTATAAATACAAGAGGCCATGCAACAATGTTCTATGAATATCCTCATGAATGCATCGATCGCTCTTGCAATAATGATTTTACGCATTTCCTGGGAAGGAATGCTGAACGCTCCGCGATTTCCATTAAAGGAGCTGCATCAACACCACGGTATTTCATATCATGTATCATATATCACGATGTATCGTATGATACCGTGGTGTATTATATACGTGTATCGTATCATATCTTATAATGGTGTATGATGTCACATGAAAACTTCCGAATGAGATCAGGGCTGATAAGGGTCGGATTTATCGATGGCACACAACAGCGTCACTGGTGCATAGGCCAAACGTGATTGATATGTGGGGTTTAACGTCCCAAAACCACCATATGATTATGAGAGACGCCGTAGTGGAGGAATCCGGAAATTTTGCATAGGCCAAACTAATCCGGGTCTTGTTTAACGCAATCTTCAGTTAATTAATGATCTATATGTGCTAAATGACAATCCACAGACAGCAATTGTCTTGATTCCTATTGAACCCGATCACAAATACTATCTGTGTCATACTGACAAATATTGATCACGACCCTGGGAAGATATTGACAGAATTTCTTGAGCGCGACCGAAAAAAAAAATCGGCAGATCCCACGTACAGTTGGAATCGATGTTATGCGAACCATGAATGAGAAAGGTTTATATGTCATTTTAAAATAAGCACAACTTTACAAGGTCGAGGTAAATGATGCCGTACATGACTTCTGTATCATGATTATCATGTTTGGATCTGTCGTATACCTTCGTCATCTATTCACGTCACGTGATAACAACTTTAGTATGTGTTGCTAGCGAAATGACCGTGAGCGCGCTATGAGCGTGGTGTGTTGTCATGTTCTTACATGACACGCGTATCAGGAATATCATGTTTGCACCAGTCATAAACTTTCTTCATCCATTGACGTCACCTAACACCAAATTTGGTGTATTTGGAGCTAGCAAAACGGCCGTGAGTGCATCATTAAGGGCCCAATATACTCCATTGTAGCGTTGACACGCGCGCACGCTGGGCACAGCGACGCTACGTTAGCAAAACACGAGCACTCTATATAGTCTGACGCCAGGCGCGATCAGCGTCCGTCGGCGCGGCCCGACGGCGACCGGTGCGAACTGTGACATGTTGCATTTCCTGCCGATGCGTTAACCAGACAACATTGCGTCTCTCTCTTTTCGTGAAGGAGGGCCGCCGGACGCGTTGAAACGCGCATGCGTCAAAGCAACGCAACGCGGTGCGCGCCTGCGAGTATATGGCAGGACCGTCCCCTGGTGTCGCAACGACGGCGTGACGCGTCGAAATGAACGCCGGTGAGCATGTGCACCGTGTAACGTCGAAATGTATTGGCGACTTGACTGTGGCATGTAGTCATTTTCTCACGTGACACACATCTCATGACTATCATGTTTGCACCAGTCACATGCATTCGTCATCCATTGACGTCACGTAGTAACAAATTTGGCATGTGTGAAGCTAGCGAAACGGCCGCGAGCGCATCATGAGTGTGGCATGTAGTCATGTTGTTACATGACACGCATGTCGTGATTATCATGTTGTTATGTCATTTACCTATGTCATCCGTTCGCGTCGCGTAATACCGAGTTTGGTATATGTGAAGCTAGCGAAACAGCCGCGAGCGCATCATGAGCTTGGCCTGTTGTCATGCTGTTACATGACACGCATATCATGATTTTCATGTTAGGGTCGGTCGCTTGTGTTCGCCATGCAATCATGTCCTACGATACCAGTTTTGCAACATGCCACGTGAACAAAACCCCCGCAAGAGCTGCAGGACCATGAAATGTAAATCATGACATAAATGCCATGATTTTCATGTTATGACTAGTTAAATATGTTCTTCATGCACAGTCATGTTATCTCATACCAAGTTTGGTATCAATATGATTATTGAAACGGCCAGGAGAGCTAAAAGTCGCAGGCGGCTGGATAGATAGATAGATAGATAGATAGATAGATAGATAGATAGATAGATAGATAGATAGATAGATAGATAGATAGATAGATAGATAGATAGATAGATAGATAGATAGATAGATAGATAGATAGATAGATAGATACGCTCACAGTCGTCGAAGTTTGCCAAGAAATGCTTCGCATTTTATAGTCACTTTATATGCGTCGAGTGACGGGCGGACGTGAGCCAAATCGCAATCTGGTAGCCGGAGTGCGATGTGAAGATTGCGATCTTAATACCCATCGAGCGTGATCACGATCAAAAGTGAGTGTGGGGCAGCAAGTGATTTTGATCAAGTTTAATCTGGATCAGCCCTGCGTGCGATTGATGGTGTACCCGTGAAATACCGGAATATATGTGAAGGCACCATCCCTATCGAGCCGAATCCGAATCACTCGTGACAGCCATCAAAAGGGCTCATGTAAGGCAAGTACCACCACATAGTCTAGTCCTGACGGCATTCTAGATGGCTGTTCGCACTAATAAGAAAAAAGGCTGCAATCTAGTATTAGATGCATGGTGTGGAGCACTCATCCTGATCGTTGCTGAGGATCACATCGTGCGTGAGGAAATGGGTTGGCCGTCGGACGCTTCATGACGTACACGTGTCTCACGCTACCCATGCCCCTATAGGCGAGATCTGTAGCACCGCAGTTAGGAGTGTTCCTGCGTGACATAATCACAGCGTTTCGGTGCAAATCAATACGTATAAAAACAACGTCAAAGGCTCAAGACATCTTGAGTTTAAACTCGCTGGTTTACGCTGAATTGCAATGAGCACTACAAGGGTAAAAAATATTTCTTGCAGTTGGTCCTGTGTCTTGAAGCAACAGAGAGTTAGTTCTTACAACAGAAGTATATGAAAGCTCTTAGGAAGGCCCGGCGTATTCGTCAAAACATCCACGCGATCTGCACCTGTACTGCATGATTGGCCTCTATTATAATGTAATGATAATAATAATTATATTGCATGCCGATACTATTATCAGTTTCCTTCGAGACTTCTGAATAGAAAAATGACTAAAGTAGAAAGTAGTACATTTACGTGTTTCAAGCTTGTCTTTGGTTCAAAGCAAATGTTCCAAAAAAAAAGTGAGTGCACTGAACACCCGTGAGCATGAACTACACGTGTACTTCATTCAGTTCGTTTTAGTGACTTTCCAAACAGCAAAATATTAACAGTAAAAACACTCGAACGCGTTAGTTGCATGTCATCCTCGTCCTTGCGGTGTCTCTCGTGTCCATAACTGGAGCGGTTAGCGACCGGGAGCCGGCGTATAGATAGAATATATACAGTTTAGCGTCGAAAGGGGTTCACGTGTCTTCTATGTGGTGTGTATTATTCGACCTCCAGCGCAAAGGAAGCATATATATAGGCATGCAAATATCAAATACGAGGACAGCAGCTGCGCTGTCAGTCTCACGACGCAAGACCACGGCCAGTGCCGGAGAGTCGACTGCCGTGCGTGCCTGTTCGTGTATGCACGCCACGTCGGCGTCAGCGACGGCGGGCTAACATCACGGCGCATACCATTTCGTCAAGCACACGGCGGCTAGCAGTTGTCTGATCGGAACGGTCGATATGGGGCGCATAATAGGACGCGTGAGTGCGCGGCGGCGCAAGCCAACGCTTCGACGTCACACCATCGCTCGCAAACCAACGGGGCGCGATATAGGAATCAAGGAGAAAAAACAATGCATGTGCGAGAGATGAAAAAGAACGAGACAAATAAAAACGATACAAGAAAGGAACCAACTTGACGCGGCGGCTGTGAATGGAAGCAGCCCTGCCCATAAGAACGGCATGCACGTTGCATTTATTTGCTTACGCGGTGTTCATGCAATAGGAGGAAAGGTGGTGTGCTGTTTATTTCGGGAATGATGAAAATGGTAGAAGGTATACTGAGTGCGCCAACAATCGTGGACCTCGCGCTCACATTTTGGGAAGGCACACCAACACGAAGAATACAAAGATCATGTCAAACTTTACACGGATGGCTCGACAACTGTTGGAGGATCTGCAGGAGCTGTGATCTTCCCAGCAAGAGCCGAAACCATCCAGTTCAGAACGTCACACAAGACGACATCGACAGCCGTGGAGCTCGTGGCACTCCGCAGCGCACTCCGCAGGATTGACCAAGAGACACCACAAAAATGGAGCATTTTTACTGATTCGAAACCAGCTCTCCAATGTCTACAAAATGCTCTACGTCGTGGACCTCAAGACCAATTGGCGCTCGAAATACGACAACTGTACCATCACCTAAAAGACGAAGGACATGACATATCTTTTCAGTGGTTACCAGGCCATTGCGGCATCATCGGTAACGAACATGCCGACAATGCAGCTAAGAATGCACACGAAAATGGAGTGATGGAACCTATTCCACTATCAAGAAGCGACGCAGCAGCAAAGATTAATACGCTTGCGCAGGATGTCGCAAGGTCTATGCGGAATACGCCCGGTTTTCTCCACACCCGTCTTCACCGCCTGGACCCATACCTACGACTTACTATTCCATCTGGCCTACCCCGATCCGAGACGACCCTTCTATGCCGTATGTGGCTTGGGGTGTCTTTCACGAACGCTCTTACCTGCCGCATCGGAATGAGAGACAGCGCTACATGCGACCATTGCGACAATGACGAAACAATTGAACATATTTTATGTCAGTGCCCCCAGTACAGCTCTCAGCGACAGTCCCTCTCAGCAGTGTTTGCTCGCCTCGACGACCAGCCATTTTCTGAACAGTCAATCTTGGAATGTCGGAAAGATCGAGCTTCACGCCAGAAAGCAACGAAGGCGCTGATGAAGTTTCTGCGAGCGACCCGCCTCGTTGAACGATTGTGACACTACTGTGTGCGAGTGTGTGTGTGTGTGTTTGTGCTTCTCTTCCTCCCTTTCCCCCCCCTTTTTTTTTTCTTTTGTCTCCCCTTACCCCTTCCCCAGTGCAGGGTAGCAAACCGGATATGTTTTCTGGTTAACCTCCCTGCCTTTCCGCATTAAATTTTCTCTCTCTCTCTCACACCAACACGCGTGCTTGCACGTACGGGAGGTAGGCGGTCACTGTGTATAGGTGAATCTCATACGGTTTCCGATACGAGCGTTTGCTCGTTTCTTCGTGAACAGTGAGACACCTTGTATGAAATGCATATCTCATGAAACTGTTTTCGTGACTCGCTCGCTGAATTTCATGCCGACTGGCTGTGCAACGCTTTCTCCGACGACAGCGCAGCTTTGGCCGACCCGCTCGCCCTCCGCCATCTCCTGACGCCGTGAAGCTCTCGCTGAGAGGTGCCCCGTCCTCAGACTCCTGCGACCGTGTCCATCTTTTCTATCTTCTCCTTATTTCTGTATGTGGGTCTCCCTGTCACTGCTCTATTCCTATCTCTTTTAATCCATCTTTACCCCCATCCCTCGTGAGCCACTGTTGGGGTGTCGCACCATGATGCAGACAATTATGGGGCTCACATTTATCTTTTTTTCTCTGTTTTAAGAGGCACTTACACTGCTTTCGTGATAGCGGTAGGGTAGGCCCCACTGTTTACGCGAGGCGGCAACGCATGGCCTACCGTCAATGTCCCTGCACATTACTGTTATAAAAGCTCAGCCCACCTCCTCAAATAGACTCTCAAGACAATGTTCTAATAAAGGGTCAGTGCTTGAGAGCGTCGTAAGCGTCAATATTATGCACAGCCAAAAAATAAAGTTAACGCAAGGCAAGATTTTCACCGCCATTTCAGAACACAAACCAGAGGACGTGGTTCGCCCTCAGCCAAACTAGAAAAAAACTGCTTCGACTAAAACAGGCATGTCATCCGTTGAAAAAACAGAATGCAGCGTTTTCTTCTAGTTAGTGTGAGGTACACGGGATGGCTTTATGCTCTCCCATTGTGCAGTTTACAGTGTGTACTCTAAATCCTTTTCCACTTTTTTTTTTTACTTCAATATTCGCATCTGGGTGGTTAAAGGTGGGAAAAAGATACGAAGCGCAAGCGGTAAGAAAGTGTGCGTGTATCACCTCTCGTTTAGTCCTTGGATTGTCCACTCGATGGTGCTGCTTCCATATGGGGAATATATGATGAAAAGATGCGAGATGGGGGTACTTGCAGTGTTGAATAGATGGACGAACGCACACACAGACAGATGCATGGATGGACGCATGAACGGACGCAGGGGCGGATGCATGGACGGACGCACGAACAGACGCATGCACGGACGGGCGGATGCACGCATGGACGGTCACACAGACGGACGCATAGACGGACGGAAGCAAAAACGAATGGACGGACGAATGATTCGCCCCACTCTCCATCATTCATTCCGTGGATATGCTGCCAACTTTTTTTGAGAATGATAACGGCTCAACAACTACTTCCAACATTATCATATAGATTTTTCAATATGATCGAAAATGGCCACTAAATTGACCGGGTACGCTTCACATGGAATGTTTCATGTATGTATGTATGTATGTATGTATGTATGTATGTATGTATGTATGTATGTATGTATGTATGTATGTATGTATGTATGTACACGTGCACGTGTGTGTTTGTGTTTGTAATACGACATCTTAAAACTGTCGTGTAGTTTAGACCACACAATCAATGAATGATCAAGTCTTAGGAAAGACCAAGCTCATCTCTCAACAGAGCACCTTATACTTATCTCATTATCTCGAACGCCCCGTTTCGTCGGTGTACTGTAAACACATCAGGAAATCAGACACAGCGTGATGATGATTTGTTGGGTTTAACGTCCCAAAACCACCATCTGATTATGAGAGACGCCGTAGTGGAGGGCTCCGGAAATTTCGACCACCTGGGGTTCTTTAACGTGCACCCAAATCTGAGTACACGGGCCTACAACATTTCCGCCTCCATCGGAAAGGCAGCCGCCGCAGCCGGGATTCGAACCCGCGACCTGCGGGTCAGCAGCCGAGTACCTTAGCCACTAGACCACCGCGGCGGGGATTTTTTTAGACAGAGCGTGTTCGCATGTTAACTCTCTCGACAAAGCTAACAGAGAGATGCACAGATACACCTTCATTGATCCTCTCCTAAAGAGAAAAGGGCTGCGAGAAGAAAGTGATAGAGGTTATACTCGTACCGGCAAGGAATCTGAGGCTTGCTTCTACAGCTGCCGACTCCACAATATTCTACAAATTTTAGGGAGATGAAAATAGAAACGCTGCTACACCATGCACGATCCATGAAAATTAGTACTCCACTCGAGTTTTCGAGGCAATTTGCAAGGCAGAGCTGAGATGCCCCGAGAGTCTCAATCTAGAAGCCCTTTTCCACTTCCCCGCTGGTGATTTGGCCTGGTGAAAGCGTATACTGCTCCGGAAAGTTGTCACTGCGTGGCCGTCACGGGATTTGAAACTGGAACTGGGCGTGCAGAGCAAAACCCGGAGAAGAACGCGGCGCTGACATAATCCGGTTAGGCGAGTCTCCCCCTCGCCAAGCTTATAAGCGTGATAACGGTGGACGGGCGCGGTCCTGTTTCCCCTGGCGACAATTCAAGCCATCGTTGCGGGCATCTGCGTACCTTGAACTTTAGTGGTCTTGGGTACGAGGCTAAACAGCATCGCCGGTGCCTGCGCAATCCCTGTTCCTCGACGTCACTCGGTGTCAGCGCGTTCGTGTACTTTTACGGTGAAGCTGTTCCATGCTGGTCAGACTGGATTTTCAGGGGCGAAGCTCCTTATAGAGGCAGCCGTTTGTCCCTCATAGTCGTAGTATGTAACAAGTATAACATTTTGACCTCCAAGGTGGTGCTGGTGAGAGATTTCTTCTGTGCGTTGTTGAACAACAAAAAACTGTGCTCATTGTACATGCCAATGGCTGCTAATGGGGAATGAGAGACAGGAGCATTCGGCTTTTAGTTTACGCGCACGCTGCGATCCCCATTAGCAGCCATTGGCATGTACATTGAGCACTATCTGAAAAGAAAGGGTTGCTACGTTATATTCCTTGAGTGTAACCTCCTTAGTTTTAGAAAGGTTTAGCAAGCGTTGAACCGCAGTGCCATGAATAAAATGAACTAGTATATACCATGAATGAACTCGAGGTGGTTAAACGTGGGAAGTAGATACGAAGCGCAAGCCGTAAGAAAGTAAAAGCCGAATTCTCCTGTCTCTCATTTCCCATAAGCAGCCATTGGCATGTACATTGAGCACGATCTGACAGGAAAAGGTTGCTACGTTATACTCGCTGGGCGTAACCTCCATCGTTTTAGAAATGTTTAGCGAGCGTTGGGCCGCAGTGCCATGAATACAGTGAACTAGTATATACCATTAACTCGAGGTGGTTAAAGGTGGGAAGTAGACCCGAAGCGCAAGCCGTAAGAAAGTGTGCGTGTGCCACCTCTCGTTTAGTCCTTGGAATGTCCGCTGGAAGGCGGTGCTTCTATATGGGGAGTATATGATGAAAAGATGCGAGATGGCGGTACATGGAGTGTTGAATAGATGGACGAACGGACATACGGACAGATGCATGAATGGACGCATGAACGGACGCAGGGGTGGATGCATGGACGAACACAGGGACGGACGCACGAACCGACACACGCACGGAGAGGCGGGTGGACGCATTGACGGTCACACAGACGGACGCATGGACGGACGGAGGCAAGAACGAATGGAAAGACGAATGCTTCGTTCCGCTCTCCATCATTCACTCCGTGGATATGCTGCCACTTTTTTGTGGTGCTATTCGCCTCGAAGTCAAGACAGCAGTATCATCATAAAAACAATGATTACCTAATTACCCCCTGTATGTTTGTTGAACAGTTTATTTGTATTGCTTTGTGCCTTCACCATGTAATAAATATAAAATTAGTGTTATCATTTGCTTTTTGATGATGAGAGTTGTTAGGAGTAATAATCTTTGTACCCAATTAGTGACAACATTTTTATGCCATTTGCTTTGTATTCCTTGTTTTTTTCATTGTTGTGCATGCCTTTCCCCTCTGAAATGTACTGTGTACACTGAGGGTAAAATAAATAAATAAAAAATAAAAAACCTGCCCACGGTGCCCATCCAGGCAGGGTAGACATGGCAGTTCGGGAGGCCTTCGTGAGGATTAATGTGACTGCGCTCCTGATGATAATATTAAACAATTCTAATATTTGTGTAGAATAAGAATAATAATATATGTGTGTGTCGAGCTGTCGCGACACGCTAGTGCGGGCAGCCGCAGCTCTGTACACTGAAAAGAAACAACCATACTGCATGGACGTCTTGGCACGCACTTAGTTCATCCACCGCATCATCTCTACAATAGCATTAAAACTGCAATGGTGAACAAAGTTATAAATAATAGGAAATTCTGAAGAATAAGTTTTACTTAATCAGTGAGCAGGCGAATAATCAGAGAACGATGAAGAAAAAAGCAAACATCGCTATATTTGTTTTAGGGGCGAACCTCCTTAAAGCGGCACCCGTTCGTCCGTCGTCGTAGTACGTAACATGTCTTACGCTTTCACCTGCAAGGTGGTGCCGGTGGGAGATTTCTCCTGTGCGTTGTTGAAGAATAAAAAATCCCCAGCGTGCACGTTAACTAAAAGCCGAATTCTCCTGTCTCTCATTCCCCACTAGCAGCCATTGGCATGTACATTGAGCAATATCTGACAAGAAAGGGTTGCTCGTTATACTCGCTGGGCGTAACCTCCTTGGTTTTAGAAAGGTTTAGCGAGCGTTGGGCCGCAGTGCCATGAATACAGTGAACTACAGGTTTTCCCGCTCACTTTGATCCAAGAGCCAGCTTAAATAATCTGCACGCCATTAAAACAAGCTGAGTGTCGAACTATTTAATCCATGTGCCAAACGTTTAGTCCAAGCGCCAACATATTTAATCCAAGCGCCAACTCAATGAGGCCGCGTGCCAGTGAGTTTAATCCAAGTGCCGCCGTGTTTCATCCAAATGCCAATGACTTTAATTCAGGTGCCAGTCAGTTTAATCCTTGCACAAAAAGCTGAATACGGGGCTTAAAAACAGCAGTGCAATTGAAATGCAGTTCCTACCGTATAAAAGACAATAGTTGGAAGGTAGAATAAATCATTATTATTGGTTTTCGCCAATGGTATTCGTGAAAAAAAAATTACTGCCGTGGTTCGCTTGGGTCGTGTTCGGAGTGCTTATACTTTGCTATGTGCAAGTTTGTATAACGAGTGCTTGCCACAGGTGGAATAATTTTAATGAAAGTGAAAGAACACGCAGGAACGTATTACCGAATATTTTACAGCGCAATGAAATTCAGTGTCTGTCACTAAAGCTCATAATTGGCTTCGGCATACACTACAACATTACATGACAAGGACAGGTCATATAATGCGAAGGACAAGCTTTGTTTATAGGAGTGCCGGAATACATATCAAGGTATCGAAAACCTGGCCGTGGGCAGTGATGGGTCAAAGGCAGCTACATAGTCAAGAAATTAGGAGGCCGTCGTGGGGCAGAGTGAATAGGAGATAATTCCAATATGTCTTTGTCCTGAAGTGCACATAAAACACAAACTGATCATCCTGATGTGGCAATGGAAGTTATATCTTATGTTATTGTTTGCTCTTATCATGGTATTCAAACAAAATTAATGTCTCCAATAATATGAACGGTACTGATTGTTCATTTAGCTTGATAGTATTGTGCTTTACTGGACCAACGTGATGAAACGAACACTGAGGAAACAAATTAATAACGCGCATTTGTTCTTCGGCCTAGTTTTTTTTCTGTACGTGTTTCTTTTTTTTACGCGGCATTATGCCTCTCATCGCACATTGGAAGATTGCGCAAACCCTGACGAAGACCGGTCCACCGGTCGATACTATTGGTAATAAAATTAAGACAACCGCCAAGTTGTGTTTCTTCTCTTCCCAAGTACGTTTGGCCCATTGGAAAAACTTCTTCAATATATATATATATATATATATATATATATATATATATATATATATATATAGAAAAAGCAAAAGTGCTTACTACTAATTATAATTATTCGAGAAATGCAACATAGCCACAGGTGAGTATTTATTAAAACAGAACTGTCTTATAAGACTCGGAGACGAACGTTCACAAGTCATCTTCACGCGAAGCGGCAGCTACGAAAGATAAATTGTGCTGATCGAAGGCCGCGCTGTCCACGTGCTGTGTTTTTGCATGGAGTGGCGAGCCGCATCCAGCAGCAAAGAACGCCTGCAGGTTGTACTTGATATCGTCACGTTTGCGATCTGTAGGCCTCTGCGTCACTAGCTTCGTCGAGTAGCAGTGGGTATCCTGACACCGATCTACTGTGCTTGCACTGATTTTTACTCCTGGCATTTCTTCCTTCAGGGCCTCCTTTATTTGCTTTAATGTAAATTTGCAGTTTTTGTCGTCAATTTGTCTCAAAGTACTCACGACGTCATGTCCAAACTTCCTTTTTGAAACCCAACCATGCTTTGATGTTTCTCTGTCGGTAGCAGTAATCGATCTTGCTGTTCTAATGTTGATGCCTAGAGCGTCGGCCAGTTGCTTTAGGTCACCGCCACGCCTGTACACGTCCAGAATCCTATAGCCCTGTCGACCAGCGATACTCGGCTGTTTTTTTTCTCTTTTCGACGAGGTTTGTCGGTGTTTCAAAGTGTGGTCCTCGTTTGCGTCCAGCCATGACATGAAGCAAAGCTCTCTTCTCGTCTGCAAATGTGCCCGTGCGAAAACGCACGTGTTTCAAGCAAACGAGCTACAGCAACACTAAGTGTCGTCTGTTACATGAAAACTGGAGTATTTCCTTTGATGCTTTTATAACAACTTAATTCCACATAAATCCGAATAAATGCAAGTTTAGTATATTTAAGTGGTAATTTCTGATTTTGACAACGAATGAATGTCATCTGTCGGTCACTGTTCTCACTGGGCTGAGCACACGACTGCGAAAGCCTCAGCGAATAAGCAGCCAAAAGCCGTCTGCAGAGCATACGGGGCGAATCTATGCATATGCGATGGTGTACATGGTTAGCCGGAATAATGCAGTAGCGATGGAATATAGAATAACATAGACACTTTGAGCAAATACATTTAGTACCCATAAATGCAATTACTACTCACTGTTTTTTTTTATTTTAAAGCTATGACACCAAAACGTTCCGATGGAGGCGGAAATGTTGTAGGCCCGTGTGCTCAGATTTGGGTGCACGTTAAAGAACCCCAGGTGGTCGAAATTTCCGGAGCCCTCCACTACGGCGTCTCTCATAATCATATAGTGGTTTTGGGACGTTAAACCCCACAAATCAATCAATGACACCAAAACGTTAAGGAGAAGTAGCACTGCGCACTTCATTTCATAAGCGCTAGCATGTATAGGCGAGAGAAAAGTTCTTCCTGTGACGTCATGTTTACGTTATTTTGACATTTATACTATATAAAGTGGCAAACTATGTGTTTCTAGTGCATGGATTAAACTGACTGGCACCTGAATTAATGTCATTGGCAATTAGATTAAACACGGTGGCACTTGGATTAAACTCACTGGCACACGGCCTCATTGAGTTGGCGCTTGGATTAAATGTCTGGCACATGAATTAAATAGCTCGGAATCAGATTATTGCAATGGCGTGCAGATTATTTAGGCCGGCACTTTGATTAAAGTGAGCGGGAAAACCTGTAGTATATACCATGAACTCGAGGTGGTTAAAGGTGGGAAGTAGACACGAAGCGCAAGCCGTAAGATAGTGTGCGTGTGCCACGTCTCGTTTAGTCCTTGGAATGTGCGCTGGATGGCAGTGCTTCTATATGCGGAATATATGATGAAAAGATACGAGATGGTGGTACTTGGAGTGTTGAATAGATGGACGAACGGGCACACAAACAGATGCATGAACGGACGCACGGATGGCTGCACGGACGGGTGGACGCATGGACGGACGCAGGGGCGGATGCATGGACGGACGCAGGGGTGGACGCACGGATGGACGTGCAGACGCGCGAACAGACGCACGCACGGACGGTCGGATGCATGGACGGTCACACAGACGGACGCATTGACGAACGGAAGCAAGAATGAATGGACGGACGGATGCTTCGCCCCACTCCCCATCATTGACCCCGTGGATATACTGCCATTTTTTTTAATTCAGGCTGCCCTGCGACAATATTGCGAAAAAGCTGTTTACCTGCGTCCAGTTTATACGTTGTAAAGGCGTTGTCCGCCATTCCTCTCCTTTGTCCTCACCCATAAACACCGTTCTGGCCACTTAGCGTGTGTGGGCACCCATATCGAGCTGAAGGACTGATTCATTTGTGGGGTTTAACGTCCCAAAACCACTATATGATTATGAGAGACGCCGTAGCGGAGGGCTCCGGAAATTTCGACCACCTGGGATTCTTTAACGTGCACCCAAATCTGAGCACACAGGCCTACAACATTTCCGCCTCCATCGGAAATGCAGCCGCTGCAGCCGGGCTTCGATCCCGCGACCTGCGGGTCAGCAGCCGAGTACCTTAGCCACTAGACCACCGTGGCGGGGCATATCGAGCTGAAGGAGCAGCTGCTGAAGTGGATGTAAGTGTCGAGGTTAGCTGTTTTAAGTACTTTTGCATAAAACCTGTAGCGCCACTTCCAAACATGATAATCATGATACGGAAGTCATGTACGACATCATTTACCTCCACCTCCTAATGTTTGCCGATTTTGAAGTGACATATCAACCTTTCTCATTCGTGCTTCAAAATCATCGATTGCCACTGTGCGTGGGATCTGCCAATTTTTTTAAAGACGATTCTTTCTTGGAGGTCTTCGACGCCACAATTTTGCACTGTCTGTACATTTGTCTGTTCGTCCGTGCGAACGATACCCCGAACGGCACCAAACGATACCTCGAACGGCCAACCCCATCTGCAGCGCGCACCAATATTGCTCAAGTTTCAGCGTTCATACTTGTGCGATTGTCAATTAAAAGCAATCATTGTGCATATACGAGACACCATAACAACACGTCAATAGTTTGTATGTGTGGCTTTATACTACAGAAGGCACACATAAGTAATTCTAAGAACCGTAGCGTTTATCACGCTGTGCTGCACAGTGCAACGCGATGCCCAAAAAGGCAAGTGTTTCTAACGCTTTGCTAAGACGAAACGGTGGTGGCACCTACCCGTCGCTTTGCCTACCTCCGAGAAAGGCACCTACCCTCCGAGAAAGGCACCTACCCTCCGAGAAAGGCACCTACCCTCCGAGAAAGGCAAGCATCTTTCCCCGCGGGCGCACACGCCTTCCTTCGTTTTCGAAGATACATCGTGAACTTACTTACAGCGCAACACCAGAAAAAATACAGGACAGGGAAGGAGCAAAAGAGAAAGAAAAGACGGCGCTGACTCACAACTGTTGTTTATTGAAACTGCTCAGGAAATCCTGTGTGCACTTGTCGAATACTGATTTTCATAACCAGGTAAAACGCTTAGTAGATGCTGGGTATCCTGACAAGGTGATTTCGTCCATGTGTGAGTCGATGGTTCGGAGCGTTAAGCTCGTGAAACACAGAGGAGCTCTAGAAAAAAAATTCTGATGGAAAAAGAAAAAGAGCAGTTTTTCCTTATGTACAAAAATTGGCACATGGGCTGAAAAACGTAGGCTCAAGGTATGGTGTCGACGTTCTTTTTTCGACCAAACATAAGGTAGGTCGCTTTTGCCCGATGGCTGATAATGCACTGAGGAACAAACAAGCCAAAGGGACAGGCGCTGTGAATCATAAGAATAAGTACATCGCATGCGTAAAAAAGCTGTGTATTTAACTACATTATCGTGTGGTAGGGACTACGTGGGACAAACGAAACAATGTGTGAGTGTTCGTTTAAGGGAGCGTGAGTTATCTCTTCAAGGGATCGCGCGACTTCATCTGCCGGAACATTGCAGGTCATGCGGTTGTCGTCCCCTTTTTCGAGAGAACCACCATCATCTTTAAGCATCCTAACCAGCTAACAAGAGAAATTGCTGAGGCATATCATATAAAGATTAGGGGTAGCAGGTGCGTTAGTCAACCATCCGTCACACTGCATGAATTAGAATTAAGTTATTTATTTATTAGAATACCCTCAGGGCCCGTAGGGCATTACAGAGGGGGTGGGTACAACATTTATAACATTTATAACATTTATTTAGGCCAATCTTGTTTATTGCCATGAGTGTGAAAACGCTACCTCGGTGCGCCTCGTATTCTGCGCATGTGGTGATGTAGGCTGCCAGTACCTATAAATATAGTTTTCACCACGTTTTTTTTTTTTCAATAAACAAAAGTTTTAAGTCAGCGCCGTCTTTTCTTTCTCTTTTGCTCCTTCCCTGTCCTCTATTTTTTCTGGTGTTGCGCTGTAAGTTCACGACGGATCCTAACCAACTGGCCCAACTTACCGTCTTACTTTTCGAAGAAAACTGCCACATGGCGCCTGTGTCTAACAAGTCTCGATGCGCTCGTTAGCTTTCGCTGCACCAATCGAGACTCTCTAACGCAGCGCTTCCAGAATACGATTCACCGATTTTCTCGCGCAGAACACCAAATAAACGTTTTGGCCCCTCTCTCCACACGCAAGACTATCGTTTTTCGACGACATTTGCAGTGAAACATGCAGATACGGGCCAATTTTTTTCTAGAGTTGAATACCAAGTTACAACACCCATGCAGTTTTTGTGAAACGTGGTAAGCATAAATACACACATAAGTAAGCAATATCTCGAAACACATAGCTCTAACGCCAAAGCTAGGAAGCAAACCTGCATGTGTATTTTGTGCTTCATCCCATCTATTGTTCACTTTATGGTGTGTCCCTGCCCTTGCCACACTACAATTAAGTACAACTTTTTATGCACGCTAGCGCTCTAGCCCCTTTGATTGAAATCTCAGGCTCAGCAAACTTTTCTCTTTTCAAAAAATAAAGATGCCATCTTCATCTTTCTCTTCTAAGCATGTACAATAAAACGAAAAAGAAGCAAAAGAAGTTTCATCCTCACGATGAAGTTCTATTTTTGTGTCATGTACATATTTAAAAGCCTGTTAAGGTGGCTCACAGTGTGTAATTCACATTTTTATAGAATCAGTGGAATCGATATTAAAATTTGTATGGAATGACATGACTGTATCACGAGCATAAGTGACTAGTCATAATATGAATATCGTGAAATGTATGTCATGAATGTCATAATTTACATATCATAGTCTTGCTGCTCTTGCGGTGGTGTCGTCCACAAGACGTATTGCAAAACTGGTGTGCTTTGACATGACTGCATGGCGATAACAAGCGACAGACCCTAACTTGAAAATCGTGACATGCGTGTCATGCAACCACATGACTACATGCCACACCCATGATGCGCTGGCAGCCGTTTCGCTAGCGTCACATACACTGAAATCAATATTACAGTAAGTGAATGGATGACGAAGGTATGTGACTGGTGCAAACATAACAATCATGACATGCGTGTCATGTAACAGCATGACTACATGCCATGCTCATGATGCGCTTGCAGTCGTTTCGCTAGCTGCCCAAACACACAGTTTGACATTACGGGACGGGAATGGATGATGATAATCATGAGATGCGTGCCATGTAAGAACATGACTACATGCTGTGGTCATAGCATGCTCGCGGCGGTTTCGCTGTCTCCTAATATATTAAAATTGGTATTCTTGTTCTTATTTTCTCCTGTTTTGTGTCTTTTTACTTCTCGTTTGCTTGCTGTTTCATTTTTATACCTGATTTCTGTTGTCGTGTTTCCCTAGCCATAGTTGTAATGTCCGTTGTTCATGTCATCTCGAGGCGCTCAAGAACAAGAGGAAGAAGACTTCTTCTCGGCTTGAGCTCAGTGTGCGACAGTTGGCCATGCTATATATGGTTTTACTTGCATCAATATCACCATTGAGATGCTCGAAGAGCAAGAAAAAGAAAACTTTTGATAGTATTGTCATGAGCACGTTCGAAAAACATTCATTAATAATTTGCATTATTTCTTTTCTTTAACTTTTTTTTTCACATTGTGCCAAAATAATCCCACCAAGTCAAAACAAAGTAATCCTATTTCCCTAGCCTGGATAATCTTAATGTCCGGGTTTCGCGGCACCAGAATGTAGCGACTTATATTAACCGCTAGCTTCTTTGCCAATCCACCTTAGTGGGTGAGAGCCACGAAAAAAGATCTAGCAAGCAAGCAAACACCAGCAAGAAGGCTTCTGTTCAATCGCAGCCACGGCAGTCGGATTTCAATTGAGGCGAAACGCCAAATTCTTGTGCAATGGTAGAAGCCAGGTGGTTGAAATTTCCAGAGCCTTTTACTGTGATGTCCCTTATAATCGTATTATGGTTTTTGGACGTAAAACAACAACAACTACAACCGCTATCATCACCAACACCACTACTACTACGACGACGATGACGCCGACGACTTCTTTTTGGCGTTAGCGTACTGAACATGCTGCAGCTGGTTTTACGACGGCAGTATACGGCAACCTATAAGACAGCCCAGGGTCCTGAAGTGCGGCGTACGTATTTGAAGTGTAGCCAAAAATATGACCCACCCTATAATGCAGTTAATGAACTTGCTCGTTACAATACGGGCTAAATGTTGTGGCCATTGAGTTTCCGCTGTGTTCACGTGAAACAAGAATAAAACGAAAAGGCTTGAGTAGCACAACAGCATTGTTATAATTGCGTTTTTCAAGATTTTTATCGAGTTACCAAGACTGAAGAAAACTCCTTGGAAAATGGAAGTCGTCAAAAAACAGTTTCACTGTGCACGAGCATATCAGCGAACACATACACGAAAAACTAATTATTTTTAGGCCATTATCTCATTTTGAAGAACCGTAGGTGCGTTAGCTTCCGCATACCAAGGACACAATTTCCGAGAAATGTTGCACTGATGGACACAGGAACTAGGAAAACACATTGCTATCACGAGCAGAGAACGCGTGGCAAATTCAGTTTTTGGAAAGATTCAGACCTAACCTAACATAATGACGTCTTTTAAAGAAACGCTGCATAAAGGCGAGGAGAATGCAGAGGCTCGCAGAAGTAGGGGACTAATATACAAAACACTCGTTGGGAATGCAAGTCATATCAGATAGGAGTTGAGAAAAAAGGAACTTAGTGTTATCATACGTGACAGGGAAAGATGGCGTGTACTTTATGCTGACTATTTGCGCCACGTACAATAGAGCTATTTCATAGCAGGGCTCATATACGGCCAATGAAGTCAAGTAAACTATATGAAAAATTGTCGCCATAACTCTGAATGTCTATGGAACGCGGTGACAAATATTCTAAAACGGTGCGCAGTGTACCCGAACCGCGCAGTTCCATGCAGTGCACATTTTTTATTGAGATAAGAGTAGCGCTGGGTGATACGGGGGAGAAAGCTTTCGCAGTTACCGCCGGAGCTCTGTACATAACGGCTAGCATCTGTGCCTTCGAATAAGAAGCGTCAATTTGGTAAACTGCAGCGATTCCTGCACAGCGAAACTAAATAACGAAGCATTTCGACAAACCCGATTTCGCATAACTCGTCGCCATTTTAAAAGTGATGTTGGCGATTACATGAAGCCGTTATGAAAACCTCCTAGTCATTTTTCCTGCACCTAGCCATTTCCTTCCGCAAACGTGGTGTCCTTAATAACGGCCACGTTTGGTGCAGAACGTGCATTTCCTTCGGCACTAGAATGCTGTGCACGAACATTACGTCCACATAGTGCCTCTAATCATGGCAGATAGCTTTTGAATAAACAGCGTTCTCATGGCAGGCACACTTTCTGGTTTGATGTGGTTCATGTGAATTATCTACACTATTCCGTGACTCTCGCTATGCTTCGTGTTATACGGAACAGGCGTGACGGATAAGTTTTCACTTCATTAGAAATTTTCAGAATGTCCGATATTCCGCTATTGCCTTGAGAAAAACGAAATTCTGGATAGCATGTGCGGGGTAGCTTAGCAACGCTCAAAAATGAACTTTAGCGTAATTAGGCTCAAAATACACCGGCAATGCCTGTGTAGCTCTTACTTGCCGCATTCGCGTATGCAAAAAATAGTAAGGGTCGTCAATAAGGCATCAATGTCGCAAACTGTAACACTGCAGGTAATGCCAGGACATGCATGTTGGACTAAATTACTTATTATCATGCTTGATTGGCCTCACGTTGTCTTTGGAAAAAGCAAAACAATGCCCCAATGTTACGATGGTTCAAGGTATGGGGGATAAGAAAAGGTTAGAAAACACGTAATTCATGTCCACAGATATTCCTCAAGTGACCACCGCCCAATCGCTAAGCTTTCTACGATCTTTCTTTTTACGATCACTTCGATCATTTGATATGGCTCTCGGAAACGGAGCTGTCTCGACAACAATACTTTGATGGCGAAGCTTCAGGACATGATTTTTAAGCAAATGGAGGCAGCACTTTGGGGCTAACAAGCTACAGAGCACGTGACGGCCACTCGATAGATTCCATATGTACAGCAACTCTTTTCTGTGGTGCGGCCATGTTTTTCGGTTGTTTCTAAGCGTACCCAGCATTTCCGGTGAGGCGCATGCATGAGAAGTTTCCACGTGGTATTCCGCTATACGCTAATGCTTTGCGTATGGCGAAACACTGGACAAAGTTAAACGTGCCTAGAAGATGTGCAGATTGTGTTGCAATCGTTTCAGATATTTAAGTGAGATTTTTGACGGCAATCTATTCTAAACACGCAAGTTTATGGGATATGAGCGGGAAAACTAACTTGTAAGGTGTCGTATTCGCTGATGCGCCAGAGTATTCTTCACGACGCCAAGACATTGGTTAATAACGTGTGAGTTAGTTAAAGAAAAGCTATCTTTACGTCCCCTTATCTTTGTATAAATTGACATTGCAACTGCTTGTAACGAAATCCCCTACACTTTGCTTGGCACCATTGTCTGTCAGTACGTATTAAAATTGTGTAAGGTGGCTTATTGGCTATGGCGTAGTGCCGCTAAGCCGGATAGCACGGGCTTGCTTCCCGACAACGGTGGTTGAATTTCGACAATTACAAGAGGAGTGATAGAGGCCAAAGAACAGGCCACTGAAGCTGAATTTAGGCACTAACCAAATGCCATAAGGCAATAAATTTCAGGCGTTCACGCTGACTGAAGCCAACTGGTGGAAACTTGGCAGCTGTACTGGTGGCACTGGTGAACTTGTCGTGCCTTTCTTAATATATTCATACCTATGATCGTTTGCATTTCATCTGTTTTATTGCCTCAAGGTGTCGACTAATGTTCATCGTATTTTCACATTGATTCTGGCGTTGATTTGTGGGGTTTAACGTCCCAAAACCACCATATGATTATGAGAGACGCCGTAGTGGAGGGCTCCGGAAATTTCGACCACCTGGGGTTCTTTAACGTGCACCCAAATCTGAGCCCACGGGCCTACAACATTTCCGCCTCCATCGGAAATGCAGCCGCCGCAGCCGGGATTTGAACCCGCGACCTGCGGGTCAGCAGCCGAGTACTTTAGTCACTAGACCACCGCGGCGGGGCACATTGATTCCGACGTCATGCATCCGCCCCCGCCAGTGCATTCGCCGCGTTGCGGCTCAATTTTCGGGGACAGAGAATAGACCATGTGCTTGACTTCACAGAAACGTTTGCTTCTGCCCAGAAGCGACCATTTGCGACAGTTATCTTGCGAACAACTGGGTGATCTCCGCCGTAAATCTAGACCCCCCCTCTTCCAGTTTGCGCAATTGGCGGAAAAGTTTATTTTGAAAACTAAAGGAGCTCCACACTACAGCGTTGACCAACGTGTAAGAAGTGCGGAGTTTGGCGCTTCTTTTTTTTGCTGTTCTCTTTGGTTTTCTCTTTCCTTGCTTCTCTCTCTTTTTTTTCATTTTTCTATTGTGTTGAAAAAACAGGTCACTGACCAATGTCAAACAAAACAATGACGTTTCGGGACCCGTACGGGTCCCTTGTTCACAATGGAATGACGGCTGAGCAACAGGTTCTTATGTAACGTTGAGCGCATGACACAAAGTCCGGGAGTACACGTGGTTTAGTGTGCCAGATGATCTATTGATTGTGTTACTTGTCGTCTGAATGATTAGTGATTCGAGGTTCAGTCTGGTTGTAAAATTCTTCTCCGTGGCTACGATGCGTGCGTTGTCCCAGCTTATCTCGTGGCCCGTCTTCTCGGCATGCTCTGCGAGTGCATTTGTCACTGTGTGGCCCTTGGCGACGTCATTCTTGTGTTGCATAAGACGTTTGCAGTAATTTCCACTCGTGCCAATGTACACCGATTCGCAATCGGCGCATGGTATCTTGTAGACCACACCAGGAAAGTGTTGCCGAGGGAGAGGATCCTTCACATTTAGCAACTCAGCCTTAAGCTTGCTTGCTGGAACATGCGCGATCTGTACACCACGTTTTCTGAATAGACGGGCTAGGGCTTCGCTTATATTTCGAATATAAGGAATCGATGCACGCTTTTTTGTAGACGATGTGTTATGCATGGCCTGACTGGTTGACTGCAGTTTATGCATGACGGATTTAGTTGTTCTCCTAATAAAAATCTTGGGGTATTCATTCTTGATCAGGTCATCTTCAATGGTCCGGAGCTCCTCCTGCAGGCTTTCTTCATCGGAACAAATGCGAATCGCTCGGAGGAGCTCCGAGCAGGAGGAGCTCCGGACCATTGAAGATGATTTGATCAAGAATGAATACCCCAAGATTTTTATTAGGAGAACAACTAAATCCGTCATGCATAAACTGCAGTCAACTAGTCAGGCCATGCATAACACATCGTCTACAAAAAAGCGTGCATCAATTCCTTATATTCGAAATATAAGCGAAGCCCTAGCCCGTCTATTCAGAAAACGTGGTGTACAGATCGCGCATGTTCCAGCAAGCAAGCTTAAGGCTGAGTTGCTAAATGTGAAGGATCCTCTCCCTCGGCAACACTTTCCTGGTGTGGTCTACAAGATACCATGCGCCGATTGCGAATCGGGGTACATTGGCACGAGTGGAAATTACTGCAAACGTCTTATGCAACAGAAGAATGACGTCGCCAAGGGCCACACAGTGACAAATGCACTCGCAGAGCATGCCAAGAAGACGGGCTACGAGATAAGCTGGGACAACGCACGCATCGTAGCCACGGAGAAGAATTTTACAACCAGACTGAACCTCGAATCACTAATCATTCAGACGACAAGTAACACAATCAATAGATCATCTGGCATACTAAACCACGTGTACTCCCGGACTTTGCGTCATGCGCTCAACGTTACATAAGAACCTGTTGCTCAGCCGTCATTCCATTGTGAACAAGGGACCCGTACGGGTCCCGAAACGTCATTGTTTTGTTTGACATTGGTCAGTGACCTGTTTTTTTTTCAACAATGCCTTTACCTGACCAGACGGCATTCCGTCGAACTCTCGACTATATTTTTCTATTTTGCAGTTTTTTAGAGTTTTTCGTCTATTTCCATTATCTTCTCTTTTCTTCTTTTGTGTTTCTTTCTCTCAATTTCTATTTGTCGCTTGCTTTCTGTATTTTTATGTTTTACACGTGCTTTTGCCTGTGCCACGCTCACCAACGACAGCACACGACAGACCAGGCTCCTGAAATGCTGCGCTCCTAACATCATCATCAAGTCACTCGAATAACAAGAGGAAGACTACGTATACCGCGAGCGCGCACTCCTTATATTACAGATGGCTGTGCTATACGCGGTTTCACCTGCGTTACGCCAAGTGAAAACGACAGCATACGACACTACATGACAGACTGAGCCCCTAAGGGGCACCGTGCCTAAAAGCAAACACGTAATGCACAATACTAAAACGAAATATGAGTAGACACGTATTTAAAGGCTAGTACCAGTGCGCTAGTATCGACGTATGTGCCTTGGTGTAGTTTTATGCCCGATTACCACCGGCGACTCAGCAAGCGAGGAAAAGTAGCCGGCACCGTGCACTGGTACCATCTTCTTGCATACGTTAAATGCTGAAAGAGAGAGAGAGAGCTAGTATACCTGCTCACGTAAGCAAGACAGATTCGTAGAGTGAAAGCAACTGCCACCATTCTCCGCAGCACGCAAGGGTGAAGCACGACAAGTACTCGCATGTCGTTTACATTGTGACACTTAACTACAGGGAGGAGCTCGCAATCTCAATGAGGCACCCATGGTGTTCCGCGAAGATCAATGAAAGTAAACGTGCATGAGACGCATCCTCTCCTATGCTTTTATTTGGAGCCATTTTGTTGGCGCCATTTTTGTTGCTTCTAAACATAAATAAACGTAAAATATGAAACGCCTCGAAATGAGATCGCACTTTCAAATACACACAAACACAATAAAAAGCATCAATATACGCAAAGCAAGCCCGCCAAGATTGCCGTATTTCCCAGGTCAAGATTGGATAGGAGAACTGCAAATCCAAGGTAATCATGGGGAGGGATAAACTGCGGTGAATTCCTGCCCAGATTTATGCTGTAGCACAGAGGCGCGGCCAACCTTTCTGAAGTGTGTGGGCTATTAAGAAATAACAGCACGGAGCAAAAGAGGTGTTGTAGCAACGGCGTTGGTGTATGTCGCTAGATTGACGAAGAGAGGGAGAAAGGCAGACTCCGACTAAGCGCCTGTGTTTTGCCACCTGCCGCCGTGTTATCATTCGCGGTGAGATTGGGGGTCGAGACAGGGGCTCCTAGCAGTGCAAACAAAGTCACGATGAGGGGCATTAGAGCTCCTTCAGCCCACATACGAAGAGGATAGTTGTCAGAGTACTTCGGGGAGATCAAGTGTGCTGGCACAAGCGTTAATGTGGTGATGGGCTAGGCCTTAATGTGCCTCTCTGTGTCGCACACACACACACACGCACACACACACACACACAGACACACACACACATTATATATATGTATATATATATATATATATATATATATATATATATATATATATATATATATAATATATATATATATATATACATATCGCAGATGGCAAGACTAGTAACACACCTAAACAGTGAATAATTAAATATTCAGTAACATAATGAGCAAAACTTTCTTTGACTGTTAGTTGCAAAGAAAGAAGTAAGGTCAACGATAGCCATTATATCAGAGTAACTGTACAAAACGCTGAATTCTGAGCCCATCACACCGTGTCGAGCTTCCTATTACCAATGATTGCTGAATTCCACACTCCAATGCCTTCATTTGAACAAGCTTGGCGCAGAGTAACGGGGTTTGAAAAACTATTCAAATAAGAACTTGTGTCTTGTGACATACCCATAAGAATATCCTCGTAAACACTAAGTTTTCGACGAAAGCCTGAGATGCCTCCGCTAATGGGAAAAATAACCATCGATGTTTGCGTCAACGGGAGTGATGCAAAAGATCTTCACCAAGTGATGACGCCAAAATTTGAGACTTCGTGATAAAGTTGCTGAGACAGCCCATGTGTAGTCACCCACAGAACTATTTGGACCTATTGAGAAAGCTTTGGACTACTACCAAGAAAGCTTGCGTACGCAGCCTTTTCTTGTACATAGAACCAATGAAGACAACCACGAGGGAAACCCGAAGTGGATTGCATTTACAAGAGAGAGAAAAGGAAAGAGCAGCTGACTTCAATGATTTTCTGCGGATTTAATTCATTTGATTTGTGCCCCCGCCCGCCATGCACCAAAGAAAACGAAAAACTGCAATCGCCTGTATTCTTGGCCGATCCCCCTGAGTGGGTACGAGCCATGGCTGTGGAATCATCATCATAATCATCAGCCTGTATACGACGGTGATTCCCTATGCACCAGCGCTTCTGGATAGTTTGTTAGGTCTAGGACTTGAGGCTGTGGTGCAATATTGTAGTAGTTTGAAGGACAATAATAAGTATTGCAATACTCTAGGATGAATATTCTCCGCCAGATTACAAATTAAAAGACAGATTATAGCGCAGCCACTTATGGTGCTACTCGTGCGCCTCACTTTTGTAAGTGAACAATATAAAAGTGACGGCACGGTGGAAAACGCGTCAGATGTCTGAACGCGCTGACTTTTGCATTTGTGGGCAAAGTGCATTGGGGAGCACCGGGGTGCCCAAGCGGCACGATGATTTGACAAAACGGCGCACTAGGGCGTTCCGGGGAGGACTGATGTGGTTTGGTGAGGATTCATTAACACGAAAAACTGCGGGAGTACTGTAAAATGTGCACAAAGTGTTCGGACACCCTTGCCAGTGTGCTTGGCATTCTTAAAGGTGCTTTACTTCACCTCATAATAACTAATAACTGGTGGTGTTTAACGTGCGAAAAACTCGATATCATTATGAGACAGGCAGTACGGGAAGATCCCGGAAATTGAAACCACCTGGGATTCACGAACGCGCACCTTAATCTACAAGAACAAGGGCCTCAAGTATTTTCACCTGCATCGCAAATGGGACCACCGTGGTCGACATTCAATACCGCGACCAGTGGGTCTCCACCTTATAAAGCAAGCACTTTTTTGGTAATGCACAGATTTCCGTGCTGTGGCTCTATAGGTCAAGAGTAAAAATCATGTTGTCACAAGAATTTTGTTAATTTATCTTTTTTTATTTGATTGGTTCTAATTTACGCTTCCCCGCCCTATTTAAAGTCTTCCTTCACACTCTTAATGAAGTCCAGCTTAAAGTACTGGCCTATAGCTTGCAAGCGAGATGAACAAAAATCTAACGCCTATACACGGTTCGTTTAGGCGGCAAAAGCTGTAAGCGGTGCTGTCCGTATCGCCGTCCCGCGGCGTGAAGGGCGCATAGGTGGCCTACACCGCAGGAGGCATCTCTGCGCAGCGGCCAATCTCGTAGGCGGGAACGAAATGCATGAATGGTCGGCCTGCGCGGCTAATGATGGACTCATCAGACCCCGCTTGCTGGAAGCGTGATTAGTAGGATGATTTGGCATTGCCGGAACTATACGTGCGTGCGTGCGGGCGTCCGTGCCTGTGTGTGTCTTTGTGTGTGTCTTTGTGTCTGTGTGTGTGTCTGTTTGTGTGTCTGTGTGTCTGTGTGTTTGTGTGTCTGTGAGTTTGTGTGTTTGTGTGTGAATGTCTGTGGGCCTGTGTGTCTGTGCGTGTGTGTGTCTGTGCGTGTGTGTGTCTGCGTGTATGTATCTGCGTGTATGTGTCTGCGTGTGTGTCTCGTGCGTGCGTGTGTGCGTGTTTGTCTGTTTGTTTTTTGTTTGTTTATTTGTTTGTTCGGGGCGTGGCTGGCATAATGACCCTCGGAAGTCTACTGGAGCTGCTATTGAACAGAGCAGTCTGGACCCATTCCTTGATCTAAATATCTGGGGAAACGAGACTATTTATAATGAACCCTGTCGGGCAGCATCCATAGCTTTTCCAATGTAGAGCTTTGGGCCAGAGAGTTCTCGGCATGTACATGATTGAAGTGCTATGTTCACCTTCCTGCTGCCTCAACATCTTTATCCCGAAACTCCGGTGCCTGCAAAGGCTGGTCGCTACAGTGGCAACGTGTTATTTTTAGGACAGGCCATGGAATCTTGTTTTCTGCGCAAGACATTTAACCACTTGCCGCTATGTCTACGTACCACTTTTCCAACTCCCACCATGGGCTATGCTGGTTAAGTGGATGATGCTAGAGTGTACGACCTTCAACGGCTGTCGACATCACAGAGCTTGTGCTTTGCAATGGGATCACGCTCATCGCACTCATGCTTACCTTTCTACAAGCAACGAACTTATGGCGCCGTCGGTCATCACCCTTTCTTTTTACGGCTGCAGTATCGTGTGTGGTAGGTCATTTCGTAATCTGCTCTCCTGAAACCACGCTGTGGAGTTTAAATTGAAGCTGCTGCATTTGGAGTGAGTCTCCACGAACATATGGCAGAGTGACTCTCATTTATTCAGTTTTACAAGTTTATTTTAACCGACCAATGTAACCATTGATGTTAGAATAAAGCTTCTATGTGTTTCAACCACCAGATGGTCGCATGCACAAATTTTATTCTCAATATCTATACACGTTCTGTTTTAACACTAGCAGCGTCAGCTTGAAAGCTTCATTAAAACTGCATTAGCGAAACTGTCATGCACCGCTGGGGCCGTTGTGCACTAAATTCACATCAACCTTGTTGCTTTTGGAAATATTCAGCGTAAGTCTTTTGCTTCAACCTTTTGAGTACACACAGACTCACAAATGAAAAAAAAAATCAACGAAACTGAAAGCTAAATGCCAACGCAAGAACGAAAAAAATAACCAGTTCAATGAAACCAAATTGCATTCACGCTTAGAAAACCACTGCGTAAGAAGCGCGTTGCCGCTTTAGTGAACAATATTTGCGCTTCGACTTTGAGCCTAAAAGCGAAGGAAGACACTGTCGTTTCTCGAACAATGCACGTCAGCTTTCTTCGGCTCCGCGCGAGCGTACACACACTAAGGCGGGCGCTCCCAGGAAACCAACAAGAATCTAGCGTTAGCCTAGCAGCGCCGACCGCTTGAGTGCCGGGCCTTTGCGCCGAGTCGTCGGGTGAACAGGACTCTGCTCTGTCAACAGGAAAACAGCAGAAACGAGAAGACAGGCGAAGCGTCAGAAGCAAATAAAAAAAAAACTTGCTTAAAGGAAAGTTCGCAAAAAATGAAGCGAAATTTCTTACGCACCGAAAGGGTCGCTTCATTGCTGTTTTCGGCACTCGTGAAAAAATAAGAGCAATGGCTTATATTGAAAAGTTTTTCGCATATTGACTCCCAAGAAAAGTTGATGTAAGCTGTAATAATACGCTCGAAGTGTTTGATGGATTGCCGCGTTTATGTCAAAACTCGATATAGGGTAACAGATGGGTGCTTTGTTAACGTTACGTTGGGATCAGTTCTCTTCCATGCATTTTTAAAGCTTTTTTTTGCGTCAGTGAAGCTTTTTCACTCTCTCTTTATCTCTCGTGCATGCGGCATAAACTGTACGATAACTCTTGCTACACGCGGTGGTAACCAAACAACTGTGGGACAAAAGTGTTTCACCTAAACAACTCGTAATACGCTTAGACGAAAAAAAAAAGCGGACGTTGCTAGTACAAGCGGGATGGAAAAGCTATACATTATTGGTCGATGAAAAACGTTACAGGATGGGCAGCTAGTAGATTAAATTGGGAGCTTGAAACTTCAAACACGATCTTTGAAAAGATAGTCATTAGTACTGAACGTTGAAGATAGTCAGCTTATATAAATACATTTAGTACTCGTGAAAGGGGCTTTATAGAGTAATGAAAACACCTAAGGTCAGTATGTCTTACTTAATATCAGGTTATCAATCGCCTTCTTAGTGTTATTGCTTTTTTAGAAGGGTTACCTTAGTAACACGTGATTGGTCAACGAGAATCGAAGTCAATGGCTCCTATAATTTTAACCAAGGCTGGACATACTTAGGAAATCTTGCGTACTGCTAAGTCTGTTTGTTTTAAGCTGTCAGTGTTGAATTTGAAAACGTCGCTTACAGTTTGGCTGGAAGAGGTGAAAAATAGTGCGCTTTAAATACACAGTAATGAAATGCGTGCAATAAATATTGCGAAGGACATGTATCGATATGGCAGCAAAAAGTGACCATGGGCTAGTTTCAGTGCTTTTCAAGTGTACTGAACTATTCATGGGACACTTCGCATGGCATGAAAAATAAATTTGGTCTGTGAAGACCGTTTGTTTATTTTTAGATCAAGTGCGTACGTATATCTGCGGTGCACGTAATACGGATTTGGTCGGAAGAGGAGGTGGTGTGTGGTGGGGCTAAAAAACAGCCTCCACCAGGAATATCTGTGGTACACAGGTTGAATTCTACAGAGAGTGAATGCGAGCCACTAGGTACGTGCTGTTTTTAACTGTGGACCCAGGTTTATATTCCAAACCAACAGTGAATTCTTATATTATTACGTGTAATAAGCACACATTTTGAAAGCAAGACTTATACGGGATTATTTTGAGCCAATGTTGGCGGTAACTCGTTACAAGTAACGTCGTTATCAGTAACACGTTACTTTTTTCGGTAACTTAGTAACGTATTTGTTACAGTTTTAGTACTGTAAAGAGTAACGTAAATACATTACAATTTTCGGGAACATGCAGCGTCACGTTACTCGTTACTTTTTCATGGTGTAGAGGCGATTTTCCGACAGTTGACCGTAATGAATTCCATGGTGGCAGCGTCTGATAGCTGTCCGCCTGTAGGTTTTGACACAGAAAGTGAAGACAGAATTGCTTTTTCTGTAAAGATCTCGGATAGAAATTCTTAAAGTGCTCAACTCCATGTGGGAGTTTTGGGCCATCGCCACACAAAGCTTGAAGAAAGCTGCGGAATCCGCAATGACAAACTGTACGAAAGTGCCTATGATGGACTTGGACTGTAACCCCTGCGCCTTCCCATGCCCAAAAGACAGGCTGCCCTAAAGTAAAAGCGCATGGACTGGTACCACGTGCTGAATGTCACGTTTCGTACGTGGGGAGAGCAAAGAACTTCTTCGAGAGCCTGCGGCAACATGAAACCGACATTTGCAAGTTAGAGTGACTATGTAGTGCACTCGCCGAGCACAGCGTGGTGAAGGACCACCGCATCAAGTTGGCCAAATTCGGCATCGCAGACTTAGAGCACAATATGAAAGCGGGTTTTTCTGGAATCCTGGCTGTCCCGACTTGGGGGGGCGAAGCACAAGCTCCTCCCAACTCGTGGCACGGGTTTGGGCATCTAGTGTATGGCTTGCGAATATCGCTGGTATAAAAATGTCAGGATCCTTTTCAAAAAAAAAAGAGCAAACGCTTCAAGAATGTCTTTAAACAAAGATAAATATGTTTCTCAACAAAAAAAATAGGTTCCATTTAATATATGTATAGCTTGCTCCAGCGGGGAGAGGAGGAAGCGGCGCAGATCAAAAGAACTATGTACTTTTCTGAAGGTATAGGGGGGCGCACATCAAATGAACGCTGTACTTTTCCGAAGGTAAAGGAGCCCCTTTACCCTATACCTTCGGAAAAGTACAGCGTTTGCGTTACAGGGGGCACCACTGTCAAAGCGAAAGAAAAAAAAAATCAACGCGCCGGGGAGGAGCAGATCGCGGTACTTAGACGAAGGAAAGGACAGCGTTGTCTTGATCTGCGCTGCTTTCACCTCTCCCCGCCAGAACAAGCACGTGGCGCATTACAAATGCGCCACTGTCGCAAGCGAAAGAAAAAAAAATGCAACGCGCTGGAGAGGAGGTGGCGAGGAGAAGAACAGATGGCGGTACTTTTATGAAGTATAGGGGCTTTAGCCATGCTAGGCAGAGAGTGACGTCAGCGTGCACTGCGAGGGGAGCTTGACGTCATCGCAAAGCTGCGGCGTGATGTACTTGACACCACTCCAACACCTGCGGCGAGAACAACGCATTGCGGCGCGTTCGTACGGGCGCACGTACGTATGGCGTTGTTACAAACGTGAGTCAAAGATGTGCTTCGCTTCTAAAAACTAGTTTTGAAAAATGTCTAAATATGCCTGATTTCATTATACTTTCTACAAAATAGTTGCTACAAAGTTCATACGACTTATCAACTTTGTTTTCGAAACAAGTTTTACTTCTTTCTCTCCACATTGGCAGCTAGGTTTTTGGTTATTGAACTCCTGAGCCAGCGAGGCTGTTCTTGTACACACTCACATGAACACTCTACAACTTTAGCGGTAATTGTACAGGCTTAAGTGAATGAGAAATATTTGTGCCTAAATATTTTTCCCGTGGTTAGCCAGAAAGTATTTATTCAGGGTGTCGTCAGAATAAACTCTTTCTTTGTAGGTCGACCACGCATATGCTGGCGTCGATGAGACACTCGCCATAGGTTTGGTGCCCCAAGAAGCATATGGTGTCACAAACGTGCAAATACCCCGCTTCCCCCCCCCCCCCCCGGAAAAAGAAAGCGTCAATGTAGGCCTCCGCTATTCAGAGGCAAGGATCACCAGTTTTGATTTCGACAATCTTCACTGGAGAGGCTGTTCGGATTACCGCTAATTTCTTGAGAGTTCAGTGGTGTTTGGCTTGTGGCTAGCGTGAATGACTGAATGTGACATTGAGTGTAACTTCGCAATGAGTTAATGTCTTCACCATGTGCCATAGAGTCACAAGCCATCACATGCAACAAGCAGCTTTTAGCCACTGTAACATTACTAAGGTCCGTTACATTTGTACAAATATTACTCGTTGAATGATCATATTGAATATAATCCTTTTTGGGTAGAAGTTTAGGTGAAACATAAATGTGAGATGTGAAAATTATTATTATGAATTCCTGTAACCTAGACGCATTGATTATTGTTTATGCATCTTGCTAGGAAGCGCAGCCACTATTTCAAAGAACACACAACACAAGCGCTTAACTTCAACTACACGTTTATTGCAAACGTCAGAGTTTATAAAGAGGGTGAAAAGAGAAAAAGAATAAAAAATGATAGACAACAAAAAGCATACGTGCCAGTCCCGTACATTACTATCCGTTATTGTCTATCACCCCATCCAAAAAACATAGTTCTTTCCGCGTGAGCGAGATAGAGGGTGCACTAACACCATCAAAATCATCGCGTGTCATTTCAGGCGCTTCTAGTATCAAACGGGCTAACAAATCTCTGTCCCGATACAGCCCGCACGTGTTATCGAAATAAGGCACACAACCACACTCCTTACAGTGGATCGCCAAGTGACCATCGGTACCCTTCTGCACTTTATTGTGGTGCTCTTTTAGCCTTTCATCAATGCATCTTTCAGTTGTTCCCACATGAACAAGACCACATGACAAGGGCACTCTGTAAACAACCGACTGCGCACACTCAGCATATTTATCGCGATGCTTAATTTGGCAACCTTTCTTTTTTTTAGAAACAGGACAAGTTTGGTGACATATTCTGGACAGTTTTTCAGAAGCAGACATAACCACTCGGACGCCCACCTTATTACCAATCTTTTTAAGATTGTGTGCCACACTATGGATATAGGGGACAACAGCCGTTTTACGCTGCTGCAGGGAAGTCTTAATAAGCTGCCTATTTTGTTTCTTTAGGTCCCTACGTAGCGATTCAGTGACGCTTATAACCATTCGTTGCGGGTAGCCTGCTGCCTTCAGTCGCAAAACCTGTTGCTCAAAGCTCTTCTTCATGAGGTGAAAACAGGACTTCTTCAACGAATTGAAAAGGCACATTCATGCAACAGACCTTTTCACTACTTTGGTATGGGCAGCAGAGAAAGGCAACAATGGCTTTTTGCTCCTGGGCTCATAAAGCCAACAAACGTGGTCATCTTGAAATTGCAACGACAGATCTAGGAACCTGAGGGTATCACCTTAGGGCACTTCATGTGTTAGTTTCGGAGGCTGACAAACTGTCTCAAATATTCCAAGTGTCAAGACAGCAACACTTTGAAACTCTTTGGCATCACACTTCAAAAAAACCGAATAATCTTCCACAAACCTGAAGATCTTAAAAACTTTAATTCCCGACAACCTCTCAGCAATTATTCGATCTAAGTGGGCCATAAAAATATCACTAAGGACGGGTGCAGTAGCCGAATCAATACAAATACCCTGTTTTTGGATATAGGTGTTCCCATTCCAATTAATGAATGTGGACGTTAAGTACGAAGCCAGTAAATCCAGAAAAACTCTTACTGACATACCACAATTGTTCTGAAAGGTCACTGCAACATACTCAAGTATGCACTGTTAACAAATTCTAGAAGCATTTCATGAGTTATGTCTGCTCCTGAAAAACTGTCCAGAATATGTCACCAAAGTTGTCCTGTTTTTAAAGAAAAAAAAAAGGTTGCCAAATTAAGCATCGCGATAAATATGTTGAGTGTGCGCAGTCAGTTGTTTACAGAGTGCCCTTGTCATGTGGTCTTGTTCATGTGAGAACAACTGAAAGATGCATTAATGAAAGGCTAAAAGAGCACCACAATAAAGTGCAGAAGGGTACCGATGGTCACTTAGCGATCCACTGTAAGGAGTGCAGTTGTGTGCCTTATTTAGATAACACGTGCGTGCTGCATCAGGACAGAAAGTTGTCTATAGCCCGTTTGATAGTAGAAGCGGCTGAAGTGACACGCGATGATTTTGATTGTGTTAGTGCACCCTCTATCTCGCTCACGCCGAAAGAAGTATGTTTTTTGGAGGGGGTGATAGACAATAACGGATAGTAATGTACGGGACTGGCACGTATGCTTTTTGTTGTCTACCATTTTTTATTCTTTTTCTCTTTTCACCCCCGTATAAACTCTGACGTTTGCAATAAACGTTTAGTTGAAGTTAAGCGCTTGTGTTGTGTGTTCATTGAAATAGTGGCTGTGCTTCCTAGCAAGATGGATCCTTACCAACTGGCCCGATACGATTGTTTATTGTTTATGATTGTGTAGTAACGGCAAAAGTAGCGTCCGTTACTTTTCTTTCGGTAACGGTAACAGTAACACATTTTTTTTATTCATAGGTAACGAAGGGTGGCAAAGCGTTCCTTTTTTGTTGTAGTAACGAGTAACGTATCTGGTTATTTTTTTTTCACTAACGGATACAACAATGCTCTTCCCACACTACACTGCCCATGATTGCTGAATCAAAAAAAACAAGAAGACTTTCAGCTTTGCTTGCTTTGTTTTTCTCTATTCAGTTTTCTTTCTTTTCATCTCATGAATTTTTCTTCAGACTCTTTTTTTCCTTCGGTCTTTTTTTTTCTTTTCCAGGCAGTGGCTCTCTCAGGGTGGCTTATTTGAGGCTGAATCGGCATGGCGTCTTTCATGTTCTTTCAGACATCCGTCAGGCTTTAGAAGGGTCCAATGAAATGACCATTACGTCATCCCGAAACATGGATTAGAAATTCAATTTTTTCAAAGAAGATATTTTCTTAAAATTTCTTATGCTGATTTTGACGAGAAAGCGATCAGCACTTTTTTTGCTTATTTCGCATGATAGCGGTTACAGACGCCGGCGGTGATTACGATAACTGCTCCACTGCAGTTATCTGACAAAAGCTTTAACTGTAAAATAAGTATTTGTAAAATGTTTTTTCGTGCGTGATTTTTCTTCCCGGTCCTATGAGAAAACTGAATATGTAATTATCACTGAATTGACATGAGAATTGGATGGAATAGAGGCTGTTAACGATGCACAATAAACCCTGTAGCTGTGTTTACTTTGCTTACAGCTTCAAGAAAACAGATAACAACGTGCGATAACACTAGACTCATCTTTTTTTTTCTGTACAATTGGGCTTGTATACTTGTACTTCCGAAATATTCCGTGTGGCGCAGAACATAGATGTCATGTGAATAGAAAGAAATCCACTTACTGTGTTTCGCTGATGCTTGAATGTTAAACTAAAGTCCTAACTAGACTATGGACTTAGCAAAACATAGCAAAAGGGCCCAAAACATTATACAACTCTTGTAAACGATATTTACCAGCATCGTGAACTTACTTACAGCGCAACACCAGAAAAAATACAGGACAGGGAAGGAGTAGAACAGAAAGAAAAGACGGCACTGCTTTTCTTTCTTTTTTTCTTTCTGTTCTACTCCTTCCCTGTCCTGTATTTTTTCTGGTGTTGCGCTGTAAGTAAGTTCACGATGGATCTTAACCAACTGGCCCAACTTACTGTTTTACCAGCATGTTGCGGTAAGTGAACATTGCGTAGAAATAAAAGAAGTGTTAAGAGTTATGCTCAGCCCCAGGGTAACAAATAATAATAATAATAATAATAATAATAATTGCTGGGGTTGAACATCTCAAAACCACAATATGATTATGACAAACGTCTAAGTAGAAGACTCCGTAAATATTCACCACGTGCGGTTCTTTAACTTGCACTTCAAATCATGTACACGATGCACCTCCATTCTACTGCAGGGGTTCATGCTCGGCTTGCGTTTATATTGGTGCGGTAAAAGGAACAAATAGTAATGAACTTTTCCCGGGATTACCTAAATAGTATGCTTGACCTTGCCTTCAGAATATTAAGGTAAAGCGCTGGCTAAATATTGTGCGTGACGTGTGCGCAATAGTTCAAGCACGTGGTGTGACGCCTCAATGGTCGTTGCCTCTGTTCTTAACTTACGAACGCTAGTCCTAAAGAAAAGTATACAAGTCTGGTATGAATCGTTGAAGTTGCCGTCGTAGAACGAATTGTGGCATGACCATCAGGTGAACGACACATCAAGCGACTGCTCAAATCGTACACAAGCACAGTTCTAAAGCTTGCGGTTTGAATCGAGTCATGCAATTGTATCAGCATCTATGTTTAAAATAAATGTCTCTGCCTGAAAATGAGTTGTGGCTCTTACATAGTGTCTAAAATTACGCAACGCCTAGAAACATCAATAGGTACTCGACATGTTTCCACCAAAGGACACGTGCCAGTTAGTTTATAGAGACCTAAAGTATGCATATAGACTTCGGTTTAAACATTTCACATGAACTTCAAAAATTCAACTTTGATGTATTATCGCACCTATCTAGTGACTCATCGGTGCTTGAAAATGCACTTATCAGGCGCCTGTCTTTGCACAGTAAAGTAGTGACTGACGCGTGACAAAAGGACCGCCCAAAGGCACGCCCCGATGCATTAGTTCAAGCAATTGCTTTTTGATCAGGCTTCATTCACCACGAGGCAAAAGCGAACATTACCGCCCGTCACAAACAAATGCCGGGAAAGCCTAGCCTTCTTTCTAACGAGGGAGTGAGGAAACCGACTACAAGAATATAGGTAGCGTGGAACAAGCGCACAACTAGGGAGCGAGACAAGCGTGTGGGGAACAAAACGCGAGAAGAAAAATAACGACAACAAATTGCCTTTCTTCCTGAGCGTGCGCGTCAAGAAATGTCTCGAGCGTTGTTAGCGGCGTGCATTGCCTGTGGTCGGCAAAAGAACACGCTATTGTGACCACGATTAAGGAAATTTGATGTTGGCCCACAGGCGCTAATCCGGATGATGCTAAAGAAGAACAAGGGAAAGCGTAATAAGGCAGACGAAAGTACAAGATGCATTTTCAAGCAAACAACCAAACAAATGCATGCCATGCTCAGGCAGCACATTTCTTCCCCCTCTCATTCCACGCCACCGACGGCAAGATCCAAACACCCCAGGCAACGCTAAAGACACCTGATAAATATACAAAAATAACTAAAAAAGCACACGTAACCGCCGCTTCAGGGGCACTTGCTGACTGCCTTCCGTTTTCTCTCTCTCAAATTGTTTTGTTAGCTGTGCTGGGCTAGAGCTCCTTTTGAGCAGACCATAAAAGAGAGAGAGAGAGTAACGATGATCGTGATGACCGCATCAAGCCTGAGAGAAGCCCAATTACGGCGCATCATGCGGTAATGAGCGACTGAGTGCTTTCTTCAGCAGCGGCGACCCCACGTTTGCTGGACAGCTGGCAGGCATGTGCGTTGCGGTGATCGCGGCGCTTGAAGGCAATTGGGAGGGCCCTTCGTATTCGCAACCTTAACAATTGAAAACTTTCCTTCTCTTTCTCTGAATGGCCCCGCGCTCTCGCAAGCTTGGAAAAAAAAGACGTCAGTGACATCTGCTGGCGCTTAGCCATTTCCGCACGCAGCTACCGCTAACGACTACCCGCTGACTTCCACCGCCACCTTCTAACTTTTTTTTTCTCACTTTGCAATCACAGAAAGCTGTGCATCGCTTTCTCCAAACGCCCAGTCGCCTATCTTGCTTTCTATCTTTTTACTCCAGCTTGCATATGTTCTGTCGACGCCCTACTCTGTGGCTGCGCAGCTGCGGATTGTGTAATTAATTGATTGTGGAATGGAATGCGCAAATGATTGTGTAATTAGGCGGCGCATAAGCAATCAATATTGAGCGTAATAAGCGTGCTCAGGTGAACGGTATTTTGCACTGATTGACTGTTAGTATAGAAATTTGTTTAGTTTTTTACTATTCGTGCACCTTACCTCATTCTAACAAGACGCATGAGCACAGCCCTTTGTTTTCACTCATAAGCACTTAAGCCTAAGCCCCAGATCTGGTCGCAACTAGGGCGCATTCGGCTGCTGCTATTTTATGGAAAGCTTGAACATGTTTTGTGTCAATGTTAATTTTGATTGGCATTCAACATTTTATCTTTTTTTCTCCTGATACGCCCACATTCCTAAACATCAACGCTTATACATGAACGCTGACACATGCTTTCCTTTCAAGCTCATACGTTCAAATAGCGGTGACCATGTATATCCTCAAGGTATAAAGCTCCAAAGTGATTGCGTGAAAACTAAGAGAAACCCTCACAGGACGGCCAAATGAACTTCGGGCAATACTAGTTCGCATACTCAAATTTATGTGCAATAATCACGTCAGTGTGTCTTTTTGTTGCCCTGCGGAGTGCGGGTTCGAGTACCGGTTACAGGGGCTGCGTTTCTATATCCCGCCATATCCCGGTAAAGTTACGTCTTGTTTCGCCGGTCTCATATATCAACCAGTACCTATACACTCCATTGCTTCAACACGGACTTATTTTCCGGCTTGAAGAGCAACCCGTTTAAAGAGGAAAAGATCACAACGCGTAGATAAAGAAACCTTGTTATGTTTTTTTTTTTTCATAAGTGTCGAGCACTTGCAGGAATCGACGATTTACTTGCACGCACAGCACCAGCTGCTTCATCCAAATTGATTGAAGGGAATGATTCTGTTCGAAGCAATCTGGCAATGTCATCGGTTGCAATCCTAGTTCTTGTCTTTCCTGGCTGCATTTCTTTCCTCAATTTATATTTCTTCTTCTCTTTTCAATCGAAAAAAAAAGAATTGTGCTCCGAAAAAACGTAATATTTCAGTGACCTGTTTTTTTTCTTCTTGCCCGAAAAAGCACTAAAAAAGACTTTTCAAAGTGATGCAACCCATCGCGTTAGTTAGGCACCATTTAAAAATTGGTATACTCAGAACTTGATTTTTTCATTGAGTATTGAACGAAGTGTTCTCCACTTTCTCCTTCGCAAGTCATGGTAGCCAATTGAAATGAAAGAAGGAAGGAAGGAACAGGAGAGAAAGAAAAGGACATCTGTTTATCTATCTATCGCCCAGCGAAGGAGGAGTTCTGGGTTGTAACTATTAATACGTATCTTTTTGGGCTCCGTAATGGTGGGCTCCGTAATTTATGGTGGGCTTCGCGAAGTTTGACCTTGTGAAACTCTTTAACTTTAACATATAATTGTAAGTACTCGGACCTGAAATATTTTCGCCTTCATCGAAAATGAAACCGCCGCAGCCGGAATTTTATCCACGACCTCCAAGCTAGCAGTCGAATGCCAGCATGGTGGGGCGACTGTCGGTAACTTTACGATACGGGTGTCAAAGCACAACTTTTTTATGGTACCCTAAAAATGATTCGAAATTACCAATGAGTTAAAAGACTCATAAAGAACACTTTCGGGTATTGAGTGAGGGTCGCATAAGCCGAATATATTAAGTATAATGTCTGCGGATAAACGATCGTTCGTAGTTTTTCTACAACTGGACGATAAACAAGGTCATGTTATCTTGTGTGAGTGGCAATAAGGGCACATCCACTCTAGCATGAACTAGAGAAAAATATATGGTAATGTTATAAACAATAGAAGAATTTAGAGGTTTCCACAGTAAAAAACAAAATCACCGCATATTCAGGAAGCAATTGATGATGAGTGGGCGAAGCAGTGAGAATATTTGGTGTTACTGTTAATCATTCGTGACATTGACCAATCACGCATTTGAATGAGTGCCAAGCCCTGTACTGTTATATGCAATGTTTATTGGTCATAACACGCACGGTTGAGTTGAGTTGTGAATTTTGTTTTCGCTTCCTTATTACTGCTTTATGGTATTGAGTCTAGCCTGAACTTGGCAAAAATGAGGTGTGGGTAGGTTCCCCTGGTAGTAGTTGTTTTTTTTTTCGTTCATACGAAAGGTATCGTAGAACATATCAAGATGTAATCTATATTTCACAAGCCAGTCGTCGTCTGTTACAATCCTCGTCATCACCACCAACGTCATAACACGCTACGATGGATGTTGGTGGGCACGGCTCAATCATGAGGAGCAACGCTAATAATAATAATAATAATAATAATAATAATAATAATAATAATAGAAATTTCTAGGGCTTAACGCACTAAAATTGCCCTATTATTATGAGAGACGCCGTAGTGGAGGCCTCCGGAAGTTTTTGCCACCTGGGATTCTTTAACTTACAGGTCGCGGGTTCGAATCCCGGCTGCGGCGGCTGCATTTCCGATGGAGGCGGAAATGTTGTAGGCCCGTGTGCTCAGATTTGGGTGCACGTTAAAGAACCCCAGCTGGTCGAAATTTCCGGAGCCCTCCACTACGGCGTCTCTCATAATCATATGGTGGTTTTGGGACGTTAAATCCCACATATCAATCAATTCTTTAACTTATATCTAAAACTACACGGGCCTCAAACATCTTTGGCTTCATCGAAAGTACAGCCGCCGCAGTCGGTATTCGATCTTGCAACCTTCTAGTTAGCAGGGGAGTGCCACAACTACCAGACCACCGCGGCAGGCAAATGTGTCCGAAAGTAAAAGAAAGAAAAGGAGAAGTAGTCTCTTGAAAGAAGTACCATGCCTACTTGCTTGAGAAGGAAGGCACCGAGAAGAAGGATATAAGCATAACAGGGGGACACCTCAGTGTACATTTATTGTCATGCCCCAAGGATTAGAAAGATAAGGGCGAGAAAGAGACTGAAGAAATGATTGACGTTAATGCCAGCTCAGTTTCGTGAAATCGCATCGGGGTGGGGGCAACACCTTTCTTAAATCAAAAAGATGCAGAGATATTATAGGTGCTTGTTGAGGAAAACAAAATTACTAACGCTAGCTACTAAAAGCCGAGTGACAGCTGTGGGGACAGATAAATAAAAACAAACAAGCAATCAAGCGAACAAATAAACAACTAGACCAACTAAAGAACTAACGTAGCCAAGAGATAGAAAAGAAGAAACCAATATTTTGAAGTTTGGCGCTAGCTCGAACTTTGAATGGCACGAAAGCAAGCTTTTTGCGTAGGAAGTCTGCACCATGGTTGCTACTCCTTCGCTCTTCACGCAAACGCTTCTACTTATGGCTTTATTTGCAGCGTGGCTTCAACTAATTGATTGATTGATTGATTGATTGATATGTGGGGTTTAATGTCCCAAAAGCACCATATGATTATGAGAGACGCCGCAGTGGGAACTACGGAAAATTCGACCACCTGGGGTTCTTTAACGTGCACCCAAATCTGAGCACACGGGCCTACAACATTTCCGCCTCCATCGGAAATGCAGCCGCCGCAGCCGGTATTTGAACCTGAGACCTGCGTTTCAGCAGCCAAGTACCTTAGCCACTAGACCACCGCAGCGGGGCGAGGCTTCAATTAGGCACGCAGAGTAGGCTCGGAAGGCGTTCATCGTCAGCGATGGCAGTTATTGCTTCCTTCCTCCCAGTGGGCTTCAAAACACATTTTATTGCAAAGTCAACCTCGCTTCGCGAAGCCCTTAAATCGACACGGACCAACAGACATGATTCCGTCTCGTCCACGCAGTAGCGGCAATTCGTTTCTTACGGTGGCAAGTGGATTGCAAAAAGAAACGTGGTTTTTACTACGTTTTACGTCGGCCTGCTCCACTAGGAGCCTGTACGACGATATCTAATATTGTTCTTCTGTTTTCCAGGCTCCACATTTGTTAGGCGTCTGTCAGTGTATCACGCGCGAAGAGGCTTCGCAGAAAGATAATGTGGGCTCCTTTTGTTTTTCCACGCATGAAAAAACGTACCTACATGAGCGAACAGAGATGGAAAATCGAAGTATTCTCTGGCTCTCAAAATCCCAGAGAGAAAGAATAAGGTTGAGTGAAAGGCAAGAAGGTTAACCAGAAGAAAATTTCTGGTTTGCTACCCTGCACTAGGAAAGAGAAATGGGTATTAAAGGTAAGGTGGGAAAAACGAGTCAAATGGGTGGTTAAAGAAAAAGAAAGAAAATGCGCGCACACACACACAGAGGCAAGCGATTGTCACAGTCGTTTAGCTCCAGTTGACCGCATTGATACGTGTGCTTAAGCAAAACGAAATTCGGCATGTAGCGTTCTGATTTAGGGACGACTTACTACTCTCCCATAGTTGAGTACCAAGTACTCGAAATCGTTAAACATTTTTGCTAAACAACTTCAGCAGCGTCTCAGTCGCTTTCTGGCTTGAAGGTCGAACGTTCAGGTACTCCAAAATTTACTGTTCCGAAAGCGGCCATGTATCTGTGTAGTCTCAGTAATGCAGTAACACGGATAATTGGGCTAGTCGGTATTGGTTCATTTTTAACTGAGTAAGGGCGCGCACACAGACACACACACAAGATTGCTCTCGTTGTGTGGATTATTTTAATCTAGTGTTCGTGTCCATGTGCGCGTCCTCATTCAGTTAAAAGTCTCAGTAAGAATCAACAGTGATGATAATGGAAACTGATGCACTGATGTTGAGTTACGTGCAATGTTCCGTAAAAAAAAAATGGCAGCATATCCACGGAGTGAATGATGAGGATTGGAGCGAAGCATTCGTCTGTCCATTGATTCTTGCTTCCGTCCATCCATGCGTCCATCTGTGTGACCGTACATGCGTCCATCCGCCCGTCCGTGCGTGCGTCTGTTCGTGCGTCTGTCCCTGCGTTCGTCCATGCATCCGCCCCTGCATCCGTTTATGCGTCCATCCATGTCTGTCTGTGTGCCCGTTCGTCCATCTTCAACACTCCAAGTACCACCATCTCGCATATTTTCATCATATATTCCCCATATAGAAGCACCGCCATCCAGCGGACATTCCAACAACTAACCAAGAGGTGGCACACGCACACTTTCTTACGGCTTGCGCTTCGGGTCTACTCTCCACCTTTAGCCACCTGGAGTTCATGGTATATACTAGTTCAATGTATTCATGGCACTGCGGCTCAACGCTCGCTAAACCTTTCTAAAACTAAGGAGGTTACACCCAGCGAGTATAACGTAGCAACCCTTTCTTGTCAGATAGTGCTCAATGTACACGCCAATGGCTGCTAATGGGGATCGCTGCGTGCGCGTTAACTAAAAGCCGAATGCTCCTGTCTCTCATCCCCCATTAGTACAGTGAGCACTACATTTATTGTTCAACAACACACAGAAGAAATCTCTCACCGGCACCACCTTGGAGGTCAAAATGTTATACTTTTTACACACTACAACAGCTACGAGGGACGAATGGGTGCCGCTATAAGGAGCTTCACCCCTAAAAAAAATGGCAGATCCTACGTACAGTGCGAATCGATGATATGCGAAGCACGATTGAGAAATGTTGATATGTCACTTCAAAATCAGCACATAGTTAGGAGGTGGAGGTAAGCGATGCCGTACTTGACTTCCATGCCATGATGATCATTTTAGATGCGGAGCATCTAATACTCGAGGCTTGTAGTGCGGCGCCGTCCGCAAGCTTCCTCCTCCTTCTTCCACCATCTGTGCATCCCTTCCTCATCTACACACCGCGCGCGCTTCACTCCTCCACCATCTGTGCACCCTTCCTCCTCTACACACCGCGTGCCGGCAGCTGACGCGCGCGCATGCGCCGTCGCGCTTCGAGAACATCGGCAGCTGACGCGCGCGCATGCGCCGTTGCGCTTCTCTCCCTTCTCATACATTCGACAGCTGACAGTGCATGCGCCGTCGCGCTGTATATATACTCAAGGTCGGTGCTCGCTCGCTCAGTTGCCGCTCGTCGGTTGGTTTGTACGGCGCGTCGACGTCCGAGGTCGCAATGATCGACGTCCCTTCGACCAGCGCCGGCCAAAGTGTTGGCGGAACCGCAACCAAGTCGTCGTCCGAAGACAAGGCAGCACGGAGAAGAGCTCGCGACGCCGAACGTAAACGTCGGCGTCGAGCGGAAGATGCTCAACTTTGAGAACGTGAAGCCGCTGAGAGACGTCAGCGTCGAGCAGCAGCACCGGATTCGGCCGCTTTGAAACGTAAGCGTCGACAAGAGGACCCGGACTTTCGAAAACGGGAAGCCGAGTGCAAGCGTCGGCAATGAGAGGCCGATCCCGATGCTGCCCGCGAGCGCAAGCGCGCCGAGGTAGCGGCGTGGCGCGCCAAGCAGTATGCCACGCCCAACGCTCGCTTCAAGCGCGACTTCCTCGACCGAAGCTTCGGCCACACCTGCAAGGTGTGTGATCGTCTTTGGTTCGATAAACTCAACTCGGATCGGCAACATTCAGAACAACTCCAAAGCGTTGTCGGTTCTTTGCGATACGTTTGGAAAGGGCACCGACTATGCCGACTACGTCGTGTGAGCTACGTGCAAGCAGTCGTTGACTGCCGGTCGAGTTCCCTCGGCTAGCGTGAGTTACGCTCCGCATCCTCCTCAGTGTTCCCCCGAGGGAAGCTGCGGGCAATTTTTTTGGATGTGTCGTTTGCTTCGTCATCAAGTCACGTCACATGCTACCAAATTTAGTATATGTGTAGCTAGCGAAACGCTTATGAGCACGCTATGAGCGTGGTATGCTGTCGTGTTCTTGCATGACACGTGTGTCAGGATTATGTTTGCACCAGTCAAATATTTCGTCATCAATTGACGTCTCGTAACACCAAATTTGATATATGTGGAGCTAAAAAAACGGCCGCGAGTGCATCATGAAGGGCTAAATATACTCCAATATAGTGTTGACGCACGCGCACGCAGGGCACAGCGACGCAACGTTAGCAAAACGCAAGCACTCTATAGTCTGACGCCAGGCGCGACCAGCGTTCATCGGCGCGGCCCGACGGTAATCGCCGCGAAATACGACATGCCCTCTTTTCGTGACACAGGGACGCCGGACGCGCTGAAGTGCGCATGCGTCAAAGCAATGCAGCGTGGCGCGCGCCTGCGAGTCTACGGCAGGACCGGCGCCTGGCGTGGCAACGCCTGCGTCACGCGATGAAACAAACGTCGGTGAGCACGCGCACCGCGTCACGTAGAAATGTATTTGTGCCTTGACTGTGGCGTGTAGTGATGTTTTCACTTTACACGTATCTCATGACTACGTTTGCACCAGTCACGTACCTTCTTCAGTCATTGACGTTACGTTATAGCAAATTTGGCATATGTGAAGCTAGCGAAATGGCCACGAGCACATCATCACTGTGGCATGTCGTCATGTTGGTAGATGACACGGATCTCATGTTTATCATGATTGCACCAGTATCATACCTTCATCATTCATTTACATTGCATAACACCAAATTTGGTATAAGTGAAGCTAGCGAGACGGCCGCCAGCGCATCATGAGCATGGAAAGTAGTCATGTTGTTACATGACACGCATCTCATTCTTATCATGTTTGCTCGAGTCACATACCTTCGTCATCCATTCACGTACTGTAATACCAAATTTGGTATATGTGACGATAGCTAATTGACCACGAGCGTATCATGAGCTAAGGCATGTAGTCATGTTGTTACATGACACTCATGTGATAATTTTCATGTTAGGGTCTGTCGCTTATGTTCGCGATGCAATAATGTCATACCATACCAGTTTTGGAACATGTCGTATGAACGAAAACCACCCCAAGAGCTGCATGACCCCGAAATGTAAATCATACCATTCATGCCATTTATATTGTGACGCAGCAAAGGACGACACAGTTGTCTATAAGGAAAACAAGTTTATTGGAGGGAACCTGTGCTCCCCTAACAACTGAAAGAATACACAGGCGGCGAAGCAGCGGCCGGCAAAACGACGGGCACGCTAGTGAGCGTCGGCGATCGAATGACGCGGCATCGGCTGTGCGGGAATTTATAACCCTCGGCGCGAGGGTTTCTCGAATAGTCCGCATGTATCGGGAACGCCGTGATAGCGTTTGTTCGAAACACTGTGATAGCGTTTGTTCGAAACGCTGTGAAAACAGTGATAGCACAGGCCGGCGCAGTCAGGCCGAAAAAACAAAACACAAATAAACAAACCCAATGCATGGTTCGCGGCATTCCCTCCACCCCCCCCTCTAAGAGTGCACCGACCCGATGCTAACTTAAGGGATAGTCCAAACAAATTAAAATAAAGTTCGTCATCGTCCATAGAAAGGTTTTAAGCGAACCACATGGACGACTTCGGGCTGCGTGCGTCGTCATGATGTACGGGAGTCACCATCGGGGATCACTTCGTACGTTAGTTCGTCAAAACGTCGTAGAATCCGGTAGGGTCCGAAATAGCGTCGTAGAAGTTTCTCACTGAGTCCACGTCGTCGAATGGGAGTCCAAACCCACACACGATCTCCAGCATGGTACTCGGCGTCTCGGCGTCGGAGATTGTAGCGTCCGGCATCCACCAGTTGCTGGTCTGTTATACGAACTCGAGCGAGCTGGCGGGCCTCCTCCGCACGTTGGAGGTATCCTTGGACGTCGGCGTTGAGGTCGCCGTCTTCTACGTGCGGAAGCATGGCGTCGAGCATCGTAGTCGGCCGTCTTCCGTAGACGAGCTCGAACGGTGTCATCTGCGTGGTTTCTTGGATGGCCGTGTTGTACGCAAACGTGACGTACGGGAGGACTTCGTCCCACGTCTTATGTTCAACGTCGACGTACATAGACAGCATATCCACGATTGTCTTATTCAGCCGTTCCGTTAGTCCGTTCGTTTGGGGGTGGTACGCCGTCGTTCTTCGGTGATCTGTGTTGCTGTAGCGTAAGATTCCTTGCATGAGCTCCGCAGTGAAGGTCGTTCCGCGGTCCGTCATTAGGACCTCAGGGGCTCCATGTCGCAGCACAATTTGGTTAATAAAGAATTTTGCAACTTCTTGTGCAGTTCCCCTAGGAATAGCGGTGGTCTCTGCGTAGCGCGTCATGTAGTCTGTCGCTACGACAATCCATTTGTTCGCGGATCGAGATGTAGGGAACGGGCCCAGAAGGTCCATTACGATCTGTTGGAAGGGCCTCGTTGGGACGGCGATCGGCTGCAGAAGTCCAGCGGGTCTCGTCGGTGGTGTTTTTCGTCGCTGGCAGTCACGGTAGCTCCCGACGTAGTTGGTGACATCGGATGTAAGGCGGGGCCAGAAGTATTTCGCCTTGATTTTTGTAATCGTGCGAGCTGTTCCGAGATGTCCGGAAGACGGGTCGTCGTGGCACGCATCCAAAATTTCGTCACGAAGGTCTGCGGGGATGACAAGTAGATAATTCGTTCTCGTTCCGCGGTTGAAATTCCTCTTCACTAGGATGGAGTTTTTGAGGCTGAATGCTGGTAAGTTGCGCTTGAACGCCCTAGGCACGGCGACGTTGCGTCCTTCTAGGTAGTCGATCATGGCGCGGAGGTCAGGTTCGGCACGCTGCTGGGCGGCTCGGTTGCTCTCTGTCACGACTCCGAAGAACCCACTGTCCTTATCGGAGTCCTGTGGTGGTGGGTCGACGGGGGCGCGGGACAGGCAGTCGGCGTCGGAGAGTTTCCTGCCGGATTTGTAGAATATAGTAACGTCGAACTCCTGCAGGCGCAAACTCCACCGCCCAAGACTGCCAGAGGGGTCCTTCAAATTGGCGAGCCAACACAGCGCATGATGGTCTGTCACAACCTTAAACGGTCTACCATAGACGTATGCGCGAAATTTTGAAATGGCCCATATGATAGCCAGGCACACTCTCTCGGAGGCAGAGTAGTTTCCCTCCACCTTCGACAGACCACGGCTTGCATAGGCGATTACCTTTTCGTAACCGCTTTGCTTTTGGACGAGGACGGCACCCAAACCGATATCACTAGCGTCCGTGTGCATTTCCGTTTCGGCGTTTTCGTCGAAATGAGCGAGCACGGGCGGGTTTTGCAGGCGTTGTTGCAGCTCGCAGAATGCCTTTTCTTGGTCGTTTTGCCAGCTGATAGGGGTGCTTTCTTTCGTCAGGCGCGTGAGTGGCTCTGCAATGCGTGCGAAGTTTGCGACGAAGCGCCGATAGTTTGCGCACAGTCCTAGAAACCTTCGCACACCCTTCTTATCTTTCGGCCTTGGGAAGTTCGCAATGGCTGATGTTTTTGCCGAGTCAGGTAGGACTCCCGCGGCGTTCACGACGTGACCCAAGAACTTGAGTTCCTGGTACGCGAAACGGCACTTCTCAGGCTTCAGCGTTAACCCCGACGTACGAATGGCCTCGAGTACAGATTCCAACCTTGTGAGGTGTTCGTCGAAAGTCCGGGCGAATACGACAACGTCGTCGAGGTATACGAGGCAAGTGTGCCACTTCAGGCCTGCTAGCACAGTGTCCTTGACTCTCTGAAACGTTGCTGGCGCCGTGCACAGCCCAAACGGCATCACCTTGAACTCGTATAGACCGTCCAGGGTTATAAATGCAGTCTTCTCTCGGTCTCCCTCGTCCACTTCAATTTGCCAGTAGCTGGTCTTCAGATCCATGGATGAGAAGTACTTGGCGTGGCAGAGGTGGTCGAGGGCGTCTTCGATTCGTGGCAGGAGGTACACATCCTTTTTGGGGATTTTGTTTAGTCTCCGGTAGTCAACGCAGAATCTTAAACTGCCATCTTTTTTCTTCACGAGTACAACCGGCGCAGCCCACGGACTTTTCGATAGCTGTATTATGTCGTCGCTGAGCATGTCATCTACTTGAGTCTGGATGGCTTCGCGCTCGTGTGAAAAAACGCGGTACGGTGACTGTCTGGTAGGTCGGGCTTCATCTTCGGTTATTATCAGGTGCTTCGCCAAAGGTGTCTGACGTAACTTCGAGTTCGAGGAAAAACACTCGCTGTAGCGACGGAGCAACTCCAGTAATCTGTCCCGATTTTCTTGCGACAGCGCCGGGTTCACGTCGAAAAGATGTGGCAGCCTGGAAGCATCTGCGCGTGCGCGTTCAAAGGTGGCGACCGCGATGACTTGACTCGCTTCTTGCGTTTCTTCGAGGAACGCAATCGCAGCGCCCTTGTTTAGATGCTGGTACTCCTCAGTGAAATTGGTGACCAAAACGTGGGATCTGCGTTGCTTAAACCGCGCAATGCCTCTTGCGACAGACACACCGCGGTCTAGAAGCAACCTTTGATCAGTCTCCACGATAGCGTCGACGTCAAGAGCAGCACCTTCACAATAGACGGCGATGATCAAGCTTGCGCGGGGTGGCAGGGTGACGTGATCGTCGGCGATCCTTATAGCAGCAAGGTGTCCGAGGTTCGGCTGCGGCGTCGTGGAGTGATCGGAAGAAATTGTTATCGACCTGGTCTGCAGATCAATTATTGCGCCATTGTCCGTCAAAAAGTCCATTCCGAGAATTACGTCGCGGGAGCAGTTAGGCAAAATGACGAACTCCGAAGGGTACGTAGTGCCGTCTATGGTGACGCGCGATGTCCACATTTCACTTGGGGTCACGAGGTGGCTTCCTGCTGTGCGTATGTGCGGACCGTCCCATCTGGTCGTAACTTTCTTTAGCTTGGACGCGAATGACCCGCTCATGACCGAGTAGTCGGCTCCCGTGTCGATGAGGGCGACTACGTCAAGGCCGTCGATGGACAACTGGACGTCGGATGCCGCTTTCCTCGAATTTCGGGTGCGTCGGGGCGTCGTATCGCGGCTTGCGCGTGTTGATGGTCGGGCACTATGCGTCGTCATCGTCGTCTTCTCAGCGGCAGGCTTCGTCGTTTCGGGTACGCGTCGCGCAGCGTAGCTGTTGTCGTTTTCGGGGGTCTCGTCAGGGTGTCGTCGGGTCGTCGGGATGAGGGCATGTCGTGAATCACGCTCTTGCGTCGTTGGAGGGTTTTCATTTTCTCGCCGTTGTGCAACTTCACCTCCAGAAGTTGCTGCTTTTAGTTTACCCCTCGTGGGCTGGGGGACCTTCCACGGGCGAAGTCAGCATGGCTGCGACGGTTGGGGGATTGGTACGGGTAGGGCGACGGCGAACGGTTGAAACGGGATGGTCCACAGCTGGTGTTCGACAGGTATTTTTCAATCTCAAATGGGCGCTGGCCGGCTCGCGGGTGGGGTGCGTCGACGGAGAACCCACGCAAACCCAGCCTCTTGTACGGGCAGCGGCGGTAGACGTGGTCGGCCTCTCCGCAGTGGTAGCACAGCGGACGATTATCTGGCGTTCGCCACACCTCGGTCTTCCTGGGCGCCTGGTTTCGGCTTACAGGGGGTCGGGCGGGCGACATTGGGCGGCGGTATGGCGGGGCCTCTTGATAACGGGTTGGGACGGGTTGGGGTCGACGAGCAGCAGCGGAGTAGGTCATCGCTTGTGGTTCGCAAGATGCTTCCGACGGCGTGGAATTCCCCAGTGCTTGCTGAACCTCCTCGCGGACAACGTCAGTGAGGGAGGCGACTTGGGGCTGCGGCGTTGCTGGGAACAATTTCCTCAGTTCCTCGCGAACGACGGCGCGGATGGTCTCCCGCAAGTCTTCCGTCGGCAATCCAGGGGCGTTTACCGGGTTCACCGAAAGGGTGTTGAGTGGTCTATCGTATTGCCGCGAACGCATATCCAAGGTCCTCTCGATCATCGAAGCCTTGGTGACGAATTCAGCGACGGTCTTAGGGGGGTTGCGGATGAGTCCAGCGAAGAGCTCTTGTTTAACTCCCCGCATCAGAAAGCGCACCTTCTTCTCTTCTGCCATTTCGGAGTCAGCTCTCCGAAACAGCATCTTCATCTCCTCAGCGAACAGTACAACCTTCGTTAGGGTGTTGCATTCGCGTCTCCAACAAAAGGGCGGCTCGTTCTTTCCGCACAACCGTAGCGAATGTTTTGAGGAATTCGCTCTTAAAGACAATCCAGTCGGTTGGGGAGCCTTCATGGTTCTCAAACCACGTTCTAGCTGCAACCTCAAAATAGAAGAAGACATGACGAAACGTTTCTTCGTCATCCCACCTGTTAAAGATGCGGACGCGCTTCAGCTTCTCCAGCCACTCTTCCGGGTCTTCACCAGGAGATCCTCGGAATGATGGGGGCTCACGAGGTTGTTGCAGAACGACGGGAGGCTTGGTAGCGCTGGTCATGGTGCCTGCGTTGATCATCGTGGTTTTTACGTCTTCTTTCCTTTTTTTATCCGGGAGCAGTCCAAACTCTGGCTGAAGGCCTAGCTGTCGGCGGCTGACACGAGTTGGGCGTGCTTGTCGTGTTGGGCTTGCTTGTCGGCTTGGCAATGGCTTAGGGTTCATGTACCCCGCACCTCCACCAGATGTCACGCAGCAAAGGACGACACAGTTGTCTATAAGGAAAACAAGTTTATTGGAGCGAACCTGTGCTCCCCTAACAACTGAAAGAATACACAGGCGGCAAAGCAGCGGCCGGCAAAACGACGGGCACGCTAGTGAGTGTCGGCGATCGAATGTCGCGGCATCGGCTGTGGGGGAATTTATATCCCTCGGCGCGAGGGTTTCTCGAATAGTCGAATTGTATCGAGAACGCCGTGATAGCGTTTGTTCGAAACGCTGTTCGTTCGGAACGCTCGAAGCGCTGTTCGATAGCGTTTGTTCGGAACGCTGTGATAGCGTTTGTTCGAAACGCTGCGATAGCGCTTGTTCGAAACGCTGTGATAGCGTTTGTTCGAAACGCTGTGATAGCGTTTGGTCGAAACGCTGTGAAAACAGTGATAGAACAGGCCGGCGCAGCCAGGCCGAAAAAAAACAAAACACAAATAAACAAACCCAATGCATGGTTTGCGGCTATATTATGATTTTCCCGTTATATCTAGTCCAATATGTTCTTCATACAGTCATGTTATGCCATACCAAGTTTCATACCATTATCGAAATGGCCAGGAGATCTAAAAGTCGTAGGCGGCTAGATAGATTCCCTCAAAGTCGCCGTAGTTCGCTAAGGAAAGCTTCGCATTAAAAAAAATCACAGCTTCTTAGCAAGGGCGAATGAATAAATGCGATAGCAAAAAATCGCAATGGTTTACGAAATGAGGCTAGCAGCTAACTTCAATCGGATACGATCTGGCGTAACTCACAAAATACTGTCATAAGAGAATACTGCCAATCAAGAGTGTGAAGCTGCAGCGCATTTGTGCTAATTGTCGCTAAAACGCGAAGTGGACGGTGAGAGCACGGCCTGCACTATCGCCGCCAGTGTGAGCCACAGAACTCTTAAGTGTGTGGGTGAGCTCTCGGCATGGTTTAAAGTAGTGCTGATTACGGTATATTTCCACGTATTGGGAGAGATTTGGTTGTCTCTGCAAATGCACATCGGCCCCAGTTGCTTGGCGCTTAGCCCTGCTGCAGCACTGGGGCTGAAGCAGTTGAGTCATTTCCTTTCCTCAACCCCTCTATCTCTGTTTCAGTTGCTTGATTTCAACCTTGAAGTTGACATTTTAGGAGCTGATGTCACCCCAACACAAAACAAGTGTGAGCATGAAAGCAAGTGAAATGAATGCGTACTCGTACGAAAAGTCAAACCCTTCCCTAATAGCTTGAAAACAATTCACGAATATCCCAACTGTACAACCTGACACGGTGGTTGGCCATGCGCCGCCGTAGTGTACCTCATACTGAGTGCGAAAATATATATGTATGAGCCATCTACCAAACTTTGTCGAGATAGTGGGCGGGCAAGCGCGCGTGACAGCAACCTTTTGATCACCCGGTGGAGCCATCTGGCAATTCCCATCGCTGCTTGAGCACCACCGGTGTGCAGCCTTGGCAAACATTAAGTTGCACGCAGATATAAGCGGCAGAAAAACGGCAATAAACGGCAGAATAAAAATGAAAATACCTAATGGAAGATTTGATTTGATCAGCTTCCTTTCACGTTGATTGAGTGCGTGAAAAGAGTAATCACACGCACATAGAACGAGAACAATCAGCTCTTTTTTCTCGTGCGTACAGCATACAATGCATCTCGAGCAACAAGCACAGCGCAGCGACCGATCATAACAATAATCTGGTTGTTCCTCAACGAACTTATGAGAGAATTTGCCTCGCCTACATTTCTCCCGCTAACTCGTTTTCGGCGAAATAAGGAGATCGAATTTCACAACGTCTCGCACGCGCACGTAGGGAAGTTTAATACTGTGAGCCGGCAGCAGTACGCGAACCCACTGATACCAATAATAGAATACAAGCGTCTTAATCAAGCATCTTGCGCGACTGTTAAATTACAGAAAATTCTGTCTCGCTTCGTGGAACGCAGAGAGGTGCAGGGAGTGATCTGAAGAGTCGGAAGAGGAAGGAATTGAAGAAAACATCAGTACTCTCAACGCAGGGCTGAACCGGAACAGGTTTACGAGGAGCAATATATCTACCTGTAGAGCCTGCAGTAATTGATAGTGGAGCTGTTGCACATAATAACAGTCACGCGAACTCGCGTTACTAAACACCATTTGTATTCACGTGCCGGAGAGTGATCTGGCGTATCGGACCAAGCTTACAGTGAAACTAACTCCTAAACTCTCTCTTTGGGAACCAAGTACAGAAATTGAGAGCGTCTAATACTGACATTAAGAGGTGCGCGGTGCTTCATACTAACTCTAGCTCTGATAAAAAACTGTTTCTAAAGGCCGAGTGACAATGACAGGGGTGCGTACAAAAGACCCCTGGACCTTCGCTTGTGTGTATGCTGAGTATCTTAGCTTAGCAAGCGGACCTATATTGATTATAGCATCTATACACGCGCGTCTCGTACAAGAGTAACAAACAAACCGATGGATAGTCAACTTTGCAACAAAGAAATGAGGGATAGATGCTACCTTTAAATAATAAACTTTCCCTTGGTCTTGCACGTAATGAGCGTATGCTCCTAAAGGGGTACCCTTTTCTTTCTTTATTCAGAGCCTATGCGCAATGAACTGGGCAGAGGGGGAGAGTATATTTTTTTTCAGCTGCTGCCTTTACAACCCATGCTTTGCCACTATGTAATTACATAGGAAAAGCCACTCTCAGTGACCGTGAGGAGGGAGGTTTTTATGAAGACTGCATAATAATGAAACTTTTCATGAAAATCAATTGCATACCAAATCAATTGCACGCTTTAGGGGAGAAGCTTCTTGCGTTCTGGACCAATCTCTCGTATTTATATGATGTAGTAGCCATTTCTAGTTAGTTTTAAGAATTGCTCTCTAGATAGCACTGTGTGTGTATTCCCTTATAAATAATATCCCTATATGGCATTGGTGGTTTTCGTATGGTTGACGATTAAAGAAGATAGAAGGAAGAAATTCACAGCATATCCATGGAATGCACGATGATGGGTTGGCCTAAGCGACCGTCCATCTATTCGTACGTCCGATGCGTGCTCTAGTGTGATATGTTTGGATGGACAGACGGACAGACAGACAGATGGATGAACTGACAGACCGCTGGACGGATGCACGGATTGACGGACACTTCGCTCCACTCATCATTATTCACTCCGTTGATAGGCTGTGATTTTTTTTCTGTTCCTTTTGTTTTATTTTTTTAACATTTCAACAAGAGCACTGTGCAGCTGGAGTTGGGCTGCCCTACGTAGACGGGGCTGAAATCATCCAACGGTAGGTTGTGCGGAACTGTGCATTTTAGGGGCAAAGCTTCTTATAACGGCACTCGTTCATCCCTCGTAGCCGTTGTAGTGTGTAACAAGTATACCATTTTGACCTCCAAGATGGTGCCGCTGAGAGATTTTTTCCGTGCGTTGTTGAACAATAAAAGATAATGCTCAATGTACATGCCAATAGCTGCTAAGGAGGAATGCGAGACAGGAGCATTCGGCTTTTAGTGAACGCGCACACTGCAATCCCCATTAGCAGCCATTGGCATGTACATTGAGCACTATCTGACAAGAAAGGGTTGCTAAGTTATATTGGGTTATGTTATATTGGTTGCTATGCTAGAAAGGGTTGCTATGTTATATTGGGCTATGTTATATTGGGTTGCTATGTTATACTCGCTGGGTGTAACCTAATCAGTTCTAGAAAGGTTTAGAGAGCGTTGAGCCACAGTGCCATGAATACAATGATACACCAGGAAGGTGGTTAAAGGTTGGAAGTAGATACGAAGCGCAAGCCGTAAGAAAGCAAAAGCCGAATTTTCCTGTCTCTGATTTCCCATTAGCAGCCATTGGCATGTACATTGAGCACTATCTGACAGGAAAAGGTTGCTACGTTATACTCGCTGTGCGCAACCTTTTTGGTTTTAGAAAGGTTTAGCGAGCGTTGGGCCGCAGTGCCATGAATACAGTGAACTAGTATATACCATGAACTCGAGGTGGTTAAAGGTGGGAAGTGGACCCGAAGCGCAAGCCGTAAGAAAGCGTGCATGTGCCACCTCTCGTTTAGTCCTTGGAATGTCCGCTGAATGGCGGTGCTTCTATATGGGGAATATGTGATGAAAAGATGCGAGATGGTGGTACTTGGAGTGTTCAATAGATGGATGAACGGACACACACACAGATGCATGGATGGACGCATGATCGGACGCAGGGGCGGATGCATGGACGAACGCAGGAACGGACGCACGAACAGACGCACACCTGGTAGGCCGGATGGACGCATGGACGGTCACACAGACGGACGCATGGACGGACGAATGATTCGCCCCACTCTCCATCATTCACTGCGTGGATATGCTGCCATTTTTTTACCACCCTGCGTACAGTAGCCAGAACTTTCAGGCGCGATCAATAACTAGTATTAAAAGAGAAAGTAAAGAAAAACAATGTGGTAAGGAGCCCCGGAAAGGAGTGAGGGAAACGAGGGCAAGTGGTAACGGGTGTTGTGTGATCGCTAGCAGGAAGCTAGGAAATGGGAGCCTGGATTGCTCGAATGTTTGCGTTTTTGATCTCAGCCGAGTGAAAAGTCAGTATATGAGTATGCAAGTAAGTAGTGGGCATACTATAGCTTCCCTCTATAGGACACGGGCAAGAGAGACCACAAATCACGTACGCCATTGGCCATAGGCAGTGACGTGCGACCCGTACCTAACATCGCCTGCGGTGCCTCAAGCTGCTGAATGCGAACATCGGTGTGTGTCTATGTGAGGAGGGGGGGGGGATACACTTGTTATACGATGACGTGCACTAAGCCCCTTGCGCGTCGCAGTGGACGCGCAGCCCTTGTCTCTGATGTGGGAAAGCCCAGAACCCACTACTCCCCTCTGCTTGAAGTTAAAACACCCCAGGCAAGACAACTAGCTGCACCCCCTACAGCGAGTTAACAGCGAGCATCACTGCAACAGGCGTCTTCTTTGCTCAGTCAAGAATACGCGGTTTTCCGCCGAAACGTACATTTGCATAATTGGCTTGCGGTCATGTCATGCAAGCCTGTTCTGTTTGTCATTGTTTTTGTTTCTTTTCGGGAGAGGGGAAAGCGGGTACGTGGAGGCTTCTGTGGCACGGGCAACCGCAGAATACCCTGGGGTGTTGTTGCTCACTGTGAAGCTTCTCTTTCAGCAGCTTGTCATCCTCCGGCCCGGCAAATAATTTCCCAGGAGCGTTTTTTTTTTGTTGTAGCCCAAGATCCGTTTTTTTTCGATAAATATGGCACCAATCCACCTTTTTTTTACCTGATATTTAGGCTTTAGCTAGAAATCGCTTTGTAGTTCGTATCTGCGCCACGGTTCGAAAATCAATGTACAGTTTCTAGGAGCCGACTCGTCAAAAAGCACTTCTCAAAATAAACTGCTGAGTGAATGAGAACACATCGATAAACTCTGAAATACTTGCTAATACAAGAGCGACGTATCGCAGCTGCATTTTAATTCAATCACTTTATAGTACAATGAGGGCTGATTATATGAACGCAATGGGGTTAAATAGCTTGTTTCGCAGAAATTAGAGTATCGTTGGCCGTCTGGGTGATGATGTTGTTGCTTGTGAGAAAAAAAAGCGCCATTCGTGCGCAAAAACTCGAGGTAGTGGCACATTGAATGAATTATTAAAGAAGTTCACATGCGATTGTATACAAACCTGTCTAATGCGAATTCTGAGTGCAGTTTCGCGTTAGGGCAAGGAAAACTGGACCTAAAGATTTCACTTACCGCAAGGTATGCCAACTACGCCGTAAATATTAATTTTTGTGAAGTAGGACCACACCCACCGAACCAATATTCTTTTCGCGGAGGAGCGAGGTACCCGCTACACATCTGTAAGGTATGTCTGTTTAGAAAAATAGTGAGTAACGATTTAGAGTACTAGGTACTCTACTATGGGACAGCATAGAGCCGTCCCGCGGGCCTCACGTTTAATGAGGCTGCGTCGACAAAAATGACACCGCGACCGTGTGTGGACATCAGCCTTGAAGGCTAGCGACCTCTGGTGAACAGAGAACTTTATGATTTGCTGTTTCGGTGCAGTTATCCGTGATTGGTTTTCAGGTATGTGTGCTTAGAAAAAGTGTTTAACGATTTACAGCACTTGGTATTCTACTATGGGAGAGCATAAAGCTGTCCCGAATAAAACTCCCTTATATCTCCGCAAATTTACGGAGTAAAATGCAGGTATGTGAACTTTGTTGCTGTTGCATGCAACTGATGCCGATGGATATTGGCTGACCACTTCGCAGTTGGTGAAAAGCATAAAACACACACTCGTTGCGCAAGTAGCATTGTGCGATGAATAGTTGTTATTTAACTTTTTCTGTCACACTATATAACATAGGTCAATGCCACCTAACGTCCAACATGATACTAGTAGAGTTTTTTTTTTTTCAGTTGAATATCAAGCACCACCACGGCTCTGTCGTATAATGCAAGACTGCCACTCAGAGGGCCTGAGGTAAATTTTTATTAAAACCTGGTTTTGCTTTCACTTTTTATTCGTGTCTATCGGTTAGGTCACCAAGAGCAACGCAATCGCTTAACACAGGAACGGACACCCAAGAGCCATGCTCTAAAATATTCTGTCCGATTGAGAATAAAGCCCACACTTTTTGCATGGAAAACAAGGATTATATCAAGAGCCTATGCAAGCGCTTGCATCTGCCTCGTAACGAAAAATAAAGCAAGCCTCGCAGTATTGTTGTCAAGAAACAGGTAAGCTGGGCGGTCTGGTTTGTATTTCTCTATTTTATTTAATTTATTCTTCTTTTTGATTCGCTTTCTCTCTAGTCTCGGTTTTTTATGTCTTTTCCTCTGCTAATTTTTATTTATCTATGTTTTCTTCTGTTTCTTCTATTTTTATCTGTATTTCTCTTTATTTCCTTTGTCGTTCTCTCTTTGCAGTTCTCACTTGGTTCCTCTTTTTTGTATCTATTTGTCTTGATATTTTTCCGTGTATATATTTCATTATCTCTATATCTCCACCTCCCTCCAATTTTCATTCTCACCACTTCTCTCTCTCTCTTTCACTCTCTCGTTCTTGCTATGCTATCATAATACTGTCCCCTTCGCCCTCTCCCTCTTTTTCACCCTTACCTTTCACACCCTCTTGTTCTATGCTATGCTCCTCTAACGCGTTTGGATAGCCAAGTGGTTATGACGCTGGCCTTTTGATCGTTGGTACTCGGGTTCGAATCTGCTGACCCGCAGAACGCGGGTTCGAATCCCTGCTGCGGCGGCTGCATTTCTGATGGAGGCGGAAATGTTGTAGGCTTGTGTGCTCAGATTTGAGTGCACGTTAAAACCCCAGGTGGTCGAAATTTCCGAAGCCCTTCACTGCGGCGTCTCTCATTATCATATAATGGTTTTGAGACGTTAAACCCCACATATCAATCAATCGGATTCGAATCACCGCATCCATACGTCACCAAAGCATACTGCACGTGATTGTGCAAGTGCTACACCCCACATGTCATCATCATTGTGGTTTCTCAATAAATTCCTGAAGAAACTTATGTTTGGGACCGTATATCTATAGCCAGCGGCGACAAACAAGCGCCCGTGTTCATATTTCTTTCAGTGAAATGAAGAAAATTCGGTCGTTTTCTTTACTGGTATTTGGCTTTAATCATGGGCCAAGTGGAATGACTCTCGACACTGTTGATAAATTTTTTTGTAGACCATCTTAGCAGTTGAAAGGCGCGGTCCAAATACAGTTTTTTTCGTTTCTTTTTCCTTTCTTTTTTTTCTTTAACCAATTACTGCCTGCTAATAATGTCACTGCTAATCTGCTATCCATGGCTGGAAGGCTTAGTGGTACGTTAATTGAGCCTGGGTTTACACAAACTCGGGCACTAAATCCGTCGGGCAGGCAACGGTGCAAGAATAGAAAGTTTCCAAGCAGAGCGTCAGTGTAAGCCAGGTTTCTTTTACTTTTCTTTATTGCAGTCAACGAATGCAAAATTGAATCATCCGCATTAAAGCTCAACAGCTGCTGCAGACAGGGTTACGTGTAGCCGACTACACAAGGAAAAGGAAGGAAAACTTTATTCGCAAGAGTTTGGGACAGGGGTGTGAGCTCGGTGGGTGGGGCCCCAAGTCAAGGGCTCCACTGACTGCTGCCGCCTGCCTGACATGACCCAGAAGCGTGAGCTGTGCCTCTAAGTCAAAGCTGGTGAGCTGTGCCTCCCATCACACGGAAGTATTAGAGAGCTTGTACTGACCTAAATAGGTAAATAAATGTGGTGGTTGGTTCATGGGCACCTCCACGAAATGTAATGGAGCGACCGCGAGCGGCAACAGCACGGACAGCCATGTCCATGCAGCATTGGAAAAATTTTGTTTAATTTTGAAGGTTGGAAAAGACCCCCGTTTGAATTCTGCGAAGGGAAATTGCGTCCTCCTTTCTAACGAGATGTGGGGGGCACTGTAATTTTGCCACGTGTCTGACTGGTTAGCAAGAATTTCTCAAAGGGCCATTCTGGATGGCTGGTTATCCTCCTCGTGAGCTTCCTCCCGGAGTGTTTAAAAGGATTGAAACTGCAGTCGAGGCTCTGCTCTGTTCGTGAGCCCTCTAGCAAAGGCCTCGGCACGTTCAATTCCTTCCAGGCCTGCGTGTCCTGAACACCTAGCCAGCGGGCATTTGTTCGTTAATCTCCAACCTAAGAATTCGCTTATTTCTATTGGAAGATGGCCTTGTAAATAGAAACTGCAAACTTCCTACCAGTTGGAGACTATTTTCTGCGTTTCATCTCTAAGTTCCTGTGTTTGACCGCAAGTTCAATGTCATAGCATTCCGCCTTGGCGATCGCGGTCGTGTACAGTGTTGCACATGTCACCCTGTTGTTATCGCTGCTACGCACTGATAGAACTGACCATTTAAAATTATACCTGGAAGCGTACACATACAAAACATTTGATTGTAAGCTATGCGGATACGAAAAAAAGGCACCATAAGGTTTTGTGATCGCGGACTGCCTTTTATTCACGAGGCTTTCAAAAAGAAGCAAGAATGTGTAAAAAGCTCTAAAATCTATGTGGTTTCAACAGTATACACATTTAAGATTAAGATTAATATGCTGAAGGATGCGTCATGACCGCACAAATGGAAAACTTCTTCCGCAAACACAGGAGCAAAGAGTGTGTGTTAGAAAAATGTATTGCTTCAATTCCTTTTTAAATTCTCACACTTAGTGAGGAGAGCCCACTTAACGTCATTTTCCTAATGCGTTCGAAAATTTGCCTTGTACCTGAAATGTCATTGCCAACAGAAACAACATTTTTCTGAACCACCAGTTTCACAAGTTTTACGCTACAACACTGTCATCCACTGTATATAAAAAACTTGTCTGTTGATCTCGTCGGTTCATCATCTTTGCTTGTCAGGAATCAAGTTTTGTTCCACAATCCACGTCGTGCCTTCACCACGCTTTCGGGAAAAGATGCATGAGTACTGTAAAAAATGATTAAATAATTGTACGGCATTATTTTTAATGAAAATCGAAAATCACAAGCGGTGGGTTCATTATCAATTGCTTCGCAACGATGCAGGTTTGTGAGGTTTGATGAGTTTTCGGAAGAACTTTCGACCAGACCTCAGTAAGCGCTGTAAGTTCTTTCTCGGAACTCATTCCGACCCATCGCACTCGGCTTACTGAATGTCACAGTGATATACAAAATCTTGCAGCCGTCTCAAGCTCACCATTAGTACAACTTCGCGCTGTCCCACATGGCTTGTCTTAAAGACTCTCTATGTATTCGGATAGAATTCAGAGAAGTTCATCGCAAAGGTCACGCGTGAAGCTCTGGGGGAGACACGAATCGTGAACAAACACGGCAGGTGTCTATCTTGCGCAAGAAAATAACGGGTAACAGTTTCAGCGACAGAAGCTCTCTGCAGTGTGGCCGATATTGTAGGAACGAGAAGCATGCAGAGCACATAGTGTCAGCCTCCGACCTGTTTTGTCTGTTAGCGAAAGATGCCGATGGACGAGGAACACGAAGGGAGAGCTTAAATTTATTCAGTTTCACCCAAGATTTGGGAACAGTGGATTGCAGGAGAAGTAGGAACCTGGCCGATTTTATATTCAAATTGATTTCTTCGGGATGTGGGCTTGGGCACGCCGCCCACGTAGTACATGGTATCGCGGACGGTGTTGCGAAAGTAAAAGTTTAGTGTAGCAGTCGAGGCAATCTATTCTCAATCTTCAAAGAAGTGATCCATGTGCATATATCGATACGGGTTGCCTTGACAACACCATCATTCTAGTGCGTAGAGAATAACTTTTAGCTAGGTGACTGTATGTGGTGCTACCATGGCTCTGTTGCTATGACGTCGGGATACTAAGTAAAAGGTCTTAGGTCAAGACGTGGTAACAACACTTGAACAAGTGTGCATGCAAAAGCATCAAATTGTTGGCTTTGAATACACGTTAAACAAACACAGGTGGCCAAAACTAAGCTCGAGCCAGCCAATACGCTGTATAAAGTGGTTTTAAGGTGTCTTTAGACATTTGACTATAGAAGTAAATGCTTGCATACTTACATTTGGTGATTTAAAACTAATGCACTCAAGAAGTTCGTCACACGATCGCAGTGTAGGGGATAGCAGCGAATCTGATGGAGTGTACTATGTAAGCACAAAAACATGTGCCCGTAGTATTTATTGCGGTTAGCTTATCAGCATATATTCAATCAAGTGAAATTAGGGAATCAATAAACAAAATTATGAGCGCCATATTTACTCACACTTCATTTAAATGAGGGTGATGTGCTAATTACGGTGATTAATGCAATAAATTAGAGTGCCTGAATCGTATTTTATTACGATTGAATTAACCTCCATAATTTTAACCTTTTTTACTTATATTGTAAAGCACTTTACTTAATTACTTGCTTGTACTCCGAAAAGGATTGCATGCTGGCACAGCGAAAAAGAAAAATGTGCAATAATGCAGCATCATATCGTGCTTTAAGCAGGAAAGCTTCCGGTTGGCAGCGCTGCACTGAGCGATTAGGGCCGGAGATAATTAAGATAAGAAAGAGAGGAGGAGAAAAGAAAAACAAGAAAAAAGCATGGCTCTGTGCTAGAAAAAAAAGCGTAGAGGTAAAACAAAGACTACAACGAAACAGCAGGAGTAAGTCTACAATATCACCACGTGCTGTACGGAAGAGAAAAGTTGATCGACACCTACGCATGCTATGCCCAATATTGTTTGTTAGTACGTGCTTTCACTTTCCGAATGTTTTTCCCATATATTTTTAACGACAAGTTTCAGGGTAAGATGGCCGAAACAAAGAATGATGTGTTGGAAACATCAATTGAAGGTCAAGGGAAGAAACAGGGCAGTGTATGAAGAGCGAAGATTCAATCGTCGAAAAAGCGACGTTATATCGGTGAAAAAGAAATAATAGGCATGAGTGCAAAAACCTTCAGAATCTGTTTGAAGAAAAAATACTGATTGAGGGTAAAGAAGAAAATTCGGCTGTGTCATAAGTGAAGGACGCCTGCAGTGATTTCGTGGAAATCAGTGTGGATGCTAGCCTCGAGTGCGTGTGGATGCATCCCTCAAAGTGAAGGCAGGCCTTCGAGGATGCTTGACGGGCGTCCGGTCGGAAGGGGTTTTCTCAATGTAGGTGTAATTTATAAGGATGTTGATTGTAGTGATCTACGTCACAGAAAAAAGCGGAGGCGAGGAAAATCGAGAAAGACAAGATCGAACGGTGTCGCGCACCATAGCCGTGCTGTTGTGTATTCTGCCACACCACGCCGCAAGTCGCATTATGCGAGTTTGGGATTTCCTTCAAGCTCAACCTTCACATTGAGAACGATTATGGTTCAGTTGTTTCAGTTTTTGGGGAGCGATTATTACTTGAATCGAGAGTTTTGTGCGACAACGTTTGACGAGGTCTTTGGAAAGTGGCAGCATAAACAAGGAAGCATTTTTGTACCCTACAAAAATTAAGGTACCTTCTTACTATTCATGCCTAGAAAGTGTGGAGGTGGGCCACCTTCTTGGTTTCTTTTCAGTTTTTTTCTATTTTTTTTATCCACTGTTCGTTTTTATTCGTATTTCTCAGTATATTATGTACGTTATTCTTTTTCTCTATATATCTTGTTGGAAATTGTTTGAACCTCCCGCGCGAATAGCGCGCGCACCAAGAGACGGAGAACGACGAGGAAGAGGAAGAGACCAGGAACACGCTCTTTTACCATGGATGCTGGCGTTTGCGTCTCCTTCATTTGGTGCCTTTAAACTCCGAAGCGTGGTTTTCCCACATATCTTTCTTCCAATTTTGTTGACCTTTTTTTCCCTTGAATTTTTCTCTTGCTGCCTCTTTTTAAAATTTTTATACGTCGTTCTATTTAAAATGCTCCGCGTTCAGTATCACCGTCAAGGTGCTTGAAGGCCAAAAAGAAAAAGTTCTATTTGGCGCAAGATGGCTATGCTATGTGTGCTTTTGTCTGCGTTATGCCAAGTGGAGGGGACAACATACAACCATTATCCTCTTTACAACCAGGAGCCGTGATTCAACTGTTTGCCCCACTGAAATGCTCTGCGCTTAAAATTTTACTTCTCTCACGGTGTTTAGGGTAGAAAGAGCACCTTCTTCATAGTTTAGGAATAGTTTAAGACAGCTGAATCTCCTTTTCTTGTGGGTATAGGGCGTATTAAAACAATGACGTGTAAATGGTATCGCTCACACAGAAAGACATATGAGTCAAAGCCTCCTCTGTTTTTTCATTGCCAGGCAGATGCGCCTGATCCAGCTGTTTACCAGTACACCACCTTCTCCTCTGGCCCTATCCCGCTCTCGCCCATCTCCTAGCTTTCGCGGGTGCTTTGTGGTCGTGGGAGAGAGGACGCCTCATGCAGTGCCTCACAACGCGTATCATACGAAGCAATGTTTCGTTCAGTTGTGTACAGATAATTGGGGCTGCGCCTCGCAGTCCTCGTGTTCCCAATGCTGGCAGTCACTCTGGCCTCTTAAACTATACGGCGTTTTTAAATAGCGTAACACAGTTGGTGGAGTTGTGCGGGCAACCAATGGGGAAGCGTCATTACACTGCACGCGACAATACTGCACGCGCTGCGCTGTGATGCGACGGCTAGATTACTAGATTAAAAAATAAAAAAGATGGCTAGATAAAAAAAAATAAAAGATAGCTTGCTATTCTGAGCGCATCGAAAAATACCGACAGAGCTACAAAAAAAAAATGTAGCTATCAGTTGATTCGGCAAGAATAGTTACCAGGAGCACATATTCTCTTTTTCACAAGAGAACAATCAACTATTTCAGTATTTGCATTGTGAGATGGATTCCTAAATAAAACACTTTCTCCTTGTTTGATGCTGTAACATTTGTCTGTAACATATTTTGTCCCCAATGATATGGTTACCTGTAATCTATGCATATTTTCTATTTTCAATATGCATGTTATTAGTGGCATATTTATGTCAAGTCGCCTATGTATACATTGTTTTACATATGCGCTGTGAAATTTCTGTGTTGGTTGACAGTATAAGATGAGCCTTTCATAGTGATTATCTACTTTTAGCGGGACGGCTCAGTGCGCTCCCGTAGTTGAGTACGAAGTACTCGAAATTGTTGAACATTTTTTGAAACACTGAAAAAAATTAGGGGACCCTAAAGCTTCGCCTTTAGGACATAGAGTTTAGGAATCGAATGAAATAGCAATATCCTGTTCTAGTGCATACTTCAAACACGTATAGTGCATGGAACGTTTTCGAGCTTGCTATGCATTCATTACGTGGGCTTACGAGAATGGGTGCAGTAGTATGAGTGCCTTTTGTAATAGCTCGCAAGCTTTCCACCACGGAGCCATTATGATAATCACATATTTTGATGCCCGTTGGCAATGGACACTTGTACCGCGCAATATTACTGCATTATGTTGCATTGTGAAGCTTGTACCCAGGGCGCGTGTATTTTTGAAGCATGAAAGCTGTTCTTACTGCATTACTGATTGATTGATATGTGGGGTTTAACGTCCCAAAACCACCATATGATTATGAGAGACGCCGTAGTGGAGGGCTCCAGAAATTTTGACCACCTGGGGTTCTTTAAAGTGCACCCAAATCTGAGCACACGGGCCTACAACATTTCCGCCTCCATAGGAGGAGGCAGCCACCGCAGCCGGGATTCAAACCCGCGACCTGCGGGTCAGCAGCCGAGTACCTTAGCCACTAGACCACCGCGGCGCGTCTCTTACTGCATTACCAAGCAGAGAAAGCTCTTTTCACTGCATTCACAAGCAGACGCGTGGCGTGTGTTAGAACATCCGCTAGTCACCGAAACAACCCTGGTGCGGTCCCCACTCGGACCCTGGAATGCTTTGTCATTTATTTTATTTGCATTGTTCTTGAGTTTTCGGTCACGGATAAGATGGTTTTCGCCCACAATCCACGACACCGACGCTAAAATTTCGGCGAAACGAGCTATTTAACACTGCCGCAGTAAAATAAATTAAAAGTCAAGAGAGGTATCTTAAAGGCACGAGATTGGTGTTGCTTTGTAAAGGCTGGTGCCCACCGGCGACTAGCAGCGGTCGCGCGACCATTTGCGACTGGCCGCAAATAGTCGCGAACGGTCGCAAACGGTCGCAAAGTGACTGCCTTGTTGGCTAGTCACTTCCTTACTGATTTTTCAGTCCCGCGACTGCAGTCGCAAAACTGCTGGAGCCAATCAGAGATGGTCAATTTTGGTTTTTTTTTGTTTTTCATTGCGCTGACCTCCTACCACCAGATACAAATGAGTGCGTTCTTCTGCGTCCGTGGCACTATGGCCACCACGAAATACTTGCCTTGGAGATGGCGGGGCGCAGCAGCTCGAGCAAAGTGTCGAATTTACGTGGTGGAATTCGCAAGAAGCTAAACACCGTGAGAATAAAGAGAAAATGGATTATGCACAATCTTTCGCCCATACTCAGAATTGTTTTTTGTCTTCAACTTGACTTGTCACAGCCTTCAATGCAGCACGTTTTGAACGCGTTTGATTGATTGATCGATTTGTGGAGTTTAACGTCCCAAAACCACCATATTATCATGAGAGACGCCGTAGTGGAGGTCTCCGAAAATTTCGAACACCTGGGGTTCTTTAACGTGCACTAAAATCTGAGCACACGGACCTACAACATTTCCGCCTCCATCGGAAATGCAGCCGCCACAGCCGGGCTTTGATCCCGCGACCTGTGGGTCAGCAGCCGAGTACCTTAGCCACTAGACCACCGCGGCGGGGCTTGGAACGAGTTTGTGCTTCATGCCGTAGCAACGACTTAAGACATCGCTTTCGAGACGCGTCCGTGCTGCATTGGAGGCTGTGGCAAGTCAAGATAAATTCAAGAGCGTTTCTGAATACGTAGGGTTCTCGGAAATACTCCTCGTCGTCTCAGTGCAGCGCGGGAGGTAGGTGGCTTGCGTGGCCGGCCAACTCTCGCGATCGAAGGCACGGTCACTCCCACCATCGGCTTTTTTTTTTCTTTGGAGGCATCTGTGCTGCCAGCGCTGACACCATGGCACAGCGCACCAGCACCATGACAATCGCTTGTTCTTCGCTTGAATCGAACTGCTTGACGCTGTTTGGAACTCTGTGCGAGAACGGACGAAAACAATATATATGGCGCGCTCGGTTTGCTTCGCTCACTGAGCTGGCGGCGATCAGCTGATCGGCGCCAGTCTCTTGAGTTCTCGCTGATAACAAGATCCGGACGTAATTCTACAGCTTTGCGACTTCCGGTCGCTCGCGAGCAGCATCTACCGGTGTGAACATCAGCCGCTTTTTGGTCGCTAGTCGCGAATGGTCGCGCGACCGCTGCTAGTCGCCGCTGGGCACCAGCCATAAGTGCATAAAAGCGCACATAAAAAATTTGCGACACGCCGATTGCTGATGTGATGACAACAAGAGTAGACATATTATGCTAAAATTAAAGTTCAAATTCATCGGAGTGCATCATCTTTGATACCTGCAGAAGAATTCTCTAAATCTTTACACTTAATATTCGTCAACTTATTTGGAGAACATTCCGGAGAATAAATGCCACAAATTTGAGCTTGTAACTTGCAGTAACTTAGCGCTGAACGTCGAGCCTTCACTCCACAATATGTCTGATGGCAGCCATGAACCACCGCTGTGGTAGACACAAGGGACTTTTAGAATAGATTACACTGTGTCAGCGTTCACTGCGGTCACCCGCTATTTCCGTCACAAGAGGTTATTAGCCTAAGAGGCACGCGCAGTGGCGACACGCGTTAATGTAGAGCTTTGTGGACGCTATTCTAAAGGTGTTGTTGCGCTTCTTGATATGCATCGTCCTTTACAACTTTCTGGCGTATTAGAAGGCGAAAGCTTCTTGGCGCGTGTCTCCATGAAAAGCGCTTCAACCTTTTCACTTTTGTTTCTTTGGTCATTGCCGTAACGCAACTTGGTTTGCCTATATGCCTTTCCGGTTAGAATTCCCTCTCGAATTTTTCCATGTTTAGAGCGGGCTAATATGGCTAAGCTGTGAGAACCTCTGTCGAATATAAAGACATGGGACGTAAACCTGCTCATAGGTGTCGAAACAAAAGGAAGAACTAAAGGAGAAGGAAAAAGGAAAAGGAGACAAGAAAATGCGACAAATAGCGGCAGTGACGATAAAGTGGCTGCACCTGCAGTAAGGGCACAGAAAGACAGTTATTCCTTCTTTCCGCTGAGGGCCGCCCGGAGAACGATGAGAAACCTCCGGGGACATGGGGAGCTGGCCGGAAGATAAAGCGAGGGGCCCACTGTGCCACCCGTGCTCAATTGTTCGAAGTCATTTCCTGAAGCTCTATTGAAGGGGCCCAGCAACACTCTTTGAGGATAGTAAGAAAACGCTGCCGATTGGTAGTAGAAGCTCCCGACAACATGCGAGCCAAATATTATAGCACAGCACGCAGCCTGGAATTCACAAAAATTATTGTGAATTATTAGCACAAATTTCACATAAAACACATTGTACGGTACCCTCTGCTGCTATAGACTTCGGAAGGAAACCGGTGTATGTATGTATGTATGTATGTATGTATGTATGTATGTATGTATGTATGTATGTATGTATGTATGTATGTATGTATGTATGTATGTATGTATGTATGTATGTATGTATGTATGTGTGTATGTATGTATGTATGTATGTATGTATGTATGTATGTATGTATGTATGTATGTATGTATGTATGTATGTATGTATGTATGTATGTATGTATGTATGTTTTTCATTTCTGCAATATAACACGCACACAATTTTCCTTTTTCATCCACTCAGGCATCGTAACCACATCCACCCACTGATTTCTTTGCACAACACGCCCACAATGAAGACGCTCCTGTTTCATCGTGCAATAGTACTCGTGTTAGTAAATATAGAACAGCGCAATAGACAGGCACGACCCGTGAACGTACGCGCGTATTGGCATAGGCGCATCGGAAACAAACAAACGAGTCAATCACTTCCGTAAACAAACGTTAGCCACGAATACTACAGTTCCCATACGCGAAGCCGAACACACTGCAGCGGGGTGGATAATGAGATGACTCCGTGTCTTCATGGTTGTCTATATACTTCCAGAGTAAAAGAACTGCAGGTGTTCAAAAATAACCAGAAAAGAAGTTAATAACCGGTAGCTCACAGACACAGGGTAACAGTAATCTAACATTATGACGGTGGTAGTTATAGCGCAAGAACAAAACGACGACAAAGAGACAAGAAGGACACAAAGGACACGTGTATTTCTTGGTAAAGTAAAGTGTGGTCTCTTCCTCTGTCCTTGTCTATATTTTTCGCGCTGTTTTACATCCAACGCGCTGTTTTACACCCCAAGCATGAACCACCAACCAGTCCAACTTTCGCTACTGTAACTATCGTCATGTCATACCAACTAGCCCAAGCTGCCACACTTCTGCATCATGACGGCGCCAAGACTTCAGGCCACTCTTTACATAGAGAACTATAACCCAGTTGGCTGCCGAAGCTTCGACGTGGTTATTGTTTCTAGCACCAGCGCAATGATGAAAACAAAAGTCACGTGGCAACAGCTTTAGCGTGATATATATGCTTTACTTAGCCTCCAAAGAAATGGCAGCCGGTCTGTTCTTTTTCTGTCACAGAAGCAAGCTAGTGAAGTGATCGGTAATCTGCGAGGCGAGAAGATCACAAAACTACATATGCACGCTTGTGAAGCACCCTTTTTGCCACTAAATGGTAGCCTCGAACTTGTGTGTTTATTACAATCGGGCTTAAAAGTGAAAATCACCGGCAAGCTGTGTTTCTTGCCAAAATGTTCTGAATTTTATATCACCAGCGCGTTACAGAAAGGGGAAGAGGGAAGTGGCTACAATCGCACAAATTCAACACCACATATAGTTTCTTCACGCTTCTAAAAGCATGAACACCTCTCTAGTGAAGTCATTGTTCAAGTATTAGTACTAATAAGAGTATGTAAAACAAAACTACGCGTCCACCACTTTCGGACCAGCTTCCTTGAGCAAGAAAAGTTTCTTGCCACCTCAACTGATTGTTACTTCGTGCTTTAAGGGGGTGATATTAGCGTCAAATGGACGTGACTTACCGCTGGCACTTAATTTTTATAATTTATGACAGGAGGAAGCACTTCCTTAATTTAATAAAGGGCTGCCTGTCCACTTGCCCACTTTATTTCGACGGTGAATCCGGTGCTTTCCTCCTTTTGCGCACTAACCAGATCAGACACTGCACATTTTCTGCGTACGAATGGTTTTCTTTTTTTTAATAAAGATGTCCTGACAATGCTTTTGCTTTCGAAGATTTACAGCGTGTTGAGTAATAACTGGTAGAGTAAAGTGTTCTGTCTAATTGTATACAATGTAGCGTATACTAGCGCCCGTACGCCAGTATTTATTACAGATGTTCTGTCAAGGTAAGTACTAGAGGCGAGCTCTAAAGGCAGACTTGAGTAATAACTTGTACTTCGTGCATAGTGTTATAAATGCGCTATCTAGCATCCGTGGTTTGTGACAAATATGACACGAGGGTTATGATGACTGTGTTATTCTCGTAAACAACCATGATGAAAAAAGACAACTAAATTTCTTTTCAACTTAAAAGGACGCTAAAGTCAAATAACAATTTACGTGAGAGTGAAAGCTCAATGTATGAAAACTTCTAAAACGACAACATTATCAACAGCAGGCCTTGAACATTCCCTTTGACACGACTTTTAATCGCTTCACTGCTAAAATGACAAGTAAAAAAGAAGCGGACTTAAAAAATACGCACAAAGAAACACGAATGCTCATTTATGTCGCCAAACCATTGTGAGCCTTACTGAGGAAGCAGTACTGCTGAAAGATTTGGCCTTTGCTCGTACGCTGTGCTCGTAAACGTCCAGATAAGGCTTCCTGCTCGCATTCCTCGAAGAGTTCACTAAAACAGTGACTTGTTACTTCGGCGCATTGCCTATAATCAACTTGTTCTCTGTGTCATCGTAACATTGGCGCTGTCGATGTAACATATACTTGTGCCAACTTGCTCATGTTTGCACACCTTGCTGCAACATGATCAAGTTATGCAAACTCTACAGAGAAACCGCCAAGGCTAAACAGAGAGAAAACTTAGCCAGATCAAAGAGGGAAGCATTCACGAACAGCGGTTGACGCCTCGGTCGCTTCCCTGCGGGTGAGTTGCTCTAGGGAGGCGGGGTTGCCGAACACATTTAGCGAGTGACTGCGACACCCTTGAGTGGAGCCTATCTGGCGCTGATTCCATTAGCCGTGAATCTTCGTCGTCCGAGGAATAAGCCTTCTCAGCAGCGAAGAAAGTGTGCGTGTTAGAAGCGTTGGGGTGGTTAATGAGCACGAAGTGCATTCGAAGAGTGGCTGTAGAAAACAAAATTGGGGAGTGTTCGTAGGGTAGATGAGAAAGACACGTAGGGCGTGGGGTTTGTTGGCAGAATGAAGGAAGTATATATGAAGCACAACGAATGGTTTCTTTCGGCAGCGTGTTGATGTATGCCCTTGAGGTCTTCTGGCCGCCCGCTAAGAAAACGAGGTTCTCCTCTAGGAATAACGCTTTTCTAGCTGTCGCATTCAAGATTTATATGAGCGTTCAACTGGCACATTAGGAAGCGTATCTGCTCTTCTTCTACACGCCGACGCTCAGCGTATGAGCCAAACGCGCTGTTACACGAACCATCGTTCATGACACAATTTTTGACAACGTGGCCTGTGTGAGGTCCCTGGTACGGCTTTACGCTCTCTTAAAGGAGACTACCAATTGGTCTAAATCGTTAATCACTTTTTCTAAACACAACACTGGTTATCACAGGGCATTGACTAGAGGGTCCTCTATTTGTTACTAAAGCAATCATTACGTAGCGTGTTACACATATAGAAAAGTAAGCTGCTATACAGATGACATGGCTGTCATTTTGATCATTTTAATTCAAACTAAATGTAGACTGTCGAATGAAGAATAAAAATTATTATCTATCCGCAACATAGTAATCAAACTAATTAACTGTTGGAAAGAGGTTTTTTTTTGAGCAACGAAGTGAGAATTTGTTTCTTTAGGTTTTCTTCATACAAGTTCAGTATGAAGAAATATTACATATGATTACAGACCCAAGCAAATTTTTATATGCCTTCGGAATCAAGCAGGCTCGGCAAAGTGTGTCGTATAAGTTTGCATAACCTCGCCGCATTACGGATACCTCTCCGCAAAGATCTGCATCTGCGTGCGAGAGTTGACAACTTGGCGCATAAAACTTGCCGCATTGTGAACTTGAGCTTCTGAAAGAAGGGCTTTGATTTTACAGCAAAAGCTCTTGTAAGACTGCTACAGGGGAACTATATTTGTCCGCAACCACCATTTCTGGATTTCTTAATTATTACACGAAATAAAAAACACAACGAAATAAGATAAAAATATCTAGGATTGAACTGTAGTTTCACCTGGGTCCACTTCGTGCCAGCCCAGCATTCTACTAATGAGCAATGCCGGTGCTCAAAACTCCTGCGCCCAAAAAGCTTATACAGGCTTTATATCAGGAACAAACGTCATTAACTTGTGCGAGATATCTTCTTAGAGGAGTAAACTACCAACCAGGTGTCACAGAATGCGAATTGTATAACCAGGCGTCACACAACGTGAATTGCATGAGGAACAATTCGTTGAATATTTGTAGAGCTCAGCCATAATTATTTATTTTCATCAGCCACCAAACCAACCTATTGACAACCACCGAACCACCGAATCAGCCACCGAACCAACCTATTGAGTAACGGGTATCTCGTAAGTCTACTTATTTAAGTAGCCCCAGAAAAGTTTGCAACGGTTCCTAGAAATGGCACTCTTTCAGCTTTCGCTGTGACTCTGCTTCACTTTTCGCCCAAGCCTGGCGTTTTTTCACGTAAAGCTCAAATGCAGTTAACTTCTGACGCCTTAACGCAGATGTCTACGACCTCTTTACAGCTTTCCGAGTAAAAGTAGTGTTGCAAATAAAAAATAAAACTGCGAAAAAGGCCCTCAAACAAGCAGGCGTCAAATAAGGCGAATAATTGACTCATGGTAGAATAAGCTTGGGCATCGTGAATGTTAGCCTTTTACAGCATATCGTTTCTTATCAAATAAATGGCAGAGTGTGTCGCAGGAAGCATGTGTTGAGTGAACATTCACTAGATAGTGGTTATCCACCTTTTCTTGTTGATATCGCGTTTAGTAGTACTTCGTTGCTTGGTGTAGCGCTACGGTATATGTACATTCGATGTCACTCGATTTCGCAGTGGAAATATTGAGATATTTATTTTCGGGAAAGAAGTACTCAGTGATAACAGCAAATAGCCTGTCATTTTACACAACATAACATTGATAGTGACCATTCTGTGTGTTTTCCAGTGAACGATGAAAGAGATAGCATGTTGCGAAAAAGCTTCACAATATTACGTATCTCACATGTACTTTCACAGACACTGTCATGAAACGTAGTTTTCAGGTCAATTATTCTTCTTACGTTATCCGCTTTTTTTGATTGGAACATCAGAAGCTCTGTTTATTTTTGAATATTTCGAGAGCTCATATTTTAAGGAAGCCGTGCGTAATCGGGTTGGAAGTGGTATTTTCTGTAATAAAATCACCATGAACTGCTCGCACTGACGAAACAAGAGCTAGAGAATAATCGCCCAATACCTACGCGAAGGTATGATGCAACGCTTTCGAAAGTGCGACATAAATCACTTGATTTTATCTTGTGCATGAAAACAAAATGCGCGTCAACTTCGGTGAAATTGTTTGCACTGAGCGGACAACCAACCATATATATGCCTCCTCGAAATTTTTCTCATCTTCATTTTGTAGTCGAGGGTCAAAATTTTTCTATTTACAACGCTTCTCTACTGCAACACCACCATTCGCAAGAACACGCTATGGAGATATATGAGAGCAAGTGGGTAAGAACAGCTTGAATAGAATAGCCGAATTTACATGCTTAGATGAGAATGCATGGTATGCGAAGTGAACGCCTTTCAGTGACCTGCCCATATCCATGTTTGCGTTATTATTTTTCGTGTGGTTTCTTTTTCTTCTTCATTTTAGAGTCTGCGTTCCTCGTTCGTGCTTCAGAATGTTGAGAAATGAAGTAGCCGAGGTTATATATATATGTTGCAATCTCTCCCACCGAGCAAGATAAAATGAAACCGAATAACTATGCGTATTCAGGGGGACCGAAGTATAAAAGGATTACTCGGTTCGAGTGAATTTCATACGCAAGAGTTGAGAGAATACGGAGAGCTGCAATATCGCAACAATAAGTAAATTTCCTTTGTAGTGTATACGTAAACGGCTGGTGATGAAGCACCGCACGAAGGGGTGGATTGACTAACGGCCGCAAACTTTTTGAAGCGCTTATGGAACATGCTCAACGCAGTTGCGCAGTATAACGCAAACCACGATCGTGATAAACTTCCAACACAGCCGCCTTTCATCAATCACCTAAGGAACTGCCATTCCAAATGAAAAATAGCCATGGTATTTACTACTTCAGGTGTTCTGCTTAACATTTCCTCCCTGCCTTCGTTTCTTCTTCTCGATTCTTTCTCTCTGTTTCACGCTTGCCGTTCTCTAGACGTGTATTTATCAGTCTCACAAATATATTCACAGACGCTGCGTTACAGAGTGTATGTAGCGAACATTTAATAATATGAGTGCCAAGGTGATTGCCGACAACACTGCATACACGATAGTGGAGCATTATCAGTTAATAAAATTTTGCACAGTCCAATATTCAAAAAACAAATTTAAACATTCGCATGCGAAAACGTTGTAGACCTGTGCTCTACCTCTATCTTTTTTTCAACTGATCCCTACTCTATTGCCCTATGAACTATTGTTCAAAACGCCTTCGAATGGTCTCCCTTCATTGAATTAGAGCCGAAGTGCTCTCGCATAATGAAGAGTTCAAGAAAGCGCCTGCTAGCAAATTTTTAATTCGCCTACTTCCAAGCTCAGTCCATCTGCATCGTCAGGTTGAGTACGCCACTGCTGTGCATAGACTTCTCCAACTCTCCTGGTCCTGTGTGTGCTGCTGTCACGTTATACTCGCTATCTTCTCAATCTCATCTGTCCACTTAATCATCTGCCTCACCCTCGAGCGCTTCTTGTCTCTTGAAATTCATGGAGTCTGTACTCCTAATGACCAGCCGTTTTTTTCGCCTTCACGTTACACGCAAAATATTTCTTTTTTTTTGCCTAAGATACCTTAACACGTGTTTGTTCCGTTGCCTGCTATGTCTTTTTCTTGTAACCCCTATTTGTGACAATTTTCCCACCTCTAATAAAGTTGTGTCCATGCAATTTTCATCAAAGCACGTGGATTTATATGGACACAAGGTGTCCCACATTTTCGCATTACGCACACTCTGCCGAAAGAATGTTTGTGCATTGAGAATTGTTGCCCAGAAAGCCACCCTGCCGACTTACGCCCCAGCAAGCAAGACTTGTGCTCTTTTTTGTACTTTACAATGTACACGACTTCTTGAATCTAACCCGTTAAATGCAGCATTTGCAACAGAAAATAATCAAGATGAATTTATTAACCTAATGCTCAAAGAAGACAAACACTCTCGGTACACTGACTTGCATAGGACGCTGCCTTGCTATACTCCGAGAGCAGACGCATGGAGTAAATTCGTCTCAGCCTATTCGGCTGTCCATTCGCGAAGGGCTCAATCGTCGCGTCAATTTGTCATTTTGGGCCCACTCCGTCACTATTTTACGCAACACGTGTCACCATCGGTCAAAGCTATTCTTGCCGTCATGCGCAGCAGCTAACTCTTATCGGTTGCACGCGTGGCAGGACAGCATCGATCTTGCTTCGTTACATCAGCCCATTCGCATCGACATAAGGCGTGCAGATGTAGGCGCGTTTGTACGCCACATGTTCATTCATTAATCCCGTTACTAGCCTTTTGATAACAAGATAACTGACATTAGTGAGAGAAAAGAAAGCTAATTAACGTTTATATTTACCCTCATTTGCAACTAGTTTGTCACGCAATTTTAGGAAAGCGTCTTCCTCACCCCTTGACAGACAGAAATTATTGACGTATATTTTTGTAAGTGCAAATGCTTCTTCTTTCACGCGAGAGGACAACACCGCCGTATTAACGTGGGTTATGATCATTGCTCGGACGAGAGTAAACAACAATAATCTTGCGACTTCTTTTTCGTCTGTGTGCGCGCAAGAAGGAATAGAGGAAAACAAAGCCTTGAGAAATTTAACATTTTTTTTGTCCGTTATTCTATTCAACATTTATTTTCAATAACTTCCGCTCCCCGTGCCTGTTTGTGCACCAAAAGTTTTACATGCTGAAGAGTCTTGCAACAGCTGACAGCTTCAAAATACTGGGTTCAATTCGTATATATTGTCAGTGAATTTTTTTTTAATTGTTAACAAGGGTGGTGGCTATAATAAAAAAAATAGCCACTATTGAAAGGCGAGTGGTGGGGTAGAGACTGTATTACGTTGTGGAGCAGTGGGAGAATCACCGTAGCCCAAAACATTGACGTTTGTTTTGCTGTGAATCGGGGCACATGCAACCGCGGCATTTCTAAAGCTCGAAGTTTTTTGTCCACTTGAAAGCACACGCATCAGCCTTTCACCGGTGTCATTCCTCCCATTAGGCTGATGCGAGCCTCGCGTGAAGAAACTGGAGTGCATGTGTGAGTGTTGTTTTATAGATTGGAGTCCTTTATGGTTTCGTTTCACATTAACCCACAATGAACACCACTGACATATGGACTAGATGTGCGAATGTGGCAGCAATGGATTGGCAAGGTGCGATTCTGTGGCGATTCATGAGAAGGTTTTTCCAAGTTTCTAAGAAAACCTAAATAAAATATTTTCCATGTTTCGAGTGAACATACGGTTTGTGACAAGGAATCCAACAAAGTATATTAAAGTAAATTGGACTGAAAAAAAATACAGAGGAAACGGCACAGAAGTTGGGTAGTCTACATAGCACAGCTGTTGGGGAAAGCTTGCGGGCGTTTCGGTTTAGTCGCCTTTCACGGTTGGCCTTGCACGAATAGGACGGCGCGCGAAGTTCACTCTGCTTAGAAGAGTATGCAGCTTGCCTCTGCATATTTCCTCATCTTGAGGACGGAATCCAGAGGGCTGACAAAAGCTATTGTGTAGAGCATCAATTCTACTGAGAAAGACAATTTAAAAATAGAAAAGTATAGGACAGCAGCGTGAAACACCATAACCTACGAGGCTTGGAAAGAGAGCAAGTGTGGCAGGTGGTTCTCAGAGCTAAAAAAATCTTAAATGCCAATTCACAGGCGCAAAACAACATAAATTCACCAGAAGACACAGGGTACTATAAAAAGACAGGAAATAAGTATAAAAAAAGAAGACACCATTGAAACTGTCTGCGCAGAACTGCAGGGCAGTTGGAAAGTGCCATAGCGTCTTTGTGAGATTTCAAATTGATACTTTAAGTAACGACTTTTGAAAGATACGCTTTGCAAACTAACAAAATGGGATAACGAGAAATTATTGCTAATGACTTGCTGTCTGAGCGATGCAATGCTACGTGCCTGAAGACACAGCCGAAAACATTGTCTGGTTACAGAGTATTAAACACCGACATTACAGTAGAGGGAAGAGAGTTCGAGAAGCAGCCGACGTTGAAAAGAGTGCAAAGTGTATTGTCTTTTTTGACTTTTTGTCTCTGGATTTGAGCACTCGCATTTTGGGATATCAGTGGCTTTCACTTCTTGCGGGGCGTTTATAGCAGCAGTTACGTTTTTCAACCACAGTAGAGTACTCAAGGGTTAGAACGCGTAATGTTTTAAGTTCTGTTTTTTTTTACAAACAACGACTGCTACGAGTGATTGCTTGGGATAACAGTGTCATCTCGCTGCAAATCTGCTCACTAAAGAAAATGCTGGCTCTGGCGTAAGTATTCAAGGCAAGATTAAACCAACACGACATTATCTACAGATGCTGGAAAGAAAAATACGTGCAATACTTAGCTTCAACTTCACGCATTTAATTTTACGAGTACCGTTCAGTCATAGGCGTCTATATTACAATCACCTTTGCAGCAAATGGTTCTTAGATCTATATGTGAAGTTTAACGTTCCAAAACTACCACATGATTACGAGAGACGCCGTGCAGGAGGGCTCCGAAAATTTTGACCACCTGGGTTCTTTAACGTGCACCACAATCTGAGCACGCGAGCCTGCAGCATTTCCGCCTCCATCGAAAATAGGAAGCAAAGGCTTGTTTACTTTACCCTTAATATAGAAGCTTTACATTTACAACGAAATGTCCCGCACAACGAAGTTATTTTGAACAGCAGGACAACCGGAACAGTTCATTATTGAGATGTTTGTATGTCCGACGACATAAGCAGGACTATAGAAACAGAAGTGGCCAGATTACCCAGAAAAAATACGTAGTTTTCGACCGCACATTAAAAAGTGGGTGAACAAAATGAAAAAACGACAAGACAAAACTTTAAGCACAGCACGTGCGCACAATCCTGCTACTTCAGCAACCACATGGCAATTGTTATGGTTTCCATAATGCCATATGGTTGCCATATGGCATATGGCAACCATACGGCACCGAGGCTTCCTAATGCCTGCATTATAGTGGGTAACAAGCAAGCCCTTATGGGCTTGCTTGTTACCCACTATAATACCCACTGCCCGCATAGCTCTTGAAGATGCACACGAGTACCCGTCTGCTGGCACTGGTAGTAGCGTTTTAACGTAGCCCATCATTGTTTCAATATAGGCATCCTTCGAACGTGATGTCACGTTATCCGAGTGGTACACATGAAGTTTTCTGAAGTACCAAACACACCGCTTTAGAAATAGTTAATTACTTTATGGGTACCAGTGTACAGGGAAGTCGGAAATAAAAATAAAACGTTGCACAAATTTTGCCATACATAAAATTGGTATCTTCAATCAAAGCTTCACGTCCATCTGCAAAAAAACGCCCGTTCCTTTGATAGCGCAGCCAAACTGTCTAGCCCAATTCACTTCGCCAATGCAATCGAGTAACATGTATTTGAAGTGGCACGTCCCATTAGCTTTCGGGTTAGGTGCAGACAAATGCAGTTATCACAGTGCCCCAGGGCAATTCGTGTCAGTGAACCGAGACAGCCAATAAAGAATACGTTAGGAAAAGCAGCCACTCGACCCAGCAGAAAGCACGCCCCAAGATGCACTTGACTATCTGGCTGATATAACGTGGCTATTCTCACATTTTTTCTGATTCTTTAAGCCTAAACTCCCAGTTTATTCTCGCGCGTTGTTTTTTAGGAACCGTTTTTTTTTTCATTGTTCATTTCTTTGCTTTAACAGCTGCCGTAATTAACGACATGGTGTCTGAATGCACTCGCCTAATGCATGAGTCATGTCGACTGCTGCGGCTGACACCCCAACAAAGAGTGCCTCGGTCGCTTCGTTTTGACGCTGTTTTTAGGCGGGGCCGGCGAAAGGGGACTCACCGCATCAGGGCTGCGCTCGCTCGACATCAGAAGCGCCACGTTGCGTTGTTGAGGGTCTGTCCAATGTTGTTCGGTCACTCGCACCCCTTTTGCTGAAAACCGGGAACAAGTCCTGTCAGCAAAAACATAAAGTCTTCTCAATTCAGTGGTACGCACAGTTCGCTTCGAAGCAGTGGCATGCGAAACAGGAAAGCGGCTGTTACGCGATGTGCTGGGAAAGAAAAGCGATATGGAAAAAATTAGGGGTAGGGAGGGTTGCAGTGACGCAAGAGACGCGTCTTGCGTACTTCGCTACTTGAAAAATTTTGCGCTTTTCGTGGAAAGATAGGAATGAAATTCGTTATCGTTAATCAATTTAACCTAATTTATATACTTCTCCGGAAACACAGCATGTCTTTCCGGGAAAAGAAAGTTTCTGGGAAACACATGCCATGTGAAAGCAAAAAAAGAACCTTTTTTATTAATAAAAAATCATTGTTATTGCAGTAGCAATAATTTATCATGTACCTGAAATTGCGTAAAAAGCCTAAACGTAATGAATAGAATGCCTTTTTGTGTCCAAATATGTAAAAAACAGTACACTATACTAATGGGAGACTTTAATGCAAAAGTATAGAAGAAGCTGGCTGGAGACCAGGCAGTTGGAGATTATGGCATCGGTACTAGAAATGCCAGAGGAGAGCTACTAGTAGAATTCACAGAACGCAATAATTTATGGATTTTGAATACCTTCTACCGAAAACGAGGAAACCGTAAGTGGACATGGAGAAGCCCTAATGGCGAAAATAAGAACGAAATAGACTTTATAATGAGTGTACACCCAGACATAGTGCAGGATGTGGAAGTGGTTGGCAAGGTACGATGCAGTGACCGTAGAATGGTACGGTCTCGAATTCGCTTTGACTTGAAGAAGAAACGACAGATATGGATACGCAAGAAGCCAATCAATGAGCTCGCTCTGAGAGGGAAAGTAGAGGAATTCAGTCTCACTTCAGAACAGGTACTCGGCTCTTATCGAGGAAACCAGCCTTAGCGTTGACGCAATGAATGATAATCTGACGAGTATCATTACGGAGTGTGCAGTAGAAGTCGGAAGCACGGCACTTAGACAGGACACTGGCAAGCTGTCCTAGGAGATGAAGGACCTTATTAAAAAGCGTCAAACCATGAAAGTATCTCGTACAACAGACAAAATAGAACTGGCAGAGCGTTATAAGTTGTTTAATAAGCGTAAGTTGTACGATAATGTAAGAAGGTATAACACGGAAAAAATTGAACACGCTCAGAAAAACGGGGGGCGGGGGGGGATAAACAACAAGAGGGAAGGCAGGGAGGTTAACCAGGCACATGCCCGGTTTGCTACCCTACGCTGGGGGAATAGGAAGGGGGCATAAAGATGAGAGAGAGAGGAAAGAGAAGAGAAAGAGAGAGAGAGAGAAAAAAAAGGAGGATTGTCAGTCAATCGGCTGGCGCGTATGCAGCGGTGGCACTACACAAAAGTTAAAGGTGGTCACATGGGCCTGTAGTCCTCAAAAAGCACAAGACAGCTTTGACTGCTTTTTTAGCCGACGAAAGGCGATGACGGTGTTCCAGTAGCATCTGCACAGAGAGTGGCCGATCGTCCAATTGTCGCAATGCGTCCGAAAGCTTCTGTCTTTCAGAGGCAAATCGAGGGCAATGGCATATCAGATGGTCGATGTCTTCTTTGGTGCAGCAGACGTCTCATTCCGCATTGTCGGTCAATTCGATGAGGGTTCTATATGCTTTTGTGAAGGCAACCCCCAACCAAAGGCGACAAAGAAGTGAAGCTTCACGTCGACGAAGTCCGGATGGAGGTCGAAGTTCCAGTCGAGGGTTTATTTGCGTCAAAGCAGTGATGAGGAAACTTGGGTTAGGCAGATATCGTATATATGCACAAAGGGACAAAGAAGGCAAAATAACTACCAATATGGATAGGATCGTTAAAATAGTAGAAGAGTTTTACAGAGACCTGTACAGTAGCCGGGACAACCCCGACCTTAATACTATAAGAACTAGCAGTAACTCAGATGACACCCCGCCAGTTGCGATGGACAAAGTCAGAAAAGCCTTGGAGAGCATGCAAAGAGGTAAAGCTGCAGGTGAGGACCAGGTAACATCAGATCTGCTGAAAGATGAAGAACAGATTGTGCTAGATAGTCACCCTGTTTACGAGGTGCCTCCTGACGGGAAGAGTACCAGAGTCTTGGAAGAATGCTAACATCATCTTAATACATGAGAAAGGAGACGACAAGAACTTGAAGAATTACAGGGCGATCAGCTTGCTCTCCTTAGTATACAAGCTATTTACAAAAGTAATTGCTAACAGAGTTAAGAAAACTTTAGAATTCAATCAACGAAAGGAACAAGCAGGATTTCGAACAGGCTACTCAACCGTTGACCACATTCATATTATCAATCAGGTAATAGAGAATGCTCAGAATATAGCCAACCACTATACATAGCCTTGATAGATTACGAGAAGGCGTTTGATTCAGTGGAAATATCAGCAGTCATGCAGACACTGTGGAATCAGGGCGCCGATGTAGTAAATATAAACATCCTGGAAGAAATCTACAGGGGATCAACTGCTGCCATAGTGCTTCATAAAGAAAGCAACAGAATACTAATCAAGAAGGGTGTAAGGCAGAGGGACACAATCTCTACATTGCTATTTACCACGTCCTTACAGGAGGTTTTCAGAAGCCTAGAATGGGAACAGTTAAAGACAAGAGTTAATGGAGAGTACCTTAGTAACCTGCGCTTCGTCGATGACATTGCATTGCTGAGTAACTCAAGGGACGAATTGCAACTCATGATTACGGAGTTAGACAAGGAGAGCAGAAAGGTGGCTCTTAAAGTTAATCTGCAGAAAACCAAAGTAATGTACAATAACTTCAGAAGAGAGCAGCGCTTCGAGAGAGGTAATAGTGCACTTTAAGTTGCAAAAAACTATGTCTGCTTAGGGTAGGTAATAACCGCGGAGCCGAAGCGAACCACGAGATGGAAGTAACTAGAAGAATAAGAAAGGGGTAGAGCACATTTGGCGAACACTCCTAAATCATGACAGGTATATTGCCACTATCCCTCCGGAGGAACGTATATAACAGCTGCATCTTGACAGTACTTAGCTATGGAGCAGAAACCTGGAGACTTACAAAGAGGGCTCAGCTTAAATTGAGTACGACGCAGCGAGCAATGGAAAGAAAAATGGTAGGTGTAACCTTAACATACAAGAAGAGAGCAGGGTAGATTAGGAAACAAACGGGGTTTGAGGTTATCATAGTTGAAATCAAGAAGAGGAATTGGACATGGTCCGGGCATGTGGTGCGTAGACAGGATAACCGCTGGTCATTAAGGGTAACTAACTGGATTCTCAAAGAAGGCAAGCGGGTTAGGGGGGGACAGAAGGTTAGGTGGGCAGATGAGAAATAAAAGTTGGCGGGTATAAACTGGCAGCTGCAAGCACAGGACCGAGTTGACTGGCGGAACATGGGAGAGGCCTTTGTCGTGCAGTGGACGTAGTGGGGCTGATGATGATTATAATGATGATGATGATGATGATGATGTCTGTAGCCTTTTGAACCTCTTCACAACGTATATATAGCATATATGCGCACGAGTGTTTATTGGTGGACTAAAACTGATGGTTTGCAAATGATGTCATGAACGCAGGAGACGGCTTCAACGTGGTTGTTTAGATAACGTCTACGCAGCTTAATCACGCGATGATTAATCTGCTTTAGTAAGATAACGATGTCACTGGAATGTGATTAAACCTCTGTGTACGAATAACGTAGATAGCAGCGTGCGATGTACCTATAATACTATAAACGCGACATGAGAAAGTTTCGTTACAACAAATTGGGGCCACAACGTGCCTGTTTCAGGGACGCTAGTGCAAGCCATCTGCTCTTAGAGATAGTACGGCAGTGTTCGATACAACCACAAATGACTTACACAAATATTTGCCACTTCATGCGAACAGTTAAAAACTGACAGCGGTAACAAGGTATAGCTGCCACTCAAGAAACGATGGCTTGTAGTCTTACCGTGGTCATGGGCAGCATGAATGGCAAGAAGCAATCTCTAACAATATTATCTGGGGTTTCAAATTCTAAAACGACAATAACAACATGTGACATACCAGAGTTAAAGGCTCCGGAAATTTGACCGTCTGATGTTGTATAACGTATCCTAACATTGGAACAGTACATGTGCCACAAACATTTCCCCTCTATCGTAATGCGACCACCAGCACTAAGTTCGAACCAGCTTCATCCGAGTCTGCAGCCCAGCGCCACAAGAGCTATACTGTCCCGACGGTAGAAGCATTCTGAAACTAAGTATGTTTGGTTTCACGCAGTTAGATATACAAAATAGGCACGCTTAACGAACGCCAAAACTCAAGGTCTCTATGCTCACCGTATGAATAACAACGGTACTGGCCAAAGAAAGCTTGCCTTAATGCACGTCCTAAGGCAAACGTCCTGTGCTGGTCCTTGGAGCAATATTAAAATGAACCGGAAGGTCGTGGAATCGAATCCTTACACGGCCACAGCGTTTTTGATGGAGGTAAAAATGTTCGAGGCGCGTGTACTTAGATTTAGGTACACGACAAAGAACCCCAGGTCGTTGAAATTTCCGCAGCCCTCCACTACAGCGTCTGTCATAATAATATCGTGCTTTTTGTTCAACTCCAATTATTATCATAAAAAAGGAAAAGAAAATACTCGTTTTTCATTTAATCGGCTTCACAATAGCGACAAAACAGCAGTTATAACACACGTATGATGGGCGAGCCAGATCACGATTGTTTTGCCCGTCTCACGACGAAACATGTAGGATACGGTCCTGCAATTGAGAGTGTGTTGTAACTTTTGCCCCCTCACTATGGTGGCGACTAGCCTCCTTATAGTAGTTATTTCAGAAAAAGAAACTACACTTGGAGCATCACGCAAAACTTCTGAAACCCAACAATCCCCCCCCCCCTCCTTTCCCTTCCCACGAAACTAAGAATCGAAGTGTGTATACTGGATATTTTGCCATAAAGTCGTAGTCGTGTAAAGCATCTGGCCGCCAGTGCGTCATATATGTAGACATGGCTGCTGCACAAGCTGATCGCTTAGGCCAATGGGTGGTAAATGCGTTTACGCGCTAGAAACAAAAACAAAAAAAGAAAACAGGACAAAAAAAGCGCGAACTAACAACTGTTGTGAGTTTGTGGTTGTGTTTTGCTGATTTTTCTTTTTTGTGTTTCATAGTAGCGCAAATACGTTCATACTATGTACAACTTACTGGCTTCTACCCTTGCTCTTTCCGGGCATGCGCTTACGCTGACCGCATTGCCAAACGTTGATGCCTGCGTCTGCACGGGTTCTACTTCACTGATTTTATACTCTTGCTCATGCATGTACTCTTGGTAATAATAAAAATAAGTTCATCTGAAACTTGCCTGTCTACTCTCCCAGCGTGCCACCAACTGATAGATCAGCAGTCAGAAATCGAGTGGTTTCCAGAGAGGTCGAATAGTGAACACTACATGCACTTCTTTCTGATCATTCTTTCGCTTTTTGTTGTTCTATGATTTCAGCTTCTTTAACGCCAACAACGGTTCTTCAACGCCTGCAGAAATAAGCTCACTTGGCCACTTCCCATTCAACAAATTGGCCTCCGAGGACACCACGCATCGAGCCGCCTGCCTTGTCTGCTAGAAGCCACATGTTCGCTCTATATGCTATAGGTCCCGTTGTTACGACGAAAGCCTTGGACTCCTCACCAGACGTGAAAATTGACCGTCGGCGCCTTCAGAGTTAACAGGAGTGATGCAAAAGATCATCATTATCTTCCCGTGATATTAATGCCACGGCGTCACGGATCTCAAAATTTGTGACGTCATCACTGCGCTACTTTGACGTCTATAGCGTGACGTCCCATAATGCCGTCCGCACGCTATATTGTCGATTTGTCAAACGTGCAATCGTACCTGAGGCAGTGTAAACCCACGTAAGGAGCAGAAAGAGGGAGGCGGCGGTGTAATAATAACTTGACTTAATAGAAAAAGACGATTAGCATTTGAATATCATTTGTTCAGCTAATGCGACGAAACAGACGTGATACGTAGCACAGTTACATTATCACAATCACATACCGGGAGCGAGCCTACAAGAAATACTAAGAAAAAACTCGAACGTCAGGATAAAATTATTTTTGAGGGGCGCAATATTTTGCCAGAAACAACGCCAATAGACAATTTGGCCAAGTAAAGCGTACTGGACTTAATTTCTTGTTTTCAACTATAGTGTAATAATTCTGATCTACATTAGATAGAATTACATAAACAAAAGCCCCTTTTTCATTGGTGCAATTTTATCCCATATTGGGCTACGACCGAAGACACTCTTTCGTTCGCATTGTTGGCTATTTATTGGAGTTCTAAAAACGTGTAATTTGAAGATTGTGGTATCGCACCACCTAGAAAAAAATGATGTTAATACGTAAACCTCAATTTTTTCTTAATATAGGTATCATAATCATCACACTGGAGTTACAAAGCAATTATACCCTCTAGTTTTTCCTTTGTTTACTGTCTGTTGGTTTCATTCCATGTGTATATTGCAGGGAGGTCTTTTTATAATGCGATGCAGAGACCAGGTAATAAGATTGAGCACCTCACCATAATCAGGCATGGTATAACTCGTCTAAGAACTGATGGTCAGTCGTACGCGCAAGTTCTGCGAGGCTTTTGCAGGGTCTACTTCACAACACAAATGATTTAGAAATTTCATTTGGTAAGACGGCGTGTCAAGACGCTTGGCGCGTTTACAAAACTCTGTCCCGCTTTTCGCATTGACGATTCCAACTATTCAACTACTGCTGTAAACGCACGTAAACCAGTATACTCACGGTTCACAAGTTATGCGGTGAATCTACGACTGGCAAATGACGTAACGCTTCGCGAGCGCGACCTAAGTAGTTCGCCTTCAAGAACTTGCTCGCTTGCGTGTCACGCTTCAGTAGTGCATGTGCGTGGTTATTCGAATGTCTATTTCACGGGTCGTTTCTCTAGGGAACTCATTTACACTGAATTTTCTGTATTGTGTAAGCCTGGACTACATCAGCCGAGTTCCAAAGAAACGCGACAGCGTTGCGACAGATGCGAGGCATCGAGGGCTGGCACGGTTTGGGTTTAGTGTTCTCTTCAACTATTCCGACCACGATAGCAAAGAGCACGCCTGGGAGGTTAAATTAAGGGCATGTTTGTTAGTTGTAGGCCAGTGGTGTTTACTAGACGCCAGTTCATCTGGCAATTTGGGCCAGTGAATAACTTGCGCGTGCAAGTTAATCACTTTAACTGCTGCAAAATTTACTAACTGATGTGTGCAACAATTCAGTCGGGTATATACGCAAGTAAAAAAAAAACCAAATTCCTTTTAGAACTATTTTATATCTTTTTAGAGAAGATCATGTTACTTTCTGCGGTACACTTGTTGAAAACAGTGGACATAGGGCGCAGGAAAACAAGAGAAAGACGAGGGATACGCGTGGTACATGGGTTCTGCATGGGTTCTGAGATATTTTGTAAGTAATCAGAATCAATAGGTCATTTCTTTTTATTCTGTCACCGATAATATTATCAAAAGAAAAGATACCTGGCCGAACCAATTTAGAAGCTTGGTTTAAAAATAAACGTGGCAGTAATTTTATCCTTCGGAGGGATTACATTAGGTTATAGCCACAGGGAGGTTTGCTCTGCTGTGTGTGCGTACATGATGGGAACAAAATGATTACCTTGTTAGTCTATTGTTATTATTATATCCGGCTACGAGATACCTGAATGCCTGACTCATAACTAACTCACTTCATGATCCTGCTGCCCGGTTCTTGGCCGATCCCCTTTTGTGGGCGAGTGCCAGCAAAGGTAAAGGCTCTTCATTATTATCATCATCATCATCATCATCATCTAGGACACAATAAACGGACATCGAGACGCTCTGCTCTTCATCTCGAAGCGTATTAGTCCTTTGAACCCAGTTTTCCACGAAAGAAGTCTTCGGATTTTACATTGGTGCCGAAACCCGACCCGGTTTCAAGGTGGACCATGGAACGCCTGCGAAACACGAGAGCAGCTAGACGGTGACACAGCATCAAGATTATCAATGTCATTGATGAGCTTCTAGCCTCCAATGAATTTGACTTGGCGGGGCTTCGCAGCAATTTTCAGCGCCTGGAGAAAAGTACCGACGAGCTCGCCAAGGATAACGAAGCACTGCACGCTCACATGACAGATGACGAGGTGCCGACGGACATGGGCTTGGTGCTAGAGCACGAGGACCGAACTACAGAAAGCGTTGGCTTCCTTAAACATCACATCCAGGAGCTGGCTGTCCGAACATCAGGGCCAGCCAGGTCCATTGGTGAGTTGCCAACCAACTCTTCTCTGTCGCGTCAAGCAGCCCGTTCAGATATTTCCGCCGCCACAAGAGCAAGGCTTCCTAAGCTAGACCTAATAAAATTTGGCGGGTCCCCCACGAAATGGCTACCATTTCGGGACCTCTTTCGACACTCCGTACTCGAGAACCCGTGTCTCAATAACGTCGATCGGTTTCACTACCTCCGATCTCTTCCCGACGGCCCTGCGGCAAAGGCTATTGTAGGCGTATTCACAACCGACAACAGTTATGAGGACGCTGCTTCTATAGTTAAGGAGCGGTTCGAAGACGTGCGCATGATTAAGCAGAGGCATCTAAAAATCTTCGCACTCTACGTCCTGTCACTACGTCGACGAATGCTAGGGCCCTGAGAAGCCTTTACGACTTCGTTGAAGTCAACATAAGAGGGCTCAAAGGCCTCGGCGTCTCGGAATCCTGCTAGTCTGCCATGTTGTGTGATTGGCTAATGAAGCGATTCCACAGGAACTAATGGAGGAATATCACCAATGACGGCGACTTGAAGCGTGAAACGCGGACAACTCGCCGAGCTCGGAAGAACTTCGACAGTTGCTCAACTACCTACGCATCGATGCCGAGTGCAGAGAGCTCACCAGCTACCAGCGACGGGTTACTTCTGCCAGGGATCAGCAGACTTTCGGCAGCCGTGAGAATGAGCCGACAGCATCAGCTGCAGTTCTGTATAACAGTGCCGTTACGAAGGAGGAGGCTTGCCTTTTCTGACAGAAGTCACACTCAACGCTGGACAGCGACGCATCGCTTCCTGACTCGGAAAAAAAGTGTCTTCTGTCGGCGAGTGGGTGCTGCTTCAGATGTACCACAAAAGGACATCGAGCAAGAGACTGTCGACAGAAGCTGAGCTGCCAACATTGTCATGGAAGGCACGCTTCTTCGATGTGCTCTAGACAGGCTAGTAAAGCTCTTGAAAGAATGACAGCATCACAACCCGCTACGAGGAGTACGGGGCTAACGTCGGGCTTCTCTCTCTCTCTCTCACACACACACACACACACACACACACACACACACACACACACACACAACACACACACAAACACACACACACACGTATAAAATAAACAAATGATAGCAAAGCTGCATTTACGCTCATCAATTAGGCAGCAACTGGAGCTCATTTTAGAGCCTGTAGTGAACGTGAATACGTGTTTTAGAGTCTCAGTGCCATATCCTGCATATTCGGTGCGAAAGAAATTTTTTTTTTCGTAAAATCGCCTTTTTGGTCTCGCTTATTTTTCAGGGTCACTTCCCCATTTCGCCTTGCCTTTATGGGGTGCTGCCAAAATACGCGTTTCAGATTCTGTGACTGCCTGCCCGACAAATAAAGTTCTTACGGTCCTCCTCGCTTCTTGGCATACCATGTTAGTGCTTCTCGTAATTATTATGCTAGTAAGCAAATATATACAAAGAAAGCACAGAATATCAAACAAAGAAGGTGATGTACTCGTAAACACCCGAAATAATGTGGGCACGGACCTTCTACGCTTCTCTCTTACTTTTTTTTGCGGTAGATAAGGCTAGATTCAGTTTAATTACTTTTATTGCGAAGCGCAGGAACTAATGAGATTCACGCACCTCGCAGAGCACTCGTAATTACAGGTCTGGCTGCCTCTCCTTCTCGCATGCTTTTTTTTTCAGATTCTTGTTCACACAGAACTTAGCTAAGTGAAGCGCGTGTGGTGCAATGGAAGGAAAAGGACAAGCACAAAGGCATTAAAAATTGAGATAACGAAAGGGAAGGTACTGAGAAAAAGAAGTGCTGATTAAGTGGAGAACTTACCAATTTAGAAATAAAATAAAAATATAAGAAAAACGTTTGAATCTGGGAGAAAGAAAATAGTAGTGTATAGACAAAGAAATTGAGCAACCAATCTTACACCATACGGCTGTGCATACGGGAGAATCGTTCCGTTATCTCAGACCAGTGCAATTTCATACGGCTGCTGGGAGCAAGAAACAAGTTCAAAGCATTATACGAGAGCATGATTAATTGGATGTGCCACTAATCCAGCCACATCGCCGGCGATGTATAAAGAGGGCTTAAGAGGGTGCCGTGGCTTAGCGTGATGAGCAAGTGGATCACCACAAAGTAGTTGCGTACACTCATTGTGATTGCTTGAGGCTTGACTTCTGGTAACACTTGTCGTCGGGGGATCGAAACGGAAGAGATATCTGGTTGGTTGTAACTGCGTATTGCAGACTGTGTCTGCATTCACAAAGAAATTTATCAGGGTTTGTTTTATCAGCAAAATGTTTAGCCTTTGGTATGAAAAAGAAACGAAGCAACACTAATAATGTTTTCACCATGGTGTAATTGTCTAGAAAGCAAGACTTTGAGATTATCATTTCATACGTTTTATCTTCTTTCTTGACGACATGGTAACAAACAGCCGCTGCTCAAAATATATTTGACAATGTGAAACAATGACCACCAATTGGGTGTTTCGGGTAATTTATTTCATGGCGCAATACTTCATATACAGAATATTAGTGATTACACATATCTGCAAAGGCACCTTCAGTATTTAGTTGCGAACAAGCCAAGAAAATTCACTTCAACGATTTGTCAAGTAGATGACGTTGCAGATAAACTAATCAAGATATTAAACAAGTAACCATGAAAAATGACAAATGATGCAAAGGCAAGGTAACCACAGCAGATTTCTCACTAGGGAGCCCGTTTGAAAAGGAGATGGGGACATAAAAGAACTAAAAAAAACGAAGGTGTCTGAAGCTAAATCAGCTACAAATTTTCTTCTGACTTCATCGTAACCATCACCCCCCAAGCGCCATTTATCTCCCATACCTCTAATAAATTCTTAACTAGAATGCTCGAAAGCCGACATGATTTGTCTTCGCACGGAAAATAAGTGAATGCCTCATTTAACTTTTTGCGTGGTAGTGGCCTATTGAGTAGGCTATATCAACCGCGCTCTCTTTTTTTCGTTCTCGCGGGTCAACTTTCCTCTTCGCTTTCTTTCTCATCTTTCTTCCTCTTTTATTTGGTGCAGGGTAGCTGACCGGATGCTCCAATTTTCGGATAACCTCCCTGCTTTTCCATCATTTCATTATATCTTTAATCTAAAATTCACAAGTGTCTCTCTGTTGTCGACTACCTTCGCTAACACTCAGCTACAGCTTGACCTTTGAAAACAGACATTAGGCCTAAATATAGGGCAGTTAAAAAACTGAGAAATTAATAATGAAAACAAGATGACCAATTAGTTCAAGCAGCTTCTCATGCAACGCTGGACGCTCAGGAATACCACAGCCCCGCTTACAGTGTACGTGCTGCTCGAACGCCAACCCACGTCACGTAGGACTACGCCAACCCTGTTTGCCAACGCGAGCTCAAACAAGATTCTACAATGTCACCGTCCCTCACCCCCAAAGGTCTTTCTAGCCTGCAGTATTTGCAGTATTCGATTTTTTGTTTCTTGCTTCTAAATCCGCCCGGAATCCACTTGAAGATGGGACAGCCGTTGTGGGTTGGCTCTGCCAGTAATCTGCAACCACTTGCACAGAATCCCTGCATGCCATCCCTTCACACCAGGGCCTGTGAACTTGAAAAGATTCCTGGAGCTGGCATGGAGATCAACTTACTGCGACGTCCTCGGGGTGTAATGCATACTCTGTAATGCATTATGCGTACTCTAATGCATAATGTTTGATTCTCTCTGATTATTCCCGGTCATCCAGTGTCACTAACATAAAACAAGTAGTACAACTACCTGATCTTACAACCCGTCGTATGATATCCCGCCTATGTGTTTTCCATAAAATATTTTACACCAATCAGACCTTAAAACAATCCCTTTTTTCAGTTTCATCATACGTGTCATCCCGCATTGATCATCCGTTAAAAGTTGGTGTGCCAAACTCTCGAACAAACCTCTACCTGAACTCGTTTGTCCCAACGACCAGCGTGCAGTGGAATCACCTTCCAGCCTCCATCGTCTCCATCAGCGACGCTGCGCACTTCAGGTCCACTGTCAGCAATCACTTTTTGTAACCACCCCGCTGTTGTCTTTTCTCTTGATTGTTTAATATTGTACCCCTCCTCTCTGTAACGTCTTACGGCATTGAGAGTAAATAAATGAAATGAAATGAAATAAGACCTCGGAATCTTGCTGCCCATTTCATTAGTAAACTGACAACCTCAACTACCTCATCGTCTCTGTAACCCGTCGTCGACATCGACCATGTCATCAATTTTAATTTTCACAATGTCCGGCCATGACTCTTTTATCGAAGCTCTATGAGGCTCTGCGGAGCCCCGCTTTTTACGAACAAACCTCGGTTACCCAGCTCGTCCATGAGGTGGCGTCAGAGCAAGCCCTTGACGTGCCCTTATGGGAGGCCTAGTTCCGGCCACCTAAACCTGCTGGTTTCTTATAATAAAGTTTATTCCTCCTCCTCCTCCTCCGTATTTGTATTTACTGAACCTTTCTCTTGCTGTTCACGTTCAGTAGTCCTTCAACCAGAGAAAACCAGCAAATTTTGTTCTATGAAACACTGCATAGTTTTATGGGTTACTTATAGTTGTTGGGTCTAGTGACTGGATGCTTGGGCGTTTCTTATACCTCGCTCTTAATTTTGAGGACCTTCATTCAGAAGAGGTGAAGCGGATAATAACACGAAGAGCTTCACGCGACCTCTCATTGTGCATCACGCGTATGCTTCGTTCGGTCTCATAATTTATTCAAAAGTCGAAAGTGAATGCTTTCATTCCCTTTTGTCTTATCTTCTAATGCACGTTTTTTATTAGACAAAGAAAGATTCCTGCTCTTATAGAAGAGTGGATAGTTCAGTTCAGAAAAGAAGTTTACTTTCTTCGGGGACGATAAAGATATGGTAAAAAAGCGCTTCACAAAAGTGACTGTTGAGGCGATATACTGCGGTGTGATAGTATTGCGAATTCTTCACAAAACGTAAAAATACTACTGATGCTTCAAGAGAAATATACCTTTCCTTCCATCTACCCCACTCTGTCTCTCCATTCACATTTATTCTTGTTTGGATGTCAAGTTACTTTCATCCGTAACTATATTGATGTACACAAGAATACTTATGATATAAGAAGGGCTCTTCTCTCAGCATTTTCCAGTGCAAATACTCCCTTTGATTCCAAAAGGGTAGCTGACCGATAACGAGACCTTGTGATGTTTGTCCATGAATGAAGAACTCTGCGAAGAAAAACTGCAGAGAACATATAAAGGCTGGTTAAAGGGTAACGACATGACATCAGAAGGGACGGTACAAAGGAGAGATCTATTTCGACAGACGTAGAGACGAATCGTTGTGAATCTCCGCGCTTCGTGATCGGGCTTGCAAAAAGGTGACATTGCGGGAAAGACATCGCCGAGAGACATTCGCGTCACGGAACCCTCCGTATCTCTCTTCTGCTGCGTTACCTGTGTGATATTTTTGCAGTAGACGTAATCAAGTGCGTTTCATCACGCTTTCTTCTCAGCGTTGGCACATGAAAATTGCTGTGATTGGTCGAGTTTCTGATAAGCTGATGTTTTAATTATTTTTACACCTGGAGCCTATATTTGAAGTTTTGATTCTTTTTTTACACCTGGAGCATATATTTGCGAACGATTGGAAATTAAGTTCAATGAGAAGGCAACACGGGTTATTTCGCGGGAACAGCTCTCGTGTTTTCGACGTGTTGACAAACTACTGAGTAAGCTCAGTAGTCCTCAGTAGTCTCACAACGAACCACTCATAACCGATTAAACACCCTGACAAACAACATTGGTGCAAAGAATGCATTCGCACAGTCGTATATTATTATTATTATTATTATTATTATTATTATTATTAATATTATTATTATTGTTATTATTTTCTAGTAGCAACGGTTCGTGGATGATATTCTGCTATCGCAATGATGGCTCATCGGCTTACATTCATTTTTTAGGGGCGAAGCTTTCTATAGCAGCACCCGTTCGTCCCCCGTGGTATGTAACAAGTATAACATTTTCACCTCCAAGGTGGTGCCGGTGAGAGACTTCTTCTGTGCGTTGTTGAACAATAAAAAATAGTGCTCAATGTACATGTCAATGGCTGCTAATGGGCAATGAGAGACAGGAGCATACGGCTTTTAGTTAACGCGCAGGCTGCGATGACCATTAGCAGCCATTGGCATGTACATTGAGCACTATCTGACAAGAAAAGGTTGCTACGTTATACTCGCTGGGTGTAACCTCCTTAGCTTTAGAAAGGTTTAGCGAGCGTTGAGCCGCAGTGCCATGAATACAATGAACTTGTATATACCATGAAGGAACTCGAGGTGGGTGAAAATGGGAAGTAGATACGAAGCGCAAGCCGTGAGAAAGTAAAAGCCGAATTCTCCGCCTCTCATTTCCCATTAGCAGCCATTAGCATGTACATTGAGTACTATCTGACTGAAAACGTTTGCCACGTCATACTCGCTGGGGGTAACCTCCCTGGTTTTCGAAAGGTTTAGCGAGCGTTCGGCCGCAGTGCCAAGAATACAGTAAACTAGTATATACCATGAACTCGAGGTGATTAAAGGTGTGAAGTGGACCCGAAGCGCAAGCCATAAGAAAGTGTGCGTGTGCCATCTCTCGTTTATTCCTTGGAATGTTCGCTGGATGGCAGTGCTTCTATATGGGGAATATATGATGAAAAGATGCGAGATGGTGGTACTTGGAGTGTTGAATAGATGGATGAACGGACACAGACAGATGCATGGATGGACGCATGAACGGACGCAGGGGCGGCTGCATGGACGAACGCAGGCACGGACGCACGAACAGACGCACGCACGGATGGGCTGATGGATGCATGGACGGTCACACTGACGGACGCATGGACGGACGGAAGCAAGAACGAATGCACGGACGAATTTTTTGCCCCACTCTCCATCATTCACTCCGGGGATATGCTGCAATTTTTTTAGAAGCCTGTGCTGGTATTCATTCCAAAAGCTCCGATAAAAGATTTGTTGTTTTCTTTTGGTTGAAGCTGAAAAGAATAGCTTGTCACTGCATGAAAGCAGAAGCTTGCGATCAGTGACAAGCTATCGAAAAAGAACCAAGCATTGGCGGAATGGAAATGAAGCTTTCAGCAGCCTAGTGTGCGATTTCGGATTCTGCATTCAAGATAATTACTATAACGAGCCTTGAAATTACCCGCACTAAAGCTTCGTGCTTTCTGTTGTGATGCCATTAAAATTCACACTCTGGGCGCTTCCGTGATGTCTTGTAGAATGTCTCAGCTGATAAAATCACCCCGCGCATCGTACTTTTCTATGAGTGTTTGAAAAAGTGTAAGCTGCGAAAACGTGTTCTGCGGAAACGTGTTCATCGACATAACAGAGAGATGCCTAAATGGCCGGCTTAAAGAGCATTCGCTAAAGGTTAAGAAAAACGAAAATAAGTACGCACATCTTGATGATATGTGGGGTTTAACGTCCCCAAACCACCATATGATTATGAGAGACGCCGTAGTGGAGGGCTCCGGAAATTTCCGCCACCTGGGGCTCTTTAACGTGCATTCAAATCTGAGCACACGGGCCTTCAACATTTCCGCCTCCATCGAAAATGCAGCCGCCGCAGCCGGGATTCGATCCCGTGACCTGAGGGTCAGCAGCCGAGTACCTTAGCCACTAGACCACCGTGGCTAGGCGAAGTACGCACATCTTGTGGCACATATTGCCGATTCACAGATATGCAGGTTTTAGAGAGAAGATTGAATTTATCTGCACGTATGCTGTTGGAAGCATGTTTTATTGAAAAAAAATAGTAAAAATATCTGTGTCAGCTAGCAAGCCATCTTTGATATTACATCTACAGCATATATCTTTTCTAGAGGCAAGCATCAAGTGATTCTAGCTGGTTTATCTGCTTTTCGTACTTCCTTTTTGTTTTTGTTTTATTTTAATTTTTTTCTTGTTGTGTGGTGGCTCTATATACATCGCGCATGAAATGACTTCCACATGTGCTGCTCTGTTCATTTTTGCCTTTGTGCATTTTTCGTACGCATATAAGAAAGCCATTTAGGAGCAATAAACAATTCGTAGTAGGCGCTGAGTGTCATAGGTGTTACTCAGGTTAATGTCCGAGTCAAGGTTTCACTAATATCTAACAATATGACGAATAAAGAACTAGGCCAGCAACAAGTTTTATTGAGATAACGGTGCTGCCCTTAGTTCGGCGACACACCGACAATCCCGCACATCACTTGAGCTTTCCGAAAAAGACGAGCAGTGTGCAACCTACCCCTCAACACAGGAACCGAACTGGAAAGGTAGTGGGAGGAGCGACTCACCCGGCAGGACCTGGCAAGCCAGCGGGCAACTCTGGACCAGGCCAAGCGAGGCGCTTGGGCCAGTTAGACCCAGGAATAACCTCAGTTTGCTGTTTAAATATAATATGTTTATTCATTTTCTAGCGGTTAAGAAACGCACCGGCTGTTGTTCATCGCTCACAAAAGCCTATGGAGCGGTGCATGGCTCCGCCCACTGCTGAGACGCGGCTGTCTTATCTTAACCGGCATCAGCAGAACGCTTATGTATTTACGCATGCTGGCATCCCCTCTCAATAGAGGAGAAGAAGTGATGAACAGCAAGAACGTAGCTTGGCTTTATACAGCTGTCGTGCTTAGTTACGCCAGCGTTTTGCTTAGGTACGTCAGGTTAGGTGCTAAAGAACTTAGGCGCTGGTTAACTCATATAGCACTTTAATGTGTTGCGATCGACGTCATTGCTTCTCCCTTGCAGTCAAAGTAACTCAATTTACTTGGACTGATTCTCATTACTGAGTAGGACACCCTCGTTTTGAGGCACTGATATTTTTTCACCTAATAACTTGTCCGGAGGTCATAAACCTTCTTCTTTTTGAGCTCACTGGGACGGCTATATTTCCGTTATACTTATCTGATAACAGACAGGCACAAGTGTCTTCATTGTTAGAGCAGCCAACGAAAATACTGCAAAAAAAGAATATCGGACATGCGTCATACCATGTCGACTATGCCAACCATGGCGCTCGAGAAAATTCAATTCCCATCAGAAAATTTCAAAAATTGCACCCGCATAAGCACGAATTCTAGGATATTTAAAGAATAAATTAAGGTTGTAAACTTTCTTGCACGTGTGACCCGATTGCAGGATCACGAAATCAAGGAAACAGATAAAAAATGTTTTTTTTTATTTTCCGTTTAATGCATTTTTTAAAATCATGTTTTCTTTATCATTTTTCGAAAATCGTTCATTTATTGCAAAAGAATGCCTTACGGTAGCATTATTTTTCGCTTCTTAGTGAAAAGGTAAAATTCTTTGAATTTCGGCGATCTATAAAAATGCGGCTGTTCATGAAATTTATAAACTAATTTTATCAGGCTCTCCAAAAAGCGTGCTATTTCCTAATATTTTTTTACCTGTATGTGGCGCACAGGCTCTAAAATAAAACCCTAAACTTGGCACAAACGCCAGTTTTGGTTGGGACGTTCAACCCCACATATCAATCAATCGACGCCACTTTTGACCGTAATGAGACGTCTGTAGCACCCCACGGCAGTACAAGACGAAATCTGTAGAAGAACTTATACTATTAAAAATTATAACTGTATGTTCACAGAAAGTTTATTTGAAGTAAGTTGTGTTGTAAAGAAGAAAAAGATGTTTCAAGTTTTGCCACATCATTGCATTATTTTTCTATTGAGTAATTACAGGCCAACTGATTTTGCTGCATAAAAAATATTGGTAGTTCAGTCGCAGTGCATGACTGTAAGTTCTTCTTGTTAGTACTTGGGTTTGTATACCACACATTGGGGTGATAATATACGGAAGTAGAAATATAACAATGCGATTAGCTTAGGTGCCCCTACAAGCCTTCACTAAATCGCGTTACCTATTGCATGCGGCTATGAAAACTAGTAGGTATAAAAATCTATGTCTTTTTATTACCGTAAAGTGAAGAAAAAAATGTGAGAGCGTGGCCATTTATAGCACACCCGCACAAGCTTCACCTATGCGACCCGCAAAGAAAGGCGCACCAAGTGACCCCACACAACGCGTTCACGCCTTCGTACGTCTTCCGCGATCCTACGGACGGAATATGCGAAGATATTTTGCACAGCGTCATTTCAGTTTTCGCAGGCAGTAGATTTTAGTTGAAGTAGGGTTTGTCAGTCTCGTAACATGCATTATTTTCTGGCTGTTATAAGATCACAACATGCCACTTTCGTGGCGTAGTTTTTGGCCACTGCTTAAAATGTGCGCCAGTGCAACAAGTGAGGCGACGCATTGTTGGGGACATGGTGACACCTAAGAAAATCTCATTCTTATATTTTAATTTCTTTTTATAGTTCCTTCTGTATGTAGCATACAAATTAAAGTACCAACCAAAGCAACTGAATACAGTACGCTGTGACTGCGGTACAGACCTTTTCACTGTTTACAAACAAAGGCCCTTAATCACATCCGGTTTTGTCCACCGATGTACCTTAATATGTGGGCGAGAAGAGCTTTAGAAAATATCCCGCTAATTCTCAACAAGTATTTTGTCTTCTTTGGCAAAATATATTCATATAAAAGTTTTTTTTGAACTACATAAAAACTATGGAAGATTGTTTTGAACTTAACGCACGTTTTTTTTATCTGAGAAAGTAAAGAGATACATTCTTTATTCTTGAAAAAAAAGTTGAAAACAGGCTATAAGTTTTTACGTTATAATCAGGTAAATGGGGCGACCGGAAGTTCATTGGGTCTAACGCTTGAAATCTTGAAACCGTTTGTATAAAGTCATTCAGTTTGTATTGTATACACAGCAAAATAGTGCAATAATGGGACTAAACTTCAGAAAAGTTTTTCTGTGCTAAAATAAAAATTACTTCGAATAAGCTTTACTTTATTGAGGTCGTTATGATTTTCAATGCTATGCGTTTATCTGAAGGTTTTTGTTCTTGGAACACCCCAGGGTGCTACGGGCGTTTCAACGTAGACTGAGGTGAGGTTTTCGCCTGGTTTGCAGATTCTGGTTTACTGCCTTCGTTTCGCACACATACAATAATAAAATATTAGCGAAAACTGCAGTTTTCGGAGAGTTTGCCCAAGATACCTGATGCATTTTATTGATTGTTGTTTTTTGCAGAAAATTATTAAAACGATACGGTTTACTGATTTTTTCTACGCACTAAATGAATACCATGAAGAAGCTCCATTTAATAAAAACACACTGCTTAAAAAATGCTAAAAACAAGTGTTGACAAAATGCACGAAATGCTCAATTTTGAGGAATTTTTTCGTACCTAGTTTTTCACCATTTCGTGAACCTCAATCGCTTCTGCCGTTCCAAAAACATTTTTGCCAAGGTTAGCTGAAGATTTATCGAGATGCTAAAAGCCTTGTCCTTTCTACCTTGTCTGTTGACTTCAATCTCTCAAGAAAGGCTTGTTCTTATCTCGAGAAAGTGCAAAAACTTTAAGAGTCGTTCTGCCTTCTTGCCTTTTCTTTTTCAGGCCTATTTTTAGAACCACGTCTGCTCTGTTCCTGACTTGGAATTTGTGTAAACGCAACTAAGCTTCGCGAATGAGTCAGAAACAAGTGAAAAGAGGAATGGCTCTTTTCTTTGCAGGCACATACGTACTGCTGAATCACTGAATTCTCACTGGCACGGAGTGTCAGCGCATTCTGAATGCACAAACAACAAGCCGTCACCGTTGCCATCCTGCTCTGCAGCAGTCACTTCGAATCAAACGCCTCTGTTCTGCAAATACTCGACGGCGTTTCGCGCTCCCCAAAAAGACGCCGGGGAACGCTAGCGTCTAAGAACCAACAGAGAATACAAACAAAGGAAATTGCATAAGAAGTTTTTGGGCATTGTATTTGCCTCTGTTAGACTTTTTCACCGCAGTGCTTTTCCAGGAGACAGTGTAGGTAGCACTGTTTATTTTGCTTCCGAAATTGCTTACGTCAGCGGACGCAGGGCTCCGGCAAGGTGTTGACATAAAACTTTCACATCAAGCCTTTCACAAGCACTCGCTGTTTTAACTGCAATTTTACGTCCTCTTACTGAGTGTCCTCGATCTGAAAATGATGCCATCTTTTTCATTTGACTCAGGCGCAACAATTTGACCCGGTATGAATATGTACTTTTGCCTTTATCGCGTTCCGCGTCACTGCGAATATGAAGCTATATTTTTTTCTAAAAAATATATAGTGATTTCGATGCTCTAAAAGAAGCACCAAGTCTCTTTTAAATAATGACAAAAATCAAATCGCAACACGCAGTGGGTTAGGTCTGATGGAGTGAGTGCAGATTCATACAAGTGTTCCTCTGTACTCTTCTCAGTACAGTCACTTCCGAAGCGCTCAGATCACCCTGCTGTACTGGATAACTTCGTATATTTTCCATTCAGTATTTAAAGATCCCTGTGTGGCAAGGGTCTATCAGCGCAGGATCCTCTATCGCGTCCTCTATTGCAGAGTCCAGGGTGGCTCGGCGCTGTGTAAATCTTCCAGCCTGGTCAGCATGCAGAATTCAGGTCACGAACTCGTGACCACTAAATTTGCTGCCTATATTGAAACGACCCCATTGCAAGCGCTATCATTAAGTGGCCGTCATTCAATTATAGGATGTGAAATCGGTATATTCTTTCTCTGTTACAATACTCGTGTTGCATAAGTTACGACTAAAACTATTTCGATTAGCAGTAGAATCGAGCAATGCAACTTGGTCAAAATCGGAGGCAAGTCAGGATGACTTATGCTAGGCGTGCGCGTACATGGTCAGCTTCATTGATGCGTTGGTCAGCGAATATTTGGTGACACGTACGAGTAGATGTGGGCGTCACAGACCTCGATCTCATCCACTCGCCCCTCCTACGAATGGCCGATATTTTTCGCACTCATGCCTTAGGCCCCTACCTTACTCATGCTACGTTCGAGGTGCCCCTTCGTGTAACGAAAACAACTCGCCAGAAAGGAGAACGTTAAAGGTGAGAGGAAAGAGCAGTGACTGTTTGCATTAAATTCAAATGGAAGCAGCAGAAATACAATCGTTCGAGTGCGACGACATAACAGCAAAACTGAGCAAACAAGGATTTCACCAGTGTTCACTTGTATGTGGCATTTACACCAACGATTTCTTTAATTCTTACATACTCGCATTTCACGGCTTTCCCTGTGTCCTTGCGCTCACTTTATCTTTATTTTTTTTAAAACAAAGTAACGGCTTTGGCTTATTAGCGGGTTGATGTTAGGCTCGCACCTTTCTCTCTTCCATGGATTCCATTATTCGGTGTTCATTGATTTTATACTTTTGTTCTTTCAAATATTTATCTTCATTTCCCAGTTCAAGCGCGATTTCTCAGTAAAAAGGCTCTATAAAAGGGAAACCAGGGAGAAATATGAAGGTGGAAGCGCGTCGCTTTTCGCATTTTGAAAAAACAAAAGAGAGAGAGATAATCGCGATATACAACAGGCCGAGCTTTGCTGCCAAACATCCGAGGTTTCAGCTAAGTCTAAATTGAATGAAGTGGCGACACTGCTCGTAGCCAAGTCTGGAAGTCGTCGCCTAGCTACTCCTCCATTTACTTATTGCTTTCCGAGGATTTCGCGTCTGACTTTCTTTGACGTGTTTTTTTCTTTTATCTGAAGTGAGAGCGAGGTAGAGAGAAAGAGAGCCCGATAAAAATAAACATGCTTCTTCAGCAAATCGGATAGAGAGCCAAGCTAAACACACACAAAAAAGGTTGAGGAAAAGAATACTCGCGCTCGCTGAATATAATTTGCATAACTCGTACATTTCTACAGTACATATAGGCTAACAGACTTTCGACGTATTGCGATTGAAGGACACAACAAAAAGTTCCTGTCGGGAGGTGCTGCTGCTACAAGCCTGGTAATCTGCTCACATTGCTATATTTCCGGTAATCTAGGACCTTGCATGCTGGAAAATACAATTTTCAATGTGAAGCGTCGAGCGCACATCAGGTGAACAGCTCATCAGCGATCAGGCCAATAACACAGGGACATTCATTCAACCTGAGAAAAAATTGTTTATTTATATGACCTACACTCGCGATCTGAAAAAAGACAATAATCGCTTTGTTAATCACGTACTTTCTATGACTCACTTTCTATGAGTTCCTGAATAATAATGAGGTCTTCGATGTGGACATCCCTGTACAACTTAATGAGGCTCTACTAAAGCAGCAACAACATGCTTGGCAGACTGCCAGTCCCATGCAATAGCGATGATATGTACAAAGTTGTTCACAATGCGTAGACTATGCATGTTGTATGCAAGTCTAGCTTAATTCAGCAGTTGCTACTAGGTAGAGTGTTGCCCCGCCGTGGTGGTCTAGTGGCTAAGGTACTCGTCTACTCACCCGCAGTTCGCGGGATCGAGTTGCGGCTGTGGTGGCTGCATTTCCGATGGTGGCGGAAATGTTGTAGGCCCGTGTGCTCAGATTTGGGTGCACGTTAAAGAAACCTAGGGGGTCGAAATTTCCGGAGCCCTCCACAGCGGCGTCTCTCATAATCATATCGTGGTTTCGGGACGTTAAACCCCACATATCAATCAAATCAATCAAGGTTGAGTGTTGTTACATCAAACAGGCTTAGTCTCGCATCAACTACATAATCGCGAAGCACCGATGATTCGTACCAGTGTACGAGTGGGAGCTAATACCGTTATCAGAAAACAATTCGTCATTCGTTGTACTATGCTAGACCGACCGTGCCACTTCTAGAACGTGTTTTTTAATGTCATCGCTGTCAGCTGCGATTGAAATTTTATCGCCTTCGCTACCACGTCCCTGTTCACACCAGGGCCACAATTAAAACTTGCATTCATTGTTTAACGAAACGATGATGAAAGCTTGCATACAGTTACAACCGTGCATTGAGTCGGGTGCCACAAATTTTCAACGCGTAACTTGGTGAAAACTTGCACCTAGAACCTTCCCTCACAAACAGTGATCAAACGTCACCAGTTTTCAAGGTGAACTTTTGGATAGCTGGTGGCAGCTGCCGAGCCCTGGGCCCCAGTACACACTGAAAGTTACGCTTGTTCGGCCCTAATGACACGTCCAACTGGTTCCACATGCCCTAATTCTCAATCCTCGTGCCAACTACACCTTGTTGATGCGTGGTAAGTACTAAAGTACCACCCAAAAACAGCCAGACATGTCGTATATTTATTAATAATTATAGCTGGAGCTTTAGGGGTTATTATTGTTATATCGTTATGAGACAAGCCATATAGTGGAGATCTCAGGAAAATATCACAATCTAGTGTTCTTTAACGTGCACTTCATCACGCAGTACACGAAAGGTCGCGGTGGTAGCAGTTCGATTCGATTCAATTCAATTCATTTTTATTTCAGCTCAAGGGCTAGGGCAAATGCTAAGGGGCTCACGTTCGCTGATGAACTTCCAAAATATAGCTCTTTGCAGTTTTTGGACCCTAACCTGGCGATTTTGGGTGGTCATGTATGCTGTGCGTGCCTGCCAGGTAGTAAGAAAGAATTGTCGCTGTACGACTCAGCGCATTCAAAGACTGTGAAGTGCGGAATCACTCTGCTTTGCTTGAAGTTGGCACTAAGCAGATCATGTGAACATGTTATACTGGCTAGCTTCTTACTTCAGCTTCAAGGACCTTCGGAGGCTGGCTACCCTAAGTCTGTAGTTAGTTCTGGGGTGGAATACCTGCCGCAGATGGTGAAGCGCTGCTAATGCAAATGCGCGCCCGAAGGAGAGGGAGCGGGTTAAGCCAGAGGTAGTCTCTTATGTACACCGTGTGAGCCGTAACCTCAATAACGTGGCTACTCTTTATGGCGTACCGGTCTTTTTTTTTCAGCTCCCAACAAGCTGGCTCAATTGTGCCTGCGTATCACATGCGATGAGCGAAGGAGCTACCAGAAGCAGCACATAAACTTTTTTTGGGCGCTGCGCACTAGGACTGAAATATGGGACACTCTTAAACTGCGGCAAGTTCTATGTTGATAAAACAGGACGTTGCAATAATGACAGACTGAGGGGGCATGCCAATAGACAAAAGTGATCATGCGCATCTTCTAGCGCAGTGTAAAGCCTGCGGACGTGTGCCATCGTTTGTGCAAACGGTGATTCTTGGTAGGAGTAACAAACAGCCAGAGACCTCTTGGAAGCTTTTTTTATCAAAGAGATAGGGCCCAATATTATCAGTGATACATCCATTATGTTGTACTCCACAGAAATGCAGTTTTTAGACAACTTAGTACCTTGAACATGACGCTGATCGGCGTTTGGTGGCTGTGTACGCATGCATGGCATTGTCTTCTTTTCCTGTGAGTTTCTTAGACTGTAATCAAACAGTTGGTAGTGGCGCGGTTCTTTCTTCTCTTCTACTCCTCCTGTTTCACGAAATGTGTTTTGCGGCTCAGTCATCAGCACCGACTATAGGTTCGATTCTGGCCTTAATCTGTCGCCGAAGCGACAACACTGGTAGAATTGGGGATCACCAGACTCTAAATGCACATCTGTCGAGAACGCATACGTGTGAACCAGAACTTTCAATCAGATATCTGTGTGGCATTGACATTGTTTGTGCTAATCCGAACTCACAGCGACAACAGCAGCGATGTCAAATGCGCGTCAAAAACGGGGGAGCGTAATTCTGGGTGCAGTCTGCGTTTCGCTAGGGTAAACGTTGACGCTTCGGCATGTGCCGTTAAGAAAGAAACTCTGGATGGCTGTGAAGGCTCATGATTAAGCACGCTCGTGTGCCGAGAGCTGAAAATGGCACACAAAAGAGTCCCTTTCGTGCCAACAGCCCGCACCTCGTTATCTTTGCGGCGTACCCAATCAGTCGAAATATCGAGCTGATCTGGAAAGGTGGCGAAGTGGAGTGTTCCGCTGCTAAGGCTACCGTGGCATTGTGCGGGCTTCTCCGCTGAAAGGGTCGAGGAGGGAACGCTCGAGTGTCAGCGCCAGATATGAAGAACTGGCGTTACCCTCGTTGGAACGTGACTCATCTGTGCGAACCGGACCAAGTGCCCGTTGTGCCCACTTCCTCAGACGCAGCCGAGGATGTACCACGAGGAAAGTGTACATGGGCGCGCATAGCCCCCACCAACCTTTTCTTTTATCTTCGTGCTTGATGCTTCTGCTTATTTGACAAATTTTAACTTCTCCATATCTAAACTATCACAATCATCTCACTTGAAGCTTCTATGGCAATATATTTTTGTTAACTTTTGTTTTTCCTTTTCATGCTCTCCTGCTCCCACTTCTTTTATGTCTTGTGTCTCATCCAATATGCAAAGTAGGATGTAGTACAATAAGGTTGATATCTGGGCCAGTTGGTTATTAATATTTTGCCGTAGGGATAAGTAGCGCAGTTTCTAACATGGACCACAGTGATAAGAACAATAGCCAGTGTCGTGTCATTCTTATTCATCTTGTTCATGTTAGAAACTGCGCTACTTAACCTTACGGTAAAAAGTAGTAGACGGTGTAGGTTCCTGTAGAACACACTGCCTTTCAATAAATCTGTATTTTCCTTTACCTGTTTTCTCAGTAACAAAATTTACATTGTCGATAGCAGATAAGAATGTGGCTGATATATTCTCACGCATCCGGTTTATCAAAATAATAAATGCCATTGAAATGATGCGCAACCAGCCAAATTTCAGAATTAGTTCGCTCTAACCAAGAATTCACTATATCAGTGTTAGTTATAGCCAGGTCCAACTTCCTTTGCAGGCTCTCTGCTGCAAGCGAAATTAGAAATTCTCATCGAAGGACTCGCATCTGAAGTTCACCACTTTGCCAAAGTTACACGGCACATCAGACACAAATATAGTGTGGCTACTGCGACTCCATTTTCTTGCGGCGAGGAACATGCGTGCTAGTGATGTAACCCTTCGGCGTAGCAGCAGGGAATTTCCAACAAGCAGTTGTGCTCTGATGTGCACCCCAAAGCATTCCAGAAAGGCCATGGAACACTACTGATCAGGCGGAAGCAAGTAGTAACCACTTCCGCAAACGCCTCGCATGAAGGCGGCTGTGCAACCACGAAAGCAGCGAACAGGTTCATTCTCACATACCGCATTATGGCACGAGTTACACAATAAAACGCCCTTGTATACGCATAACACTGCATGAAGACAGGTGTCCTGTCTCTAGAATAACGCATTACTCACTAATTTTTGTGTGGGTATTCTGAAGTGAAAAATTGTCGCAGAAGTGCCAGTGAATTGAGAATCATTTTAAGAACATTTATATGGTCTACTTATCAGTACTGATGAGGTAAAACGGCGACAACTGGTGATCCGAATTAACTGGCCAGCCAAGACATGCTGAATGAGTGATTACTTCTACCTCTGGACACAAAGACGAGATCACCAAGTCAATCAAATTTATTGAAGTTTACTTTTTCTATGTTCTTATCAATAAGAAAATTTTCTAATACAATATTTTGATTTTGATCTCGTTAATTTACACGGTAACTATAATTCGGAGTAAAATTGTAAAAGCTAACTATAAAAAACGGGTCTACAAAGGTAAATTGCGGGACCTGCATTGGCCAAGAAGAAATTTTCACGAATCATTCTGGGCAGTGTTCTGAAGTTCTATAAATTATTCATTGCACAAAATGAAGGAGCTATAGACACATTATGACAGAGGGAAGGAGAAAATTGCGTGATAAAGGGAGGGGGGTGGGGACAGCTGGAGGAGCTATATTGGCTGGCACCACCAAGATATTGTAAGGAAGCTGAATCAGGATGTCGGCGGCTCTTAGCTTCTCTCAGCCAAATAAAGCCACAAATAAAGAATGCTGTACCAGTCTACCAGGTTCGCCCGTAAAGAGTTATTTGTTGGGACTCTTTGTCTTTCATAGAAACACAAAATAACGAAGAGTTCCAATTTTGAGGATGACTTTCTTTAGGACAAGGAAATAACAAAGGCAATAAAGACAAAGCTGGAGAAGGCCATTCAGAAAGCGACCCAAAACTCGAGATGCTTAAGACTAGACGAAACACCGTTTCTGAAAGCAAGAAGGAAAATAAATGCAAATAAAACAACCCCGCACGAATGTAAATTTAAGCACATGGTATGCATAACTTGAAGTTAAAAGCAACACTGCGTAAGGGCAGTGGCTGCGGGTACACGTGGAGGGGTTTGCCTTTGTGCAATGTGAACTTGGTACTTAAGGCGCCGTCGTTATGAGCAGAGCCATCGCACATTGATAAAGCCCGAATACAAGAAGGGGGGATGTATATAACGAGCCCTATTTCACAGTTTTCGTAGTGTGGGTAATATTACGGTTTCAAACGCTATCCGTTTTCAAAGCACAGAGAAAGAAAAAAAGCTGTGTCGGTAAACTGAAGCCTACATCTGCTGTCTTTTTATGCTTGAAACACTATATGTCGAGTGTGTCGACTCGTTCTATGCCTTCTATCACTCATAGAACACGCGGAAATTGCTGCCAGTTCATTACGGGTTACTACACTGTAAGGTATGGCGAGCCCATGGTTTCGTGTTTTCTTCTTTCGTTCTTTCTTTCTTTCTTTCTTCCTTCCTTTCTTTCTTTCTTTCTTTCTTTCCTTCTTTTTAATCTCATCCTGTTTCTACATTAGGGAACTGTGGTGATGCGTCTGTCCATCCACCGTGAGAGTGATGTGTAGTACATTGATATTGCCTAGTCTTCGTGCTTGCGACATCGAACGCAATCGTGGCTGTGTTTCCTGTTGTGTTTTGACTTTGTTTCGCATAAAAGGATTTTTGTGAAATTTGTGAGCTGATTTGCATTGGTCAGCCTGGAAGTGTAGGGGAGGTGAAGTCGGACTGAGTAGCTCAACTAAACTTCGGGCACTTCATCTTGCAGCAAAGCATCGACCGGTCAGACTGAGCCGAAAGAATGAAACGTAGGTGACTTTACGTACTACTCAATGTTCCCATGCTACAATATAAGCGCTATCCACTGCAGTTCTTATATACAATAGCATCAGTTGGCCACTAATGTGCGATTACGGAGCTTTATATTCTGCAGTGCTTATGGACCCCACATTATGGTTGAGAATTTCAATTTAAGGAACAATAGCATAACTTCCACAAGCGAAAGTGCTGTAGTTTTCCGTTTCCCTTCACCAACGCTGGTACCTTAGGCACCGTGAGTTCCCTTTTTTATTGAAGACCTCCGCTGCTTTGTGGCCAAGCTGCTCAACTGCTGACCCGAAGGTTTCTGAATTGAATTCCTGGCCGCATTTCTGACGGAGGCAAGAATGCTTGAGGCTCGTTTACTAGATGTAGGTACACGTTACAAAATAACAGGGGGTAGAAAATTTTGGAGCCCTTCTCTACGGCATACCTCATATTAATATCTTGATTCTGAAACACTGAACCCCCCAAAATACAATACCGTATGAGGCCCGTCGTAGCAGGTTCTTTTTACATGTGAGAAGCGTGCGCTTAAGTGACTTCGAGTAAACGCGCAAATTGTTTCTGCGCTTGGGAGTTATGAGGGCCAAATGGCTAAATTATTTTCACGCTATTCATTTGCCTGGTTACTGTTGCATGTATCTATACCTCATCCCGCCCCCCTCTTCACCAAAAAAAAAGCAAAAATTAAGTAGTGTTGTTTACACTCTATGGCCAGTCGAGCTATAATCTGTTGCGGATGCCTCCATGTTTACGTGATGTTCTGTTTTCTTTATTTATGCTTTCTTTTCTCTTCGGAATCTAAAATATGAAAAACGGATCTACGAAAATAAATACCCACCTCACTCTTCTGTCCTCCCTCTACCAACAACGGGCAATTGCAAAGCCACGTAATTAACGTAAACACTATGCATACGATGACCAAGTTCTCTTCCGCATGGGAAGACGCCCACCTAAGCATGGCATGTAAGCCAGGACAAGCGCGTGCAACCTGCGAGTGTACGCGCACCCTGCACAACGGCATCTGGCACGTGGCTCGAATTCCCTACCACCCACCTGTCCCCACCAGCCAACTACCACGCAGTGTTTTCACGTTGAGCGATCGTTCTCTGTGGCCATAATTAAAGACCACGGGTTGACGTGCGCTCGCCTAATGCATAAATAATGTCGGCTTAGCCAGACTACCAAACACGCAGATATGTTTGGTCATTGCTTTAAACGAATTTTTCTTTTTTCCCACTTCAAGTGTACGCATGGCAAGCCACTTTAACTACAGCCACATTGTTTTTCGTAGAGGCATTCTCTTTCAGGCACGCAGCGGGAAGCCTGAGGCAAGATTCGAGGTTGTTCGCTGTGAGGGCAACAAGTACGTCGGATGTTGCTGCTTTGGTTGTGCGGTCGCTTCAGCATTGTGAACAGTTGACAGAAGCTCACTGTTTTAAAACACGAAGGGAAGCTAACGCAATGTGCCCGCCGGCGAGGGGGGGTCACCATCCGATTTATGGCCTAACCAGCGAAGTGGGTTGTGCCAAGTGTGTGACGAAAAACAACATCAACAGCAACACCGACCATGACGACGACGATGACGACTATCGACGACAACTATATTGCGTGAAATCCGCAGCGAGCAAGCAAGAAGAGAAAAGAATTCACGGGGTCTTGTAGTATCGAAAAAAAATTTGGCAGCATGTCAACGGAGTGAATGATGGAGAGTGGGCTAAAGCATTCGTCCGTCCATTCATTCTTGCTTCCGTCCGTTCATGCGTCCGTCTGTGTGACCTTCTATGCGTCCATCCACCCGTCCGTGCGTGCATCTGTTCGTGCGGTCGTCCCTGCGTTCGTCCATGCATCCACCCCTGCGTCCGATCATGCGTCCATCCATGCATCTGTCTGTGTGTCCGTTCGCCCATCTATTGAACACTCCAAGCACCACCATCTCGCATCTTTTCATCATATATTCCCCATATAGAAGCACCGCCATCCAGCGGACATTCCAAAGACTAAACGAGAGGTGGCACACGCACACTTTCTTACGGCTTGCGCTTCGGGTATACGTTCTACATTTAACCACCTCGAGTTCATGGTATATACTAGTTCACTGTATTCATGGCTATGCGGCCCAACGCTCGCTAAACATTTAAAATACTAAGGAGGTTACACCCAGCGAGTAAAACGTAGCAACCCTTTCTTGTCAGAGTGTGCTCAATGTACATTCCAAAGGCTGATAATGTGGATTGCAGCGTGCGCGTTAACTAAAAGCCGAATGCTCCTGTCTCTCATTCCCCATTAGCAGCCATCGGCATGTACTTTGAGCACTATTTTTTATTGTTCAACAACGCACAGAAGAAATCTCTCACCGGCACCACCTTGGAGGTCAAAATTTTATATTTGTTACATACTACAACGGCTATGAGGGACGAACGGATGCTGTTATAAGGAGCTTCGCCCCTAAAAAAGGGGACAAGTGACGCTTCGTGTCTGCTTGCCTGAACTACTACATCGCTTTCTTTCTTTCTTTCTTTCTTTCTTTCTTTCTTTCTTTCTTTCTTTCTTTCTTTCTTTCTTTCTTTCTTTCTTTCTTTCTTTCTTTCTTTCTTTGTTTCTTTTTTCTTTTTTTTTCTTTCTTTCTTTCTTCCTTTTTTTTTCTTTCTTTCTCATCACTGAATGTTCCCCCTTAACTATTTCCTTCAACAATGTCTGGAATCCAACCTACATCTTTGTGCTTAGCAGCACATCAGTTGCAACAGGCAACAACGACGACCACGCGTTCATAATCCAGGCAACAATAAAACGTGGTAACGTGGAATGACAAGTGCCCTCGATAAAGGCCATCATACTACAGGCGCCTAGCCGCCGATCAAGACAGCATTATTTTTTGAAAAACAAGGTAGACAAATACGAGCTTAACTGGGGCATCTCTGCAGACCATCCCTACGCTTGCTAGCGCCAAGTTTTTCGAGTACGACGCCGAAATCCGTGGGTTATAAAAGATTAGTTTAAAATTGCGACATACGTACCTTATCTACGTCCAAACCAGCGTCCGAAAGTAATCATTGTAATGTTTGTTGGCTATATGTAAAAAAATCGGCAGATCCAACGTACCTTGTGATTTGACGTCATGCGAAGCATGCGGATGGAATGTGACCATGTTGAATTTTTTTAATTGAGTGAAATGTCAAGAAGGGACGTTAACTCTTTGTATAAATGTTGTGTGCATAGACATGTTGAACAAACTCAGATGTTTATATAACCAGTTCACACTTAATTGTGTGACAATGCCAACAGGAACATGAATATTAGCAACTTCGGAAGCGATAAGCTGATATGAAACGCTGGTGCCGCGACGACAGCAGGTCTGGACACTGCTACATAAATCAACTCCAACGCATGGCACCCAACTACAATTGAAGCTAACCCGACATGACGGCTGTATGAAAAGAGTGCATATGTATAAGCTCTAGAAAATCGGGTAGCCAGCACTGCAAGCACTACTGAGGTTTCACGACCATAATAGGGTCTATAATGGCCTGTAATGGCTCTGTGGTATAACACTTCATTGCCACGCAGAATTCGGGGGTTCGATTTCTGCTGGGGCCCGCATTTACTCTTTGCATTTGTCAGGTGAGCGCTGACGATGTCAGCTTTTCCTTAACGCTCGCGCGTTAAAATTGCCCATGTGTTTTCTTGTCGTTCTCGGGTAGACACTAAGTTTCAATGAGTTGTGACACAAACCCGCCCAGGGGTATGTGGCGGGAATTATGTGACGACGTGTATGACGGGGTTGTGATACTTTCAATGTCTTCACCAGAGCGTCATATTTGTCAAGCTATTTTACCTTCCCATACTAATTTCGGTTCACGCCAAGCTAAGAGTGTGATCACGAGAACACACTGGCGTGAGCGGTTCCGAAGATAGATAGATAGATAGATAGATAGATAGATAGGTAGATAGATAGATAGATAGATAGGACAGATAGATAGATAGATAGATAGATAGATAGATAGATAGATAGATAGATAGATAGATAGATAGATAGATAGATAGATAGATAGATAGATAGATAGATAGATAGATAGATAGATAGATAGATAGAGAGATAGATAGATAGATAGATAGATAGATAGATACGCACATAGACGCCAAAAGTGCTTACCGTAGCCAAACAAATGACTCGCATTTGAAAGATATTGTGAGCACTGCTTGAAAGCAAGCGGAAGATCGAGTGAAATGCAGCAGTGGCACATTCAAACGCTTCCCATTCGAACGCATGTCTGTTTCAGCCTTTCTTGCTCTCCCCGATAAGAATGAGTACGTGCGTACCTTGGCCATTCTTAACTAAGCCGACCCAAAAACTACAATGATACAAGACGGGAGTATAACGAGAAGGCTGAGGTGTCAAGAAAGAAAATGAAGGGCTTTAGGTGACTCAAAACTGAAAATTAAAGCACCTAGAAGAAATGATAAATTAGGACGCAATGGAAATAACCTCTGTCCAGTGGGAAGCGATTGTGCTCAGCCTAAAACTACTACAATACTCTGATAAATATTAATTGTTGGGGTTTTACTCCTAGGCACCATAAATTTCGACCGCATGGGGTGTTTTAACGTGCACCTAATTCGAAGCACATGGCCCTCAAGCATTTTCGCCTCCATCGGTATTGTGGCTGCCACGGCCAGGATTCGATTTCGCGACCTGCGATGAACGGAAAGACCGTCGAGGAGCAACCACAGAGGAAAGCGTGCCGCGCGAAACCACTTAGTCTCCAAACACGCTCCAAAGAGGTGAACCGCCCACAGATTGCAGGCAGCGCGATAAGCGTTGCCAAGGTGGCCAGCCCTTTTTCACCTCCTCTTCTGGCTCAGTCTTTCCCCGTGTTTTGCCGGCGACGGTTCGTGTTGCATCGCGCTCGGAGTGCTCGACCACGGCCGCCTGGATTCGGCGATCTAAGAATTACGACGCGGTGATTGTGTGTACGCTTGGATGAGCGTGGGCTGCTGCTTTTGCGTTTCGCTGCACCCATGAAGTCCGCAGCAAGTCTCGACACGTCACCCCGCCGAGCTGTATATCTCTAGCTTCAAGATAGTCACGACCAACACACGACAGCAACAGTTGGGGAGGCCAATATGGCGGCCGAGAAGACGACTGGCCTATCGGATACATACTTCAGTCCGACTCAGGGTAGAAAACAGCGCTGGATTATAAGGCAAGTAGGACCCCGCCGCGGCGGTCTAGTGGCTAAGGTACTCGGCTGCTGACCCGCAGGGCGCGGGTTCGAATCCCGGCTGCGGCGGCTGCATTTCCGATGGAGGCGGAAATGTTGTAGGCCCGTGTACTCAGATTTGGGTGCACGTTAAAGAACCCCAGGTGGTCTAAATTTCCGGAGCCCTCCACTACGGCGTCTCTCATAATCATATAGTGGTTTTAGGACGTTAAACCCCACAAATCAATCAATCATAAGGCAAGTAGGTTATCATTCTTTATTCTACTCTACTTGTTGCATGTGCGATACGGATCGTACTTGCCGGCAACGGGCTCGGTCGTGTTGTATATAGCACGCACGAAATGCATCGCGAAGGTCAGCTTCAGCGTCTGCAGTACGCCTGTGTTTTGTGACCGCCTGGAATTTGGCCGCCATTGCGTCGGCCTCCCGTACGCTCGCTCATCGAGTGCTCGCCTGTCTTCGCTGCCGCGATGAGCTCCGGGCTTGGCGATATTGGGATGAGACCCCGTCACTTGGTTGGGAGTCGTCGAAAACACGTTGCGGGTTCTTGTAAAGAGCTTGGTTGCAGTATGTCGCGCGCTGTAAGTACACCAGCACGGGCTGGCGGGGCTTTCGCTAGCGTCGCAACTCACTGAAAATTAGTCGCCATTACAGTTGGCTTTCCCGTCAGTCGGGCGCAAGCAGCTCGGCGCCGTCCGTTGGCCGCGCCGGCGGACGCGCGTCTGTGCGCTGCACTCGCTTGAGTTTGTGGAAAAGGGCCGCATTACCGTCGATTTCTTCGGCGCTAGCTCCAAACCAGCTCGGCGCTGTTCGTGGCGGCGGCCAAGCGTACGATCGCTCTCCTGTTCGAATTTCGTTGGCGGCAGATACTCCGCGTGCAGCACCGTGTTTGGTCTCGCGTTCGCTTGCTCGAGTTGAACGTCGTTGCTCGCTTAGAACTCGCCGACTTCTTAGTGGCACGGTGAGTTGTGGAGTTGTGGCTGCGGCCGCCGCTCCTAAGCTGTTGCGCTACGGGGATCGAAATGAGTCTTTGACGATGTGTGACATCACGGTGAAATTATTTACATGTCATATCTCACGCATGTTTTCATTTGACCTTGCACGTGTTTCTCATATGCATTTGTATTCCTCCTCTGTCATGTGTGACTCCCTATTTTACATACTTATTGTGTAGCCGTGGGCACACACCGTGCTGAAGACTGTGTACGCTGGCGTCTGCGATGCCCGTCATCCATCTCTTTTGTCAGAGCAGCTTCAGAAGGACTGTGCGAGATGTGAAGATAAAGTTATTTCTATGTCATATTTTACCGCTTGTTTTTATATTAACGTGCACGTACTTGTCTAATGCGTGCATCTTCACCTTCTGTCACGTGTGTCTAACTATTTTTACTATATTATTGTACGTGCAACCGTGGGAACACAACAGGCAGAAGGCTGCGTGCGCTGGCGTCTGCAATGCCTGTCATCTATCGCTGCCGTCGGAGGAGCTCTCAAAGGAGTGAACAAGAGTGGACAATGAGACTGGACTTGTGCACTTCTCCATGAATTCACTTAAAAGAATGGAAAAACTTCATGTGTATGTAGAAAAATAAAAGATTTAGATGTCTCATTTTTGTCTTTTGTTGTTGCCAGACTGCGAAACCAGTTACACATAGGGGGCTAACTACTTTTTCGCGTGTTCTTTTCTGCGCAATTTTTTGCTCACTGCGCAGAAAAATAGGCGAAAAATGTATTAGGCCAGGCGGAAAATAAACAAAAAACAATGTTTGAACTGCGGACAAAAAGTTCATCCCATTGGGGTATTTGAGTGGATCAACCGTTCATCCGTCAAGGTGCAACTGTGAGGACTAACGGTTGGCCGGTAAGTTGTAACTGTGGAGATTAACAATTGCTCTATAAAGTGCAAATGTGAAGACTATATGTTAGTCGGTTGAGGTGAATTGTGGGACTAACGGTTACTCACTAAGGTGTAAATGTGAGAACTAAATGTTAGTCCCTTGAGCTCGTTTGTGGGGACTAACTGTTAGAACTGGTGTCGTTAGTCCTTATAATGACTAATGGTTGTGGCAGCCCCATTAGTCTCCAAAAGGACGAACCACATACCCTTTTAATACCATTTTTCCTTAGAGTGTAGCAATAGCTGCGGGCGCGAGTGCCCCAAGCAACCGTAGCCCAAACTATGTCCCGTTTCGGCGTCGGCAGCTGTTAGGAACAGATGCGGGTGTGCGCGCTTATCCTCGCCCCTAAAACCGGATCTCTCACCTTTTAGACTTGAACGGGACGTGCACGCACCTCAATGCAGTGAGTTGAAACGTGTTTGTAGCGTTTATGCTGCCAGCGTTTGTCTAGCGTTTGTGTTAATAAGACGCTGACATTCTGGCCGTCACGTACAATGAAAGATGCAGTGTTTTGCCGCTCCTTCTATCGCTCTTCGCTCTCTCTCCTCTCTACACACCACTCTCCTGTGCAATAGAGTGAGGCGTGTGGCTCCCTTTCGACCGTTCGGTCGCTGTGTGCTTCTCAAGGCGATGGCAGAAGTCGGCGAAGGCGAATGTCTGACGGCAACGGTACGCTCTCTCAACGCGAAAATGCATTCGCAATTCCTCACGATTCCCTTCCGAACTGTGGGGACATTTTTGTAAGCATGCCTTGTTTGTGCCAACTTGAGTTACATCCACTCGAAGATTCATTGGATCCTCATTTGACAGAGCACAGGCCAGTAATATTGAAAGAAAGAGAGAATCGAGAACGCGGGATGGTATGCGACGTTTATAGAAAAGCATCAATATTGTCCCCTATAAAACACACACCTTCATCCATATCCCGGGTGAGGAAAGCGAAGTCTTCCCCCCCCCCCCTCCTTTGGTTATGGGCATGGTACCTTAGTGCTACTCCAGGGTTTGAGACTGCCTTGTAAAAAGACCTTATGCAGGCGTACTGTTGATAAAACATCAATTGTGGTTTTCCAGGGCTCGCAATCTGATATTATAAACGTTATGTATGTACTGCTAAAATACTAGCCTCCCTTCTGATCCAGGGCATTTGTAGTTAAGCGCCATCCACTGAAGTTGGTCTTCGTAACACTATCCAATACCACCATTGACTCAAGCACAAGCACTATGTGTCAGCTTACTACAATTGGTGTTGGTAATACCTATGTTTGTGTGTATTGTTACGAAACTGTAAACAAGTGGTTTTATACAAAATAATTCACTGTTCAACGTATACCTGTCAGTAAAACATTTGCGCAAATATTTAGCGTTATTTTGTAACATCTCATTCAGTATAAAATTAACCACAGTAACCTTTTCTCCACATGTTCATATAGTATTGATTCTTACGGTACGTGTGCTTTGTGGAATTTTATGGCTGGTCTAACAGCCCTACTGTTCAAATTTCATAAACATTAAATGTCTACTTCAATAACTAGGCAAGCTATATTCAAGCGTTGCTCGAACCAGAAGAAATATGCAGAACACCGCCTATGATATGTAAATTCTCACACCGTATTGTACCATTCATTCTGATTTATGTCGAAAACTGATTTCTGTAGTTTCACTGGAGAGGAGACATTACCTTAAGTCTCGAGGTACCTTTAAATACCAGATGACGTTCCTTGAGAGCCCATGATAGGCTAGCAAGCACCTTATTTGCATAAACACAGCACGTTGAACCAGCCGGAGCGCTTAGAACAAAGCGAAGAAATGCAGCGTAGGCCACCACCCAAAGACTGCTTTGCATGTAATTGATTCCCACAAAGTTTGGAATCTGCTGAAATGTTTGTTCATAAATACGTGGAACGATTGGTTAATAAATGGTTACTTACAGCGCGGAAAATTTTTTAGCTTTAAGATTTTGCAAAAACAGGCCCCATGAACCCCTCCGCCGAAATATGTTCGTGATTTGTTAAAAGTTCCATGTGTTTCTTTTTTGCTGTCTTCTCCTGTTACCGCAAAGCATTGCGCAGAGCACATTTTACAGAGAACACACTGGCTATTTGAATTGTAATATATTCACTAGTACATAGTTGATGTGTCACGCGTTTTACTAATTTTCGGTAAATAAATAAATACACATAATTTATTTGGAAATAGTAATTAACAGCGTTCGAACTATATAAGTAGTGAACATTTAAAAGAGCTCAAATTAAGACAGATCATTCGTGCGTGTGGGCGAAGAAGCTGTTCCCATGCATTGCACATACATGGTATTAGGTAGTATTCTCCTGCTACCGCAAAGCTATGCGTAGAGCACGCTTTACAGGCGACAAAGCACACTAAACGAAATGACAATTAGGTAACATAATACGTGTTGGCTGCCTTAGTAACATAATACGTGTTGGCTGCCGTAGTTGAGGGTTTTCGCGAACGGGTAGATATTTGATTAAAGGTTAATGAGAATACTCGTATCACACAAGGACCTATGTTACACTTGTAGGAAAATTGAAGCATACTGTGGGCGACCCTTAATTAAAGCGCCTGTTCTCATGCTTTGTATGTACTTCTTTGGTATTAATACACGTGTATATCTTTTGTCAAGATCCTAGAGTGTATCAGCGGAACACACTCTACAGGCATCAGAGAGCTCGATATTAGATGTATTCGTTAACGTTGCTCACGTTGCCTTCATTATGAGTTGCCTCATCGCATCTTCTGCGAGACATACTTTTAAAAGGAACCAAGAGGAAAAACTCATTGTTGATTAGTACGAAGGAAACAGTGCGGATGTAGTCTTTTTTACAGTGTCTTTTATCCATTTTAGTTGGCGTTCCTTCGTGTAGCCTTACAAAGCTTCTCCATGTGTTCACGAAAGAAATAATAAAATGGTAGCGTTCGACCAATGAGGGAGTTATAAACTCAGTAAAGCCAGCTTTGTCATTATGAAAATATTTGTCCAGCTAGGCACACGTACTATAACGCCCTGGCTACACTAAACAGAGAGAGCCACTTTACCATCATTGTATAGCGCAGTGTCGGGTACCCAGGGTGCCATTAGACCACTTACTCTATTTTTGCGTATTCGGTTTCTTTTGTATACCACTGTAATACTTAGCTTCGCTTCCGGAATTTAGAAGCTATTGGGTTTCTCGTACGAAACAACGTTCTTTAAGCAACGCTTCATTTTCCTCGAGCAAGGCTAATACTGCTGAGTCTGTGCAGTGATGGGATTTTTTTTTCATGAATCTTCGTGTTCACTCACTTTTTCTTGAGCTCTCCTGCAGCACAGCTTCCGTTTCAGCTCCAGACACTTGCATCCAAGAGACCTAAATTTCGGTGGAAAGCAAATACCGCGCTAATGTCTTTTGTAGAAAAGGTCCGTGATCATATTTCATATGAATTACGTCGCGTGAGCAAGCGTGGTTGTTCCTGGAACAATCATTTCGGTCGAGTTGTGCGAACACGTGACGCCGAAGAAGAGAGAGAATACCATATAGACATTTTAATTTATTCTGTTACTCTAAGGACCATGAGGAGTTACCGAGAGCGGTGGTAAAAATAATTCGGCAGATACCACGTACCTGGGTATCGACGTTATGCAAAGCATGTGGAGGGGAGGTGACCATGTTGCAATAATTTTATTGAGCGATACATCATGAAATGACGCCAAATATATGTACAAATGTTGCGAAGACAGACATACGTTGTAGAGTTGCAGATGTTTATATAACCAGTTCATTGTACTTGTGCAACAATGTCAACTGGGAGATGCCTATTAGCAATATCAGAAGCTGATATGAAGCGCTAATGCTTGAAAAGACGCTGGCCCTGGACACTGCTACATAAATCAACTTCAACGCAAGGAACTTAACCACACTTGACGTTAACCTTACCGTTACGGCTGTATCAAAGGAGTAAATGTGTAATGTTTATAAAATTGGGGAAGCAGCACTGCAACCACTATTAAGGTTTCATGAAGATTGGCGTCTATTTCAAAAGTAGTACCAAGACATGGCGTAGCTCAGTAGTAGAATGCTTGACTGCCATGCAGAATTCTTGGGTTCAATTCCTGTTGGGACCCTGAAATTTATTATTTGCATTCGTCGACGGGTCAACGCTGCCTATGTCAGGTTTTTCTTAACACTGACATTTATTCTATGCCTTAGTAGGGTCGACGCTAGCGATGTCGGGCATTGCTTAACGCTCACGCGTTAGAATCGCCCATGTGTGTTCTCATCGTTCCTGGGTAGATACTAAGTGTCAATCACCTGTGGTACATACCCGCATACCAGTGGCACATACTCGCCGGTGGGCATGTGCCACTGTGTGGCGGGAAGCGTTTGATGACGTACGTGACGGGATTGTGTCATTATTCATGCCTTGACTAGCACCGTCAAACCATCATTTTATACTTTCTTGGGGCTACCAACACAATTGAACATGCAAATAACACACTATGCGTTATTAATAATTTTTTATAAGTAGGTGAGCACGAGCTATGCTATTATTCGTATTTCTGCGGATAAGCGAGGCACACGCTTCACATATGTAAGGCAGTGTGTGCACATCACTGATGCTCCACGGTGGGTGACACTGTGGCTGAGCACATTGTAGTCGGTGGGAAGCGCTCCATCACCCACTCTTTGCACAATTTGTATCATGCGATTCCTAGTTGTTATTTCACTATTCTACAACGCTATATTACATACCACGATCCCTTGCCCGTCATCACGCCTGATTAGAATTCCTTACCCTAAAGAGTTTTAAGTATCTGGTTACAGGAATTTTCAATTGCAATGCCGTTCCACATGGTGTGTGTAGAAAAAATCCGATGAAAGCAGGAGATTTCAGTATTGATTGCTATTGGTTGGCAATTAACTTCAGAGTGAACGATTTCGCGGCTATAGTCATGCAATGTTCGTTGCACTATGAGACGTATTTAGAGGCAGAAAACGTCTGCTTCGGATTTTTTCGACACACTAGATAATTTCATTGAATGCACAGTACGAAAAGACTCAGGCCGAGTAGCAAGATGAGAAAGGTTTTTTTTTCTTTTTTCATCTTTGATTATTTCTATGTCTGCGAGTAATTAAATATACTGAACCAAGCGGAACAGTTCCGAAAGTACTGAAGAACAGATGACAAAATAACATGACCATTAAACTCATTCAAAAGAAAACAAAGGTATCTTTTGTACATATACCATGCTCACATGACCAGTTTTTATCGAACCCTGGACTATACAAATATTAAAAGAACGGTTAGAGAAATGGCGTGGGGGGTTCTTAGGTTGAGGAAGAGTATTCCAATTTCTATTGAACAAAGTTTCCTGCAGAATAATTGCAAGTATATGGAAGTGAAGGGGAAATTGGCAGGAAGCACACGCATGCGATTGACATTACAATAGGAGTATTCAACATTCACTTTTCAGGATATAACATTATTAGTCCGACTGTCCAAGTATTAGTAAAAAATGGTTTGTAATACCTGAGGGCCTGTGGTGGGTGTTTTTATTACAAAGAAACAGGTAGTGAAAAAAATATACCAAAAGACGGTTGTTAAAACATGTACGTGTTTTTCCACAAGATCCTGCTCGAAAATTCAAAGAATTCTGTCAGGGACATCAAACAACGTACTTATACGAGGACGTAATAAAACGAAACCAAGTAGGCAATATATTTGAATATAGATCAATACTTCGAAATGTTTCCCACTGAAGCTTAGAGAAGATAAGTGGTACATTCCCAAACCATCTTTGTTAAAGAACCGTGGGTGTATGGAAAAATATTTATGTAAATACTTGCATATTTGCACGTTTCAATAAATCCGTAGGAGTTACAAAAATGTTGAAAATTTTGATTTTGAAAACATCGCCAGCTCACACAGGCCTATTCTGAGCTGATCTTATTCTTAACGAACCGCCACTTAAAAATACTTGCTCAGTAAAAGGACGCGTGGAGCCCACAAATAATATATCATCAGCCATGAAGGCAAAGCAGGCGGGCTGCCTTTCGCAGGTAGGTCAAAACTTCAGAAGGTTTTCAATAAGGCCTGCTGAAGGAAACACTTAAAAAAATGAGAAGAGGTTGGAAAGTTCTGAAGTGTGAATTTCATAGATTGTTGTATGTATGAGGTTCCTAGCGAAACTACGTTTTGCTGTCTTGGTACTTTTTCTTGTACACCTCGTCTCAAGGTTTGCGTGATAATGCTTTCATTCGGGCAGCAAGTTTAAATGTCTGTGAAAATGGCGATCCACATTTCTTTTACATTTATGTAAAAGAAAAAAAAAATTAGCGTTGCAGACTATCTTAGGAGACACTCGCTTTTTTGTCGAGGGAGAAATAAAACTACAAACGAGGTGGCCGAAACATTACATTTCGGCTTGTATATTTATGCACGTCCACTTCTCTCGCAGTAGCTGAAGGAAAAAAGACGCAAAACACCTAGCTGAAAAACAACAATATTAAAGAAAAGACAGTAGCCAGGTGAAAGGAAAATGCATGACCTAAAGAAGGACCTCATAAGCAGAGAACTCTCGGTGGCTGAGTTAGCGTCAATGGCGAAGCCGCGGCCGTATGGCAAAAAGAATCAAAAACAGAAAAAATTGAAGCATGTTTTGCAGGGAGGGAACTCTCGATCACTCATATCTCATGCCGCAATGGTACGATATCTTTCCCGAAACGGCCTTTAGGAGTACTGACGAGACTTTCAGTATAGCAATTCTCGTGCCAAGGTTCCACAATTTATATGGAATGCTCTACATATTCCTTTATCTTGAGTGAGAATTTTTTTACACCTACCTATTGCTTCGGGTATTATCTGACTTCGTGAAATGCCAAGTCTGTCGGCAGATAAGGGTAAGGACAAAAATTTTAATACAGTAGCATGATTTATGCTCACAATGAATCACCATAAGCCAAGATTATTTTTTTCCTTCTGGTGAACATAAGGCGGAAAGTAGGAAATAACAAGGCGTGTATGTGAACCGAATGACGATCATATTTACAGTACTGCGCCTAAATAGTTGTGACATAGAAAATAATTGAACAGTTCGGCAAGTTCTACTGTCGTAAAATAGTTCAGAACAGTTATCCGAATCTTGCCATCAAGTATTAGCACTTCCTACTCCTCACTCTATGGTGGAGACGTCTAACAACTTGTCTACAACGCATACATCGTACAGCTTACAAACAGCTTGCCAATTATGTACACAATTTACTACTGGTGGTGCGCACAAGTCTGAGGTCCTTCAACGTGCAAAAGCGTGTTCACTAACACCCTAGAGATGGTTCAAAGGGTCTGAAAGGCGAGCGCTCAAGGCGTCACTACGCCACTTTTTCGCCAGAGTGGTACTTGCCGCCATCAGCTCCGTACTTGAATAAGTAAGCTAGTATTCTGCAGGTTGTAATTGCTGCATAGTGTTCAATAGCCACTTTATTGTATGTTTCTCAACGCTAAGACAAGTATAGCTACGTATACTATGGGATTGAAAAATTGGCAAGAATATCTCCATTTTTTGCCATGTAGCCATTTCGCAGGCTCAACAATTGTAGAACAGTAGTCCATGGTGCACGTAGCTTGCTAACGGCAGTGCTTACGCAACGGACCGCTCAAGGTCATGCACTTTCGCCCCACTATTTCATCCGAAAGCACGGCTCAACAGTGAGACATTGTGGTGAAGCATTCAAGGCCATGGTACTTCTGACAATTGCCTCAGTTCCTGAATGCTCACAAAGAGGTAAACGTCATCTTTGAAGAGAGAAGAAAATCACTACGCTGACTGATAGACCCTTTCCTAATGAGCTATTATTAGGAAAGAACACGCAGACATATAGGCACTTTGCGAAGAAGGCAGTATGTGCAGAAAAACAAACACGAAAGAAACAAGGTGAAAAATAAACGTGAATACAGCAGTGGAATTACGTGGGCTATCCGGACAACGCCGCCGGAATTGCCTTCTTAGGACGAGGGGTTGCCTGTGTAGCCTCTGTACAATCTGATGTGCCTAGGATGCAATGAGCGAACAATGCCGCATTGTGACCGCGATTACAGCAGTTTGTTTCCGCGTACCTTCTTCCTAACGCGGGAGCTAATCGACAAAGGAAGTGAATAAGTCTAGCAAAAAACTAAGCAACAAAACCATAAACCTTACGGGCCTCTAATTGAGGCATTGGCTTCCTAGACACCGACAGCATCAAAATGTTTCGGCCACCTCACGCTATGCTGGAGGTTTTGCCGCTGCACCCCTGCTGTTTTTGCAATGCAAGCTTTCTTTCTTCTGTATATGTTTCTATGAGCCGTCACATACGGTCTGCCGTCGAGTGTAAACGGCAGGACGCGGTGATCGTAATGGCTCTTACCATAGTGAAGCACTGGTGGCAAATCCCCTCATCTTTTCTTTTTATTATTTATCGACATCCAATTACGACTCCTTACCTTTTATATGAGTGAGTGACCGTTTGAGGCAACGACCACCATTTTCTCGCGTAATCAAAGACCCCCCCTGCCTTGGCTTTTGTTTCAGTGCAGACACCGTTTGAAACACACCCTCCCCACTCCTCTTTCTCCTTCTCTACCTCCACCTTCTTTCTAACGAACGTTCGCTTCCTTTTGCCAGCAGCCGTCGCACAGAATACCGCGTTCCCTGTACATCAGCTTTGAAGTAAGAGGTCGGCAGCAGCTGCTACACAAAGTTGATTCTTTTTTCGTGCAATAGCCCACCCCAGTTTCTTTGCGCAGTTCACATTTGTCTCTTCCTAAATGACCGCCCCTTTCCAAATGTGAAGCTCACATTGTAGCTTGCACGTGCAAGCAAAACGATGGATTATTGTTTCGAGCACTAGAGTTCTGATGTCGAGCGACGTGGTTTAGGGTTTCCTCTCTATGCTGGCTATAATCGCAAGCGCTTACGACTGGTCCATGCATTTGAAGCAGCCTTACGCTGATTTATATATTGCTTTTATTCTGTGTACAGACGATCTGAGCTTCAATTTGCCCTTGGTTTCATATTAGTCGAGATAAGTAAGGTCGAGAACTCATCGCGACGACAATGACAACAAAAAAGGTTACAGGTTGCCTTACGCAGTTGCCCAAGGCAACTGAAGGGCGAAGACCATCTTATTTGGCTTCTCAGTCAATGTGCGGTTCGTCCCCCGCCTTCCCCCAAAAGCTCTCCACACCTTCATTAGTTTTGCACTCTCTCCCCGGCCAAAGTCATTACAAGCTTTCCGCACTTCTAGTGGTTTGGACTGCCCGCTTCATGGTTCGCCCCACCTTTGACAAAGAAAAAATACTTCGTGAGGACTTTAATTAGAGACGTCTTGGCGGCGTCCCCAGTTTTGGCGACTTGTGCCGTCTAATCGGGACGTCCTCAAGTGATTATCTTTAAGGGGGCCCTGTAACACTTTTTACAGTAACCATGGAAATTATTCACTGGAAAAGCGTATTACCTCACAAACTGAATGCTGCAAAAATTTTAAGAATCCGTCCAGTTCGAGCGGAGTTACAAGAATTTGTCACACGCTGCAATCACATTCTGCCTTCTCTCGTACCGACGAATGCACTGGAAGCTGAGCAGAGAGAGATGGGAGTGGCAAAAAAAAAAGAAAAATTCCCTCGCGCCTTGTGACCTTGAGCATTTTTTTTTCTTTTTTTTCCAAATACGCGGCTTTTTCAGTACGATCACACGCGCACGCGTGGACAAGTGGCGTCTTTTCGCGGTGACCTCTTTAACAACCAAGCTCGCCATGTTCAAATCAGCCAATGGCTGATAGACGGGCTTACTGGGCTTATTTTCTGTGATTTGTTGAGAGAAGAGAAACTTATTGTTAGCTGACTTTAGTAATTTATTGTTAGTTCTAGGCCACGTGCTGCACTATAATATTTGACTCCATTGTTGCCGGGAGCCTCTACTACTGATCGGCAGCGTTTTATGACCGGGCTCAAAAAGTGTTGCAGGGCCCCTTTAACCATTTACTGCCGGATGTCAAGAATTCGCGACATAATGAAATACTTCGAGCAAGTAAGTCACGAAATGCGTACCACCGTTATTGCTGGCTGCTAAGTACTCATGGGGCATGTAGCTTTCAGCATGAAAAATCTAGCGCAATCTCGGTCGAGGTACTTAGGCTAGACCAAATTGTTTTGAAGCTTATGGAGGATAGCGCGAAGCCCGTGCAACATATCTCACTTCCTCGTTTTTTTTTCTCGCCTTGGAGACGTAAGTTCTACCATCAATAATTTTGTTAATTTGGTGTGTGCGCCCTCAAGAAGTGGCACACAACATGTGCACAAAACATTCTGAAGTGCGTTTTTTTGTTGCAAGATCCTCGATTTTGTGGCATATGGAGAATTTGCGACATATGAAAAAGTATACATTAAAGTTTAGTTTCGAATAATTTAACTGTGGCATCCATTAAAGGTTGCTACTTAAAGCTGGATAATGAAAACAACTTTTGTTTTGCTCAGTGGTTTCATGAATCAGGCAATAATGGGTCAACATCGGATCTGTTTAGTTTGGGAGTAAAAGTGGTATCGTAGAAATTTCGATGGATATGTGCCACACACAGCGGGTATTCGCCAAGCAGCTTTTAGCATAACGAAGCCATCCATAGTGTTGTGTATTAAATGGTGGTGGGAAAGAAAAGCGAAAATGAGGAGGAAGGAAAGGTGGAGGGAAGACAGCAAAGCATGGCACAGCTTTGTAAAGTACAATTCATCAGCTGCAGACAGTGGGTATGTTCAAGCAGCTTCTATATTAGCACATCAATGCATTGGAAAGCATAGCCAATGGTGGCAAAGCAATGGGGCAGTGGGTATGCGTAATAGGACTGAACTATTTGAGAAAGTATTTGAATTTAATCAACCAAAGGAACAAGCAGGATTCAGAACAGGCTACTCAACAACTGACCACATTCATACTATCAATCACGTAGTAGATAAATGCTCAGAATATAACCAACCACTATACATAGCCTTCATAGATTATGAGAAGGCGTTTGATTCAGTAGAAATATCAGCCGTCATACAAACACTGCGGAATAAGGGCGTCGATGAAGTATATATAAACATCCTGGAAGAAATCTACAAGGGATCAACTGCTACCATAGTGTTCCATGAAGAAAGCAACAGAACACCAATCAAGAAGGGTGTAAGGCAGGGGGACACAATCTCCCCAATGCGTGCGCACAGGAGGTTTTCGGAAGCCTAGAGTGGGAACACTTAGGAATAAGAGTTAATGGAGAGTACCTTAGTAAAATGCGCTTTGCCGATGACATTGCATTGCTGAGTAACTCAGGGGACGAATTTCTACTCATGATTACGGAGTTAGACAAGGAGAGCAGAAAGGTAGGTCTTAAAATTAATCTGCAGAAAACGTATCCCTCAAGAGGAAGGTATATAACAGCTGTATCTTGCCGGTACTTAGTTACGGAGCAGAAACCTGGAGACTTACAAAGAGGGTTCAGCTTAAGTTGAGGACGACGCAGCGAGCAATAGAAAGGAAAATGGCAGGTGTAACCTTAAGAGACAAGAAGAGAGCAAAGTGGATTATGGAACAAACGGGGGTTAAAGATATCATAGCTGAAATCAAGAAGAGGAAACGGACATGAGCCGAGAATATAGCGCGTAGACAGGATAACCGCTGGCCATTAAGGGTAACTGACTGGATTCCCAGAGAAGGCAAGCGGGTTAGGGGGAGACAGAAGGTTAGGTGGGCAGATGAGATTAAGAAGTTTGCGGGTGTAAATTGGCAGCAGCAAGCACAGGACCGGGTTAACTGGCGGAACATTGGAGAGGCCTTTGTCCTGCAGTGGACGTAGTCAGGCTGATGATGATGATGATGATGATGATGATGATGATTTGAGAAAGCGAAACTGCTCAAAGAGTGCATACTGTCACAGAGCCAAGTGGCTGAAACGGAGGCCGAGTGAATCGAGAGAGGGCTTCCCCCTCTCAGCATTGGGACACATTGTGTTCGCGTATGATATTCCGCAAGTTCTAGTGTTGGTTCGGTGCGCGTGCAGCTTGAAATTTTGTAGCGTCCCATGTCATTGTCTTCATTATTTGTTTTCATTTTTGTTTCTTGTCACTGCAGCTGGTGTGTGGGTAAAATTTCTGAATGTCCAAGCTGAAAATTATTTTCTCATCATAAGAATACTAGAAAATAAGCAACTAATTCACGAACCGCGATTCCAGCTGCTGTCTAAGCGATGCGCAATTTTGAAAAATAGACGGACGCCTTGTGATGCCGACTTCCCACAGTGAAAAAAAAAGAAAGCGAGAAAGAAAACATCATAAATACTTAACAAGTACAACCAGCTCTGTTACGTTGTCGCGTTGTAGTCACACTAAAGTACCAAACAGTTGTTTCCAGGCGAAGCTGCCATGCAGGTTTGTCATCACAACTATCGGAAGTTACCGATGCAATAACGAAATGTTTATGACTTACATGCGAATCGTGACTAGCACATCAGTTATTTCTGTCATGTAGCACGCGCCAAACAAACGTGGTTTCTTCACGTTTCTCGAACATTTATGTAAAACAAGCAGAAGTATGTTTGATACATAAGTATACTTATTTCGTTCACACCTCGTAGCTTCCACCCTGCTACAACCGGCTTGTGATAAAAAGTATAGTTAACCACCCGCAGGTATGTTTAAAACAGATGTTTCGAGATTTCCAGCCTTTAGGGAGATCGCCTCACGTGCCTCACTTTCGTCATCCCGCCGCAGCAGCCTTGACACGGGTGACACAAAGAAAAAAGTTAAAGGCAATTCCACCCCTGTGCGATGTGAGTTTACTGCAAAACTTGCAAGCAAGTGCCACCACCTGGTGAACGCAGATTGAGTTATTTCCATCTTGCGGTACCACTTTCAGCTTTTTGCCTTTTTCCCCATGTTGTTTTCTTATCTCTTTCTACATTGGCCTCTTTCACTTCCTGACTTCTCCCAACTCTTCTCAAGCTCATCCTCATCATCCACACTTCTTTTTCTTACCACCCCTTGTTATGCTACGCCGTACATGGCTAACCTAAGCTGTATTCTTTCACCTCGTCCTGTTCTCCTTCTTCACCCTCACTTCTCGTTTCCATAAACTTTAACAGTACTGTTCGTGGCCATGCCATGTTTTGTCCTCTTTCGCATCGCTGCGTCAATGTGATGGAAAAAACCTGTGCGAGAAGTTTAACTTTATAAATTACACATCACCAGCTATCATACTGTATGAAGTGAGTACAGTCGATTCGCATCAACCTCACATCTTACTGCCTACTTTGCAGAGACGGTTGAAAGGATCATGTTTATCACTAAAAAGGATAGAACCAAAAACTCCAGTGGATACGTTTAGTTTATAAAATTTGCACTCATACAAAATCAGTTAGTCTCTGCGTCACAGTGCAAGAGTTTTTTTATTTTATTTTTTATAATATGTGGGCCAGCCATGCGCCCTTTATTTATGACGTCAAACTTTTATGCCTCCGGCCGCGCGACTCGTGAGGCGATAAAACTGAGCAATAATTTTGCGTCGTGTATATGGCTGCCATCATTTCGTAATATCTAGTAGGCGGCAGAACTTTGAATGAAAGTTATTGGTACTTCCACTCTCGGGCGCTAAAAATTTGATAAATCATCACAGTATCAGCATTCGAAAAAGCCGCCCCGAGCGAACGCGCTCTGCCATGACGTGAGGGCGCCTCGGTTTACATAAACACGTCGTTTTCTGGCACCTTCTCAAAATTCGCTGACGCGCGCAATTTCTTGTTTGAGGAATAAACATGAGTGCTTTCCGTATGGTTCAGGCGCAGCAAAACATGACAGTGAGAAACCATAGCACCTTTTTGTGACACGTGACCTGTCTTGCAGCTCAAATATGTCTCTTATCTCAGAGCGGGAAACATCGTGAAGGATTTCGGGGAAAAAAGTGTGTTTTATCTGAAGAACACTTGCACAAATGAGCACAATTCAGATAAAAAATCACTGCGCTTCATTTACATTTCCCAATTCAACCTTCTAACAATAGCCGTTATACGCAGAAACACTTTTAATGAACGAGATGAAATAATTCTGCTTGCTCAACTTCACTGAAGTTGGAGCAGAAAAATTTACAGCATATCCACAGAGTGAACGATGATGAATGAGGCGAAGCGTCCATCCGTCTGTTTTTGCCCCCGTCTGCCTCTTGTCCGTGTGCTCAACCATCCGTGCGTCAAGATGAACTGACGGGCAGAGGCATAGACGTGCGGATGGACGGAAGCAAGGACGAACAGATGGACGGACGGAAGAACTGACGGACAGATGGACGGACTGAAAAAGTATGAATGCACTGACGGACTCATGGATAGAAGCATGGACGAACGAAGGCATGAATGAACGGAAGCGCGAACATGCAGACAGAAGGACAGACGCACCGATAGATGGATAGAAGCACGGACAAACAGAAGCCCAGACAGATCAACAGATAGGCGAACGGACGGACGCACGAGCGGTTGGACACAGAGATAGACGGATGGACGCTACGTCCAGCTTATCAAGATTCACTCCGTGGATAGGCTAGGAAAACCCATAACACCATCTAGTTATAATATTCCAAGAACATTACACACAACGCCATCTATTGAGCAAGTCACAGTCTATAAAGGTGACCGCATACTACATATGGAAGAGGGAACGACCCATGACTTTACGAGCTTCGCACCTAAAACACGCGTGTTTCTTCTTTTGCTTCTGATCCAGTACTCTGCGTCTTGCTTCCTCTTCGCAATGTTTTCAACACCGATGTTCTTTTGTTATTTGCCTGCACTTTCTCCCAAATAAACTAATGGTACTTTATTTCTATGCGCTCTTCAATCTTTTTCCTTAACATTAGTTTCTCATGTAAAGTAGTTATGACTGAGAGCTTCTCTTTTTTGTATTCCGCGTCTTTAAGGTCCATCGCACGTGTGCCTCAGTAGTGAGGGAGAAAGAGAAAGAAGTGAAGCGCACACAAACTGAGAAAAAATAATACAGATCTTATTCTGACATACAATGGTTTTTATGAAACGCACTTACTCTTCGCACGCAAATATTGACCTAAAATAGGACGTTACAACGAAACAGCGTGCCTTGTTACACCTGTATAACAAAGTATATGCCGCAATACCCAAAAAGAAACTATATCCTTTCCAGGTGATGCAATGCCCAGCACGTGTACCGGGCACATGCGCAGACAAATTACTTTCTTCCTTTCCCTCTTCCTTCCTTCCTACCTTCCTTCCTTCCTTCCTTCCTTCCTTCCTTCCTTCCTTCCTTCCTTCCTTCCTTCCTTCCTTCCTTCCTTCCTTCCTTCCTTCCTTCCTTCCTTCCTTCCTTCCTTCCTTCCTTCATTTATTTCTCTCTTTCTTTCTTTCTTTCTTTTTTTCTTTCTTTCTATTTCAGAAGAGGATGTATTTCAATCAATCAATCAATCAATGAATCAATCAGCTTTTTATTTCAGACAAATGTATGTCTCAGATACAAAAGCGAAAGGCAGATGTCCTCTGCCTGACGGCACCCCAGCACCCGAAAGCACCACTCAGAGCATGGTCAAATAAATACAATATAACGCACGAATAATACATGTGTAACATTGTTTTTGTACAGAGTGAACGAAGTGCATACTTGTACAGTAATAAATAAAGAGTTATGATATTACAATTAACGAAACCAGAAAAACATATGACTGCTATATACACAATATATCAATATTGAGGACAGGATAGAAGGTAAGCTTTGATGTTTTATTTATTATTTCAGAGAGAAAGATTTCTGCGCGATTTCTATCACATGTGAATGTTTATCGCTAAGACTGGGGATCAAATATGTAAGCGCTTGCGTTTCATAGGTCGTTCCGACAAGTGGAATTCTATAATGGTCGTATCTCTATTCATAAGGCACATTGCTACTAGATTGCAGTTCAATATATATTGAAGGATTAAGTTTAATTTCGTTAAAAACCTAAAAGAGCAAATGAAACATAGATTGATTCACCTTTAAAACATAGTGTTCTATGGGTTTATCGGAACATGAAGTGGCCTTCCTTAATCAGGGTAACCGCCTATGAATGTGGGATATGTGACGGTGTGATGTGTGTTATCTTGTCGTTGCGTTAGGGTTGTTTTGTATGCTTGCGCCGGTCTACATATTTGATGCAGTTTGACAATAAAGCTCAGTTGGAAGTTAGCGCTCCGTCCTCTTGTGTCGGTCTGCTCGGCCGTTTCTTCTTCCCCGTAATGCGCTATACCAGTTCAAGTGTTCTAAAAAGTATGAACCTGTGTGGTTGTTGTATGAGAGGTTTTCTACATATAGTTGGTTGCTTGTTTATGGCTCACGCAGAAACAGACGCTATATCTCTTCTGCTGTCAGTAGAAACACTGTTAACTGCACTAGCAAAACAGCTTGCACATGATTATGCGCACACCAATGTAAGTTCGCTTCTTTATAAAGTGTTTTCCTTCGCATAGCAGTCAGTGGTTTTTACAAGGGCCCAATTCTGAATGACGGCTTCATTTTTTCGAAGCGCTGCTTACATTAGGTGACCATTATATTATCGTTTCCATTCTTTACCGCCATTTTAAAGTGATAAATATTCTCGAATACACTAATATGGAGTGTATAAGCAACGTACTCGGTATATTGATATTCATAATATATATCATATAGGCGCCTACTTAGCGGAGCAGCCTTGGTGGTTGGTCTGTCGATGTGCACCCCTAGCTGTGGCAGCAACATTTACTGCTGTAAGGTGTCGTAGTGTGTCACCACCAAGCTCGCAACGAGCGACGCGAGGCTTACGTCTCCAGCGCACAGCTTTAAACCAGGAGGTCAATGTTATAAACGTACCTTCTGAGGTCGTTAGCCAAGCGTCGCATTATAGCACGAAAGAAGAATAGGGCGGTCAAATAAAGCACTGCTACTGTAAAAAAAATTATTGCAAATGTACTCCTCTTCTTGGTCCTCTCCACTCAACAGTGCCTGACTGTCTGATTTTTTTTTTTTTTTGAAGCGGGAAGAGGGGGTATTTTCATGTTGCTTACAGTTGAGAATACCTTCAGGACTGTCGACTATAGTTAGCAACATTAATTACGTTAAGCATAATGGCGGCCAGCGGGTCGTTGGCGCGCATAAAGGCGGATCAGTTACAATCTTATACTTCTCTTACTTCCTCCGCCCTCCACTACGGCGTCTCTCATAATCATATGGTGGTTTTGGGACGTTAAACCCCTCATATCAATCAATCTCTTACTTACTCTAGATACTGCTTCATGGGAACTCATTTCCATTTTATCAAGTATGTATTGCTCTTAATCAGTACCAAACCACTTTGATAGGCTAGCGGTTAAAATGTTGTGTGCCGCTAAGAATGACAGCGTGGGTTAGATTCCTGGCTGCGTTGTGATGTGAGACCCGTGTGCTTAGATTGAGGTGCACGACTAAAAAAGTGCCAAACTGTCAAGAATAAACCTAGAGCCTTCATTGCGACATGCATCTTGATCTTATCATGATTCTCGCAAGTAAAACCGCTGTATCTTTTTTTTTTCTGCATCACGTTCACTTATTCGAAGTACGGAGGAAAATATAGTGTCGCGCTACAGTGACGGGGAATAAAGTGAAGACACGAACCAAGCTACAAGGGAGCTATTGATGTGCCTGTTGATGCATTCACCTTGTCCTCGTCCATTTAGTGCCGTAATAATACTGCTCGAGAAATGAATCAGGAAGTTCGGAAACACGCCCCGTTAAATCTGAGTACTGAGTTCGTGTTTCGGGGAGGTGACGTGCTTTGACGATTTTACTTTCACTCTCACTCTTTCTTTCTCCTTCTCAGTTTAGACATATTTCCGTTGATTCACTTCCCAGAATTTCACTAATGCTGTTCTGTTTCTTTCACCTCTCGGTGTACATTTTTTTTCGTGTACCTTCAGTGCATTAAAGTACATTCGTCGTGTTAGTCGGCCTTTGTGGTCAATCGATAACTTCACGAGGGCAATGTTTTTCATGAGCCAATAAAACAAATGAATGGCGTCTTGGGTGAAAAGTGCTTTCAACTTTCATTATCACTATAGACCTGTGCACTGAGTCTATATAGCGACTTCAACAGGGAGCGAGAGCAGTTACGTTCAGCATTGGGCAGTTATGTTCCACGAAACTGTTGGTCATTAAATAGGTTCACTTCGACCGCAGGTGGCCAGCAAATTGCAGTGAGAGGCATTTTGTTGCTTATAGTTAGAAAATTACAGCATTCCTGACCTTCTAAGGCCGTTTGCTTGGATATACGGCTGCAATAATGGTGTTACAAATGTGGCTGCCATTTTTTTTAATATTTTACGAGCGGACTTCATAAAAACTCTTCCCATCTGCACTGAGCATGCATGCGGTAAAGTTATATAAAGGCATTCATGCTATTGCTCACTGAAGTGGTCGACAATGTCTGCGTTTTCATTATAGCCTCGGACTTCTTGAAAGCTATTGCGCACTCTCCAAGTCTGTCTTCATATCAAAATCCCCCTAATAATGACTCGCAACGAATGTTAGCCAGACGTTTTCAATTTCGAAGAAAAGCGAGAATCGTATTAATTGCGTTTAGATTGTATGCCGTTCCAGACACCTCCATACGCGTCCACTTGTTGCTCCACGCATACAAATCAAACTGAAAGTTTGTTTTATACGAGTCGACTTTAAACTATGCGCTTTTTTCCTGTATGATGTCTTTAAGTACGTCGCACGCTGTGCAAACAAGGCAGCTGGAGCTCATGTAATGATGACAACATATTCATGACATTGGTAATAATAATAATAATAATAATAATAATAATAATAATAATAATATAATGCATTATTTATTGACGTGTCCAAGGACAACCATAAAGTCATCGTGGAGGTGCATGCAAAAATAAAACAAGAAAAATGAATAATACAATTGAAACAGTCGTCATAAGAAGAAATCAAATAAAAAGAGCGATAACGTCAAGACAAAAAAAAAAAACCAGCACACAATGGGCAGAATGCAAAGACAAGACAAGTATCATGAAATGGGAGGGAAAAATAAAGTGGAATATACACAACTGTCTCGAAACTTTCCCGAAGAAGGAAAAGCGAAGAGTATAAACATTGTGAGAGCTATCTTAAGACGAGGCAGAGCAAATACAAAAACAATAACAGTGGACTGTGCAAAACATCAAGATCATGAAAGTTAACATTATATAGACTTTGTAAACTATGAGTCTTAGAGTTTTAAAAGAAAATGGCAGGTACATGAAGTTGTCAATTTTCTCTGGTTCACTTACGCGGAATACGAAAATTTACACAACTAGAAGCAAAGGGCAAGATATCGTATGGTGAACTAGTTTGTAAAGAAATAACAGGTCAATGCGATTCCGCGGGCAGTAGAGTGATGCTAATGATAATAATCTGGCAGTGTTAGAACGAGATCCAGAGTCATTTCTAGCAGAACGATGGCTGTAAATGCTCATGAATGTTTCCGGACTCGCTCATTGACGTAGCTGCCAGATTTAGTGACGCCATTGCAGTTCACAGATGCATACTCGAATCGAGGAAGACATATTGTCGTGTACAATGTGTGGAAGGCTGTAGGAGCACTCAGTTTTCGTGTGATTATGCAAACACAGCCGAAAGAACGAAGGCATTGCGTGGCAGCAAATTTAGTCTGGGCAGAAAAAAAATGCATGCTATCATAAAGAACGCCAAGATGACTAAACCCACAAACCTTACATAACTAGACGGTATAAACAAAGCTTGGAAGTGACACGATGAATGCTTTGCGAGATATACTCATAAACTTGGTCTTTTAGGTATTCATGGAAATGTTATTATTGCCACACCATTCAGAGAAAGAACACAAATATGACTGCAGAAAGCAGCATTCGCTAACTAAATAAATTTTTAAATATCTTCATATCGTCGGCGCACAAGAGAAAAAGAAGAATCACGAATTGCAAAAGAAACACTGTTAACGTAAATTAAAAATAAGAGTGGGCCTATTACCGACCCTTAATTGACACCCCTACTACGGAGGAGGAAAGTTTAAGCGAAAGGACAGGGTGGTTAGCCAGTTCTTAGACCGACTGGCTCCCTGTGCTGGGGAAAGGGGTGAGGGTAATAAAAGTTGATAAAAATCGTTGCGAAGAGAGAGAGAGAGACAGAGAGAGAGGGAGAGACAGAGAGAGAGAGAGAGAGAAATTAGAAAAAAATAGCGACAGTGGAAAGGCAACATCAAAGAGACTAACTTTGTACAAGGAGGACGTATGGCCATTTAGGACAACGTAACATCATTTATTAGGCAAATAGCTGTGAACAACAACAAGCACATTATTATTATTATTATTATTATTATTATTATTATTATTATTATTATTATTATTATTATTATTATTATTATTATTATTATTATTATTATTATTATTATTATTATTATTATTATTATTATTATTATTATCGAACAGTGCTTCGAAACAAAATCTTTGACCAACCAATCAATAAAGAAATAAAGGAAAAATGTCACAGACACCGAGCTGCCTTGCAAGTCGCACTGGGCACAAGCGAGTGTGCCCCCCCTCCTTGCACGAATAGTGGTGGCTCAGTCTCTCTTCTTACACTGGAAAGTTGAACTCAGCAAATGCTAATGAATAAAGTGCAACGAAAATAACGTATATATACAGGACTTCGTATTACACCCGCCTTTGGCGTGGTGAGTCTCCCAGCTGCAGCCATCCTCTCGAATGCAATTTTCTCGGCGGCATGGCATCCGTAGAAAGGCGAGGATGAATGCAATGGAGGTTTCTGAGTGGAGGGGGGGAGAGCTTAGGATCAAATGATAGGGCTCTTCCTACATTTCCTTGTCCCGTCCCAACGGAACAGGACACGCCTATGACACTAGAAAAGTTCTATATAGCTTCAAACTCGGGACGAAGCTTGTAAACGCACCCGCCTCTCTCTAAGCGAGCAACCAAAGCAACAGACTGAAAATCAGCGAAGTTTCTCGCCTTCAGCTATAAGCGAACGCTCGCCGAGCCTTCCGAAATTGAAGCTGACGAATAATATAAATAGAAATGAAATAATAATGACACCAGTGTTCGGTTACAACTGGCTAAATCGTTGTTAAGCTGGAAGATAGCCAGCGAGTTCGCGTGAACTCTTTCAAATGCACCACGAATGCCTGAACTCTTTCGATGCGAAAAAGACCGAGAGAAAGATGCTGCACGCAGAGGCGCGTCCAAGATAAAGTAATGAAGTCATTGCCTCGTACTCAAGTACTCAAGTTTTTTAACCTAAATTATACTAAAATTGATCACAATGAGATTCAAGCTATTTTGTATGATATGTATTTGTCATTTTATTGACACATTGCTTCTTTTTTTTCACTAATGACATATCTTCAACCTAATGTCATGTTCAGTACCTATTTTTCATAGCGGGTGTATGAAAGCGGTAATAAAGCATCACCTTCATCAAACATTTTTTTGTCCTATCAGCTAAACAGATGTAATACATTTTACTTAAGACGCTTAGCTCAAAGTACAACTAATTTTTTTCACCACAACGGTCCTAGCATACATTTTAGATATTTCTATGCCAAGAAACCCCACAAATTTTTTTGATATTTCGGCAAATTAGCTCTTTGCATAGAAGCATTTTGCAGTTTTGTTCAGTTTTAAAAGTATTTCTAGATGCCTCTGTGGCTCTCTGAGACAAGGCATTTCAAAGTGTAGCAAAATAACATTGACCCTATCTATCTATCTATCTATCTATCTATCTATCTATCTATCTATCTATCTATCTATCTATCTATCTATCTATCTATCTATCTATCTATCTATCTATCTATCTATATGTCTGCTATCTGTCTGTCTGTCTGTCTGTCTGTCTATCTATCAATATATATATATATATATACATATATGTATGGTGGGTTAGTCGTTACGGTGCTAGAATGCTCATCCGAAGGTCATGGTTTGAATCCCGGCCATGGTGGGCGCATTTAGGTGGAGGCGAAACGGGAGAGGCCCACGCACTGTGTGATGTCAGTACAAGCTAAATAACACCTCAATATATCCGTCACCTTACATACCTGGCATCTCTCATAATCATATCGTAACTTTGGAAGGTAAAGAAAAGCTAATGATAATATTAAGGGTGAATCTTCTCTTGTTCGAGGCAGGTACTTCCGCACACCGTATTCTCTAGTCCCCAATGCGAGCTCGTGTGGTTTTGGCGCGCTTTATTTATCATCACCGGGAGCTCACTGAGGGCACATCTCCACGCAGCTACTCATCCTGCACACAGAGGAAACGAAATCAGTGGTGCAGAGAGCTTGCAAAGGGGCTGATATGCGGGCCCGCTGCCTCATTGAGCAAGCTAGATGGATGAAAGATGCCAGCACCGGCAGCAATCGCAAGCCAGGGGAAAGGATAAAACGTACATTGTAAGTTTTAAAGAGTAAATTGTAAATTCGCTTTACTTTTTGATCTACACTAGTTGTCCCAGCAATCGAAAAAGATAGTTTTGATAAGTAGCCGAAATTTTATATATAACCAGATCAAGTATGGAGGTCTTTGAACATCAATGAATTGGGGTGTGTTCTGTGAGAATTGGCTCCAAGGGCAGCAACCACAATGTGGGTGGCGATTTGTGTTAACGTGGCCTCATGAAGTGTGAGGCCCAAGGGATGGCTTTATGCTGTGCCATAGTAGAGTGCCAAGTACTCTAAATTGTTAACTACTTTTTCTGAACACCTTGAAAAGCACGAGGCTCACGGGACGGCTCACTCTCCTATAGTAGAGTACAAAGTACGCTAAAGCGTTAACAACGTTTTGTAAACACACATCGTGCTCTAAATCGTGTAATATTTGTTCTAAACACACCACTGCATAAGGAATGGCTTGGTTCCAAATACATGAGGTACTCTACATTGTCAACCAAATTTAGGGGCGAAGCTCTTCTTAGTTTAACCTCATCATGGGTCACTCGTAACCGGCAGTATCTCCCGAATAGCCTCATTTCTCTTCTCGTCTCATTTCCTAGATGGCGTTACCCTGCCGCTACTCTCTGACCGGCAGCTGCGCGCGCTTTGTCTGAGTGCGAAGGGAACGACTGTCTCAACTTCTGCATCTTCACCGTACATGACGTGTTGGATCGTAAGTGAGGCATAGCGAAATGAAGATACCGGCTTAAAGGGCTCCGAAGTTCCGCTACTGTCAGAATGACTGCTGTGCGCGCTTTGCCTGAGTGCGCAGCGAACGAGTGCCTCTCTTATTCTCTTACCAACCTGACGCGCTTTCGCGAAATTTTGGCTTATTACCGGGCTTCGCGCCGCCTCTACCCGGACCCCGCACGCGGTTTGGAGAAAGCGGACGAACGACTGCTACGCCGCCTGCAGACGAACACCTTTATAAGCCCGGCGGTCGCCAGGCACTTTTTGCCGGAAATCAATGGCACCTGCTCGACCTGTCATGTGCTCGCCGACACATATCACGTCGTAGCATCGTGCCCAGTTAATCCCGTCCCTTTCTCATCCCCTTTTCCTATCCCAACTAGAGAGGCTTGGGAGGAGCACCTGCTCGGCTGCTCTACCTTGGCTGCACAACGCTCCTTGGTGGAGCGCGCACGGGCAGCTTCCAGCTCCACTGGCGTCCCGGAATAGGGTCTTGCCACTCTAGCACGCCGATGGGCCACGTCGGCACTCTCTAGTAAACTTTTTCTGAAATAAATGTTTTTTACCACCACCATCTTATTCTCTGGATCGCCGCCATACGCGGCGGATCATTGCTTTGGCATGGACGAAGCAGAGTGGCGGGCATGTTAAAGACGCTTGCGATCGGCTTCCTTGGATCGCGTTTCGTCATTGTTACCCGCGCACCGTCTGCATTCTCGAACACAATCGGACGCATGGACGCATGCACGGACGGATAGACACATAGACGAATGGATGAACTGACGCACGCGTGGACGTATAGACACATAGGTAGACAGACAGAGGGATGGATGGACAGACAGACAGATACAAGAACGCATGGACGGACGGACGGACAGGCAGAAAGATAGGCAGGCAGACGCATGAACGAATGGGCGGATGGATGGCTAGACGGATGGACGCATGAACGAATGCATGGATAGACGCACAGACAGATGCACGTTCCAATACACGGGTGGACGCACGGACGGACAAAAGTACGGACGCTTCGCCCCACTCATCATAATTCAATCTGTGGATATGCTGTGACATTTCTTTCCCAAATACACAGGCGTGCATCGCTGGCTTATAACAGGCAAAGTAAGCAGCAAAACAATTTTTTTGCGTATTTCCAAAGTGAAACACTATAATCTCGAAAACACCACTCTCTACACGACATGACGATTGGTAAGCAAGAAAACGTACGAAAAATGAATACAGGTATGGAGGCCACCTTGACGTTACTGCAACAAACCCTGTGACGTCATAGGTATCGAATACGTCTAATGCGTCCAACGTAGCTTGTAATCGACTGAAAGTAAGTACTTTGTCACCAGGTGCCATAGAACTACCATATGACGTTTCGAAAATTTTCATCTTGACGATGTCGCGAAAAAAAGAACATTACACTTCGAAATCTTGAACCTCAAAACCTCATAGGGGGCGGGGGATGTCGGCGCGAATTTTAGAACTGAACCTTCAATCTTGATCTTCACTGCAATATATGAAGGAACGTTACAGAAATATATGGCATTGTAGTTCTCAGAGTGCCGTTCGTCAGTCTAAATCAAGTCATTGTCCTTCTTTAGTGTCTCTTTAATTCAAACATTCGTATATGCTCCCTCTGGCGGCACCACTCATGTGCGGCACATGTTGAATACGCAGGTAGTCATTTATAACTGATCTAACTGTACATATATAATGGCACCGATTGATAGCGGCTTGGTGAAGCGTTTTTTAGAGAACCGAACAGACTTTGGCAATTTTAAATTTGAAGGTGCAAGCGTTGGAGGCCTCATAAAACGCGAAAATTTACCGTCAGTAACGTTACGCGGGTGAAGCAGAAGATCAACATCGCGTGAGTGAGTGAGTGAGTGAGTGAGTGAGTGAGTGAGAACAACTTTATTATGGTCCAGTGCAGACGCTGAGGTTGCCACGCGCATCAAGGATAACGAAACTATGTGATGTCAGCATGCAATGTCACGCCAGGAAACTGTAATGAAAGCATCACACGGCGTCATTGCTTTGCGCTGCCTCCGTGATGAGCTCGCCGATGTCGGAGGCAGCCGGATGAGAAGTAAAAACTTTGGAATGCGCCAATCCTGCTGGCAGCGCAAAAACACGTTACTTCCCCACAGCTTTCGGGGCGGGGTGGGCTAGGAACAACACATTACCTGAAGAAAAAGAACAAAATGGCTTTCGCTTTGGAGTCGTCTTAAGAGAATGCAAAGAGGCCATGTCAGGTTTTTTTCTCATTTTTTATTAGCTCACGGCTGCCTAGCTGACCTGTGAGGTGATAACAAGCTTGGCCTGACAGTTCCTACGCGGGAGTCATCCATTGCGCATTAAAACGCATCACGCAGGGCCAAGTTCGTTCCTGAGGAAAGCTGCACGGCGCGTGCACCACACACTCAGGCGTACCTGACGGCACAGCACGAGCGCTCGCGCTCGCCGTGGCGAAGTGCTCTTAGAATTAGCCGAGACGTAATCACAGCAAGCGAAATCCAAAGAAACCAGCAAGACGAAGAAAATGCAATTCAAACTGATCCAGTGGAGGCAAACAAAACAACAGAAAATTCGTGGACCTATGATGCTGGCAGTGGCAGAACAACTGAAACGGAAAGCAATTGGATCACGAAAAATTGGAAAGACAAGAAGGCTGCCGCAAATCCAAGGACCACGGCCAACCCACCCACAGAGCAGTCCCCTATCACAGAGCAGACGCTGAAGTCCTCATTATCGCAGCAACAACGCAGGTCCAAGATGCCACCTCTGCCGCTTTATGACATTAAGTTCGTCTACCGCCCGCAAGCAGGTCTTGACCTCGCCAAATGGAACATTGTCGCTGTCACGCATGCCATCTGCAAAGCGAGTGGGCTATCACAGCAATACTTCAACGGCAAGGTACGCGTACAAGTCCAGAGAACGGAAACCTAATCATTACCAGCAGAGCCACCAATGAACACGCAAAAAATCTAGTAAACATAAAAATACAGCTTGGAGGCAATTTCTACAATGTGAACGGCAACATACGCACTCTAAACGACGTCTCTAGAGGCGTCATCAATGGCTTAATACCTGCAACAAGCACCGCAGAACTCATGGCTGGAATCCGCGCACGGCAATATACACCGTTCTTCACGCCCGAATGCGGGGTCAATCATCCATGGCAGTTGTATTCTTCGAAGGACCGCATGTTCTCTTCTACATAATCTTCCAGAACGTAGACATCCGATGCATGCCATATCGCAAGTCCGTTCATTACTGCCGAACCTGTGGCAACACGGGACACCATCAAGGCTTCTGTCTAAGGCCTGTTCCACATTTCTGCTCCAAATGTGGCAACGCTGGACAAATGCAGGAACATGAGTACAAACCCACTTGCATGATCTGCGGAGAAGGGCACAAAACTGCAAGTAAAGAGTGCAAGATGAGACTAAAGCCAACTCCACCAGCCCATAATATAAGAAAACAGCGCCTCAACAGGATACAGGAAATAGAAAACCACTGGAGCTCCATTGGAGAAGAGTTCCCCTAGCTTGGCACCTCTGTAGCTAGATCAAGCAGTAGGAGCGGAACCAGCTTCCCCAGGCGCAGCAAACCCAAGTTCATCTTGCGATCTACTTCACGCTCCCGCTCTCGCACGCACTCGCCATCAGCCAAACGAACGAGCTACGCCGCCGTGGTAAGCGACTCGAGTGGTACCAGCAGCTTGACCTCTACATCACCGGAAACCGCCTTAGAGGCCCTCGAAGATAGACTGCAAAACCAGGCGAGGAAGCTCCAGAATCAGCACAGCCAGTTGCAAAACCAACAAAGCCCTATTGATAGGCTGCTTCAAAGTAAAAAAAAGACAACAAGAGCTCATGGACAAACTACTTCAAAAATGCCAGGAGCAGCAAAAAATTTCTGAAAATATGCAATAACAATGCCAAGTGGTAGAAGACACAAGCTCGCAGCCGGAAAACATGCTGCCTAAGGTGGACATTCAAGCTCCTGTGGATGCCAGGTGCACGATATTGCTGGAAGCTTTCATGACAAACATCCATGCCACCATGGAAAAGATTGCCCAATCAGCAATCGAAAAAACGGCCGCGACCTTCGAACACAAAATTACCACGTTAAATGCCAAGATTGACAAAATCGCTGCAAAATTCAACAATTTCATTGCACACGTGAAGAAAATTTATGTCACCGTGGCACGCACAGCTTGACACCTTCGGCAACTCACGCCAACTCAATCGGAAAAAGGCGCGGGCGAACAGCCACAACGCCGCTAGCTCATTCTCACCCACTCGCGATTGCCGACATGACGTCGAATCAATCGAAGAAGGCGAGCCGTTACCATGAGTTAAAAACAAAACACAGCAATAAACTTTACGCATATGGCAATAGAACTGTAGATTGTATTGTCCACGACATACGAGCCTTCCAACATTCATCAAGTCTAACCAACCCCACATCATCGCCCTCCAGGAAACCAACGCCCAGGACGTCCGTCTGCAAGGATACACGACCTGTGCACAAACCCAACGCACTGCCATACTCGTCAAGAAAACTCTTTTAGCGCAAAAACATGACGTCGAGCCAATACAGATGGAGCACACTTTTATAGAACTTCTGCCAGAACGAAAGACGCAGAAAAGCCTATTCATAGCCAACGTGTACATCCCTTCTCGAGAGCAACTACCAGATTTCGATCACTTCGTATGAGAACGCAGGAAGCGCACAAAAGGCCACCAGATCGTCATAGTGGGAGACTTCAATGCCTCACACATGGCATGGGGCTATCATATCACCACGAAGAAAGGCTCTTGGGTGCACAATGTCGCCCAGCACCATGGACTAACATTGCGAAATGACCCTCTCCAGATGACGAGAATCAGGAACAACGTCTCCAGGGACACCAATCCCGATCTCACCTTCACGGCGAACGTCACCCGGGCAGAGTGCACTGTGTTACCAGACACCTTAGGCAGCGATCACCATATCCTCCAACTTTACATAGCGTACACTTGTCGCCAGATCAAGACAGAAATAGCACGCTCAATGGCGCGGAAATTCTACAGGGATGACCTTGCTGTTGAAACCACTATACCTGACATTCAAGAGTGGTTGAAGAATGTTCTAGATACATCAGAACGCCGCTCAAAAAACATACAGCTCAGCAGCGATGTGCCAGTAGTCGACGCCCATCTTCTCCACCTCTGGGAGGCAAGGAGAGGACTTCTAAGGAGGTGGAAGTGGCAAAAGCTTAACAGGAAGCTTCAGCAACGCATCGCTCTCCTCACCAAGCAATGTCAACATTATGCCAACAAGCTGGCCAGGCAGAACTGGCACTTTTTTTGCGACAAGCTGCAGGGAACTTTTTGTACCAAAAAAAAAAAAACCTGGCACCTTCTATACTCTCTTATGGACAAGCAACCCTCCACAGAGGCACAGAAGCAGCATCTTCACAAGCTTATTCACAACTACGCCGGATCGGAAGAACATTTCCTTCAAAAATTGGTGAAAAAGCGTTGCGGAGATGCGCCCACTGTCGCGTAATTTACCACCATGGAATATGCGGGAACACCAAACCCTGACCTCGACCGGCCCTTTACGCTGCCCTATCGAAATTGACAAGAAATACCAGCCCCGGGAAAGACCGGATTGTCAACAAACACTTCCGCAACTTACCGCACCAGGCCACCACAGCTCTTCTCCAATATTGCAGTGGTTGCTGGGAGAAAGGAGAGCTGCCTGTGGTTTGGAAACACTCGGGGATCACCATGATTCTCAAGCCTAACAAACCCAGCAGCAATGAGAACTTGCGCCCTATTTCCCTCACCTTGTGAGTGGGAAAGCTGTTTGAGCATATCGTACATGACTGCTTGACCCAGCACCTAGAAGATAATGGGCACCTACCAGATATAATTTTTGCTTTCAGACAGCACCTCTCGACGCAGCACGTGCTTCTATAAGACCTTCTTCATCACCTCAATCACCGACCCAAGTACTCAATACTCGGAGTCGATGTCAAGGGGGCCTTCGACAACGTAAGCCATGACGCCATGCTCACGCATCTTGAAAGAACCAGTTGTGGCGTTAGGACCTACGCGTATGTCCGAAACTTTCTGACGGACCGTACAGCAACTGTGGGCATCTGGAACATCCGCAGCAAAAGCTTCTATCTACCTAAAAGAAGTAGGCCACAGGGTTCCGTCATGTCACCGCTACTGTTCAACGTGGCCTTGATCAATCTGCCTAGTGTTCTCGATAAAATACCAGATGTACGGCACGCTATCAACGCTGACGACATCACGTTCTAAACCAAGGCTTCGAGATTCGGGAGACAAAAGAGCTGCTTACAAGGTGCCGTAAACAACATCGGAAGGTATCTCCGACACTGCGGCCTCAACTGTGCCCCCGAGAAGTCTGCAGAGCGCCTGGTACTCAAAGCAAGAACGAGAGGCAGGCCTCCCATATACGAAGAGCCCGACCCTTGCGTAACCCTCAACGGGACAATTATTCCAAAAGTTGATATGCTACGGGTGCCCGAACTTCACATACACAAAGATGTATCAGGAGCGGCCACCATACCGAGACTCCAGAAAACTCCCTCGCAGCTCACGCATCTCTTCAAGAGGATCGGGAACCAACGCAATGGGCTTGAAGAATACGACACCCTACCAGTATTGCAAGCTCTGCTTACCAGCCGCATCACGTACGGCACGCCATACCTCTGTTTAAAAGCTGCGGAAATAAAAAAAACTTAATATCATCATAACAAAGGCAACCAAAGCCACCATGGGACTACCACCCATGGCTTCTACTTCACAACTTCTTAAGATGGGTGTCCAAAACACGTGGTAAGAGCTCACGGAGGCTCACAAGAACAGCCAGCTGGAACGACTCAAGCTCACGCCCACTTGGAGGTTGGTACTCCGCTATCTCAACTACAAGGAATCATACATTGTGGATGCAGACTCGAAAATGCGCGTCCCGGTGGACGTTCCAGAGTCCCTGTCCATCGCGCCCATCCCACGCAACATGCACACCACATTCCCCAAAGATAGACGAAAGGCTAGAGCAGAAGCTTACCACCTCACGTCTCTTCTTCTTTTCTACACCTTTACTCCCACCCTTTTGATCCCTCGTCACCCCCATCCCTTGTGAGCTACTGTTGAGGTGTCGCTCACTGAAGCAGACAGTTACGGGGCTCACTTTTCTCTTCCTTTCTCTTTTAAGAATCAACAACAACTTGGTTCCTGGACACGAGGGCCTACAAGGAAATAAAGCGGCTCACCCCGCTTCCCACGAGCACGTCAGCCGGGCCCTGGGACCAAAGGATACTATATCCGTGGCTGCAGAGATTGATGTAGTAGGAAACACCTACTTGTCATTACTTCAACACTACAAACTGGAGAGACGGGTTTACCCTCCAACCCATCCAAAACTAACCAAAGAAAAGAGCGTGATCTTCAGACGCCTACAAAGCAATACTTACATACATGGCATATTAATGCACCGCCTCTACCCAACGACACATGGCTACATGTGCCCGCTCTGCAGCGTACCAGACACCCTTGCACTCTTGCTCCTAGAATGCCAGTGTCATGCACGACGTGCAACTGGAGCGGGGCCAAGCCCCAAGAATAAACGATGCCCACCTAATGAAAACGTGGGAGGCCAAGCTCGTCCTCTGGGACCTAGAAGACCAGCGAAGACTCGTCCCCAGGGCCAAGAGGGCAGTCGAAGCCAGAGGGTTCCTGGAATAGGGAACCCTCCCACCTTAGGCTGACAACGGGCCTCGCTCGGAACACGGTTTTCTTAATAAACGTTTATTTCTTTCTTTTCTCCCATTATTCAATAAAATAAATAAGTCTATCTAGCCACTTACGCCTTCCTGTCCTCATGGTCGTTTTTTGTTTAGAAAAAGTTTATTTACAGCATGTACAGAACTTAAAGGCTTCATACCATTCCAGCAACAGGGCACATACGCTTCTGAACATCTATATTTCACGACTAACATCACTACGTCACAGTGAAGACATTTGCTCTAATATATCATGATTATGTTGGCATACATGTACACAAAAATTCAATGTGATATCACGATACATGAGTATAACGATACAATAGATCCAAATAAAACACAATTTGTAACAAATGAAATCATATATAACAACTCAACGGGCGCTGCTTAGCACCAAGTCGGTCGAAAAATGAGTTGTATCCTTTCGTGTTCCACCTTGACGAAAGGGCACGACCAATGCCGCAGAAACTCTTGCTCCCCGAGGAAGAAAAGCTCTTCGGAGAGGAACGCGAGGATCTCTCGTCTCATTCTCCCCAGTATCGGCCACAAAGCACGCCGGCGGCAATTGGCAGCTACGGCCTCACATCGGTTTCTCCAAAGGCTGAAAAGCCCCGCAACTATTAAGAGAGCGGAGAAGCGGCTGCGCGGAAATCGGCCGTTGGACACGAAAGTTCGCACACCCTGTCCCCGAAAACCAGCATTAACCGCACGCCAAAAAAGTCGGGAAACCACACATTCAAACGTCGCATGTCGATTGGTCTCTACCATGACGCAGTTGGGGCAAGTGGAAGTGCGAACCACCTGCCATCGCTGTAACCGATCTCGCGTGGGGAGCAAGCCCCAGCCCAGCCTCCAGACAAAGTCTCTGAGATGCCCTGGCAACACTGCGGCAGTTATTGGTTTCCAAGCGCGGTTCAATACAGATTGACGATGCTGGGGCACCAGAGGCCGTAGAAGGGCGGCCATTGTGTCCACCACTTTAGAATCGGCCACCTCTATCTCTGGGCACGTAGCTTCCAAACGTCGGTGAAATACCAGAAGGGCTCGATACAAAGGTGGTAATTCAGTTGATTGGGGACCTTTGTTTGTTTGGCTATCCGGCAAGAAGACACGTAGTGATGGCCCCAGATGGTAGCGAGCCAGTGTCTGAGCGGGTATGTCATCATTGCTTAGTATTCGCAATAGAGTGCGGAGGCACAATGTAGAAGCCGCGACGGAAACGTCGGGGAATGCAAAACCGCCTTGATCTCGCGGTTGAGCTAACGCTGGACGTGATAACAATTCTGTGCCACCAGACCAAAAAAATGAACTGATGCAGCTTTGCACTTTCCTGCAGACGTGGAGCGGTGGTTTAACAGAATGGCAAAGCTACCAAAATTTTCCTAGGTACACCGTTTGAGTTAAGTATCGGCGTTCCAAGAGGGGGAATTCGAAGTGCCTGGCTGCTTTGATATCATTTAGAAGAGTTTGTACAACGGATGGCCAGATGCTATCCTGTATACCAAATACAGTGAAAGTAACTTCGAGTATTGAAATCTCTGGAGACCACTGTAAAGGCGACGTGATGTTGATGCGACCGCTGGGGTTGCCAATGAAAAAATACTGGCTTTTAGAAAAGTTTAACCTTGCACCGGAGATAATACCGAAATCATGGAATGTATCAAGAGCATGCTGCAGCGACTGTTCATTATGTACATATAGAGTGATATCATCTGCATATGCAGCAACTTTTACTTGAGTGTTACCGGGTAGAGGTAAGCCACGAATCTGCGGGTGATGTTCAACGGCCCTTAAGAAGGGCTCTAATGCAAGGATAAATAACACTGGGGAGAGAGGACACCCTTGACGGACCCCACGCGTGACTCTAAATGCGTGACTCTCACGGGAATCCAAGTAAAGGGTACTTTCTAAATTAGTGTACATCGCGTTAATAAGGTCAATGAACTTATCCGGGAATCCGTATGCATGTAAAACATTTAGTATGTAGCCATGTTCTATAAAATCAAAAGCTTTCTCTTGATCTAATGAAACCAACAGTCCTTGCGCACATCGGCTAATGGTGTATTGAATGATGTCACGCGTTAACCACGTATGGGCGTGTATTTCTCGGCCCGGAACAGAACAGACCTGGTGGGGAGCGATTAATGTTGCAAGAAATGGACTGATTCGGCGCACCAAAATGTTAGCCAAGAGCTTGTACTCTACATTGAGCAGGGTAATAGGGCGCCAATCTTCTGGTCGCGTAGACATTGGGTCTTTCTTGGGAACTAGTGTTATACGGCCTTTGTGGAAAGAAGTTGGAAGTGTAATATCTTGGAAACACCTGCGAATGACGCGTGACATAGTTGGACCAATGATAGGCCAGAACTGTACATAAAACTCTGCAGGAAGTCCGTCAGGCCCTGGGGCCGATCCCTTTTTCATTGCGTCTAATGCGCCTTTGATTTCGTCATCGGATGGCGGTGATAGGAGGACGTCATTTGACATGTTGGAATCATGAGGTAAATCTGTTTGCAGAGGATGCGAAGAAACGGATCCTGGGTAACAGACATTAGCACCAGATTTAGCCATTGACTCAAAGTGTTGAGTGAATTCCTGAAAGTCGCGCGTACCCGTAGCAGCTGGGGTGATAGAGTTCAGCGAGTGGGCAGGCGAGCCTGGTGAACAAAGCAGAGCTCTGCGTGCATACCTTAGCACCTCAGGGTGCGCACAGGGTGCACGTCTACAGCGCCAAGCTGCCGCCGAGAGTGAAGAAGCGCGCATAATACGCTGGTACCGTTCAACGAGCTCCTCTTGCCATGCCCGCATTACAGTGGAAGGACTGGGATCTCGATTGGCAATGCGTATCTTCTGGATTAACAATGACGCATCTTTTGACATACGGGTGCAAAGTCCTCTGCCCGACGCACTGCAATGATGCCGCCACTGTTCTTTGAGGCGATCCCAATCAGCTACATCGGCCCCAATGAGCGATGCGCGTAACGCTCGGGATAATTTCTCCGTAGCCTGAGAGTCCTGGAGGACGCGGCAATCGAGACGCCATGGTCTGTGAACCGTTGGCGTTCCCGCTGGCAGGCGGAGAGAGACCGTAACCAGCCGATGGTCGCTAATGTATACTGGTGTTGGTGGCAATGACATTACCCCGGTGTCGTGAACGTAGGTAATGAGACTGGGGGATGCATACACGCGATTGTTTTTTAGGGGCGAAGCTTCTTAAAGCGGCACCTGTTCGTCTCTCGTAGCCTTTGTAGTATTGTGTAACAAGTATAACATTTTGATCTCCAAGGTGGTGCCGGTGAGAGATTTCTTCTGTGCTATGTTGAACAATCAAAGACAGTGCTCCATGTACATGCCAATGTCTGCTAAGGGGGAATGAGAGACAGGAGAATTCGGCTTTTAGTTAACGCGCACGCTGCGAATTTTTTATTGTTGAACAACGTACAGAAGACAAGAAAGGGTTGCTACGTTATACTCGCTGGACATAACCTCCTAGGTTTTAGAAAGGTTTACCGAGCGTTGGGCCACAGTGCCATTAATACAGTGAACTAGTATATACCATGAACTTGAGGTGGTTAAAGGTGGGAAGTAGACACGAAGCGCAAGCCGTGAGAAAGTGTGCGTGTGCCTCCTCTCGTTCAGTCCTTGGAAATTCCGCTGGATGGCGGTGCTTCTATATGAGGAATATGTGATGAAAATATACGAGATGGTGGTACTTGGAGTGTTGAATAGGTGGACGAACGGGCACACAGACAGATGCATGGACGGACGCACGGATGGCTGCACGGACGGATGGAGGCATAGACGGACGCAGGAGCGGATGCATGTACGAAAGTAGGGACGGACGCACAGATTAACGTGCGGACGCACGAACAGACGCATGCACGAACGGGAAGATGGACGCACGGGCGGCCACACAGGCGCACGCATGGATGGACAGAAGCAAGAACGAATGGGCGGACGGATGCTTCAGCCCACTACCCTTAATCACTCCGTGGATATGCTGCCAATATTTAACTTGGTGTACAGCAAAAGAGACATTTGAGGGCGTGAACATCACCAACACGAATTACAGGACATCATACTAATAACATGACTTTGCTGTCGTGTTCATCTTGAATTTTTGTCCACCAGCCACGTGAAGTATGCACCCGAATACCGTGGGCTGTGGGTATGCGTCACAGGTGATTGACAGTGCGTCTGAAACAAGATTAGAGTGTTGAGGAAGGGAACGAAGCTGTGACTGATGAGGCCATGTCGTGGTCGCTGCTTTTATTGGAACGCGAGCGTGGAAGTGCTCGCGACTGCAGCGTCTCGCCAGTTCAGGAGCTGGCCCGTTCTGTCTTGCGCGTGGCTCACACTTCACGAGCCATGTGGCTCACTTTGTTTTGTTCGCGGTCAGTTGGCCAAGTCGGGCCTGGTGCTACACGGGTTCCTCCCCCCTAGAGCTTTGCCCCATTTCAAAGATAATAACAAAAAATGGGCACATCTCACGTACAGTGGGGATCGATGTTATGCGACGCATGAACGACAAATGTTGATAAAATCACCACAACGTTATCAGGTGGAGAATAAGGATGCCGTACATGACTTCCGTGAGATGATGTTCATGTTTGGATGTGTCGTTTACCTTCGTCATCTATTCACGTCACGTGATACCAAATTTAGTATATGTGAAGGTAGCGACACGGCCCAGAGCGCGCTATATGGGCGTACTATATTGTCATGTTCTTACATAACACGCCTGTCAGGATTATTGTGTTTGCACCAGTCATATATTTTGTCGTTCATTTACGTCACGTAACACAAAATCTGGCATGGGCGGAGCTAGCAAAACGGCCACGAGCGCGTCATGAAGGGCCCAATATACTCCAATGTAGCGTTGATGCGCGCGCACGCTGGGCACAGAGACGCCACGTTAGCAAAACGCGAGCACTCTATATATAGTCTGACGCCAGGCGTTACCAGCGTCCGTCGGTGCGGCCAGACGGCAACCGGCGCGAAATGCGTCATGCTGCATTTCGCGCCGATGCGTTACCCAGACAACACTGCGGCTCCCTTTTTTTCGTGACGGAGAGATGCCAGACGTGCTGAGGTGCGCATGCTTCAAAGCAACGCAGCGCGGACGCGCCTGCAAGTAGATGGCAGGACTAGCGCATGGCTTGGCAACGCCGGCGTGACGCAACGAAATGAACGCCGGTGAGCACGCACACCGCGTCCCGTCGAAATGTATTAACGCCTTGACAGTGGCATGTAGACATGTTCTCACATGACACGCATCTCATATATATCATGCTTGCGCCAGTCACATACATTTGTCATCCGTTTGCGCCACGAAATACCGAGTTTGGTACATGTGAATCTAGCGAAACGGCAGCGAGCGCATCATGAGCTTTGCATGTAGACATGTTGTTTCATGACATGCATCTCACGTTTATCATGTTTCCACCAGTATCATACTTTCGTCGTCCATTCACGTCCCGTAATACCAAATTTGGTGTAAGTGAAGCTAGCGAAACGGGCGCCAGCGTATCTTGAGCGTGACACGTAGTCATGTTGTGACATGACACGCATCTCATGATTCTCATGTCTGCACCAGTCACATACCTTCGTCATCCAGTCACGTACTGTAATACCGAAATTGGTAAATGTGACACTGGCGAAACGGCCGCGAGCGAATCTTGAGCGTGGTATGTAGTCACGTTACATAAAAAGCATGTCATGATTTTAACGTTAGGGTCTCTCGCTTGTGTTCGCCATGCAATCGTGCCATACCATACCAGTAGTGCAACATACCATGTGAATGAAAACTCCGCAAGAGTTCTAAGACCATGAAATGTAAAATAATCACATTCATGACATACGTATTATGATTTTCATGTTATGACTAGTCAAATATGTTCTTCATACAGTCATGTTATGCCATACCAAGTTTGGCGTCAATGCCATTATCAAAACGGCCAGGAGAGCTTAAAGTCGTAGGCGGCTAGATAGATATATTCGCTCAAAGTCGCCAAAGTTCGCTGAGAAATGCACCGCAATATAAAAAATGGCATTATATCCACAGAGTGAATGATGGAGAGTGGGGCGAAGCATTCGTCCGTTCATTCTTTCTTGCTTCCGTCTGTCCATGCGTCCACCTGTGTGACCGTCCATGCGTCCATCCGCCCGTCCGTGTGGGCGTCTGTTCGTGCGTCCGTCCCTGCGTTCGTCCATTCATCCACCGCTGCGTCCGCTCATGCGTCCACCCATGCATCTGTCTCCATCCATGCATCTGTCCGTGTGTACGTTCGTCCATCTATTCAACGCTCCAAGTACCACCATCTCGCATATTTTCATTGTATATTCCCAATATAAAAGCACCGCCATCCAGCGGACATTCCAAGGACTAAACGAGAGGTGGCACACGCACACTTTCTTACGGCTTGCGCTTCGGGTCTACTTCCCACTTTTAACCACCTCGAGTTTATAGTATATACTAGTTCACTGTATTCATGGCACTGCGGCCCAACACTCGCTAAACCTTTCTAAAACCAAGGAGCTTACGCACAGCGAGTATAACGTAGCAACCCTTTCTTGTCAGATAGTGCTCAATGTGCATGCCAATGGCTGCTAATGGGAAATGAGAGGCAGGAGAATTCGGCTTCTAGTTAACGTGCACGCTGCAATTTTTATTGTTCAACAACGCATAGGAAAAACCTCCCACCGGCACCACCTTGCAGGTCAAAATGTAACACTTCTAACACACTACGACTACGAGGGACGCACAGGTGCCGCTTTAAGGAGCTTCGCCCCTAAAACAAGTGACAACGACACTATGCACGAGAGTGGTTGGTCGAATAACTTCCCTCGAGATGTCCGGGTTAGCTGAGTGAAACAACTGTAGACCCTTCATGACATCAAGTTGCGTTCGCCAATGTGCCCGAATAGCATCGGTGGGCAAGAAGGGCGTTAGAAAATAGCCTGCGGAATTTCTACAATTCTCTTTCCTCATCTGGCAAAATATATTCAAATAAATATTCTTTTGAGCTACACAAAGACTACAAAATATTGCCTTGAATTTTACGCACGTTATTTTTATCGGAAAAACCAATAAGCGAATTTTCTTCCCTTGAATAAACGTGAAAACTTCCTTTCAGTCTCGACGTTACAAGCTGGTAAATTAGCTGACCAGAAATTCTCTTGGGGCACAATGCTTACAATATTGAAACCGTCTATAGGGTCGGTTATCCCTCTGGTATAGACAGCACTGGGAGCCGTGGAGTGGGAGACGTTTGTGACGAATGGACATCGATGGTAGAAACAATAACAGTCATTCGCCTGAGTGGGCGACGCAAGCCGCGTGCCCCTGATGTAGGCACGGGAATCTGGTATGGCCTGTCACCGATGAATGCGTTGTGCGGCATCCGTGGTGCTGGCATGTGGACACAGGCCGACAGGTGCTGCCACTTTGCGTGACCGCATGACGCGTACCGCAGTGGTGGGGTGGCGTTGGAGATGCGGGATTCACTGTGCTGGTGGTGTGACCGATGTCGTCGACGAACCGTCAGCTGCCGGTGTGGAGAGTGCCGGTGCCAGCAGGGCTTTCTCATTTGGTGACGGCTCAAGGAGTGCCTTCTTGGCACCTGCACCTTGCTGCAATAGATGCTTGCACACTGAGGTAGATCAGAAAGGCGAGGGGAAAGCTGCCCGTGCGTTTTGCTGCAGGTACGATGACTTCGTTCTTTTCGAGTCACAGGCTCAAGACAGGTGAAGTCAGGGTCAGGTGTCGGCGTCTTTGGGGCCAGGGCGCCTGAATTTTCAGGGCTGGACCCATGGCATGTCCGGGATTTGGTAGGAAGGGTGTCGGGCAGAGGAGGCAAAGGCTCCGCGGTGGGATCGAAATTTGAGCCAGCGGCCGTCATATTCTCGTAGGAGGCTGGTGAGGAAGAGCATTTGTGCAGGGCAGCATTGTTGATTTACTGCTTGCGTGTCTGTCGTAGCATACGAGAGTGGGTCCAATCCTAGGCGGCCTGGTGCGTTGTGCACGGTAGTCAACGTTCTAGTGGGAAGCTCGGTGGTTGTGCCTGAGAAGTCAACAAGCGGATCACCTGGCTCATCTGTCATCTGCGAATCGGCAGTCAGTGCAGCAGAACAGGATTCTTCAACGATCCCAATGGTGTGCGATGTTGCTACCAGCGTCAAATTTGACAAGGAGAAATGTGGAAGTGGTTTTGGTGGCAAATCTATGAACTCGGAGAGACGAACCCTATAGACTCCTGGGTTGCGGACCTCTTGGTCGACAAGCCAATTGACGCGGCAGGATGATCTTCCCCTGTGTAGCCAGGTGCTGTTGGCCGGGCGATAGTCCAGACTGGCGCGGTGCGGGAGGCACAGATGAAGATGAGCCAGACGCCGCGGTGTTGCTTTTGGACAGGCGGAGATGATTGATATGTGGGGTTTAACGTCCCAAAACCACTATATGATTATGAGAGACGCCGTAGTGGAGGGCTCCGGAAATTTAGACCACCTGGGGTTCTTTAACGTGCACCCAAATCTGAGCACACGGGCCTACAACATTTCCGCCTCCATCGGAAATGCAGCCGCCGCAGCCGGGATTCGAACCCGCGCCCTGCGGGTCAGCAGCCGAGTACCTTAGCTATTAGACCACCACGTCGGGGCATGGACAGGCGGAGTTATATGCTGTATTACGGGAGCACGCCGTCGCGCAGGTGGTCGTAAGGCCGAGGGCTCCACGCGAAGTACGTGAGGTGGTGTGTGAGGTCCCGCGGAAGATGGTATTCCAGTACCCCAAACATGAATGCAGCAATTCTTTTTATCATTTTTTATTCCCCCCACCCCTTTCCCCAGCACAAGGTGGCCCGCCGGTCTAAGAACTGGCTAACCTCCCAGTCCTCCCGCTTAAACTTTCCTTGTCCTCCTTGATTCCAGATACTATTGCGCTTCGATGCTGCCTCAAACTGTTGGAACCATGACTCGATGCAAGAGGTCCGGAACGGTAGTTCAGGAGAGTCAAAATGCAAGTGCAAAGCTTGAGCTGGCTGTAACATAGCCGCCAAGCTCAAAAACAGTGGTGTAGCGCCTGTCGCCTGTCCGTTGTTCCATGGTCACTAGGTAGGTTATAGCATCCCCGCTCTCTTTTCAAATGCGAAGCATTACTTGGCGAACTTCGGCAACTTATCTATCTATCTATCTATCTATCTATCTATCTATCTATCTATCTATCTATCTATCTATGTATCTATCTATCTATCTATCTATCTATCTATCTATCTATCTATCTATCTATCTATCTATCTATCTATCTATCTGTCTATCTATCTATCTATCTATCTATCTATCTATCTATCTATCTATCTATCTATCTATGATGATGATGATGATATGTGGGGTTTAACGTCCCAAAACCACCATATGATTATGAGAGACGCCGTAGTGGAGGACTCCGGAAATTTTGACCACCTGGGGTTCTTTAACGTGCGCCCAAATCTGAGCACACGGGCCTACAACATTTCCGCCTCCATATATCTATCTATCTATCTATCTATCTATCTATCTATCTATCTATCTATCTATCTATCTATCTAGTTGCCTACGACTTTGTGCTCTCCTGGCCGTTTCGATAATGGTATCAATACCAAACTTGGTATGGCATAACATTACTGTTTGAAGAACATGTTTGACTAGTGATGACATGAGAATAATGACGTGTATGTCATGAATGTGATGATATACATTTCAAGGTCCTGCCCCGCCGCGGTGGTCTAATGGCTAAGGTACTCGGCTGCTGACCCGCAGGGCGCGGGTTCGAATCCCGGCTGCGGCGGCTGCATTTCCGATGGAGGCGGAAATGTTGTAGGCCCGTGTGCTCAGATTTGGGTGCACGTTAAAGAACCCCAGGTGGTCTAAATTTCCGGAGCCCTCCACTACGGCGTCTCTCATAATCATATAGTGGTTTTGGGACGTTAAACCCCACATATCAATCAATCAATTTCAAGGTCCTGCAGCCCTGGCGGTGCTTTCGTTCTTATGGCATGTTTGCAAAACTGGTATGGTATGAAATGATTGCTTAGAGAACACAAGCGACAGACCCTAACATGATAATCATCAGATACGTGTCATGTAACAACATGACTACATGCCATGCTTATGATGCGCTGGCGGCTGTTTCGCTAGCTTAGTTTATACCAAATTAGGTATCACGGGACATGAATGAATGTTGAAGGTATGATAGTGGTGAAAACATGATAAACAGGAGATGCGTGTCAAGGAACAACATGGCAACATGCTACGCTCATGATTCGCTCGCGGCCGTTTCGCTAGCTTCACATGTACAAACTTGGTATTGGGCGACGCGAATGGACGACGAAGGTATGGGACTGGTGCAAACATGATAATTAAGAGACGCGTGTCATGTGAGAACATGACTACATGTCACAGTCAAGGCGCCAATACATCTCGACGTGAGGCGGCGCGCGTGCTCGCCGGCGTTCATTTCGTCGCGTCTCGCCGGCGTTGCGACGCCAGCCGCCGGTTTTGCCATCTACTCGCAGGCGTGCGCCGCGTCGCGTTGCCTTGATGTATGCGCGTTTCAGTGCGTCCGGCGCCCTTCCGTCACGAAAAGAGGGAGAGGCAGTGTTGTCTGGGTAACGAATCAGCGCGAATTTCGCGCCGGCATTCGTCGGGTCATGCCGACGTACGCTGGTCGCGTCTGTTGCGTCTGGCGTCAGATTTTAGAGTTCTCGCGTTTTACTAGCGTAGCGTCGCTGTGCCCAGCATACGCGCGCGTCAACGCTACATTGTAGGATATTGGGCCCTTCATGATGCGCTCGCAGCTGTTTTGCTAGCTCTGCATATACCGAATTTGGTGTTACGTGACGTCGATGGATGACGAATGAGTGGGGCAAACATGATAATCCTGACACGCATGTCATGTAATAACATGACAGCATACTACGCTAATATCGTGCTCACGACCGTTGCGCTAGCTCCAGATATATTAAATTTGGTATCACGTGACGTGAATAGATGACGAAGGTAAACGACACATTCAGATATGGTAATCGTGACACGGAAGTCTTATACGGCATAATTTACCTCTATCTCGTGACGTTGTGCTGATTTGAAAGTGACATATCAGCCTTTCCTCTTCGTGCTTCGCATATCACCAATTTCCACTGTACTTGGGATCTCTGCCAATTTTTTTTGGGCGCGTCTATTTTGCTTTTCTCTTTGTTTCTCATTCTCCTCTTTTCTCTTATTGCAGGGTAGCAAACTGCATGCCCCGATTTCTGATTAACCTCCTTCCATTTCCCTTATTCTCTTTCTCTTGTGACAAGAACTATTAAAAATGACAGCATATTCATAGGGTGAATGATGAAGAATAAGGCGAAGCTGGTTCCGCACACCGCTGCCACGTCGTTTCAGCCTTCCATTGTCGTACTTTAGGACCCTCGCGGCGCGCTTCTGCCTCGCGCCCGCGCACGTCGGGGTTCCTTCTTCAAGCGCGAGCTGCCACCGCCCTGCGCGCACGCCGCTCAGTAGCCTTGTCTATCCTCCATCGCCAAACCTCTGAATGCGCACGCGGGCCAGAACGGCGCTTTTATTGTAATATAGAGTGCCCCTTGACGTACGGCGCCACAGAGGAACACGTTATCGTAGTCGCGCAAGCGTCTCTCTCTCTTTCCATACATGTGACGTCAATCCTTCTCTTTTACACGTAACGCCCTCTAATGTCATACCATTTGAATATTTAGCGCGTATTACAAGTACCGCCCTCTATGGCCAGTTCAAGAACTAATGAGGGGCGGTTACTCACTACAGGGACACACAAGCCACGCCATAAGGAGCTTCGGCCCTAAAACAAGTTGCTACTAGTCGGTTACAGTAACGGCCTCCCCTATAATTCCAACGATGCTTTGGATATATTCAGGTATGCTATTCCGTTTATAAATTGAAGGATTTATTCTGATTGTTACTGTACACTGTTCTAGAGACAGCACTCACTGTTAGGTAAGTTGAGGCAATTTTTCATGCAACTTAAAATAAAGCACGACGCCTAAAGGGGAGGCCTAAATGCACGATTGAGGTGTTTACTAACCGCTAAGCGATCGCAGCGCTTGGGCAGTTTTTTTTTTGAAGCATGCAGTATGCTGTACTGCTTCGGTGTATCTAAGGCTTTATTCAAGCTCCGAGTTAATCAGGCTCACTCGCTTTCTATACAAGTAATTATGGATTTCGAAAAAAAAAAGCCGCCAGTCTGCTTCGGAATAACGGCTTAATCAGCTGGAGAAGGTATTCATGCATCTGGTTCATAAGAATATGACTCAAGCGACAGTGGGATTGGGCGTGTTGGTATAACAATATAAAGGGTGCTTACCAGCGCAAACGACGGGGCATGAGGGGACAGGAGAAGAGACGAGACAGAGCGCTGAACTGCCAACAATTAATTTCTTGTGAAGGTACTCGCTTTTATTTCTTGTGAAAGTATTCGTTTGCGCTGGTAAGCACCCTTTATAGGAATAAGACACATAGCTGCTTTTTCAACATGAAAGTGTTTTATGCCGGGTCCACCGATGATACAGAGACGTATTTTCGTCACGGACATGACGTTGGAAAATTAAAGCTACCAAATGAGACAGACAAAATAGCAGCATATGCACGGAGGAATGATGATGAGTGGAGCAATGCGTCCGTCTATCCACCCATCCATCCGTCCATCCATGCCTCAATCCTAGTGTTCATCTGTGTGTCCATTCATCCGTGCATCCATTCGTGCTTTCGTTCATGCTTCCTTCCGTCCGTTCATCTGTCTGTCTGTCTGTCTGTCTGTCTGTCTGTCTGTCTGTCTGTCTGTCTGTCTGTCTGTCTGTCTGTCTGTCTGTCTGTCTGTCTGGTGTGTCTGTCTACCTGTCGGTCTGTCTCCTGTCTGGTTCGAGAAGTACGGCGACGATACAGGAGACTGAGAGAGGCCCTCGTTCCCTGCGACCACAGGCACAACCCGTGCCTCAAGCAAACGGAGACTAGTGGTAAAGCGCCATCTAGAATATCCTCCCTCAACTGCTGTTTGTGTGTACTTCTATGAGACAACGCCATCTATTATACTGTGCGGGAAATACTGCAGAAAATACCTGACGTGGGACAAGGTTATTCCAAGAGGAGCTTCGCTCATAAAAAGAAAACAAATCACAGCATATTTACGGAGTGAAGGGTGATGACAGGACTCTACCTCGGTAGCGTAGTGGCTAAGGTACTCGGCTGCTGAGCCGCAGGTCGTGGGATCGAATTCAGGCTGTGGCGGCTGCATTTTCAATGGAGGCGAGAATTCTGTAGGCCCATGTGCTAAGATTTGGATAAACGTTAAAGAACCCCAAGAGGTCAGAATTTCCGGAGCCCTCCACTACAGCGTCTCTCATAATCTTTTTGTGGTTTTGGGACGTTAAACCCCAGATATCAGTCAAATCAATGATGATGACAGGAGCGAAGCGTCCGTATGTATGCCTGTATATGAGGTGATGAGTACGAGCCGCCACGGCCCTCCGCGCCCACCGCTCCACTTTGTTCATGCCCCGCCGACGATCTGACATGTACGGCGACGGTTAGGAGACTAAGAAAGGCACTTGTTCCCCGCGCACTCAGGAACACAGTTAAAGAGTACCGGTACAGCGCCTTCTAGAATATCCTCACTCATATGCAGTTTATATGTACTTTTATAGTAACTGTATGCACTTCCTACGAGAGCAGGGGTGCTATTCTGGACAGTGTCAAATTCAGCCATGCTGTTATATTCCGCCATCGATCGATGCTAATTGGCCAAGTGAGCTACTACGACCTCTCTGACTGGCTTAAAATGCCGCCATTACAAAATTTGACAATGAGGCAGAATGAGGCAGCGTCCAGAATTGCACCCCAGAGTAGTGCGTAGGTCCGCCATCTTGCCTGGTTGGCCACCATAGATAGGCGGTGAAACCATGCCTTGTTTTTATTTTTTTTATTTATTTGGAAATACTGTCAACCCTCATAGAGGGTCATAATAGAGAGGAGTTACATAAAGAATGTACAATGTTCATAGTTTTTTAATACCTTGACAACTCACAATGAAAACCGGTATTCTCTTGATTAACAACTCAACATTCAAAATAACTATTCAAGAACAATTCAGAATTCACAGTAATTTTTCAAAATATTTGTTATGAACACGTGGTCGCTTACATCACTTGGCACTGAAAAAAAATAATAATTCAGCAATCACGTAAATGCGCTTTTACAGCATATTCAAAGTCAGTGACATCTTTTAAAACTCCACTTTTGTTCGGCAGTTTGTTTCACACTTCTATGACATCTGTAAAAAAAAGAATATCGAATTGTGTCAGTATTTGTTCGGTATGGTTTTATGACGCAATAGTGGTTAGTTCGGCGGTTTCTTTTGCCTGGAGAATGTAAATATTTGAGATTTGAGTCGTGCATTATTTGGAACAATACTTTGAGCCTATGTTTATTTCTACGTAGTTCAAGAGGATTTAGGTTGCATCTCCGTAACATCAGTATGACTTATTCCTTCCTTCGGTACGTTGAACAAATAAAGCGTGCCGCTAGTCTTTGTATTCTTTCTAGCTTTTTCAAGAGTAACTAGATGGGGACTCCAAATAACGGATTAATATTCTAGTACTGTCCTAATGAAGGTGGTGTTTGCAATATGTTTTACATCGCGTGATGCATCCTGGAGCTTCTTCCTGAATAGATATAACTTTTGATAGGCTTTCGTGCAAACGTTATTTGATCATTCCATGTTAATTTTTGCGTAATTGTTACCCCAAGGTACTTGAACTGGGTCGTATTTACCAACAAGTGTTCACAAATGCTGTACAAAAAGGAATGGATTGTTTTCTTTTTGCTGATGTGTGTATGTGTAGATTTATAATAATTTATTGCCATTTTTCATTTCCTGCACCAGTTATCTAAATTTTGTAAAGAGTTCTGAATTTCGGTTTGATCGTCTAGTTTGGTAATTGCGGCATAAATTAATCAGTCACCTGCGAAAAGTTTAACATCAACACCCTCCTCTGCCACACTACTGATATCATTGATGTACAGCAGAAAAATAGTGCTCCCAATACAGAGCCTTGGGGCACTCCCGAAATTACCGCCAAGGGTTGTGATAAGCGACCATTCAGTTTCACTATCTGCGTACGATGTGTTAAATAAGCTTCGATCCATTTTATTACGAGTTCATTTCTTCCTGCATGACGTAATTTGAAGGTGACTTTATTAGCCTGTCGCCGATCGACGAAGCGTGTCGCCGATCACCAGTCGACGCACCAGATGTGTGCTTGTATTCATCGTCATGAAGCGTCTGGAACCTATGCGCAGAAGCGTCGCACATTGAGCACTGCCACCACAAATTGGATATTTTTCTCGCAATATCATTGCTCGGCGCTTCGGCAGCGCCTGCAAAAGTGACATTTTGTGGTTTGTGTGGCATTTCGGTGTGCGTGAAGTTGAAGGGAGCGGCAGCATGCCTGCCTCGAGCTTTTTTGGTAGTGGGGAAAAGGCGCCGTGGTCTCCCAAATTTTGATCACCACTGTACATAAAATTCACAGCATGCCCATGGAGTGAATCGCAATGAGTTGAGCGAAGCATCCGTTAGTCGATCCACGCTTCCGTCCGCCGGTCTTTCAAGCTTACGTCCGTCCGTGCGTCTGTCCCTACGTCCATCCCTGCGTTAGACCGTTCATCCGTCAGTGCATCCGTCCGTCTGCTAGCCTGTCTGCCCATCCCTGCGTCCATCCGTCCGTCCTTGCATGCGTCCGAGCGTCTGTCCATGCATCCGTCTGCCCATCCGCGCGTCCATGCGTCCGTCTGTGCGTCCATCCATCCGTTCGTGCGTCCGTCCGTCCACGCGTACATCTGTCTATCCATCCGTGCGTCCGTCGTCCGTCTGCTTGTCTATCTGTTCATCCGTTCATTCATCTAGTTAGCACTCCAAGTACCGCCATCTCACATATTTTCATCACATAATCGTCATATAAAAGTACCGCCATCCTGTGGACATTCGAAGGACTAAAAGAGATGTGGCTACCTACTACTACGACTACTACTACTCCTACATCGCGGACGCATGACCCACAACTTAAGAAGCTTCGCCCCTAAAATCGCGTTATGTGACCTTTATTGCAGAGAAGAGTCATACGTATTGTCAGAGAACATAATTATTAGGTTATGAGCTTAAAGAACTGAAATTTGCTCAAGTGTTCGCCATGTTCATCAAGGAATGAAAAAAATTGTGCCGAAACAGACAGACAGACAGACAGACAGACAGACAGACAGACAGACAGACAGACAGACAGATAGATAGATAGATAGATAGACAGACAGACAGACAGACAGACAGACAGACAGACAGACAGATAGATAGATAGATAGACAGATAGATAGATAGATAGATAGATAGATAGATAGATAGATAGACAGATAGATAGATAGATAGATAGATAGATAGATAGATAGATAGATAGATAGATAGATAGATAGATAGATAGACAGATAGATAGATAGATAGATAGATAGATAGATAGATAGATAGATAGATAGATAGATAGATAGATAGATAGATAGATAGATAGACAGACAGGCAGACAGACAGACAGACAGACAGACAGACAGACAGACAGATATAGATAGATAGATAGATAGATAGACAGACAGGCAGACAGACAGACAGACAGACAGACAGACAGATATAGATAGATAGATAGATAGATAGATAGATAGATAGATAGATAGATAGAAAGACAGATAGATAGATAGATAGATAGATAGATAGATAGATAGATAGATAGATAGATAGATAGATAGATAGATAGATAGATAGATAGATAGATAGATAGATACGTATTTTGCTTGTATTCCCTATAAATGAAGATAATCCATCTCGCGAGCGTCATATGTAGGGTTGAGAGAGCTGGGTCAGTGCGCTATGGGAACGAAAGTGCGGTGCTGAACTGCTTAGATAATTTAAAAGGGTCCGGCCAGCGCGCTAATCGGTTCGCAGTAAAAAAGCTTAATCAGGCACCACAAGTTGTACACGCTACATTCGTATCTCAAGCTCTTCGTGAACTTGTGCGTTTTCTCTTTATAATAAATCATGGTAAAGCATTTGTATATTGTTTTATGCAATTATATGAAAAAAGTCGATGTATTTTTTTTATTCGGCAAAGACAAGTTTCTTTCGTAAATAAAGTACCATAGAGATCAGAGTTATCGTCGATCTATCCTCTCCTGAAAGTCCCCAGGGGAACATTCCGGATAACCGGTTGCTCTGAGGTTGCGAAGGCGCGCTCGCTCCTTCGATGCCACGCCGGACGTCACGTAAGTTTGTCAAACACAGCGTGTGCTTTGCAATGGGGCTCCTTTATTGCGATGGCCGCGATGACGCCTCCCACACAAAACGTAATGTCGTTAAGGTTGCGTGCTTGAGCGAAGTAAACATGCCACTCGCGTGCTTGATCACTACTAATGAGTTGCAGAGATCAGCTGCTGACGACAACGCGCGTTCAATTACGGTCGATCGACAGGAGAAGTTCTCCAGAGACTGCAGGGAAGCGGAGCGTAAACGTGGGAGCACGAACTGATGCAGGTCGAGCTAATGACTTTGGCTCGTGGGATTTGTTAGCGAAAAGTTAATTTAGTAAGTTAGCACACTTTTTCTTTGCTTCTTTGTTATGGCGTTTATGCGATTATACGAGAAGACGGGTTGAACTTTCGAAGAAAGCCTATGATTGACAATTATGTAATATCGCATGTGCCTTCAATTAGGTCTTTCGACTCAAGAGTACTCACGTGGTTTCAGAGTTCAACTCTGACACCGTATGATGGAGTATGTGTGTGAGTTCATATAAGAGCTCTGAAACCCACCAGGTTTGATTCCGATCGTGGCGGTCGCATTTCGGTGACCCATGCGCTGCGCGATGATGTCGATGCATCTTAAATAAATAGTCTTGTAAAAAAGAAGAAAGATTAGACGGCTTGGCTGCATTGACGGATACAACCAACAAATCTGACAGGCAATCAAACCAACAAAAGCGTATGAGACATTATTACTTTTGGACCAGAGGGTAATGATAATCGTTTATGAATGAGTCACAGTGAATGAGAAAGGGATTAATTGTATCATTTCTATCAGAAAACAATGGACAAAACATTTCGTGATTCCATCGGTGATACCCAAATCCACAAGCTTCGAATCACGCGCTGCTGCCAACTAACGCTAAGCTAAGGCTCATGTGCTACGTGACGCCCTGTGGCAAAGTGTTCCGCACTCGTCACCTTGAATATTAGTGGCGCTGCTCAACACTCTGATGGAGGCACACAAACGCCCGACAAAAAGGATGGGGAAGCGTTCTGTGTCCTAGCTCAATCAGCAGAGCCTCAGGTGTGTAATTCGAATTTTATGCATTCGGACCTCACCAACGCAAATTGTGACTTTTCGTTTTCTTCTATTCCCTTCAATATAGCCAATCATCACACACAACAGTGAAAGAAAACAAATAATGACCGCTGTGCTTTCCCTGACTTAATGGTCTCTTTCATTCGTTGTAAGTGCCACAGTCATATCTTAGTTTCAGCCGCATAAATCCCTAGAAGTTTTATGAAGTCGGAAACCACGTGGCTTCTTTTATGTGGATATTGAAATGAAGGTGTCAAAGACATAGGTTGCACCTTGTTAGCGCAGCATAGTAATTAACACGACAAGCGCTTGGGTGACTGCACCCTCCCCGCTCCCCCTTGTTCTCTCGCTCGTGTTCGCTCTTTCATTTGCTTGATAGGCGCAGGTCTTAAAGGGGGCATCAATGAGGTTGCACATCTTTGACAGTCACGAAGTAAAAATAAAACTGATGGGGGGGGGGGGGAGTGAGTGAAAAGTTTGGGTTTAACTATAACGTGAACTTTAATGCAAAAGTACAAAAAGAAATCCACACACTTTTGCAATGTTAAGCCTGAAGGTCATTTGTAGGCCAAACGCCAATGCAGATAAAACAGTTAGCGAAAGACCGTGCAGAGTAGTAGACTCCTTTTCGAGGGACACACTGGCAGGAAACACCTTTGTTCTACAAGCAGTTTGCTCACACTGCCAGAGCTTCCTCTTGTGAAGATAAGGCTTCTCTTCCTGACTGATCAGAATGCTCGGCTATCGTAACCAGATACTCTGGAATACAGCCATCACTTTGGCTCCAGCTTAAGGCAGAGCTTGGCAGTAGGAAGACGGGCAGCGAAGAAGTGTAATCAGAGGAAGCGGCTATATCTTTGCAGGGCCCTTTTTTAGTTTTTTTGTGCGGTGCTAGGAGATACAAAAAAGAAGCAGCCAAATCGAGGGTGTGTCCGTCCGCCGAAGATCAACGACCGGCGCCGGTCACCGGGAAAGGAGGGCCCAGATGTCAGCGACACGAAAGGCGGGCATGGTGAATAAACGGGGTGGTACGCAGACTAAAGGATGAAAAGAAACAATGAGTGGCTGTGAACAAAGAGTTGCCACGATCAGGAACAGGCAGAAAAATAGCCTCACAGGCGGTGCTATATTCCACACTACGGGGCACATTTTGTTTTTGTACGTATTGTACGCATTTTTTTTTTTGTAAGTATTCGACCGTGGCAGTATGCGCAGGCAGGAAAAAGAAACCATGTATATCCCCCGAACAATGCGAAGATGTACTTCTAAATCACGCTGACTTGCCGTATACACGCCAAGAACAGCGAACACGCAGAAAGAGAAGAAGGCGACCGGATGAGTTGAGTGAAGAGAACACGCACTAAAGCAATGTGCAGTGTTTGCCGAAGTGTTTGAACATTGGACAAGCCGATACATGCAATGCGTGAAGATTACGAGTTTAACGCAATAACTGATGTAGAGTGAGTGAGTGAGTGAGTGAGTGAAGACATCTTAAAATTGGTCTTGGCACTTTTTTTTTTGGTCGAGGCGGGGGAAGAGAGGATTAGCCTCCGACTATATTTGATCTTGACAGCCTTATTGTGTCATGAATTTACAAAGCGTTCGTTATCGCTCAGTTCCGAGTTTTGTTAATGGAAAAGAGGGGCTCAACTGATTGTTACTTGTTATGCTCTTTAACAATAATGCCTGGGTTTCCATCGTACCAAATTTGCGGTATGGTTACGAGACACGACGTAGTGCAGGGCTCTGACTATTTCGACTATCTGGCGTTTTTTGACGATACGCTGACTGGTCTCTAGCATTTCGTGTCCATCGAAATGTGACAAAGCCCACTGGGATCGAACTTACAAACTTTGCGTCAGCAGCCGAGCACTGTAAATCCTGCACTACCGAAAAGGATCATGTTCTCCCTTACAGAACTTCTTATTGAAAAAACAAAGTGAACTTATTGAGCGATGACAGCCGATGGGATCGAAATTACATGACGGCTTAATTAAAATACCGTTGAGAAAATTGCTCACCAGTATTGAAAATTGACCCATGACTTTCAATAAAAAGACATCAGTGAACTCCATATAGATTCATTATTGAGAGAAAATGAAACGGCGATGGAAACTACGTTGTTGAATAATTGAAATATTACAAAGACAATCGTTCACAAGCATTCAAAATTGGCCAACTCGAAAGCGGTTTCGCGCCAATAATGCGGTAGATATGACGACTATAGGTATAATTAGAAAACCATTAGTATCACAACCACCTACACCTGCACACCACCCCAGCACTGAAATTGATCTCGGGATCTCATGCACGTGAAACAGATGTCCTAGCCATCGCACCACAGCGCACCCGCGTGAAGGAGCGACTTTTTGCGCTAGAATATATCTACCTAGTGGCTTTTTGCAAACCATCGACGTAACTTTGAACTTTTTTTGTGCCGTATGCATTTGTTTCCGCATGCATTTGATCATAGAATAGTTTGCAGGGCTTCGATATGACCTGGAGACAACAACAATGAGCGCTTTCGGCTCCGACTTCGGTTCGTGGTGCGCTGTTCTGCAAGACCAATTAATGTGTGTTCGTGCCTCGTTTTAGTGCTTTCTCGTAGACCGCGGGTGTTTGTTCACTGAAGTTCGCGGATACCAGTGCGACAAAGCTGTGTTCGGCAGCCGAAACCTACATATGTTTCTCACACGTGCGTGTGCTGTAAGCAATTTCGCTTATTTGTGTCGCGAGGTACACGCATGTCAGTGACAGCCGCTTATTCTCGGTTGTTTCGAAACAATTCGCTTTCGCACGTAACAATTGCACGGGTATTTTAGAGTGCCTACTGTAACGTTTGCATTTCGTACATGCGAATTGCCGCGAGCTGCATGCTGGGGCAGCAGCCCGTTTTTAGGATTTCCACGATTACTCATTCCCGCAATGGGAATTTATGTGCATTATTTCGCGACATAGAGTGGTTCTGACTCATTTTCAGTCTTTAACTGATCTTATTAATGGGGAGTGGCTACTCTTACCTTTATTCACCACCACACCACTGTTCAAGTGAATGCCGAAACGCGCGCCATAGTCAAGTATGACGTACACAAATTAGCGACAGACAGGTTGGTCTCCCTCCAAAGAATTAATGCCTCTGCACATCTCTTTCGCGAACGTCGGCGTGCAGTTGGGGTCAAGAAATGGTGCAGAACGAACCTCAAAAGCTTTATTTTTACTGCATTCAGTTGCTATCTAGAAATTGAGGATTTTTATAGCTGGTACATTATTTCCACATCAGTACACTGGTTGTCTTGGTCGCGGTTCACTGTCACAAATCCATGCTGGAATATGAGAACTGCACTTAATATTCAAAAAAGTGAGCAAATGTCGGTGACATACGCTCTCCTGCTGACTTCTACACCTGACTTTTGTGTACTTGTTCAAGTTCATCATCAAATTACGCAACCATTATTCGAACATCAACCAACTGATTTTCAATTTTGATCTTTCTCTGTCTCGCTGGCTTTCATTTGTTTCTTTTTTGGCATGCTTTCCTAAAATTATCAGTTCAATTCGTTTTGTAGAGCACGAGCATCAACATATAGGCCAGTGTTTCAGTACTGTCACACATGCACTATAGAGCGGCCACACCGCGAACACAAAATCTCACAGCTTCCGTGGTTCTGGCTCTGCTTTCTTTTTTTTCCCTCCTTCACGCGCGCGCGCAGAAGAACATGAGCGAGCGCACGTCTCAATTTTTAGGGGCGAAACTCCTGATAGCGGCACCCGTTCGTCCTCCGTAGTATGTAACAAGTATAACATTTTAACCTCCAGGGTGGTGCCGGTGAGAGACTTCTTCTGTGCGTTGTTGAACAATAAAAAACAGTGCTCAACGTACATGTCAATGACTTCTAATGAGGAATGAGAGACAGGAGCATTCGGCTTTTAGTTAACGCGCAGGCAGTGATCACCATTAGCAGCCATTGGCATGTACATTGAGCACTATCTGACAAGAAAAGGCTGCTACGTTATACTCGCTGGGTGTAACCGCCTTAGCTTTAGAAATGTTTAGCGAGCGTTGAGCCGCAGTGCCATGAATACAATGAACTTGTATATACCATGAATGAACTCGAGGTGGTTAAAAATGGGAAGTCGATACGAAGCGCAAGCCGTAAGAAAGTATAAAAGCCGAATTCTCCGCCTCTCATTTCCCATTAGCAGCCATTGGCATGTACATTGAGCACTATCTGACTGAAAAAGTTTGCTACGTCATACTCGCTGGGCGTAACCTCCTTGGTTTTCGAAAGGTTTAGCGAGCGTTCGGCAGCAGTGCCATGAATACAGTGAACTAGTATATATCATGAACTCGAGGTGGTTAAAGGTGGGAAGTGGACCCGAAGCGCAAGCCTTAAGAAAGTGTGCGTGTGCCAACTCTCGTTTAGTCCTTGGAATGTCCGCTGGATGGCGGTGCTTCTATATGGGGAATATATGATGACAAGATGCGAGATGGTGGTACTTGGAGTGTTGAATAAATGGACGAACGGACACATAGACAGATGCATGGATGGACGCATGAACGGACGCAGGGGCGGCTGCATGGACGAACGCAGGGACGGATGCACGAACAGACGCACGCACGGACGGGCTGGTGGACGCATGGACGGTCACACTGACGGACGCATGGACGGACGGAAGCAAGAACGAATGGATGGACGAATTCTTCGCCCCACTCTCCATCATTCACTCCGTGGATATGCTGACATTTTTTTTTTCTTATGAAATAGGGCTTACGAAATATTTCGTCCATGGTTTTTTATAGAAATAAGACAATAAAAATTTTATTGCAATGTATTCAACAAAAATATTGTTTACGAAATATTTTCTCCATTGTTTTCTGATAGAAATGATACAATAAATTTTTATTTCTATGTGCCTAACACAAATATTGTTTACGAAATACTTCCTCAATAGTATTTTAATAAAAATGAGTCAACGACATTTTTATTGAAAAGTGCTCCACATAAATATTGTCGACGTAGTGTTGAAGCAAGTCAATGAGTATTGCGGAACCATTGCTGATCATTAGAGTCAATCATTCGATCAAAGTCCAACAATGGACAATCAACAGTCGTTTTCATAAGGGCTAATAATTGGCATAACATTTGAACTGTTGAGCTTCGGCGCACGAAGAAGAATACTTTTCAAGATGCAGTGAAAATTAACTACACTTAGGAAGCAATAGGCTACCATGGAATTTTTATTGTTTTGAGTTCATATTAGCGTCCACTCACACCTTACATCTTTTTCTACATCTAACATCTGTGTCTTTGTACCGCATCATACAACAGCTGCTTCTTCAGCTCACGTACTTTTGCTCACATAAAGGTACACAGGGCTGGTGTAACTCACCTGACATTTGCAGGTGTTTCGTCGGAGGGCCTGCGCCAAGCAAGAGGAGAGTTCGACGACAGCTGATTGCCGTCCTACGTGACGCGGGGCTGGCATATACCGCGGGATGGGACACGTACACTATATATATATATATATATATATATATATATATATATATATATATATATATATATACTGAAATGGCCTCCATGGTGTCCTATAAGCAAATAAGGAAATAGATTTTATTCCACTGGATGTTTCGAAAGCATTCGAAAGTGAAATTATTGACTGGATAAGTGATTTCCCTAAATACAGGTCGCAGTTCGTGAAAATCAATTATGGCGAATCCTCAATCGTGTTGGTAACTTACGGCGTACCACAAGGTAACATTTTAGCGCCAGTATTCTTACTTTTTGTCAATAACCTGCCTTCATCTGTCGATGTTAGATACAGGTTATTTGCAGATGAATGAATCCTCTACAAAAAATAAACCACATCGCTCCTAATACGGCCTTAGAAGCAGTTTCAACTTGGTTCAATGATTGGAAACTGCACATGAACAAAAAAGTCTCCGCTCTTATTCTTAAAAAAAGTATTCATCCGATTTCAATTAAGTCACAAATACAGCCGCTTTCCAAAGTCGCCAAACATAAGTATCTAGGTGTCGTTTTGTCACATGACTTAGGCTGGGATGCTAATACTCATTACATCACATTGTCTGCGAGAAAAAAGATGGTTATTTATGAAGATACTATTGCAGCAAGCACCACCAAACACAAAGTTACTGGCCTACAATTCACTTACTCATCGTCCAGGAGTACGCAAACACTGCCTGGTTTTTTTACACAAAAACCAGCAAGCTCGAAGGTGTTCAGCCAAAAACTCCGAGAGTCATTTTTAACAAATTTAACCTGGCAGATTTGCCTACAGAAATGCTCAAGAATGCTAGATTATTAACCATAAAAAACGGACGAAATTGTGTGTTATGTAACCGGGCGAAAAGCAAATGTGTCAACTATTCCACAGTCATCAAAACACAGGCAAGTCCCGCTACATAAAGCTGTACGCAGCTAAAACTACTCACCATAGTTACTCTTGTTACTCTCATATCCTTGCTCCTTACAAATGTCACACAGATGCCTTCAAGTTCTCAATAACTTGACAAATGTATCGGGCCAGTTGGTAAAGATCCATCTTGCTAGGAAGCGCAGCCACTATTATACAAAACACACAACACAAGTACTTGTGTTGTGTGTTCTGTGTAATAGTGGCTGCGCTTCCTAGCAAGATGGTTTAAGTTCTCGTTCTTCCCACTAGCGATCAGACAATGGAACAACCTGTTTCCCTCCATTACGAGAAGTACATCCTAAGCTACTTTCTCAAAACAAGTAGAATGCGACTTGTTAGCCTCGCAAAATTAATACGCTGTTACGTTTGATTGTCCGCTTCTTTTTCTTCTTACTCAAGGAAAGTGTTAATACGTTTGTAGTTTTGAAAAAAAAACGGGCTCGTATGAACAGTTTCTTGATGCTTTGTTGTTAGACTTGTTGCATTTTCTCCCTTTTTGACAGTACTAAATCCCTATCCTAGAGTGATCACCTATTATAATCCCTCTTGAATTGACAGAATGTAGATTAAAAAAATAAAAATAAATATACACACTCATCACATATGCTCAAGTAAAGCAGTTGCCGGCTATGAAGCTTCCATCAGCTACGTAAAAGAAAAAAAATATTTTGATTCTAATCTACACGAAAGAAGGAAAGCGAGAGGGTCTTGTTGCTTCAAAGATTCATAAGTTCTCTACAGAAAGGAACTGTCACGGACGAAGCACTAGTCAGAATACGGGAGATTACTTATTCGTTTGCAGTACTGCCAGCGTCTACTCAGAGGAGCCGACTGCGGTGGTCTACTGGCTAAGGTACTCGGCAGTTTACCCGCAAATCGTCGGATCAAATCCCGGCTGTGGCGGCTGCATTTTCGATAGAAGCGAAAATTCTGTAGGCCGGTGTGGTGAGATTTGGGCACAAGTTTAATAAAGAACACCAGGGGATTAAAGTTTTCTGAGCTCTGCACTACGACGTCTCTCATAATCATATAGCAGTATTCGTACGTTAAACCACAGATATAAATCTAATCAATCAATTTACTGAGACCATAGCAGGTGAGCACGCAATAAAGATGCTATGATTGTTCATCGCAGTTACAAATAAGCAATACGAAAATTGGGAGTAACACCAACTTGGCACTTCGTACATGAGCAATATATTTACATGAAAAAATATATAAACACAATAAAACTGCATACAAAATGACAAGTTCAGCTATAAGGCTATTTACACGGCTACTTACGGAGCATACAAGTAGTGCTTACTGGTTTCATTACTCATGTCAATCCCTCCTTGGTGGCCTAGTGGCTAAGCTATTCGGTTGCTGACCCGCAGGTCGTGGGATCAAATCCTGGCTGCGGTGGCTGCAATATTGATGAAGGCGAAAATGATTTACTTCCATGTGCTCAGATTTGGGTGGAGGTGAGTTATCCCAGGTGGTCGATATTTTTAGAGCCCTCCACTACGACATCTCTCATAATCATACGGTGGTTTTGGGACGTTAAACCCCACATATCAATCAATCACCCTTTTTAGTATCTCGGGCAAATTGAAGAATAACAACACTAGAGTTTGTGACAACGAGATGTTATATAGCAGACACAGCACGTGGTACCAATTCTGGCATGACGCCATTATTTTTTTCGAAGACGGAATGAAAGAACTGGTTGCGTCTGTTGGCTTTGTCAGCTTTTACAATTAAGTGACGGCAGTTGAGTTGCGAGCGTGTTGTTTCGGTGAAAGTGGTGCCAGAATCTTTTTGGATTACCTTTAAAAAATATAGGGAGTATAGTGCAGAAATAGTGGTGTTTTCTTTCCTTACATTTTTTATTGTTTTTCGCAACACGTGAATGTCCGACGGTGTTGAATGGGTTATTTCCAGCAGCCTTGTTAACTTTCCGTAATTTTTTGGGTTAGCGCTTTGCGTGTGTCACTTCACGAAAAATGCGTGGGTTATTTTTAAGTCTTTTTCAGTTTGACGGGAATAGAATTTGTTACACAGTGTGCCACTAAGTGTTTAAATACAAACAGAAAGCATTTACATACGTGAAAAAATCTGAGGCCAGTACCGACAAATCTTGGTGTTCATTAGCTAGATAGATTAGTGAATAGTCGTCGTCAGCTTTATCGTTTTGATTACAATTCGAGCTGCAGTTTGCGCGCAAATACATGCAATCAACTAAAAATAAAGCATGTGGATGAACTTAGTGAAAAATTGAAACAAATATTGTGAAAGAACTTGAACCTCTTGTGCCTCAATTTCTCGACTGGCATAATTTTAACGCAGCATCATATGAAAGAAAATAGTGGTTTTAAGCATGTTTTGAATATTCGTGCAATTACTACCATTATCTGAATTCACATTGGTTGTGAACCAGATAACTGTGCAAGTACTGGACAAACCGACCAAAACAAATGGAACGCTTACTATCAAGCACAAAGTGGTTTACCTAAAGGTGGTTGAAAGTCAACGCTTGGTTTGTGTCATCTGTTTGTCTCGTACTTGCGGTTTTATCTTGTTCTTATGGTATGCTTCAACTAGCCTAAGCTAACGTCTCAGAACAGCCTAACGAGTGCCAGCCAAACTAAAGAAATTGCCTAGGCTTTTGAGAGTAGATTTTGTGGTAGGAGTCACATAAATCGGCGCCATCTTAGGCATTGCCCCTATTGATTCACAGGAAAATAGATAAAGTAACTTTAGTCATTTCATCTATAACAGAGAGGTAGAGCGTTTTAAATGAGACCAAGAAATGCAGACAGACGGAGAAGTGTGCATAGAGTTTGGGAATACGAACATGCTGAGGCGGAGATGAGTTTAGCTCCGGACCGTTTCCCTGCGCTCCCACCGCTTTTACCCAGCTTGCAGCCTAATTCCTCTTTCTTGAACATTTAAATCTCCCGACGAACAGGAAAAAAAAAACATAGAAGAAACGTTGTGCGATTCTCATTACGAGGCCCAACTATAGACATATCTCAAGTCTTCGAGGTCGAACGGGCCCTTTTCGACAATGGAAAAACTGTGCTGCATATTCTTCTTTTTTTTCCCCCTTTTGGAGTCCAAATTACCCACCACGGCACTATATTACTTTTATAAAACCAAGGAAGAGCTTCGTCCGATATATTAACACGCCTACCACTTCGCGGTTATGCTTCGCAGACGCCAGTCGATGCACCTGCCTTAGGCATATGAAATAAAGGAGATTCTACTTTCTTGCTTTGTTTAGTCCCCTAAATTACGTATATCTCGGAAAGTCCCCACAGCCGCCTATTAGGCATCGTGATTCACCCCTCTTCTTATTCTTCTTCACCAGAAAAGGATGCTTCATCAAACATTCCTGCCCGAGAGGCTTCGCGGTAAGCCGCAATAAGGCGCCATATATAGCGTGCACCAGGGGGCGCGATGGTGGAGCGCCGCGAGAATGTGGTGCTGGCAGTGTGCAAAACCCTTCATAGTGGAGACAGCAGTGAGTACTGAAAAAAAAATGAAAGTGCGTAAAGAGATAGGGACTAGTCTGAGTAATTTCATCGAAACTTATAGCCAAAGCCACGTATTCAAACGAAGCGTGCATGCGTACAAGGTATTTCCGGCTGCTAGTGAGTTAGCCAGGATATATGGCATATAGATATATTGGGCTTCAATGGCTCGTATTTGAGGGTGTGTGGAGAGAGTGAAGTCGGTATTATGTGAACGACCGCAGACGCTGCGAGGAAACTGACAAGTTGTGGGCGGGGTGAGATAACTTCGGCGTAAACTTAATGGATGGTGCCCTTACAAATTGCTGGACCTCAAAGAAGCGTGTTTCTGACGCGTTAATGTCGCCGGTCATTACTTTCACCCAGACCTAGGTGCTACATGCATGTTTTAATAACTGACTTATGCTTTCATAATAGACCACCGTGTAATATGCTTACAAATAAAGGTCACCGGGTCCTTTATGTATATGCCAAAGACGACTCGAAGGAAAATACCAACTTCTTCTCCACCGATTGTAGTGATCTCCTCATCCGACAGGTTTCCGCTTTCTGGTTTCGCACTGCTTCCGGGAAATGACAAGCATAAAACCTAATGAGCTCTTTAGGACTGGCACGCCATTGACCATTTGATGGTTTCGTGCAATGGTGCGACCGCGCGATGACCTATTATTCATGGGACGTCGTAGTAACGCCGTGAGCGCGTGTCCCATATTGGCGACATGTAATGTCATAACAATGTCGTTCGGCGATGAATTCACACGATGTTTTCTTTGTATGCGTGCATGTAAAGACTGAGTGCGTGTGTGTGCCTGCGTTTCGAATCACTCGTGTTGACACCACCACCGATAGTCATTATCGTCTTTGATGAAAAATTCAAGCTTTTCACTTAAAAAAAATTACAGGGGATGCAATTTGCCGAGTTTTTTCGCAGCTGTAGTACGTAGCACTTAAATGCGTTGGAGAAAGATATAAAGTAGAATCTTTGTCATGGTCTTTTGTAGTGCCAAAGCACAAAGGAAATTTATACGCATTTCTCATACTAGAGCTTCGCATTTGAAAAACTATTGTGAATTGGGATGTTCGTGACTTTTCGGAGAGACCTTGCCCCACCGTAGTAATCTGGTGGCTAAGGTACTCGGCTGCTGACCCACAGGTCGCGGGTTCGAATCCCGGCTGCAGCGGCTGCATTTCCGATGGAGGCGGGAATGTTGTAGGCCCGTGTTCTCAGATTTGGGTGCATTTTAAGCAACCCCAGGTGGTCGAAATTTCCGATGCCCTCCACTACGGCATCTCTCATAACCATATCGTGGTTTCGGGACGTTAAAACCCACAAATTATCAATCAATTGAAGAGACCATGAAGTAAAGACCACCTTTTCAAGATGAGTAGACTCGCAACATCCAGCACAAGATTGGAATACTTCCCTTTTTATTAGGGAAACCGGTGTGTCTGGTGACGCCAGCAATCGAACCAAATATATTGCCAATACTAAGCATGATTCATAACAAACGCGACCTCCACCATTCAGCTAACTATCAATGTGGTCTACACTGTAGGTATGAGTACTATTAGTCAATTAACCGAGCGGCGGGTTGGCGTGCCTCTGTCTCCATTCATCACATAAAGAAAGGTGGGTAGAATAGTTACCCTGAACCATGTCATACAGTTGGAGCGGCGAGTAAACATACTGCAAAGCCGGCGCATGAAAAAACAAGGCAGTAGATAGCTGCCACATAAACTAAGCAGATTAGTAGGGCTCGCGTTAATTGGCTCAATTGGCTGTTTGGTAGCTGTGGCACCATAGGTCTCACTTGTAGTCTATAGAAGTAGAACGAGGATAATCGGGTGAGGGCATATCGGGCTGCCGCTTCGTGCAGCCCATGAACTAGGGCTATAGAGTTCAAGCATTTGTGTCAGTTTCCAGACTTTGTGTCGTGCTTTTATCTCCATCTTCGCATACTGCTATAAAATATCGGTATGTATAACTCTATGCAGCAGCGTTCTTTTTGCGTTGGTTTCGAGCTTTTATGCTCTGTTCAATCGTCATCGATAGAGACAAACGTCTGACAGAGCTTCTTAGTACGTCTTTCATCGAAGCCGTGCTTCAGCAGGTGAGGGTTTCGCGCCTGGCAAAAAGATTCGCACTCCGATGAACCCAGCGCCATACAGAATAGGACGGACCAAAGGGACAGCCGTGAGGAGATGTTGGGGATTAGGCGCGGTATATAGCGATGGCACGCTATAGCGTTTGTGGAAACAGACGAGACGCCACAGATTTTCTCTTTACAAGTTTTATTTCATAATCTAGTCATTTTAAGAAGCGTCTGAGTGGGCGCTGGAAAGCGGAAAGGACTGTCGAGCAGAAGGAGAAGGTGTTTGAATTGAAATGAGAGGGATTTCTTTGTGGTTCGCAATGAATGCGAGAAAATAAAACAAAAATTGTAAGGAATTCAGGAGGGCCATCTATACATGACGCATCCAATCTCTTTCGCCGTCGCCCCCCCCCCCCTCCTTCGTTCTTTTGCTCGCACGTATCCCCCCCCCCCCCACGTCTCTGCAGGGCTTAAATGACAGGCGAAGCGAGGGCGCACAGACTTTGCATATTAGTTCAATTGACGGCCTTAGTTTATTCGCTTAGCATCTTCCTACGCGGAGCGCTACTGGTTGAAGATGGTGCATGACGGTAAAACAGTCAATACGTAGTATCATATATCCTCGAAGATGTGGGACTAGCAGGAAGGCTCATGTAATTCATTACTTCAAGCCACGTGATCCCCTACGCTTTCTGTAAGATAAGAAGCAAAGCTTCACGTTTGGCAAATTTCATTACATAGCCACGCGACGCAACAAACAATGATTTGGGGTATGACACAGGGGCAAAACGGGACATTTTTACTTTGCCGACCTCTGTAGCTCTTACCACAAGTACTTTACTTTGTGTATCTATTTCAGCAATAAGTGCTTGTAGTTGTCTATTCTTTCATGTCTAAAAGTTTGTCACAGCGCTAGCGCTAAAAACAAATTAGGTGACCCTAAAGCTTCGCTTGTTAAACTGAAGGCGACAGCAATATCCTGTTTTTAGGGCGTGACTTGGAAGACTTAGGGCATGAAACTTTTTTGAACTTGCTACGCACCCAGTACGTGGCCTTAAGGGAACCGGCGCAGTAGCGTATGTCCCCTTTGTAGTGGATAACCGGCTTTAATCCTTGAAGCAAGTGTGGTAATCACATGTTCTGACGCCCGCTGGCAACGGGCGTCACAAATTGTACTTGTAATTGTAATTGTAATTGTAATTGTAATTGTACCACAAATTATTCCAGCTATGTTTCATGTTTCATTGTGAAGCATGTATACAGGACGCGTGTGTTGGTAAAGCATGAAAGATACTTCCACTGAACTTCCAAGCAGATTAAGGTTTTTTTCACTGTAATCATTAGCAGACGCGTGGCCGTCTGGTAGAACATCCTCTTGCCATGCAAATGACCTGGGTTCAATCTTCACTTAAACTGGAATAACCCTTTTTCGGTTCCTACTCTGACCCAGGAATACGTATTTATTTCATTTGCATCATTCTCGATTTTTCAGTCACGCATAGGATAATATTTTTTCGCTCCCAACCAATGACGCCCACGCCGTAATTTCTGCAAGGCAAGTGCTTTAGCACTATCGCGTTAAAGTTACGTGGCTAGTGTCGGCGTTTTTATGACCCGTCAAAAACGAGCGAAATTCTGCTCGACCAAATTTTGGATCCATGCATGAACCTACTCCGGCATCAGTTCAACAACTTACGTATTTATTGGGTACTTTACACTACTAGCTACATACAACCAAAAGTTTGGTTTAATTGATTCTCGGTGCCAAAGCAGCATTTTTTTTTTTAAGTCGGGCGCGTGGTAGGAGAAAACACCACAGAAAGTCATACAAATTCCTTAAAGCGTTGCTTGAATGAGAAATGTCGCATGCATATCCATAAGTTGTGAATAGAAGTTTAAAAGTTGGTCGATGACAACATGCCAAAGTTATTACTCTTTTGTGTGGCATAAGGAAGTCAGAAAAGCATTTCACAACTTTCTTTTTAGGGGTTAAGCTCCTTATGGCGTGGCTAGTGCATCCTCTGTTGTCGTCGTGTGTAACCTGTGGCGCATACCCGCATACCAGTGGCACATACCTACCCTCGGGCACACATCCGCATGTCCACGTCTGAAGAAAAACATAGCATAGATTATTACGCTCACGGTGTTAACATAGCACTGACAGCAGAAATGCGGTACATACTCTCGTTTAGTCCTTGGATCGTCTGCTGGATGGCGGTACTTGTATATGATGAATATATGATTGAAAGACACGAGATTGTGGTATTTGGAGTGTGCACTGGATGGACAGACAGACGCACGGACGGACGGATGGACGGGTGGATGGTCGCACGAACGGACGCATGAACGGATTGACGGACGCTTCGCCCCACTCATCATCATTCATCCCATAGATATGCTGTGATTTTTTTCGCAATTTTTAGTTTGACCACGACAGTGTGCCCAGAAGTGTACGCCACGACGGCTAAGGCGAACTTCGCATGACGTTTTCACATTGTAGCAACCGACCATAATTGTCACAAGCTACGTCAAAAGAAACCTTCGATAACAAGATTTACGACAAATACGGCCACTCTCCCAATCTCTGGGTGGGATTCGAATGTGAAAAAAAAAAGTGGTTGAAACCTTTCATTCCTTGAAATATGCGCCGATAACACACAGTGAGAGGAAATCGGAACTGAAACGAGGACCAGGGTCACCGACATGTTCCTGTAAAGAGCCCGCTGGCCTTAGGGCGACAAGCGATCTTTTCGAGTTTCCCAGAAACGCGTGACGGGACAAGCAGCTGTGAGGGACAGCATATGCTGTCACTCGTCACTGCCGCTTGTCGCTGTTGCCAGAAAATTGCGTGCATGCGGTTGGTGCTTAACGATCTTCACTCATCGGTTGTATTCGTACACGAAACTACTTCTCTATTTTACGGGATTTCAGCCGAGCGTAACTCGGCCAGGCAAGTATCCGACTAATTAGAAAAGTCATTCTGTATGCGAAGAAGAAAATGCTTATGTGGGAGAATCGATCGACTGATATATGCACATCTTTAAAAAGAAACTTAACGAAGCTGTTAATTAGCCTGAATTGATTCGTCACATCTGGGCGAAGTTTACGCAAAAAGGAGTCGCGTCTCCCGCCGTTTGGTACGATTTATTGTCAGTAAGCTATAAGTTCTGAATCCATAGAAGGCGCATACGGCAGGACACCGGATTAACCTCGTCACTTAGGGACCTCACTGGCGCCGATAGCCACGTGTATAAAGCAGTTCCTTCTATATTTCCGTTCAAAATTTTCCCGAACTAATAGGCCTAATTACATTAATCGATAGCTGGGGGAGCAGTCGGTAAGGAAGGGGAGGTGCGATGTACTGCACCTGCGGACATTTCTGATTTCGTACAATGTCTTATTTTTTGCCCTCTTTTTAACCAAAACAAAAAACAAAAAGAAGAAGAAAAGGGCCCGCTTCTCCAGGGCGGCTGAGTGAAGATTATATAAGAAATAGCCAGAGGAGAGCAAGAATGAAAAGTTCAAATGAGCCATGACGTATGAATAGCCAATGAGAAATATTTCGACAAAGTGAACAAATAAATAAGCGCTTTTATCGCCTTTCTTTTTGAGTGTTTCGGATAGTGAGGAGCCATCACCGGAAAACTATTTTTCCGAATCGAGATCAGAAAGCAAGTGCACTTACGTATAAAGCATTTGCACGCACTCGTACGTGCTTTCATGTGTATTTCACTATGGCGCTTTGTTTCGTTTGCGATGGTGAATATCGAACTACTCAGGAGAGAATATATAGTGAAACAAAAAAAGAAAAGAAGTCGTAATAACAAAATCTCATTAGGAAAGGCGCAATGGTTCCTTGCTTTTTTTTTTGTCCGATTACCAATTCCTCCCTACCGATTTGCGTGAGAGCTTGCTTTCATTTTTTTTTATTTCTTTCTCCGTGAGTTTTGCACAGCAGCTGACGAGAAGACTGCGTAAATGAGCTCAAATTTAGTATTGTAAAAAAAAAGAAAGGAACAATGCATAAGCTGTAAAAGGCATGACGAGACTCGGCGAAAGCGAGCCCGAGCCTTCTGGTTATTTGTTCGACTACGAATTTCATTTTTCCATTCACCTGTAGGTACTTAGTTGGGTGGAGGAATTATTACAATGTTTCAAGAATTGAACACACACACTATGCTCGATAATCTGATCATCCAAAACCTCTGTGTATTGGTCAATTTTATAACACTGTTATTGATCTCTGATTCTTTTGTAGTCATTTGGCCTTTCGTGTACATACGCTGCTTTGATATCCAGTGTTGGTAGTTGAACCTCAACCGTTGGTCGGAAGTCATGCCACAACGCGAACAACGCGGTTCTTTTTCTCCCTTTCTAATGTCATCCAATGATAAGAAACACGCGCTTGTAAATGGTATTATGAAGGGTAGGTACCAAAGTGGGAGACACTCGCTCTCTGCTAAGCCTGTCTGTAAGGACCTAAATAAGGTGTTCCCAGTCTGGTTTAAATGGTCCTTTCTTACTCATATTTATTCTCGGTTTGTTTGGTTACCTGGTTATGTCCACAGTAATCTGAGAAGGCAACCTGTGGACGCAGGTTCCGGCCATGCTACTATGGCACACTGATTTCGCGAATAATAACTGCAGAAACTACGGTTTGATTCTGCACATGAAACTTGTTATGAAAAAAAAAGGAGCAAAGAACAAACAAATAAATATAATAAAGTTTTTGAACTTTTCTCTACGTTACGAGAATAACGTTTACATTATGCAGTGCATGCGACTCGTGTTCTCTTTATTTATGTGTGTATTGGCGTGGACATAAAAAAAAAAGGTGGCACGATCTGTTATGCAGGTGTTCAGGAACATGCCTCCGGGGTCAGAAACTTTCGGAGTTTCCATCTGACGTGTGGCAGCTTGGGCTAGTTGGTATGACATGACGATAGTTATAGCGTGAGAACAAAACGACGACACAGAGACAAGAAGGACACGAAAGACACGAGCTCGTCTCTTTCGTGTCCTTCTTGTCTTTGTGTCGTCGTTTTGTTCTCGCGCTTCAACTATCGTCATTCCACCTGACCTTTTTATGCACTGCATCCGAGATCAACCTACCTTCGATCAAGCGGCGATGTCACGTGATGAAGTCATAGTGTCACGGCAGATTACGTGACGTCACGACAACGTCAGGAGTTTGGATAACCGCTGATGTCGTATTGAGGCACCATGAAGTGACGCCACCACAAGGTGATGATGATGATGCCGACAGAGATTTTTTGCGTTTGATGTGGCATCTAAGCCTTGAGTGCTAAAAACATGTGCATTCTGTGTAAAAGCGCAAGCATACTACTGCCTTTGATGTCATAAGTACCTGCTGAAGAAATTAGCGCTACATAGACACTAGATAGCACGTACTTCGTGAAGCGACAATGCAAAACAGTGGAAAGGCTGAAATTCAATTCGTTTTTTTTTGCTTGTTTTTACGCATCGAAGTGTTTCTATGAGTATGTTATATGGTCATCCGATTGTCGAACAAATGATCACGTACCCTGGTTTCATTCCCAACCATAAAGACAGCAGGACAGGTGGTGTGCTGCTCTTTCTCGCGTAACCGTGGGAAGTACGTGCTGTGTGGACTGACTGTGAGAACATCGTCGACATGTTCGCCTGCTGTCTGAACTAATCCGTGCTCTATGCCTGCAGTCGAATGAACCCCAGAGGTTCGGAGAAAAGTGTCAGCGATGCGTGATATTCAATTAAACTACACTCATGAATTACTCTTTTTCTCTGTAGTGTACCAAGCATATGTACCTAACAACGAAATATTGCCTAAAGAATTATATGTGATGCGTATACGTTAGCTGCTACCTTCGGAGCGAAAACCATAGTTTCAGAGACATGCACGCACACATGTGCGCAAGCCAATTTATTTATTTATTTTTATTTATTCATTTATTTCAACATTCGGGATGCTGAGGGCCGTGGTCAAAAAGCCTCTAATGGGCTTGACTGGGACCACGACCCCTTACAAATGGGCAGCATAGGCAACACTTTTATTGCAGTGACAATGTAAAAAAATTTGAGCAAGCATAAAGCATAAAGTATAATAAGCATAAGCATAATAAAGCATAAGCATAATAAAGCATGAAGAATTGAAAAGTAATAAACTCAAAGAAATGACCGTAATTATTTCCTTACACATACGATATCAATAAGAGAGTGTAACAATGCAAGAAAAGAAGATCGCAAGATTAGCACCAAAGTAAAAAAATAAATAAATAAAAAATATGGGGCATGTGCCCATACGCTTACTACACTTACAATCAGAACAGTCACTCAAATGGAAGACGATATGGCATTCAAGTGAAACGGCAGGAGGAAGCGCAGCATTTCTTTGCCGTAGTTAGTGCGCGTGCGCGGGATAAGCCATGTGTGATTGAAACGCGTGTTATAAAGAACTTTACGGTGGTTTAGGTTGGCAATGGTTCCTAAAAGGTTGTCGCCTTTTAATCCTGCCTGATAGCGTTTCACAAGCATTGCGCGGTACTATTCAGGTAGAGGTAGCAGCTTCATGTCGTGAAATATGGGAGTGGTGTGACTGCGATATGGAATATTTGCAACGGCACGAACAGCCCTTTTCTGTATGACGTGCAGTTTGCGGATATTCGTTAGAGTTGTCGTACCCCAAACCAGATGACAGTAGTTGACGTGAGATAAAAACAGGGATTTATAGATGAGAAGTTTAACTGTCTTAGGTAGCAAGAAACACACCCGGGATAATATGCCCGAAATCCTTGATATAGTGCCACATAGTTTTTCAGTGTGTGCGTTCCAAGACATGTGTTGATCGAAAATTATTCCCAGACACTTAATACGCTGTACTATCTCAAGTTCTGAACTGCCAAGTTTTAATGGGACACGACAAGGGGTTCGTTTATTTTTCGGCCTGAAATACACAGCTTTTGTTTTTGATGTGTTAAGTTTTAAACAGTTAACGCATGTCCACGTGGCCAACTTCGCCAGTACCTCATTTGCGTCAATAATTAAGTTTGTATAATTTTCAGCAGTAAGAAGCAAGGTTGTATCATCAGCGTATGTAATACATTTTACAGACGTGTCAATTTTTACAATATCATTTATGTATATACAAAAAAGCAGAGGCCCTAATATGCTACCTTGTGGTACACCCGCTGAAATTTTTAGTAAATTGGAGGTACAATTGCTGACGACTACTTCCTGCTGCCGATACGCTAGGTATGATTCAATGAGTTGTAAGAAAACACCTCGAAATCCATAGTGTGCACATTTCTTTAGCAGCGTAATGTGATTTATTGTGTCGAACGCCTTTGAATAGTCTACGAAGATGCCTAAAGTGTGTAGTTCGCGTTCAAAAGCATTTAGTATAAATTCTTTCTGTTCTAAAAGAGCATGTTCAGTCGTACGGCCTTTGATAAAACCAAACTGCGAAGGAGTGATGATGTGGTGCTTATCTAGGAAAGAAACCATACGCTTTTGAATTAGTTTTTCCAGACCTTTTGAAATTACTGGAAGTATAGATATCGGTCGGTAATTGTTTAGTGCATTTTTATCTCCTCCTTTGTACAGCACAACCACTTTTGCAACTTGTAACTTTTGTGGGAAAATTCCGATGGAAAAAGCGAGATTAAAGATATGCTCTAATAATTCAGCAATGATATCCAATACGTGTTTGATGGGCTTAATCTGTATGTCATATGCGTCACAACACGTGCTGTTTTTCACAGACGAAAAAGCATGTGAAAGTTCACCAGCTGTTGTTGGCGCCAAAAACGCGCTCTCAGAAATACTGTCAGACAAATATGTGGTACAAGCTGAATTGTACTGTTCCTTTGCTAGAGATACAAAATAGTCATTGAATAAGTTTGCTAAATCATCCTTACAAATAACGTCACCGTCTATCACAAGCTCAGTAGGCCTGAAGTCATCACCGTTACGGCCAAGAAATTTGTTTAGTTTAGACCAAGCCAAGTCTTGTTTATTCATTACATCTTTGTTGAAGATGCTGTTTAAGTACGTTCTCTTTTTGTACCACAACAGGCTGTTTTCTTTATTTCGCTGGGCTTTGAAACGTTTAAGCGTTTCTTCGTTCTTGTTTTTCAGGAAGTTTTCGAACAATTTATTTTTACGTTTTATTTCATTAAGACAACTTTTAGTCAGCCACGGTTTTTTGGCTTTGCGCGTATGCTTAAGCTGTTTGTACGGAAAGCATTTCTTGTACACCCTTATCAGTTTGTCATGGAAAATATCATAGGTGGCTTCAGGTTCTTGCTTGCAATACACGCCTGGCCAATCGGTTTACGATATCTCCTTGCGAAATGCAGCCATTGTATATTCATTAATATCTTGAATAACTATCGGTTCTCTGAGTTGGGCTGGCACACAGTTTACGGTTTCGTTTATCAGCATAAAGATAGGAAGGTGGTCACTGATGGGTGCGCTTAGTACGCCGGACAAACATTTCGAAGCTTCTATGTTAGTAATGAACATATCTATTAATGTCGCAGTGTTTTTGTCAATGCGGGTTGGGATGGTGATAACATTAGAAAACCCATTGGATTCAATAAATTGACAAAGTTCTAACTGACTTTCTGATGGCTTTGCAACGTCGATATTGAAATCACCAGCAAGAACTAGTGTACTACCAGTGTCTCCAACCCAACGCAAGTATGTATCTAAGAATACTAAGAAGTTCGACTTGTTACCACTAGGAGGGCGGTATAAAACACCATAAACAAAACCGTCACTTTGTACAGTCAATATTTCATAATCATTAGTGACATGCGAAAACTCGTGAACCAGCCTACATTTTACTGAGTTTTTAGCCATCATCAAAACACCACCTCCTATTTTTGTTGGGTGATTCAAAAAGAAGGCTTCATAGCCGGGTGATCTTAGAACCTCAGATTCATCCCTGTACCATGTTTCCGTCATTATAAGAACATGAGGTTCAGAGCGTATAGTTGAAATAAGGGCGGTTATTTGGTCTTCTTTATTTCGCGCAGATTGTGCGTTGAGATGAAGGAAGGACAAGCCATTCTTTTTCGTGGAAAGTAATGCGCCTAATTTTTCGAGTGTCACGTAATCTTTGTCTGCCATCTTTCTCTTTAGGTAACAGTCGCTTTGGTCATTAACAGTGGCTATTCTCTCTTTACTGAGAGGTCCTGCACGCTGGCGATGACATGAACTCGGCTGTCCTCAGTTTTTCGCACCTTGATGCGACCATTGTCCACCCACAGAAACTTCCATTGCTTTTCTCTCTTTAGTGAGAGCGCTTGTGTAAACAATCTTTTGTTGTTGGGTGTGAGGTGGTCATTAACGTACACATTGGCGCCTTGTGACTGAGCAAAACCCAGTGACTCGGTTGTTAGACGTGCCCTGCGTGATTTACGCAAAAATTCATCCTTCTTGACCCGAGAACAAAACCTCGCGATTATGTTCGTGTCCTTTTTTGCTGACACGCGATGCACAGCGTCGATATCATTCTTTTTTATGGGACAGTCAATTACATCACCCATTTTCTGAAGAATGGTGGCGCAATCCTCCCCCTTTTTTAATGGCACACCCTTTATCTCAACGTTGTTAAGTCGCGAACGCTGTTCTATGTCAGCCAGTTTAGCAGCCAGTTCATCATTTGATTTTTGAAGAGAATTGTTTTCGGCTGAGGTAAGCTCATGCTTCTTGGCAAGGTGAAAGCAATTACGCAAACTGAAACAGGAAGAAGCACCAGATTACCTCTGCTTGTGAAAGCGTTAAGACACACGGACTGCGAGTCCACGAGTAAAGCCGCGTGAAAAGACCCACACTGGATTTCATAGACTGCCTTCCTGATGTCTTTATTATTGCCGTCTTGCCTGTATCTTATGGCGTCTATATAATAGTTTGAGGCACAGAATGCTGCAATAAACTCTGTGGTCTTAGCTGCAAACCTCGTCGGTCCAAAAGGCAAGGAGCCTTTTGCTGGACAAGCTGCTTCTGTGGGGTATCGGGTGCTAGCTGGTGCCGCCGTTTCTCAAATCGCACCCCACTGCAGAAGCTGGAAGGGTGTTCGGAGCCCAGCGCTTGCATTCTTTCGGTGCCATTCGCACATCTACTTTAGTGCGTTGATTTCTGAGTCGTAGCGAAGGATATATATGATGAATCTATATGACGTCCTTCACCGCTGTGAAGGTCATGCTATGTCCACTTTTAAAGTAAAAAGATGGAATGAGGTAATATATGTCATCTCCAGTAAAGTTCGTGTGCTGTGTGTGCGTGTTTCAGACAGGATGAGACGAGAATGTACGCGGCGTTAGTCACTCACAGTTGCATTTGAATTGCAAGAATCTGCAGGAATATGGGCACTTTCGCCTTGTGGCATATAACTTAGGATTACTACATTTTGTGGGTAATTTATTTAGTGCGGGTACTTATTTGTTCACTTACTTTAGTCCTTGAGGTAAAAACTCCCACGAGACACATGTGTTGGTGTGTGTAGCCACATCGACAATTCAAAGCTCCGAATTAGCGCGCAGAGAACATGGCATCAAAAGCAATCATTGCAGTGACACTGTCGAAGTAGTGAACTAAATATTTCATCAACAAGAACGACAAGAGAAAATAACGAAAGAAAAAGAAACCCTTATGACGAGGCGCGTGGATCAAAGGAAGGCCATAATACAACGTGCATATCTCGTATATCTCGCTCCTCCATGGAGGTTTAGGGGTTATTGCACTCAAATTCTAACCCGAAGGTGCGCGGGATTGAATACCGACAGCGCAGGCTGCATTTTTGATGGAGGCTAACATGTTTTAAGGCCCATGTACTTAGATCTGTTGGTGTATTAAAAAAAACAGGTGGTCAAAATTTTGGAAGCCCTCCACTTCAGCATCTTTCCAAATCATATCGTGGTTTTGGGACGTTAAACACCAGAGCTTTATATATATACATTATTATCCCAGCAGGCATTGTAACCGCCTCGTTTGAACAGACTTGATAATTTTCTCCAACTTTCCTTGTGTATACGCAATAAAGATGACCGAAGACTGCAGATTTTCCGCCCAAAATTAGGCTCAAATCAGGGTTCACTGACAAAATAAATATACTATCGATCCTCTAGTGTTTTGACGCCCTAATACGCTGGAACAAAAAACGCAAGTGGAGTGGCGCACAAGATTTAATAAAATGAGTATGAAGTGTGTTCATTACAGGCATGCTGAAGTTTCATTGCTCATGCACGTAGAATAGTCATAGAGGATCACAACATAGTATCAGCAAGATAGGTTGCCTCAATCGAAAACAATATGCAGTGATGCGGTCAGCCATTTGCTAGCTCGCATTGTATCTTATTGATGACTGATGCGACAGAAAACAACAAAATCACACCTGTTATATTGTTGGCCTGTTTTGCAAGGATAAAACGCCACTTAGATTTAATTAAGCGCTGTGATGGTGAGAGCAAGATTATATACGGAAGAATACTGCGCTAAACACAGTTTAATTGAGTTGTAAGAGTACTGTGGTCAAATCAGCTACCTTACCAGATGTGTCAACTACCCGATGTTTAAGGCTCACCTATACTTCGTCACCACCACCATTACATTCATCATCATCATCATATGCAACTCTATCGACTGAGAACAGGTACCACCGCAAGGATGGGCTGTTACTCCTGTGAATTGTTATTTTCGTGCTGCCCCTCTTGCTGTCCGTGTAACGAATTGTCATAGCTGTGGAGGTTTCATTTCTAAACAACCTCCATGACTATGAAATTTGCCGTCGTGGAGGGCACGGGAAATTTCGACCACCAGGGTGTGTTTAACGTGGATTTAAATCCAAGCACACAATACTGTGGAATTTTTCCTACTTCGAAATGTGACCGCTGCAGCCGGCATTCGGTCCAACCATTTTCGCGTCCTCGTGTCAAGTCCCAAAACCACTACGCAAAGACGCAGTGGATTTTGTTAGTGCGATGAAGATAATCGTGTCAGCATTTATATGCCTCAGTACGGTGAATATTGAGCGTGCAAACCAAAAGCAGAGTGATTCAGTACTTTTAGAACAGTATTGATAACCATGGCTGACATGTGTAGAAGAGGGAAACTGTTTAAAACAGACTTTCTTTTCTCAGCTTTCGATACGCATCGCATGACATCGCTACAGTAAGGAAGCGACTGGAGAAAACAAAGCAGAGAACGCCCGGCGTTTCGTCGCCGCACACTAGCGAAAGCAGTGCCTCCATAAAGGAAGGCGGAAGCGGAAACTTCGCCGCAGGAAGCGCAACCATTCGACTAGAAAATGAATCCATCTGGAAGGGAACACGCGCCGCCTTCAGTTGACCTCCACGCATCGCATGGCTGACTTTAATTGTTCTTCAGTTGCACTCCTTTCACGTGATGCGGGCGTAGCATCCCTCCAGAACACCCCATAGGTTTCTGTGCAGGATGTCATACCCACAGTGCTCCGCATGGATTTCGCCACATGGCTGAGTGGAGATTGCCACTCAGCCATGTTTTTAAGTCTGTAGCGACATAGCGGCTACCATTTGCCGTCCTGAAAACAATCGCTATGTCAGAATAGTGACCGTTCACTGTGGTGAGTAAGGGGAGCGCAACGATACGGCAATTGTACATAACGGGTCCCGCCGCGGTGGTCTAGTGGCTAAGGCACTCGGCTGCAGACCCGCAGGGCGCGGGTTCGAATCCCGGCTGCGGCGGCTGCATTTCCGATGGAGGCGGAAATGTTGTAGGCCCGTGTGCTCAGATTTGGGTGCACGTTAAAGAACCCCAGGTGGTCTAAATTTCCGGAGCCCTCCACTACAGCGTCTCTCATAATCATATAGTGGTTTTGGGACGTTAAACCCCACATATCAATCAATCAATTGTACATAACGGGGCTACTCAGACGAACAAATGGAACCGTATGTTGCGAAAACGGCGATCACGAAAATTTTAGTGGCAATGCCAGATTTACCTCATTTAGCACATTATGGCAAAACTGAGCACCAAGAAAAAGATCAGATTAAAACGTTGATTGATCTATAAGTGGAATTTCACGTAACAAAAACACCATAAAATATTGAAAGACGTCGTAGTGAAGGGCTCCGGAAATTTCGACCACCAGTAAAATCGAAGTCCACCTAAATCCAAGTACATGGACCAACATCATTTTCGCCCCCTCCGAAAATGCAGCCGCCACAGCCGGGATTTGATGCCACGACCTACGGGTCCGGATTCGAACACACCATCACGGCGAGGCTAAAATAAAACATTGCTAGAGTGGAACGTTTTCTTAAAAGTAAAGCCGCATTGTCTTCCAGATGAACCATGCATAAATGTTACCTAATCCTGAAAGAAACAAAAAACTCGCTTTTCTCATACCCCCTGCGAATATTAAAGCCATTATACGCATTCCACCATGGCGGAATTTCGGAACATGACAGAGACGGGCAGCTTGTAGCTAATTCTATGTAACTTACTAGAAAACGTCATACAGTGACCACGTACACACCCTCATTATGGTGCGTATTCCAAACCATTTTGTGCACCTATGTCTATGCGATCATTCCATTTCAATTTTTCATTTCAATTTGCTTTCTTTCAAATCCTCGGAGCTACCGCTTCCTCCTTTGCGGTGATGCTTCGGGACACACCTGAGAATGTTCCTGGCGTGCAACCGTCATGCCGGGCTTTGTTGTCCAGGAAGCGTGGCAGTGCATCGAGCGACACGGACAGCGAGGCAACCGATAAGTACTCGGATGTTTCGAGTCATCGGATGATGACTTCACGGTCGTCATGAATGAAACTTCAAAACGAAGACTGCTGCGGACGGCATCGTCGGCAAGTGTTTCCACCGTTAAGATTCCACCACAGCGCTGGCCGCACATCATGCTGTTCATGCCCGAAAACCCTGCATCCAACTTGCGACTCCTCAACAGGCAAGTTCTTTCTGTGCTTCTCAGTAAACCGCGCCTAATGGCATCAAAGACGTGAGGATCAATGCACGGAAGAATGTCCTTGCCGTAGACGTTATGCACCATAGCGTGCTGCAAAGCCTTTGGCACATAAGGGAAATCGGCAACGTGAAAGTTCGGCCAATGGTCGCTACAAGTTGTAATGGCACTTAAGGCGTCGTTTATGATGTGGATCTTTCCATCCCAGCTAATCACCTGCCAATATTAATGAAGCCAGCTACAGAAGGCACTTGCATTACGCACATCACCAGACTCGGCAACTCACGCTGCTTGAGGCTTGTGTTCGAGGGAGACAGCCTTCCCTCGTATGTGAAAATTGGTCATGTTCGCCACTCAATGCGTCCGTACGTACCGAAGCCACTGCAACGCTACAAGTGTTTCATGATGGGACACGCAAAAGATGTTTGTGAGAACAAAGTTGTGTGTCCGTGGTGCGCTGAATCTCCCTCAAAAGACACCTGTGGTGTCACCATGTAACAATGTCCAAACTGCCACGGCGCTCATGAGGCCTCATCCAAGGATTGCGCGCTGGTGCGAAACGAGCACGCGGTACTCAGGCGTATGGTGCGGGACAATTCAACGCGCAGGGAAGCTGCCGCTACACTTCTCCAACGATGGCGTCGTGGGCAAACACCATCACAAAAATACTGCTCTACCGATAAAAAGATGCTCTATCAAAGTGGCTGACCCACAAACACCGAACTCACTGAAGACGGATACTGCCAAACAGAAGAAAAGGACAGCAGTCGCACCTTCCGAACAGTGGCCCTCACTTCCACGAAGTGAACCTACTTCGGAGGTGCATCAAATCCCGCCGCCCTCGACGACCCCTCGAATTAGTGATGCGACGAATGAAGATCAAGTTATAAGCTTGCTGAAATCACTGATGAGTGCCATGCGTGTCTTAGTGAGCAATATGAAGACTTCGTCTGCGCAGACCACACTGCAAGCGCTGGACACCCTAAGTCCGGTGCTTGAAGCTCTAGGGTAAAACCACGGCCAGCGAGGCACCGGCGTTTCGAGTGGAAGTCGAGAATGCATCTCTTTTTCAGTGGAACGGCAGAGGACTTAGGCCGCCCATGCCTCACTTTAGACAGTTTGTATTTGTCAACCGTTTCCCCAGTATTGTGATTTGCAAACCCAACGTGTCTGCTTCAATCAAACCGTCAGGATATGAGTGCTTTATGTCTTCCACTCACAGAGACTGCAGCAAGGTTATTGTATTCATGCGCCGTGACCTCACTTACGTTCACCACACAGTCTCGCCTGATGAATAGAATCATTATGTGTACCTTACTGTGAAGGAGGATGAGGTTACTTTCACGATTTTTAGAACTTATCTCCATCAAGCCGCCTAGACCGCGAGCGCTTACGCAATATTCTGACATCGACTACAAGCCCATGGGTGATCATTGGCGACTTTAATGCCCGCCATTTCCTATGGGGGAGATCCAGGGTCAACTCTACAGGAAGAAAGTAGGTGTCCTTAGCCTCGGAGTACAAGCTCTGCGTTTGTAATGATGGAAGCCCTACATATTTACGCGGATCAGACTATAGCAGCTGCCTGGACATTACATTGGGTTCTCACTCACTTACCAAGAAAGTGCACTCGTTTTCGGATCTGGAAACGCGGGGCAGCGACCATATTCTAACTTACCTGTGGACTGAAGGTTTCAACAGCTCCAAATCCTCAAGATACCTCAAATACACCGCTTAGCCGAAATCCAAAGTGTTAATGGAAGATTGTTGTTTTGATGGCTCATCGTATAACTTAGAAGACTCGACTAAGGATGTCCTAAAGAATACCGTGCGTTCACTTTTGATTAGTCACAAGCCCACCGATTTCGGCATCGAGCTTGAGAAACTTCGCGCAATACGTCGTCGTGCATAACGTGGGTACCGACGGCCAAAGTGCATGGATGATTTGAGGCTGCCTTGACGCATTCAAAAGTAAATGCAGTGGCACATAAATTAACTGGCTTGGTAACGTTAGACATCTTCCTGCGATTCGTTAGATCTGCGAAAGCCCCTTTCATTGATATGGCAAACTGTCTGGACTCTTAGCACACCTTTTGGTCAGCGACACCCATTTACACCTCTGGCACTTCACCTACAATGCAGAGATTGATGTCGGAGAATGCTTCTGTAGAAAAATTGCCAGTGATTACAGTTTCACGGAATCAGGAATGGAAACACTTGACAACCCAAAACCTTCACGGGATCCCCGTATGAAATGCCAGTTCTCTACGAATGAGCTAGAGGCGGCACTGGTACAGTGCAGACGTTCTTCAACACACGGACCTGACATTACTCCCCAGTGCTTCAACGGCTGAAACCATTGCCATCGCTCTAGATCACTCAATAAAGACGCATTTTACTACCGAGACAATAGCATGTAACTCAGGCATTATGCCAGGACCCCTTACCACCACATGGCGAGCCTCACTGCTGAAAGGCCCCGCATGACATACGGTACCACTGTCTGCAAGCATCGTTCAACGTTTACTGAGGCGTACGCACCTGCATTAAAGCCACTGTTTCCTCCTTGGAGCGTGAGCTGGCCGCGAGTTCACTTAATGATTTCAGGAATGCGAAGAAAATCGAACTTACCGACACATGCCCTGAAACAACTGAGTCTATTCCTACTGGAACAAAACTACAGTATCCACGTGCATATTTACACGGATGGCTCGACTATGCCATGTAGTTCAGGTGGAGCCGCGGTTATACAAACTCGGTGCTTTGTTTAGAAAAAAATTATTTCCACAAACGTCAATAACACTCAACAGAACATTTCCTTCTTAGATATACTCTAACAATGATGACAAAACAGACGTCATTTACATGAACATGGATATGAGATTACGTTAAAAGAACATGTACATTCGACGGTTCACACAAACACAACCACAAAAAATACTTCAAGGTAAACAAGAGACACAAATAAAACATAAATATGTCCATTTTGCATATTTACATGTTGGGAAGCCATTTCTGCCAGCGCATCGACAGATCAGCCTACCAATACCAGGCCGGCCGAAAGACAAATTTCACTCGTCCGTCATAGACCGACACAAAAGGGCAAGACCAGTGCCGAAGAAATTCCTCTTCACCGAGGAAGAAGAGCTCTTCCGACAAAACAGACAGCAGAAGAAATTTGTTTCCTGGAGGCACAAAACATCACAATTTGCAGCGCGAGCGACACTAATCACTTCAGCCTGCTTTGCCGGACTGTGAAAACCCTGAACGTTCAATGAAATAATATGCAGTGCAGTAGCCATAATAAAAAGTAAAGACTAACCTGGACGCATAGTTCTAGACGGTGTCCTGGAAAGTGTCCAGGGGACACTTGCTCAACCAAATTACAACGCACTATTCGACCCTCCAGAAGAGGGTCGAGGTTTTTTGGACCGTTGAGATTTACCACGGCCATCACTGCACTCATCGGAGCAAGAGCTAGAAGTGTGCCCTCGCTTTGTTTCACGTGGAGCTCCCGTTTCGACGTCAAAATCGGCAAGGCTAGACAGTGCGATGCTACTATCCAGTCCCAGGCTGAAGCCGTCTTCCGAAGACGTGTCCTGAGGAGGTAGGAACTGAGCCGCCGGCAAGCTTGGATCCACATCCTTGATGCTGGCAGCACTGTCCACGTCTTGGCAGGCCGGTGTAGGCACCCTTTGTGTGGGCGATTTTTTACGTGTACGACGCGATGTCGAAATGGTCGGAGCGGCCGCAACAGAAGAGTCTGTGGTATTTTCGCCACTGTTTTCCGAAATAACAGGGCTCGTAGGGTCAACTTCAAAAGCAGCAGCCTGAGAACTGGGATGATTCGCGCACTGAACATCAAGTGGCGTCACAGAAGAGACGCCGACGCCGTTTTCAGGGCAGTGCGTTGCGTCTTTCGAAGCGCACGGTTCCTGCACCAGCGGGGAGGCCGACGCGCCAAGCGTCGCATCGACAATCGCGCTTTTGTTGTGTGCTTCGTTTGAAGGAACTTGTAGGGGTGAGGCCAGCACAGCGTAGGTGACCTCCTCTGCGTCCCCCGAGTCGGTAGTTGGTTCCGTTGCCGGTGTCAGTGGTGGAAAGGCACCAGCGGCAGTGTCTGAGTAAGAGCGGCGGACAGGGAAAACCACAGTTGGGTGGCCGTCCCCGCAGCGTCGACACGGGCGGTCACATTCTTCGCTAACGTGACCGTGCACACCGCAGCGACCACAATACTGTGTTGTGTACTGGGCTCGTAGATGGTCCCCTGAGCCGCATCTTCGACATACACGCTGGAGACCACGGTGGTCAAACGTAGCACGGTGACCGGAGATGCGCAGGTAGTTCGGCACAGGATTAGCGGCGTTCATCTCTATTCGAACATACCGCGTTCCAGTGAGTACGCCGCGTCGCCCGCTCATCAAACCACTGGTGACAGTGAGCACCTTGCCATATGGGGATAACGCTTGAACGAGAGCTTCGTTTGAGACGAACGATGGCAGGAACAGGTAGGCGACGTTGGTCACTTGTGGGCCAACGGGAACGACTTGAACACGCTCGCCGCCAATCACCAGGCAGCCAGCATTGACGATTAGAGACATGGAGGACATGCTCTTCACGGTGACTTGGAAGTTTCGAGCTCCCTGATGCTGCACGCAGTATACCTCTGAGAGGCCGACTATTGAGGCCGTCGCATCAACGACGGTCTCGGCACTAGTCCCCGTAGGGACAACAACGTCGAAGACAAGCGCCTTCGAAGTCGTCCAAGACGCGACTGGCACCATGACTCCTACTGACGGACGCCCCTGACGTAGAACAATCAGGGACGTCTTAGCACTTGCAAACCTGGCGAAGCTCTTTATAGCGGCACCCGTTCGTTAGGATGAGTTCCAGAAACCATGAGCGGTAGTTTAACCGAACAAACTTAAGATGCGACAATGTCCACGATGGCAGAATTCCAGGTTCTGTGTACTGCACAGGATTTTGTCAATTCCAAAGACCAAGTAAAGGGGCCGTGTTTTCAGACTCAAAAGCAGCTTTACAGTGCCTGCTGTCAGTTCTCCGACGCAGATGCCAGGACCAGTTGCCATACCAAACCGTGCAACTTCACTACCTGTTAATACAAAAAGGCCAAGACATCGTCTTTGAATGGTTACCTGTACATTGTGGTATAAGCGGAAATGATTCTGCATATCATGCTGCTCGCACGTCATATGAAGAAACAAACAGCGTTACAATTTCGCTCTAAAGAGCGTACGCGGCGAGGCAGATTCGTTAACTGGCACGCAATCTGACACTGACTGAGTGAAACACACCAAGCATACGACGTACAAGACTGAACGAGCTTGACCCTTCCCTACAACTCCGGCCTCCACCCGGCCTACATCGACGTGAAGCTTCGCTGACTCTATCACCTTTGGCTAGGATTCGCTTTTACTAAAGCTTATACCACGTTAATCGGAATGACTCACAGTGCGGCATGCGATGTTTGTGGAACCGATGAAAATATCGAACACCTTCTGTGCCACTGTCCTCGATTTGCCTCAGACAAACAAGTACTTGCCAACGCAATGCGGCGACTAGATAATCAGTCTCTTTTTGTGCTGCTGCTATTACAGCAACGTCCACATCCTTTGAGAGCCCACAAGGCAGCGAAAGCCCTGCCGTGTTTCTTGATAATGACGGGCTTGTATGAACGCCTCTGACATGCGGTGCAGTTCTACACGTTGCAGTAAAATTACTGTCAGTCTCTCCTTTTTTTCCTTCTCGTCCCTCTCTCTGATCTTGTCTCTTTCCCTAATCCCCCAGTGTAGGGTAGCCTATGTAGGGTAGTCTTTCTACCTTCTCCCTTTTGTTGTTTCCTTCCTTCCATTCAATCATTCCAGCGGCTATAGGTGGCACAGGGTAAGGTTGAAATGGTGGATGCGACAGTGATGTCGCGAGCGTTTACGTCAGTGTCACAGAGCGTGAAGACGAGTTCATTGGTTTATGACTATTTATTCTTTATTCTTTATTCAAATATTACCCCGCATTGCCGAAAGGCGTTACAGCAGGGGGGTTACAGAAACGACATAAACAGTTCTTCAGTCTTACAGCACACTTGCATGGCAGACAATCCATTTCACTCTTTAACAGTTCCAACAAAAAGTGAATTTGCGAACAGGTTCGTCCGGGTGCCTAATTTTCTTATGTTAAAATCATGGTCAGTTCTAGATGAGCGGTAATGAGGTTCCTTAAAATATCTTGCTTTATTAATTCCTGTTTTATCATTTTATATCTGAAAAAAGAACTTCAGTCACAGCTTTTGCCGACGCGAGAAAAGCAGTTCCCACCCAAGCTCATTTTTCATCTACTGAGAGACCGAACTTGTCGCAGTTTTATCACCGTGTGACAGCTTCGGAGCACGGCTACATGGCGCCGCCTGTGTCGCTAGAATGACTGAATAGGCTTACCCGCTAAGATTTCTCCACTTAATGACCAACACCATGCCAGGAATGATAACTTCAAGCTAAGTAACGGGCTTTTGCAAATGTCAGTGTTAAAGTGCGGTGTCGATATGCATTCCTGAATGAAGCTTTTATCCTCGCTCTCTCACTTTTTTTAAATTTGAAGCATTTGTTAGCAAACTTCGGCGACTTTGAGCGTATCTATCTATCTATCTATCTATCTATCTATCTATCTATCTATCTATCTATCTATCTATCTATCTATCTATCTATCTATCTATCTATCTATCTATCTATCTATCTATCTATCTATCTATCTATCTATCTATCTATCTATCTATCTATCTATCTGAGCGCCTACGACTTCTAGCTCTCCTGCACATTTCAGTAATGGTATCCATATCAAACTTAGTATGGCGTAACACAATTGTATGAAAAACATACCTGAATAGTCACAACATGAAAATCATGACATGTATGTCATGAATGTCATGATTTACATTTCACGGTCCTGCAGCTCTTGCGGTGGTTTTGTTCACACGACATGTTGCAAAACTGGCATGGTATGGCATGTTTGCATGGCAAATACAAGCGACAGGCCCTAACAGGAAAACTACGTCATGCGTGTCATGTAACAACATGACTACGTGCCACGTTCATGATGCGCTCACGGCCGTTTGGCTAGCTTCACATATGCCAAATTTGGTATTACGTGACGCTAATGAATAACGAAGGTATGTGACTGGTGCAAACATGATGAACATGAGATGCGTGTTATGTGAGAACATGAATACATGCTACAGTCAAGGCGACAATACATTTCAACGTGATGCGGTGAGAGTGCTCCCCGAAATCATTCCGTCGCGCCACGCCGGCGTTGGCACGCCATGCGCCGGTCCTGCCATATACTCGCAGGCGCGCACCGCACTTCGTTGCTTTGACGAAAGTGCGTTTCAGCGTGTCCGGCGTCCCTCTTTCACGAAAAGAGGAAGGCGCAGTGTTGTCTGGATAACGCATTTCCGCTAAATGCAGCTTGTCGTATTTCGTGCCGGTTGCCGTCGGGCCACGCCGACAGACACTGGTCGTGCTGGGCGTTAGGCTATAGAGTGCTCGCGTTTTGCTAACGTTGCATCGCTGTGCCCAGCATGCGCGCGCGTCAACGCTACATTGGAGTATATTTGGCCCTTCATGATGCGATCACGGCCGTTTCGCTAGCTCTACATATACCAAGTTTGGTGTGACGTGATGTCAATGAATGATGAAATATATGACTGGTGCAAACATGATAATCCTGCCACGCGTGCCGTGTAAGAACATGACAACATACCACGCTCATCCGTATCGCTAGCCCAAATATACACAATTTGGTATCACTTGACGTGAATAGATGACGAAGGTAAACGACACATTCAAGCATAATAATCATGACACGGAAGTCTTGTAAGGCTTCATTTGCCAGCACCTCGTAACGTTGGGCTGATTTTTAAGTGACTTATCATTTCTAATTCGTGCTTCGGATATCATCGATTTTCACTGTACGTGGGATCTGCTTTTTTTTTTGTTTCCAGTAGAAGCCAGAGGGTTCCTGGACTAAGGAGCCCTCCCACCTCAGGGCGACACCGGGCTTTGCTCGGAGCACTGTTTCAAAATAAACGTTTACTTCTCTCTCTTTTTCTCCCAATCTCTTTTTCCCCGTGCAGGGTAGCAAGCTGGACCTGCTTTTGGTTGACTCCCCCACCCACTTTTTTTCAGTCTATCTTCATCTAACAGTAAAAAAAATTCGGTAGATCTCCCGCGTCTCCTGAATCAATGTTATGTGGCATAAAAAAGTAACTGGTTTTAAAAGTTTTTAGGGGCAAAGTTTCTAATAGCATGGCTTGCGCGTACCCCATTGTCGTGCGTGACCACCAGTGGCGCATACCTGAGAGAGCGGGTATGTGCCACAGGGGATAGTTGGGTATTTTTCACAGGGGAAGAAGATAGATAATCGCGCGACTACGATCGCGATGAAAAAAGGTGAGGTGGTGGTACTTGGAGTGTTCACTAGATGGACGGGCAGATGAACGCATGGATGGATAGACAAGCAGACGTACAGGTTTATTGACGCACGGATGAATGGACGGACGAACAGCTGGATGCACGGGTTGATGCACGGGCGAATGAATGTGTAGACGGACGGACAAACAGATGGACGGGTGGAAGCAATGATCGATGATTGATTGATTTTTGGGGTTTAACGTCCCAAAACCACGATATGATTGTCAGAGACGCCGTAGTTGAGGGCTCCGGAAGTTTCGACCACCCAGGGTTTTCTAACATGCAACCAAATCTGAGTACATGAGCCTACAACATTTCCGCCTCAATCGGCAATGCAACCGATGCAGCCGCGGTTCGATCCCGCGACCTGCAGGTCAGCAGCCAAGTACCATAGCAACTAGACCACCATGGCGGGGCCGCATGGAAGCAAAAACAAACGGATGGACGCAAGCGCGGATGAACTGAAGAACGCTTCGCCCCAGTCATCATCCTTCACTCCATGGATATGCTGCAACTTTTTTTGAACGAAACGTTATTAAGAGGCATTAAATATATGCACAAGTTCACACACGGACATACGTGAAACAGCTGCATGTATTATGTATTAGAAGCTAACGTGGTTGCTTGGACAAGTTGGTACAACCTTATTCACACAAAAACAGCACCAATAACGAGGGACAAAAAAAGAAGGAGACATACAGCGGCACTGACTTAGAGCAAGATTTATTTGCTGGAACCGCGCAATATATACTTGAGCAGTATCTTACAAATAAGAGGAATGACAAACCAAAGAAGACAGAGTTCTAACAAACGAGTAATCATCGCGATAACGTGCCATGAAGATCAAGGGTGCTAACATCCCGAAGAAAATCTACTTCTTTTTGTGATAGACTAATCGAAGGCCTGCTGACGCATAGACTGCCCAGCCTTTCCGATTCGGTGGCCTCATAAATTTCGCGTATCATCCGATCCCGATGACGCCTAATGACCGTAGAATGCTGAAAGTCGGGGACACAACCGCAGTCCCGGCAATGAATGCCGAGGTGGCCCGATACTGTAGAAGAGACATTGCGAGCGTGCTCTTTCAGCTGCTCATTTAAACACTTGCCTGTTTGGACGATGTACCACTTGACACAGCATAGGGGTATAGAACACACCACCCCTTCGATGCATGGAACGTGCTTGTGCCGATGCTTGATTTTGCAGCCTCGCTCTCTCCTGGAACCAGGATTAACGGCCTTGCAAATCCTAGCCAGCTTTTTTGGGGCAGAAGAAACCAATTATACGTCGCACCTTCGGCGTCACCCACAACCTCAAAAAAAGTGGTCAGCACGAGAGCACTCAGACGTAAGCGAATAGATAGATAGATAGATAGATAGATAGATAGATAGATAGATAGATAGATAGAGATAGATAGATAGATAGATAGATAGATAGATAGATAGATAGATAGATAGATAGATAGATAGATAGATAGATAGATAGATAGATAGATAGATAGACAGACAGACAGACAGACAGACAGACAGACAGACAGACAGACAGACAGATAGACAGATAGATAGATAGATAGATAGATAGATAGATAGATAGATAGATAGATAGATAGATAGATAGATAGATAGATAGATAGATAGATAGATAGATAGATAGATAGATAGATAGATAGATAGATAGATAGATAGATAGATAGATAGATAGATAGATAGATAGATAGATAGATAGATAGATAGATACTCAGAGTGCCGGCACTACCCAAAGAAATGCCAAGCACTTGAAACATTACGTGCGTCGTGACGACAGCAGGTAGCAAAATGCCGTTCTATGCTCGTAATCATGGCTACATGCGGCGCTGACTAATACTACCAGGTTTAAGTGCACATATATACGCTGTGCAGGGGACACGACGATAAACGCTGCTGTAGCTCCGTTAGTTAAACATCGGGCCTGTTAAAGGAAGGTACCGGTCAAGTTTTCAGCAGCGCCAAATGAACTTTTGGCAAATTCACTTTCTTCATACACGTTATATTTACAACAGATAACTTCCCCTATGCTTTACTAGGCCTTATTTCTGTTGGGTCCAATTAATGTGTCGTCTAATAACGAAAAGCCAGCCAATGAATTTTTCCTACTTTTGTTCATTTGTACTATGGTGTCTTTCAGACGAATTGGTTGCTGAAGCTACGTAAAAGAGCTGTGATCACGGAAAATACCTATCACCTTTATGAGCGTATGAATGGTCATTGTGAAAGTGCCAGTGGCTCCGCTCCAGTAGCTTTACATTCATTGCCCCAGCAAGGAGATTGCGAATACTCGTATAACGGCACTCTTGGCAGAACTTGCATGTAGCATGCGTTACGAGCTCGAGAGTGGTTTCCCGCTCAAGGACCCACTGTGTTTATCACGTGAAAAGCATGCGGCTAAAGAAGAGGATACCACTCGGCACAAAAGGCGCAGCGCTGGTTTGCACCATAGCTACAGCTTCTACACTACTATGCAGTCGATCGTAAAAAGAGAAAAAATTGATCCCTTGGCCCACATGCATTTTGCATACGGAGAACTTAAAAAATGCTCCTGGTAGACTGAACTCAAGGTGAAGCCTAAAGTTGTGTCGTATACGGGGTTGAAACCTTACACCCGCTTCTTTCTGACCTCGTTTCCCTGGCTACGAGTGCACTCTACGATCCATGAAATATGTAGAGACGTGTCTCGGGTTAAACATTCATTTAAATTCCTAGCATATGAGGCTTTGTTCGCGTCCTTATTCTTTGCATTGGTATGGGAATACAGGCTCTCGCTCGCGGTTGAGAACTGCATATCTGTTTGCATCGATCATGTTGCAAGGAAGAAAAGATAGAGAAAGAGAACACCGGCAACAGCCTATGCATAATTCTCCAAAAAGTAACAATGCTTTCACAATGTGATACATTTTGGTTATAACTTTAGGGACGAATCCATGAAGCCAGAAATGCTGTAAGCCTTTGTGCTCAGATTTGGCCGCACGTTAGAGAACCCTAGGCGGTCTAAATTTGTAGAGGCCTCCACTATGACGTTTCGAATAATATTCTGGTGGTTTTGAAACGTTAAACGCCACATATCAATCAATAAACATTAGGGATAAATTATTCTCATATCATTTACTTCTCATCGCTGATAAATCACCAATTTTTGTGAGTTTGGGAGGGCAGGAGAGATGCTATTCTTAACACGGCTGGTGCCAACAGGGCCTGAAGGATCCTCCACTTATTGGACATGTACAATTCTGGTCCCGTAAATGCGACTAATTAGTGAGAAATTGCATTCCTATAGTCGCCAATAATCACTGTTTTTATATATTGATGCTGTGGTGCTGTGTTCTGCCGTTCGATAATGCATTGAACAGGTTTTTTTGTAATCCCATAATTTTTTTAATCATAAGCTCTTGAAAAATCTACCAAACAATTTTTCTCAATTGGATTTACTGATGCTGTTTTTCTGAAACGGTTACTTGAAAATAATGCTCGGGGAGGCAGTTACGTTGATAATCTATACCGGTAACCTCTCAGACAGTGACCCAAAGGTCGCAAGTTCGATTCTGGCTGCGGCGGTCGCACTTATTGGACACGAAATGCTAGAAGCCCGCGTTCTGTGTGATATCAGGGCCTGTAAAACAGCACCAGATTGTCGAAGTTTGCGGAGCTCTAATCTCTGGTGTATTACATTATCATATCGTGGTTTTGTATGTTAAACGCATGATATTATTATTATTATTATTATTATTATTATTATTATTATTATTATTATTATTATTATTAATTTTGTTATAATATTATATGACATTACTTCACCGCTGGCGAAATCGTGCTCACGTTTTATTTATTTAAAAACTAGTTCACGAAATCATAACTAGCCTTTTACATAACTAGCCCATCTGTGTAAATTTTCAGATTCCGGGTAAGTTAACCAGAAAGAATCAATGATTCCATCTACATGCCACCTTCTTTAAACACTCTATTCTCTACAGAATACAAAGTATCTATAAAGTCACTTTCATGATCTTAATGTTTTTCACAGTCCTCCGCCATTGCTTTCATCTTAGCTCTGCACTCTTTTATTTTTTCACAAGGTACAGATTCCTCGATTTTCCGTCGTTCAGGAAGGCTTCTCTAAACAGTTTCGGTGTTTGTAAACAAACAGGCTCACGCCGAATGGCCTACCCCGGTAGACTTTCGGTGCGGCACTTCCGGCAATGCTTTTTCAATGGTTCCGGCGGTGTTTTCGTGGTGTGTCTCAGTTTGCTGCTCTATTATTTCTGGCGCATCCCTTACGATGTGTTTGGAGCAACGTCTAGCGACTACATGAAGGGGCTTGACGTAGCACACGGCAGGTACAGACGCGGCCACTGCTGCAGGTAACGCGGTTCGCGTGGCTGATGGGTGCCACGCAAAATATCCGTCGTATAGCCTTCCGATGAGCGTAATTCATACCTTTGATATTGTTCGTGCCTGTACAAACAGCAAATGCATAAATTGCAGGACAAGCTTGTCAGAGAACTTAATTGGACCAGTTGTTCTGCATGTCGACGATGTGGATGCGCTTTGAAGACGCGGACCAGGAATTGACAGAGCACACCTGTATTTTTCCTGTACACGTCTTCAAAGCGCACCCACATCGTCGATGTGCAGGAGACAAGTGAAGTTGTTCAATTCATCTTTTCGACTATAACTGAAAACCTTCCTCCTGTTGAACCCCGAACATACTTGTATTTTCGTCTAAGCACACAACCTCAGGATAAAACGCTTATTTCTGAGCCTCTGTCACAACGGGCACTTTATAAAGAGACCAGCGGCGATCGGAATCGCTCTCGATCCAAAATGCTCATGTGACTGAGAAATTATAAAAATGTATTGATGTGATGACGTAAACTGCGGCTGGAGGGTCACGCGAAGTACTATGTTTTATTCACGAGTAAGCTATTCATGAACCAAAGTTTTAAGTTGAACCTATCTAAGCCAGCAGTTCAAGTTCACACCCAAAAGATAAATGAGCTTGAATGCGGCGATGTTCATTAGCGGCAGAAAGACAGGCGATGAGTCATTTGCTCGCACAGATGAGAGCCCACTCGCCGACGGCGCTTTAAAAGAAACTCTGTGCGGCGATCAATGTTAAGCGCGGCTACTTTGTCTCCCGTGTTGTTTCGAACAGTACGCACCATTGATATAGCTCGAACTTTAAAACAAACACCTTTGCGATGGATTTTCAGTCTTAGCTTCCAAGTTTTGCTACCCATTTCCCGCGTCAGTACACTTATCTGCCACGGGTGGAAGACGACAGTGACTGATGTGTTCTCGGTAACGGGGGCCTTCGACTAGTCTCGCCTCTGTGTCGTTAGTCTGCGCTGAGCTTCACATTTCCTTTGATGAAATTGGCAGAACAATCCTACACGCTCTTGGTGGTAATTCAGTTTTCTCACATGATCGTTGCATTTCAGGCACTCTTTCTATCGTCATCGGTCAGAAAACAGAACGTTTTGCTGGCATATAAAATTAATTCGGGCATATAGACTGCATCCTGTCTTGGCACCGCTGCGCTCGAGTTGCCAAGCGCTTCATTAAAACAATTTTATCGGCATAAACATCGGAACACAAGCAGCCGCGGCCAGCAACAAGCGCTAAGACCACGCAAAAACAAGCTAAACCGGAAGTTCCCAAGGGTGGTTTTCTGGTGAACGTACACTGTTGTCAGAGACCGGCAGGATCTGGCAAAACCGTCTATATGGTTGCGGATATTCCCTTTTATTTTTCACTACCATTTCACGATCCCTATCGTGTCCTTTCACTCTTCTCATTCTGGGCTGGTTTTTTCTTGTCTGAGCGTTATCGCTCTTTTCGTTTCATATCATTTTCTGAAGACTGTCTCATTTGTATTATTTATTTATATTGTTTTGTATTTGCGTGTGTCTACAGAAAGACCTTATGGTTGTTCCTGGGCACGTTAAATTTATGATTCACTATTATTATTATTATTATTATTATTATTATTATTATTATTATTATTATTATTATTATTATTATTATTATTATTATTATTATTATTATTATTATTATTACACCAGTCACACCAAGGGCGCTGTCGAAGTCGCTTTCAATGGACCGGTGGTATTGGTATCGTTTGCTGTGCAGAAGAAGGGAGTAAAGCGACGCTAAAGTAAGACCTTGGAGTTTAAGAATGCCACTAGCACTGATTGCGTGTGTTGGCAAGCTTTTGATTAGGTGGAAACTGTTTTCTCCTTTTTCCTTTGTGTTGATGTACTGATTCTTGAGCTGTCCAATTGTACTCACCTCCACCTCACCGGCCTATTTCTTCACTCGCTTATATATCCATATTCAGGCACATAACCCTCTCTGAGCTACTTTAAACGACAACTAGCAACACAGACGCTGGAGTGTAACGTATAAGGAAGCTGCACTGACATATTTCAATGCCCCGCCGCGGTGGTCTAGTAGCTAAGGTACTCGGCTGCTGACCCACAGGTCGTGGGATCGAATCCCGGCGGCGGCTGCATTTCTGATGGAGGCGGAAATGTAGGCCCGTGTGCTCAGATTCGGGTGCACGTTAAAGAACCCCAGGTGGTCGAAATTTCCGGAGCCCTCTGCTACGGCGTCTCTCATAACCATATGGTGCTTTTTGGGACGTTAAACCCCTCATATCAATCAATCAACAAATTTCAATATTTCTCATTGAAATGGTCAAAAGTACATTTCAGATCGCTAGCGTCATCAAATGTACGTAGTCAAGGATGTGTGAACACGGTATCCTATAACTGCAGATAACGAACTAAATGATTTCAATACGCATCAACTGCACAACCATACTCTCAACGAGTTGTCACTCCTTGTACGTGCTTCTTCCACAGCCTCCCCGAAATTCCACTGTCCGATATGCGCGCGTTGGAGAATACGTGTGACATATCAATGCGAAATACCTTGAATTTCAATCGAAGCTTGCGTCACTCCTACCACCATGCTGTAATCACTATCAACAGCAACAATAACGTAGTCCTGATGTAGTGCGCTTTACAGCATTTGACGTGGACGTCGGTTGTTTGCAATAGTTTACAGCAATAATTGAGAGGCCAGCTAGCTGACCTCGTAATAAAGTTCGTTACGATTGCTCATCCTGATGCCAAACTCGATGCTGTGCATGCCATTCGTGAAGGCGGTCGACGTCAAGCACAAATAATTATGAGAAAAAAAATTACAGTGAAGTTGTGGCCGCAATAAATACGTTTTAAAAGCGCTGATAGTCGGTATGCTCCGCAGAACTTAGGCAGGTGTCAATAGTCGGTTCTGGCACACAAAAATTAAGACACACAGGCACAGGCGACCAGCATAATTTATTATTTCTGGAGAGACATAACCAGTCACTGATAAAAAGCCCTAATGAGCCATCGAGATTATCCATGTGATAAATATAGGAGCTTTATGTTTGAGCCTAGCTGGTTACTCAACATTAAGATGTGTTGGGGTCTAATTTTTCCTCAGTTAGGCACCCCGGCAATGAATTGATGAGGTTCACACTAAGAACTGTGGTCTTCGTAGTCTTTTTCATTACGCATTATAATAGACTATCCATAAATACCTTTAATTCGTACGAACAGAGGCCAGGGATTGTGGTGACACACTTTGAAGCAAGTTAAAACGTTTGAGGAAAAAGTATACCGAATTATATAGCAACATTTACAGTTACGAAGTAACTATTTCGCTTGTGCACGGCCTGTCATTTCATAAGTTTTTTTCTAAAACGAATACAATTACCCACTCAAATTAGGTGTAGTGGATAACTGGTGATGCCAAGCATTCCCAAGAAACATTAAAAAAAGTACTTTGAGCGTTCTTCACACACTGTAGCACCCCCAACAAAGTCATCACGCTGAAAAAATATTTAGAACAGAAGTAGTACAAAAAACATTTGTCTAACAGGAATGTGTAATGCGGCATTACCTCAATGTTCGCTGCTTCTTTAGGGCCACTAGCACACACATGGTAAAAGTACGTTGCGTGTATAAATAAATACGCAATATCACAAATGAGTACAAAAATCAGGGTCATATGAAGAAACTAGGGAGCGTACGTATTACTATAAACACTCGTGTTTTTTCACTAAAAACGTTGTTTCCATGTTGACTTCTTCATACGAGTAAAACACCTTGGCCTTTTGGTATAAATATGCACCCACAAAACGACTTTGAGCAACGACGACTCATCACTGGTCACGCCATGCACGCGTTTACAGGGCCCTTCTTCCGGTAGTTAATTCACTCTTCGCAGCTTTGCACTCCGATCTTATTTCATTCTGTTTCAATTTTCGAGGCACCCCGTTTTGATACAGCGTGCAGAGGAAACCGTTTACCCGTGCAACAAAAATTATTCCGACTCCATAACGAAGCTATGTGGTTTCTTCTCGCGTCCTCAAAATGTATGGACCACGTGCCGTAAAATTTGCCAGACTTAGATAAATGGTTTTCTTCAGCACTAACTGTGTTCACACCAATGAAAACTGGCTGGCCGGAGAGGCAAGGGGCGGGAACAATTCAACTATAAAGCAAGCTTGGCACAGTAAGCGGAAACAAACCAGCAAGACTCAGCTGTACGTGAAGGGGTTGTTCTGTCCGGGTAATGGTGACTGGCATGTCACAATTATTTATTGCACCATTCGCGCATATGTAGAAAATTTTATAACAGTGATTTATGAGTGGCGTACGTGTATACTTTAAGCACGTTTAGAATTTAAACACGTGGTTCTTGAGCCGCGTAAACACGTGGTTCTTGAGCCGCGTTCCCATTCTGAACAAAGTAATAAATAACAAAAGGTGCGTCTTTTACACTGCTCTAATGTTAAATTTGAACGGATGAGCGTTTTATATACTTAGGAGCAGCTTAGGAGTGTGTACGTTTCTTGTTTATGCATATTGAAGCTCCAATAAGTCGTACCGTAAAGACTAAAACATGATCGCTCGCCATGATCTTCCTTCAGAACACCTTTGCGAACGCCTAAATGAATTCGTGGGAGCTTGTAAATGGTTCAACAAGGAAGGAGTGCAGTGATCCGGAAGGACAAAGGAGAATAAAAAGACGAAATGGGCTGGTTCTGCTACTGTTTCTACCTTCATCTTTGTTCTTTTCTTTTTTTCCGGTTACACCGGGCTGACACCAATGAGCCCTCTGTCATGAAGGCAGCGGTGGCTGATTGCGCGCTGGAGCTCTCTTTCTTCTCCCCGACGCTGATGCGAGGGAGTTGGCTTCTTTTTCCGACGTCTACACATGTGGACTATATCCTCTTCTCGTGTAGGATGGCGGCACCCGCAAAAACAGGCGTACGTACTCCGATTCGGTCGGCCCCGAGTCTCGTTCACGCTACATCTATTCTCAGCGAGAAGCTAAACCCAGGCGAAGGGTGGAAGAGAAGTCTTCTTTGTCGCGTCAGGACCCCCTCACCATTAACGAGAAAGGAAAAGAAAACAAACAGTTTCTTTTGTAGTTCATGAACAGTCAACTACAAAGTTTACGCACCACGTGACCGCGTGGCCAGGGGCCTCTTCGCGACATTTACACTACGTCAGCGGCGATCGATAGGGGTGCAGCGCCTGAGACGCATTCTTTGTTTAATCGATGGCCTGTCTTCTTATTGGCTGGACACAAATAGTTGTCACTATTCAGGTTCGAACGCCACGCGTTCATTGGCAGCCGCGGCTTCTGAGTCATTCCATGCGATTGTTATCATTCTTACAAAGGGATATCTAACCAACGCATGCCGTTCCAGGTACGCCATGATGTCCTTGATCTACTGTCAAAGTAGAAGTGCGACGGTCAAACTGCAGATAAACGCTTTGCGTGAAAACTGTGAACTGATAGTATGCAGCATCGGTGTACAAGATGGAAATGCCCGTAAATATAGCAAGAAGGTCCATTTCCAGTCCTGCACTTCCCAGCCCGTGCTTCCGTTCATGCTTCCGTCCGTCCGTCTGTCCGTCCATCCGTCCGTCTGTCCGTCTGTCCGTCCGTCCGTCTGTCCGTCCGTCTGTCCGTCTGTCTGTCTGTCTGTCCGTCCGTCCGTCTGTCCATCCATCCGTCCGTCCGTCCGTCTGTCCGTCCGTCTGACCGTCCATCTGTCCATCCGTCCTGCTTCCTGGCTGGCTTGCTGGCGATGAGCAAGAGCTGCCGCGGCCCTCTGCACCTGCAGCTCCGCTTCGTCTATGCCTCACCAACGATCCGACTGAGAGAGGCACTCATCCTCCGCGCACTCAGGGACATCCCACGCCACAGCCAATCGGAGAGTAGCGGTACAGCGCCATTTAGAATATGCTCACTCAACTGCAGTTTTTATGGACATCTATGAGACACTGCCACATATTATACTGTTCGGGAGATACTGCTGGTTACGCCTGACGTGGGACAAGGTGAGACTAAAAGAAGCTTTGCTCCAAAAAAAAAGAAAAACGAAATCAGTTTACGTAACCTTTCTTCCATATTTTTACTGGCTTAAGCTGACGTAAAATAGTGGTTCTTGTCTCGCCGCATCTGTCCAAGAGGCACTGACCTGACGTCATGAAAGGAAATGGAGGTATGAGCATTCCCCCTACAGTTGGCAGATATAACACGTGACGCATAAGTCAACCATGCCACGTCACCTGTGCGGGTGCCCGCTTGCCCCGAAAGAGTCCTTGTTTCGTTTCAGACTGATATTTCTCTGCCTCCGCGTGGTTCTCGCTCATTGCTGCGAATACATTTTGAATACAACATGTCATCAACCACACTTGCCTTTTGCGTTCTTCGGTATATTTGGCGCCCGTCCCTCAGGTGCTTATGGAGGTTCAACGCCGGTGGGCGAACTGTGTTTCTCTCTGAATCCTTTTTCCTCCTTTCTCCTCTTAAACTGCTCACTAACCTGAAAAACAATTCAGCTGGAGGTCCTGATGACATACCAACCAAGGTAATCAAAGCATGTCCTCAGGAAATTGGTAATTTCTTAGTCGTCTTGTTCAATAAATTTCTACACAGCAGTTCTGTACCAATGTAATGGAAAACAGCAGGAGTTGTTCCCATTCATAAAAGTGGTCCCAAACATTCTATTCAAAACTGTAGACCAATTTCGCGAACGTCTGTATATTGTAAAATTTTAGAATATATCATTTACAGTGCTGCAATGAAACACCTTAAAAACAATGATTTCTTTTCACTTGCTCAACATGAGTTCAGGTCTGGCTTGTCCTGCACAACACAGTTGGTTGAATTTTGTCATGATTTTTTTCACTTCTACAATTCAGGATTTCAAGTTTATTGCATTTTTTTATATTTTAGAAATGCCTTTTATACTGTTCCTCATTATTTCTTATTGCATAAATTATCATCTCTTTGTAGTCATCCGGCAATAGTTGTCTGGAATAAAAATTTCCTTTCCGGAAGAACACAGCGTGTTATAATAATGGCTTTACGTCAATCGGGATGACAGTTATTTCGAACTGCCGCAAAGATTTGTTTTTGGACCTTTGTTACTTTTTATTTATATCAATGATATTCAGCAGGATCTTCAATGCAATGTGAGATATTATGCAGATGACTGCGTTATCTATAGGAACATAATGAACGGACACAATGTCATTACCCTACAAGCCGGTTTAAACACAATTGAAACTTCATGACATGGTGTATGTCTTTGAATAGTACTAAATGTCAATTTATATCTTTTACCCGCAAACGTTTGCCTGTGAGATCAGAGTATCATTCGGACGACATATCACTTGAACGGGCGCAGCATTACAAATACCTTGGTGTTTATTTTTCAGAAAATTTGTCGCGAACTACGCATATTCAACATGTTACATTAAAATCTTCCTGAATACCTAACCTCATTAGACGCAATTTTCACAAAGCAACCAGGAGAGTTAAAGAATACCTTTATGTTACGAACGTTGGCTCATTGCTCGAGTACGCTTTCGCAGCATAGGACCCAGACACGCAAAGTCTTGTAAATAAACTTGTGTTAACCTCCCTGCCTTCTCCCTTTTGTTGCTTCCTCCTCCCCTTCCTCAGTGTATTCTGATTCGCGCGGCAAGGTTTATCTTTCGTAATTGCAGCTATGAAAGCAGCATTGCTATAATTAAACACAACCTTGGCTGGAAAACCCTAGGTCAACGCCGCTTAGCAACGAATTCGGAACTTTTTTTCCGTAGTTACTCTGGTCTCAGAGGTATTAACAAAAACTTGTAGTATTTTTCCCCTCACTTCATCCCTACGCCTTGTGATCACGACTGTAAAGTACTTGAAACGCGATGCCGCACAAATGTGTTTAATTATTCATTTTATTCTCACGCCTCCACGCTTTAGAACAGACTTACTAAAATCATAGCAGCTTGTAAAACACTCTCCCAGTTCCAGTCGCTTTTACATTCAAATTTCCCTTCAGCTATAAGCTAGCTGTACCCTGTCTTTTGCTTGTTCTGTGTTTTATTTATTTATTTTTTATTTTTTCGATTAAAATGTGCCTGAATTATGTCGTCACTTTTTATTGTTGGATACACCGCTTTGTTCTTAGCTCATTTTTCATCTTTGTCTTTGTGTAAACATATATTCTTTTCGCGTGATTATTTTTTCTCGTGTTAGCCCGCCTACAATAATGCCCTCTTGGCACTGCAGGTACTTGTATAAATAAAAAAAAACAAATAAAAACTCCAACGATGACAAATGTTCCTGGGTCGGCGTTTCTTTTTCGAACACCCGCGTGCCCACAGAGCAATTTTTCTTTTTTTTTCTTACGCAAGTACTTGCGCCGGCTGCCAAATATTTCGTCGATTAACTTAAGCATTCTTGACATCCCAGTCATTTTCAAAGATGATGAGCATTCGGATGGCTATTTTTTCAGGGTTTTCTTTTATTTAAAATTCTAGATTCGTATTTCTCTCCATATTTTAGGTGAGAGTAGCTCTCTATTCTCGAAATAGGTTGCCAACACCCCCCCCCCATAAAAAAAAACTCAACAAAAAGAAAGCTAGACCTAATGAAACTTCACCGATGCCTCGCCTTTCTTTTTTATGTTGTTGTATTTCTGTATTTCGCTACGTTTTTTCCAGCCATGACCATCTCGACCAGCAAACACAACAGTCGCGAAAATGTTTCAGTGATGAACTTAGCTTTTTCGTAACTTCAGTGTTCTTTGAGGTTAGGCGCACAGCATTTCATCCAAGCTTTGAGCATCGCCTTATATGCGTACATAACGCAGTTCAATACCGCGTATATAAATATCTGCAAAACATGCCCCGCCTTTCATGCACCGCTTTCCATAGGGTCTGTGTCGGCTGCCCGGAAAAATTACACTCTTGACTGATCGATGGGCTGGTTGGTGTTCGCTGGGGAGCAAAAAGAAAAACTCTCTTGGTAGCCGAAGCAACACACCCACACATGGACGAGAGCTAAAGTGCGGAGTGCCATAGTAGTCTCTAAGTGAGTGTAACGTTGAGATGAAATGAACACAGTTTGCGAGAGCCGGTGATGACAGCTCGCAGGAGCAAGCAATATACGAGAGGGCCAAGGCAGTCGCACTCACAACCAGGGACGACGAAAAAAACCGATGATGGCAAGCGGAACCTTGAACTTGGACCGAACGCTCGTCACAATGGAGGACGACGTACGAGGGGGAATGCATTAGTCGACGATGTCAATGTCAGCTGTGCTGAAACACGAAGCTATGATCCTAGCTTTCTTCCTATATTTTTCTGCGCGTCTCTTTCTACACTTCGAATAGTTCGACAATATCGTGACATTCCATATTCGTATAGTCACGCTTTTAGTGGTAGGTCTTCGTCAGACGCACGCCAGCCAGTGAAAGAAGACGGAAATAGAAAAAAAAAGCAGACACATGCACGAAGGCTGCCACCCCTACAACAACAACAATGGTGATGACAAGACCAACAAAGACTACAACAGCGCTAACATTCCTGCGAAAGGAGCTTTTTAATGCTATGGCGCTTAAATTATGTGTTGGAAGATGCTTGGTTTATTATGCCATTTCTTTGCACAAACGCGAAAGCATGTCTAACTGTAAGGTGAGTAAGTGCCACAGTGAAAAAACGTTTTGCAGGAGATGACGTTACGGCCACATAAAACTGGCACATTCCTTGTCTTTTACTGCGATAGCAATTATATGGACACTCTCGGCTGGATTTTGCCGCTGGCGTTTGCGTCGACGTCAGCGTTGGCATCGCCGTCTTTCACCGTATATGTATGCGTATCTATACGTCAGCTTACCATTCTTTGCGTGACCTTCCGGTTTGTTGGTATCGCGTTCATTGATTTGCCATTGCAGCAAAGCTGTGACTTTAATTGTTGAGAACAATGCTTAAGATACTAAGTTTAGTTTGTTTTTAAAGGTGATTGGGTGAGTAATCATATCTTTGGGAAAATCAATCATCCGAAAGGTGTGTGCTTTCAAATGTGGAGCACTTAAGGGAGCCGGGCTGTTGTGTTCTCTGATCGCATGCTGTCACCGTCGCTTGGCGTAACGCTCCGCGTGTAGTGTACTGAGTGGGCGATCACGCCATGGAGAAGCTTTCTTCCTCTTGTACTTCAAGTGCCCTTGAAGATGATTGGCGAGCGTGCGCTCGCACCGCGGAGGTCTTCATTCGCTTGTTATTTTAGCGCCTTAATGATCATGAGAGTAGGCAACTTTAGGGGCTCGGGCTGTGGCATGCTGTAATCACTTGGCGTATCGCAGGCAAAACCACAACAAAAAGCAGACAAAAAGAATGAGCAAGCAAGAACTAGTAAGAGCAAAAGACAATGAATTAGATAAAGAGAGAGGAAGAAAAGAATTGAGATAAAGTGGGAAAAACAAGGCAGAAAAACAAACGTAAAAAACAAAAGGAAGGAAAGAGAGAAGGAAAAAATACAAAGAAATATGACGAGAAACAAAGAAGGCTGCCCAATTCCGCACTCTATTCAGGCTTGGCACCCCTAGTACAAAGCTGCCTTGTTTAATAGATGATGGTCTTTCTTGGGATACTTCGAATCAGAAATTTTGGGTTTAGAAAAATTTATTTATCCGCACAGACAGTGAACATCAACTACGACAGAACACAACATCCACACACAGACCAAAAGTTGTTACAAAAAGATATGTTTACATATGTAAACGGAACACAACATACACAACTACACAGGAATTGCTACAAAAACAATGTCCATATATGCACAATACGTGGTAAACGAAGAACACGCAAATAAAATGTAGATATCTATACGTCAGATATTTACATATTATTTACAAGGTATTTGTATAAGTACTAAACAAAGATTAACCTACCAATACCAGGCAGGCCTGAAAACAAGCCTTTACACGTCTCTCACAGACGAACACAAAACGGCAGGACCAGTGTCGACGGAATTGCTGCTCACCCAGAAAGAAAAGTGCCTCCGACAAAACAGATAATATTTCTTTGTACGGTCGCTCCAAAACCACCCCACCGCGGTGGTCTAGTGGCTAAGGTACTCGGCTGCTGACCCGCAGGTCGCGGGTTCGAATCCCGGCTGCGGCGGCTGCATTTCCGATGGAGGCGGAAATGTTGTAGGCCCGTGTGTTCAGATTTGGGTGCACGTTAAAGAACCCCAGGTGGTCGAAATTTCCGGAGCCCTCCACTACGGCGTCTCTCATAATCATATAGTGGTTTTGGGACGTTAAACCCCACATATCAATCAATCGCTCCAAAATCGGGAAGAGAGCCCGGCGGCGACGACCTGCTGCAACAGCTTCACAACGGTTACGCCAAAGACAGTAGGCACCAGCAACAATGAGAAGGCTGGCAAAGTGGCCTCTAGAACAACGTCCAGAAGAAACAAAGCGGTTTACTCCGAGGCCACGAAATCCTGCATGCACAGCTCTCCAGAAGACACTAGCAACGACGCATTGTCTTAAAACATGCTGATTTGTTTCCCGTAAGGAGCAGTTCGGACATGTTGATGACTGGACCATTCTCCACTTTTCTAGGCAGTCAAGGGTAGGAAGAACGCCCCACCCCAGCCGCCACATGAAGTTCCAGAGGGGGCCAGGTAGAAATGATGTCGTCAGCGTGCTCCAAGACACACGACTAGAGCGGGTGCGGCGTGCCGGAGGAACTAACGGGAGCAACAAAGCGGCTGTTGTGTCAACGATAGGATTGTCTAACACATCTAACTCAGGGCAAGTCGACTGCATATGACGAAAAAACGAATCAGAAATTTTGGTCTGTCTGTCTATCTGTTGGTCTGTCTGTCCACTGATTCAGCTACCGGCGGCAGTTTGAGCCCTTTCTCAACGCCCACCCAATTTGATCTGGTAGCTGCGTTCCTACTTGTGAACATGGTCAATCAAAAAGCAAATATTCCGCATATTTCAGGTACACAATCATTACGTAGGCTTTAGGTAGTATGTCCCTGTCCTTCCTTATTTATTCCTCCTCCTTAGGTAGTATGTTTCTTTATTTAGAAAATGCATAGATATCGAAATCAAAAGACCACAGTGTTTATTACGGTGCAGTGACAGTGAGATGCTATGAAGGGAAAAGCGGGCGTTTCTTACGCTTCGGTAAAACGACACGGCGGTCCCAACTACCAGCGGCTCTGCGTTCTAAAGAAAACGCAAAAAACTTTCATTTCTTAACATTACTGCTAGATAGCGCCATATCTCACGCAGCGCCTCCAGAGAGAAAGTTTTAGCCTTTTGCCGTCCTTGCAGTTAAGCACGCAGATACGGGGCCAGTTTTGTTTCTTCTCTCATTTACCGTTGAAATTCAGAGCCCTTTCCTAAGATTTTCACGCCTTTCTTCACCGTATCAGTGGCAAGATATGGGAAACAACAATGAAAAATATAAAATATTATGTCGCAACAAGACCATTTCTCGCACATTTTTTACCAATATTTACCCGGTTGAGATGATAGCGCTGTTGTGAAGCTGCGGCTAACTATTAGTGTTGAAAGATTAGTAAATAAAGTTGCGATTACGATTACGATTACAATTACGATTGCTTCTCAGCGCATGTCCTTTTGCTTATTGCAATACGTAGACTTTACTTTTCTACGAAATAAGAACAAAATGCACGAATCTTTCTTCCACACTATTCGCCATCCTTGTGAAGAGGACAGCACGGAACACATCGATTGAGACGAAAAGAATAACTTTCGCCTACAACTAACCTTATACGAATGCATTTCAGTCCATATCAGTTTTCTTACGATGGTACATCAATAGCCTAGCCTATATAATCATTTCAGGATATTCTCGAACGATCATCTCCTTAAGACCGACAGTGCGGCTTTGCAGGCAAAGATGGAGTGCCAGTGTTGCTAAGTTCTCTGGTAGATCATTGAAGGTGCTTTGCAACACGCCCTGACCTGGTTTGGTGAAACTTCAAAGATGCCTCAACTTAAACTTTTCTGTGGTCATTATCCTGTGTTTCGCAACGTTTTTTGGACCGCTACTATACCTCTTCAAGTTGTTTAGAACCATGTCTACTTAGGGCAGGTAATAACCATGGAGCCGAACCACGTGATTAAAGTAACTAGAAGAATAAGAACGGGGTGGAGCACATTTGGCAAGCACTCTCAAATCATGACAGGTAGATTGCCACTATCCCCAAAGAGGGAGGTATATAACAGCTGTATCTTGCCGGTACTTAGCTACGAAGCAGAAACCTGGAGACTTACAAAGAGGGCTCAGCTTAAATTGAGGACGACGCAGCGAGCAATAGAAAGAAAAATGGTATGTGTAACCTTAAGACACAAGAAGAGGGCAGAGTGAATTAGGGAACAAACAGGGGTTAAGGATATCATGGTTGAAATCAAGGAAAGGAAATGGACATGGGCCGGGCATGTAGCGCGTAGACAGGATAAGCGCTGGTCATTAAGGATAACTAACTGGATTCCTAGAGAAGGGAAGCGGGTTAAGGGGAGACGGAAGGCTAGGTGGACAGATGAGATTAAGAAGTTTGCGGGTCTATTGGCAGCAGCAAGCACAGGACCGCGTTGACTGGCGGAACATGGGAGAGGCCTTTGCCCTGCAGTGGACGTAGTCAGGCTGAAGATGATGATGATGATGATGATGATGATGATGATGATGATGATGATGATGATGATGACTATACCTCTACCTGGAACTCAAAATGAAAAAGTGATTCTCCTGACCATCGTTGTTTTCCCGTGAGTGTATGTATCATCGAATCTTTCATCCCCGCCTTCTCCTTTTTGCAGCAATGATAAAATTTTTATTAGAGAAAAAAGGCTTATATATCGAGCGAAACACAAGCATTGGGTCTTGGAAAGAAGTAGGTCGGCAAAAACTAGACAGTATACGCAGAGAGAGAAACAGAGCCTTTCGGTTTTTGTGGTCCCGTACTTCTGCGCAAGACGTCCACAGTTGTGGAATGCCACCAACTCACCCAAACCAGAACTTGCCAGAGCATGCGCGTGGATGCTTATGTACGTGACAACCCTTCTGAACTCGCAAAGTGACATTATCTCTTTGTTGACATAAGTCATGCGTTAGTGCACAATAGCTTACCGATCTGACCGAAACCAACGGTACCTTAGATGACCTTTTTTCTCTCGGCTAAACGAAACCAAAGGATCGCCACTTTGCTACAATGGATTTGCTAGAGTGCCACTTTCACTCAACCCTGCGCTCACCTTATCGGACGCGCGAAAAACCCCAGCGGTGGACACTCCCACCGCTGTGGATGAGACCAGCTTATATACATTATACGTGCCCTGTATACATGCCCCAAAAGAAGACGTTGGCTTCAACGATGGCTGGCATCAGTGTAAAAGCTCTCAGTGAAACTTGCCTTTTATCTGCTCTGTCTGCCCAGGCAGTTTCCGTAATTGCTACAGTGGCATTTGTATACTGTCTGAAGAGTTCTGCACTGGACACCAGACCTTGAGAAAACTCCTGCGTAACGGGGGCATTGCACCAACGCAACGCCTGTTCCGGTCACCATCATCAGTTACATCGTTCTCTTTCCTCTTTTTTTTTCTCCTGCGCAGTGTAGCAGGTCAGAGAGCACAACCTCAGGCCAATCGCTCTGCCTTCTAATCAATTCTGTCTTTCCTTTTCTCTGCGCACTCAAACGCTGACAGAATGCTCCAGCGCTATCTATATGGATTACAAAGGCAGGTAAAGGTCCACTCCGGCTGTCTTCACTTAGCCTTCAACGTGAACAAATATCCGCAGACGAGTACCGGAGAAAGGCGAGAGAACGTGAAGAGAAGGCACGTCGCTCCCAAGACATAATCCCTTCGAACGTGAGAGTTGGCAGAGGTTCGAATGGTGTGTTCAGGGCCGAAACAAAGACGACCACCCCACGGCAGCACTTCGATCACCCGATATAAGGACTACACGTGCGTGTACCGTTTCGGACCTGTCGCCGCAGATGAGGCGGTGTGAGAGAGCCGTTGCGCATGCGCGCCAATATCCGGACCTTCGTTCGACGACAGGAGAGGAAGAAGGGCCGTGCCGGCCTGCACTGCGAGGGGCTGCTGTGCCTCGCAATGACCGAAGCTTGTATAGACGACCGAGGCCAGATAAAGAAGCCTGTCGTCCGTTTCTCTTCACCTTCCTACGCCCGCTGCTTCACCGAAAGACTCACGAACACACGCACGTACATGGCGCTCATCTTGGTAGGACTACGGAACAGTTCGAACGAGAGGCGTGCCATGGATGGTGCTCTGCAGTCTTTATTTCTTTGAAGGAGAGGCCGAGAAACCACACAGGACCTCGGAGAGGTTGATAACTACCACATGACAGGCACGGTGGTACCTTTGCATTGTGGGCAACGAGGCTGTCAAGAGACACGGCGTCGTCTTTAGGCTGAGGTCAGCTAGGAGCAGAAAATTAAGCCGTACAATGAGTCTTTGTAGTCTACGCTGGACATAAAATAGGAAAAATAATAAGGCACTTTTTTTTATGCTTGGGGCTAACGAAGTCGCGAAACTGATGTCCGAGCCTCGGCCCTGATTTCATTTTCCCCTTGACCTAGTTGCGCGCTGTGTACCGTAGTTGTGCGGGGTGAACCATAGTTAGGAAAGTAATGAAAAGAGCTTCATAAATACAAAAAAGAAAGAAGGTACATGGTACAGACGCCAGCCCCATGTATATTCTTCTTCTGCTCCTTCACCAATGCAACTTTACCAACCCGGATGCGCGCGTCATGCTCTGTCGCTTTTCATCAACATAAATGTGCTTGCCACCGTGAGGCTTAAACTTGGCTCCCTACTCGATTGTCTGCGTTACACTAACAAAAAAAAAAACAGAAAGAATGGGAAAGATAGCTTACATGGCGTTTACGCGGAAATAATAAATAATTTCGCATGCTCGAGAGATGCTCACCCGCACCCCCAGCAGTTTTTAGGGGCAACAAAGCACAATTATTCATTAGCGAAACCACGAAGCTCCTTGGCAATTTTATACTTCGCAAAAGCACGGGTGTGACGTTACTAGATTATTTAGAACACCCGCAATGTATGATACCTTTCGTCTCATTGAGGTGCAAAGGGAAATGCTTCGGAATGAAGTGCCACTAGGCTTGCTCTTCTGCTATGTCAAGTATTTCTGTGGCTGTTGTCTTTGTTTTAACGAATATTTTGAAATATCTTGATGTACGGCGCTGATTTAGGAGTTTTTTAAAGACCCGTGACCACTGACCCTACAGCCGTCGACTAGCACTCTTCTTCGTACACTTATTTAGGCGAAAGCTTTTCATGCCTTCCTAAACGTGACTAACCGTCAGTGGCGTCAACGTGAATTATTCAAAAAAGAATCATCCCTTGATTACGTCAATATACCATAGATCTGTGAAACTTTGGATGTCATCGTAACGTCAGATAACTTGTCGTGGTATGATGACATCTCAGAAACGTGTGTGATGCAAAAAAGAAATCATCCCTTGATGACGTTATCATATCATAGATCAGTTAATATTGTGATGTCATAATAATGAATCACGTGAATGGATCACAGATGTTGTGCGAAACCAAGTTAGGTGGTGAAATATATCGGAAGGGTGGTGGGGAGAAGAATACATCGACTGAGGAGACAATACACGTAGGTTTTGCTTTCGAATCATCTCAGACGAACGCATAAGCAAGCCCGCGAGTTTCTATGCGCTTTCTCTTGATGATGCCTAAAACAGATGACGTCAAACAAACTCAAGAAGAATGCGCTTACCTCTGAACAAAGGTAAAACTATTTTTGGATACTTGAAGGCTACATGGGAAACGTTGTAATATGCCTAGAAGGTACGTTAGCTTTGTTTTATTTTCCTAAAGAAGATATCAGGTATATCAAAAAGGAATTGTGAGTGAACGCAAATTACTTATAGTGACTCTGTGTCGATGGATAAAGACCCCTGTACAATCCAAGTCATGCCGAGACACCCTGCGACTTCCCCTAAACAACCGGAAACAATCATAGCACTAAAATATTGTGCACCTCAACCTACGAAGCTGTACTTTTCCAGTAACAATACAAAAGAGGACATTGTATATAAAGAAATAAACCATCTCTTTAAATGTGACAATGGCGTGATGCAGAGCATCGAGCGGAGTTTCAGTGGTGTTTCTAACAATAGTGTTTACTGGTTTGTGGTTTTACCTGTGCGGTCAACCTTGCGGGTTATTATTACGTTATAAAAGAGGTTCGTTATCACGCATCGCGTGAACGCTGTGTTGGAAACTCCCGCGATGCTCCGCGTCATCGCATGGTGCCCTTCGGGGAGATGGTGTAACTGCTTAGGCAACGCACACGCTCCGATTTTTTTTTTCAACAACGCACATGAGAAATCGTCCGCCGACACTACCTTGGAGGTAAAGAACCAGAGCTTATATATGCGGGGTGGCCAGAGAATGGTGGTGCAGTCTTTTTTTTCCAATCAAGAAATTCGCTAGAAGATACATGGTTTGGGCCTGCCAGTCTAATAGAAGCTTGACGCAAAGTATGCAGAAAATGTGGGAGGGGTGGAAGGAGACTTTGTCGGGCCAATGTTGGACTCAGCTCTCGAGGACCAGCGAAGACTCGCAGAGAGAGCAACGATTGCAGCGCAATCTAACGGAGTCCCTCAATAGGCACCATCCACTGACCAGAGGGAGCTGCATTGCTCGCATTGCTAGGGAGCCTTCATATGCGTGCATTAAAAAAAAAACGGAGACGTGTGAAAAGGCTTTGTGAGTCGAATACATAGGAAGTGGGGTAGGCAGCTGCCAGTCAATACGCTGACTTGAACCACTTTAAGATTGTTAGAGTTTCTCTTCAGGTCTTCATTTGTAGCCCATCGCGACTGTTTACACGCAGGTGGGCGGCTTGGTACACTTCCCATTCCAGTATATATATGTACTTGGTAGGTAGCTCGATTACTAGACATGGCAGCCCTATTTTTATTTTTTATTTTATTTTGAATACCCTCAAGGCAATTGCATTGAAGAGCGGAGTGGGTGAATACATTAAAACAAGTCAGGAACTGCAGTACAAACAGCAAAACAGAAGTAGCTATAATTTCTAAAAAACAAGTTATACGGTTCAGAAAGGTCGCAATGTTCCTGTTGCGACGAGAAAAATGCGGCTGAAATATACATACATTGGACAAGTGAATTTCACAGTTATCAATGCAACGTTATACAGAATCAAATGACCTAAAATTTAATATTAGACACAGCGGTGCGAAACACATCTGGGTTGCAAATTGTAGTATTGTTAGAAGGAAAGTGGTTCCAGTCGTTAGAGGTAGGGGGATAAAGGAAGGGAAAAAGGCCTTAGCGTTGCAAGAAGGAACGCCAATTTTATGAACATGATCTAAACGCGAGGATATGTATGAAGGTGGAGTAAGTAAAGCATGGGGAAGCATATTGTGTGAGAATACTTTATGGAATAAGCACAACCGTGCAATTTTGTGACGCAACGTCAGAGATGTTAGACCCAAGTTACTTTTTATTCCGGATACCCTGGCTACTCACTGATAGTTAGAAAAAATAAAACGTGCGGTGTTGTATCGAATCATTTCGAGTTGATGACTAATAATTTCAGTACGTGGATCCCATATCGGTGATGCATAGTCGAGTTGTGAACGTACAAGAGATTTGAAAAGGAGCAGTTTTATCGAAGAAGGGGCGGAATGAAAATTTCGTCTTATGTAGCCAATCATGCGGTTCGCTTTGTTGGTGATGCTTTCAATGGGGAAATTCCAAGATAGGTCAGTGGTGATATGAATGCCCAAGTATTTATAAGAAGTAACCGCTTCAAGAATGTTACCATTCAGGTAATACGAGTGTGCGTTAGTAGTGAAGCGAGAAACTCGCATTTATTTGCATTTTGTAGTGTTGAGAACCATCTGCCATGTATTGCACCAAAGAAAATTGCATTATTGTCAGATTGGAGTGCCTGCATGACACCATCAATAATATTTTCCCAAAAAATGACACAATCGTCAGCAAATAAATGCATTTAGGATGAGATACATTTGGGCAAATCATTGATATAGATAAGAAAAAGTAGCGGCCCAAGGACGGTGCCCTGGGGTACACCTGAGATAACCGCGGTTAGAGATAAGCATTAGGAACGACATAAACATCTCCGTAACCACAATTAAACTATCGGCCCAACTATCATTTGTGAGGACAACACATTGGCTCTTGTAACAGTAAACGTTTACTCGTCGTGTAACTTCCAATCTCTCCATTTCACGCTCCTTAATTTTCTTTTATGTATTTAAAGCAGCAAACTGAACAAAATCTTGTTAAGCTCCCGACTCTTCATTCTATTCTTCCGTCTTTTTTGGGAATTTAGCTAGGCTATAAACTGATCTCCGTGAGTGGATGGCATGTAATATCCTTCACGTGCGAGGAGAAAAACTTCCAAGAAATTTACACTAAACTTTGAGCACAACTCGGCGACAATAAAGTAATCGCTTACAAATTATTCCCAAAAAAAAGTATCAGCTAACGTTATTGCGCGGGGCGACCGGAAAGTAAAATCGCAATAATCTTCCAGATTTCAAGCGATGTCGTCCTCTTGCGAGAGAGCCATCATGAGTTTTAACGAACACGCCGTTATTTGCAACTCCAGCGCAATGCTTCAGCACCTATTCTAAGCGGCGCTCTTATGTAATAAAATTTTCGGTTTACTAAGTTGGCTAACTCGTGTATTCAATTTCCGTAGGCTCTGTCCCCTTCTAAACCATGTCGGGGTCATGAATAGGAAAGTTATTGTATTTCGAATGATTTTAATTCACCCAGGCCTATGTATGTATTCAATAATAATAATAATAATAATAATAATAATAATAATAATAATAATAATAATAATAATAATAATAATATTCTATTATTATTATTATTATTATTATTATTATTATTATTATTATTATTATTATTATTATTATTATTATTATTATTATTATTATTATTATTATTATTATTATTATTATTATTATTAGGTGGCGTTTAACATCTCAAATTTGCAATGTGATTATGAGAAACGCCGTAGTGAAGGGCTACAGAAATTTCGAGCACCTGCGCTTTTCTGCACCCAAATCCGAGCAAACGGGCCTACAGCATTTTCACCTCCACCGAAAATGCAGCCGCCACAACCCGGATTCAATCCCACGACGGAGGATGTGCAACGATTGCAGTGACCTTCGTGCACCCGGTTACTGCAACAGAATCGTTCCCACGAGACCCAAAGGCTAGCCAAGATGTACGATTCTCCCCATTGCAAAATAATGGCACGTGATCGAGCATACACACCCTTGTTCTCTACGCGGGCCAAAGTACGTGTGAGAGATCACAGCCGCCGCGTGCTCACTGCGCCATCTTGCTGATAATACTGAAAACACAATAGTTCCACCCCGAGATGCTCGCCAACAGCGTTAAGTCGTAGATATGAATAGCTTGCTGTTTTAATGTTAAATAGGGTACCCTTCAGGGGCGCACTCGCATTCACAACGTGGAGGTCGTGCGCCGGAGTCTTTTTTCCGGGATTTTTTTCTTTTTGGTGCTCTCATATATATATATATATATATATATATATATATATATATATATATATATATATATATATATATATATATATATATATATATATATATATATATATATATATATATCGTGCATGATATCAACGCCGACGCCGGCGGCAATGTCATACACCGCCACTGCCGGCAGTCGAAAGTGTCCATATATTTGCTATCGCAATAAAACAAAACAAGAGACAGTATTTCGGGCTACTGAACTCTCCTGTGGGCGGTACACTAGCACTCCTTTTTATTCCACATACATATGCCTAGAGGTGAAGCTTGTTAGGAACAAATCTATCGCCAAACAAGGTCAACAGTTATAGTACGTGTTTTTGAGGGGTTATGCTCGGCAGAAAAAAAAAAGAAAAAAACGCTTGCTTGACGAGTTGTGTTGAAACACTGATTTAGAGCGGTTTTTCAGCATGGTCTTCGAAACATACTTGGTGGTGGTTCTTAGCGCAAAGGACAGCATGGCGACACGCGAAGAGGGGAATGAATGTACGAGCCTTTTAGCAGCATACGTTCAAGCAGACAAAACGCAATCGTGAATGGGGCCCTTTCATAAATAATGCGTCCCCAATCTTCTCTAGTCTTTTTGTGTACCAAGTAGATGTAAATTAAACAAAAAGTTTTTTGCTGTTAATTAGAAAAGGTTGTTTGCCCACCAGCACTAATAGACTTAGCCGTTATCTTCAGAACGAGCTCTCATTCACAATTATGAAATCGGCTCGTCGTCTTCTTGGCGTTTTGCCCACTGTGGGCTTCTTATTCTTATTACAATGATTTAGCTGACACAAGCGTGCTTTGCTTGCGAGCTTTGCTCAAGAAGTGTGAAGTTGCGCCCCCTGGAGCGTTTAACGTTCTTTTTTTTTCTTATCCAGAGGAATGTGCAATGCCTTATGCCTTATTGACCATGGCTGGATGACCGTGTCCGCAAAGCCACGTTTTGAATAAGAAAATGAAATACGTATTGTTTCGAGGTTATGGAACCTATTAACGTGAAACTTGTCCCTATTGTTTTCTTTCAAACACAAAAACGAGGCCTATAAACTTACTACAAGAGCGTGTGATTTTTTATCCCCTACAAACTATATTGCTTTTCACGCTTTCGACACATCACGCAGCCCAGACGCTTTGCGCGCGCCAGCAGCCAGCTCTGCGTAAACCTAGCTTCTCCGCCTAATTGCTGTTCATGCGGAGAAACCTGACTGCAGTGTATCGCAGCGTGAAACAACTCCCCCGTCGTGCGTGATAACGTGCGGGGGCGTGACTGAGAACGCTACCACGACTTTAACGAACATTGTTACAGGCAAAAATACGAGACATATAATTAAACCAAATTTGCGTAAGCCTGACATTGCTTGATTGCATGGCTTTGGTGGCGGACAATTTCAGAAGAGTGAAGCTAGCTGCCTGCATGAGCTAAATGTATCGATTGGTATGCAGCGCAGCCTGCTACGCAACACGTGAGAGACGCGTTGCGTGTTATGCTCGTCTTGCAATGCATCTCGCGCAGTGATTTTTACGCTAAATAAGTGGGGTATAGTGAAGAAAAAACGAATGAAAGAAGGGCTTCTATACTGATGGTTAAAGGGAGCAGAGGACATCCTTACGAGGCAGATGAGTGAAATTATTGGATTCTATGACCTATTGGTTACATTCATTATCTAACAGTTTAATGGTGTTAGAAACCAAAAAGGATGGAGAGGAAATTTTGTGACAGCTTTAATTGACGTTCAGTTATGACGGGGAAATGATAAACGGAAGTGAACGAAAACACAAAGACAGGCGAAAGTAGAGCTCAAATGTCCGGCATTGTGGGTGCGGAGATTTGTGGTTAATTCGCAAGGGCAGCTATTCCATATTATCAACTACATTTTTTCGGGGGTTGAAAATATCCTTTGAAACGCTCACAGGAAACACTGACCACCACTCGCGATGCGAGAGGAAAAGAAAAAAGCCGGGTACACCCAGAGTTAATGTACACGGGGTCGGGTCAAAAGTTTCCAGGTCACGCTCCTATAGAAATGCATAGGGTGTTGGCCTGGGAACATTTGATACCCGCCTTCCCTGTACATGGCTGCTGTAGGAGCCATGCTAGCGCATGCAGTAACTTTAAGGGCACTTTATGTCATACGCGTTCACGTGGCACAGACGCCGAGGGGTCACGCCACCTGCCGCTATTTAAAAGGAAAAAAGTATTGTCTAAGCGCGTCGAATTTAGCATAGTCGATGCTCGCAGCGCACTTAATAAACAGAATGGCGTAGCAACTGCGGCCGTTGCAAGTTCGTGCTTGTCTTGTTTACACCGGTGCGGTCTTTCGAGCGTCCTTTGTGCTTCAACAGTGCTGTCCAAGTTACGAGCTGTTTGTTGTCCTTCGAGTGGAATTCCAATTTCCTGCTATTGTTTTCACTACCCTGTCCCTTGCGACTAAACTGGAGCATTTGTTTTAACAAATAAAGGGACGTTCATTTGTCTTATCTCATCTACGGCTTCAGTGTCTTTGTTGTACAATACGGATATGCTTCCTACAACATTTCTGTGTGAACATCCAGCTGAAAAACGAAGAATAGAGAATCCATTATGTCCATCTATTTATGTTCGAAGTCATCGTTACTAACTACAGACGGTACGTTCACAAAGTTAAGTATTCCATTCAGTGGGCAGACATTTCGCAGGTATGAACTGTTCAGAACAGCACTCTCATCAAACGCACCTTGTTTCATACATAATGTGCAAACATAATGATATGTGCAAGGCAGCTACAACTTAGGAGAATGATTTTTCTGGCCATGACAAAATCAATTTTTTGTTTTTTCAAGGTCACGGTACAAAAAGCAAACAGTTTTATGCTCCTTTTTTGACCAAGAAGCTGCTATTGTAAGAATAAGATACCTATTCAGGTGACGAAACCATAATTGGAGTTTACTCCTCGCGTGACCTTTCGCAGCAATAGCAACTGCTTATGAGAGTTTCTCAGAGTTCTTCATTTCTTCGCCACATATGAATTATACAGTTCTCCATAAAGAGATCAGTTCAAACACAATTAGCAGGCCGGAATCATATTGAGCAAAGCTTCAGAGCAGGCTTGTTGGTATTGTAACAAGAACCGCAAAGCAAAAAAATATGACGCAAAGCATCACAGCCAACTATCAATGGCAACTATCCAAGCAGGGTTTAACTCCACAAACTAGTACTTACAGACGTACTCTCTGTAGTTACATTTTCTTTTCTTTAACACTCATCAAGCTTGCCAAATATATGATCAATGGTGTACTGTTCCACAATATACCAGGAATCTTGAAGGAACAAAATTCTACAAAGATCGTATGACGGAGTCACGCAAAAGTCGTAAAAAATACATGCCGAAAATTCCTGTTCAATACGATGGCATAGATGGCTAGCAATATACGACAATTAAATATAGTAGGTTTTACCGTATTAGTTACATTCTGAAAGTTATTTAAAAAAAGCGAAATCACCAGGGCTCAATGACTTATCTTGAAATTAAGTACTCATTTATGAGAGCCGCAATAGAAAGATTAAAAAACAATATCAGCCGATTCTCTATGATCTACTGTCTTGCGTTAGTTGCTCTGTTTACCCCACTCGCTCGTAAGCTGATCTGCCAACTTTGCCAAAAGGAGAACTAATAAGTTCGGCCTATTCCTTTCCGTACATTTGAACGTTTCCAGAGCAAAAAGAAAGGGGGAATGAACACTTGTGGTGTGCGCTGACCTCCTTTGTACTTTGTCTATGTGTGCTACGAGTTTTCTATGAATATTCTTTGCTAGCTAGCTCACCTAGCAAACCTGTTGAAGTACTTTGCATAGCCATAATGGTTTCTTTTGCTTGAGCGAGTGAAAACGAAGCTTACTGTAAGCGGACATGATCGTCGAAATAGAGAACACCACAGAAGACTTACGACTTTCGCTTGAATAGCAACAAATTAATGATGATTATGAGTGGTTTTCAATAGCGCAAGGGCCAATTGATGGCCAAACTGAGTAGAGGGCTGTTAGGAAATCTCAGGGAGACCAGCTAATTAAAGAGGTAGCGCTTCAGCCTGATTGGGCGAAGTCAACCAGTAGCTCTCAATTCCAAGTGCCATAGGTTCGAGGTAGAAGGTGGTAGGAGAGGTGTAGAGGCGCAGGTGAACTGAAACCCAAGAGCCTATACTTGTCTCTGAGCTATAGTGACGAGCGCAGCTAAAAAGGCATCTAAGGAATCGACGTGCAGCTGCTTCTTGCTGGCCTGTTTCTCACAACTTCGGGTCGTGGCAAGCACCCTGGTGAAACGCTGGTTTGATCATGGCGGCTATCGCTCCTTTTGACCGACCCAACTGCGCTTCGGGAGGAGAACCATGTGTGGTCAACCATTGCAGAAACTGGCTGACCTCTTCTAAGCAGCGTAACCGACCTCTCGGCCGGTCCTCTCTTTTGGGAGTAACAAAATTTTTGATCATCATCATCGTGGCCTTCTGAAAAAAAAGCTCAAAAAAGCCCACAGAGCTTCTGTGGATTAGTTAATTCATCAGTCAGCTATGTTATTGGTGCCTCATTTCAGTCGATGAGCTTTTGTTGTTCATGTTGTGACACTGGCTTACTGTACTGCATAATCTGAAAGGTGTTGCAACTGATACGCTTTGACAGGATGTAACGAGTAATGGTTATTACTAGTTGGGCCAAATTCAAGTCGGTACGTGGTCACATTTTAAGCTAGGCAATAAGGGCGTCTGAGTTTTTAGTTACTTGGCTATTCATTTCAATCATACGTTTTTCTTCTTTTTTTATCTATTTCACACAGGGTGCTCGTACAATATCACGCAGTTCCCAAAAACTTAGCCACTAGCCTAAGACGGAGCTGTGATGAAAGAAATATAAATGCTGTGTTTATATATATATATATATATATATATATATATATATATATATATATATATATATAGAGAGAGAGAGAGAGAGAGAGAGAGAGAGAGGAAGTTTGCTGCTCCTAGATGTGTCATGTGTTAGATCTAAGCACACAAGCCATTAGAACCGGCCTCCACGCCCTAATATTGTTTTAGTTTTAGCCACAGCGCCCGCTCCACAATCGAGGGGAGCGGCGGGTGGAAGGCTCTTTTAAATGAAAATGGCAGCTTCGTCATTAGGCCTGAATATCTCCGGCGCTGTATTCTCTGTACGCCGAGCTGGCGGAAATTCGGTGAGTGTTTTGTTTTCAACGCCTTTTTGTTTTTTATTCTTTCAGCAGTTCACTCTTTGTGTTGATGTGAATCATGGTTGCATTTGGGAAATGTGTCCGAGCCGTATTTGAGTGTTTGTTTTGTGTTTCGTACGCTTTAGCCGCTTACACAGAATAATGCGCACACCTGTACATGCACGCGCACTGACGCACTTACACATGTGTAGTAACACTGCCGAGCAGCGAACACCACCACAGACAAGTCGACGAAAGAAAAAGAAAAAAGGAAGTCCGAGAAAGAATATCCGATGAAACCACTGCACATTCGCATCTCCCGAGCGTGAAATTGCGGTATCCCATTGATGCTCCTCTCGCGCTATTTTCCGGGTCATTAATTTGGGTGCAGCCACAACTGAAGTGTGCGAGCGGCTGCGCCCATCCACCTAACAACTAACTTTCTCCGCGAACGAAAAGTCGGGCAGGTTTTTCCACTTAAGGGGCTCATGCATTCCGTGCCTTCCGTGGCTCGCGGATGGGCTTGAACGTTGTGCGTGTACGGCCAGTGTGGTCACACGGCAGGATTCTCTCGAAGCGACAGAAAGTGTGAATCCCGCGAAAATCTCACGCGGAAATGCGAAAAGATCGTCGTCGCAATGCGGACTTACAGATGGGTGCACGCTTGGCGCGAAGCGTTGGAGTTCGTTGACGTGCTTCATTGAAATACCCGTTCCGCGTTGCGGGGTAGTGAGGCAGTGTTTAGCGGTGTTGACTCAACCTTCGGCATTAAAAACCATTTGACAAGCCCAGTGACCGCAAGTTACAGCCCTGCTGGACGAAGTACGGTGGGTGTAAAGCCCGCGATCTGTCGCTAGCTTCGACATGTCCCTATACGCTAATCGGCAAAAACTGAACGTGGAGAAATCGTGAAGCACTCACGCGGAAGTTTGTCTTTCGCCTGAACCTAGCCGCGTCGCTTTGCACAATGGAACTGCGGAAGTGTGAACGCCGGGCCTTCCGTTACATCGCTGTTTTTATTGTTTCCAAAAATTACGGTCCATCTTTGCGTGTTCATTTGATTTGTGCCGATGTTAGCAATGATAGCACCATGGCATTCACCCGTTTGCGGCATAATGGAGCAGGCAAACCCATATAGATTTACCAGCCCGGAAGGCTCCCTAGTTTGTGAAAAATATCTCCTGGCTAGAAAATCAAACTTTGCTCCGATCCCCTCGTGGGCAGTCTCTCAACCAATCAGGAAGGTAGCAACCGGCTAAGTGCGAACGAATTTTAAGTAGGGTGCACTTTACGAAGCCAGGCTGTGCTGTGCTGTCATGTGCTATAGTACAGTCCTTTCTCCGTGGCTATAGTACGCTGTCGGGTTCATTTGGCGTGACGATCCATGTGTAGCATGTCGAGCCCATGTATCTTCTTGTATTTTGAGCGCCTTGATTGTGATCACTTATCTTCATCGCAAAAAAAAAAAAAAATAAGGAGAACTGCGTGCTTGACGTAACGCAGGCTATACCACGTACAAAATTGAAACAGTCTCTCACGACACGCACAGCACAGTCACAGGAAAAGCTGGAAGAGTGGCCTTTCAGAGCCTCTTCTAAACACTCTTTGGGGAAGTGCTACAAGCACGCTTTTCTCGGTACGTACTATGCCATAAATATTCATAATTTTTGTGTAGTATAGGCCAGCATTCATTATGCTATTCTCCGTCATTCTTCGGAGAAGTTTGGTATCCGCTACACGCTTTCTCGGAATATTGTGCAACTTTTTCATGCAGTGACTGACGACGAGGAAGAATTATGCCTGAAGTGGGTATGCGCCACAGTTAATAGGAAATGAAGAACAAGTTTTCTAATGGATTGGGGCATTGGACGACCCACTCGTTACGAAACTCGCATAGTGTGACACCTGGTTGTGTCTTTGTTGCCCTAAAACGGTTTATTACTCATATTAACGCAATTCCTTTCCCGACATCGAGTCTGCCTAAGGCCAGTTTAGAAACGAGTTCCAACCACTGGCGTGGTTAAGACAATAAAAAAAAAGACACTAGCGTGGCTCAGTGGTGGAATACTAGGCTAGCAAGGAGCTGACCCAGTATGAATCATATTATGTTATTCATGTTTTTCATTTACTGAAATTTTTTTGTTTCTTTCGACGCTGGTTACGAGCACCGGCGCCAACGGACCACTAGAGCACCCGGGCGTGACCCACGTTCTGATCTCCTAACTTTTTACGAAAGACACACGGGATTGTAAGACTTGGATTTATGCAAAACGTATATGCGCGTGCTTCAAAAGAGCCTCGCACAAACTGCTCATGAATCATGTTGCTATTCACTCTCGTGATGTGGCAACCACCACGCCGATCGCTTTTATCACATGCAAACTGAGAACAACCAGCAAGAGTACCAAGACCTCTACAGTAACTCATCTACCCTTGTGATGCTAAATCTTCATAATTTCTAAAGGTCATGCCAGTCACACAATTTGATGTGATCGCGCCTTTATAATAATGCGAAGTTATGCGTCATACTAAGGTAAAATTTGGAGTATTAGAGTGGGGGCTGGATGGGAGGTCCAGCTGGAAAGGAGGTACGTCTGTTTTAAAGACCATAGCTTTTCTTGGGGACCTTCAACGCAAAAATTTTGTCTGTCTGTCTGTACATTTGTCTGTTTATTCGGCATAACAGTACCTTTAAATGCACCAGACGATACCCCAAACGACCAAACCCATCCGCAGTGGCCACCAATATTGCTCAATGATTCAGCGTTCCTGTTTGTGCGAGTGTCAATTAAAAGCAATTATTGCGCATATCCGAGGCACCATAACAACACGTAGCTATTTTTTTATGTGTGGCTTAATACTAGAGACAGCACACACAAGTAATTCTAAGGACTGTAGGACTCTACCACCCTGCTCTTACAATGCAACGCTTGAACGAAAAGGCAAGTATTTCCAACGCTTTCCTAAGACGACACGGTGGTGGCACCTACCCGTCACCTTGTGTTCTAAACCTTATTTCCTTAGAGACGGGCGCGCATGCTGCGCGCTTCGTTTTCCAAGATAACTGCCAGATAGCACTCATGCCTTACGTGTGGCGTGACTTGATGCGCTCATTCGCCTCCGCTGCACGCTCGAGGCACACTGACGCAGCGCCTCCAGAATACCATTCTTCTATTTTCTTGCGCAAAACATCAAATAAACGTTTTTCACTCTCTCCAGACACAAGACTACCGTCTTTTGACGACATTTGCAGTATAACATGCAAATACGGGGCCAATTTTTCGCTTCTACACCTGTCTGCTAAGTGCCGCGACTTTTTTCGTTCTTGTTTATTTAGGCCTGACACCACGTTCTGAATGCCAACATCTGCAACGAGATGACGCATTGCTTTCTATGGGCTATGAAAGCAATGCGTTGGAAGCAACGAGATGACGCATTGACTGGCCAAGAGTCAATGCACAGTATTCCCGTCACACTGTCGATCTTAGTCGCTGTATAATACGTTGCGCAGAAGGCAAAGACTCACTGTGGTCAACCGAGAATTCAAAAACTCAGCTTAACAATGGCTGATTCTAGATTCAAAATTCGTTTCGGCAGTATATAGGCATATTTGATAAGAAAAAAGGGAAAGTAGTGCGCCGCTTTTACATCTTTAGTTTGACTGTGACAAAGGGACCACATGGCCTTGTAAACGTCAGTGTACGGAAGAAGAGAGAGAGCTTGTGGTAAATCTACGGGACACAGAGAAAACCGTCAACATCTCAGCCACTGGCAGAGCCACCTTCCGTCACTCCCAACGAAATGTCCCTACCCGCTGTCGATAATGACTGCTGCTTCGAGAAGAAAATACAAAAAATCACAGCATATCCCTGGGCTGAATAATGACGAGTGGGTGAAGATCCGGAGAGAATCGACGGTAAACCGTGAATCTTCTGTGTATTTCGCTGAGTCGATCATCATTTAAAGACACGAGAAACGCTGTATGTGTATGCCGTGCCACTTGGTCCTCCCGCCCTCTTACGGCAGGATCTTGGTAGCGGTGTCGCGCAGCTTGACGGCGCGCCAACAGCGAACAAATTTTATTACAGCGCTCCCCCTAGCGTACGTCGCGGCACTAAATCGAACAATTTCCTTCCATCAATGACACGTGCCATGTGTGACATCATTCCTACTATAACATTTCGCATCCTTCATCATCAACAACAGGTACCGTCATCTAGTTTTATAACATCTTGCATTCATTCATCCACCACAAGTACAGCCATTTAGTGAACACTCCAAGTACCACAAGCTAGTTTTATAACACCTCGTGTCAACTACCGTCATCTAGTGAACACTACAACAACTAAACTAGAGGTGGGTACCCACTACTACTACAACTACATACCTCATAGGATGTACAGACACACGCCTTAAGGAGCTTCGCCCCTAAAAAAGCTCACCGTGATCTCATGCACGTTCTAGAGTGAAAAGAGGAGTCAAAGAGCAGCCTAGATGGAATGTGATACGTGATAGAACTAAATAAAAGCGAAAAAAAGAAACGGAGTAAAAGAAAGACGGCAAAGCTCGCGCATTTACAGCCGTGCACTGCACTAGAGAAAGACTGGAGCCTCGCTTAACCGAAGCACAATGACGTGCCGTCTATGGTGGAGATTTCAAAAATCGGTGACGTGCGCAGGCGTTAATCGGCTGCCCGGACCGTTGAATCAGGAATCTAGGAAAGCGTTCACTGGAGCATCCACTGGCTGGGATTCTCATATGACTGCTCGGAGATCACGGGAGGCTGATCGAGGAGAGAGATCGGGGCCTCGACTGTTCTTTTGCAGAGACAAGGAGGCAAAGGATTCGCGCCTATGGTCAGGGTGCACTACCGACGAAAAAGCACTGGCAGTACACTGTAATTATAGGGTCCAGTGAACCCGGAGCCGTGATCAAAAATGACAGGGCGTCAAATCGTTTGCGGCGTTAAAGGTTCGTACGACGCGTCCTCGGCTGTACGCCACCGTGAAATTTATACTTCCCGGCTTAAGGCTGCTGCCGCCACTCTATATCGCGCGGTTCAGCGATGAAGGGGTTGATGCTTTTCGGTGCAGTCTGGTGGACACTTGAAGATTAAGTGCCTTCAATATGGAACGCTCGCTGGTCGCGCGGGGAGCCCGTAACAGACAGTGGCTGCTTTCACTGGCGAATGACAAAAAAGAAAAGTGGCTTTTCTATTCTACAGGCTTCAGTAGCCATGCTCATTTTTGGTTTCGCTTACGCACTGTGGCCGTCTAGTGCCCAAAGCGCTCGGCTGCTGACCCGCAAGTCATGGGATCGAATCTCGGCTTCTGTGGCCACATTTTCGATATAGGCGAAAATGCTTCAGGCCCTTTTGCTTATATTAAGGCGCACGTTAAAGACCCTCCGGTGGTCGAAATTTCAGGAGCCCTCCACTAAGGGATCTCTCATAATCGTAAAGTGGTTTATGAATGTTAGACCCCCAAAATTATTATTATTGTTGTTATTGGTTTACCGTAAAGCTCCTTTCGCCGCTTCGTCTAATGGTGACGGTAACATAATTGATTGATTTGTGGGGTTTAACGTCCCAAAACCACCATTTGATTATGAGAGACGCGTGACGGTAACATAGGAAACAACGTTTGCTCCTCTTAGAACCTGTTGGGCCTTTGTTGCTGGATTTCGCTTTGTTCATCAATTACAATTTTCATCGACATCGACACGAGTGTGCGAACGAGTTGTTCGTTTACCGAGCACTACGAGAGCGTTTTTTTTTCTTTTCCTTTATACGCACTTGTGTAGAGATGCGGTGTAGATTTGTGACTTTTGCCGTGATCCTTGCGACTCCGTCACACCTCAATGTACCATTCAGGCATTACTGAATTATATTTCAAGCTCTTCTGAGTAATTTTATTGCCATTACAGGTTCCTATGCATGAACTCTCCACACCTGTGTCGTCATATGTTATCGTCGAGAAGGCCTCGGAAGAAGCTCGTTGAGGAAACACAGTTTTCTCAGCATTTTCGGCATGCTCTAGCTGCTGGAGCGGCGCCCTTTTGTGAAAGAAACATAGGGCTAAATGAATTAAACGAAAAAGAAAATGCCTTGAAGCAAGAAAAATAGAAACAGATTTCCACCAGAAACGAAGGCAAAACTACTTATATAAGAAAAGGAGGAGGAGGAGGGGTAAATCACGAGGGGAAAACACGAAGGCGAAAAGAAAAATTACAAAACGTGTAGAAAAACGACAAAAAAAGGGTGTACTAGAGTGGATGGTGGGGCTTCTGGGAAGGTATGGCTAGCGGCGCTCCACCGTTTTTCTGACCGATGATGGAGTTCAGCCAAAGTTGGGAAAAGAAGCTGGTTAGAAAGAGGGCTCTGTGATGTTAGGTGAAGCCAGCCTTACAGAAGGCGCTTCCGCTTGCGCGAATGCTATCGATTGTGGCGGGGCCGGCTGACTTCGGCCGTCATCCCCGGTGACGGCCAGGAAAGTACTAGGAGAAAAAATTCTGAAAAATCGCGTCGATAACATGCCCCATCGTTGGGTGGTTGGATACATATCGACCTTTTAAGCCCGGGCTCTCCTTCGAGGGAGCAAGACCCGCGAGCTTTCTTTCGTACCTTCGGATCTATGTTAACGACGCAGGTGACGTTAACAACGTCATGAGACGCTTGCTCAAGATTAGTCCCAGAATAAACGCGTTGGGATGTCACTCGAACGACTATGGAACTTGCACGCGCACTGAGCATTGCACCACTTTAGATACTTCATCCTTAAGTGCTACATATCTGGGTCTACCGTCGACGATGACAGGAGGGAACGTGCCATTTCATGTGTTAAAAAAAGACACACAAAGGACCATAATGTATGAACGGCACTTGAAAGTATTACCCTCATCCTAGTTGTGGCGGGCGAACCTGTAATTAGTAACTATAACTGGGGTTTCGTTTTAAAACCACGATTTGAGTATGAAAGATGTTGTAGTGGAGGGCTCCGGAAATTCCGACCATCCGGTGGTGTTCTTTGACGAGCACTGACATCTCATAGTGCACGGGCATCCACCATTTCGCCTTCATCGAAAAGCGACCACCGCGGCTGCGATCGAACACGTGACCTCCTAATCAGCAACCAAGCACCAGACGAAGCTCTAATTCATCACTTGCACTAACGCGTAATGGAGTTGTGTGTTAACACATTCAATCAATCACTCACTCACTCACTCAATCAATTAATCAATCAATCAATCAATCAAATGTTACTTGGCCAACATCCACCAAGAGATGAAACGAGCGACGTTTTTGTCGCGGCTACCGTTTTATTTGTGCAGCACATCGCCATAGTGCCAACGGCCCTAACAATTGGTGATTGCCACGAATTCATGTTGGCTTTACAAGCTTATCGCTTTAACGGAAAGACAGCTGCGATAGCTGTCAGTCTGTTATGCTGTGCTTTCACTAAAGGCGCTAGTTTCAGTCCACTGCATGGCATGAAAGATGAATTTACACGTACAAACACTTCTGTATCGCAATAAGACTGCCTCTCACATTGACCGAAATGCCACGCACAGTCGTTTTCACGTAAATGCTGCCACAAATTTGTGTTCCGCAATGTCTGGCGGGGAGCAGATAGAATGCATGTCGATAGTGATGAAAACTGAGAATGAAAAGACGACCAAGGGCTTAAAAATGAGGGGAAAGAAAGCATTCTTGAATTTGCAATGAGTGCAAATGCTGTTATCTTATCTGCTCGTCATGATCAAACTTGCGTTTCATAGCATTTTACGGTCACTCCCGCCCCCTCCCTCTAAAACAAAAAGTAAATAATAGGCATAGACCAATAGTAACTGGCCCTGCCGGCCTCGAATCAGCGTACACATTTCAACAGATTCTCGCTGCGCCGAGAAGATACGGCGCATTCGTGAGCCACAAAAGCTGGCGGCGATGCAATTATTGTTCTCTTGACTGATTAGTAAGACATGAGCTCCTGAACCTAGCCGTAAAATCAAGAATAGGAGAAGAAAAGAGTGTCAGTGACGTGCTCATGTATGGCGTCCAACTTTGATAGGCGATAGGAGAAGTCTGTGTAGGCAAACTTGAAAAGTTGGAGAGTGAGCCCGATGCTTATGAAGATGCTGCGTCCTCAAGTGGTTCTCGATTTTTTTTCTTTTTCTTTTTCTTGTCCCGCAGCTCGAGGCACAGAAGCTTTTTATCTTCACCTTCAAACTTTCATAAAAATAATAAAAGAGAAGTATAGTGCAGATTGTCCAAAGTGCACCTACCCTGCTACGCCGTTCCAATAATGAGAACAAAAAAGAAGAAACGGGAAGATCACTGTGATGACCCAAACGCTGACAGAGATGATGACGAATGAAAGCAAAGGCAGATTGGAGGATGATGAAGAAAGAAGGAGGAAGGACAGGGAGGTTAAAAGTGTACCAGAACTTGGATATTAGCTCAGAACATTGTCAGAAGAAGGAATGATTTTTTTCAGATATGGAAGTATAAATAGGGTAGTTAGGTTGGTCGGGGAGCTAGATTAGGACCCGGGGTGCCATAACAACGAAAGATGAGAAGCTACACAAGTGTATTAATAGTAGCCAGTGACAGGCAGGACGAGAACGCATATCATGTCATCATGGAATCGCCCTAATGACCCGCCCCACGAGGAGCCCCTGCAACCATTTTCCTGCCTCGAAGCCTGCGAGAGGGACCTCTAGGAGCCAAAACTAGCGTATTCAGACGAGCCTGTCACACTAGTCTGCAAAGCGATCCCAATGGATCGGGTTATCTGTAAATGGCGCCATTTCTAGATGTCAGCAACGACGTCCGGCTATAACTGACTAGGATATATGTTAAAAAAGCCGTATCTAACAAAAAACTAGTGAGCAAAATGGCCCCAGGTAATATATAGCAGATTGATTGATTGATATGTGGGGTTGGACGTCCCAAAACAACCATATAATTAGGATGAACACCATAGTAAGGCTCAGGAACTCTCGACCACCTGGCGTTCTTTAACGTGCACCCAAATGTGAGCACATGGGCCTACAGCATTTTCGCCTCTATCTAAAATGCAGCCGCCACAGCCGGGATTGGATCCGCCTACCTGCGGGTCAGCAGCCAATTACTTTAGCCACTAGACCACCGTGGCGGGGCAATATGCAGCAGAGACCCACAGGAACATTCTGGAGCAGTATCGCACTACGAAGCGTGTGCGTTTCCAGTACAATCAAACACCACCTTTCTAAACACATGACACTGCATTGTAAAATTGTACATTCTATAGGAAGCCACGCAGTTGGTAGAGCGACACTACAATTTTACTACTATGTTCCAGCGGTTCTCCATTGAAAAAAAACCGAGAGCCGTTCATCGGTAAAGAAATTTCTTAGTCGAATTCCCATTCAGTTACGGTAGACCTCCACTGCCCTTGACTAGTTATGGCACTGCGTGCAGATGTCTAGAACTCCTGGTGATGAAAATGAATGCAAAGAGAAGGAAGGTGGCTATACAACGCTCGCAATATTCGCCACTATATGTATACGTCGGGGAGACTTGGCTTAGGCGCGGTTAAGAGCATGGCAGCGACGGATCGATCCAGGCGTGGTCGCGGTCCAAGAACCCGTTGAGACCCTGGGAACGGCGCCATTACCCCGCCCTTGGCATGCCACCATTCAATTAGCTATGTGCGCCAGAGGTGCCCGACGAAGCCGCCTTTGCACCCGACGCCCCGCACATGCAATTGCTCCTGCACGTACTCAAGCAACTGCGCCGATGGCAGCCGACCGCAGCCTGATAAAACGAAGCAACGAGATTGGCGAGAGCGCTATGCAGTTAAGGTGCTTCGCCTCTCGGCCGCGTGACTCTGAAAGGGGCACAACCAATCGGATGAAAAAAAGGAAAAGGGTCGGCATTTTTTGAGTGAGGCCTTCCCTCCCAATTTGGCTGCCATACTTAAATCTCAGCACACCGTTCCTTCCCCGCACGTGGCCTTTGTTCCGGACCTCGACCGCGACTTGCGAAAACGAGCGATGTCATGATGTTGCGCGTGTGCCATTACCATCGACTCACGCTACGCTCGTGGCTTTCGTAAATTATCGTCAAGAAAGCGCGCCAGGTTCCCTGCCTTCACCTCATCTTGGCCGACGAGATTTTCTGATGGAAAATATAAAGGGTACGTATATAGATTACATGTGGTGGAGTCGAAGTGAAACGAATAGCTGTGACCGGCTGGTTCAACGGACTAGAATCCCATTGCTTTCACACGGGCGCGCACGCCATTGCACGAGCACGTTGCAAGTATCAATTGCAGATAATACTACGGTTCACCCTCAGTGATATATTCTTTCTTTTTTCTTTCTTTTTTCCCATGCATAGGACAGGACTCCTACCGACTCCTTTCTACACCGTCTATCTCACTTTTCTCGCTTTTTTCAATACGGCACCCACTTTTGACCGTTGAGTCAGCATTTTTAAATATTTTGTTATGGTATATAAAAATTCATCAGAACTTCATCCTTCTCAATAATATACAGCTTTGTGTTTTTTGCAAATAAATGAATAAATAAGTAAACACGCCAATACTAATCAGAAAACATAAATAATACCTACTGCCTTGCAACAACATAACATACGTTCTTCGGAAATTAGAGAAATAGACGGTGATGCAGCAATAGGTAGCATTACAAGGCCTTCTGAAACCGATTCAAAGACATATACAAATCCACGCGCTATCAATCATTTTTCGTGGTATATCTGAGCTATTACGCACCCTGTTTATCTTTGTGTGTAGTGTACAACTTTAGAACTCTGCAGCATTTCCTCCTGGAACGATTACGCACAGATGCCTGCACCAATGGGCGCATACTCCACGACGTCATAAGCAGAAAGGCCGGCGATTACTCTTTTCATCAGCATTGCCAAATGCATCAGTGGTATATTACTCACTTAGTTGTGCAGATAATTAGCTGCTGCGATGCGGTAGTACCTGTGCCGATTACTTACGTTGTACCCGCGTATAGCAGCTTATGTACAAACCCATCCCATTTCCAGGTTAGGAAAAGAGCTAAAGAGGTGGTTGTCAGGCACTGCCTAAACCTCATTTTCCGGTAAGAGATCCGATTTCAATCAGTAAAATCTTTTAACATGAAAGTGTTTTGTGTCGGGGTCCACCAAGACTTCAGTGATGTTACGTCATTGAAATGATGTTTAAAAAGTACTTGATAAGATGGCAAAGAGAAATGGTTCCGCCAATGTAAATCGAACTCCCAACAACTGGGTCTGCGACAGCAGCCCATCACGCTCTCCACACAATCACTCAGGTACAAACTCCTTGGCTTTGTGCAGGTCAACAAACTTGGCCATACACTCTCGAAAGCACATTTGTATGGACAGTACATCTCGATTGTAACAAAATCCCGCCATAGAAAGCCAAAGCAATGCATGGTGGCGCTGTGACTCTGAACAGGCAGCACCATCTTTGGTAGAACAGTAGAAACCAGGGATAATTATTTGTGGGGTTTAATGTCCCAAAACCACCATATGATTATGAGAGACGCCGTAGTGCAGGGCTCCGGAAATTTCGACCACCTGGGTTTTTTTAACGTGCACCCATATCTGAGCACACGGGCCTACAACAATTCCGCCTTCATCGGATATGCAGCTGCCGCAGCCGGGATTCGATCCCGCTACCTGCGGAAGAAACCGAGGATGTATATCGCGCATTTTCCCTTCCCTCCAATGCGCTGCCGCTCGTTTACGTGCTCGTGCAGAGATAGTGCGCTCCGTTTGTGTCGCCTCACATTGTACCGCTTGCAATGCGGCTTCATAAGGATCTCTGAGCTAGATGAACACTTCCGAGAAGTGAATCTAACAAAAGGAGGAAAGCTCGTTAGTCAAGTTTATGATGTGGAGCAGACGACGGAAGACGAGGACGCCCGAGTCACGGTGAAATGCATTTCTCGATTCCTCCCTGATAATACTGAGTACGTACGACATATGCCACGAGGTAAGTTCCATTCTGCCGACATAAAGCCGCGTTCTCTATAGATGTGCTGTATGGAAGTTTATTAACGCCATATAATTGTTGTTTTCATGTGGTATCTAGCAGTAGCAGCCGTGTTTTATCATGTGCAAACGCTTGCGGTGTGCTGAAAAAATAAATAAAAATAAATTTACACGGTCATGGCACTAAAATGTCCGAGAAGATTTAGAGTCGTGTCCCACGTGACGTGGGCGCATGTACCCGCTGACGTCACCGCAAAGTAGCAAATTGAAGCTTAACCACAGTGAGTCAAGTTGAAGTGCTCGCTTCGTTTTTTTAGGGGTGAAGATCCTTAAAGCGTAGGCTGGCTGTGCGTCCCCTGTATGTAGCCACCTCTCGTTTAGTTCTTGCAGTGTTCACTAAATGATAGTACCGTCCCCTGTATGTAGCCACCTCTCCTTTAGTTCTTACAGTGTTCACTAGATGGCGGTACTTGTAGCTGATGACGAAAAGATACAAGATGTTATTAACTAGATGGCGGTACTTGTAGTTGTTAATGAAAGATGCGAGATGTTATAAAATAGGAATGATGTCACATATGGCGCCTGTCATTGGTGGAAGGCAACAGTTCAATTTTGCGCGGCGACGTACGCTAGGGGGAGCATTGTAATAAAATGGGGTGGGAAAAATATACGTAGGATTCATGGTTTACCAGGCTTACCTCCGGAGCTTTGCCCACTCATTATCATTCAGTTCGTGAGTATGGCGGCACTTTTTTTAGCTCTCGTGTCATGCTTGATCTATCTTTCGCGAACGCGGCTGTGTTCGCCGGCTGTGACTTGTTGGAAGACTGATACAGCTTTACACGTGGGGAGCGTCCCTTGGTGTTGACTGCACTGTTCTGGTAGCCCAGAACACAACCATACTTCAGGCCTCGCCGACGCTTCCGTGGGGCCGCTTCGTCCATCGCGGAAAGGCAACTTCACGCACCGAGTGTCTCGAGCCAATCTGACGGCATGGCGTTGAAGTTCGCCGCACCGACTGCAGAATGCGTTGCGCGCGTGTCGCACACACTCCCCTTTCAACGAAACACACTGACTCGCCTGCGACCTCTCCCGCGTCTCTCCTCAAGTTTTCCAGAGCTTACCACCAGGGCCTTGCGCGGCGTTGTCGTCGCTCCGCAAACTTGAGCTTCGGCTCCCTATACGAGCCCTCCGTAAACAATGAAGGCCCGTTAGCATAATCAAGTCAAAGGCATTCAAGTACTCCCAAGGACGATAAAGAAATGTTGGTCTTTAAGTTTTAATGGTATAGGATTCCTGGCACCATGTCATGGTCATATACTTTGAAGGCTGTACAAACATGGCTTTTATATCTAACACTGACCCCTCACAGTGCTGCTGGTCCCCGGGGTGACAATGCATCAAGGCCACGACCTCCACGATGTAGGTTAATCATCAATTTGAACATGGATGTTTGCCATCATAATAAACATGTACCACCAACGTCAACGTATGTGCATATCAGTTAAAGGGCGTTAGTGCAGTCAAACACTAAAATGTATTTTGAAGGCTTTCTTATATGAGAAGGCACTATATATTATACTACTATACAGTAAGGATACGTTTTTTTTCGTACTATAGCGATTCTTGTGACAGAAGGATCAACCACGTGATTTTTTTTCTTTCATCTCTCTTACAAAGAAATTATGGCGCCCGACACCTGCTGCCTTCGGTGAGTTCACCCGACCTCAAATGATTTCGCAACAGCCCGGAGTTCGGATCGCGGCTCGCATACCAGATAATTAAAAGAAAGAGTGTGTTTGTGTGTGCGCACTGTCTTAAGAAGAAAATTTTATCAACTAGCCCAAATAGATATCTCACTCATTCGTCTTCACAGAATAAAATAGTGTTGCCCCTCCAACGTTTCATTTCAATACCAAAACACATTAGCTGTGAACAATTTTTACATCAGCCCTCTCTCTCTATCGTTGTCATCACTCTTTTCCGCTCAAATCTAGACGCATGGCTGTCATGGCTCACGTTTTTCGCTGGACTCCTCTCAAATCAAGATTGCCCATGGCTCCTCAGGATTGGCCCAAGAAAAAAAAGGAAATAAAAAACTGACGCCGTGCAGCAGCACGACTATGGAAGCTGCAGCTCCAATTTCAATACGACCGAGCCGTAATGCAAAGAGTCATGAGTTTCTGAAAACTCTTCGCTCACAGTTGTGTCTTGTGGTCACGAGGTTCACGCGAAACTTACAAAACGAAACGATGAGCGATGAACATGATCAGCATGCCACGGAAAGGTAAAAATAAGCGTGCATTAACCTTGCTATTCAGCGCCGAGAAGAAAAGTGAGAATTGAGAATGTGCAGATGACCCACCCTGCGGGCACGCTGTTACTTTTGATGCTCCTTTTGGGTGGCATTGATTTCAAATCGTACCCGATGACGCTGTTATATCTCGGGGGTCGATGGACTCGCTTCACCTTGCAGTGGTCGTCGTATGAACAGTATGAGCTCCACTTTCTTTTTTTCTTTTAACTTTAAACTTTTAGGATGTCTCCTGCGGCAAACTAAATTAGGGCACCGTAATTAAAACCAAATGCGTTATGTGGCTGAAAATCTTACATATTAGGGTAAATCCGACGTTCATGTATCCTTTTGCGCCAGAATTATGCCAATCTGACACTAAATTAAGATGGTGGAAGTGAGTAGAACACGCATTACTTAACCCTGAGTCCATGCGTTTGAATTAGAGAACACTGTAACTTGCTTTGCAAATTTATCAGTGCCACTGCGCATTCAGAGTGCCAGGATGATGAAGAGAATGAGGGAGTCGAGAACACAGTTAGATAGAAAGTCCTGACCAATTCTAAGTTTTGTTGTTCTCTCATTCACTTAGTGAACTTACCGCCCTGCGGACAAACTGTACATGACTAAGCGAAATCACAGTCAGTCTGTCCTACGCACGCAAAGACTGTTAGTGCTATGTTCCTCAGAAATGTGGCACATCTCGTGACATACCACTCGCCCACAAAATAGAGAGGACTCACAGGGGCGGTCTCTGGACCGACATAAGTAAAGCTAACAGGGCCACTAATGCGATCGCGTAAGATGGCTTCAACCCGAAAGACTCTCTTATCCATGTCTTCTCAGTCGGTGATGCATTGATCAGTTTTATCGTATACGTTAAAGGGTGAATCGAACAACAAATGTGAGAAGTCCTCATTAGGATAGATGTATTTCATTCACATAACATCTTCTTGTTTCATTATTTTATGCCTATTAGACATTCCACTTTATACAGGTTAAACAAATTGAAATGCCCTCTGATTAAAGGAGCACTAAAGACCACTATTATCTCGACGCTCATAGTTGAGGTAGTGGCCCAGAAACCTCATAGTGTTACTTTTGTGCCAAGAAAGTGCTTATTTTGAAATAAAATTGCGATTTAGTCGTGCCCATATGGTTAGCGCACTTAAAATTCATCATCATCATCATCATCATCATATCAGCCTGTCTACGTACACTGCAGGACAAAGGCCTCTCCCATGTACCGCCAGTTATCCCAGTCCTGTGCTTGCTGCTGCCAGTTTATACCCGCTGCTGCCAATTTATACCCGCAAACTTCTTAATCTCATCTGCCCACCTAACCTTCTGTCTCCCCCTAAGCCACTTGCCTTCTCTTGGAATATAGTTAGTTACCCTTAATGACCAGCTGTTATCCTGTCTACGCGCTACATGCCCAGCCCATGTCCATTCCCTCTTCTTGATTTGAACAATGATATCCTTAAACCCCGTTTGTTCTCTAATCCACTCTGCTCTTTTTTTGTCTCTGAAGGTTATACCTACCATTTTTCTTTTCATTGCTCACTGCGTCATCCTCAACCTCCCGCACTTAAAGTTACGAACCTCAAAAAGCGGACTGACTCACGTCACTGTTGCCATGCTCAACGGTACCCGGCTTTACTGCGTGGCCGCCGACACTAGTAAAAGCAGAAGGAAATCAGCAGGAGCCACCAAAGCAACAATGGCCATTGATCAATTTCCTGTCATTGGCTTCGAGATGGCACACGTGCTTGGTTCAACAGAAACCCACTAGATGGCACGAGATGGTCAGTTTAAACAGCAGAAATCAAACTTTTATACCCCTCACGTCATTTCCCATATTGACGTGCGGTGGTTCTTTTTTTCCATGAAACAAACAGAAATGAACAAAAAGCGTTTTATTACGTCACTTGATGCGAGATTAGTTCTTTGTTCAGTACAGCTAGATCAATTATTAGTGATTAATTGTAGGCGCTTCGTCTGACATCATTGAAATCTGTTTGAAAATGTACAACTGCGGCACATGTGTTGAAGTGCATATACTTTAACTTCTCGGTAAGTAGGACAATGCTGTTCGTATTATTGTCATTTGAGACGTTGTAACACATGGAGCTTTCCCTCTCACGTATTATTACTTCATTTTAGTGTCCCTCTAACCGTCCTGTATATCTTATATGCCTCTCCATCCCTCTCTCCCTGCCACTGGACGGTAGGCCTAAATCAGCAAAGAGAAAAAAAATAATCATGATAGCTATCTTCATTTATTTCTATCCATTTGCGCAATAATGTGCATAGAAACTGCGCACCGTATAGGCGGCACCAAATTGCTTGAAGCAAGTTGAATGAAGTGGTGACGAAGTATTGCTGCATTTATGGCGTAGCTTCCGTATAGACAAGCAAAACTTCCGAAAACACCACACTTAACTCCGTGTGTCAGCGTCAGTGCGTATACAAGTGCCGAGGATGGAACGAACTCGAAGCGTTATAGTGCAGGAATGCTGGATTTCGGAGGTAATTAGCCCCAGAGAAAAAGCGCGACAGACAGTAGAAGCGCATCTCGTGTCGCCACCGGAATGGCAACGCGGGGCCGATCAATGCAGCGCAAACGGCACGACGTTGTGTTTGCCGAAAAATAGAGACAGCTAGTTTCAACTCCTCTTTCCCTGTTGGTCCTTGTCTTTCTTGAGGCGTGACTAATGACAATAAAAGCCCGTGCCATCTCGTCGCTTACCGAAAGACCGCTTTCTCTTTTGGAACTGACAATTAGGCCTCTCTTGCTCAGTGAGTGCGACATCTTCTTTTTCGAAGGGACCCCGAAGTGCTTTGCAACGTGGCGATAACCTCTTCTCAACGCCAAGGAGTGTGCTTTAAGGACGAACACGCACGCGCCTGCATCCGTGTACGCGCGTACATGCGTTGGTCTTCAGCGGGCGTGGACGTAAAGCGACGCGTTTCTCGTCACCCCTGGAAGGTGACCGCGCAGAAACGAACAATGCTAAGCCATTAGCGTGGATTTCGCAGACGACCCGAACGCGTTCTGGCGGAAGGAAGCAAGAACGCGCGATAATCGGTACGCACGGTGGCCGGTCGGGGGCCCAACCACGTTGCGCGCGTCTACAACCGGGTGGTGCGTGCTATCGGTTCTAACACTCTGAATAATCGGGGGCTTTAACAAGACAACAGAGGAGCTCATAGAGGAAGAGAGAGCGTCGGTGGTCGGGATGAGGAGACTCTGGGAACGGAGGGTGCGAGCGTTTTGGACCTAACCGTGCGACCAGTCGGAAGGGCACGGTCCTTTCTGTGTCCTGTTTGAAGCAGTGACCCGTTGCACACGCGCAACTTACGGTCATACAGAGGAGGACGTTGGCAATGGCTCGAAGCAACTAGGACGAGTCGTGGCCGCTATCTCCGTTCGCGAGCTTAAAGCACGTGGTGCGTTGCCTCCATCGTTCTGGTGTAACGAGCATATTATGCAGGGGGCTCGTCGTTGCGAAAGGAGTAGCCGGTGCCATGGGCGATATTTGACACGAGTTCGTTATCCAAATTCACACGTCTGATAGATGAATGGAAGAGAACAGGGGGCGCGAAGATTGCGAGCGCATGCCCTGTTCATACATACGTGCGGATGGTCGCAGTGTGGCGCGTGAGTACGACGACAGGGCGTTCGGTGAATTGACCGGCCAACCGTGCGCGATATCCGATGGCGGCCGCTGTCCGGCGCGTTTGTGACAGGTCATTGAACGAGCCTCGTATCGACAGTCACCCACACGAGGTACGACAAAGTTTGTTTATTCACTCGAGACGACACCACAGTGCAGTGATTAGCGAGAGTGTTCTTGCTTGCATGAAGACGGCCGATAAGCATGCTACTTGAAATCGGTATATGGCTACGAGCAACAACCTATATATGGTGGTTTTTGTAGACTACAAGAAGCGAGGACGTTAATGACGTGGCATTGAGGCTTCGTTGATGATGTTAATAAGTTGATTTTAACACGATAGCGTTAGAGAACTCGCGTCGCAGAAATCTCGCTGTCGGCGTCGGCCCCGTTGGCTGTGAACGAAAAATCGTCTGTGAATTTGTGACCAAAAAACCAAGTTCCAGAGATGACCGCGGGAGGCCGCTACTTGTCCACGCCGTGTACGTCCACATACGTTGTGGACGTACACGGACAGTTGGTTTCGTTCTCAGTGTTGACAGTGGTTCTTCCTCTTTTTTACTTTCTTTCTTTTCTTTTTTTTCTTTTTTTTCTCCCCCCCCCCTTTTTTTTTCTAGTTCCCTCTCACTCTCGCAAACATGTTTCAAGGCGAGAGGGACGTGGCAGCAATGAAGTTTGGAAATTCATGTCAGTATAACTCATCCCCTGATGAAGGGAGGACCCCTCCCGAAACTGTTGGGAAATAAATATATTTATCCTTGTTGACAATGCTCCCGTTGTGCCATATCCCATACCTTCACAAAGACTAACTGACCCATTGAATTATTACTCCCATATATATATATATATATATATATATATATATATATCGAGAGAGAGAGACAGAAGAGGAGATATAGATAGACAAACGTCAGAGCTGCTATTGGATGGTGTTCTTTCATCTACCTTTTATGTTACCTAGGATTGGCTTCCTGGTTTAAGGAATGCAGCTTCTTAATATTTAGGCTTGTTCATTGGCAGTGTTTGCGTTGTTCACCGCAGCCGTGATGACGACGGTGATGATGATCACCGACTACGATTGGCTTGTGCAGTATATTACGTCTCGATACGATGCATTGTATGACTGAAAACAACGACAAACCGCCAGGAAAACGTGCGCAGACCACGTCTTTGCGAGATTCGGGCTAGATGTCGCACCACTAAACAGTAACAATGAAGGCAAAACTAAATTCACAACTTAACCCAACATACCATATACGACACATACACGCTGTATAAATTTGTACATCATGCACTTTATCGCTTATTTACATACGCGAGCGTTCAATGTCACGGGTGATTTACGCTGACACCGAATGAACCCACTTCTTCTGCCTCTCATCATTCACTTTGTCGATATGTCGTGTTTGTCTAGTGGCTCAGGTACTAGGCTTCTGACGTGCAGGTCGCGGGATCGAATTCGGCTGCGGCGGCTGCATTTCCGATGGGGGCGGAAATGTTGTAAGACCGTGTGCTCAGATTTAGGCGCACGTAAAAAACCCGGGGTGGTCGAAGTTTCTGGAGTCTTCCACTGCACCGTTTCTCATAATCGTGTGGTGTTTTGGGGACGTCAAACCACACATATCATCGTATGTCGTCTTTTAGGGGCGAAGCTCCTTCAGGTCCAGCTCTGTGCGTTGGCATGCGCTGTAGCCGTGATGACGATGGCGCTGATGACCCTTAGAATGATGGCGATGATGGTCATGGACGACTGGCCTGTGCAATGTATGACGTCTTCATATACTCTACGATAATGGTCTACAACCCTAAAAGCTGAGAGTCCTTGAAGCGGCGGTGGCACGGCAGCGGCAACAAGCGGATCCTGACACGAGGCAGGCGCAGAAAGCTACCGACAAGTGCCTAAATCAGTTGCGAGCTAAGGCTGCTGGCGCCGATGGGCGGTTCAAGTTCCTAAATTACAGTTTCGGCCACAGCTGCAAAGTATACGACCACTTGTGGTTCGAAAACAACTTGACCATAATCGCCACCATCAGAAATGAGCAATCCCACGCCATCGGGAGTTTGCTGCCTCCACTTTCCGGGAAGTAGATCACAGTGAGTACAGAGTGTGCTCTACTTGCAAATACTCGTTGATGGCAGGCATAGTCCCCGCGACGAGCTTCACATACGGGTACCGCTTGCTGCCCAAACCGGATCACCTGCTCAAGAGCTTCACCCACTCATCATTCTTCACGTCGTTGATGTGGCGGAATTGTCTTTTTTTTTAAGTTTCCTGTTTTGAAAAACGGAAAGTTATGGTCGGTCGGAAAAATGTAAACTATAATGGGTAAGTCTTCTACAGAACTAAGATTCAGACCCTTGATGCATACGCACACTTTAAGATAAGCAAAAGGACTCCGCCGACGGAAAGCGCTTTACGTAAAAGTAAAGCAAGCTGGGGAGCGCTGCACAGCAGGAATGAGTCTAAACGTTTTCCAAGACAAACTGAACGCCCAGTGCTGGGTTAGGCTAATTAATCTAATAACGGTATGAACAAAAGAGGTAGAAACTGCAAAAGTTCGGAGGCACGTTTTGCTTCAAAAAAAAAATTCAACCGAAACGACCTCTGTTTCCTTTCCAGTTAGAAATACGGATCTCGAAGTTGGTGCGACCGATAAATCTCCCCTTATTGGCTCCCGGAATAAATTGCCACTGCGAGCCCCCTTCATTCTGCGCTCGCTTCCTGGAAGGCTCGCAGGAATTCCAGTGGCGGACTTTTCATAATCCTCGCGCCTCATTTTCTCGAAAAATGAAAGATTGCGGCTTGACATCAGGCGAAAATTAGCTAGCTGGCCCGGTACCGATTTCCGCTACGGATGTCTCGAGTCCTGAGATGTGTGAGATGGCAGCGGCAACCTGCAAGTCGCTGGGGGGAGCTGAGTCGACTTGGGCGACACATGTGAGGCAGCTAATTTCTCGTGTGAGTGAGTGCGTCCATATGAGAACTCCGAACAGCTGCTGATCTGAATCGAGCTCCATTCGATTCGATAGCTCTGCCATTCCTGAAGTATAGACAATAATCTGATGGATGTTACAGAGAGAAAGAGAGGAAGAACAAGAAACGACTGGCACCAACCAGCCTTGTTGTTTCTTGACGTCGTTTTTTCGTGCATATATATATATATATATATATATATATATATATATATATATATATATATATATATATATATATATATATATATATATATATATATATTCCTAACAGTTTCGGCTAGTGGACCAGCCTTCTTCGGAGGATGTAAGTGAAATGATACAAGTTCCCGTAGCAGAGGGTCACCCTCACAGTTTAAAGACCCTCCAAAAAAAAAAAAGACAAGCGGGCGAACGAGGTAGCAACAGACAACAAGAAGCAGAAGAAGGAGAGGAACTAGAAAAGAGCGACGGAGAGCCGCCGGAAACGAGCGGGTAATTCTGGCAATTCGAAGGTCGTAGGTTCGATTCCTGCTCACGGCTGGTTATTTTTTCATTCACTTTTCTTTCTTCTTATTTACATTCCAGTGGTTCTAATAACTTCCTCTGTACATTCCTTGGCATTACTGTCTGTTAGATCTCATTAATATTGTGTTAAAAACACGGAAAAACGAGCCCTTAGGTATACACTTCTTTCCCTTATATATATATATATATATATATATATATATATATATATATATATATATATATATATATATATATATATATATATATATATATATATATATATATATATTTATATAACACAGGCCAGCCGACGTGGGCACGTCGGCTGGCCTGTGAGCAACATGCCAAATCCGTTTCTCTTTTTTGTACAGTTCCTGCTGCTCGGCATATCATCGGAGGCCGGCGCACAGCAAGATGCACTACGTTTAGTCATCGCGGCAGCGAAGACTGAAGACGCATGCGCACATGGACCGACTTTCGCCGACAACCACTGGTGGACACCGCCTCCTGGGCGATCGACATCAACGGAGCACCATATAAGAAGACCGTCCCCATCCTACCGCTTCAGTGGGCACGTCGGCTGGCCTGTGAGCAACATGCCAAATCCGTTTCTCTTTTTTGTACAGTTCCTGCTGCTCGGCATATCATCGGAGGCCGGCGCACAGCAAGATGCACTACGTTTAGTCATCGCGGCAGCGAAGACTGAAGACGCATGCGCACATGGACCGACTTTCGCCGACAACCGCTGGTGGACACCGCCTCCTGGGTGATCGACATCAACGGAGCAGCATATAAGAAGACCGTCCCCATCCTACCGCTTCAGTGGGCACGTCGGCTGGCCTGTGAGCAACATGCCAAATCCGTTTCTCTTTTTTGTACAGTTCCTGCTGCTCGGCATATCATCGGAGGCCGGCGCACAGCAAGATGCACTACGTTTAGTCATCGCGGCAGCGAAGACTGAAGACGCATGCGCACATGGACCGACTTTCGCCGACAACCGCTGGTGGACACCGCCCCCTGGGCGATCGACATCAACGGAGCAGCATATAAGAAGACCGTCCCCATCCTACCGCTTCAGTGGGCACGTCGGCTGGCCTGTGAGCAACATGCCAAATCCGTTTCTCTTTTTTGTACAGTTCCTGCTGCTCGGCATATCATCGGAGGCCGGCGCACAGCAAGATGCACTAAGTTTAGTCATCGCGGCAGCGAAGACTGAAGACGCATGCGCACATGGACCGACTTTCGCCGACAACCGCTGGTGGACACCGCCCCCTGGGCGATCGACATCAACGGAGCAGCATATAAGAAGACCGTCCCCATCCTACCGCTTCAGTGGGCACGTCGGCTGGCCTGTGAGCAACATGCCAAATCCGTTTCTCTTTTTTGTACAGTTCCTGCTGCTCGGCATATCATCGGAGGCCGGCGCACAGCAAGATGCACTACGTTTAGTCATCGCGGCAGCGAAGACTGAAGACGCATGCGCACATGGACCGACTTTCGCCGACAACCGCTGGTGGACACCGCCCCCTGGGCGATCGACATCAACGGAGCAGCATATAAGAAGACCGTCCCCATCCTACCGCTTCAGTGGGCACGTCGGCTGGCCTGTGAGCAACATGCCAAATCCGTTTCTCTTTTTTGTACAGTTCCTGCTGCTCGGCATATCATCGGAGGCCGGCGCACAGCAAGATGCACTACGTTTAGTCATCGCGGCAGCGAAGACTGAAGACGCATGCGCACATGGACCGACTTTCGCCGACAACCGCTGTTGGACACCGCCTCCTGGGCGATCGACATCAACGGAGCAGCATATAAGAAGACCGTCCCCATCCTACCGCTTCAGTGGGCACGTCGGCTGGCCTGTGAGCAACATGCCAAATCCGTTTCTCTTTTTTGTACAGTTCCTGCTGCTCGGCATATCATCGGAGGCCGGCGCACAGCAAGATGCACTACGTTTAGTCATCGCGGCAGCGAAGACTGAAGACGCATGCGCACATGGACCGACTTTCGCCGACAACCGCTGGTGGACACCGCCCTTTGGGCGATCGACATCAACGGAGCAGCATATAAGAAGACCGTCCCCATCCTACCGCTTCAGTGGGCACGTCGGCTGGCCTGTGAGCAACATGCCAAATCTGTTTCTCTTTTTTGTACAGTTCCTGCTGCTCGGCATATCATCGGAGGCCGGCGCACAGCAAGATGCACTACGTTTAGTCATCGCGGCAGCGAAGACTGAAGACGCATGCGCACATGGACCTACTTTCGCCGACAACCGCTGGTGGACACCGCCTCCTGGGCGATCGACATCAACGGAGCAGCATATAAGAGGACCGTCCCCATCCTACCGCTTCAGTGGGCACGTCGGCTGGCCTGTGAGCAACATGCCAAATCCGTTTCTCTTTTTTGTACAGGTCAGTAACAAGTATTATTCTGTCAAAACCAGTAATCGTTGTTTGATTCAGCTGACGTGCCCACAAAGTGTCTTTTTGGCTTGTTTGGTCATTCGGAATTTTGTAGTGTTCTTACTGATGCTATGGGGGGACATCGAGTTGAACCCAGGCCCTACGGTTGAGGAACTTCTTGATGAGCTCCTCACTGGCCAGAGGAACATTCAAACTAGGCTTGAGGCGATAGAAACAAAATTAAAGCAGGTAGAAGCTGTGGCCTCGGACATTAAAGAAGTAAATGGGAAATTGTCAAGCCTGGAAAAAACTGTCCAATATTTGGAACACAAAGTGATTAACTTAGAAGACCGCAGTAGGCGCAATAATATTATTGTGTTCGGTATACCTGAGGATGAAAAGGAAACCGCGGATGCCCTTGCTAATGCTGTTGGTAAAGGTGTGTGTAAGGATGTGCTTGGCGTACAGCTGAGATCAATAGAACGAATGCACAGACTTGGGCGCAAGCAAACAAACAAAAACCGACCGGTCATATTAAAATTGTTTGATTACCGCGAAAAAGAGGAAGTGCTGGCTAACTGCTTTAAGCTTAAAGGTACTGATATATCAATTTCCGAAGATTTTTCCCTAGTCATAAGAGAAAAACGAAAAAAAAAACTGTGGGAAAGCACTTCTGAAATTAGAAAGGCAAGCGGAAAGGTTACAATGAAATACGACAAAATTAAAATTGATGACGAGCTGTTCGAATGAAATAACACTGAAAACAAAAGAATTCCCGTAAAGAAGGGCCGGGGTAGCCAAGAAAACAAAAGAATTCCCCTAAAGAAGGGCGGGGGTAGCCAAGTACGCAAAAAACAAAATAAAATTGAAGATGGCAAACCCCTCATATGCCTGAACCTAAATGCTCGTAGCGTCATGAGTAAACTTGAACACTTGGAGAGTATTGTAATGACCCATCGCCCTCACATCCTGATAATCACCGAAACGTGGTTAAATTATGATATAAGCGACGAAGAAGTTACACCACCCGGCTACAAGATTTATCGAAAAGATAGAGACACGCGTGGTGGTGGCGTTGCTATTATGGTAAAACAGTCATTGCAAGTGATAAGGCAAACCGATATACCGGGCGTTGAATGTGTTATTATCAAACTCTATTTACACGACCTAAATTTTTCTGTAGGCGCATTCTATCGCCCCCCAAATAGTGATCACACATTCTTCGAAAAGCTGAATGAATTCCTGTGTTCTAGCAGATGTGACACAAGCAATGTGTTGATAGCTGGAGACTTTAATGTTCCGTCCATCGACTGGTCCGGTGATTTTCCGCAGCCACTCGTCTGTGCGGCGGAACCCATTGTGGACCTTATGCTCTTTCATAATTTAACGCAATTAGTCAAACAACCCACGCGCATTCAGAAAGACAAGAGCTCACTCTAAGATTTCTTTATTGTTAGCCAGAGTATTGCAAGTCGAAACGTTGATGTACAAGTAATGGAAGGAATTTCAGATCATACAATGGTTTTCTTGTCGATCCCTGGAAATCGTATCATCAAAACAGAGAAATACCGACGGTCGGTTCCAGTTTTTTCCCGTGCTCAAGATGTCGACATTATTGATGCTCTAGACATGTCGTTTCCAACATTCTGTTCTCTTTACGAGTCAAATGATTGCTCTGTCGAAGACTTGTGGCACTTTTTTAAATCACTTGTTTTGTCGTGCATTGAACAATTTTTGCCCTTTAGAGAAATTTTCAGCCATAGGGTTAATCCATGGATTACAAGGGAAATAGTGCGTATGGGACGAAAGACAAAAAATTAAGAAAACAGCATCGCAAGTCTCCATCACCAGCTAACAGTGAAAAACTTGTGTCAATGCGCAAACGCCTTCAAGAAAGCATTAAAAAGGCTAAAGAATTTTACCACAAAGTAACTATGAAAAACTTTGTTCTCTCGTCTCCTGAAAAATTTTGGCGCTATTTTTCCCCAAGTAAGAAGTCAATTTCTAACATTGTAGTTAACGGGGAAACCGTCACTGACCGACTCACCATTGCAACGTCTTTTAACGACTTCTTCTGTTCAGTATTCACGAAAGATGACACTATTACACCTTCAGTCAATCAGTTCGAGAACATTCTCCCAATAAGTAACATTTCGATATCCCAGGAAGGTGTCCTTTCTCTTTTGCTTCAAATTGATCGTAAGAAAACACCCGGAATAGACTGTATTGATAACCACTTCTTGGTGAGGTACGCTGAATGGAGCTCACATTATCTGCATCTTATATTTAACAAATCCTTATCCCAATCTAAGATCCCAGAAGACTGGAAATACGGTAAAATTACGCCTATACCTAAATCGAACACTCCACATTTGGTTACTTCATATAGACCTATCACCCTCTTGTGTACATGTGCAAAAATATTGGAACATATTAGGTTCAAGCACTTATCAACATTTCTAGAAGAAAACAAACTTATTGACCCCAGGCAACACGGCTTCCGAAAAGGTCTATCTACCGTAACACAACTATTAGAAACAGTTCATGAACTCGCCAAAACCCTTGACAGGCAAGGTCAAACAGATATTATTTTTCTAGATTTTGAGAAAGCGTACGATCGCGTGTCGCACCAAAAGCTGCTCTTAAAACTTCAACCCATACTCAAGAACAATACACTTCTGTCATGGATAAAATATTACTTAAATTTAAGACGACAATGTGTAACAATTGATGGTACGTGCTCTCCAGCAGAGACAGTTATATCCGGTATACCTCAAGGTTCGGTGCTTGGGCCACTTTTCTTTCTTGTGTTCATTAATGACATAGTACAGGATATACCAGTTAAAATTAGACTATTCGCAGATGACTGCACCCTCTATCATGAAGTTCAAAGCCGCTGCGACCAAGTTCTTTTGAATTCTTCTTTAGCGAAAATACAAACTTGGTGTTCAACGTGGCAAATGAGTGTTAACAAGGCTAAAACGGTAGCCATGTCAATAACGCGTAAACAGCATCCCCTAGGCTTTCCATATTCCATAGATAATCACACTCTTTCCGTTGTAGAAAGGTACAAATATTTAGGCGTAATTATTACCTCGGACCTTAGATGGAATGAACATATTTCGTATATTACAAATAAAGCCATGCGTAAACTTGGATACCTTCGAAGGTCATTGCAAAAATCAACCAAGGAAATAAAGTTACTGGCTTACAAAACTTTCATTAGGCCCTCCCTCGAATATGCATCAGTTATATGGGATCCGTACACAAAAAACAACATTGATAAACTAGAGCTCGTTCAAAGGAAGGGCATCAGGTTTGTTCATAATTGCTATCGCTGGCAAGTATCTGTAACTTCAATCTTGGCAGAATCAGAGCTGGATACATTGCAAAAGAGACGTCAGCTTCAACGGCTCAAGTTTTTGTACTCCCTTTATCATGATAAGCTGGCAATAGACAAGAGTAATTTTATCGACCTGGTTGGTAAGCGCTCGACGCGATCACACCACACGAAAAAGATAAAGGATTTTAGCTGTAAAACAGACACATTCAAAAACTCCTTTTTTCCGAGAACAACGCGTGAATGGAATCGACTTCCATCCAATGTATTGATTGTAATACACTAAATTCTTTTGCTAAAGCATTGTCAGATTATCTGTAATTTTTTCGGTATCTTGGTCGTCACTCCGTTTTCCTAGTATCGCGACTTCTGCAAACTGATGTGTGATTGAGAAACAATAATGTTGTTCTGATGTTTTTTTTGTTGTTGTTGTTGATGTTGAGTGTGTCACATTGTAGCTCTGTTTTATTTAGCGGTGCCCCTCGGTCCAGATTTCTCCTGCTCTTTCCAGTCATGTCTTGTATATTATTAATAGTTTCTATCAGTGTAGGTCTGGCTTGGTATCAAACAAGTTTTTAATAGTACCTGCTGTCACTTTGTTGATTGCGTAATTGTGTATTTTTATTTTTATTTTGTTCCCGCTCATTGTTGCGGTTGTTTTGTGGACGTATTTGCGTATGTTCTCGCATTCTTTTATTTGTTCTGCCCGCTCCTGCCAAAGGACTATTTCAAAGGCTGGCAGTAAATCTGAAAATAAATAAATAAATAAATAAATAAATATATATATATATATATATATATATATATATATATACAAAGTTCGACAATAGTGCAGTATAAAACACAAAACAATAATTTATTTATTATTTATATTATCCTAAAAGTTTCGGCTGGTGAACCAGTCTTCTTTTGAGGATGCAAGTGAAACGATACAAGAAGATCCTGTAGTAGAGAGCCACCCACAGTTTAGAGGCCCCTAAAACGAAGAGAAAAGAAACAGGAAAAAAAACGAGACAGATTAACTAATGAGGCAAACGACAGACAACAACAACAACAACAACAACAACAAGAAAGGAGCGACGGAGAGCCGGCGGAACCGGGCGGGTAATCCATGCATTGTAACTAGGGGTAGATAAGACGCGCCTCCAGAGGAGGCGACCAACGAAAAGGGAAAAAGTGAAGCATATTGCCGCTTTCTCGCATCCCACACATGGATCGAGTTAAAATTCACGTGGTTCGGTGGCTGGCCCTTGGCGTCGGGCTAAACACACACAAGAAGATACATACGACCCGCTCCAGCTTTATAGGAAAACATTACATACGCTACAAAGCTGAATATTCTTTCTCCGCCCTCCCCTCGTCTTCCCTCTCTTGTCCAAAAGTGTATAACCAGTCATACTCAAATTAAATGAATGGATATTCTTTAAGAAATGAAACCTCGAGAAATCTCGTTGCAGGGTGTGCACACACATGCTGACTACAGATACGGCCGAAACCTCCTGTTCAGGCTTTGTGTACAAAATTAAAGACGACCTTAACTGTGACACTGCCAATGTGGTATACAAAATATGCTGTGAGGTGTGCAAACACGAATATATTGGACACCGAGAAACCGCGTTTCGTTTGCGCTTCAACAACCACGGGGCACACGTAAAAAGCTTCTACAATTTGCCGTTCTCCAATTATATCACTTTCCCTGGCCACTCTTACAAACGCGTTAGTGAAATGTGCTGGCTTACGACCACAACGAAGATTATCTTGCTATTCACACTATGGATGTAAAAGTCACAACTCCCTCACTTTGTGACGGTCATCCACGAACGAGAGAAGCCCACGTGACCCATTCAAAAGGGAGCGATGACGTCATCGTGACGTCAACGGGAATCAAAAGTTGTATTGTCATCACGGATCCATCATGAGGCCACATGACGGCGTGATCCATATTGTGAATTGGTGACGTCATGCTGCGACGTCTTCGTCTCATCAAAGAGCACCATCATTAATCGATATCTAGCCGCCAAACGCAGACTAATACTCGAAGCTGTGCAATAACAAGTGAGGTGGAGGAAGCTACAGTAGAGTGGTGCTCCTTTCGCACTTGTTTCACGTCGGTCGAACACGGGCGCTGCGCTGGCGTCTTCGTGCGTAGCAACAGTCGGTAGACCGCTCACTGTGAAATCGCCCGAGGAGCAGCGCACGTTTACGAAGGACACCGACGAGAGCGGAGACGTGAGTGCGTCGGTCACACCCGCTGCTTACCCGTCTTAGCAGAGCGGAATATATTTTTATTTTGTCCTTATCGACCGTGATCGGCCGACCACACAGCGATCGAGTGCGCTTTGGTGAGCCGAGCGCCATAAAAAAAAGATGACCCCACTTTCCTCAGGCCACGATTCACCCCTCACTCCTGCACTAAACGGCTTCAGCACTAATAAAGGTCAATTCTTCATTCAAAGAGGAAAGAAATATGAGAAAGAGAAAAAATGGGAGAGAAATAAATATTGCGCACCTGCAAAGAGCAAAAGTAAAGTAACCTGCCCGTCGCATAAGTCTTCAAACTTTTGGTTTCCTTTCTTTTTCTCTTTCTTCATATTATTCCTGCTAGCTCAAAACCAACTTTCTTGACAAAATAAATCCCCGAGGCATGCTCCATAGCGCTGTTTTTCCTTTTCACATCGGGGAAGCTATATAACACTTGAACGAGTTTCGAGCCTTGTGCGTTCTCGAGTATTACTCTATGACAAATTATACAGAAGCGGCGGTTAAGATTGGGTGCTCTAAGGAAAGGACTCTGGCCAGGGGAGTAAAAAAAAAGGAAATAAATTAACGAGGAGAAGGCTCGTAATCTGCAAGTATTAGAATACTTTTTTATTTATTGAATGAAAACGGTTCGTAAACTCTTTTGAAGCCCTGGAAAGTTGCTGCGTCAATGCCGGATAGCGTGGTCGATATGACAATATCCCCGATGATGACAGACGGAGCGGATTTGTTCTCCGGCAACAGGCATGAAAGCGGGTGGGCACCTTCAAACAGGGTGGATGAATTTCCGAAGGTGTGTGAATGGATAGAAGAAGAAAGATGAGGAAACATTTTGTGAGGCGTAGTCAGTCATAGTAGTGAGCCGTAACTATGGTGACCAGCAGACCTGGCAGCAATGACATTATAAGGATGAAATTCCTCTCAACGATTTGCCCTTTGTCGTAATGAGTATGGTAATGAATTACTTTCGCGACTGGTAATTAGGCAGTGTAATAATTGACATCCGGCAAATAACACGAAATAGATGCAACTTCCTTCCGCAATTATGCACAGTATTGGGGACTTTGAGATCTTCTTTCTATTCAAATGTGACCGCCACGCTTTGCATCAAACCTGCGAACTTCGGGTTAGCAGCCGAACACCAAATCACCGTTCCACCAAGGCGCGCTAGCTTCTACAAGTCGTACGCAACTTGTGAATGAAGTGGTTTTGGCAAATCAGTTTTGTCGAATCCATAAAGGTAGAGGAAAAGTCACTGATAGAAAAAAAAAACATTCATTCAATCATTGCGCGAAACTTGAAGAAAAATGCTATAAATTTCGCAGCAATCATTATTTTATATGACACAGAAATTTGCCCTTCCAAGATTATATTTCTAGCCAGAAGCAGTCTATACCATGAAACGCGAAAGGTACTTTTTAAGAACTTTACATGGACTAAATTAATAGCTGTGTACCAAAAGAGAGCACACTTTGACAGGTGTGCTCTCTCAACGGGAGTATGAATAATGACACGTCTGTAAGTAGGCACTGTCATTTATTAAACCATTCACATTAGTAAAAATTCGCTTATTTCACTTCCGCTAAATAATTTCGACAGACGATTGCTTTGGTGAAGACGGCACCGTGTTTGACGTGGCTAACTTTAGCAGGTACGTCAAAAAACTTCTTTTTTTGATTGCTTGATGGAAGCAGATAATGAAGACTTAATATCGGAGCGAGTCGTTGAATCGCCTCAAGAATAATGACAGCATTACTGAGAGTGCACTAGTTCAAAAATTGTTAACTTCGTAATCAAAATTAATTGCTGCAAAATACCTACAATTTGATCTAACAGTTACACTTGCATTGAAGGGTGCCTAAATCACCTGCGATATATATATATATAAGGGAAAGAAGTGTATACCTAAGGGCTCGTTTTTCCGTGTTTTGACACAATATTAATGAGATCTAACAGACAGTATTGCCAAGGAATGTACTGTTATATATATATATATATATATATATGTATATATATATATATATATATATATATATATATATATATATATATATATATATATATATATATATTGACGCGTGTCTACATGTGGACGATAACGATGATGGGGCATTTAGTGGGCACGAGGTAGTGGGCCTCTAGCTTCTCTCGAGGCTGAAGAAGACGATCTTGTGACTGAGCTGTTCAGGACACGCTGCCTTTAGTCGTCCCAAGGTGTATCTGTGTTTTATTCGCGTTGTACCGCGACACTGGTGGAGGTGCTGGGCCGCAACCCTGTCTGATGCTCCACACGGCCGCTGGGAGCCGCTCATCGAGTCCAAACGCACTGTCACCTGTAGAAACACCGGTGCATCGCTCCAGTCGACGGTTGCGAGGCCTCGCGCCAGAGCTGACTCACTCACCGGAACCTGCTAGGCACCGCACAGCTCAACCAATGGCCAACGCAAGCCCGCAACAGGTGCCCCAAGGCAGCTTTCCGACGCACCCATCTCAGGTGACCCTCTTTCAACCCCTCGTTCCCGATCGCTTTAGTGGCGGTGCCCATGAAGACGTTCACGACTGGCTTGACCAATATGAGCGTGTTGCCAAGGTAAATCATTGGTCGGAACAGGAAAAGCTTTGGCGCGCCTATTTCTACCTTGACGACGGTGCTCGTACTTGGTATGAGAATAGAGAAGGCAATCTGTCAGCTTGGCCCGACTTTCGAGAGAAGCTAGAGGCCCACTACCTCGTGCCCACTAAATGCCCCATCATCGTTATCGTCCACATGTAGACACGCGTCAATATATATATATATATATATATATATATATATATATATATATATGTATATGTATATGCAGTGCAAGTAAACACGCACATCGTGTGCACAATACCATCACGATCAACGCTGCCACGTGTCGCCATGATACATGTCACGGATGCCCCATAGTCACAAAAAACAACTCATTCTCCTCTCCTGGCCATTCCGGCTGCACGGTGACGTGCGTAACGTCTACATGGTGCATACGTGACGCTGTCTACAGTCAATGCTGCCATTGGTCGAGCACGCCACCTGTGACTTCCGGTCAGTCAGCCCGTGCTCCTTGCTGTTCATCATGAGCCGATTTGGATTGCTAAGCATGAAAAGGTCAAAGTGGTGAAGTGCGACAGCTGGACTTTTGCTGAACTTTGTCTAGTACCAAAGTGAACTCAAGCCCCATGAACTCAAACGGATCCAGAAGAACGAAGACTGTAGAAAACCTTGTGCCTACCCATCATTACCAGGCTGGCTGAAGCACCGTATACGTTGCAGCTTCTATAGACACGAGTGCCAGAGTTCCCTCTACTTATAGGAAACTAGAGGGAAAGGCGACGTGCCCATAGAGTTCTCTAAAACAAACTAGAGGACACTCTGGCACTGCCACCATTAAGCAACCAAAGGAATAATGAGTAGTACAAGGATCTGCCTAGTCTTCGTACTTGAAGGCGGCGAATTGCACTTGTGGCTTCGTTTATTGCTGTGTTTGTCTTTTCTTTTGAAAAAAAAAACGAAACCTCTCGAACTCCGTGAACCGATTTCAAAAGGTAAGCCTAAAAAAATAAGGTGGTGAAGAACAACCGCCGACCATTTGCTAATTTTTGGTTTGTGAAAAGAAAGCTCCAAGACACACGAACACACACGGAGCCAGAAACAGGCCAGAATTGAAAATATTAGACAAATATGTGTACTAACCATCATTTCCATGCTCGCTGAAGCGCCTTGCGTTGCAGCTCTCATAGCAACTAGCGCCAGAGTTCCCTCTAGTGTATATTAGGAAACCCTATGGATGTGCCGAATAAGAGCGCAGTCGCGTTTCCCCTTGCTCCGAACCAGCCCAACCACGGCGAAACATGCGAGCCTTGCTAGGCTGCAACAGTTGTAGCAAGGACACAACCCATATTCCGAGTTGTGTTTGGCGCGTCGTAAAAAGAACGTATTCACTCGAAAAGGTTAATGTGAACATACGTGGTCGTAAGCTACGCAAGCGGACGATACAGCTGTTCCGTAATACGACACCTAATGACAGTTGGAACTGCATTCTGAACGCGGCTTTACGCGTTTGCCTAACGCAAACAAGGGAAAGTTTGGTCAAAACCAGCATGGAAAGACGTCCATGGAGGCTGAGTGTTAGGCCTTCAGCAGCCGGAGTAAAAAAAAAAAAAAGAAACGGCGAATGATTGCACGTACGTATACTCGCATTGCGGTGAAGTGGAGTGGTATGCAAAGGACGGAAGAACCGGGGAACAGTGAGTCGATAGGCGCTGTGAACACATTACGCTATTTCGCTTCGGCATGAGCAACGTAGTGCAAGAGCATTCAGGTGGGGCTAGGCTAATTTAAAATCGGACAGACGCGACTGACAAGAAAACCAAGCTGTGAAGACTGAGCTGGCGGTGATTTCGCACGTTGATCCGAACGGATCTACCGCGTGATTGAGGAGTTGAGAGGCTTGTTTTGAGGCTTTTAGAGGGGGGACTAACCTGCACTCATTCTGCAGAAACGATGTTATGCACTGGCGTGAATATTCTTGGATTACGGCGGCAGCGATCAATCGAGCCCAGCTTGGAAAGCTAATGTTAATGGACGTCTTTTCTAGTTCCCAAGTTAGCCTGACATCAAAAGAGCGCGCGTGTGCCTAATCCTCGTCTCTGCGGGGTATTTCATCATGGAAGCGACTGTGGAGAGAGGAGCGTGGTGCCATTCACGAAGTGTGCTATTAATGCACATCGTGCGCTTTTCTAAGAGTGTGGACACGTATGCGGAAAGCGAAGGCAGATTGCCCACGTCATTTGTTGGTAGGATTTAGACCCCCTTTGTTATTTGGATTAATTACGCTGGCCTCTCTGAAAACAAGCGCTGCGCGGAAATCACGCACACTTTCCCTGGTCGATGGTGACACCCGCACTTCGTTGCGGTAATGCCGGTGGCGGATGAAAAGAGTAACAACATTACGTTAGAAAGCGTTTACGAACAAGAGGGTAATGACAGGGAGGCAGAGCCGAAGGGACAGGCACACGTGAATGCAGCAGTGTTGGAAGCGCCAATGCTTTCCTCCATAGTATTTCAACCACTAACTGTTACGTACCATTGATACGCTATGATGCCCTCAGGTATTGAACAATTACAACTTTTGTTGGGTCTTTACGATCCGCAACACAAATATGATCATGAGTGATGCCGTAGTTGGGGGCTCCAGAAATTTCAACTAACTGCTGCTTTTTTTAACGTGCAGTGACTTCGCACGGTATGCGGGATGCCGAATGGTATAATTCAGGGTGAGTCAGTGAGCCTTAGAAAGAAAAAAAATACAGGTGTAACTTTAAGGGACAAGAATAAAGCTGAGTGGATGATGGAACAAAATTAAAGGCAAGCTAAGGCAATCTTAGTCGATATAAGTCAGTAGAAATTGTCACGATCAGAACATCTCGCACAAATGTAAGATAACCGTTGGTTATCGAGAATGACACACTGAATCCAAAGAGAAGACAAGCGCTCAAGGGGTAGGCAGAAAGTTGCGTGCGCATATGAGCTTAAAACGCTTGCGGGTACAGCGTGGAAGCCGCAAGCCCAAGACCAAGTTATTTGGTGAAACAAAGGAAAGCCTTGATTAATAGATGATTGATATGTGAGGTTTATTGTCCCATAACCACCATAAGATTATGAAAGACGCCGAAGTGCAGGTCTCTGGAAATTTCGACTGCCTGAGGTTCTTTAACGTGCACTCAAATCTGAGCACACAGGCATACAGCATTTTCTCCTCCATCGAAACTGCAGCCGCCGCATCTAGGATTCGATTCCGGAACCTGCGGGTCAGCAGCCGAGTACCTTAGCCACTAGACCGCCGCGCCGGGGCAATAGGAGAAATGACTTTACTCTGCTGTGGGCGTGTTTAGGAATGATGACAATGACTATGACGACGATGATTATTAATGACACAGAGTAGGTGTGCGATAGAGATGCACACTCAAGGAATACACTGCTCAAGTGATATATTTCAGGCCTTGTCAATATGTATGATTAAGCGCATTGCTGTGAATGATACCTTCGCTTTGTTTGCAGGGTTTTTTTACCTCTAGTCTGTATTTTTCGCGTCTTGGTATTTTGCATACTATTTGCAAAATTTCTCGTATTCTCCTACAGTGCCGCGATTCAGATGCTCTTCATCTCATGTACAACCACACTGCTTCATATCTCTCTTCAAGTAAGGGGCATGAAGACCTTTCAAGGTGAATAACTGATATCCAATGTGGCCGAGCACAGATATGGCAAACTTTCAAAATGTATGCCACGTCACGAAGACGGTAATGACACGTTATTCACGTATACCGACCCGGCGCGCATGTGCGTGTCTCGCTACCCGAGTACCTCAAGCTAACCGCGTTACCAGCGATAAAACTTGCGGCTGTGAGCAAAATGACATCGTCAAATACCCGTCTTCTCGTCATGGCTGCTGGGCTGGCCGAAGAGGATAGTCATGATATGTTTATGGCTAAATTAGGCTTCCTTTTTAGTTGTGTTCACTTCCGACCTCCCCCTACGCGCTTTTTGTTTCGTCTGTTAAAATACCACTGATGTCTCTTTCGTCTGCTAGCCATAATTCTGCGTGCACAGGGATGGGAGGTAAGCCCCTTCTTGATAGGGCTCGTCTTTGATGTGGGTGCTCGCCCAATTTTTTCCTAATGCAGAGTCAGACTCGTGCCTATGGTTATGGCTTACAACTGTTGTCTAGCAGGCGACACTCATGAAGTGGCACCACCACGTTTTTAAATTACGGGAATGCTAGATCCGCATCAACTTCGGATATCTCGACGTCACCCAGGAGTGCGGCTTCAAAGAACGTTAACTTAGAATTCAGAAGCCCCATAGTACAGTACACAGCACCCTGAGTCGCAGCTATATGCTTTCGGGGGCGCTGAGGTGCTGCGAAAAACACATAAAAACAGGTGTTGCCAGAAGTGACAAACGCAATGGGGCTACTTCAGGGACCGAAATTTGTCCAAAAAGAGCCTTCCCCCTCCAACACTCCACCCCCCCCCCCTTCCTGATGCCGGAGCTGCCACATTTTGCTACAGAATCTGCTACCAAACTTTCTTTAGGCTTATCGTAAACTCAAGAACATGTGTTCTTGGAAACTCGCCATGATGAAACCCTCGAAGAGAGCCTAGCTGGCGACTTTGTTTAGGGTTGTTTCTCTTGACAGCGCTCAAAGCACAGCAGGAAAATCATCGCCTTATTGCGCAGGAGCCTCCCCCCCCCCTCCATACTCGGGACGCGTGGCACACAACGACACACTACACATGCACAAATAGATGACACATCAGCAAAACAAGAAAATGAACAAACGCAATAAAACGAAGAATAGACAGAGGGTGCGGTGTGTTCGCGTTATCTACACTGGCGCACGCGCTTCTATGGGGGCGATGGCCCGGCGATTCCAATTTCTTAAAAATCGCAACTGCAGCCTTTTCTTTTTACCACCATGGGCCGGATTGCCTGACAGCGCGCAGCCAATCCGATTTGTGTGTGTGTGTGTATGTGTGTGTGTGTGTGTGTGTGTGTGTGTGTGTGTGTGTGTGTGTGTGTGTGTGTGTGTGTGTGTGTGTGCGTGTGTGCGTGCACAGTACACTGCTGCGTATACAGGCTTTTGCATACGTTTCACAGTCCGTCTCTCTGTATCGCAGAAGCGGATATTGACAATCGGACAGAAGGCTCACCCGGGAACACCACAGGTTTGGTGGCTCTCGTTTTTCCAGAAACTCCCTGTGCATGGTTGAGTGCGCGCGCCTATAAAAGCGCATGGAAATCACGTGCACGCCACCTCTTTGTAAAAGAAAGGTTCAAGCACTGTAACTACTTGAAAAACAAAAACAAAGTGAAATAGCATCACTGGCTTGCGTCACCGAAGAGGTACGACTTGGAAAATTTCGGGAAAAAAATGCATTCAGCTTCTCAACCTCTCAGATTCTAGACGCTGTCGAATGGAAGTGAAGGAGACAAACGCGTAAACTAAAGTAATTTCAAACAATATACACTGTGCTGAGAGACAAAGTTATACAGTCACTGGCGGGCAGACATGGACGAGAGAAGGAAGAGATGAAGAAGACATCGGATAGCGGGAGAGCTCCCCGTGCTGCGAATAGAGGCAGTCCTAGCCAACGACCCCAAGATTCAGGCCCGCAGGGCGAGGTACTATGAAGAAAAATAAGGAGAAGAGCAAGAAAAACCCGACGACCGAACCAATACAACCAATGCTTCTGGGTGGGGGGGAGACAGTGCCATACGGGTGTGCCTTTGCTCTCCACGCGGAAGATAGAGCGAAGAATGGGCAAGGGCTGAAAGCACTCTGTGCGCCCGAGTTCGAAGTCATTTCCTTAGGCGCCAATAAGGTTTCGAAGTGAAGCACGCAGAGAGAAACAGCATAGACTAGGAAAAAAAAAGAGAAAATGAAAAATGAGATTAAAGAAATTATCCACGCACTGGGCTCCTTGAAACCAGAAAATTCGAAGATGGACAAAGAACAATGACAAAGGAAAAGAAAAGATGAAGATAGTATGGCCCCCGTGCACGCGCTATGCTTCAGGCCGAGTGAAATCTTAATTTATTGAGTACAGAAGGTCTGCGTGCACTTGGCACTTTGCATGGGCACCGCCTCACTGAAATTGTTTCAATCTAGACGTTCGATCGATATTCGCACGCGCGCACCCAGAAGGGCTGTCGCTCTCGCACAAGCACTTCAGGCTGCCGTGCTCTGTTGAGCTGGGACTCAGTGCATGTGTTCTTCTTTCTGTCCATTTTTCTGTTGCGGTAGACGGGCCCTCTTGTGAAACTACGAGGGCGCTTTTAAGCGTTCGCGTGTGTGCGTTTCCAGAAACGCCGAAAAGCCCACGTTTGTTCTTCGACCTTGCACCGGAAGCTGAAGGTTAGGTGGCTTTATATTATAAGAGCGCCGGCAGGACAACTTTTTGGAGAGTGCAATGCTATTCACGTTGTAATGGATGGATGCGAAAATTTATTTAAAATCCTGACGTTCATGACTCCACACGCAGTGGGCTGCTCTATTTTTCTATAAGAACCATCTGCATTACACGTATTCGACGAGTTGCGTTAGAGCCACGAGACAGTTGTTGCAAAAGTGAAGATCACGTTCTCATTCGCTAACCCTTATAAAGTTTCCTTCTGCCTTCAAGGTGAGTCGCATTGAAAACGCTACGTGACGTGCGACTGCTGATATCACTGAGTAGGGTAAAATAAATTGTAGCTGCCAGAGAAAAAGAAAGATATGAGGGCAACAGCTGTCCCGGATGAACACTTGAACTATATTCCAAGTGAGGCATTGAACGATTAAAGAAAGCAATCAAGCGCGAAACATAAAAAAAATAATGACAGGCAGAGTAAGATGCCTAACTAAAATGCAATATGAACATGGGACAAGTATGTGAGAAACTTTCAGGCAGCTGCCACACGAGAGTGTCACCAATGAGGTTAAAAATAACGCTATACTGCTTCCTTGTGCAGTCGCGTGGTTTACATGACGCTAACGGCTGAGTTACATCTCCACTTTTATTTCTGGAGTGCTAGAGAAGGGTTTTTAACAAATACGACTATAGATCTTTTTGGAAGAGGGAGTACTTGCTTCTCTTTCTGGCACGTAGGCGAAGGTGTTGTGATAAGTTACACGAGATGCCATGGAGATATCTCCTGTGTGTGTTTGGACCATGGGAGAAAAAATGTTTGTGTGGGTGAGAGAGACAAGAGCGATCTTTAATAATGTTCTCAGAGATGTTACCAGGGTTTTCCGCCTTTCTTGCCACATTACTGCAATGGTCTATACGATCCTTCTCGAACAGCCTTATTAGCAGAGTCCCGATCAACATGAACCTCGTGGGTATACGGCTAGTATTTCTGCGCTACCCCTTAAAAGTGTGAAATTTCACTCAACAACACCGTGTCGCTCATGCATTTCTAAACATCACAGTTACACGTAGGTTTCAAGTGGACCATTGGTTAAGTTTGTCCAGATATATTTTGCACCGTCAGAACTAGTTAACGAGCCTACATCGACAAAGCTTTAGCTTCTCAAATTCACAACCTTGCAATGAGAAGCTTACATCGCTGGAAACAAAAAAAGATCATTGCATGTCATCCTCATGATCGAGATATGATTACCAGGGCCAGGTAAAACTCCACCTTGCACATTGCAGTGGCGGGTGTCGACATGCTGAGCGCCTAGTCATTCTCAACCATGCAGGTTTTCTCGTTTTTTTTCGGTCACCACCAGTTAAGTAGCTCGCTAATAATGTATGTACTCGATAATATATTACCACTCCTGAATTTCTCACCTTTTACTATCGCCACTCTAGCTTAGTCCAACGGGTCTTATTCATTCTCAACCTCGACCCTTCGTGAACGAGTTTTTTCTTCCGGATCATCCAAGGGCTGGCATTGCAAAGCGTCTCGGTATCTTTAGAAAAGCAAACCATAAGTGAGCATGAGTCGCGGGCGTCGCTCGCTCGACAATGCACGTCGAGGGTGATGGGTGCAGGTGGCTGACGGGTCACTGGCTTCTCCGTACGGGATATTGTCTCTCGGCCAGCCAGGGCCTCGCAGCATGGCCGATGCTGCGCGACACTCCCCAATAAAATTACGTTGAATAGAGAATCAGCGTTCGCGCGACCAACTCCCCTCGTGACTCCACGCACCCAGACTCTCCAGGCTGCCGAAGACCGTGCCAGTGTCGAATAAATTTTCGCTTCAGTGTCCGGCCAGCCAGCTTCCACTGGACCCCCGGTCGAGAAGAGGAGCCTGGTAAGGAGAAGTGGGCAGGTCTGTATATGGCTTGTTCTTGTTTCGCCCACTATCGACGCCATCTCGCGAAAGAGATTCTACCTGTGTTTGTTGCCCCCGTATTCGTTCTGTTTTTCTTTCTTTTTTTAATGTCGTCCTCACACCTTTACGCTCGGCTCTCGGGTTCTTGTTCTCTGCATTAATTCTTTCTGTTTTTTATCTCTGTGGCTTGATACGATCCTTGTGAGCTATATAAAATGTCGCGAGTTACTGTTCCTGGTAAAGGGCCTGTTTCGATTGTAGAGTAAGCTCGGAGGTGGTGGCATCATTTGTAACCTGTCAAATAATACGCAACCAACGTTTTGCTGTCAGATGACTCCCATGGTGACGCTGTTTTACTTGAGAAAACGCGCGCCGCCATCTACAGTGAATAAACAAGACTAATGCGTCGATTCAGAGCATGCGTGCAACGCCAGCTTCTAACTGCCGATGTAAAAAAAATGGCTTGCCAGGCATTGGCCTGGCAAGCATGCCAAGCCAATGCCAGGCCAAGTTGAAAAACAACTTGAGGCCTGCTCACTACCATCGTGAAGTCACTCGTACGGACGCAGCGAGCACACACGGGAGGCTGTCAATCTACTGCAACCAACGTCTTGTGCGGAAAGATAAAACGGTCGCGCCGACTTTTAAGTGTACGAAAGCTTTATTTTGTCTCCTGCGACAGGATTGGCGTTGGTTCAAAAATGTAATAAACTTTATGCTCCTTGGTTAATTATTTGTAAGTCTTCTATTATTGCACTTTAAACTAAGAAATGATTGTACGCTATTGAACGTGTGACCAATTTATACGTATTAAGTTTGAATGGCCCCAGAAGAGATGAAATAAATAAGTATATTTTATCCATTATTTATTTACACGCACACACACACACACACACACACACAGTCTACACTGTCCAGAAGATGCACGAAACTTTTTCTATTCATTTACTAAACTTCTACAGTTTTCTCGGTCGAGTGAGCGTTTTTATAATGTGCCATTTCAATTGGATGGGTATACTTTGTAGTCGTCCTTAAGTATTCCGGCTCAAAAGGAAGCTGATACACCTGAGAATTATTTAAGAACATAAGTAATCGCAGGCTTTCTGCTGCACATGCCAGTTTGACTAAGTTACACGACAGAGAAATTGAGGTACCCACAGACATTGAAATTCGGTTAAAGAACAGCAGCATACGTTTTCAAGAGAAAGAGTTAGATAAAAGTGTTTATGACTGTCGCGTAATGGATGGATGGATGAAAAACTTTATTGGGGTTCTGAAGGATTCCACTCTTTTTTTATAGAGGTCGTGGGCCTCACCCACGTAGGGGCGGGGAGGTCTAGCCTCACTTTCGCACCTTCCGCGGACCTTCTGGACAGCTTTGAGTTGTTGTTTGTCTTAGAAGCGGTAAGAAATACCACGTACTACATAAGAGATGCATGACGCTCCGCACCGGCGTCCTTTCCCTTTCCTGAACGAAGTAATTGGAGGTGTTACCACAAGCCCGTGAAGCTATGCCAGAATAGCAAAATATTTACGGATCCTGAAAATAAAACGCTTGTTCTGAGAATATATTGTCATGCGCGTTTATCGCTTCATTTTTATGTGTTCACATTCCTAGCAGCGCAACATAAAACGAATCGCTCGCTCCACTTGTGAAGTCGGTTGAGCGGAGCATGAAAATGCCATTCCGTTTCACCGTCATTTTCACCGAATCAGACCACATCTGGGCAAAGGCGCTCGTCAAAAGCGCAAAATTCATACAACTTGTAGAACTGTCTCGGGACGCTATAGGTTATTGCAAGCGTCACTGACGCTCGGCTCGAGGTGTCGAATGTCAAGGCTGAAACTAACAAGTCAGAAGCGCGCACACCATTTTACAAAAAGAACATGTTATAGACGTGTTGCTCTGAAAAGAAATCAAAAGCGTACCTTCGAATCACGGAGAGGACAGATGTCGATGTAATGCCGATGAAGCATGCTCTCATTTTGCTCTTTGATCATCCTTGCTGAATGAAAACGTTCGCACCTTTCCCAGCACAGTGTAGTCAGCTGATATAAGAACTGGCCAACCTCCCTGTTCTTACACTTAAACTTTCCCCCTCCTTCCTCCTCCTCGGACCTTCGGCATGTTGTCAATATCAGAGCACTCCGGACCACAGCACAGCCCCATTGGAAGAGCTTGCAGGTGCACGCAACGCCAACATTGAAACAACGGAGCACATCACAGCACCACGCAGCACTTCGCAGACCCATGAAAACACGGCCTTCTTTAAGCACTCGCCAAAAGCAACACCAGCGCACCACGACAGGTTTCGTCAGACTTAGCAATCCTGCTCTCTCGAACGGCGGGAGCACGCTTCCGCATGTCTCGTTGGCAAAAGACAAGGGTCAAAACTGATGATGTCAGAGTCCACGCACGGAGAAGTGAGTGGGCCTGGATTATTTTTCTAGGTGACGTCATCCAGGCACACTTTTGGACAGTGTCCCGTCTGATAAGCAATAAAACGAAGTATAGATTATCAATCTGTAGCCCATGCGCTTCTGTGCATAACTGGTATGTCTGTAAATCGCAATGGTACATAAATGGCAGGGATGAATCCATGCGTACACTCGAAGGACTAAAAGAGTGCTGAGCACTCTCTTCGGGAGAATATTTTTTGTCCCATATTTTACTCTCTTTTCCCAAGTATATCACTTCTTTTTGAGGCAGAGTATTGATGTTCTCAGAAATGCTCAAAGTACTCGGCCGTAACATGGTGGTTTGTGAATAATAAACCCTAGATATTATTATAATATATTATTATTATTATTATTATTATTATTATTATTATTATTATTATTATTATTATTATTATTATTATTATTATTATTATTATTATTATTATTATTATTATTATTATTATTATTATTATTATTATTATTATTATTATTATTATTATTATTATTATTATTATTATTATTATTCTAATTATTATTATTATTATTATTATTAACAAAGTACCATAACAGTGCTCGAAGAAGGGTAGCAGGACCCCACCGAAGGATGTGGTAGTGCACCAAACAAACAAAAAAGAGCAGCACTTTGGCCAAAATTAAGTGGGCTTTAGAACTTTTTCAAACAATTTTTCTTGCTCGAAAATTGACATAATGACTAAGTGCGTGCACCATAACTGGAAGAAAACATTTAATAAGATGCATAATGAGATTCTAACCTCCAGCCTATAGACGCATTACCGATTGAGAGCCAGACATGCTACAGATGCACCACGCTGAATTTTTCACTTTACTACCAGTTGATTACCAGCCCTTGTACACCAACAACAGTCAACATTTACAATGATACACAAATCTACAACAATGTCAAAATAAGAAGGGAGAACTAAAACAAGACTGACTTTTCTTTTAGTTCCAGAGGTATGCCAGAGGTTCAACCCTTGTGAGCCAGTCGGGAACGAAGTCCTGTTATTTGAGCACATCTATGTATCTTACAGAGCACTACAGTAGCCGGGACAACCACGACTCTAATATAAAAACTAACAATAGCCCAGATGTCACTCCACCAGTAATAATAAAAGAAGTCAAAAATTTCTGAAGAGCATGCAAAGAGGCAAAGCTGCCGGTGAGGGTCAGGTAACATGAGATTCAGACCGACTGCAGTTCATGTGTTTGTTTTATGCTTCGTGAAATCAGAACGTCCATCTGACAAGTTTTGCAGTATCGAATAGATAAGCGTAGCCGAAGATGTGTGCGGTGTTCGCACTGATTCGCTAAACCGCGTTAGTAATTTCTGTGTAGAAAATATGACCTTTCTGAAGTGCACAGTAAAACAATTCGGTTTTCGTCACCTCTTTGGCCATTATTGTTGACTTCCTTCGACAGCCATAATACTTCGCTTTAGCTAAACCGTACAGTGGGCTTACGGCCGCATCTTCCATGCGCTACGTTCGTTGCGAGAAACATGAATATTATTATAAGGAAAAAAACAATAATTGTTTGAATTTAGTTTCAATCATCACCAGTTAAATCAGGTCACATTCCCTGTTTTAACTGCACAAATACGCAGTTAAGAGTTCCACATGCCTTCCTGTGCACGGAAATTTCCCATGAGGCACCGGAAATGCTATTATTCAATTGCTCGTCTCCAACGCCACAACCGATGCAGTAGTTTTTCTAGTGACATACATGTGTGTCTAAAGTAGTAATAATTACTCGCGGTTTTCAGGGTCATGGATATATAGATGAGAAGCAGAATTGATACCATGTTTTATTGTGCCATACCTGAAGAGCACATGGTGATTTTACTATTACAGAGAGATGTAAGAAATAAAGTAGTTTCACCCTGTTTTGATACAGAGTCAAAATGTATTTCGCTCTATCCGATGCTTCGCGGGACTGGAAGAACACTGTGAAGTAACTTGGCCTGTTAACTCCTGCGATACCCTCCGCGGTTTTTAGAATGTATCTATGGCTGCATTTCTCGACATGCTCGGTCCTAATCACAGCCACCTCCACACCATTTTTTCTCAGGCTCTTTTTCCCCACGCTGAAGAGGTGGAATGAACAGGAGTACACGTACAGTCTACCATATTGCTCGTTTTCTAAAGTAATCTTCTGAGCATTCGTAGAAGCATTCTGTAAGTTCCGCACACGGCCTTTGCTTTTTCTTTCCTTTTTTCATATCGCACAACCAAAACACTGACAGAATTTTTACTGTTACATTTTTTTTTTAAATTTTGAACACTTGAGTGGTTTAAGTGCACATTCACTGTCATAAGGTTCGGCAGTATTCTTAATAAGGATGCAACTATCAGAATGATGATTACTAAACGCATCGCACTATAGGTATCTTCAGTTTTGTTATTTTATGATCTACCACTTCAGTGAAACAAATGAAATATGTATTGGACTACGAACTCGCCACCCCAGTAATCATGAGAAAAAATACAAACTCGGACAAAGTAGGTCTCTATTACTTATCGCTACTCTCGGAAGACGATCGAGAAATTCGTTAATTACTAAGAATAGGTGGAAGCAGCTTTACTCCGTGATCATAAAATTGCTAAGCGATATTTTGTTTACCGCACGCGGTATTCTCTCTTACATTCTTGACCTTTTTTTTTCTTTGCCATATTTTCATTGAGCCACAATAAACAATGCTTCCGTTGAAAATATCCTCATGTTTTCTTCTTCCTTGATGCAGCCTCTTCTTGGTAATTGCCCTCACCACGTATGAACTTGCCTGCAAAACCTCTCCCGAGAAATCTCGGCAGACTAAGACTAGTGCTGCAACTTGGTCTTACCTGCATAATATATCAAGAGATTGATTAAATTACGTAGCTTGAACTTCCACATACCACATTCTCGTCTTCCGGACAAGCGGGATGGACAGTTTAGGTGTCTTAAATATCCCCCTATTGTGTTCTTTTGTTTGATTTTACATGAAAATTGCTCAACTTCTAAATCACCTGAACGACGTCAATCCTTAGAGGAATGAAATTCATTCGAAGCTTCTCCACGCAACACGACACCCTGCAAACAACAGCAATAACAAAATAGAGAGAAAGACAGACAGATTGAGAGTTCTTCAAAAATTACTGCTTCTCTTGGCGAATAGCTTCCTCCAAGTGGCCGCACTGACATTTTCCTTGAAAGAACATTATCAAAGGAGGTGTCGACATAAGCCTAGCTGGACCGTGTGCTGCTTGTCATCCCGGTAACGCCGCCGCTGCCGCTGCTGCTGCCACCGCTGCTGCCGCCGCTGCTGCCGCCGCTGCTACCGCTGCCGCCGCTGCCACCGCTGCCACCACTGCTGCCGACGCTGTTGCCGCTGCTGCTGCCGACGCTGCTGCCACTGCCACTGCTGCTGTCGCCGCCGCTGCTGCTGCTGATGCTGCTGCTGCATCTGCTGCTGCTGTTGCGCACGCAGCACGGAAATCAACGTTCCTGGAACGATATGACGCCGGTGCAGGGTGTTTTATTCTTTCGAAGTGCCACTGACAGCTCTCCGAAGCACTTCCGGCCTGTTTGGTCATTGAAATCACCGCACATTGTTCTGGATTCCTTGGATGTCAAATTTTTTTCGCGCGTTTATGAATACGGCTGTGTTGTTTTTCTTTTTGTCTTCTCAAGAAAGTTAGTCATGCCTCACCGCACATGTTAACTTATTCAAGCCCGGGTCAAACGCCACAAGACGTCACTCGGACGTTTTTTCGACTCGTGTATTTTTGAAACTCGACTTGGACGTAAAAAATTTAAAGACTCGTTTTTGTATTTGGTTTGTCGATCGAGATACGCCATGTGAAAATGTCATTCTAGTTTTAATCAAATAACTGTCATCAAAAGTGCAATTGCTATTCAGTTCACGTGCCACTGCCACGAAATATAGAGGCTTCGCCACGTTAAGCCGCTTCGTTTCGCGTGATTGCGTGGCTTCGAAGTAGGATGGACAAAGAGGGACATGGTACGAATAAAATTGGAATAAACTTCGTGATGACTGTGTTGTCTGATGCTCTAGCACAATAGCCTGTAAAGGTCAAACACGGAGCGATGACTGCCGCTGTCGTCCTTCCCATCGCTGACGCCACCGGAATTGAAGCTGTCGGATTTTGCAAGTGATTTATGCAATTGCCGAGCGCAACAGTGGTCGAGAGAACTTTTTAGTAAACGATATCGTTTTTGTCAAAGCAGGACATCGTTGCGAAGGACCAATAATTTTTTTATAATATTACGCTCCTTAGTTCCCCTTTCAAGGCCTCTAATCTACTTCGAATTCAATGGCGAAAAAGTGGGTTCTTTCTCTCCTTCACTACCCTCCATAAATAGGATTTCTCCTCCTTGCCACTATTTCTTCATGAAGTGCCTGTACAGTGCCAGTGCTAAGCGTGGAGCCTATCATGATTTTGAGGCAAGACACTGTTATTTCCGTTTGCACACTCGAAAACGGACAAGTCGAAGTGAAGTCAATTGGTCACACGCTATGGTTACGCGATTGAAGGAAGAAATGCTTGATGACTACATAGCAAAGCAAGACAGGAGACACTTTTAAACTTATATTCACTGTGGATAAACCAATTGACAGTTTATACCCCAAAGACGTATGGCGAATCACTGAGCTGGTGTTTTAGAGTGCGTCGTAAAAGACGAAGAACGCCAGGAGAAAGTAACGCGCTCATTTCTCGCTTTTTATAGGCTGTTCAGACACCTTTTACGAGTTTTAGCAACGTTTCAACTTGGTTTAGTTGGTACGGCATGCTATTGCAGTTTCGCTTAGCGAAAAACTTGAAGGACTAATGACAAGTAGACAATATTAATGTGATATAACAGACTATCATGCCAAAGAAAGTATAGGAGATCTCATATATATGGTGATTCTTATGTAAATGTGAAGAAAGAAATGTGGATGAAACGATAACTTACCGTGGGCAGGGACAGAACCTGCGACCTCCAAATAGCACGTCCGATGATCGGTGAAATGAGCTATCACGGAGGCTATGCCCCATACACTTTATTGGGTACATATGTGAATTAAATGTGAGGACATCAGTCAGCGGCACCTGTTGTGATGGCAGTGAGTGTGGAACAATCTTTTTGTTCGATTGGCGTCACGTAGTACGTTTGAAACACTCTCTCAGAAGTAAACGGCAAAGCAGAGTGGCATCAATTCGGTGTATTTCGGTAGGTGTCTGAGGGTTCCAAGTTGATGGTCAACGTGGCAAGTTACAAATACTTTATTCGTACCAGTGTGGCCAATGTACACAAGAACTTAGAATTTATGCAATGACATGTGCCGCAGATACCACGCAAAATTCGAAAATTTGAAAACGAAGTCCACATCGAAAACGAAGTCACTCTCCTTTGGAATCAAAATGTCTTACGACCCTTTTTCCGACAACTCTGGCAGCGAGGTGATATTACAGCACAACTTTTGCAACTCTCCTCGCTACAATGTGCAGAAAACATCTCTAGCAGACGCTTAAGCTCGCATAGACGAGAGACCAATGACAACAGAAACCCTTCGTGAATATCGACCTTAGAGGTCATCATGAGTGGATGCAACAAAAGCGGGGCTCAACTTCTTGAAGGGAGCAGACGTGCACCGGTGAATATAAACCTGATTACTGTGTTCGGAAGTGTGATTGTGAAGCATGATTTTGTGTGTCCGTGTTTTCTCGTTTCTCTCTCATTCTCTATCTTTAAAGCTCCCGCCACACCTTCCCCATTGTATAGCGTAGCATGCCGGTACTAAAAGAGCAGTTAACACCCCCGCTACACCTTTTCCTCCTATTCCTTCCTTCCTTCCTTCCTTCCTTCCTTCCTTCCTTCCTTCCTTCCTTCCTTCCTTCCTTCCTTCCTTCCTTCCTTCCTTCCTTCCTTCCTTCCTTCCTTCAGAGCACAATGTACACTATTTTTAGCCTTAAAGAATTGTGTGTATCCTAGAAGATTCCGTCAAAATATATGACGTCAAGGGACAGTGGCATACCAACTCTTTCACTCTTCGCGAGTGGGGTGGGGGGAGGGGGCTCTTTTAAATACGCCTACGACCGATGCATCGTTGACGAAGCCTCTTAGTCAGGCACTGCGCTGTGCTCCTGACCGGGTTGCAGAAATTAGGTGCCTTTTCTCATCTTCTAACCACTACCACCACCCTCCTAGTCTGGCCCAGGCGTAGCGGGGCGCGTTTCCTCTGTCGACCGACGACGAAAGCAGTGCAACAAAAAGACGCTGCACCAGAGCTGTCGCGACAGTCCGGCAGCAGTGCACTTTGGCGTCGTTTACTAAATCTACGCCTCTTTTAGGTGAGAATTCGCCTGCTGTATTGAACAGCATTTAATTTCTTTGCAATTTATGCACTGCTCTCAGACCTGCTGTTCCTGTCTAAGTCTTTGTAAGTGTACGTATTTGTGTTGACTAACCATGTCGAAGGATGCACGTGATACTGCTAAAGCAATCGAAGACTAACGACGAGAACTGAGAAAGGAATTTCGAGATATAAAAGAAGCTTTGAGCGATGTGCTAATAAATTACTACGGAATTACTTAACAGAGAGCTATCAGTATGTTGCTATCAATCAAGAGATATCTCTGCATGCCAATGTTAACAACGGTGTACCACAAGGATCGGTACTTGGCCATCTTTTGTTTATAGTTTATGTTAATGACTTATGTGATATTCCGGGTTCTCCTATATGAATCATGTATGCTTACGACACCAATATTTTCTTTGCTGGTTACTCAACCCCTGAACTTCAAAGTACTGTGAACACATATTTAAATAGGTTGTCTTGCTGGCTTAAACTAAAAAAGTTGTGGCTAAATGCGAGCAAAACTAAATTTGTATTCTTTGCGCCTATCAACAAGCCAGAAACATAAGTATAAATGTCTCCTTTGAGGGCCAGCCTTTAAAACAAGTCAGGGTACAAAATTTCTTAGGCGTGTGGTTCCAGGATGACCTTTCTTCTAATGAACACATAATTAAACTAGTAGCAGACCTAAGTAGAAGCGTTGGATGTATGTACAGATTATTTCCATTATTATTCCTTTGGCTAAAGAAAGAATTTGGCTAAGAAAACACTGTTCTACTCCAGGCTAAGTTATTGTCTTGTGCTGGGGAACAACGACAGCACATAACTATGAGGCGTTACTCACTTTACTGAAAAAAGCACTACGACTAATCTAACAATATTACGGTCACCCACAAAATTTTGGCACACGTCCGTTGCTTTCTAAATATTTCCTACTACAAGCAAACCAAACATAATACTACAACCTACTTTTGTACATAAAGAAATGACAAACCATACCCCATGTTTGATTCTTCTCGGTGTGTTGAGTTCTGTCTCAGTAACCTGGCATAAGAACACCGAGAACTAGGACCACCTATGGTCAGCAACATACTAACTATCAAATACTAAGTCTTCTAAAGAAACATGAAAATGTTGACCTAAATGAAAAATACAAAAATACATTCAACAAAACTCTCCTTTAAATTGCAATAAATATGTTTAATATATAACTTCGATTATTTATTACTTTATGTACTAATTGTTAACAGTATGGTTTCAGTGCTGCTGCTTGCTTTCGAAATGTATATGTCTGCAAATGTGTTTTTGATCTCACCTATTTTACATTTTGCGATAATGCTGTTTTCTTCTTTAATGGTATGTTGTCTTTTGTCATGCATATTGTTCTGTTTTTTTTTTCACAATGTAGCATTTACTTGTCTGATTATAATTTGCTGATTGTTAGTCTTTGTGTAAAAACTTGTTTTTATCCTCGTCTAAGTTGGGTACCAGACTGTATTTTGGAGCAAAAGCCTCCGTTAGGCTTTACAGCCTTTTGCTTTTGCTTCGTTTTTTTTTCTATTTGCAGAAACAATAAAGAAAACTCAAATCTCAGCCTGATATAAAAGAACATACAAGAAAAATCATAAAAGCGGCAATGTTGGCGAAATGTCAGTATGTTGTAACATATATAGCCTCGTAACAATGTCGTTCCCCCGTAGAAACATAATTGATTAATTACTGTTGTGATGGAAAACTACGCCTTACTTGTTCGTTTCCCCAGCGTGCAGCAAAGAGTGACCACTCTAGAGGGGGTGGGGGGGGGCTCAGCTTTTTCAATTTTTCTCAGTGGGGCTGAGGGAGGGGGCTCGCGCCTCCCTTGCCCCCATTCCAGATGGTACACTTATGTCAAGGAAAGTTGGTGCAAGAACGTCAAATTAGCGTCGCCACCTTCTTTCTCGCTCTCTCGCTTACCAAGAATCTTCTTGCTGAACAGTGGCCCCTACCGTATCGTGGAACTGTAGTTTACTACTAATACGAAAAAAAAAGAGGAGTAGCCGGCGCCACGCATTGGCACCAACCTCTCCTTACATACATTTAATTAAAGAAATACGAAAAAAGTCGTTTTGCTATTTAGTATCCGCTTATTTCTTGCCAGTTGTATGCAAGGAGCTTTTGGTTGTATGACCTGCATGAAGCCGGGTAAATTAAATGTATTGAGATACAAGTCCTAACTAGTCTTTAGAAAGTCAATTTGAAGACTAATGGCGGGAGTTACCCAGAAAAGGAAGAGAAGGACTGCAACGCCACCGCGAATGCCCATCAGCATCGTTACTCACAACGCCGCCTGTGCATATAGTCAGAACGGATCTACGCAACTCCACGAATCTTATAAATGTTCCTGATTTATACGGTTTCCCCCTGTAAGTTTCAGCGAACTCTGGGATGACATTTGATCAGACACGTACAACGAAGTCTGCACTGCTCTGGCGACTGGGGGCGGCTTTCGGCCCCGACTGTCCATCCCTTCCCGCTTCCAAGCAGTTGATTGTAGTTGACTTACGAGTCTATCGACGTTCTCGCTACTCGCACGTATTCGATGCACACACGAAATCATTGCGAAAGCCGGCGCGTACGCAATCGCGGAAGAAACGAACACGCAATGCGCTTAGACCGAGAGAAGCACGGCACAGCGGAACCCCGGGTCGAGACTTGACGACGACGCCAGAAATTTTATATTTGTTCTTTCCCAATCTAATCGGTCTGCCAAGCTATGCCATAGCAGTCCCGGATGTCTGCGGGAATGGCGGAATAGCTGCGAGGTCCTGCCGGTAACAGGGAGTTTTAGAATACGGTTTGCAAGCGCTGTTGGCGCTGCGGGCGTAGCGGGCGCCATATGAGCTTTAGAATAGCGTTTTCCCTGCTGCACCGCAACGCACGATCACAGCGACACCGTAGCCTCGAAACCAGCGCTTGTGGGCCACATGCGGGCCGCGATCGCCGCATGCAATTTCGGATTTTCTGCGTGCGCTCCGCGAACGCGAACGCCGACTCGCGTTATGACGCATGCGCATTGGCAGCGACCACACCGCAAGAGCTCGCCGTTCGCTATTCTAAAACTTTCTATTGACTCGCACGTGCGTGCGTGGTCATTTGCATCAGTGGCTGTCATTAAAAGAAGCTCGTGGGCACCCCGAGCAGAAGGATGAGCAGCACTACTGCCGAAGCGCCGGTTTGAAGGAAGCATGCACGAGCGGACGAGGAGACGTGGTTTGGTGCATCTCTGAGGAACCGGGAGAATGCGTGCCGGAATCCCGGTTCACACGTGTGATTGATAACGCTGCGATGGTGGCTGAAGAACTAGGTCCATCTCGACTGGTGCTGGAGTCGCGAAGGATTCGTAAACCTGGCCCCAAGGGTAAAAGAGGTCAAGGGATGTGGCCGCCAGCTGGAAAATGCAGCGCAAAATGTACGAACCCTGTCCTCTTATCTCGTGTTCTCTGTCCCAGCTTAGAACCTCGTTCGAGTGTCAGATCTATATACTGCTGTAGTTAGCAGTGGATGAATGAGACGCCCCAGTCCACAGTGTGAAAGTTTCCGCAAGGGTTCTTATCGTTCTGGTCAGGGCACTCGTGCTCGTGAAGACATGCCTGAGTTGTTTAAGTATATAGTAACTATAATTGAAAGTTATTTAAGAATTTTGTTCTTTGTTTGCAGCTTGCAGTTGACTGATTGTATAGTCCCACAAAAGAGGGATTAAAATAGAGCAAGAGAGCCTCACTTATTGAAACTTCAATGTCCTTATCCGAAACAGCTCGCCTAAGTTGTCTTCTAATGGTTCTCATTGTGTGTCCAAATTCTGACCTCTAAATAACCTCTCTGCTGTTTTAACTACATAGTTAAGGACATCTGTACTGTTCGGATACACACACGGACCAAACAAACTCTAACCGACGAAGCTCAACATGAACAGAACGGTCCTATAAAAGATGCGGAGATATGCGCTAAAAAAAAGCAGGTATAGGGACGATTCGCATTCGCGCCGATGCTGCAGCTGTTATTGAGCATCACCACTACTCGTCGCATGCACATTCACCGAGGTGGGTTAAAAGCCTTCCCCGCTTAGACAGGTTAGTGCTGAGTAGAGAGACACAGATGGAGAATAGACAGCCGACTCAGTGTCCAATGCTTAGCATGACTACAAAGTGGCAGATCTTCTTGGTTGAGAAACCCACTTCAACTGTCCTCTTGGTCCACCTGCCATGTACTCTCCCCCAGCTCCAGAAGAGCGACCTTGGCTTCAAATATTTCGATCAGATGGTCTTCGTTTGCTTGTACAATTATGCAAAAAAGTAAAAAGAAGAAAAGAACTGAAGTGCACTGTTTTTCCGTGACTTCCGTACGAACACAGAAATACGTGCGCATGTGTGCCCTCGTAGCTCAAACAGCGAAAGATTGGAACCATCTTCCCGTCAAAGCCGCACACCACTTCAGCAAAACGTCTTCTGAGACACTCACATGCCGACTAGGTAAGTCCACCACCCGTTCACACAATGGGTACCCGTAAGTAGCAGTTAAGGTACTTACGAGGAAATGAAATAGCTGCAGTTGACATCCCTTCCGTACGTTTTCAGTCTTTCGCTACAATTCTCGAGACTACAAAGCCAATATAAGCACGCGCGAATGATTGAACGGTGAATGCGTCATCAACCCATGTGTTTGCGCATATTTTGAATTTTTCTCTCCCTTGTCATTTTTCTCTTCATTTTTTTTCTTATAGAGATTGTGCACAAAAATTTGGCCGCAATGTGGCGCAGTGGTGCATTGATCCGGGTGTCATTTTTGAGGTTTTCACGCAGCAGACAACCCATATGCTTTCCACTGTGTTTTTGTGATGTTTGTTGTGTAATGTTCCCTGACCTTCCGTGTTCTTGTGTGTTGCATTTAGAGTACTGTGGCGTTGTGAGTTTTCAGTACTTTTGCCTGCTGTATGAACTTGTACAAGTCACCGTGGGCAGCCGAACATTGTTGCTGCGAGTTTTAACGTAATGAACGCCACCGATTCTTTCGCTCTGCCGTGGTACCGCTGTGAATTATGGTGTTCTGTGACTACGCAAAGTTGCTGTCTGACCCTGTGCGCGATGAGTACATCACCAAAGTGACGATACTACTTGGTGCTACATCCGACGACAACCTCATGAACTATGTTGGCTCTCATTCTAATGTACACCATGCGAATACCATAGACTGTCTCGTTCACATGAGACAAAAAAGGAGATGTACCGTTCCTCTCTTAGAAAGACAGAATCACCCGGGAAAACAGAATACAGAGGATAGCAAAGACAGGCCTCTTGGGATGAGACAGGCCTCTTGTGATGTGCCACCTGTGAGGCCAAAATTCTTCACACTGAGTGGAGTGACCATGGAAACAGGGATTGGATGTCCCCCCAACAAAAGTACAATACCATTTCTGGAAGGGCACGTTCGTCGCTGGAGGTAATTCACAAAAGAATAGGTTTGGAATAAAAATATTGAAATAAAAACATTTGTTGTACGTAGATTTTCTACGTACGAAATCAACTGACAATATATGCTCAAAGTTACTACACGACATTGGCGACACAATCGTTTTGTCTGATCATTTGTCACATTTTACATTGATTATTTTTAGGGGAAAAAGAAAAAGGAAAAACATACCAAAAAAGCAAACAATCTAAAATAAAAACAAATGAAGAAGAGAAAAAGATAAAAATACAGAAAAAAGAACGATAAAAATAAAAGAAAACAGGAAAAATACACAAATAAAGAACGAAAATAAAAAAATGACTGGGGAAAAAGACCTGGAAAAGTAGATATACACAAAAATCTCCCTTCAAAAAGTAAAAAGAGAAAGAGAGGAAAGATATGATTGTACCATAGGCTTATATGTGAATACGCAATGTATATGAATTGTTATTACATGTTGAGGGATATATGAGAACATATTATTAATAAGTATATATGCGTATGCGTATTGATGTTTATGTAAGCGTACATACTTAGGGGGAAAATCTCGGAGGCCAGCATGTAAGAGGACGAAAGAAGCGCGAAATGTGAAATAAAAAGGGAGGGCCAACAATGAACTCCAGAAATGAGGAGGCCTAAGCCAGTTACACGGCACGCCAAGTCCGACGAATGTCCCGTTTAGATCCGTATGTCCAGAGCCGAGCCCTGCAGGCATCCGCTGCACAAAGAACTAATGTCTCTAAGCGGACATGACGAGAGGGACACCCACAGGACCTGCGCCACATTGCCGGCGTTGGACGCATCTTTTACCCTCGCATAGATGCATCCGAAGGTTCATTGGACGAGCAGAGAGTGCTCCAATGTGGGCGTTAGCAGTTTTTACGATGAGAATGTAAATATTGAAAATTAGAACCCACATTATATTTGCATTAGTAATTCACATGGTAAAAACTTTATTTACTGCGGCAGATATTAGTAGCGTAGCACTCAAATCCATACACTGTAGATAATAAAAAACAAGATTTTACTGCGAAAGAGAATACGAAGACTACATATGCCAAAGTTCGTAAAATTGTATAGTTCTCAGCGCCCTAGAATCGCCAACGGGTATAGTCATTAAAGAAGGAATATATCTTTTTGCGATGCTAGACATGAAAAAAATAACAAAGCTGACAGATATGATCAATGCTCAAGCAATAGGCCTCCCAACCATGCTGCCGCCTTCTGCGTGTGCTTTCTCAGCACGTTCACGCACTCTGCATGCGCTGTTATTTGGACGCCCTCCACGTGCAGCGTCACCTGTGGGTTGCTCCGAAGGTTTAGAAAGATTCTAAAAACGTTTTCATGGTGTGAATCTTGTCAGAACCGCGAGTGATTCATTGACATATCCTGTGCGGGGCCAAGCAAGTCAAACAAGGTGTCTTTGAGGGAGTGCTCTGTGAATGTCGATGGGGAACAGCTGCCTTTCTATTACATTAAAAATGAAGTGACGGCGTGAACTCTGTATGTGTGTTACCGGTAAAACGCGCATTTGCTGTGGTATTTGTGTCTCAACGGAGCTGTCGGCAAACTACCACCACGCTATCGCGTGCGTTTGTATATAGGATTCAAATTTCTATTGCTTGAAGGCCAAGTTTGTCACGCCGCTTTCAATTTATTAGGTGGTCAGTGTGAAGAGACTAAGCCTACGTCTTTCCTGTTCAGTCCGTGGCACCATTTGAATGCTCCGTGTTCAGTTTCATAGGAACTTCACTTTTTCCGAGGTTTTTCGTCGGGTATTAACAAGGTCGTATCGCAAGTTTAATGACACCTTGGATTTTTCAGCTCCTATAAATTATAATGATGCGCACAAAAAATGTATTTTATGTCCACCTCAACCATGCATGTTTCTTGTAGCGTATGTTTCATTTCAGATAATATCCACGCCTGATCACGCAGAGTGTTCACCGATTAGAATGATAATTTGATTGTTTTGACAGCTCGCTTAGTCGTCGTCATATCACACAATACCCTCTAGAATTGAGCATTGTTGCGAACGACGGACCGATCCCGCCGAAGCCACCACTGTTGCGAACGACGGACCGATCCCGCCGAAGCCACCACTGTCGCGTAGCGTATGTTTATCAGCTCGCGACTGCTTCTGCGCAGAGCTGATAAGACGAGCGGACGAGACGACGGTGAGTTAAACAAGGTTTATGTACAGCATATTTACAGAGGCGTTACAATTTCGGCACTGGGGCCGACAGAGACTCGAAGAGCCGAGCTCTTCTCTCTAACACATAGGTCAGTCTTTCGCCTAAGACCGCTGACTCACACACATGTCGGCACTCCGACACGGGGACGCCTCTCACCTAGGACCGCCGATCGCGACACGCCGCAGGGCTTCTTTTATTTACACCGGGTCCAACCAAAGTGTCCAATCAGAAGCGCCGCGGGTCGTCCGGGCAGATTCCGCCAATGGGGGCCGCCGCGCCATGCGTCAGACCACCTGACACGAGGACGCCGGCTCGCTGTCACGTGCGCAACTGACTCACTGCACGTGGGCCAGAGGAGCGCCGCGCGTGTTCACGCCGTCGAGGTGATCGCGCCAGGCAGACTGCGGGCTGGCCTTGACCCAGATTGCCTTTTTCAGAGGCACGGTCGTTTGACGAGGACTCGCTGGCATAACAGCACCCCCGCCGCCAGACAATGCACCGGAAAGACGAGCTGCTTCCACGGGGCTCGGATGTCAGGTGCGCTCGTTCGCCAGGTCCCTCCAGGTTCGCCTCCAGGGCCATGGGGAGAATACAGCTCCAGACTGTTCCGGGAACACATCCCATTTTTGACGACGGATCCCAGCTCCACTGGCTCGTCGCCACACCTTGTCGACCAGCTTCACTCGTCTCTTCTGACCATCTTCGGTTTCAGCACTTGTCGATGGTTCTGCAACTTGCTAAGAACGGTTCGACAACAGACAACACACGACACAAGCAAGTGCCCTCGGTCACCCGACAGAACACCAAAGTATAGTACAACATATACCTATCTACGTGTCTATCGGAATTTTGTTCCCTCTACATCAAGAGGCACATGTGGGACACAAGACTCTTAAAATGACAACTCAATATTTTTTTTCCACGTACAACAACGTAACGAATAAGAATACCACAAAGTTGGCCCCTTGAGATCACTCTGAACGAGAGCGCTCAGCCCAGGTCGTGATGAGGTCAAAATTTTGCCCCGAATCGCCAGCCAGAAACCGAAAGGTTGAGAAGGTACTAGCTAGAACGCACTGCTCAATGCACCTGCATTAACGTTTACCTTTCCCCTTTTTTTTTCTTTAGCGAACGTCAAAGTTGCGCTGTGGAGCAACATGCTCCACCTCAGTAACCGGCCACTTTTAGGCGACGATACCTATGCGGCACCAAGAGCGGCTCACACTTTCGACGTTGTACAGGGGAACAACGATACGGCTTGCTACTGATTGACTCCTCACCGCTTAGCTCGATATCGTGTTCGACCACCGTCGCGTCTCCGGGACGGTCCGACAACACATACCCAAACTCGGAAACAATCTTTCTCAGGTTCTCTTTCTCAGGTCCTCCTTCACTTAAGCTAGGCTCTAGGTTTATCTGCTCCCGGATTACTTTCGATCCCCCTTCGATCACCTCACTAGAACTCAAATTTTCTGCTTCCTCTTCCTCTGAAGCCTTCAACAGCTGATTTACGACCGCTTGATATTGAACATTGGGTTTCATCAAGTTGTAAATTTTGTTCTGCCGCCTTCCTACTTGCACCTCATAATTTGTATCGCAAGGCTTCGATAATACTTTGGCGGGCCCTTCCCAATCAACCTCAAGCTTGTTCCTTTTGGATGGCTGCAGCCGCATTACCTGATTATCAACTTCAAAAGCGCGCTTCTTCCCCGATTTCTCGTAGTGCTCCTTCGACAGCACTTTTGCCGCGTTTTTCTGGCTTTCCACGAGCGCTTCAATTTGGCTTTCCACTAGCGCTTCAATCGAGAGATCCTCACTCTGCCCTCGAATGAGCGTCTCTCGATCAACTCTCGGCAGCTCGCTCCAACTTTCCGCTACAGGCGAGAGCGTTGCAACCCTCTCGCTCTGACTCAATGGCGCCACGTCGTCTCCCCCAGCGCATACCGCGCCGGCTGCTCCCGCGACGGGCCGCTCGCGTGACTGCTCACATGACTCATGCGGAAAATTTCCTTTCTGGGGTTCCGTCGACCCGCCGACAAGGTCACTTGAGAGTTCACCGCATGGAACCAAGTCAAGCTTCCGCGAAAGCTTTCGCGCTTGCGATCGCGTGAGAGCCATGCACGCTAAGTTGGGGAAGAACGATTTGCCCTGATCTTTGAGAAGCTGCTCTGAGTTGTTGGAGAATAGATAAGGAAAACGATCATTTAGCGCGGCAGACACAGCTGCTTCGGTGCAAAGCTTACCGAACGGGCCTTCAATGACAACCGTGGCGATTGGTAAGCGAACACTCTGCACCTCGGCGACTTGCCTAATCCACGCGCATTCTCCTGTGAAGTCATCCGGAGACACCAATGAAGGATGGACAACGTCCATGGTTGCCGCTGAGTCTCTAAGTGCTCGGCACGTTTTCTCATTGACCCTAATTTCTTGGAGATACGGCTCCAACAACCGAATGTTTTTTTCTGATTCTCGGATCGTTGCGAAGGCAAACTTTTCCTGACAGTTTCTCGCGATGTGCCCTTCCTTTTTACAGTTGTAGCAGATTAGCGGCTTCCGTTTGTTTTCCGGTTCTAATGCCTGTGTGGTAGAAACCTCACTCGATCTCTCCGCTTCTGTTTGCCCTTCCCCTACACTGTCCTTCGTAAGAGACGGGTCCTTTTTGAAATTACGGTGCGGAACGGGTTTCCGTTGATCAGGTTTCCTTGAAAAGCCCTCTTTCTTTTCATCCTTTTCAACGCGCGCTGCCCTGCTATGCAACTTTCGGCGAGTATAATACTCCTCAGCTAACTCAGCTGCCTTGTTTAACTGTACGTCTCCAAGTCTGTCCTGCAGCCAAAGTTTGACATCCTCCTCGATGCAGCGGTAGAATTGCTCCAATGCAACGCATTCCACCACTTTATCGCGGTCGTCATAAACACCTTCGCCCTTGAGCCATTCAATCAAATCGGCTTTAAGACGAAACGCGAAGTCAACGTGTGACTCATTCCCCTTTTCAGCATACCGGAACCTTTGCCTGAAAGCCTCGGGTGACAACTTATAACGTCTCAAGAGCACTTCCTTAACCTCGTCATAGCTCTCAAACGCTTCCCTAGACAAGCAAGTTATCGCGTCGGACACTTCGCCGGGAAGAAGAGCTAGCAGGTTCCGCGCCCAAAGAGACCGCTCCAAAGCATTTCGCTCACAGACGTGTTCAAACTTGACGAGATACTTCGCCATGTCCTCGCCTACTACGAACGGTGGCAGTTGGTCCCGAATTCTGAAACCGCTGACCTGAATCGTCGGAGAAGCTACGCTAGGCGCCTGCGAACACTGTAGGATTGCCAATTCTAGTCGTTTCAACTCTAGGCGCTCTTGTCTCTCGGCCTCCTCGCGCTCGCGAGCTTCTCGCCTTTCTTCACGTTCGCGAGCTTCTACTTCTCGCCTTTCAGCCTCCTCACGGCGTGCTTTGATATCCACCCAGGCCTCATCGACTTCCTCAGCCGACACTCCCTCATCCTTCATGATCTCAAGGATCGCTTGCTTTCGTTTCGCACGGCCCAAAGTAATGCCGAGTTCCTCACAAATTTCGATGAGTTCCTTCACTTTAAGGTTCTCCATCGTTCACACTAGCCTCTTGCTGTTTCCCCTGTTAAGAATCTACTTGCCGTACCCACTATAAGCCTACTAGCAAGACGCGCAAGCAATTTTTCACACTCCCTTGTTTACCCCCTCCGCATTAACTTTGGTTTCAAAGCGCTTCGACTTGGCTTGAAACGATCAAAGCTCACTTCAATGCTTCACACAGCCCTTCTCTAAACTACTACAACCTGAGCTAGAGTAGTCTGGTGAACTGAGGGGAAAACATCAGGCACTCACCGCATCGATGTCGCTGACGCCGGCCGATCCCGCAGCTGCCAACCACTGTTGCGAACGACGGACCGATCCCGCCGAAGCCACCACTGTTGCGAACGACGGACCGATCCCGCCGAAGCCACCACTGTCGCGTAGCGTATGTTTATCAGCTCGCGACTGCTTCTGCGCAGAGCTGATAAGACGAGCGGACGAGACGACGGTGAGTTAAACAAGGTTTATGTACAGCATATTTACAGAGGCGTTACAATTTCGGCACTGGGGCCGACAGAGACTCGAAGAGCCGAGCTCTTCTCTCTAACACATAGGTCAGTCTTTCGCCTAAGACCGCTGACTCACACACATGTCGGCACTCCGACACGGGGACGCCTCTCACCTAGGACCGCCGATCGCGACACGCCGCAGGGCTTCTTTTATTTACACCGGGTCCAACCAAAGTGTCCAATCAGAAGCGCCGCGGGTCGTCCGGGCAGATTCCGCCAATGGGGGCCGCCGCGCCATGCGTCAGACCACCTGACACGAGGACGCCGGCTCGCTGTCACGTGCGCAACTGACTCACTGCATGTGGGCCAGAGGAGCGCCGCGCGTGTTCACGCCGTCGAGGTGATCGCGCCAGGCAGACTGCGGGCTGGCCTTGACCTAGATTGCCTTTTTCAGAGGCACGGTCGTTTGACGAGGACTCGCTGGCATAACAGCATGCTTTTAGTTACGCCGAGATTCGCCCCTGATAACCGCATCAAATTTTGCGAAACCATCGATAATTTTATATCTGCCTTCGTTCTTTTTTCAAATTGTTTTCATAGTGGCAGATGTATATCGCCCACGGGTTGAGTGCATGCAAGAAGATAATATTCAACGTGTCAAAATAAAGGCACTCCGTCATTTTATCATTAGACGGCACGCCGTGGTTTGAGACTCCAGATTGAATCCGACCGCCTGAATTTATTTTTATCGTGCGCCTAAATTTATTTGAAGTGTAGACGGCGCGACGACAACGGACGGAGGGTGCACGCACACCGAGCGTCACATCTGTTTACATTGAGCGTCATATCAACGTACGCTTGGAATATGCAACACCAACACGCCCTGTCTGTCATTCTTGGGCCAAAATCTGAGCGCACTGTTACTGCGTTTCGCTCCCGTGGAAATGCAGCTGGCGTATGCGGAATCGAACTCAAGACTTCGATCCTAGCACCGCAACACCTCATCATGCTAGCTTATTGGTGGGTGTTGCTTGGCAAACCTGTACGTATAAACGCTCAGCACGAACCCGCAGCACAAATCTGTTTACGCTGAGCGGCGACGAGAAGTCTATGTCCATCAGCTGAATAACACACTTGCAGGGCTCACTGCACGTTATTTTAGGTGTATTAAGCTAGCAAGCTCCACCGCTTTCACAATATCAGTGGTTGTCTCGCAAAGCCAAAGCCCGATCACGAAATGTATGGCAGTTGTCTAATTGCTGTAGTTTCAGTTTACAAAGTCGCTTTTCTTTAATATGAGTCCAGCCATCACGTTTTTTTTTCAGTTTGCAGTACTGTGCACGACAAAAAATTTCAAACTAACGAGATATTGGAGTATCCGCGAACTGCCATAATCCACTCTTTGACACCCTTGCTTCTTGCACTGCTTGCATTGAAAACGGTATAGAACTTGACGGACAATTTTCAGGTCTTCGTCATGTTTAAACTTTTGTAGCAGCTCACAGTGCAGCAGTAGTGCGTTCCTGCTTTCCAGAATGGTGAAGGAGCGCCGTCTATAGCGTGCAAAATGTGAGATAAGCGCCCCAAGGAACACGTTTTCCGTGCGCGCAATGGAAAAAACCCAGCAAGCGCGGCCCGTCGGAGTGACCGCAGCTTTGCCTTCTTTCCGCTAGGGCGGTGAACGGTGCTTCGCAAACTTGAGCCTGTCTACCGTATGACTGATGTTCTGACTTTTTTTCTCTCGCGACCACGAAGACATCGTGGATTCGTGGCTGTTCCATCGGACCGCATCTCACCTGATACCTTCCTTTCGCGATCTCGCCGAGAGAGAGACAGAGAGAGGAAGAGAGAGAGATTGTGAAAGAAAGGTATCAGGTGAGATGTGGTGCGATGTGGTGCGATGGAGATGAGGTGAGATGCGGTTAGATGCGGGGAGGAATGCCGGCGCGCGGGCGAGCTCTGGTTACGTGCACCACCATAGTGAATGAAGCAGTTTCTGGACGCTTTCGATATTCTGTTCTTGGCACACAATTCAAAATTCAACGCTTTTATTACAGTAAGTACTATTCTAAAATTTAGTAGTTTGCACGCTTTTTTATGTCAAAGTGTATTATAGCGGTGTGTTGCCCCGTGTGTGGATCACGCAAACATGTGAGGCAAAACACAATTTTGAAAAAAAAAAATAATTCAGTGCTTGCCGTCACATTTAGCTGGTCTACGTGCATTTGAAGTGTGAGTGCTCCATGAGCATAGCATTTTCGATTGAAAATACTCATCTATAGTTATTAACAAAGATGAAAAGAGCCAGTTCTTATGTATAGTTGGGTGTGGCGTGTTTATGGCCCACGTCGATTTGGCAGGACACTTGAAAGCAAAACAAAACCTCACTGCTCTCTTCCATGCCGTGCAGTTGAATAGATGCGTTAATACAGGAGTATTTTTTTTTCTTGAAAAGACTAATCTTGAGCGTACTTTTTTTGTGAAGTAATTGCGCAAGCTGCCAGGAAGCCACTACAGACATGCAAAGCTCTGTGCTGTGTGTGGCGCCAATGAATATATGGCGCGCGACATCTCATAGCACTTGTCCACGATACTTGTCCCGAATATTCTCACTGCAAGTTTTGCAATACACGTGTGTACGTCAGCATTGTAAGGGCTGCAGTCAAAAAGTGTCATATTCGAAAAGTTCAGTTGGGTTGTCTTCTGGTTGCATTTCAGAGGTGCACTATTATAAAGCTATTGACATAAACAATTGGTTGCTTCGTTCCAGCTACTGTAAGAAGGAGGTTCCCAAAATACAAGAGATGACGTGAGCTGCATCATTAAATATTGTTTCCGTGATGCACCTCAGAGGGCAAAGAGAAGAGGCTAGGAGGCGTAAACATCAGCAATAAATATTTAGGTTGCCCCTAACGCAAAGCCCCCACAGTAGTGCACTATTTAGCAGATACCCCCGTAAGGTGATAAAGAGCTTTGGAATGGAATGGAATGAAAAAACTGAAATGAAAAATGAAAAAGAGTCTTCTCCCTTTTTTATTTCAAATCTTGAAGAATAAATACTACTTTCTGCAGGTATATTTACTTCACCGGTTCAAGGTGTCAAACAGACCAACGCCTTCGAAATGAAATGCAAGCTGCAGTGTGACTGGCTGGCGATTTTTTTTTGTTTTTTTTTGTCGAGCAGCTGTGGCTCATCTGGTGACACATTTTGTACAAGTTTCTCTTTGTGCTGCTTCAAATTATGTTGCGCGAAACGCTGAGCATCAACACTGCTCCCTGTAGAAAAGGTTTTGAAATTGCTTTTTATATTATCTGTGTGCTCATACCCATCTCGACGTAAGACCGGTTTTTTTCGTTCTCATTGAGAGTTTTAGCTGGGCACAGGACTTCAGGCCAAGTTAACTGCATGTACTCCAACGATGTTTTTCTCTTTAATAGGTTGTTCCACCATGGCAAAGGGTCAGTAGAAGCGCCTCCTCTAAAGTGCTTCCTGTGCGGATTGACTGCGCGCACTGATAAAATCTCGGCTAAACGTTTGATGTGACTTCAAGTGCAACGCACAGCTCAGGAGCATCACAGATGTGCAATCCAGCTTCGCAAGCTTCATTCAACTGAAATTTCATCATAAAAGGTAAGGCATGCAAATAAGAGCACTAGATAAGACCATAAAAAAAGTGGAAAGAGTGCATTGCAGTGGAAAAAAATAGTGAAACAGGAGATTTCACTAGCGCATGCGGATGTACGGTGGTTCTTCAGTCAAGTACGTATGTGGTCCAATACGGGAGTTCAGGAAATCAATTTCTTATATGAATGTCTTAAAAACTGGTCACCCATGCATCTCCACTACAAACGATATGACACTCCTCAATCTTTTCCCACAATGCTTCATTTCTTTCGCCCAAAAAACACTGTGAGATCATTTCATTTCGTTGAGCATTTACACTGTCTACAATGTAAAGAAAGATCGCGTGTTGAAGCAATTTTCGATAGTTACACCATCCATTAGATTGGTGATCAATGACCTCTTATGCCCCATTAGTATCTGGTCAACACAGTTGCATATATACTGCATGTAGAAATGACCACAAGTAAGTGGAACATTGTAATTCACAGCAGCCTTTGTGTCTGTGAATTTCAGGGCGTGTTTCATTGAACACAGATCAGTCCACATTCTGCCCGCTACCAGCTACTTCTTTTTTGGTAAGGCAATCCATACTGTACCTAGCTGATTGGCCGCTGTCTTTCTTTTAGTTTTTTTTATTTGCAGATACTACAAGCCCTCTTCTGGCCCATGCAGGAGGGAAATACATGAATAGATTCAGACCATGTATAGTTATACTCGGAATAGCTTGGTATACCTGAAATAATGTACATATATCAGGAACACAACTTGAAAGTATTATCAATGTTTAGTACATATTGATTCACAGCAGACAACAGAATTACAAAAAGTTATTTTTTCACATACAAAAGCCACCTAAATCGTACACAAATCAAGCAATTTTCAATATACATCACTTTTATAAAAAAACTAAACTTTTGATGTGGTGCATAAATGAAGCCGTCGAGGCAGAATTCACTGCTTCTGTAGCTAACGCATTCCATTGAAAAATAGCACAAGGAAAAAGACTCAGTGAACTTGTGGACATTAATGTGCCTAATTGACTACCAGAAAGGTTTTTTGTTGATTTGTCCTTACTGTAAGTTTTGAAAGTAGCTGAAGATAGCGTTCGCGTCATGATTTGAAGTCCCGATGATACTTATGTACTACTTACTTTAGTCTGTGCCACAAAAGACTATCTAGCAATCTTTCGCTTTTTCTTTACTATTACTATTCACAAACGTGTTCGGGCTTGATGATATTGACTTCTTTAAGAGTTCAGTGACCATAGCCACGACAACATCAGGTTGATCTGTCTATAACAGGTGCGTATATAGCCTCTGTGCTAATGCAGGCGATCATTTTGTGCACACAGTTTTGTGATAAAAGTTTGAAGGCATCAGATGGTAATTGTGTTATATAGCAGTTTCGAAGGCTTTGATGAAAAATTTAGCAGCATCATTGAAGATCGGTGGTTGTAATGTCAGGCAACGCGCATTTCATAAAACATGAAATAAATGTCCAAAAGCCGTATTATGCAATCTAGAGGCAGTCACTCCATAAACTTCAACCACTCTGCGTTAATTTTAATCGTGGATTCAAATTATTTGCTGTTACAATCAATAAAGCAGTCGTCCACGTAAGGGAATATTGAATACGGTTACTTAAGGCATAATCTTAGCAGCTGTCAGTGTTTACAAGTTGTAGATCCCTAAAAATTCGCGTAATTTCAGAAACAATGTGATATCATGATTTCTGCACAAAAGCGATGTTCACACAGTGTTTTTTCTTAAAAAAATCTTTTTTATTTACAAACATCAGACGCCAATTTAATGAATGACGCAAACACTTCTTTATGTAAGAACAGGAGTTTGTGTTAGTAAGGCAACATTACCATTGTTTCTTATGAAGCTAAAAGCTTTGTGAGAATTGTACCGCTTTTCAGTGAAAGAGTAGCAAGTGAAATACAGACAGCCGGCACGCATCTGTTTTTTGAAGCACATTAACAAACTCAGAGATTGTTGTGTTGGTGTGAATCTAGCTGTGGCTGCTTATACATAGAACATAAAATTTGTTAAATTATTTGATATTAATGAAGCATGACCCGTCGTTAACCTGAGGCTCATCAACCATTTTTTAAAATATTCCAATGGTGTGATTATGCAATAAATCGCAGTGGATTCACAGTGCTATACATACCTAAGAATGCAAAAAACACGTGCAATAATTGAGGCTTAGCATATCGATATTATTGAACTGCGTAGACGAGCCAGCCGTTAAAATATTCACATAAAAAATGAAATACCTCAGTAGTTATCTCTAGCGTAAACACACGCAGCTGTGTATAGCTGAGGTGTTACTATACCTGCGCGTTTTCACACAGATTTCATTGCCTTTTTTTTTTCTACAACACGGCCTCTGAGTGTATAGTATGCATTTGTTCTCTCTTTTCCTCTTCTTTTCATTCTGTCTCCGGTTGCACGCTTCATCTATTATGCTTAATCCCAACTTTAGTTTCGGTCACTGAAACTTGATGTTACCGTAAACTCAACAATAAAAATCCGCTCACCATTTTTTGCCGTGATCACACGAATTTTCAAGACTGCATTGAAGTGCAATGAATAACTGCAATTCACAGAACTCTTGTGGAGAGGCTGTGCCTCGACGCCAGTTGTTGCACTTTTGTCCCACGAAATGTTTTTTGGGCTCTCTTATTTACTCAGTACAACCACAATTGCCATCATTTATTAATATGTGCGCTTACACTGGATTTATTGCACAATGTCAGCGTTATTTTCCGCTGAGTTGCATTACGATATAGTTCCCACACTACTTCACACTTTGTCAGACCTGTGTAGCTAGCTTAGTTCTGTCTATACATTTAATATATATTCACTCTATACTATTTGCATTCTGGTTTCCTAAATAAGTTATTCTCAAGCAACCTTGATCTTGAACAAGAACCACGTTATAACGTGCCAATGTTACTTATTGCAGAAGTTGAACGCAGCAAGTAATTTGTTGGTTTTATGTCCCAGCTTTTTTTTCAGCTCACTGTGCTATTCTGTAGCTCTCTCTCTGACCGGTTTACAGGCGTCGACTGAAGCATGTTATACTCTACGTCCACAGTTCTGAAATATTTCCTTCAGAGTTTTGTCGCTTTTTTGTGTAACCTTCTCGTGTTTTCAAAACATCTTTTCTAGTTATATACTTAAAAAGAAAACTTCCATTTCGACTCCTAAGATTTATTGAAGGCCCGTGATAAACTCATGCGTTTTCCACGTGTTACTGATCCTAAGCAATCACTGTTGTGCATCCAAAGGTCTTATGGTTATACTTATTGCACGAGGTTTTGAAGTGACATGCTATCAATCAACTAGTGTTATTTTACACCTCGAATTTCGTAGTGGTCAAGAAGGATATTTTGAAAAATTGCAATATATGTTCACTAGTGCAGATGCTATATCCAAATACAATAATTCCTCGAGTGTTATAAGGCCCATGCCTTCGAAATAAGTTATGTTGCACAATTTGTATTTTACAAATAACCACTGTGGATTGCATCCCTATCCAACTAAAGTGTCCCAAGATCTGCATTTTTGAAAAAAGTTGTGTTGCGAAAATTGAATTCTGGAGACACATGTGAACGGCAGGTTTATTCACAGCTATAAAAGATTAAGTTGAAGCCAAGATTCCGAACAATAAACATTGATTTTTTGTGTTGTTTTTCAGGTATACTGTTTTTTATTTCAACACAAATTACTGCTGCCACATTTTCTGTACCTCGTTCTTGCGTTAAATAAAAAGCTTGTTTAAAGCAGAAAACATTACATTTTCGAGTGAAAAAGTGAAACATCATATTCTATAAAATATAAAACAGAGTTATTATATTCCGCTCTTGGCAGAAACTAAGAGTGGTAGTCTAGTTATATTTCTTATAAGTACCTGTTGCAAAACAAACATTTATTCTAAGCACAATATGTTGCTACTTCTAAAACCTTCGAGCTGTATTTTTAGGATGTGTACTTTATCTTATTGATATACCAATTTCAAATTAAAAGTAATAAAGAATGCATTTGTCTTTGTAGGTGTGTATGTACGTTTCAAACCTCCTCAAGAGTTTTGCATGTTAAAATTCTTGGACGCGAAACCTTTTATGAATATTGCCAAGAATATTACAGTTTGAAATAAACAAATACAAAAGCAGACGCACGCGCAGAGTGTCAGCCTTTCTTGTCCACATATTTTTCACTCTGTATTTGCTTTGTAATAGATTACCAACACACTCAAGCTATAACAGATAATTCTGCGTGGTTTTACGAGTAAGAAAGCTAGTTAAAAGTAAGCCCTACCAAATTTCTTAGCTTTGTGAGAATTCTATAACTGATATCAAAATATCACCACTTGGTTTTCCTAAGTACCTGCTTATTAAGGTTAAAATGTCTGGCTGTGAATGATTCAGCGGATGTCCTACGAGTGCATTATGGTGGTATAAGGATCTCCACTGAAAACATAACATCTCAATTGAAATGTCAGCTGTATGTTCGCCGCACAAATATGTGCCGTGTTGGAGTTGATGCCAGCCCAGACAGTAATGCACAAGAAAGTGGAGCGAAGAGGAAGGAGAAGACAAAAAAGATGGAAGATTCAGCAGGGCAGACGGAAGACTAAAATCAAGGTAAAAAAAAACGAGCGCAAGATATTGTATCTAGGCCAGGAGTGTGTAAGTCAAGACCGAGTTTGAATATTTATTTTTGTATTGTGTTATATGGTTTGTACAATATGTCGCTGAGTTCCTCGCCGTTCCCTTGGAGATGGTTTGAAAATGTGGTGCTGTTCTCTACTTTGCTTTATTTTCTCTCTTTTCTTCTTCAAAATTACCATTCGACCATCGTCACATTCATTTTTTTTTGTAGTTCGGTAGCCTGCAATACTTCGGTGCAACAGGCAGGGCATTTTTTGTTGTTTTACATTTATTATTTAAGAATAAATTTTTCCCACACAAACTTTCCTGTCTAGTTCATAAGACAAACTTCGTGACGCAGGAGCAATGAAACAGCCAGAAATCCACGGGGGCTCAATTTATGTCACCAGCGGTCTCATAAAGCAACTACGGGTGAAGTTCTTTCTCGCTGTCCGGACAGAGTAGGCTTAACGTATGTGCTGCATGTCAGTGACTTGATGTTTTTTTTTAGTTATCCGTAAATTAAGCGATATGGCAAGTAATAACTCGCTCATTTGGTGCCCGACGCATCACACTTTCTTGCCGCTGTTCACTAGATAGGCAATAAAGTTACCGATATCTTCCTTATGTTTTTCGTACCTGCTCGTGGTATCTGATCACGTAAGCTAAACAATGATTGATCTCACCGTCGCTCCACCACTTACAGGAATTGAAGCAAAAGCCGTTACTGTTGTGGCAAGTGATAAAGGCTGACGGAGAAGTTCAGCGCGTGCACTGCACGTGCATATAGCTGACTTTGATGAGGCGTGCCCCCAAATTGTAGCGGTGCGCCCCGCAAACTTGGTAATACGACGATGATTCGCCCAGGTCATCGCGACGAATTCTGCTAAGCCATAGAGCTCTGAGCCTTTATCAGAGCTCCGTTCTTTTCGCACTCTCCCAGTTGGACTTTCGGCACCACATAAAAACTTCCCCGTTGAAAACTTTCGTCGTTGAACTTGCTGTTTGTGTGGTTCTAGCAACCGTGAACCACGCCGTTGATCGTCGTTGATTTGATATAACATGACGAGCAACAACGTACTGCTGCCCAGTCACGTATAAAAATTCATTTGGCACGCAGTAGAAGAGAAACATTCCAACGCCGCAGAATTGTAAGTGCAACACACAAAAACACGGAATTGACCAAGGAACACTGCCTTGCATTTTTGACATAAGCACAGCATACGCAGTGACAAGTCGGGGTCATCTGCAGCGTGACAAACTCAAAATTGGCGCCCGGCCCAGTACGCCACAGTACCACAATGTGGCTGAGCTTTAGTGCATACTGCCTATTTCCAGACCAAGGCACGAAATCAGGCGCCGTTTGCGCAACCTCCCACCCCTAGCCATACCTGTAGTCTTTTTGATTTTGTCCAATGAAAAAAAAAAGCAGATGACGTTGAAAAAAAAGAAGAAGAATGAAACACATTAACTAAACATGCAAGGAAGAAAGGTGCCCTGACTCAGAAGAAAGTTTGAAATCAAAATTCGGCTTGCCGTAAATAACCATATACTTTCACTCTAGTACGAGCAGGGTGAGCCTCTTCCCTAGGTCGCTGGGCGGAACCTGCGATTCTCGTCAGAATTTCAAATTGCCCCGTCTTTCGAGAGTGACGCTCCAGTAGGCTGTGGTCGAAGAAGAGTCACTTGGGCGGAAACAAGGGTCGCCCCTTTCGATCCCCGTAATTAGATTGGTCACCACACCGCCGTCCACGCCTAGCATTCACATAGGGGGAGAAATACATGTTGAAATACGGGTACCTTTCTCTCTCTTACGGTCTATGTTCTATTTATATGCGCAGGGAAATGCGAGAGTAAGTTTTTGGCTTGGAAAGATGCCAGAGAAGCCAAAGAGGTGACTACCGAAGGACGCCAAGATGAAACGAAAAACTTGAGTGGGTAGGAAGAGCTTTAGTTTCAAATTTCGCTTTCCCTCACACGTACCGAAATGCCGCGGGCAATGTTATTTCGGGTCAGCTTTCAATCTCTTTCAGATAAAAACTCAAACATCCCCTATGCATTCGCATAGGAAGACTCGCAGGGAAAAGCCAGCTTCCTTTTCTTCTCATTGGATGTATTAATCCTCCCGCGTTGTGCCATGTGTTTTGCACCTGATGTTGTTTAGCACTGCCCCCGGAATGGGAGAGATTGCAAGATTTCTCACCCTCACCTGCTTTCCCATAATGACCGGCTCACCTTTGACCAAGCGACGGTGTTGTCGCGTGATGTAACGCCATGATGACGTTACAAATTTTGGCGACCTGCAACGTCGTAACGGCGTCATATGAGAACTTCATCACGTGATGATAATTTTCCGCACCACTTGTGTTCCCGCAGACTTGCACCGCCCACGCCAATGATGAACTTACGCGTTTGATGGGACATCTAAGGTTTCCGCCTCATTATTGCGAAAACCTTGGGATTCGATGTTATGCGAAGCATGCGGAGTGAAGGTCACTGTGTTGTAACTTTTATTGTGTAAAATGTTACTAAAGGATGCAAAAGATGTGTAAAATTCTTGTTCCAAAAGATAAATTGGAAATAGTTTCATCTTTACTGTTGCGTAACGATGCCAACAGAAACATGGGTATTAGTAAAACCGGAAGCGATAAGCTCATGTGTAGCTCTTGTGCCAGTGAGGATGGCGGCCCTGGACATTGCTAGATAATTGAGCTTCAGTGGATGGCGCTTCATTACGGTTGTCGTTAATTCGACCTGATAGCTGTACGATATGAGTACGTATGTGCTGTTAGTAAGTAAGATTGAATTGACCACAATTGATGTTTCATGAACATTACCGTAGCGGAGGCTACATGGTTAGAGCGTCCGCTTCCGATGCGGGAGGTGCCGGGTTCGATTTCTAGTGTCTACGAGAAACCCACCGGTTTTTTCCAATGGGTAGAAGAGTATACCAACCTGGTGATCTGTTGCTTCTGGGTACTCAAAGGGTAGCCCCGTAAGATTCGGTGTAGGCCCCTCGACGTACTTTAACTCACCACATCCTTGGAGTAACAGTTGAGCATGCGCCGCTGTGGTGGGAGGCAAAGTAATGCTGCCGCCAGGCACCTACTGGGTAAATAGGTACAAGCACACTTTCAGCCTGATTCTCGGCAGAATGAAGTTCATAATCGCTACGCACTCAGTAGGAAATCAGTGGCATGCTACCAACAGACCTAAAATGAAGGACATACGTTTTTTTTTTCTCATTTCGACGAAGAATGCTGGAGTTCAAGATCTGCTGGCACCATGATATTTATTATATGCGCTCGTTGGGTCAACGCTGCGATGCCAACATTAAGGGGCTGAAGAGCCGACCTAGCTGGCGATCATCACGCCCCACAAAACCACCACCGCCGGAAGTGAACAACAACAAAAAAAAAACGAAGACATATGATTGTAAACAACCGACTTTATGTGTAATAAACTGTACGACAGCCTAATACATGATCACTCGCGCAGCCCAGTTGTTCGTCCGTCCATACAGCGGTCCGTCCATGCGTCTTACCATCTGTGCATCTATGCATACGTCTACATATTCGTCTGTCCGTCCTTTATACCAGTCGGCGACTTCAACATAGACATTATGGATCTTAGGACTTTTAGCTTCACCCAGTCGTGGTCATTCCCTCTGTGGAGATGCACTGAATTTTTTTAACACTTTCGAATGAAACGTATACGAATCTATGTTGACGCTGTTTCTCGCTTGATACATACTGTCAATCAGCTTCGGTACATTGCACTTAACTAGACTTGGTCTTAACCCGACCTGATGGCTGTATAGTAGGAGTACATTGTGTTATGTTCATAAAATTTGATAGCCATCATTGCAGCCTCGTTTTTCGCTTCATGAACATTAAAGTCTCTTTGAAAGAGCAGTTACAGTCTATTTGAAACTTAGCCTGCTCACCTTCTAAGATTTCTTGAGATTCTAACCTTTGAATAGAGAGCCAATGTCAACTTTTTCTTCTCGCTCACGCGTTAAAATTACTCACGTGCGTTCTTGCCGGTCCTAGGTAGGGGAGCTGCGAATCGCCGCGTATACCAGTGGCACGTACCCTGCCACGATTATGTGCCACTGTCTGGCAGAACGTGTTTGAGGATGAACGTGATGGGATTATGGCATTATTCATGTAATGACCAGCGAGTCATATTCGTCGAACCATCTTGCCCCCCCCCCTACTAATTTTGGTTTACCCCAAGTTAAGGGTGTGATCACTAGAAAACCCAGACGTAGGTGCCTAGCTGTTATCTCCCAATCAGTCTGTGATAGGCATGGATATTCTCGTCCACAAGCAGCTCCAAAAAGTCTTGAAGGTAGGGTAATCATATGGAATGACTCACGTGTTTTAAAACCCAAAGGTCACGACTGGCTGACTCCGCGTCTCACTCAGCTATAAACATTGAGCACAAGCGCGGATATAGGGTTCAGTACTGTTAGGCTATGCAATACTTTCCCTTGACGCCGCAAGTTGTCTTACAACAAGCTTCGTATGATTGCTCACTCATTTGATGGCCAAGAAAAAGAAAGATTGAGCCAGTCGTGGGGTTCAGATGTTTCACTTGACGTGAAAGAGCGAGATCGTCCATACATTGTTGTTTCAATAAGTGTGGTACTCAGTATTTGCATTGCCAGCTCAGAGTTGTACACTTTGGCATACGCAGCGCAGATTGGAGTTGTCTTAGCGGTGGTGGACAGTGAAATAATGAAAAATGAAAAACTGCGCTGCTTGTGGAGATGTCGCAATTTGTTAACAATTTTCGTAGGCATTCTCGTATAATTTTAAGCAAAGGTTTTCGCTAGCTGAGGCGACATTATAGTCCATAACTTCACGCTACAATTTTTCCTAAAGTCGTGCCATAGTCCTAGCGTGCGATCATTGCGGCGCTGACGAAACCATCGAACATATTTTGTGTCAGTGCCCTCAGTACAACGTCAGAAGCAGTCCCTGTCAGCAGTGTTAGCACGGCTCGACGACCAGCCGCTTTCCGAAAAGTTAATTTCGGAATACCGGAAAGATCGAGCTTCACGCCAAAAAGCAACGAAGGCCCTCCTGAAGTTCCTGCAATTGAGTGGCCTCGTCGAACGTTTGTGACGCTTTAATGTGTGTGCTTTCGCTTTCGTCCCACTCTCTTTCTCTCATTTCAATTTCCTTACTTTTCTGTCTCCCATTTTTCCTTCCCAAGTGCAGGGTAGCAAACCAGACACTTGCTTTCTCGTTAACCTCCCTGCCTTTCTTCATACCATATCTCTCTCTCTCACGACATAAAATCATCTCGCTCATTCCTAACCTTGTCACTGATCACTTCAAACATTCATCTTACTTCGAAATTCCGTTTTTGTTTTGACATTTCTGGTACAAATCAGATCGACTATTTTAGCCAGTACGTGGCTTCAAACCTTGTTGTTGATCGCTTGATATCTTCTCTAGGAAGCTATGTCTTCTTTGAACGTTTTATTTCAGGTATTCAAGAACTATTAGTACTTGGTCAATGACTTGAAATACTGATCTCAGTGGGCAATATATTCTTCTGCTTAACGTTTACAGGTGGGCATTCAAAGCATAACATCATGGATAATTGCTTAGGTAATTATAGAAATGCAAGCAGACCACGAATAATTACATAGATGACAACAAAATTAGAAGGATAGCTGAAGAACTGTCTGTGGTATGCATAGTAGCATCGAGTGCACATTTTTAGCGACTTGTGATTAGATTAATTACAACTTTTGCGTATTTGTACCAATTCCCTCGTATTCGAAAACTGACACCTATAAAATATTCCTACGTTTCAGAACTGATCACCACTGTCTCATGAGATACAGAAGTCTAGTACTTCGAGAATGACTGAAATTAAATTTCTTGATGTTTTTACCACTCCGAGTACAAACTGAGAAGCCGTTACGCCATTTTTTCCGTTTAAGGCACTCAGTGCGTGTCAAAATAGAAGCTTCAACGTTACTGGCGGTAGCTCTGTTTAATGCAGGTGAACTTAGCCTGCTCACTTTCTAAGATTTCTTGAGATTCTAACTTTGAATAGAGAGCGAATTAACCCTAGTCTTTATGTTGAAGCGCACCGCAATCCACCTGACACAACAATCCTGGTCCCGACACACGGGAGCTGTTTTCCCGCAACGTAATCCGAACAAAGGGATCAAGTCGTCATCTGGTTCAACCCTTTAAACGCCGCCATTACCATATGTCTCCCTATCTCTCCTTTGCGTCGTCTACATAGCTTTCGTTTCTCTTTTTTGACGCTTTTTTTTTTACAAGAGGTGTGTTTTGCCGCACAGCCTCTAAAGGTCAAGGAGAAGCAGGTGACGTAAAGAAAGGAAAGAGAAACACTTATGCAAGCAAGGAAATCCCGTGGAAATCTCCCGATTCGGGAAGCGGCAAGGGGGCTTTAGGAAGCAGAGGCCCGGTTCGCTATGAAGCAGGGGTAATCCGCGCTGACGTCGCTTTCGTCAAGCGTGCTGCCTCGCTGTGCAGGACCAACGGGTAAACACGGAAGTTATCAGCTTACGGGTGTGCTTTGCTTTCTGGCTCGCAAGTGGCTTAAAAAAAAATGAAAATGGAGACACGATAAAAATGACGAAGAAGACAAAGAAGACACCAGGCTCTTTTTTCACCTTATCTTTCGTTCTCTTCTTTATTTCATCTAGGCTCCCCAAGAGAGGCAAACAAGGGAGCGGCTAGAAGCTGCGAGCTCGAGCAGGCGCCGATTAACGGTGTTAATTTTAGCGGTGCCACGAGGAATGATCTCACGCACGCTGTTGCCGGCGGCACACTCGTTCTCCATGATCGACACGCCAAGCTATTCTCGTAAAGTGCCTTACAGCTCGCTTTAGCTTTTTCCTTTTAGATTTCGTTATTATTCCTAGCTTTCCACTGAGTTCTCTCTTCCAAGCGCTTGCTTCTCTTGTATCTTTGTTCTTTACTATTGCTACCTTGCTTTTAAATCTTAATTTTAACTTTGCCCTTCGTTTACTTCAGGTTAAGGCACAAGCCATTACCGTCGCTTAATTGAGACTGCGCGCTAATGCATTTGTGGACCAATGAAAATCGAGAAATATATAAAAGTGGAAAAAGGGTGGGATGGTTATCATTCTTCTGGAGAAGATGACGTTTGTTATGCGCCGATGGGAGCTTGTTTTTCTTGTTACTAGCCACCTCACGGGTGGATTGAGTTTAATTACAATTTTAATGGAAAGGTGTAATACGTGACTAAACATAATTGTTGCGTCTCGAGGGCTCAATTTGAATGCAATATTTTTAAAATCTTTTTTAAACGTGTTTTCTGGTTCACTCTTAGAATCGCTGTTTTTTTTCTTTCTTTTCCTTTGTCTTTGCAACACCTGATAAGTGTAAGTCAAAAGGAAGCGACGTAGCGAAAGAAATAAAGAATGAATGATTGGTTAGTGGGATCGGAGATCGTAATTTCTGAGGCACTTAAAGACGCTGGCTTCAAAGTAACATACAGAAGGCAAGGAAATACTGGGGCAGAAACAACTAATAAAGGTAGATAATATTGTCACGGAAATGAATAGTTAAAACGCTTTCACCCCTTCATTTATTGTTACCATTATTTATATATCTCTTTTGATCAGATGGTTCAACGAGATATACTAACTGATGGGATACATATTACACACTAGCCTTTCCATAAAACGAGAAATTTAAAAAATCGGCAGATTCCACTTACCAGGGAATCGACGTTATGCGAAGCATGCAAAGGAAAGGTCACCATGTTGCAATTTTTTTTAAGCGAAACGTCATGAAATGACGCTAAATGTATGTGCAAATGTTGCATGCACAAACATATGTTGAAGAGTTGCAGAATTTTATATAACCAGTTGTTTGCACTCGTGCAACGATGTGAACTGGAGCATGCGTATTAGCGACACCAAAAGCTAATATGAAGCGCAGATGCTCGCCGAGATGCTGGCCCTGGATGCTGATACAGAAATCAACTTCAGCGCATGGCAACTAAGCACAATTGACGTTAACGCGACGTGACGGCTGTACCAAAGAAGTACATAGTGTTTATAAAACTGGGTAGGCAGTACTGCAACTACTATTGACATTTCACTAAAGAATAGTGGCGAGACCTGGCGTAGCTCTGTGGTAAAATGCTTCATTGTCATGCTGAATGCTTGGGTTCGATTCCAACTGGGACCCTGACTTTGGTTACCGATGTCGGGTATGCCCCCGTGTTAAAATTGTCTGTGTGTGCTCTTGTCGTTCCTAGGTATAGATACTAAATGTGAAACAGCTGTGGCACATACCCACATACCATCGGCACAAACACGCCCGTGGGTATGGCACACTGTCTGGCGGGAAGTGTTTGACGACGTACGCGACGGGATTTTGATATCATTCATGTCTTGACCAGCGTGTCAAATTTGTCAAACCATCTTACCCACCCATGCTAATTTTGGTTCACGCCAATGTAAAGGGGTGACCACGAGAGCACCCAAACGCAAGCGGCTAGATAGATAGATACACTCAAAGTGGCCGAAGTTCGCAAAGAAATGTTTCGCATTTAAAATGTGAAACACGAAATATAGAAGATGTGGAATGAGAACAGCGGTTATAATGGTACAAAGGTGGAAGAAAAAAGATGAAGGCAATATTACGTTGACCCGGGAGAAGAAAGCAGATCCAATGAAAGTAAAAGTGTTACCTGTATAAAAAAATAAAGTGCGCTCGATATAAGAAAGAATGTGACACCCAACCTATACTTACTCGGCGGCCAAGCTCATAGAATCACCGTGAACCTTCAGTGCGTCATTGTAGTGAAAAACAACGACTGAAGTGTGCGGCAGGGATGACGTCAGCTACGCTGCTGACTCTCACAGAAAACTTGCGGCAGCTGTGGCGAGGAAGGGGTCCCGGGTTAATGTGAAAATCGAGAAACACTGCCCACGAAAGTCGAAGTAAGAGGGTGTGCAAAATAATGCAGAGCGCACATAAGCAAATTTCAATTTAAATTGCTACAGAGCAAAGCCGGGGAGATTGGCACGTGACTGGACGAGGTTAGGTGGCTTATTGGTTATAGCGTAGCTCTGTTGAGCTTGAGGTCGAGGGTTTCAGCGCATTACATTTCACCGTTGTGCTTCATGGCAGACATGCATCGCATCGTCAGGAGCAGTTTGAATCAGAACAAAAATAGGTATATTGCGTAGACGTTGTCGCCAGTGGCAGTAATTGCCTGCCATTGACTTCGTTCGGACATGGTGTACTCGTCAACACAACTTAGTTTGAAGATTTAAATCACAACGTAAAGGAGTGATTGTTGCTTTACTAAATAGTATTAGCAGCATCTTTCTAAAGCCACGACCCCAATTAAACAGTGTGATGTTTTCATAAAGAATAGGAATTTAGTGTCCCCTTAAATGGCCGTGGCTTTATTGCGCATTGTTAATGCAAGTTAACATAAACATTAGTAGCTTAAGCTGTAACGGTACTTTCCCTGTTGCACTCCGAGCGTAGTTTTTCATCCTAATAGATTCCAGAAATTGCCGCCATGATGGGGCTAGTGCACGACGTTACGCCATGGTTATTATTTGGCTTTTGATTCTGACTCATGTTTTCGGGTTTTCTTTTTTTTTTTGTGCTGTCACCAGTTTGTTTTTTTAGCGTGAGACGCCTCTGTCGTGTTGTCATGCTACCTGCTAACAGAGCTAGATTATCGAAATGTGAATTGAATGGCGGCCATGATAACGTGAAACCGTCTTTATGAGACTTTCTGCAATCTCTGCTACCACCACAGCAAACAACCAAGAGGGCGTAAGAAAGAAAAACAAATCGACGCATCCACACGAATTGAATCGTAATGAGTTTGTGAAGCTAGGTCCTGAGGTTCATAACGTCTACGTTAATGTTGCCGCCCAGTATAGACGGTTAGCGCTTGTAGACGTGATTATATTGTTCCGTCACAAATTTGATTGATATTATTCTACTGTTAAACCTTGTAACGAGCTTTTAAAAGAATAAATGTATTTTCCCGCACTAACCAAATGGACTTCCCTAAAGGAGCTACACAGACGCACGGCTTACGTAAGCAAAGATGCTACCACTTTTAAAAAACATAAAAAATCCGTTCTGCTTGCTTTCCCTACTACATTGTCTGCAGATAAGATCACGTCTCTACTCCAATAAGAACCCAGAGAAACCTGAACGAAGTAGCCCGCGCCTATTGTGAGCTTTTCGAGAGACTGCTTATTTTGAGCTTGTGTGTTAGAAACACTTTTATTAAATGAGGCGCTACCGTTTAGTGTTTCTTTTTTTCTTCATTATATTTACTATCTGTCTTGTAGCGTAAAATGCTTTGTCATAAACTCGACATCTACTTGGCCAATGCACAAGTTCAATTTTGATCTTTTTTTTCTTGTACGATAGGAGCCTAGACTCCGGCGTAGAGTTAAAAAAATAAGGGTCGCAAGAAAGGTATGAACGCGTTCTAACACCTTACTACCAGTCGCTAGCTGGCATGAACATAAAGGGAATCTTTTGGTTCATTACACCACGAATATAAAAGTTCTGTCATGTCATCTTCAGTATATTGAACAACTTCACTAAAAGCACATACTTTTTTATGCAAACTAGGCAGAAGCTCAGGAGAAAGTATTTGTTTAAATCAGCTAAAAAAACATTTTCTGATACAACCGTACAGCCATTGTTCCGATGCTTCTTGCCTTCTTCAAGGCGTGAAATGCCTTAGAGAGGACAGGGCCACTTGTGAACATTTTGACTCCAGTGACAGTTCATGAACTGTCACTGGAAAATTTTCAAAGGTGTCTTTATGTTCTGTTTACTGTTGAACAGAATTCACGTATGTTCGTTACCATGCTTCTGCATCAAATTTATCAAGAGCGTGAGCTTTGCAGATTTATGGGCAAGTTCGCTAGAAAAGGAACCTAAACCAACAAAGCCAAATCTTCATTCTGCTTTTTTAAATGTCTTTGTGACAATATCTAAGACCGAATCTTCACGGGAAGCGAGACTTCTTTTTACACAAAACTTAGATTACACCGGCTCATAATAACATTGTTACGTATTGGAAAGCACCAGGACAGTGAGAAAAACTTATAACTCTGTGCATAGTCTTCACTGTACCTGTGCGTATAAACCATTTCTTTATGTTACACGTTATTCTGGTCTGCTCGTGTTTGCCTTGATTTTCCCTTTAGCCATCTCCAGATCAGCTAATCGGATGTATTTTGACTAATATATGTACCCCTCCTTTTTGTGTCTCTCTTTAGCCTTACTAGATATGGACATAGAAAATACGCAAACTGCAACGTGCGAGAAAAAAAAACTAGAAATTATTTTCACTCATCAAAGCTCTCGTTTCCACGTATATGACGCGAAGCCTTTAAAGCTAACGGTACTGCGTGCACTTTTATTCCCTTTCACGCTATGCAACGTGCAATCTTATGTAACATTAAGAAGGCCCTACGTCACTTTTCCAGCGTGGTCAGAAAACACTGCCACCCAGTAGTCAATGTTCCTGGGGGCACGCGATCGAAAATTTATAGCGCAGCACGAGGCCTGGAATTCGAAATTCTCAAAGTCAGCCAGAAATTGTTGCTCTGTAATTGACGCCATACGCTTGAATGGCCCCGCCATATACCTGGACTCATGGCCATTAGATCACTTGAGCATCGTAAGTTGCGGCTGGAGGCCACTGCATGAGCGCAGTAGCAATCTCATTGAAATGAAGCCACACGGTAAATAATGAAAATTGCTCAAGGTCATGACGCGCTCGTGACGTAATTTATTTTTTCTGTGCTATCCTCCTCTGTTCAGCTCACGGCGCTGTCGTTGGGACGAGAGAAGAGAGAAATCAATAACAGCACGCGACTTTTCTCAAACGTCTCTCACATTTGACGGATTCTAAACATTTTTGTGGCAATTGTTCCATAAGGTAATAAGCTCCTTTAGTGAAACCAATCGGTAGTTAGTTGAAAAAGTTGCTGCAGGGCCCCTTTTTCACACTAAACAACACACCACAAACCTCCAAACAATCATATCATGCGGTTTTTATTTTTAAACACTGCACCGCTCGTACGCAACCCTCAAGGGAAACTCAACGTCACCACGCAACTTACTTTTCGAAAACATATTTTTACATCTCAGGATTCTGTGCCTTCTGTCGCAATCTGGCGCGTACTTAATATAGTCTGACGGACTGGCCATGACGTTCCACGAATGTACACAGTAGCATACACAGAAACGTTATAAGTAAAATCATGCGAATTGAGGAAATAATAATGACATTCGCTGAAAGGTGATGAGACGTAGCAGTGCAACTTTAACTCGAGTGATGATATTTTTTTGTTATAGCCCCTTGCGTACGTCGCATGTACACCACACCGAATAGAAGATGCGTCAAATGAGCAATATTGCCAATATACCAGCTCTATACTTACACATGCTGGTACGATGCTCGTGCCAATGTACCTTAACGTTGTTATCTTTCTTGTAACACACATATACATTGGACGCCTGGGGCGCAAGTGTGTGATAACTTCTATTCGCCGTATATTCACCACAATGGGGGAGGTCATTGAAACATCCCTCTGGAGCCATGACCTGGGCACAGGTCTTGAAAATGAATTTGTTTTATTTATAGTGCGTATGTTGATGTTGTTTGTTATGTTTTTACTCGTGGCCAATATTCGCAAGTAGTCTACTTGCCATGCACATTTCACGTGGTTTAAGTCGCAAATATGCCATATTGTTATCGCGACGCCTTCTGGTTTATTGACCCACCTGCAACTATAAGCTACACGATATGACGCTCGGCTGATTGGTACGATTCTATTGGTGATAAGCGTGAATAGAAGGCGATGGGGAAGGCTCGTCCTCTGCATTGTTGCCTCGCTTGTCCGTTCTCGCTGCTTCAACTCTAATGAGCTGTCAAACTGTTCGTATACATATTATCAGTGGTGGATACTGAGGTCGCACTTTGGCACCAATGTGAGATTCTGAAACCAGCCACTAAGTGACTTTCGGTGTCGCCCCTATATATATACAGAAGCCATACACCACATTTACATGCCTACTTTGCTGTACTTCATCCGTTACAGCGATGCTGGTGACACTTCTGATCATCTCACAAAACTGTACTGCCGTTAAGCTAGACCTAATTCAATCTTTCCTTGAAAACAGCAACTGCCGCAACTAATAACAGGCATTTTGTTCGGTACAAACGTGACGGTTTGCGTGGCATAGCGAAAACACGAAGTGGCTGAAGCGTAAACATCGGCACCGAAAGGTTTTCTCTAGAAAAAGTGAGAGTCAGGAAAAAACCAAGAAGAGAATGAAATCTCACTCTTTTTGCAATGAAACTCGAGCTGGCGACACTAATGCGCCACGCGAGCTTAAAATGGCAGGTCGCCTGAAGAAGAGGCGCAACGCACTAAGGATTAAGACCAAGCTGCGGCCGAGCACGTAAACTTTGTTTATTTATCAAAGAGATTAAAAGGACGTGCTAACGCTGAACAGTGCACTGCGGAGTGTGTGTGTGTGTGTGTGTGTGTGTGTGTGTGTGTGTGTGTGTGTGTGTGTGTGTGTGTGTGTGTGTGTGTGTGTGTGTGTGTGTGTGTGTGTGTGTGTGTGTGTGTGTGTGTGTGTGTGTGTGTGTGTGTGTGTGTGTGTGTGTGTGTGTGTGTGTGTGTGCTGAATGTAGAGGGAGTGGGGACAAAATAATGAATAAGTTGAAACACTACTTATAAGGGGAGGCGTTTATTTGAAGAGGGAACAGTGGAGGGAGGAGGCACGTTAAAATGCGTTGTTCGAGCGGGCCACCCTACTTTGTGTTCTAAGCGTAGCTGGCTGCCCGAGCTCGCAATGCATGCGCTGTGGTTGTGAAATAAGCGAGGTTGCTGCTGCTGCTGTTGCGGCGCCTTTATCATGTGGGCACTAGTGCGAGGATCGGAAAAACAGACAACCACCCTCTGGAGAAGAATCAGCAATAGATAATAAGAGACCTTTGCGCCAGATGGAACGTGAGCCAGTGTTATAAGTGATCACCAACTTGACTGTTGCACTTACCAGCGTACCCCCATCCCCCTGATTGCATATTTTTTTTCTCTTTATGGTAGGCGACAAGCACATGCATGTATTTGACACACACGCACGACAGGACATGCTCGCTACGCTATTTATACATATACGCAATTCATAGTATACTATAGTTTAATATATATCTATTGTATAATATATAGATCTATATAGTATAATATATATCTACGCAATCTCCTGGTATACGTTCACGAAAGTGCGACTGTCACTCTTCAGCGCGTAGTACAGATAATAGGTCGTCGAAGACCTGAGGCAGGAAAGGAGCTTTGGTAAGTGGAGATGCCGCAAGTTGTAAATGCTATTGCTGCACAATCGCGACGGTCTTTCTTTTGCTATATAGGACACTGGTGAGCAGCATGTCTCAGAGGCCGTGTCGTGTTACTGTGCAGCTACGTCGTTTGAAAAGTTCTCTTGAGAATTCTCAATATCGGTCACTCACGTGTAGCCAAGACGGTTGCCTAGAAGCGAGCCTTTGATGCCTTGATACTTGATACTTTGTGCCAAACTGCATCAAAAAGCAAACAAAAAAGATGTATTATATACAGTGAGGATAGCACCAAGCGGAGCGCTCACAACCAAATGATTTTATTATGAAAAAATTGTGGGATATGGGCATAACAGAAATATACATATTGCAACAAAGCGATTGTTTTACTGCAATATGCATTGAATGTTGGGTTGAGTAGCTATGCGATGGGCGTTCAGCCGCATTTGTGACGTACGATCTCTAGATTTTCCACAATTTTTGCTTAATAAAATCGCTTTTTAGTGAGTGCCCATCCCGTGTACCTCTCTCCTGTGTCCTGTCTTTTGCGCTTTACTTTCATTTTCATTCGTCCAGCAACGCATTTTGATAAGCGAAACTCAAAGACATGTATTCACTACTTTATGTGCATGTTTAATAACACCAGGTGATATCAATCAAATTCGTCAATGACCGTTTTTCTGCACTCCACAGAAATAGAGAATTTTAGATTGTACGCATACTATTTAACGTTACCGTGTTACGGGAGTACAGACGAGTGCGTTTACCGGGTTACCGGAACACGCGTTTTTCAAAGTTTTAGCGCCCCATAATAAAAGATTGCGTACGTACGTAAATCTAAATATATTTACATTTGCAAAAACCATAAAAATTAAAACAATATTTACCTTAGGTAAGACAGAAGCACTACAGCATCCAAATGGCGAGATTATTTATCCTGTACAGTATCTTTGTGTGCACAAAATGGTATAGAAATAGGTTACCGTCATGATAGTACCGACATCTTCTCACACTTCGTACAACCACAGTCATGAACACTTTGGTTAATGCCTAATGTTTTTCAGGTGAAACTGAATAAAAGGGCAGCTCATTCGTCAAAATGCCGCTGTAAGGTTTTTACACCAGACGTAGAATGCACGTTGTTTCTCGCATAACAATTTTGTAATTGCTTAGTTTATTTTGTCCCCGCTAGATAGCACCACCTATTCAACCTGGCGGTTGTGTCCACGTTAATGGCTTCAGTGTTCTAGATTGCTCAAGCTTTGGTACTCAGGCTGGAACAATGTGATCGATGTTGGTGCTCGCACTTCGGCTTATTTTGACTTGACAGCTGCAGTCCCTGCAATGCGGATATTGTGAGTACCCATGAAGAACCGCCATTTGGTATATAGGGACTCAAACGTAAAGCCTAACCGGCAGGTAACGTACGTTCTATAAAGACCCCCGCATGCACAGATTTCATCCAGTATTCCTCAACACGGTAACGTAAAGAAGTATGCACAAAGGCTTTATTACCATGGTTCAGTAACACACGCCCCGTAACTTATTTTTGGTTCCTAAAGGTAAAAAGGGCATAGTAAGAGTGCTGGTGGACTCATACTACTTTTGTCTCGTATTTCCTGAATATTTGAAGGCTGCAAAAAAGCCGGCGATGAAAGGTAACATTTCAAAATCAATCAATAAATCAATCAATCACTCAATCAAACAATCAAGTATTCTGGCATATTCAACCTCGTTACGGGATTCACTGTTAAAATTAATGGAAAATGAGGTAAATAAAAAACAATGAGCTAGTGGTTGCCATGCAACTCCTAAGAAAATATGTATCAAGGATTACACAACGAATTGGCTGGAACGGAAGCAAGAAAAAAGAATGATCTGCAAAGCCATGAAGACGTTGTGTTGATGGTCAAATAAAGAGATAAGGGGAAGGGGGAACGTCTTAAAAAAAGAGAATGGATACAACATAAAAAACGTGCATTTCGGCTTGAAGCTCTAACGAACATATGAAAATAGATGATATTATGTGGGGTTTAACGTCCCAAAACAACCATATGATTATGAGAGACGCCGTAGTGGAGGGCTCCGGAAATTTTGACCACCTGGGGTTCTTTAACGTGCACCCAAATCTGAGCACACGGGCCTACAACATTTCCGCCTCCATCGGAAATGCAGCCGCCACAGCCGGAATGCGATCCCGCGACCTGCGGGTCAGCAGCCGAGTAGCTTAGCCACTAGATCACCGCGGCGGGGCCATATGGACACGGTGGCATCGCCGTGACAATGACGCCTGACGTACCGCTGTTCATGCAGGTCCTTTGCGCGTGCCTACGCTTCATAACCGGAGGCGCCGCGGAATCTTTTCAAACTGGAAGCGACGAGCTTCGCTACGATGCCGGCCTGCCGCCATCCTTCTGTGTGGGCGGTGATCCCTTCCGGCTTCATGAGGGTGTCTGCAATCAGCAGCTTGGTCACATCGACGATCATTTCGGACAGCCACCCGGGAGCACGATGACGTCAACACGCATGCCCACAAGGGTCCGCCTGTTTGCTTTAAATCTGGGACCATCGCCTACCTGCTTCAGTGGACACGGTGGCATCGCCGTGACAATGACGCCTGACGTACCGCTGTTCATGCAGGTCCTTTGCGCGTGCCTACGCTTCATAACCGGAGGCGCCGCGGAATCTTTTCAAACTGGAAGCGACGAGCTTCGCTACGATGCCGGCCTGCCGCCATCCTTCTGTGTGGGCGGTGATCCCTTCCGGCTTCATGAGGGTGTCTGCAATCAGCAGCTTGGTCACATCGACGATCATTTCGGACAGCCACCCGGGAGCACGATGACGTCAACACGCATGCCCACAAGGGTCCGCCTGTTTGCTTTAAATCTGGGACCATCGCCTACCTGCTTCAGTGGACACGGTGGCATCGCCGTGACAATGACGCCTGACGTACCGCTGTTCATGCAGGTTGGTGACCGGAAGGATAGCTTCCGTAGCGATTCCATAGCTCTTATAGTGCTGCCGTGTCCACAAGTTTTGGCTGACTGTGTATGTGACTGTTTTTCTATTGTGGGTCTGTTGTTGAGTCTTTCTGGCGATGTCGAGCTGAATCCGGGGCCTATAACGGACGCCGTATGCAAAGAAATGCTCCAGAATCAAAAAGAAATTTTGTCTAAACTAACAGCGGTTCAAGAAAAGCAAAATTCGTTTGAAACTAGAATTCTAGACATGCAAAATCGGCTTCTTGTTATTGAGACTAAGGTGCAAAGCTTAGATGAGACTCGCAGCAGGCTCGCAACTCTTGAAACAATTGTGGCTGAATGTCGTGACAAATCATCTAGTCTGCTTGATCAGGTGGACGATTTGGAAAATCGTTCGAGAAGAAACAACCTTATCATAAGGGGAGTAGCAGAAGATGAGAATGAAAAAGAAGAAACTCTACTAAAAAAAGTAAACGAAGAAATCTTTAGCTCTACCCTAAAGGTAAACATAACGTCTATTGAGAGAATTCATAGGATAGGAAAAAAAAATTCTGGCAAAACTCGCCCCGTCATCCTTAGGCTGGCAGACTATAGGGATAAAATGAAAGTCTTGCAGAGGTGCTCAAGACTGAAGGATACGGGTTACAGTATCAGCGAGGACTTCTCGAAAAGAGTACAGGGAATAAGAAAAAAACTTTGGGACTCTGCTATCGAAGAAAGAAAGGCAGGAAAGAAGGTAAAACTTGTTTTTGATAAGCTGAAGGTAAACAATACTCTTTACTGCTGGAATGAAGCGCGTGCCGAAAGAAGCAAGCTTGGAAATGATGATGCAACACGTGATAAGTGACAGGCACAGGGACAGAAAGATAATTTTAAAATAATCAATTTAAATGCCCGAAGTGTATCAAATAAATCACATATGCTTGAAGCCTTGGTTATCGATCACGAACCTGATATTGTTTTAATTACGGAAACATGGTTGCACGAAATTATACCTGATACTGAAATCGCTCCACCCGGTTACTCAATGGTTCGGAGGGATCGTGATGGAAGAGGGGGTGGAGTTGCTTTCTTAGTCAAGAAAGGCGTTAATTATAGTTCCCTGGACGCAGCAGATGGTATTGAGGCCGTATGGATTAAAACAAAACTAAATAATCGCACCGTGTTTATAGGTGGGGTCTACAGACCTCCAAATTCCCCTGTTGAGTACATTTTGCAACTAAGAAGATTCATGGACAGCCACTTTAGAGAAAAAGACAATATCATCTTACTAGGTGATTTCAATCTTCCGGCTATTGATTGGCATTCGCATGTGGCCGTCGACTCACATGATGCTTCTTGTGACTTATTTCTCGACTTAATATTTTCTTTCAATTTACATCAGGTTGTAAATGAGTTCACTAGAGTATGTGCAACACGGTCCTCTGTACTTGATTTAATTTTATTATCCAACGCTTTGACTTCATATGTGAATGATTGCCTTGTTGAAGAGGGTTTATCAGACCACAAGATGATTATACTGTCCATGAGCATGTCGTCGTGCACCTCACAGCAGAAATCGGGCATCACTTATCCGAACTTTCAAGCTGCCGATGATGTTAGTGTTTTGGATTTTCTTGAAAGGTCGTTTTGTAACTTCACTGCTATTTATGAATCAAATGGTAGCTCTAACTGCTTGTGGGAATATTTTCATAATATAACAATGGAATGCATTAGGCGGTTTATTCCTAAAAGTTTTAAAAAGTGTAAAAGAAATAACCCTTGGATCACGAGAGATATAATTCATGTCAAACGGAGGATTAAAAGGAAGAGAAAAGCTTGTTCTCGTGATCCAAGTGCCCAGAACAAGACTGCACTTCATAACATGAGGCTTGATCTAAATCGTCTTGTCAAGGAATCTAAGGAAAGATTTTTTAATGTAACATTGAAAAAATTTCTGTACGAAGCACCTAGCAAATTCTGGAGGTATGTAAACCCGTCCGAGCAACAGAATACACCGGTCGATGAAAAAATTGCCCTTGAACGCGCGGAAAATTTCAATTCTTTTTTTTCTTCTGTTTTCACCGAAGATGATGGTACCCTTCCGTCCCTTTCTGACGCTTCCAATCGCCCTCCGGTATCCGACCCGTTAATCAACGAAGAAGGAGTATTAAACCTTCTTCTACACATTGACATTAAGAAATCCGCTGGTCCAGACGGCATTCCGAACGAGTTTCTATATAGATATGCTCAATGGGTCGCAAAGTATCTTACTATAATCTTTCAAACTTCAATTAATCAAGCCTCATTTCCTGTAGCCTGGAAAGAAGCTAAAATAATACCAGTTCACAAAAGTGGGAACACTTCAGAAGTGGGTAACTACAGGCCTATCTCTCTTACGAGTACCTGCTCCAAACTGCTTGAGCATATACTGTGTAAGCATCTCTCTAATTATTTAGACACTCACAATTTATTATCACCTGTGCAACACGGCTTTCGAAGGGGATTATCTACAGTAACGCAGCTTGTTGTTACAGTTCACGATTTTGCGCAGGCAATTAATCGACGGGAACAGATTGATCTAATATTCTTAGATTTCGCCAAAGCCTTCGATAAGGTCTCGCATCCCAAACTCTTACTAAAAGTAAATGAAATATTCAGAAACTCAAATATTACTCAGTGGTTCATTTCTTACCTCCATTCTCGTACACAGTACGTAGAAATAAATAAAATTAAATCGAAGTCCAGACCCGTTATATCCGGTGTGCCTCAAGGCAGTGTTCTGGGGCCTCTTTTATTTCTTATTTTTATAAATGACCTGCCCTCAGATTTGTCTGTTCCCGTGAGATTGTTTGCAGATGACTGCGTTATATATAACAAGATCACATCCCTGAGAGACCAGGTAGACCTGAACAACAACTTAAACAAAATTTTACTATGGTGTAATGAATGGCAGATGGTTCTAAACCCCGTAAAATCAGTTTGCATGAGCATAACAAGAAAAAAGGTACCTCTCAAATATAATTACAATATTGGTTCCCACGATCTAAAAAGGGTAACAGAATATAAATATTTAGGGCTAATATTCACTCCAGATTTGAGGTGGAATACTCACGTAGACGTCACCTGTAGAAAGGCAAACAAAACTCTATGGGGTCTGAGGCGCAGGTTACATGACGCAACACCCGAAGTAAAAAGTCTTGCGTACAAAATGCTAGTACGCCCAATAATTGAATATTGTAAAATAGTATGGGACCCTCATACCACCACTAACCTACATAAACTGGAGAAAGTTCAAAGAATGGCTGCCAGGTTTATATTCAATAAATATCAACGTATGCACTCTGCTTCCGATCTTTGCAACCGTGCAAACCTACAAGCCTTAGAACTTAGAACTAAGTATGACCGTTTGAAATTCCTATTCCTCATTATTCGTAGTCAGGTTAAAATCAACTCATTAGATTTCTTTGAAATTTCTCCAGATCCGCGCTCTAGACACAAACACACTTTATATATACAGCCACCAGCCACCCGAAACGACGCATTTAAATACAGCTTCTTTCCGAGGGCAATTAAAGAATGGAATGAACTACCAAACAAAGTCGCGATGTCTTCCTCTATCACGGCGTTTTCTGCAGCTTTAGAATCGCTTATTTTCTCCGAAATAGATGCGTCATAATTCACGATGTCAATGTATATTGCCTCTCGCTTTGTTAATTGTTGTTTTCTATGCGCAGAATGCAAGTGCACATGCCTGTGTTTAACTTTGTCTTTTAGTGTAAATACCTGTGTTCGCTGTATGTCTCTATTTTGTAACGTATTTCATGACCATTTCTTTCATTTGTTTTCCACTCCTGTAAAAACCCCAGCTGGGGTTGACAGTATTAATAAACAAACAAACAAACAAAAATATGAGAATAGCATGGCATTCTAAACATTTTACGAGCGCGTCCCCTTGGTGTCACATTCCGTCCTTCGCTTACATCAACAAGAGGTCGCTGTAGTTTGCTATAGTTTTCAGGCAAGAAGTGTACATATGAATTCTCAATTATTTGAGTGCATAAACTTGCTACTTTGTCTTAACAGGCCTACTGCTTTTGTGTTATTCATTGTTGCCCTCTTCTTCATGTAATAGTCCCTTAATTGTGTTATCGTAAAGGACACCAAATTCTAGGATATTCACAGAATTCTCGCGTTTATTTGTTAGAGTAAAGGATGTATTCACAAACACCTTGCTTTAAAATATCCCTCGGCGAATGTCAGCAAATAAATCTTTGTTCAAGCGAGCATAAGCGCCAGATTCACGTTAGAGGCTGGGTTATTAAACAAACTTCACCCGCGCTCCTAGTTTTATATTACCCGCAGCCAGTGTGCCTTATAACGCTGGCCTCTTGAGGGAGTCTCTCGTACTAAGTAGAAACTGTGAAATACCCTAACCAGCTGAGTTTCTGGTTGAGCCTTCAACCAACGAACACATACCGCATAACAAAATGACCAAAGCCCCTTTATAATAATCTTTTCAGTAATTTTTTTCCGGAGAGATAATTTTCTTTAAACTCGCCCTCACCATTTAAAAGCACCTACTTGGAAACTACTGGTGTATTTCGTGCCCTGAAGAGCCTCAGTATACCTCAGCGCATCTTTGCCTGATTTTTGTTTCTGCTTTCGTGCGCTATAACGTTCTCGTGCCTCTTGAATTTCGCAGCGCTTTTCAGCGAAAAGCCGCCACGGTGTAATTAGGTCCTTATTAAAAAAGTGAGTGCACCACCACTTCGGCCTGAATATAAGTCAATTCCCCGGAGGAGGGCAAAATAAATCCGGTGCTCTCTATTCATGCAGGAAGCGTATGCAGATTTCCTACAGACTCTAACACAGAGTGAGCAACTTCGAGCATAAGTGAAGAAAAAGAAAAGTGAAAAGGGTGAGGTGTAGATAATAGAACAGTTCCTGTTGGAAGAGAAGTGTTGAGATGGACGCACAAGAGAAGTTGCGAGAAAGGAGGGGGGTACGTGGGCGTAACTGGTGTTTTCAGGTGATTCTATCACCGCTGCGACGAATCATCGCTGGGTAGCATGTAGAAGAGACGTGCTTGCAAACCGAAACTTGCTTGTGGTGGTTTTGAAGCTGGGGGTGGGAGGCACTGAGAATGTTTCGAAATCGGGAAAAGAAGAGTAGAGACAGTTTTTGTCAGCGCGGTTCTCAAATAGACGAAGATGGTTCGTTTCGATGGGCTTTAAAGCCCCGCAAGAGAGGAGCCGGCATCTCAAAGCACAGCTCCACTGATGTGCCCACGCAATCATGGTTGACTTTGCGTGCTTATTATAAGCATGTGATATTGGAGTAGCGAGGAGATAAAAAAAAAAGGTTTGTCACTCAACGTGGGTGCCTGTTTATGATTTTCAGTAGAATAAGAGGCTCTCATTGGTAGGGTGCACTGTTGTTCTGTGACTCCGAATTGGAGGCTACGCTGTATCTCTATCTCTTTTATGCTCTTTTCAATTTTTGGTTAACATGATTCGGCACTAAAGCATCAATTCTAGTCTCTAAGTAATTTTTCTGTAAATTGCGAAGTTTTTCGTGAAGACGCATCGGCTGGGGACGCTCAAGATTATCACGCAGACGTCTCATTTATCACGAGGCACGTAGTACCTGTACAGAGCGAAGCGCCAAATCATCATCATTATCATCATCATCATCATCATCACCACCACCATCATCCTCATCATCATCATCAGTCTGACTACGTCCACTGCAGGACAAAGGCCTCTTCCATGTTTCGCCAGTTAACTCGGTCCTGTGCTTGCAGCTGCCAATTTATATACGCAAACTTCTTAATCTCATCTGCCCACCTAACCTTATGTCTCCCCCTAACCCGCTGGCCTTCTCAGGGAATCCAGTTAGTTACCCTTAACCACCAGCGGTTATCCTGTCTACGCGCTACATGCCCGGCCCATGTCCATTCCGTCTTCTTTACTTCAGCTATTACATAATTAACCCACATTTGTTCCCTAATCCACCCTGCTCTCTTCTTTTCTCTTAAGATACACCTACCATTTTTCTTTCCATTGCTCGCTGCGTCGTCCTCAACTTCGGTTGAAGCTTCTTTGTAAGTATCCAGGTTTCTGCTCCGTATTGCCAGCAAGGTACAGCTGTTATATACCTTCCTCTTGAGGGATAGTGGCAATCCACCTGTTATAATTTGAGAGTGCTTGCCAAATGTGCTCCACCCCATTCTTATTCTTCTAGTTACTTCACTCTCATGGTTCGGCTCTGTGGTTATTACCTGCCCTAAGTAGACATAGTCTTTTACAGCTTGAAGTGCACTACTACCTTTCTCGAAGAGCTGCTCTTTTCCGAGGTTGTTGTGCATTATTTTCGTTTTCTGCAGATTAATTTTAAGACCCACCTTTCTGCTCTCCTGGTCTAACTCTGTAATCATCAGCTCCAATTCGTCCACTGAGTTACTCAGCAATGCAATGTCATCGGCGAAGCGCAGGTTACTAAGGTACTTTCCATTAACTCTTATCCCTAACTGTTCCCAATCTAGGATTCTGAAAACCTTCTGTAGGCACGCGGTAAATAAAATTGGGGAGATTGTGTCCCCTGCCTTACACCCTTCAGCAATCAGCATTTTCTTCATATGGCAGTCTGATTTTTTATCGTGGTCACTTGTGATTTTCCATTTTATATTTATTGTTGATTGGACATGAACCCACGAGTATTTTTGTCTGTTGGAAATAAAGTGTTGCACTAGGCATATGGCCCCGCCACGTTGGTCCAGTGGCTAAGGTACTCGGCTGCTGACCTGCAGCTCGCGAGTTTGAATCCCGGCTGCGGCGGCTGCATTTCCGATGGAGGCGGAAATTTTGTAGGCCCGTGTATTCAGATTTGGGTGAACTTTAAAAAACGCCAGGTGGTTAAAATCTCCGGAGCCCTGCACTACGGCGTCTCTCATATTGATATGGTGGCTTCGGGACGTTGAACCCCACAAATCAATCAGCACTAGGCATGTGGATGAAATCCCCATTTCAGGTGTGGAGGAAGGAAAATGTTAGGAAAAAATCATTGGGCATTTTGATGTAAAAAGAAAAAGAGAAACATACAAAAATAAAGAAAGAGAAAGAAACAAGAAGAAATTGAAAGAAAGAATAGAAGGAGGAAAGGAAGAAATGGCGAAAGTGTAATGTAGGTGTAGTGCGCTTAGGCATGGGCGCGTGCTGCGCTTGGTGGACGTTGAGAAGTACGAAGTGAGAATAAGAACAGCCGGCCCGAAGCAAGGGTCTGTGTGTTGTGTCTTCCTTCATGAAATAAAAAAAGATAGAAGGAAAAAAGAAATAAAAAGAAAGTCAGAAAGAAAAAGAAAGAAAATTGAAATTATTAGAGCCGGAACGTACACGGCCAGTTTGGCTTGCCTTGATTTTCCCGGTATGGGCAGGGCTTCTGAATTTCATCCAAAGACAGAGTCTTTCAACCAGAGACACGGCCTACAGAGAGCAGCGTCCCTACACAAGGTTTCGTTTCACTTCCCAGCACTGCGAAAATAGAGGTCGGAACTCACAAAGCTTTCAGACCGTAACTGCAATTTATCAATGGTCTCCTGTTTCGATAATAATATGTCCGTCCAATCTTTAATTGACTAGCGTTTTGTTATCAATCACTCTTTAGCAGTCATTTTCTAACACTTATCAGGAAGGTGCAAGCAATAGATTGAAACCTAGAATCATTTTCAACCTAGCAACATGTGTGTTAATGCAGATAGATTACTTCACGTGTCGCAATGTCTACCGTGACGTAATTGAAAACCTTATGTGCATGCAGCGCAAAAAATTATTTAACTTTGAAAGGGTGCATCTAATCTTCAAGGATATAAGCGCCCATGGCGTTTACTTATTAGGAAGGTACTTAAGGACTAAGGTAAAGTCGTAGATAAGTGTCACCTTTTTTCAATTTTCTTTTCTTGCTCCTCAGCAAGAGAATCTGGTACCATAACTAGTACTGTACCGCATGATCAGGCCCTACACGACGTCACACGTTGGAGATAAACCATACCGTCTGAATAATTCTTACTGTTGTTTACAAGCATTAGCCAATCAGCGTAAATATTAAATGTGAGACCAACATTCACCCAGAGGCCGTTTGGTGCTCTTTGTGCACCCAGTAAGAAATATCTGGTGTATTCTTTGCTGCAACGAGTATCGCTTCTGTATCAAAAATGTGGCAAGAAATGATGTATGAAATGATGGAAGGTTTTCGAGAACAGGAGACACGAAATGCGATACGTTTTAGTCGCAAGTTTCTTAACGTCTAACTGCTGCTAAATATTAATACACAACTCTCAATGAGAAAGGAAGTGATTATAAATGAAAAGAAGAGAAAAGTTAGCCCCGTAACTGTCTTTCAGGGGGAGGACACCTCAACTGTAGCTCACGAAGGATGGGGGTAGACAAGGGATTAAAAGGATAGGATTAAAAGGTAAAGAGATAGAGAGAGAGGAAGGAGAGAGCGAGGTGCAGGGACAGCGAACGATGGAATTAAGGAGAAGACAGGAAAGATGGACACGGTTGCAGGAGTCCGAGGAAGGGGTGCCACTGGCGAGAGCTCTTGTCGGCGTCAGGAAATGGCGTAGGGCTAGTCCTGTAGGTCAGAGCTACGCTGTCGTCGAAGATCGGCGTCAGGAGATGACGTAAGACCATCGCAGTCGGCCAGAGCTACGCTGACGTCGGAGATCGTGAGGGCATAACCGGTCGGCACAAAATCCAGCGAGCGAGTCCTCTCTATGAGAAATTACTATACCTTAGCTGGTTTAGCTAGTATTACCGACTAGTATTAACGAGGCTAGGTATTAACGGTACAGACAGTATTAACGAGGCTATTATACTAGGTTAACTAGTATTAACGAGGCTTCGGGGGGTACTCATTCCCCGAAGCCTCGTACTATTCAACGTTAAATATTCAAAAGCCTCACCGAAAAGATAGGCATTCCTGTTTGTTGCTTCTTTCTTTGGCTAAGAATAAATAATTAAAAAAGCCTTGGAGGAAGCTCCATAGCATTGAGGTATGCGAAAAAGAAGCGTGCGAGTAAGAACAAAGAAAAGAAGGACATCGTTGCAAACCCTGCTATGCAAGTACTCGATTTGCACTACCTGTGTTTGGGTTCAAGCCCCGAAGAAAACACGATTCGTTTTTCATCAATACAACAATAGTGAAGGTGGTAGTCTTGATTTTCATACAAGCCGGCCATCGGAGTATCTTTTTTCTTTCACATGGAAATTCTGGATTCGTTACCAATCTGTTTGCTTTACGCCTAGAAAGATTTACATAAAAAAGCTACAAGAAAAGGTGAGAACAAGTACAAGCCAAATGCCCCCTGAAGGATGACCAGAAAAAAGCCAAAAAACTAAATGTGGCACATGGGACATGAGCGTAAAAAACGGAGAGTATTGCAGGTTTCAGGCTCAAGGCTTTCTGCTTCGCTGGTTTTTCTCTATCTGGGATCGCAATTTGCCGCATAGGGCGGTGTGTTCTGGCAGCACGTAGCAGCTAGAGAATGGTCCCGCCGTGTTTGGAGAGCTTGTTTTTTCGGTGTCGAGAGAGGGAAGGAGGACTAGGGGAGGAAGTTACACCGACGTGGGTCATGAATTTGAAAGAGTTCAACATGAAGGCAGCGGCTCGACGTTTGAGAAGAACTCTCACGTTCGTGCAAAAAAAAATTCGCCCACTTTGTCCCTCTACTTCCCATACACTCTCACCTGGCTTCCGTTTGAAGCAAAAAAAGAAAATCACGTAAACGAGAAACAAACGTAAGCCGAACTGCTTAAACGAAATGAGCTCGGAAGCAAGAATGCCTGAGAACACTGTACTATGGAGGCTGAAACAGAGACGGGCTTCTCGATTTTTAACGCCGGAGCACAGCAAGTTGTCAAACAACGAAAAACTAAATATGGAAGTGGGACAAGAGAATCGTAAATACAGAAAAGCACATTTTTTTAAAAAAAAAGAAGCAACAACATAAAAACGTTTTCTTCCGCTCTCGCTTTCGTACGCACCGTTTTAGGTGAAGGTCGTTAGAAGACGGTGCCTTCCTGAATCGGTTCTTCGGTTTTTTCCATCTTCCTTCTTCTTCCTCAAATATTTCGTACAGACCTCATTTTAAAGCGTCGCTTCTCGGCTCTAGCAAGTAGAAGAAAGAAAAAAATTAAGTCGATGGATAAGTTTTTCTTCGTGAAAAGTGATTAGATATGCCACGCACGTTCGTCTAAGTCTTCAGAAGAGCAATAGAAGGTTACCTTACATGCTGCTCCGACTCCGTTTGTCTCGCAGTCATATGTGCAGGGGGTGAGCCCTAGAAGGTATACGTATACAGTACGTTGCACTGTTGCCGAAGGGTCAAAGGAAAACTCGTAGTTGTTCGGCGCATACGTCACCATCTATGTTGTCACAATCACAGACAGACAGACAGACAGACAGACAGACAGACAGACAGACAGACAGACAGACAGACAGACAGACAGACAGACAGACAGACAGACAGACAGACAGACAGATAGATAGATAGATAGATAGATAGATAGATAGATAGATAGATAGATAGATAGATAGATAGATAGACAGACAGACAGACAGACAGACAGACAGACAGACAGATAGATAGATAGATAGATAGATAGATAGATAGATAGATAGATAGATAGATAGATAGATAGATAGATAGATAGATAGATAGATAGATAGATGGATGGATGGATGGATGGATGGATGGATGGATGGATGGATGGATGGATGGATGGATGGATGGATGGATGGATGGATGGATGGATGGATGGATGGATGGATGGATGGATGGATGGATGGATGGATGGATGGATGGATGGATGGATGGATGGATGGATAGACAGATAGACAGATAGACAGACACTCAGACAGACAGACAGACAGACAGACAGACAGATATATAGATAGATAGATAGATAGATAGATAGATAGATAGATAGATAGATAGATAGATAGATAGATAGATAGATAGATAGATAGATAGATAGATAGATAGATAGATAGATAAATGGATGGATGGATGGATGGATGGATGGATGGACAGATAGATAGATAGATAGATAGATAGATAGATAGATAGATAGATAGATAGATAGACAGATAGATAGATAGATAGATAGATAGATAGATAGACAGATAGATAGATAGATAGATAGATAGATAGATAGATAGATAGATAGATAGATAGATAGATAGATAGATAGATAGATAGATAGATAGATAGATAGATAGATAGATAGATAGATAGATAGATAGATAGATGGATATATCACACTTGACGTAGCATACCTGCGTAATAGTACATCTGTATACAGTGATAAATTCATATATGAGCCAATTATTATTGTTGAGCTGCATTGTCACACACTTAAATTATATTTTGGGAAATATAGAAATTTAAACCATTTTAGTTATATTCGATGATGAGCTCGTTCTGGTTATAATGTAACAATAAATAAGCATTTGTGGCAGGCATGATCAATTTATGATTGCTTGCTTGATCAATTGAATGATTGATTCCTCACACACTCAGTCACCCACTCACTTACTCAAGCAACGATGTTTAATGGTAAGTTTAATGTTAAGCAAAATAGATACCTACAATACCGTGTTATAGGAGTAGTGGAAGGAAAGGCGGACAATGTAAAACAGCAATGGCTCGTACTATGAGGCAGCTAGCTTGAACATATATATAGCTAATAAATTCAAGGAAGCAGCATTTTCTCGAGTCATTATTACCGTACGTTACTGAAGTTGGAGTGAAGTAATACTGCGGAACAAAGATTCACGCACCAACTGGCATTATTGACCTCATTAACGAAGTTTACGCTGCCACAGAGTTAAACAACAAGCATGCCACTCGCTGGCGCCTTTAGTGAGACACTCAAGGCGCCACAGGAGGCATGTTTTGTTTGTAGCAGCTGTCATTCCTATACGATTACTGCTAGATACATAGCACTTGACGTTCATTCCACTATGCTAAGTTTAGCATCTGCGGCCCGTATAAGTGAAAGATACTCCTCCCGATCTTTTAGCATTACGCTGCTTGATTGCACGACTGATATACTGCCACGCACAAAGCTAGTTTACAACCCAGCCAGCGTTGTAATAAAGCCGCGCACAATGAAAGTGCGCCAGCGGAAGCCACCACCTAATCCTCTGCGGTATAGTTTCACGAGCCGTTTGGTCCACTACGCCAGCCACACAATCCCCAGCTGGCTCCAAGACCCAAGACTCATTCAATCAGCCAGCTTTCTTGTCTTTTAGCCGCAGTTTCCCCCTCCCCTTTGTTTTGCCTTGCATGCTATCACCATTAAGCGTGTGGGGTATCCTTCAGCCCAGGCCTATTCTTCACTGGGCAACGAAATGTATTAACCTGACGGTCTGTTTTTCCGCTATGCAGAAACGATTTTCAGCGTACGCCCATCACAGCTTCTGTCGGGGTGACGTCGACGGTAACGGTAGGGAGTACAGCAAGAAGCTGTATACTACCACTGCGGGAAATACCGCAGCCACCACAGCCACCGCAATTTTAGCGTGCGTGACCACATGCGAGAGTGATGGGCTAGCGTGGCATCGCTTAACGACCCGTCGGGCCCACGGCTCATGGCGCATTTTTCATGGCGCTTCGCACCCGCGATGCTGCAGCTCAGTCCGCTCCTTCACCGCCGCAGATGACGTCTTCGCATCGGCCAACAGCAACAGTGGTGGTGGTCAATACGCGTTTGTCATCGGGGCAGCACGGCAGCGTGGACAATGCTTGGGGAGCACGGAAACGGGAACGGCTTCCATGATCTTCCTGGGTCGCCTCTTCGCATTACCATGGATCACTCCTCGCCCCTTCTCCGGTGCTCTTCAAGAATCTCGCATTGTTATTCGAATAAAGCATATGACATAGAAAGGAACAAATGGCAGAATAGTGCAAAATGCGACGCATTATAACACTCAGGACGCAACGCTTTCAACTGATAGTCACTGCAGTGTCCTGAATGTTTCACTGTAACGTGAGAATTTGGGGGAGTTGGCGATGCATGTTTTACCACAAGGCTACTACGAAAACGAGGGCGATAAAAAGGAAGAGCAGGGAATGGACTTGCGATTGGCTTACTACAACTAGTTTATTATGTCATTTTCTTAGGAAAATAAAGCAAATGTAAGTTAGCGCATATCTCGTCTTTCTTATAATCCTCGCCTCGGTATAGTTGTGCCTGTTGCGTCATGTTTCGCTGACCCGTATTTTACCCTGTCATAGGGTAATGTTCATGAACCAAGTGGTCTGTTAAGGATCCTTAAATATAGTGATAGTCTTAATGATTGCCGGTGAGGACAAACCCTGATGTTCGACTGCAGATGAAGACGATAAAGCATCACGATGCTCAGCATGCGCAGAGTAATACAGGGTATCTTACAAACTAAACTGTATTGTTGGAAATCAGCAGAAGACTGACGCCGACGAGAGAGAGCGAATACGTTCTCGAAGCACGTCGTCATTCAATGCCGAATAAAAAGCCAATGTCGAAACCACAGGAAAGGGGGAGGGGGGGGGTGTTCAAAGCCACAAGTTGTCGAGATAGGCATCTGCTCATTTCAAGAGTAGTGTGAGTCATAGCGTAAAACCTGTGTAGCTGAACCCCTGGTGGTCAAAATTTCCGTAGCCCTCTATACCATGGCGTCTCTCATAAGGATATGGTGGTTCTGGGTCGTTAAACCCTATATATCATCATAGTGTATTTCATTAGTGTTAGTTTCGGTAATATAGCTTCAGAAGTCTTGTGAGTGGCACGGCTGGTGTTTGCGGATGAACCGAGTAGCCCCGCTGTCAGACTCAGTGTCTGCGGTGCAGTGAATCCATGCAAATCCTCCAGCGCCATTTCATTCAGCGTTACTTTCTTACTTGTATTTTTATTACCCTCCATATATTTCCATTGGGTCAGGGAAAAGCTAAAAATGACTGATATTGAAGTTGCGCTGCCAGCACTGAAATATAGTGCCTGAGTAGTGAAAGATTGCTGTAAGCAGTAAGATCGATTGGCTACCTACCATGAGCTTATAGAAACAAGCCTTCGTGTTGTTATATATTTTCAGTTTATTTCTGAAACTCTTTGTGCTCGACAAAAACCTATCAGGGCACATACAGGCGTCTTTCTCTGACGCACGCACACAGGAGGTCGATGTTGTGGTTAATAAAATGATTTTTCTCCAGTGTAGGTAAATTTGCTTGATTCATATAGTATGTTTGGGCGTGTGTCAGATTTCTCGTTCGATATTCCGCGTAATATTATATCAATGTAGCATTTTTTTCTCATTTCTTTGTTCGTATGGTATGAGTACATATTTTATGTCGGTAACACCAAGTGTTTTCACATGCTTTCATGCATTCTATACTTTAGAGAGCTAGATGATAAATACATACTATTTCTTTTTTCCTCGAAATATTCAATTACATATCAATTTTAAACGACTGGCTTTAAATAAATGATAATAAACAGAAGTGTCTTTCCTCACAATTAGGTTTATTTCACTATCATTCTGAAAAAGGCGACACGTATATTAATAGCTCCGACGATATTAATCAATTGATCGATAAATCAATCATTCAATCGCAACGATGGCCACCAATCAAATGATTACAACACAGCTATACTTCAGAGTTTTCCGCAGTATTACATGTTCATGAAGTGACTTTTATTATTTGGCAAAAATGTAGATTATTTTGGCTCTGTAGTAAAGAAGGGTGGAACTTCATAGGTTGTTAATTACTTTCTCTGACTTCGAACTGAAGGATCATGTGCAAAGGGCACTCTAGACATCACAAGGACACAATGCATTACTATACGATCATGGTTGTCAAAACGAAGGTGAAGAAGAACAAAATGTGCAGAAATAATAAACAATGGCTTTAACCAGCAATGGCACAAAGATGTATTTTTGAAGAAAAAAAGAGTAGCATTGCCAAAACAGCAGCGTTGTTAATTTCAGTAATTGGCCCTAGGATATAAATGGATCCTATTTCCCTGGCTTCCGAGAACAAAGGCATTGCGATTGACGTGCGAGCCATGCTGGAAAAGGGTCCAGGTGGAATGGAACCCATAACCCTCGCCACACCCTTGTGTGCACAGCTGGGTCCGGGGCAGGCCTGTGGCGAAATATACGAACGGGAGAGCCAGCGAGACGGGATGGCATCACAGCCTGCGTTATAAGCTGCGGCTGCCATGAGATATGTGCAGTTTAGCGTAGGCTGCGAAGGAGTGTCGCAAATGTATTGTAACAGTATGCCGTACAAGCACCTGACATCACTTACGTGTTGGCGATACCACTTGGATGTTTGGTCGTACATGATCTGGAGAACTCAGTTTATATAAAGTTATTCTTCAACTCCTATAAATTAAAAGTTGTTTCTTTCAATTTCCATAAAGGTTCTCCATCGAGAACTCTATCAGGTGGTGTTCACCCAGTTCATAAAGACTCCCTTGAAGACCAGTGCCTTGTGTTGTGATTGTCATTGTTCGTTTCCACGTTCCTTAAATTTTTACACTGATGTTTTCAACGGCATTACTGGCACGCCATGTACGAATCAATGCGTATGGAAGAGATTGCAGAGCACCACATACCACCCAGTAAGCATCGAGCAATCGTGCATGACCACTAAGTACCATGCAATCGAACTGCACATTCCGCTGTCACATTCCCATTTAGCGCTTTAGAAACAACAGTGAAGGAATTCGCGAAACATTTGTTGAAGCAGTTCAGTCTTCCTTGCGAGTGTATTTCACGTTGCCTACTTAAAATCACTCAGAGATCGATTTCTAAACTACGGAAGGACACAGAGGACACACTGCGCTGTTGCCAAATGTGTAATGATCCCGGCAGGCCTGAGAAGGGGAATCAAAAATCAGCTCCATAATATAACAAGACACTCGCCTAAGTTTGCTGAAATATTTTTTATAAGCTTCCACAGCTAAGTGTAGTTAATTGTTCAGAGAGCGCTGCGAAGTGCCTCTTAAATCACTGCAGAGTATGCAGGAAGTGCTCTTGTGACACCATTACAAGCAAACTACTGGGTAGCCGGTGATTGTGCACTCAACAGAGTAGAGTATACGTACAAGTTCCGTACTTAAGTGCTATCACTATGAATTCACTGCACTGCACACATGTCATCGTGCGAGAACACGCCGCAGTCTCCCTGTGCCGGCGAATATGATTTTGCGCTGAGAACTGACGTATATTTTTCATGTAGATTGATCAAGGCTTGGATGCTCCTATCTAAAACGGTTCACTTTTTTGTTCGAATGATTTTCTTTCTTCCTATTTGCGCTTTCATTATTGTATACGAACGGTTTCTGACTTGATTCTAAGAGGAGGCAAACTCTTGAGAGGGAGACAGAAAATTGGGTGGGCATATGAGTTGAAGAAGTTTGCAGATATATCGTAGAAGAAAATACGATCGGGTCGATTAGCGGAGCATGGGAGAGGCCTTTGCCCGGCGGTGTTAGTAGTCAGGATCATGATGATGATGATGATGATGATGATGGTGGTGGTGGTGGTGGTGGTGGTAATCTTACACCATATTCTATACTACTGCAACCATCACACCTAATAACCACGTACTCATAATGTTTGGTATTCCCATGAAGTACGCTTATGATTGGCCAGCTATACGTAAGAACACTACGTAATTAAAAAAGAAAGAAAGAATTGAGTACACTCTTGTAGGACTGATCATTCGTGTTGTGGCAAGTAGAGGACAAATGCGGCACGACACCGCAAGCCAAACCATGTTCAACCCGCTTCTGACCTTGCAGATGCTGGTGTGCTTCATCGCCACCGCTGTGTGCCCGTCCCTTCAAGACAAGCTCGGATCAACCTACCCCCCTGCGCCCAGGAACATAGCCTGGGAAACTGGCCCGCCCCTTGACGCTACGGATCCTGCTGACCCGCCAAAACCAGCCCAATGGCCCCCCTACAGCTGGCAACCAAGCCCATCGATGACATCACCGGTCACATGGCCGGTGTCACCGCTACAAAACCGCTCTGCCGATGCCGTCAGTGTGGGGCACGACACCGCGAGCCACACCATGTTCAACCCGCTTCTGACTTTGCAGATGCTGGTGTGCTTCATCGCCACCGGTGTGTGCCCGTCCCTTCAAGACAAGTTCGGATCAACCTACCCCCCTGCGCCCAGGAACTTAGCCTGGGAAACTGGCCCGCCCCTTGACGCTCCGGATCCTGCTGCTCCGCCAAAACCAGCCCAGTGGCCCCCCTACAGCTGGCAACCAAGCGCATCGATGACATCACCGGTCACATGGCCGGTGTCACCGCTACAAAACCGCTCTGCCGATGCCGTCAGTTTGGGGCACGACACCGCAAGCCACACCAAGTTCAACCCGCTTCTGACTTTGCAGGTTAGTTATCTAAACAATTGTAAATCGTGTAGAAGCAGTAATCGCTTCCTTATTGCTGTGTCGTGCCCCAACGACTTTAAATTGCGCAGTATATTGGACTTGTGCGTTGACGCGATTGCTTTTGGTTTATGTTCTCAATTAATACTGGTGCTTTCTGGCGACGTGGAACTGAATCCCGGCCCAACAAAAAGCAGTGATATAGCCGCAATCTTGGATTCTATCAAACGCGTTGAGGACAATCTAGAAACGATTCGATTAGAGATCAACGGCCTTAAAACTGCCCAAGCAACCCAGGAAAAACAAATTTCCTCAATTAGCAACCGACTTGAAATCCTAGAAAAACTAAAGGCCCAAACCAGCAACCCTAGCGATAAGAACGATTCATCCCAGATAAGCCGCGAAATTTCTGTGCTCAAAGCCGCAACTATTGACGCCAGCAACCGCCTACGACGGAACAACCTTCTCTTTCTTGGCATAAAAGACAACATAAAGGAAACATGGGAAGAGTCGGAGCAAAAGATATCCACGTTTTGTGCCGACAAGCTTAAACTTACTCTGGAACCGGGTGCGATGGAACGCACACACCGAATCGAAACCTTCTCAGAAAACAGAACTCGACCCATCATTGCAAAACTAGCCCACTACAAAACGAAGGAACGCATTCTGAACTGCGGTCGCATGCTTAAAGACACAGACTTCGCCATTAGGGAGGACTTCGCAGCTCCCACTCGCATTGCACGGTGAAAGCTGTTGCAGTTCATCCGCCCCCGAAAATACGCATTTAAACTCAGTCTCAACAGACTTCACGTGGACAAAAAGTGCTACATGTATGACCAGACTTCCGACAAAATTGTAGAAATCAGCAAAAAACAGACTGTGCGTGCCATAGCTGGTGAGTCATTAGGTATGAGCAGCAAAACCACCGAATGACGCCCCTCTGTCTACTGTACCTCTAACCCTCGACCAAGCCGATCATCAACGCTAAATCTAAATGTTGCCTTCACTAATATACGAAGCATACTGCCTAAACTAGACAGACTACACAGTTTTATCCAAGATGTAGAAGCCGACATTGTCGTGCCAGCAGAAACATGGTTACACAAAGGCGTACTCGACAACGAAATCTTCCCGTCTAACATGAACTACACTTTATATCGCCATGATCGCACTAATCGCCGGGGTGGAGGCGTGCTCATAGCTATTAAAAACAATCTAACATCTTCTCTTATCACTCAAGACGACACATTAGAACTAACCTGGGTGCGAGTGTCAAACGTTGCCCAAAAGGCGATTTTTGGCATCTGTTACCGGCCGCCTGATTCTGAACCTGGCTTTTCCATCCTCCTTTAAAATTCACTCACCCGGATTAAAGACAAGTTCTCGGACGCCTCTATTTTTCTTTTCGGTGATTTTTTTTCCCTCAAATAAACTGGCCTTTACTCTCAGCCCCTAGTGCATTCCCGTCCAACGAATCAAAGCAATTCCTTGATCTGACGCTAGATTTTAACCTACACCAAGCTATAACATGCCCCACAAGAGGGGATAATACTTTAGATCTTCTTCTAACATCAAGCCCGGATGACATAAAGCGCACAATAGTACTCCCCGGGTTTAGCGACCATAACCTTATCCACAACTGCATATCTTTACCTCTGACCAGAAGGTCGCCGACTGAAAAATTCATAACTGATTACAAACGAGGAAATTATGACGCTATCAATGACAAACTTGGTTCTTTTCTTGACAGTTTTCGCGGATCATATCAAACCCGCTCAGTAAACGCCAACTGGCAGATATTCAAAAACACGATACTTAACTTAGAAAAACAGTATATTCCAACCATTCGCGTAAAATCAGATTCCACAAATCATTGGTTCAACAAACGACTGAAAAGTCTTTTAAATAAAAAGAAACGTCTTTATAGGACCGCCAGTCAATGCGATAACCCTTTAACATGGGAAAAATATCACCTGTGCGCCAAAAAGTATCTTACGGAACTACAAAAAGCCAAAGATAAATATTTTTCATGTGACCTAATATCTATCCTCCGCTCAAATCTCACTAAATTCTGGCGCATGCTCTCACAAAACTCAAAGTACCAACATAGATCTTCTAGACCCAGACGGGGAACCAATAGACGCAAAAAACGTTGCCTGCGCTTTAAATGATTACTTTTCATCAGTATTTTCTACCACTAACATTACACAGTCAACACGAATACCTACGGCGCTGTATCCCCCGAAATAGCATTTAACCCTGAAGGAATCGCTAAACTAATCACCGGTCTTAAGATATCTTCAGCGCCAGGTTCTGACCAAATAACCCCCAAACTTTTAGTTAACACCGTCACAGTGGTTAGTCAGATTCTTTGCCTCATCTTCATGCAGTCCCTTGAAACAAGCGAAATTCCAGACAATTGGAAGATAGGCCGAATAGTAGCCGTCTTCAAAACAGGAGAGCGAACGAATCCAGCAAAATACCGCCCTATTTCCCTGACAAGCATTGCCTCTAAATTACTAGAACACATTATATCTTCTCACATCGCGACTCACCTTGAATCAATAAATTTCTTCTATAATCACCAGCACGGTTTCCGAAAGCACTTCTCATGCGAGACCCAATTAGCCGAGTTCACCCACGACCTACTAAAAAGCATGGATGATAACCTGCAGATTGATGCCATATTCCTAGACTTTTCTAAAGCTTTTGATCGCGTACCACAAAACTTATTACTTAGCAAAATTAATTCCCTTGGCATTGCACAGAATATTGTCTCCTGGGTTAAACACTTCCTCTCCAACCGTAAACAATTCACCTCTGCTAATAATCATAACTCCTCTAAAACTCACGTATCATCAGGCGTCCCTCAGGGTGAGGGCTTATCACCTCTTCTATTTTTAATATTCATAAACGACCTGCCAACAAACATTCAAACAAAACTTCGACTATTTGCAGATGACTGTGTCATATACGCTCCCATTCACAACTTTGAAAACAGTACTAAACTACAGCAAGACCTCGACACAGTTGCACTATGGTGCCAAGACTCATCAATGCCGTTAAATCTAACCAAATGCAAATCGATGTCATTTTCCCGTAAACGCACCGCTGTTCATCATACCTACTTTATCAATTCGCTTCCTCTTGATTCGGCTCCGTCAAACAAGTATCTCGGAGTGCACATGTACCCATCTCTTTCATTTCCACCGCACGTGCAGTCCATCTGCTCAGACGCTCTGCGTACGCTTGGTTTTCTGCGCCGTAACCTCAAATCAGCATCTCTTGACGTCAAAAAACTAGCATAGTTAAGATACGTACGGCCAAAGCTCGAATACGCATCGTCCATTTGGAATCCATCTCAGGTATACCTCGTTAGCGAACTAGAAGCAGTTAAAAACCACGCTGCCCGCTTTATAACCTCACAGTACTCCAGAGAAATCAGCGTCACCGCCCTAAAACAATCAATTGAACTGCCATCACTCGCGTCGCGCCGCCTCATCTCGCGCCTATGCTTCCTCCACAGTTTCTTTTTCCGACCCCAATCAAGACACGAACTTTTACAGCCCCCAAACAGAACTTCTTCCCGCAATAACCATTCAAGCCCCATTGCACGAATCAACGGCCGTACATCCGCAATGAACGACTCCTTTTTCCTCCAAGCAATAACACTTTGGAATCGCCTTCCCGATACCATTGTTGCCACACCTGACCGCACATCATTCCGCGCAAAATTGGAATCCCACTTTGATTCCACCCATTAACCCGTGGCTGTAAATATATTCTACCAACGTACTGTATGTATACTTTGCTTGTGCCTAGTTGTTTGTACTCTAATTCCGCGTTAGAAATAATGACTTCTTGTAAAGTGGGTTTCTCCGTTCATGTTGGGTTGAATAGAAAAAGCCAACGTCTCCCCTCCTTTTTTTACCAAAACGAGATGCAGCGATTATAACACTGCACGGTAATCTGAAGATTGAACAAGGTTCTCGCCTGTGGGGCAAACCTTAAGATTACGAGCCTGCTATGCGACACCCTTCGCGGCGCTGTTTTCTTTATGAGCTCTCTACCACTCACCCTGCGGCGTATTTGGGTGCTTCGGCTCCCTTTATTTGTTTTTTTTTGCCATCTGCAGACAGACCAGACAGCCGCGCTTGAAGTTCTGCCAATGACTTGGACCTGTGCGTCGTTCTCGAGGTCTCGCCCCGACTGCGCAAACAGACCAATATACACATTGGCACCCGCGAACTTCCTTTCTGCCATGTTGTTTTACATTCTGGCGTTTTATTATGCTGCAATCTCGGTTCTTCAACCGAGGGCGATGGTCAACTTCTCCGACAGTTTGCACAGCCATAGCCATAGTTTAGGAATGAACTTCACGAGAGTCCTTATTTAGCCAGTTTGTTAGGTGACCGTAGAAATAAAAAAGAAAGCCAGCGGCGAAGCTGGTGGCGATCCCCTCCTGCTAATTCCTCCTCCTCACCCTCACTTCGTTTCCCTACGTTGATATCATATAGACTGTACAAAAGTATCTTATGTTTTACCTTCTCACTTTTTTCGTTTCCTCCTCCTGACTTCCGTTTTCCCGATTCTTGACATACTAGACTATATATATATATATATATATATATATCCTGTCCACGGCACGTTACCTTTTCACTCATTTTTCTTCACATTTTCATTACAATTCAGTATGTATATATATACATAAACGCATGAATTTACGGCGCACGAAATGAGACGTAAGATTTTATTACATCAGGCAACGTCTTTTTTTGTTTTCCAAGGAGAATAGTTTGCATAAACACAGACAAAACAGAAAAGTATATAGCATGTAGTCGATATTTAAATTATCGAAATATCACTACTTCAAATTGTAGGGATGAGAAAACAGCAATTACCAGTGTAACATAGGATTGGAGATTTCCATGTGGGGTAAGTCTCCCATAGTTATGCGCAGTGTGGTTCGAGGTATTTCTGTGATTGTTATAGCCGAGATTTATGTGCTTCCGTTACCTGCTTGCGCAATATTAATACTCGTGAGTGAAGACAAAGCCCCATCGAAAGCGTTTATTTTTAAGCCGGTGAATGGTTAATAGGTGAACGAATTTAAATGTTAATCTGACATTCGTACTGCAGATCACCAGGCTCGCTACGGATCCTTTCGCTCAGGCTTTGGGACTGTCGTAAACTTGGGCGTTATGTATCCAATCGCCTGCCCCCCCCCCCCCCCCGGACGTAAATAAAATTTCATAAATTTCGTAAATAAAATTTCATGGTTCACGAACATGCAGATTCTAACGCACATACGCGTACGCGAATGCATGCACGATAGCATGGGTGTAGTTAGCGAAAGAAGACGCAAACACGCGCAGGCACCGAGAAAGAGAGACACTGGGGCGGCCAATGATACGAGGAATAGAGAGAACCTGCGCGACAAGTGAACACGACACGGGTGAGAGAAATGCACCGGAGCCTCCTTGATTCTTTCTTTCTTGCCTTCCTTATCTTTTCGTTTCCTCCACCAGAGCTCGTTTGCGACGGTGTGTGGCAAATTGCCCTAATTGCGGTCACAATGCTACGTTACCCCGGCAGGCGGCGCTACGTCTTCGGGGGCCACTCATGGCAGATCCCGCTGCTGTGCTTGGAACAAAGGTAATTCCCGCCGGCTTTCACCCCCCTCCTTTCAGTACGCTGTCTGCCGTGTTTGTTCGCTCGAGATTTGCATTCCCGCATGGCCGAACTCGCGGATGCCAAGTTGCTCATTACGAGGAGGCAGACCTTTATCCGCGGTTGTTTGTAGCAGACGCTAATGTGCGTCCCGACGTCATCATAAGCATCTGTGCTGCAGTAGTGAGCTTGCTTAGACCAGGGTTGGCCGCCTGAACGGGCCTTTCCGGTAGCTTGTTCCCTGCTTTTTCGGCCCGAGATAAGGGACGTGGTCGAGAGGGCTCGTTAGCACGTCGTATGGCTGTCACTGCTCAGCGGATTTTTGTATAAGCGTAGTACCAACAGATCGTCACGCATGTGAAACATGGCAACGAAGGTGCCGGAATACGCACGCGAATTGCCAAGAAGTTGGGAACGCACTGAAATTGTTTCCCCTCATGGTTAGTAATATACTAAGACACTATTCCCATTAAAGAAAACTAAAGGCGGAAATGTTGTAGGCCCGTGTGCTCAGATTTGGGTGCACGGTAAAGAGCCCCAGGTGGTCAAATTTCCGGAGCCCGCCACTACGGCCCACATATCAATCAATCCCTCAAACAAAACAGTGGTCCAATGGCGTACGTTTACTACACAAACTGCAACAAAATATTATGCCTTTAAGCAAGTCTATTTCGTAACAAGAAAATACGGAGGCTGTCTTTAAACCGATCAAGCTTCCTTATATATATTTAGTGAAAAGTCCGGCGCAGTGATTGAACGTTCAGCCATCATGAGAATGAAAGGTAGTACACGGATTTGCCTATTTTTCGTGCTTGCGGCTTTGAGCACACTAGTGGCTTCATTCATTGTTCTATCTCGACGTTTCTTTTGGATATACTGAACTGGAACTCGCGTCATATTGGGGCGAACGAAGGAACTTTGCAAAGCAGCGGCTGAGGCGAATGCCTTTCCTTGCCGCAAGGGGCGTGGCTGGCCCTTTCCACTAGCACTCATTTTTTGTTATTTTTTTGTGAAGGGAGGGGAGCAGTGGTAAACCTTCCCGTCGTATTTAAATAGCGATGAGACGCCGTGCGGCGGCGTCTCACTGGCTGCCCTAAATGCGGTTGTCAAACAAGAGTCTATAGACACCGCAAGAGTGAACTGTACTAATATTTCAAAAAAAATTCATTTCAACATATATGGTGAAATGGAATTTTAACTATATGTAGTGATGATTACTATGAAGCGAAATGTTTCAACTGTCAGTATGTATTTCACAGCTTTCCTCTTAAATTTTCAGTTGGTAGTAAGCGCTTGTCCCTGTCTTTCCTGTCCTTGTCGACATATTGCGCTCTTATTTCAAAGCATCTTCAATATCCATTGAGCTAAAGTCACCAAATATCATGCATCTGTTAAATGCGAAGATAGAGGAATAAAAAATCCGCAGCAGAAGACAGTTTGATAGACTCCAGCTCGGGATAAACACCATGACAGCAGGTTTCAGCTGCTGTCATGATGTTTGGTTGGTTGATCAACCCTTCATGGTGCTGGTTGGTCCTGCAAGTAATCATATGCTTGTCTCAAAGATTAAGCCATGCATGTCTAAGTACATGCCGAAATAAGGCGAAACTGCGACTGGCTCAATAAATAAGTTATGGTTTCTTAGATCGTGTCTTCCTACTTGGATAACTGTGGCAATTCTAGAGCTAATACTTGCAGTGAGCCTGGAGCCCCTCGGGTAACGGGTGCTTTTATTAGTATTGCATGGTGACTCTGGATAACTTTCTGCTGATCGCATGGCCACGAGGTGGCGACGTTTCTTTCAAGTGTCTGCCTTATCAACTTTCGATGGTAGGTTACTTGCTTACCATGGTTGTTACGGGTAACGGAGAATCAGGGTTCGATTCGAGAGAGGGAGCCTAAAAACGACTACCACATCCAAGGAAGGCAGCAGGCGCACAAGTTACCCACTCGCGGCACGGGGAGGTAGTGACGAAAAATAACAATACGGGACTCTTTTGAGACCCCGTAATTGAAAAGAGTACACTCTAAATCATTTAACGAGAATCAATTTGAGGGCAAGTCTGATGCCAGCAGCCACAGTAATTCCGAAGTTGTTGTACATAACTTTCGTTTTTCGCAGATTAATTTTATATCCTACCTTTCTGCTCTCCTTGTATGACTCCGTAATTATGATTTGCAATTCGTCGCCTGAGCTACTCAGCAATGCAATGTTATCGGCGAAACGCAGGTCACTAAGGTACTCTGCATTAGCTCTTATCCCTAACTCTTCCCATTATAGGTCTCTGAAAACCTCCTGTAAGCACGCGGTAAATAGCATTGGGGAGATTATATCCCCCTGCCTTATACTCTTCTCGATTGGTATTATGTTGCTTTCTTTAATAATCACTATGGTGGCGGTTGATCCCCTGTTTATTTCTTCCAGTGTATTTATATATGCTTCGTTGACGCCCTGATTCCGCAGTGTCTGCAAGACTGCTGATCTTTTCTACTGAATCAAACGCCTTCTCGTAATCTATGAAAGCAATGTATAGTGGTTGGCTGTATTCTGAGCATTTCGCTATTACCTGATTGATAGGATAAATGTGGTCGATTGTTAAGTAGCCCGTTCGAAATCCTGCTTGTTTCTTTGGTTGAATGAATTCTAATGTTGCCTTAATTCTGTTAGCAATTACCTTTGTAAATAGCTTGTATAGGACGGACATCAAGCTGATCGGCCTCTTCAAGTCCTTGTCATCTCCTTTCTTATGTATTAAGATGATGTTAGCAATTTTCCGAGATTCTGGTACTCTTCCCGTCAGGATACACCTCGTAAACAGGGTGGCTAGTTTTTGTAACACAATCTCTCCTCCATATTTCAGCAGATCTGATGTTACTTGATCCTCACCAGCAGCTTTGCCTCTTTGCATGCTCTCTAAGGATTTTCTGACTTCCTCTATTATTACTGGTGGGGTGCCATCTGGGTTACTCTAGTTCTTATAGTGAGGTCATGGTTGTCCCGGCTACTATACAGATCTCTGTAAAACTCCTCCGCTATTGTAACTATCTTATGCATATTGTTAGTTATTTTTCCTTCCCTGTCTCTTAGTGCATACATCTAATTTTCGCCAATCCCAAGTTACCTCTTCACTGCTTTGATGCTTCCTCCGTTCTTCAGAGCGTGTTCAATTCTCTCCATGTTATACCTTCTTACATTGGATACTTTACGCTTATTAATCGACTTCGAAAGCTCTGCTAGCCCTATTTTGTCTATTGTACCGGAGGCTTTTATGCTTTGACGCTTTTTAATGAGGTTCTTCTTTTCCTGGTACAACTAGCCAGTGTCTTGTCTAACTACCGTACATCGAACTTCCACTGAACACTCTTTAATGATACTCGTCAGATTATCAATCATTGCGTCGACGCTAAGGTTGGTTTCCTTGATAAGAGCCGAGTACCTGTTCTGAAGTAAGACTCTGAATTCCTGTACTTTCCCTCTCAGTGCTAACCCTTAAACATGCCATAGGTTAAATGCTACATTACTAGAGTGAAATATTTTTTATTATTACATTTGCCGAGGCAACCTCTAAACTACTGTCTCCTAGAGCGTGTAATCAATTTTGGGGTATATCCGTTAGCTACAGCCGTCACAGGCCTCAAAGGGTATAGTGCTGAAGTCGCGAAAAAAAAAAAAGGGTGGGGAATACGAAATGGTGGATAGACGGCGAGTTCTGATCTCCCCATTCAGATGCCGCAAGAAGCAATAATTTACCATCAGGAATACCAAGTGTCGGCAGATATTGATGCCAGAGCTCGGAGGTGATGCTGGGCACGCAGAACTGCGACAGCACGCACTTGACGGGCAAATAAAATGCTTGCGGAGAGCCAATGACCGCCGCGGGCAGCGCTGTGGTGAGACTTTGGCAGATGGTTTCGGAATTCATAACCAAGGTCCAGACTGAACTCAAGGGCAAGTTGGGGGAGGAGGGGGAGATGAGCGCCGCATGCATCTTGAAACAAATCATGGTGGCGGGTCGCGAGTGCGCAAAACGAAGTTGGCGCCGTGGCTCCTTTCTTTTCGAGAGACAGGCGAGAATCCAACCTTCTCGGGCGCGTTCGATACCCGCACTCTTCACACCGCCCACACAGCTGCGGCATTTCTATCGCCAGTCAACCTTGCCGCTGTAAATCCCCCGAGCTGCGGCATCGGCGTGACAAAGCACGAATTGAGACGTGCCTGGAATCCTATAGCGCTTCACAGCTTGCAGAACAGTGAACGTCTGGACTTGGCACGTTTGCCTGTCGAATTGCGTGCAGCATGCTGTTTAGTTACGGACAGGCGGGAACGCCACGTCACTAGCCTTTGAATTTGAAAGTCAATGCGGTTTCAAGCACGCACAAGCAACGCTATTTTGCCTCGCAAGCACTTGCCAGCACCAGTGAATGGTGACTGGCAGAGAAAACATGTATAGATGTGCTATACTGTATACTGAAAACCATTTAGGCTTAAACCATAACGCAGTAAAGATTCTCGAATTCTGTTGTTCGGTTCTGTTATGACTACCTTGCTATGCAGCAGTTGCGTTTCATATTACCTCGGCTACTCCATATCTAGAAATTCTGCAGCAAATATATAACTATATATACAATGGTTGCCCAAAATGAGCGTTGAGCAGATAAAATAAACCTTATAGCACGCTGAAACAACTTCTCTGGAGAAGGAACCTACTCACAGACAGTGCACGGAACTACTGTAGGCCACACGAAACGCGTCTCTATTCGGCCTGTGAGAAAGAGTAACGTGAACGGCCACGAAAACACGCCCGACGAATTTGTTTCTACCTAAGCCCATTCCGCGGACGCCGCTGCAAGGCGCTCGCTATCCCGTTCGCAAGCGGTACGAAGCTTTTTCTTGCCGAAGGCTCCCCCTCAATGGTGGTCGCTTTCGAATGCGCCGATAAATTGCTTTGTTTCGATGCAGTCGCCGGATGGTATGCGGGCATCGGACTGTGGGGCGCCGGGACTGTAGCCGCTTAGTGTGGAGTGCCTGTTGTCTCTCACCCGTCGCGAGCCGTTCGATTCGCCCCGTCCGGTGGTCTCAGGCACGTGGTGTGTATCACGAAGCGAAGAGACCGGAGCACCTGCAGTCGTCGCGCCACATCCTCTCTTGCCGGGATGTCGAGCTCACGTCTCGCTGCAGTTTGTTCTCATGATGGAGCAGTTTGCGACGCCACGCACGTTCCTATTGCTCTACCCACCCAAACGTCAATGGCAGCGCTCCGAATCCTGCCCCCCCCCCCCTTTTTTTTTTTCACTGGACTGGCACTCAGAGAGAAAAGAAAGGAAGAAAGGGGTCAGGCTGCGCAACCGCGGTATTGCAGAAAAAAAACAATAATGAAAAGAAGTCATGCCATTGTACTGTGCAGGAATTTGAACACGCGTACACTGCCGATTGCGAGTAAACAAATATAAGATAACTATCCGGAATGCAAGTGTTGCTGTTTGAAGTTAGAAGAAAAAATATCGAGCAAGAAAATAAGGTCTCACAAAACAGACTGCAGTTGCGACATTTTAATATGTGAGAAGAATTAAAAGACCTACGTAAACCGGTTCTCTGAAACGCTCCACTGTGAATACGCTTTCACAGGAGACAAATAACACCCCCATGCTTCGCTGTGGCAAGGGAGTACACAAGCCTACGCAGCTTAGCCAGATTTTTCTTTTTTTGTGGGGTCATGTCTACTTAGCACAGCCCAGAGAAGATTACGATGACACCCAGGTGGACGATTGTGAAAAGGTCCATATATACACCCCTACAAGACACGTAACAGGAATGCGTAAGTGTTTCATTGATTGATACCTCTGACATGTTAAATAAAGCTAAGCGGTAATAATGGTTTTGATAATGTGCCAGGAGAGAGAAGACAGAGATGGGCAGTAGTAGTGTCGCACATTCTTTATAAGCTCTGACGTGTCGCGTTGAATACGAATAAGCAAAATTTAAGCGGCTGCTATCGCCGTGGGGCACATTTTTAGTTCACCCCGGCATATCTCACTGACCTCAATCAAGTGCCTGCTTACTTTGGGATAATGGGAAAGAGTCACGACTTAGACTTTGGCCGCAAATCAATATCTAAATGCACAGACTGAAATGAAAACAACGAAACGGATGATACAATTTTTCTGCAAGTATTTGTTTCCTCAATGAAACAACCTCATAGGTTCAAAAGATAGCATTCACAAAGGACCATAGACAGTGTCCAACCATTTCTCACATTATTACGAGATTTCTGCGAAGTACTCAGACTATGCGTTCTGTGGTGAAATGGGGCTCCCAATTGGAACGAAGACCGGCAGACCGGCACAGCAGACGCCCACTTGTAACAACGTCGCCACTAGCCTCGATGAAATAAGCGCGCATGAGCTACAGTAGAATTCGCGCAAATGCGGCTGTAGTCGCAAAAGCACGCATGTCTGGCGTGCCAAGAACGAGGAATGCAGTATTCATGGAAACGATTTCTCATCGATTTGCATTTGCTCCAAGAGGCATGCGGTAGGTGAGTGGTCGTACGGCTCGATGCCGGGAATTCCAGCGATTGTTTGCTTACAGGAGATTAATGTATAACACACACACAAACACACACACACACATTTGTACAACGTGCTCGGGAAAGACTTGGAGAATTCTTATTAAACAATTCGCCAGCTCTCCCATCTCTATATCGCGTGGCTGTGTCATTAAAGGCAACAGAAGCTATACGCGCGGTCGTATATATATATATGTAAATATTGCCATCAGCTTTCTCTTCATTATAGAGAGAATATCGTCGTGTTTCGGTCATTTCCTAATTGCACGCAGTACGAGTCACAGTTGGCGAGGGAATGCGCCGAGAGACGTACATTTACATTTAGGCGTCGCTACTGGCGTGCGCTTCTCGGCGCGTTTCACCCCCCGTGAACAAAGATCACCAGAGGCGATGGCAGCGAACCGAAGTAAAGTTACGAAACTCGAGCTTCGAGCCTTAGCATAAATGAGGCAATCAATCACTGATATTATGCAATTTTATTATGACACAACTTTTGAGGAGAAGAAAAAGACAAAAGCTCATAAGAGTCTAATATGGCGGTCATAGGCATTTGGAAGGAAAACTGCAGGCGGCAAGTTTGCTGTCGAAGCAAGGAAGTCACATCGAACACGCACGAGCATTAAAAACACCCGGCAACTATACTAGCTTATTTTTCTACGTGTCAGTTTTCTCTCTTTATGTTGCTATTTTCAGAACTTCCAACATTCTGTTCGTTCTTCTTTTATTTATTTTCTTCCAGCTCTTTTGTTGAAAAAAGTAGTCTCAGTTTACCCGTCGTTGAAGCAGGGTGCCAAGCTGCTTGGCAAAGCAGCTTGGCACCCTGCACCCTGCACAAAGAGAGAGTGAGGGGTGCCAACCCCTCACTCTCTCTTTTCTTTTTAAGCGCGTCACACACGTGCTGCCACTACTGGCCGAGGATTGAAAAATGTACGGTCATCCTTTGAAAAAACAGCGTAGTCGGTACTGCGCTGTCTGCTTTCTCTATAAGCCGAAGAACTAATGAAGTTTTTCTCAGCGTAGGATGAGCACGTGCCTGACGTGGCTTTCGCTGTTGCTGCTCATGTATGGCGTAAAAAGAAAGCAAAAAATAACAGTCAGTGCTTCTGCTCTTACCAGTCTTTCAAACCATCTGTTTGAGTTACTTTTTCTGGTTCTTTCGCTTAGACATTGTTCCAAAAAGAAAGGTCATTGATTGATATGTGGGGTTTAACGTCCCAAAACCGCTATATGATTATGAGAGACGCCGTAGTGGAGGGCTCCGGAAATTTAGACCACCTGGGGTTCTTTAACGTGCACCCAAATCTGAGCACACGAGCCTACAACATTTCCGCCTCCATCGGAAATGCAGCCGTCGCAGCCGGGTTTCGAACCCGCGCCCTGCGGGTCAGCAGCCGAGTACCTTAGCCACTACACCACCGCGGCGGGGCGCAAAGAAAGGTCAGTGACGAGCCTTTGAAAAGAAGGTGGCAGAGTTTCTTGCATATTGTTTTATTATTACTGTTTAGTTTTGAGGAGACTAAAATAACGAGCATTTTCGCAAGATAGCTTATTCTCATTGCCTTAATTTGTTGCAAGTAAAAAAAAATCCACTCTGGTAAGGAAGGGCCGATCTTTTTTGAGCAATAAATTTACTAGAAAAACAACACGGTAGACACCTGAAGTTGGAAGCTCTTGATACAGGGAGGGAGCCAGTAACAATATATTTAGAGCCAAGAAATGAGGCTTGACAAAGGGCCACATTTCAATTGAGCATAAGACTTGACAAGTCAGCGTTACTAGCATGTCAAGCTTGTCAGGTATTGAAGCGTTTATAGCCAACGAAGCGAGCTCTCTTTGGCGAGAATTAAAAAGAATCAGTCTTGATGACTGCAATCAACGGTGACGTTTAAATTTGTCGTCTAGCGTGCCGACACAGTTCTTTGTTCCGGATAAAAGGTGATTGTGAAATTTGGACTCGGTATATTTTTCGCCCCGCCGCGGTGGTCTAGTGGCTAAGCTACTTGGCTGCTGACCCGCAGGTGACGGGATAGAATCCCAGCTGCAGCGGCTGCTTTTTTGATGGAGGTGGGCATGTTGTAGGCCCGTGTGCTCAGATTTGGGTGCACCTAAAAAACCTCAGGTGGTCGAATTTTTCGGAGCCCACCACTACGGCGTCTCTCGTAATCATATGGTGGTTTTGGGACGTTAAACCCTACATATCAATCAATCAATCGTAATATTGCGCAAGATAAAATATATATTAATTTTTCCTTTGGTATACAGGGTGCCCCGGCTCTTTCAAGCCAGAGTTTAAAAATATTCTGACACACGCAATGACGACGCTATCAAATGCATGTTGCTGACTGTTGCCTGGAGTGAGTCATACTATTCTTTGTGTTATGAATATTTGCCTAATTAGGTGACATTTATCAACTTACTTTTTAGGCATAAAAATGGGCCGCACATTGGAATGAAAGTTGTTCATTGGTTTCAAAGCGTCTGATTAGTTAGTATCGAGCTTTATATCTGTCAATCTTAAGTATTTTCCAACCAGCTGCAAATGCCCACAAATTGCAAAAAATACCACGTGACAAGCTCGCTCGCACCAGTGCGCACTATGAGTTTAGTGCTCCCCGACATTCCGCGTATGAGCGGCCATAACATTTGCCTGATAGTGCTGTCTGTCTAGACAGGGCCGAAATGAACGCTGGTGGTGGCTTTGCAGTGAACACGTTTTGCTCTCAGCCACAGAATCGATAACCGCTGTGTCTGCTTACCACTATCATGAACCGGTGCGAAGGAAGCATATCGTTCGTACGCGGAACGCTAGGGAGCACCAGAAGCACAGCACGCGTAGACGCGCCAGCGGGTTTGTCATGTGGCATTTCTTTTTTGAAGACAACAGTCTTTCTTGGGGACCTTCGAGAACAAAATTTTGGTCTGTCTGTACATTTGTGTGTTTGTCTACCCGTAACGGTACCATAAACGGCGCCAAAGTGACCAAACAATACTCCAAACGGCTTACCCCATCCACAGCACCCACCAATATTGCTCAAGGTTCAGTGTTTATACTTGTGAGATTGTCAAGTTAAAAGCAAATATTGCACATATCTAAGGCACCATAACAACACGTCAATAATATGTATGTGTATTTTTACTGGAAAAGGCATACATTAGTAATTTTAAGGATCATAGCCTTCATAACGCTGCACTGGCCATGCAACGCTTGCACGAAACGACAAGTGTTTCCAACGCTTTGCTATGACGACACGGTAGTGGCACCTACCCGTCGCCTTGCGTTCTACACCTTATCACCTTAGAGAGGAGCGCGCACGGCGTGCACCCCGTTTTCCAGGATGACTCCCAGGTAGCGCTCATGTCTCACGTGTGCCGTGACTTGATGAGCTCGTTCGCCTCCGCTGTATGCTCGAGGCACTCTAACGCAGCGCCTCCAGAATAACATTCACCGATTTTCTTGCGCAGAACATCTAATAAACGTTTTGTTCACTCTCTCCAGACGCAAGACTATCGCCTTTCGACGACACTTGCGATGTAAGATGCGGGTTCGGGGCCATTTTTTTTGTATTTAGCGGGCATTTGTACTTAGCAGAAAAACACTAATATTAACCACATATAAAGTTCGAAACTGTGTAATCAGAAGTTTTTCAAACCGATCTACAACTTTCTCAATGACATTTTTACCCATTTTGTTAATTCAGAAATTAGTTAAAAGGATCTAATTAAACAATTTATTAGAGCTCAAAAATATAATCTCATTCACTCCAGACAACGGTCAGCAACATGCAATTGGTCGCGCCGTGATTGCGCGTGTCGGCATGTTTTTATACTCTGGCTAAAGATAGCTGGGGCACCCTTTATATCAGTGACGACTATTACAACATTGTTATTATTACACAACCAATAAATACTAAAAAATCGTTGTTAATATACAATCAACACAAAAGTAGACCCTGAGATGGAGAATACCTCTCCACACAGTACTTCCTACGCACCTTCGACTGTGGGGATGTTCAGAGACAAAACAGGTCGCACTTTCGTTGAAGGAAGTTCTAAAATATCAGCCTGTGCGAAATAAAAGTTCCTAGCGTTGTCAGCAATATATCTTGTAGTGTAATTCGCTCCCTGTTCAGATTAAAGAGCATCTTGTCACGTATGCATGGACAAAGATGGAATGATTCAGCACGATTGTTATGCATTAACCGTAACAACACGTACCCGATTCACATTTCATACAGAGGCCACCAGAAAATATATCGTGTTGCCTCTCAGACTAACAAATTACCGAAGCTTAGAGATGACACCATCGGCCACACAAGGCGTGCGGAAATACAGAAGTCACGTAAGCACGAACAATCACCGTCTGCCAAGCACTTTTTTTCAAGATGAGGAGAGCGGTCTTCTTGGAGAGCTTACGTGCCCGCCTATGGCTGGGTTGCCTAGAGGAAAAGATGTGAGATCGAATAACCTTTTCTTAACACTCCACGTTCGCTTCCTGTTTAAAGTATACTCATTTCGGAACGCGACCTCGGACGTCATCGATTCCCTCGAACAGTTCTTTGAAATTGGCGGACAGACGGTGACATGTTTTTCGTTCTCGAGTGGACATGAATCAGATGAGGATTTTTTAATATCTATTTATTTTTTTAAAAGGACTTGTTTTTGGGCTAGTTGGTGCATACTTGGTGCAGAAGACTGAGGCGCAAAAAACATAACGTGAAGCAGGAAGAGCAGGAGAGAAGACCTTCCTGCTTCACGTTATGTTTTTTGCGCGTCAGTCTTCTGCACCAACTATATATATTTGTCTATTTAAGCCAGAAAATCTACGTACGAGTGGTGATTGCGTGGGATCATAGTTCATAGACAAGGATTTGATTTCAATAAAGGACGTTGCAGTATGTCCCACCTATAGTTCAACCTTTTCCTTTAGAGCGTGCTTTGCCGCAATTATTGTATAAGCGCAAGAAAGCCAGCTTTAGAAACTGCATGGGTTGGTCAAATGCTTTGAACTGTTATTCTTTTCATTAACCCCGAGGGGATGTATCGGATATGCGCTGTCTGCCTTTTACTCACAGCGTGTTGACTGTTATAATACAACAGTGATAGTGTGGTCCGTGTTTGTAACTGAGACTGTCCCTCAACCATCACCTATATAAATGTGTGCCTATATAAATATGTAAGTGAGACTGTCCCTCTACCATCACCTATATAAATGTATAATAAACCTTGCGCGGCTTTTGTTCCACTCAACATGTAGTTGCCTCTCTTCTTGTTCAGACACGCGACACGTCAGACACTGTGCCGCAGAATAGACGCCACGACATAAGATGCTTCGCATCTAATAAATCACATGTTGGCCTCTCTCTACACTTACAGGGCAACACTTTTCACCTTCCCCCCCCCTCATATTACTCATTTGTACAGCGCACTGTCAGCAGCTGCATACTTGTGCCATATTTACAATATTGACTTCGTGCTTCTTGAAACGTTGTTGCTACTAAGCTGAGAAGAAATACAACAGATATGAAAAGAAGAACCTTACAATGTCACGAGCACAACTCTTTTTTTTCGTTTATGAAATGTGAGTTCAAGTTCCTGCGGTTTTTTTTCGTGGTATCACTGTTGAGATCTTTTCTAGCTTTAAAAACTTTTCAGAGTGTTATGTCCGGTGTTGTCGTCGGCCCATAGACGTACGCGTTGGTCGCGGTCGTCCAAAAAGCTCAGACAGCCTCGAACGGTTAAAAACAAGTTTATTCCTATTCAGATGGAGGCGGCGGCCGAACTGCCGGGGGAAACGACGGTGGCTCGTTTGCGCCGAGCGGGGGAAGGGGAGGAGTCAACATCTGGAAGCAGTTTCAGCATCTGGTCCTTCGCGGGTTCGGAGGCTCGCTCGTGACACAGGGGTGCTTGGAACACAACATCTCCTCCCTCCTTAGATTGTCGCTTGGAAGCGATCTGGTGGCCACCGCGGGCGCGTGGACGCTCTGGACGCACTAGGAAGAGAAGCCTCCGCTCGCTGGGTGTCGTTTCTCTTGTGTTCAGGGCCGGCGGGCGGCGGCGCCGATTCATCTGGTGCGAGATGTCAGGCTAAGTGGAACGAAGCTTCCGTAGAGGTGGCTGCTTGAATGGGAGGTTCCCTTGGCAAATTACCTGAACGGCGTAGCTGATTAAGGTGGCGGCGTGTGGCCTTTCCACCAATGTCGACGAGCCGTGACCGCAAACCTATGCGTTTGAGTGCCGTCGCTTCAACCCAGCCGGGCTTTCTGTGGAACTGGCGGGCGTATATGCGCTGTCCACTTTCAATTCTCCTGCTATGCGGGAGCTTTTCTTCCTCCGACGGTGCTTTCGCTGAGGGCTCCGGGACAATTGCTGTCAGCTGGGCTCTCATTTCTCGTCCGAACATCAATTTCGCTGGCGTTTGATCAGTAGTGCTTTGAACAGTGTTGTGCTGTCTGAAGAGAAAGCGCGCGATGCGGCGTTGCATTGTCCCAGTCTGGTCTTTAGTAAGGGCGCGCTTTAGCTCAGCCACGTAGCGCTCGGCTTGTCCGTTCGTAGCCGGGTGGTAAGGGGCTGATGTAACAGACGAGACGCCGTTGTCGCTGTAAAACTTGAGAATCTCCGTGGACACAAAAGGAGTGCCGTTGTCCGAGACCACCTTGCGCGGTAGGCCAAACGTTGCAAACAACGACCGCAGAGTGTCGATAACTGCTGCCGATGTCGTTGTAGCCATTTCTTTTACCTCCAGCCACTTGGTGTATGCGTCTACAACCACCAGGAACGAACACCCTTCGATAGGTCCAGCAAAATCAATGTGCAGGGTGTGCCAAGGCGTGTCTGGTCTTTCCCATTGAGAAATAGGGGCTCTTGGCGGGCTTCTGTGGTTCCATTGGCAAGGCTGGCAATCGTGAACTGTTAATTCTATATCATGGTCGATACCAGGCCACCACATATAACTTCTGACGCACTTTTTCATGGCAACAATGCCTCGATGACCTGCGTGGACAAGCGACATGGCCTGTTCGCGAAGTGCCGCTGGAATTACAACTCGTGATCCCAAGGTGACGCAACCGCGATGAGTGCTTAACTCCGCAGCTCGCTTGCTGTAAGCGTTGAAGTGTTCACCCTTTAGCTTCTGCACGTTGCCTTCTTGTATAGCTGCGTAGACTTCCTTCAAGACAGTGCACTCCTGCGTTGCTGCTGCTACCGTGTCAGCTGTTAGCGGAGGGTTCGGCAGCGCCTCGAACATGAGTATATCACCCGGTGGGGGTGGTTCATCTATTGTGGTGTCTAGCGGCAGGCGGCTTAGTGCGTCGGCGTTCTGGTGTTTCTTCCCAGTGCGATGTACGAGTTCGTAATCGTACGCCGACATCTTGATGCACCATCATGTCGTTCGCGGTGACAATGTCTGTGGCATTGGCTTCTGGGGACCCATAATACCCAATAAGGGCCGGTGATCTGTTATGAAAGTCACTTTCCTGCCGGTAATGTACTGCCGGAAGTGATCTGCTGCGTAGACGATGGCAAGTCCCTCTTTATCTAGCTGGGAATAATTCCTCTCTGCCTGCGATAGGGTGCGCGAAGCAAAAGCGATCGGGGCTTCCCGTCCCTGGTCGTCAACTTGGGAGAGGACTGCTCCCACTCCGTATGGTGATGCGTCACAGGCTAGCAGTAGGGGTCTCCTTTCGTCGTAGTGTCGCAGAACAGTAGACTTGCGAAGTAGTTGCTTAAGGGCAACAAATGACTCTTGGTGGCGTGGCGACCAAGTCCATGGGACTTCTTTCTGCAGGAGCTGATATAGATCGTTGGCCACTGTAGCTCGATGTTCTAAGAACCGGTCGTAGAACGTCAATAGCCCCAAAAACGACTGCAGTTCTTGGTTGTTAGTAGGCGCTCGTGCTTTGGTGATTTCACGCACTTTGTCTTCAGTGGGATGGATACCCTGCGCGTCAATTTGATGTCCAAGAAACTTCACTTCAGGCACCGCAAAAACACATTTTTTCTTTACTGATGCACAAATTAGCATTTGCTGGCCTTTCCAAAATGAGCTCCAAGCGTTCTGTGTGCTCTTCATTGGAGGCGCCACCGACAATAACATCGTCCAAGTAGACGCAAACACCTGGGATCCCGCGAAGTGTAGACTCCATAAATTTCTTGAAGATTGCTGGCGCTGCAGATATTCCGAATGGTAGCCTTTTAACTTTGTAAAGACCCTTAATAGTGTTTATCGTGAGCAGTTCAGACGTTGACTCGCTCACCTTCAGCTGCTGGTAGGCTTGTGTCAAGTCCAAGGTGCTGAAGATTTTTCCACCACGAAGCGTGCTAAAAACCTCTTCCGGTGTCGGCAGTGGGTAAGAAGATGCTTTTGTCGCCAGGTTGACAGTGCTCCGGTAGTCTCCGCAGAGGCGTAGGGTACCGTTCTTCTTTCGGACGACAACGAATGGTGTAGCCCATTCCGAATGTAGCCTCGGTTCGATGATCCCGTGTTCCTGCAGTCGGTCAAGCTCATTCTCGACTGACGTTCGTAGGGCGAAAGGCACCGACCTAGCTTTCAAAAATTTTGGCGTCGCATCCTCCCGCAGCTCCAGTGTGACTGGAGGTCCGTTGTTCCCTGGTATTTCTTCGGAGAAAGCCGCTTTGTACTTATCTTGAAGCTGCTCCACTGACGGATAACTGGGTGTGTGGTGAACTCCGCCAATGACCACTCCAAGGGGGGTGAACCAATTTCGTCCTAAAAGGCTTGATCCAGAACCGTGGACGACTAGCAAGGGGAGCTGATGGGTCTGCCCGTTGTAGTACACGTCTACGTTGGCACAGCCTAGCAGTGGAAGGGAATGTCCGGACCACGTTCTCAGCTGCGTGTCGTCTTTCTGGAGAGCTGGCGCGTTCTCACGCCAAGTAGCGCGAAAAGTGTCCTCGCTGATGAGCGTACATGCTGCTCCGGAATCCACCTCAAACCTGATAGGGCGCTGGTGTGCCATAATTTCAGTTGTAATCTTCGGTCTCGTTACGAGGTTCACAATGGCGTTTAAGTCATATAGTGCCGATGACGTTAGTGCTGTTCGGCTTGTATCTTGCGTCTGGCCCTCCTGTGCGTCGACATTGTTGTTCCGTTGCACTGAAATCTTCGGTCCGAGCTGTTTGCGCTTCGAGATGCATGCCTTTTCAATGTGTCCCATTTTTCGGCAAAAATTGCAGGTCGCTGTCTTGTATCGACATACCTGGGGATCGTGCATGTCGTCGCATTGCCAACAGCGCTGTGTCTTTCTGCTTGATTTCGCCTTAGACGTGGAATGAGAACCCAGCTGACAGCAATTGTGCCGGAGCCCTCAGCGAAAGCACCGTCGGAGGAAGAAAAGCTCCCGCATAGCAGGAGAATTGAAAGTGGACAGCGCATATACGCCCGCCAGTTCCACAGAAAGCCCGGCTGGGTTGAAGCGACGGCACTCAAACGCATAGGTTTGCGGTCATGGCTCGTCGACATTGGTGGAAAGGCCACACGCCGCCACCTTAATCAGCTACGCCGTTCAGGTAATTTGCCAAGGGAACCTCCCAGGAGATGTTGTGGCTGTCGATCCTCCCTCCTGCGCAGTAGCTGCAGTTGTCGCGGTCAACGTCCCGAAATTGCAGTCAGCAGCAAGCTTTTTGAGAGCCGCTACGTATTCGGCCACTTTTTCGCCTTCCAGTTGGTCTCGCCGTTGGAAGCGGGCTCGACAGTAGACCTCCGATGGCCTTGGGTCATAGTGCTCTTGTAGCGCTGCTACGATGTCGTCGTAGTCAACGGCTGCTGGAGTGCATGGCTGAATCAGGGCACAGACTGTGTCGTATGTCTGCTCCCCACACAGCGTTAGCAGGTTGGCCCTCTTCATTGCTGCATCAGTGATGTTGTTAGCCTCGAAGTAAAATTGCAGGCGTCCAAACCACGATGACCATGATGAGCCGTTGAATTCTGGTAGCCGATTTGGGAGCCCGTGCGTAGCCATAGCTTGTAGCTTGTCAATATCGTTGCGTAGCGTTGGTCCAAATCCACTTCCTCGTCGCCGCTCTTATGTCCGGTGTTGTCGTCGGCCCATAGACGCACGCGTTGGTCGCGGTCGTCCAAAAAGCTCAGACAGCCTCGAACGGTTAAAAACAGGTTTATTCCTATTCGGATGGAGGCGGCGGCCGAACTGCCGGGGGAAACGACGGTGGCTCGTTTGCGCCGAGCGGGGGAAGGGGAGGAGTCAACATCTGGAAGCAGTTTCAGCATCCGGTCCTTCGCGGGTTCGGAGGCTCGCTCGTGACACAGGGGTGCTTAGAACACAACACAGAGATAAGCGTAAAAGTGTATATGGACGTAAATAAAGAAAGAAACACGAAGAAAATAAAGAAAGAAAGAGAAAAAAAGTAAGAAAGAAACAAAGAAAGAGGAACAGAAAAAAGAAAGAACACAAAAAAAGAAAAAAGAAAGAAGCAAAGAAAAAAGAAAGAGAGAAAGAAAGAACGAACGAAATAAAGAAAGAAAGAAAGAAAGAAAGGAAGGAAGGAAGAAATAAAGAAAGAAAGAAAGAAAGAAAGAAAAAAGAAGGAAGGAAAGAAAGACGTGGACGTCTCAACAGGAGTTACCTTATCTCCACCACTCTGGGTAGTCAGCTGCAAGTGCGTATTTTTCTCTGAAATGACAGATACCCAGCGTATCATATCGGAAGTCTCAGAAAAGAAAACAAAACCACAAGAATTGTAGCCCTGATTTTCAGCAGCAGGGTGGCGTCAGTATTTTCATATTTTTCTCACACGGGGGGCCTCGCCTTGACTTGGCTTGGTTCAGCTCGGCTCGGCTTCCGCAAGCAATGAGATGTCAAGAGATTTGTGTGGGCGCCCTTTGGGAGCAGAGCGAAAAGTCGGCTAACTTTTTATGCGTTCCTCGTAAGCCCGAAAAAACTATGAAGTACGCTAGTACTATGGCGCCGTAGAATGACGGCAATGCCACTGGCCAGTTAAGTTCATGGTAAGCGCATGAAATTCTTTCTTTCTTTCTTTCTTTGTTTCTTTCTTTCTTTCTTTCTTTTTTTCTTTCTTTGTGTTTTTACCCATCATTTGCAAGAAATCGTTACCCGGATGGCAATCTTAAGCAAAAAAGAGAGGCTTTGACATGCGGCACCACCCCAGAGATGCAAGAAAGTCCATGTCTGACCCTGTTCACATGCATTATTGATTTAAAGAACAAACAAACAAACAATGACTACATTGGCAAAGATGTTGAAAAGTGGAGAGGTGGGCTAGATGGTATAAATTCATACTGAAAATTGTCAGCGCAAACTGACGGGGCATAGAAAGAAGACGCAAGTAAACGCAGTGCTTATTTGTGTCCTCTTTTTGTGTGCCGTTAGTTTGCACTGCCATTTTTTTCAGTATGAGGTGATGATGTCGACGAAAAATATCGGCATATCAGGACATCGGCAACATCAGCAGTATGAAAAGTAATACGGAAATCATCAATATAGCGAGCAATAACAGCGTCCTTGTTTTCGCTAATATTTACAGAACTGGGTGTGCTTAACAAGATATCTAAGGCCAAATAAATCGCTTCGGATGTTTTTGTTAAGCTAGCCATCTCACCTGACCCGAAATCTTGCCTCTGTTTCGTCAACATTATTCTTTGTTTAGTTTTGTGACCTCCATTACCCTGATATTAACACGAAAAGGGCAGTGTAAAGGGCAAGGGCAACACGGAAAGGGCAACACGGAAAGGGCAGTGTAGACGACGCTGCATAACGTTCACTCTTGTTCATAGATGGCACGTGGTGAATCTATAGGCGGAATAAAGAGAGCGTATATTGCAATCAGAACCTCCCCGCCTTGGCTCCGCTTTTCTTTCGCGCTTTGTCCCATTACGCACCCTATAAATTCCGTATATCGACTTCAAATTTCATCAGGTCTGAAGTGAAAGCCCCTACTTCCCGACTATTCAAGGTATTTCTCAGGGAGCACCGCGTTTTTTTTTTATTTCGACAGCCGGAAGGCCCCTTCCTCTCGTGGAGTAATCTGTAATTTGAGCATTAGCGAGGCTCCTCTGCATAGTTTCTCGTTCACGAACAGACGGCCCATGAACGATGCTCGACGTAGATGTGCGTATATCCATTTAGTTATTAGTCTCTTCGCAGCACTGCACGCTCACTTCTTTGAGGCGGCCGGAAACGTGGCACGAAGCTGCCGAAACAGAGTACAGAACAACAAAGAATAAATTATACTAGGCTGCTTGAGTGCCACTCGTTTATCATTGCGGCTACGAAAAAAAAGTAGGTCTCCCGGAAAGTTCACCTACGCTTCCATTATCGCATTTTCTGAAAAAGAGAAGAAGACTAGGCAATAAAGAATTTGAGGACGTGAACAGAAAGGTAAACTCTGGCCTAGAAAGCACCAACGACCTCGAGTTTCCCAAGGAGGGCCTTCAAATAGACTTTCTTTGCCCTTGTCATGAAGTCGAGAAAGTGGCATTTCGTTAACCACAGTTTCTGCTCTCTATTGGGTCGTGTTCCAAAGCGGTGGCTACCGCGTCTCTGGCACTCAACCAGCAGGAAAGTCTTTAGTAGAAGATAGTTTAAATCGGCAATTCGTTAGTTCCTACTGATCATTGATATGTGTACCGTGGTTACCGTGAAGTGTCAGTTTGCGTGTTCTTTTTCTGTCAGTATATTATTGAGTGCAAGCAGTTGAACGCAGTATACTTGGGTGTTCCCAACATGACAAGCAACAATATACGTTGGACAACTTTTCGAACAGCATAAAGTAGCTCCCGTTATTCTGTAGACTTCATCCCAGCCTAAAAAAACGGAGACTGTATCTACTCTCTTATTAAAGAAAGGAGGAAGCTATTGTGTAAATATATTCATATACTTGTTTTTATTGCCATGGCGACCGGAAAAAAATAGAACAACATGAGGGACGCGAAAAACTAACAAAAACATAAGTAGGAAAAAAGGTCAATTACTGAACTCAACAATCAACGCAAAAACATCATAACGGAACGCGAGAAGAAAAAGAAGCTAAAATGTGCTCCAAGCCTACACTCGGTTACGGAACCTATTAGGACATATTACAATTCCCCTTAAGAAAGATGCACTAAGATATGCCAGATCGTGCCGAATAAATTCAAGGGCAAAGTCTAGCTCTGTGGTTTCACGACATACCATGCTCCTTGCTTCGAAGACCATGCCGCAGGATGAAAAAGGCTTCTGTGGATCAAACAGATCCGTTGTCGTCAGTGAATGACAACTGTGTTGCTATGTCACATAAAAGATAAAGAAAGAACGGTGGGAAAGAACGATGACGTTAAAGTGACGCCGTGGGCTGCTCAGACCAGTGATCTGAAAGGTTGCGTAGGGTGTTGAGGTGTTGGGCCAAGGACTGAACGTTTTAGAGCTTTGGCTGCAGTGCTGGTGCCACTGCTGTGCGCTACATAAAGAGAAGAGCGCAACCACTTGGAGGAGCCCATTGCGTAGTTGAAGGCCCGGTTCAGAATGGCAGCGCGACAGTGGTCGGCAGATGGCGCCCCCGTATAACATGTGCTGCCTTCGCCTGTACTCGCGTCTATACCCTTCCCTGTCTTCTCTTCGTGCCCCACGTCAGGTTCTTTTTACCTCGCTAAGAGTCCCCGCTGTAGAAAAGTTCGGGCTCCCTATTGAAAACATCACAGCGCGCCCTACTCCCGCCTTCACTTGAGAGTGCACTCAGTGCTTGCCTAATAAAAAAGCAAATAGAATGAAAAAATAAAGACCAAAATAAAGTTCTTGCTGTGCATGGACACAATGGTAGAAAAAAATAGTAACAACTGAAAATTTAAAAAAGGGGGGATAGGCGGGGGAGCAACGTACGTGAGCCACAAAAATTTGGGAACAAAAAAAGCAAGCTATAAGTTTGTGCGATAGAGCCGGAAACTGTGCAACGCGTGCAGCGTCCCTAACATGAAGTATGTGACGCTTAGAACGTGGAATCATTTGTGAAAATAGAGTCACACGTGATTTTTGTACCAATATCACTTTCAATGTGGGAAAGCGAGTGAGAGCCTGTTGCGACGCGCACCTCCGACGACGTTAAGAAGGGCGCCTCGAAATCTCACCGCTGCAACCACTGTTTCGAAAGACGGCGACGCCAACACGGTCCCGAAGGCGCCACTGCTTCGAACTCCGCAGGGAAGGTCACCAGCCGTTTGGTAGCGTAGGTTTCTCAGCTCGCGACTGCTTCTGCGCAGAGCTGATAGACGAGCGGACGAGACGACGGTGAGTTAAACAAGGTTTATGTACAGCATATATACAGAGGCGTTACAAATTCGGCACTGGGGCCGACAGAGACGCGAAGAGCCGAGCTCTTCTCTCTAACACATAGCTCTACTCTCAAATGGGTCTGCGAACACATAGCTCAACTCTCAAATGGGTCTGCCGCGACACACATGTCGGCTCTCCAACAGGTCTCCTCCTCGCGACGCGCCGCAAGGCTTCTTTTATATGCACCGAATCTAACCCAAATGTCCACCCAGAAGCGCCGCTGGTCGTCAGGTCAGACTCCTCCAATGGGGGTTGCCGCTGGGCCGCGTCATTCTTTCTCATCGAATATGGAGAGGCTGCGCTGCAGGTGGCTGCATTCAAAAACGACTGACGTCGCCGCGCATTGCGTCAGACCCCCAGACAGGAAGACGCCGGTTGTTTACTCGACGGGCTCGCTTACTGAGGTGACTCACTGCACGTGCACGCCAGAAAGGCGCCGTCGCCTGTTGACGCCGTTGAGTTGTTCGCGTCAGGCGGACTTTCGGGCTGGCCTTGACACAGATTGCCTTTTTCAGAGGCACGGACGTTCGCTGTCGACTCGCAGGCATAACAGCACCCCCGCCGCCAGACAATGCGCCGAAAAGACGAGCTGCTTCCACGGGGCTCGTATGTCAGGCGCGCTCGTTCGCCAGGTCCCTCCAGGTTCGCCTCCAGGGCCATGGGGAGAATGCAGCTTCAGACTCCGTTCCGGGAACACATGCCATTCTTGAGGATGGATCCCAGCTCCACTGGCTTGTCGCCACAACTTGCCGGCCAGCTTCGCTCGTCTCTTCTGAGGATCCTTGGTTTCAGCACTTGTCGATGGTTCTGCAACTTGCCAAGAGCGGTTCGACAACAGACAATCACACGACACAAGCAAGTGCCCTCGGTCACCCGACAGAACACCAGACAAAGTATAGTACAACATATACCTATCTACGTGTCTATCGGAATTTCGTTCCCTCTACATCAAGAGGCACATGTGGGACACAAGACTCTTAAACTGACAACTCAAATTTTTTTACACGTACAACAACGTAACCAAATAGAAAAGAACATAAAGTTGGCTCCTTGAGCTCACTCTGGACGAGAGCGCTCAGCCCAGGTCGTGATGAGGTCAAAATTTTGCCCCGAATTGCCAGCGAGAAACCGAAAGGTTGAGAAGGTACTAGCTAGAACGCACTGCTCAATGCACCTGCATTACCGTTAGGCTTTCCCCTTTTTTTAGCGAACGTCAAAGTTGTGTAATTGGAGCATCATGCTCCACCTCAGTGACCGGCCACTTTTAGGCGACGATACCTATGCGGTACCAAGAGCGGCTCACACTTGCGACGTTGCACAGGGGAACAACGATATGGGTTGCTACGGATTGACTCCTCATCGCTTAGCTCGATATCGTGTTCGATCACCCTCGTGTTTCCGGGGCGGTCCGAAAACACGTCTCCAAACTCGGAAACAATCCTTCTCAGGTCCTCCTTCCGGACTTCACTTAACCTAAGCTCTAGGTTTATCTGCTCCCAGATTACTTTCGATCCCCCTTCGATTACCTCACAAGAACTAAAAATTTCTGCTTCCTCTTCCTCTGAAGCATTCAACAGCTGATTTACGACCGCTTGATGTTGAACGTAGGGTTTCATCAAGTTGTAAATTTTGTTCTGCCGCCTTCCTAATTTCACTTCATAATTCGTATCGGGAAGCTTCGATATTACATTGGCAGGCCCTTCCCAATCAACCTCAAGCTTGTTCCTTTTGGATGGCTGCAGCAGCATTACCTGACTTCCTACTTCAAAAGCACGCTTGTTCGCCGATTTGTCGTAGTACTCCTTCGACAACATTTGTGAAGCTTTCATGTGGCTTTCCACTGGCGCTTTAATCAAGAGGTCCTCGTGCTGCTCTCGAGTGAGTGTTTCTCGATCAACCCTCGACAGCTCACTCCAACTTTCCGCCACAGGCGAGAGCGTTGCAGCCCTCTCGCTCTGATTTAATGGCGCCATGTCGTCTCCCCCTGCTACGGAAACTGCGCCGGTCGCTTCGGCGACGGGCCACTCGCGTGACTGCTCACATGACTCACGCGGAAAATTTCCTCTCTGAGGTTTAGTCGACCTGCCGACAAGGTCACTTGAGAGTTCACCGCATTGAACAAGATCAAGCTTCTGCGAAAGCTTCCGCGCTTGCGATCGCGTGAGGGCCATGTACGCTAAGTTGGGGAAGAACGATTTACCCTGCTCTTTGAGAAGCTGCTCTGAGTTGTTGGAGAAAAGATAAGGAAAACGATCGGGAAGCGCGGCAGACACAGCCGCTTCGGTGCGAAACTTACCGAACGGGCCTTCAATGACAACCGTGGCGATTGGTAAGCAAGCACTCTGCTCCTCGGCGAATTGCCTGATCCACGCGCATTCTCCTGTAAAGTCATCTGGAGACACCAATGAAGGATGGACAACATCCATGGTTGCCGCTGAGTCACGAAGTGCCGACACGTTTGCCCATTCACACTAATTTCTTGGATATACGGCTCCAACAACCGCATGTTCTTTTCCGATTCTCGGATTGTTGCAAAAGCAAACTTTTGCTTACAGTTTATCGCGATGTGCCCTTCCTTTTAGCAGTTGTAGCAGATTAGTGGCTTCCGTGATTCAAACGACCGTGTGGTATCAGTGCGTTGTTTAGGAACCTCACTCGATTTCTCCGCTTCTGTCTGCCCTTCCCCTACACTGTCCTTCGTAAGAGACGGGTCCTTCTTGAAATTACGGTGCGGAGTGGGTTTCCGTTGATCCGGTTTCTTTGAAAAGCCCTCTTTTCTTTCATCCTTTTCAACGCGCACTGCCCTGCTATGCAACTTTCGGTGAGTATAATACTCCTCAGCTAACTCTGCTGCCTTGTTTAGCTGTACTTCACCAAGTTTGTCCTGCAGCCAAAGTTTGACATCCTCCTCGATGCAGTGGTAGAATTGCTCCAATGCAACGCATTCCACCACTTTATCGCGGTCGTCATAAACACCTTCGCCCTTGAGCCATTCAATTAAATCGGCTTTAAGACGAAACGCGAAGTCAACGTGTGACTCATTCCCCTTTTTAGCATACCGGAACCTTTGCCTGAAAGCCTCGGGTGACAACTTATAACGTCTCAAGAGCACTTCCTTAACCTCGTCATAGCTCTCAAACGCTTCCCTCGACAAGCAAGTTATCGCGTCGGACACTTCGGCGGGAAGAAGAGCTAACAGGTTCGGCGCCCAAAGAGACCGCTCCAAAGCGTTTCGCTCACAGACGTGTTCAAAATTGGCGAGATACTTCGCCATGTCCTCGCCTACTACGAACGGTGGCAGTTGGTCCCGAATTCTAAAACCGCTGACCTGAACTGTTGGAGAAGCTACGCTAGGCGCCTGCGAACACTGTAGTATTGCCAATTCTATTCGTTTCAACTCGAGGCGCTCCGGTCTCTCGGCTTCCTCGCGGCGTTCGCGCCTTTCAGCTTCTTCACGAACTTCTCGCCTTTCAGCTTCTTCGCGTTTGCGAGCTTCTCGCCTTTCAGCTTCTTCGCGAGCTTCTCGCCTTTCAGCCTCCTCACGGCGTGCTTTGATATCCACCCAGGCCTCATCGACTTCCTCAGCCGACACTCCCTCATACTTCATGATCTCAAGGATCGCTTGTTTTCGTTTCGCACGGCCCAAAGTAATGCCGAGTTCCTCACAAATTTCGATGAGTTCCTTCACTTTAAAATTCTCCATCGTTCACACTAGCCTCTTGCTGTTTGCCCCTGTTAACAATTTAGTTGCCGTACCCACTGTAAGTCAAGTAGCAAGACGCGCAAGCAATTTTTCACACTCCCGTGTTTACCCCCTCCGCACTAACTTTGGTTTCAAAGCGCTTCGACTTGGCTTCAAACGATCAAAGCTCACTTCAATGCTTCACACAGCCCTTCTCTAAACTACTACAACCTGAGCTAGAGTAGTCTGGTGAACTGAGGGGAAAACATCAGGCACTCACCGCATCGATGTCGCTGACGCTGGCCGATCCCGCAGCTGCCAACCACTATTACGACGCGCACCTCCGACGACGTTACGAAGGGCGCCTCGAAATCTCACCGCTGCAACCACTGTTTCGAAAGACGGCGACACCAACACGGTCCGGAAGGCGCCACTGCTTCGAACTCCACAGGGAAGGTCACCAGCCGTTTGGTAGCGTAGGTTTCTCAGCTCGTGACTGCTTCTGCGAAGAGCTGATAGACGAGCGGACGAGACGACGGTGAGTTAAACAAGGTTTATGTACAGCATATATACAGAGGCGTTACAAATTCGGCACTGGGGCCGACAGAGACGCGAAGAGCCGAGCTCTTCTCTCTAACACATAGCTCTACTCTCAAATGGGTCTGCGAACACATAGCTCAACTCTCAAATGGGTCTGCTGCGACACACATGTCGGCTCTCCAACAGGTCTCCTCCTCGCGACGCGCCGCAGGGCTTCTTTTATATGCACCGGGTCCAACCCAAATGTCCAACCAGAAGCGCCGCTGGTCGTCAGGTCAGACTCCTCCAATGGGGGTCGCCGCTGGGCCGCGTCATTCTTTCTCATCGAATCTGGAGAGGCTGCGCTGCAGGTAACTGCACCCAAGGACGAGTGACGTCGCCGCACATTGCGTCAGACCCCCAGACAGGAAGACGCTGGTTGTTTACTCGACGGGCTCGCTTACTGAGGTGACTCACTGCACGTGCACGCCAGAAAGGCGCCGTCGCCTGTTGACGCCGTTGAGTTGTTCGCGTCAGGCGGACTTGCGGGCTGGCCTTGACACAGATTGCCTTTTTCAGAGGCACGGACGTTCGCTGTCGACTCGCTGGCATAACAAGCCACATTGACGGAATTCGCGCTCTGAAAACACTGACCGTTCCCCTTTCTGTAATGGCAAGAGGCTGCTAAAATGAGCGCCACTTAAAACATACTGGAAACATTTGGTTTAGATTATCTATATTCTCCCGCGGTGAAAGCAGCGTCACGACGATTGGTATGGCGACAGCGAGTTAGCAGTTTGAGTCTGGCAGTGGGACCAACGTCCGTCTGGAGTGAGAAGGTCGATGAGGCCGTGCCCAGGGGTGTGATCTCATAGTTCACCTTACTGGGTTGTAATGCTTTATGGGGGGATTGTAGTGGCGTAGAAACTTCTCTGATAAGCCGACCTGGTACTTTGGTGCCCTGAGAAAAACCAAAGATCCAGAGGTAAAGTGTACGCTTCGGTAGAAAGTGTTATAAGGGTCACTTTGGGGCTCTTGTGATATGTATAGTCCGCCATGAGCAAGCTGACGAGCTGCGTGTGCTTGAGCAAAGACATTGGTGGGGCACCCAGCAGTTCCATTAAGCGTTACTGAGTTCAGTTATCTATCTGCAACAGTAAATCGGCAGGGAAACCAGATGGCTGAGCAGCCCCTTGCATAAGCACTTCACACGGTGGTCGTCATCATCTTAGGAGAGTCCCATGCTTGCTGGCATCTATGCCGCACGGTAACAGTACTACAATGACCGCCGTGAGACATGGGTTCTCAAGTGGCGTTTTTTATGCGCTTATCTTGATTTCGTAACATGAAGTTTTTGCTGCCGATGGCAGAAGTCTTCGCAGGGCCTATGACCATGCGCGCTTCAGGATAAGTACATAGTGAATTTCTATTATGAGCGAAAATCAGTGCAACTAATTTGCGCTCATAATAAAAATTCACTATGCCTTTCAGGGGTTTCAGGGCTGCGTACTATCTACTTCAAGGCCTTCAGGGCCTTCGCTCAGCAAGGGCCCTGAAGCAGTGGCCTTCGCTTTCTATACGTCCAGCATAAGGACCGACAAACTTTCTATGACATGTGACTCTCCGAGCTGTTTATGAAAGTTTAGTAAATGGCTTGAAGAGTCATGCCTAACCACTTGCTGTCGCACTGGAGTTATCACAAGCACTGTACCGAGCACTGTCAAAAGAAAAAGGCCCACTCGGATCGAACCTCAACCTAAAGAGAACTAGACCTCAATACAGATACATCCGTCTGACTGGGAAAGTAGGTATACGGGTTTCATCCCTAAGGTTGCCGGAAAGGAAGAGAGAGCATGGGCGCCGGAAAACGTCTTCGCTAGTTGAAATCGCTTGTTCAAATCGCTAGTTAAAAACTTGAGTTTGAGAAATCCATAGCAAAAAATACAAAGGAATGATGGAGAAACAACAGAGACTAAATAGAATGGGCACTCGTTTTGCAACCACTTGAGGGCCTGTCTCGATCTCCAGTGTTTGGAGTCCTTTATAAAAGGATCTCACTGGAGACAATGCAGGGTGGCAATCTCAGAGAGAGAACTGGGTGATATTCTTATTTTTCACGAGTTTGTATTTTGAATAAAGCGTTAGCTCTCTCCAAAAACGCTCACAAAAGACGTATACATTTCTTTTGTGAATGAGTTCAGGTTTAGTTATAAGGGCCGCGGGGCAAAAACATTCTCACCTTTGCAGCTGTCTTTTGTTTTTTTTTGTTTTGAGATTTCACAAGAGCCACTTTATTATGATTACCCGCAATACGGGACAAACATTGCTTACCGTGTTAACGTGCTTCTTTGAAGTCGCTGTGCCCATATAACCTCTGCCGCAGCTATTCATCTCCCGCGCATCTCTTCATCGTTGCGTCTTGTTGTTCTGTGCAGCACGAACAGCATGCGAAGCTCAGCTGTGAAATCTGATATCATGTTCCCCACGAAATACGCACGTGTAGAAAGAGACAAAACAACTTCATGCTTTAGATCGACCAAGAGCGTAAAGAAGTGCGACTTGGCTTCATCAAAGGAAAGCGAACGTTTGTCCGCACTCTATCCAGCCTCGACTGCAAGCTCTTAACGGTGACTGTGTTCGCGAAGAAAGAAGTTTTTTTAAAAATTGGCAGATCCCACGTACAGTGGAAATCGATAATATGCGGAGCGCGAGCGAGAAATGTTGTTATGTCACTTTAATATCAGTTCAACGCTACGAGGTGGAGGTAAATGATATCGTACGTGGCTTCCGTGTTATGATTATCATGTTTGGATGTGTCGTTTACCTTCGTCATCTATTCACGTCACGTGATACCAAGTTTAGTATGTGTGGAGCTAACGAAATGACCGTGAGCACGCTATGAGCGCGGTATGTTGTCATGTTCTTACATGACACGCGCTTCAAGATTATCATGTTTGCCCCAGTCATGTATTTTGTCATCCACTTACGTCAGGTAACACCAAATTCGGCATATGTGGAGCTAGCAAAACGGCCACGAGCGCATCATCAGTGTGGCATGTAGTCATGTTGGTACATGGCACGCATGTCTCAATTATCATGTTTAGATGTGTCATTTACCTATGTCGTCAGTTGGTGTCCCGTAATACCAAATTTGCTATAAGTGAAGCTAGCAAAACGGCCGCCAGCGTGCCATGAGCGTGGCATGTAGTCACGTTGTTACATGACACGCATATCATGATTATCATGTTTGCACCAGTCACACACCTTCGTCATCCATTCACGTACTGTAATGCCAAATTTGGTATATGTGACGCGAGTGAAACGGCCGCGAGCGTATCATGAGTATGGCTAGTAGTGATGTTGTTAGGTGACGCGCATGTCATGATTTCAATTTTAGCGTCTGTCGCTTGCATTCGCCATGCAATCAAGTCATACCATACCAGTTTTGCAACATGCCATGTGAACGAAACCACCGCAAGAGCTGCAGGACCATGAACTGTATATCATGACGTTTATGACATACATGTCATGATTTTCATGTTATGACTAGTCTAATACGTTCCTCATAGAGTCATGTTATGTCGTACCAAGTTTGGTATTGATATCATTATCGAGACGGCCAGGAGAGCTAAAAGTCGTAGGCGGCTAGACAGACAGACAGACAGACAGACAGACAGACAGATAGACAGACAGACAGACAGACAGATAGACAGACAGATAGATAGATAGATAGATAGATAGATAGATAGATAGATAGATAGATAGATAGATAGATAGATAGATAGATAGATAGATAGATAGATAGATAGATAGACGGACGGACGGACGGACGGACGGACAGACAGACAGACAGACAGACAGACAGACAGACAGACAGACAGACAGACAGACAGACAGACAGACAGACAGACAGACAGACAGATAGATAGATAGATAGATAGATAGATAGATAGATAGATAGATAGATAGATAGATAGATAGATAGATAGATAGATAGATAGATAGATAGATAGATAGATGGACGGACGGACGGACGGACGGACGGACGGACGGACGGACAGACAGACAGACAGACAGACAGACAGACAGACAGACAGACAGACAGACGGACAGACAGACAGACAGACAGACAGACAGACAGACAGACAGACAGACAGACAGACAGACAGACAGACAGACAGACAGACAGACAGACAGACAGACAGACAGACAGACAGACAGACAGACAGACAGACAGACAGACAGACAGACAGACAGACAGACAGACAGATAGATAGATAGATAGATAGATAGATAGATAGATAGATAGATAGATAGATAGATAGATAGATAGATAAGAAATGTATCGCATTTAACATGCGACTTGCATGACTACGCTAAATCAAGTTAGTGAAGGGGACGCGATTTGAACAAGCAAGAGAAATTTGCAAAATTGAAGTGTAACTTCAGTACTGCGCTGCTTAAATGTGTAGTGTGTAAACGAGAATGATTTTTTTTTTTGCAATGCCGAAATTATTGGAAGATCGACTTGCTGTAACTTGTTAAAACAAAGAAGTATAAACGTCATCACTGATAAATTTGGCTGACTAAAGTTTTTTGAGGCAAGGATACTGCGCTGTGCCCCGTAAAAATGCAGCCCAGGAATACCATCTGCAACTGTTTTTATTAAGATGTGAGCCTGATCACGTGAATTCATGGATCACTCAACGTCGCGTCCTTCGCCAACGGGCATAGCCGAGCACATTGCCGAGTGCAGACACGGGCTTGAGTGCTACAACACACTAAACAGTCTTCAGAAAGTTACAACATGGAGCTTGCAACTAATTGAAGCATAGGGTTTTATCTTCCAAGATCACGAAATATTTACCACGCATGCCGTAGTGGCAGACTATCTTTGACCACCTCGGGGTATTTAACGTGCCCTCAATTCAGAACACTCGAGTGTCTTTGTGTTTAACATCCATCGAAAGGCAGCCGTGATGGTTAGGAATTGAACACACGTCCTTGAGCTTTCGTAAGCGTGACACCGTAGCCACGAAGCTATATCTCAGCGGGTTCTACTGCTAGATGTGTTCCGATAAGAACACTGGTGCATGTATGCCGACCACCGTGATTGCATCACTCGAAGTGAACGTCGGGCCCTCTTTGAACAAGCACAAAAAAGAATTCACTAACTGCTAAGCTGTCTGAGTGTGAATAAATTGGACAATACCTTGTTCATGAGCCTATGCCTAAAGCCGCGCCTCTCACAATAGAAACTGTTTGACTGCCTTCAACAACACTACCACAAATCGTATGTATGCATCATAGTGTGTGAAAACATTTGATTCTTAGCACAACGCTGCTGAGGAGGTACACTTAATAATTTTCTCAACAGAAAATATATCCTCTAAAGACACCATGGTGATAGTGAAACGCCATCGTTCTACGTCCTACGCCATGGTATAGCATGGTATTCTTAAGATGTGGCGTAATTGACTCGGCCTTACCATGACTTGGCGTAATTAGCTTGGTCATAGTATAACCTGAACTAACTGGGCAAGTATACCTTCCGGACAAAATATCACACCATATACACGGAGTGAATGATGATGAGTGGAGCGAAGACTCGGAGGGTTTCATCGGTAAATCATCAATCGTCCATCTGTCCGTCCATCCGTCCGTCCATTCTTCCGTCCGCCTGTCTTTCTATTTGCCTTTCTGTCCATCCAACCATCCGTCTGTTGGCACCTGATGGATGCGTCACCGAACTAGGTGGTGACATAAAAACATAAAACGAACTAGGAGGGACAAACACTTGGCTTTAGAAGTTTCGCCCCTAATAGATAGTTTGCCGGCCGTACGTGCTCGGCTGCTGGTGGGCGATGACAACAAAGACGACGCGTACTAGTGGAGCAACGCGCTAGATTATACAGGCTTACCATGATTAACACGTGGCCTCGAGTTCAGGCCGCGATGTTCTAAGACGCTGGGCGAGTACTGATTTCAGAGGCCATCATGTTGATTATTTTCAAACAGACTTAGTGCAGGCGTTAAAAGCATCAAAATAAATTTAAACACCCCGTGCCTCTAAAAATATCATCACGAAGGGTTTCTGACACATTTATTGCATGGGCGCACTCGTGCACCCAGTGGAACAAAAAAAAAGAATTAAGATGCCTCTGGTTTGAAAACTCGGCCCGACTTAGTCGACTGTCCTTGACGCGATGACTGGTTTTATTGTAACCAATGAAACGCGGGGTACTGAGGGGTGGATTTGACTCTTTCGAACAGTAGGCTCGTTCATAAGGGGGTGTTGCCAGAGCTCTTCGCGAAACTCGGACGATACTCGGCCGATCCTGCATAGCACCCCTGATCAGTGCGCGAATATTATCAGTCACTAGCACACCAGGCTGAATTTGTCAACAATTTGACATCCATTCTACAAAATTCGGGTTCACCACATTAGAGATGTTAGTGCGGAGAAGCTGGTTTCCAAAAAAATGCGTTTGAGAATTTTTTTCTTTTACTCTTCAGCAGTCAATGCAACGGATCTACCTTAAAGACAGAACTTGAAGCGGTGGCGCATGCGTTATGGTCCTTGTCTGCTAAATCGAAGGTCATGGCTTTGTTCCTGTCAGTGGTGATCCTATTTCGATGGGAGCAAACCGCTAGACGCCTACAGGCCCATGTGTTATGAGATGTCAGAGCGCATTGAAGAACACCAGATCGTCTACATTTATGGCACCCTCCACCACGGTGAGCCTCGCGATCATATCTTGGTTCTGGCATGTAAAATTTTGTGCGTAAATATCAGACCTCAATGATGGGTTGACTTTACGCGTCATAATCATGACATATGATCACTAGAGACGCCGCAGCGAAGGGCTCCCGAAATTTAGACAATGTGGCGTTTTGCAACATGCGATGACATCGCACAGTACACGGGCTTCAAGGATGTATCCTTCATTGAAATGTGATTCCCGCAGTATGGATCAAACCAGCAAATTTCGGCTCAGCCACCGAGCACCACAATCACTGTGCCATCACTGCGAACATCGCCATGATTTCCTAAAAGTTTGATGTGGTATCCCGGCTCATGTTGTTCCGTCAATTCACGATGAGCTGATGGCCAAGAACTAATGCTTTCGAGAGGTAGAAAAAAATTCACGCATGCAAGTAAATATATCCTTAATATATCCTCCGAAGAAAGCCTACAGCACATCATTTCGTCACGTGGGATAGAAAAGAGGTCCCACGCCTTTGGAACACACCTCGTACATGCTGCGGCTATCTGACGGCGACCTCACATATCGAATCTGAGTCCTTCATCAACACAGCTAACGGACCAGCATACAAAACACAATCTAGTACAGGCTTCGTGTCTGCAGACTTCCATTCGCGTTTCTAATGATCTAATTACTAAACCTGGCTCCACAACACTTCCGCAAGGCTGCATAAATGAAAAGCAGCCATTGCTTCTTGGTATCCCATCTTAGAGACCGCGTAGCCGACGAACCATGATTTGACTTCGCATCGGGTGCATTTCGGAGGGTGGGTTTGGGGCTTTTATATCAGGAATGTCGAGAGTACAATTATGAGGCAGCAATTCAGTGGGGAAAGCCAAAATGTGCATCGTGTTTAACTAACCGCACCGCTTGGAGTCGCGTGCGTTCGTTTTGCGAGTATGATGCCTTACACACGGAAAGATAGCATTATATGTTTAGGACGTAGAAAAGTACCCAATGGATGTATGCTCTTGCTTTGGGTGCCATTTGTTTAGCTACGACAACATTTCATCAGTGAAGGAAAGTCCAAGCGCCCGAGCAGTGAGTACGCTAGCATTTCTAGGAACGTCAGACCCATTTCAAAACACACACTTTCCGTAACCGAAGACAAGAAGTGGTCATATACTCTAAGAAGCTAGCACTTTTTGTGCCTTTAGCGAAGGGGACATGTTACACAAGATTAGAGATACAAACAAGAAGTACAAACGCCGAAGATATAAGAACATTTTCGCGAACTGTCTGCGCAATATGGTGTCATCGTTGCTTCTGGTACGTACTGCAGTTACTATTGAGTAGAGGGGGCGGCGGAAGGGAAAGGAAAAGGGAGTGGTCACACGCGCTGTGCAAACAGCTGCCCTCTGGCGGCGGGCACTGCTGATGAAGCTCGCCGAGTGCCTGGGGTGCCATGCATGGAGACCAACCAGCTTGGACTTGCAGGAATGTTGTGATGCTGCAGGTCACGAACGTGACTAACGAACCGAAGTTGGGCTGCGTATTTAAGAGAATTGAAAATGTGTTTGAGCGGTTGTCTTCGGCGGCCCTCCACACCATCATCGGTGCCCCAGGTTGTTGCTAGGCTATGACAGATGCATGTGTGCCGGACAGTTTAAGCATGGTTCAAAACAGAGTACTGACACACTGTTTTTTAGGTAAGCAGTAAGTGATGTCAGACTTTAATCATGGAGAATCAATCGATCTATCTATTTATCAACTCACAATAAAATAGAGAACTAATGTATTCTAAGATATAATAATAAAACAATCAGGCAATTGAGAAAAAGTTTCCGTATATGAGCAACTGGATGGCTGGATTTGGGAAACGGGTAGCGGAAGTTCTCACCTCCTGCCTGAATTGTACATCTTCATTCGCAAAAATCGCCCTCGGGAAGATATAATCCAGGGGTGAGACTTCATGTGCTTACTGAAATGAAACTTGAAAACTCAATGTCAAGTTATGGCGACTACGCATACGTAAGCTCAGGGGAAGCTAAAACGGCAACATTTGCATGTTTCGTCAAGTATGAGAATTCATACGTACATTTCACATAAGACTTTGAGCAGCAAAAGAAGAAGCAACAACTCTATAGAAAACTGCAGAAAAAATTTTACACATAACAAATTAAAAAACCAATAAATGTTCCTTTTGTTCTCGTTTTTGTTCCTTTCTGCAGCTGTAGACCACCTTTTACCTACCGCCGCAGCGTGTCTTAACGCAATCCGTACAGCTCTGACTTACCAATTATACGGTGCAATCAAATATAGTGAGAAAGGAATGTTTTTTGTGTTGCTCTCCTCATAACATTGCCATTTACAGGTCATCGCATCTTCAGTGGCCTTTCTGAACTCGCTGTACCGGATGGTATTCTTTCGGCTGTGGAAGATTAAGTTTTAGCCACACGTCTATGCCTTCAATTTCCGATGCTTTGCGGAGAAGAAGTAGAAGGAGAGGTAAGAATAGATGCTACCGGTAATAGTGACCAAGTTGTACATTTTCATCTAAGAGAATTAAAGTTGCTTAGACCAACCTGTTTTTGCTTCTTACTAGTATTTTAGTGGTGGTTCTCCTAATACATCCATGGATCTTCAAACTATGTTAATCACTTCACGTTATCAAATGTTATTTTTTTTACCGCCGCGAAGACAAAAAAAAAATAGCTGGTGCTTAATTTTTAGTTTGCTGTCGTTGTCCCTTTACAATAAACAATAACGTGCAAGTACGCTGATCTGATCAGAATCAATGATTCAAATTTGCATAGAAACTGCGGCACGCTGTGCTTAGATTAAATATTTTTCCTTGACATTCGGCATGAAAAAAAAAGCGGCTGCTCAAAAGTATAAGTCGGAGAAAATTATTCAAGTGGAAACACTGAGAAGCAATAAAGCGCTGCTAAAAACGATAATGTTAAAATGCTATTTCAACCAAAATTCAACGAATGTCACATTTCTATTTTAATATGAAGGTATTGTGTTATGCAATAGAACAAGAACAAAACAAAAAATATCATTTAGACAAAAATTGTGACACGAGAAACGAAATCTTGCCTCAAATTCCCAATTTTTGTTAACATTTTGTATCTGCGTGGACTTTGCTCGCTTCTAAGAACGCCAGAAACTGAAAGAATGGCTCAACATGCAGTCATGAAAGTGATTTGCTTTATGCGTGTACACTAAAGGTAAATGCTTAAAGAGAGAAAGGTGTTTTTGAAATGTAGGGCTTGGACACAGACACATGAAAATTACATCTGAGTATGTATCAAATAAAAGGTACCAAAGCGTGACAAAGGCATTGCCCTCCACATTAACTATGGCAACTCTTTTCTTTCTAAAGTCTGGCAGCTATTACTTAATTGCCGAAGCACGTTGGCTTCACACAATACCACTACATTCATAATATGTGTTGTGAGGAGACATTCTTGATTTGATTGATATGTGAAGTTTAACATCCCAAAACTACCTTATGATTAGGAGAGACGCTGTAGTGGAGGGCTCCGGAAATTTTGACCACTTGGGGTTCTTTAACGTGCACCCAAATCTGAACACATGGACCTACAGCATTTTCGCCTCCATCGAAAATGCAGCCACCGCAGCCGGGATTCGATCCCGCGACCTGCGGGTCAGCAGCCCAGTACCTTAGCAACTAGACCACCGCGGCGGGGCGAGGAGACAATTTAAAACCAATTAAGATATAGGTTGCAAAGTTCCAGAGAATGAGAGAAGAGAGAGATGAATAGAAATAGAGAGAGCTAGAACAATCAATGGTCACGTGCACATTCGGAGAAGTGCACCAAATTTATGAGCGGCTCCAGATAACTTATGACTTCAAGTTCAACAGCCGTTGACTTCTTGCGTCAACGCATATGGACGTGGACTATCCTTAGCCGATTATTTTTAATTGAACAAGCATGTTTCAACCTGACCTCCTGCTTGACAATTGCAAGAAAAATAGAAACTTTGGTTACTAAACAGCACTTGCGTAGCCTGGAAATGGGTTCAGACGCTTCCCTTCTCTCAGAAAGCTGTGTATTTGCATGCGTACTGACCAATACATACAAACACTTGCATGAACATGCATCAAGGATGGTCGAACTTCCCTCTCTTTAGCGCAAAATATTTCTGGATTCGGCACTGCTAAACGGGACACTATCCTTGCCTTGTTCCTACCAAAACCTGTTTGTAAATCACGTATAGCAATTAGGAGCAAAATTTAAATATTCGACTTCGTCGTGCTAACAAGCGGCATGCTTACTTCGGAGTCTTTTTAGTAACCGTATTTTCGAAACTGAATTTCTTGACCAAAGAAATCTTCAAATATTCTGTTCACTTTCTCAGCATTTCGCTTGGTGCAGAAGCTGTCTTCCACACCACTAACAATGCAAACTGCTTTCAGTTTAACGTGCACGCCTGCTGAATGGCTCAACCTGGATAATTCGGCTCCTCTTTAGATACGCGCTACGGTGCAAAGCATGCTTCTTGATGAGAATGGTGCGATCAAGTTTCCCAGGGGGGAAAACATTCGCGTGGTTCGTTCGAAGCTGTTGGCGTGGTGACAAGGGAGGAGTGGGGTGCAAGTGGTTCGACGCTTGTCGGCGCAGAGACCGAGGAAGTATTTTCACGGTCATCAACGCGTTTATTGATGGCGCCTTGCGGACGTCGCAGCTGCCTTAATTGTAGCAATAACGCTTCGCAGTGGCCCTCTTCATGTGCTGACTCCAAATGAGAGCGTCACGAAGCGGACAATGATGTGGCCTCTCGGAAACGGTGGTGGTGGCAGGGCGCTGCGTGAAGTGGCAGGGGTTATTTGTACCAGAACGACCACGGTCGCCAACATCAGCGCCTTTATGCGAGTCAAGTTTATGGCAGTTTGGTTCGGAGTTTATTTTGGCAGCTTCCCAAGAATGTTTTATTGCCTTTTTTGTTCATCATCACACAATATGACTTTATTAGGGCTGTGCTCCTGAGTGGTGACATTGAAACAAACCAATCGATGATGATATAACTTCTGTTACATCCAACTAGAGAGGAAGAGACAGAGAGAACGCCAGATGGCGCTCATGCCTCACAAAGCACCTCTATGATCTTATTCACCGATCTTCTTGCGCATCAAATAAACGTTTTATTCTCTTTCTCCAGACATGAGGTTATCACCTCTTGACGACATTTGCAGCAAAACACGCAAATACATAACCAAGATTTACTACGCTTCACTGCAGTACAGTTTAGTGCTGCGGCAAAGAATGTTTTCCAAGTTACACTATGGTTGCAAATTGATTGGCTCAAGTAAACGCTGGTTCCAAAATGGAGATAATACAGGGAGCAGAGGTGGAGACTCAATCAATGCTGTTTTAGACCTGAAATTTGGGCAGCAAGTTTGAAAAATCAGATGCCGGAAAGTTCTAGCATACAAAATTTCAAATGTTCTTGTATGTTGACACCTACTAGGAATATTTGGAACTGTCGAAGGAAGTCGAAGGAAACCCAACCTTGTCCGCCACTTCAGTTGAGCTACCACAGACGTTAAAAGGGGAAAGGAGGCTGAAAATATTTCATTTTTGCCTCTCACTTGTAATGTGCTCACGGCAAGTCTTCGGTTACATGAAATAATATGCATATTGTTACGGGAACGATTAGGTCTCTGCATTGCCTCCGTCTTTATAAGGCAACTTTGAAACACCACCCCGCTAGCGCTTCATCAACCTAGCCAAAAAAAAACACTTTCACATTGTTATATCATAAGAATATCCTTAGCAATCCTCTCCAACTTCTTTGTTGCAATTTCACTTACACGTGTTCAAAAAATATAATATAAATAGTAGATTCGGTTCACACTTACACTAAATTATTAGAATTTACCTCGTACCAAGAATTCGGTCATTCATACAGCTCTAACTCTTATGTTTTCAAGTATTTCAGATATGGCGCGTCACTTAATAAAGACTCTATGTAACGCTCTGACTTCTCTGGTATTAACAATCTTTGTTGCGCTATGAAGTCTGGTTTCATCGAATCTTGATCACGCCACTCTTTTACAAAAAAAAAAAAACATTTGCCTAATACGGTCCCATATTTTGTACCGGTGATCTTTATTAAACACTTTTTGTAAAGCTTAGAGGCGGTAGTAAAACTCCACATTTAATAACCACAAAGTATCACGACAGAGTGGTGTGCCTATGGTAACACCTTAGTTGGTCTAACTGTTGCCCTCCTGCTTTTTTTGTGATCGGTGGAATTCGCCCAACTTCTGTGGCACGCACATTTATGGTGGTTATAGTTTTCCGGCAAGCGGCACAGTCTTGTGCGGCCCATACTCGTCTGTTGGTCTATCTGTTTCCTTTAATTTTAGTGGAGCATAAGTGAGTAGTAGAGGGATTTACCCATTGTCTGTGGGGCATAATTCTTTATGGCCATCACAAGGGCCACCACAAATTCCGCACATGACAGGCCCTAACATGAACACCTTCCCTGTTAAAATGAAAAAAAAAGCTTGAAGGACGTTGTAGCTTTGTCTTAGAGAATAGAACATGATTGCGTCATGGGGCACCATGAGTATTGCCTTCAACCATGCCGTGAGCAAAGGAACGTTTGTGAGCATGAGATTAGACTTCCGAACTATCCTATAATTGCTCGTGGATGTACAGTTGCTATGTGCCCACTATGGTATAATTCTTCCTTTTTCTCACTGGCGAAGTACCCAGTACTCGTTCGTAAGCTGTCTCGTGTTCTTGCTTAGCTGCACAGTTTATACTATAAGCTTTATCCTGCCAGCTGGTACTGCTGTTCGTATAATTTGAGGCGTGGTCTGATTCTAGAATTCTACCACACACTATGGCATGCGTCAAGGAGACTACACCTTCTTCATGACATTCATATAGTGCTTTTTTGCAAAGCAGTTTGAAGCAATAACTTGACTAGGCCGTAGAACACCTGCCTACTATGCATACTGCCCGGGCTCAATTATCACTTGGGAATCAAATTTTTTATTACTTCATTTTCGTCTTCCTCAACGTTTGGGTCATGGACAAGACAACTAATGGTGCCAACACCGACACTGGTGTTTCTGTGAAACGAGTTCTTTATAGCTATCGCACTGTAAAAAGAAGTCCGAACTTGGAAGAAGATGGGGAATTCCAGCTGACAAAGAGTGTTTCTGGGAGTAAAAAAAAAATCGGCAGTGGGACACCTATGCCCTCACGGCCACGGTTCGTGTTATTATTTTGAATGCTTAGGCTTGGAAGACTCGTGATAAATGATAGTTTCTAGAATATAACGTGAATTCTGGGACCGTTACGGCTGGAAAAAAATCCTTGACCCCAGCTGTTGCTCTTCACTTGTGCTACTAGCGCTGTTATGCGCAGAAGAGTTAAAGGGACACTAAAGTCAAATAACACTTTATGTCAGAATGAGAGCTCAATGACAGCCTCTAAAACGACAATATTATTAACAACAGTGCCCTACTTACCGAGAAATTGAGGTAAATGCACAAGAACACAAGCGCCGCAGTAGGTCATTTTCAAAATGATCCCGATGACATCAGACAGACCATCTACAATTAATCACTAGTAATCCATCTAACTGAAGTAAACAAAGAACCTTCCGTGCATCAAGAGGCACAATAAAATGCTGCTTGTTCGTTTCTGTTTGATTCATAAAAAAAAGAACCGTCAGAATTCACTATTGGGAATGGCGCAAGTGATTCAAAAATCCAATTTTCACGTAGTTACACGGGACACGTGGTGCCGCCTAGTGGGGCGAAGTTGAAACAAAAACGTCTGCAATCTTGAAGTCAATCGTGGGAAATTGATCAATGACCCTCGTTGCTGCTGCGGCTCCCACTGCTTTCGGGGTGCTGCTACTAGCGCAGTAAAGCCGGGCAACAATGTGCATGGCAACAGTGACATGAGACGGTCCGGTCGGTTCGCTTCAGAGGCGGGTAATTTGAAGTGCGCTAACCCGATGCGGAGCACTAAAACATGATTTTATTTCAAAATACCCGCTTCTTTGGCACGAAAGTAACACTACGAGGTTTCTGGACCGCCATTTCAACAATTGACGTCGACCTAATGGCTCGCTTTAGTGTTCCTCTAAACATTGTTCTACTGGTCACAATTCTTGTGAAAATTTCAATCAGGAAAAGTTGTGTAACTGTGTGAAATAACAATCAGACTTCTTCACTGCGCTGAGTTGTTTTATTGAAAAGTTTGCTCTCATGTGTAAAAGAGGTAAAATATTTTATTATACAGGCATAGTTTTCCCCGTGATGCCAAGTACAAATTTCAAAAGTTTTACTTTTTTGAAATAACAAATGAACGTGACACTTCTGCCATATGCTTCAGATTTATGAAATGCTTACTATCACTAGTTGACACTGTATCCCACACTAAAAGTTGAGTGGAATTGTTCAGAAAGCGCTGCCCCTGTTTTTATAATTCAGTTGAAAATTTAGTCATATGTTGAACAAGTAAAAAAATCTATTACAAACAAAGAAGTGCCAAAAGAGTCACAGAGCATCTCCAATTTGGATTAAAAAGAGTCAGAGTCCAAAAGAAATGTGATACTCAAATTAGGAAGACAACGTAGAAAGAGCGAAAGAAGGCAGCAACAAAATGCCTCCAGGGTCACCAGTGAAAAAGACAAGACTACCTCCGTGAAATGTGAACTCGGTGATCAGGTCCACAGCGTTGAAAGGGAGACATCGGCGATGGACGTAGCGGGAAAACAGTCCGAAAGAAGCTATCAATATCCTCTCAGGGGTCCCTGCCACCTGATACAACATTATCGTCGTCCAAGGCAGTCATTAAAGAGGCCCAGCTCTACTAGCTTCATCTAGAACTGCTGCAACAGTGAAGCCATTGTAGGCATAGAAAAGTGGTGAAGAGAAAGGGCTTCAAAAAATAAAAGTGAACAGCTTTGATACCGCGAAGGGAAGAATGGAGACGAGTTAGTCAATATAAAAACAACGTTTGCGAGTTCAGCTGTATTTATTTTCGCTTTTATTCTTCGTCCAGGTAGTATACGTAGCATTTTCCGTTCATTTTTCTAGCCACTCACGACTTCTTCTTTTATTTTTTTATCCTCCGTGCAAAGCCGGATACAGCGGTGGGCATCTTTCTTGCAGACACCGTGCTGGACGTAGCGAGCTCCGCTTTTGTTCGGCGCTCGCTCGATTCACAATGAGAGCTCAGATTTATAGCTGCACAAATGGGGTGCCTGTGTCTACCATCTGCTTTCACTGGGTGGCCATCCGGACACGCTGGTGTAGATTTCCCGCTCTTGCGCTGATAGGAAAAGGTGCTGCTTTCTGTCCTGGCATGTGCTGCCGAGAAAACGCCTGAACGAGTGAAACAGGGGTGTTCTGGTACTCTAGAAGTTGTAAGAGCGTGAGAGAAAAAAATGGGGACAGTGAGTGAGTGAGTGAGTGAAATGAAAATACTCAATAAAGAGGCTAGAAAGACAACCATCGATGTAGTTCTAGATGTAGAGAAAATGTCACGTAATCTGAAGGTTTTAGGTTCGGTCCTCATATTGGCGGCTTGTTGTCTCTTCATTCCCTTTCATTTCTTTCCAATTCTGCCTTAATTACTACGCACCAGTAAACGCGCAAATATTGCCCCCAATGTCTTCATAGGCTTCACTTTCTATTGGTTAATCAGGGTACGATGAAGTATAAAAATTCCTGGTCTTACAGTGCTGTGCTCTGCGCCTATATCATTCGACAGCCCACAAGGCAGTGAAATTCCTCTTGTGTGTTTGAGGACGACAAGTTTGTGTGAACGCCACTGACTTATGGTTGAGTTGTACATGCTGCAGTGAATTTTCTGTCAGTCTCTCATTTTTTCCTTCTCTTCCCTCTTTCTCGTCTTTCTTGTCCTCTTCCCTAATCCCCCTGTGTAGAATAGCCAACCAGATGAATAGCCAATCACTCAGCATGCACTCAATTCACATTCGAGTTGACTCGCGCAGGTGTTCGCTCATAAAAAAAAGAAAATAGAGTTACCGGAGAAACCGAATGCGCAAATACACGTTGTCATGCATACTAATGTCCCTACCAACGCATCTTCTCTCCTCGCAAATAAATAAATTGCGTTATTTACATCTTACAGTGTTGCTAAGCGTGACTGAGTGGTGTAGAAGTCTGTGTGCATTGCGGTAAACGCGCTGCCCTCGCGCACTGCCACACGCCATAGGCAGTCACTATGTTGAGTAAACAACTACCAGGTGATATTTTTTTCTTTTTTTTATTTCTGTACTAGCCTTGAAAAGTTTGTCCTCGGACAACTCGTTTGCGTATGTAAGCAAGTCGCCTTATATAAAAAAGGAGTAGGTGTCAGTCTATCTGTTGTTTTGGCTCTTTGTGTTGTGTTTCGCACAGGCGCAAACACAAAAGAGAACGCACGCAACAAGGGCGGAGTTTGCGCTCACTACGATAGACTTGCGCTGTGCTCGCAAACACCTATACTAGAGAAAAATGAGTGATATACGAAGACCCCTCATAATATTTTGTTTGTTTGCGTGAGATTTCGTAACACTGGTTTAATTGGCGTATACACTGAGTGATGCATCCCAATAAGACTGTGAAATTCGCCATAGGACTTTGCCAAGCTGCAGCAATGCAATATAGCCCTACATGAAGTGGCGATAAGGGCATGCAAATACGGACTATATAAAGAAAAGGCGAAGAATTTTGAATGCGGAAAGTTATTTCGTTGTTTGTGTGGCGCATGTGCTGCAGATACTGTATACCTGCATTGCGGAATACTACGTAACCTGAAAGCACTTTGAATGTTCAAGCTGTGGAAAGGAAGCTTTGTACTATATTTCTCGTCAGTGGAGCTGTCTTCTTCTATACGCTGTGCCGTAGTTGTCGTACTAGTAGATGTGTAGTGATATGTGCCATGCAGCAGGTCACGTGGCTAGAAAGTGGAGGGGGGGGGGGGGGGCTCAACAGAGAAATGGCTTTACGGCTACGGCCTCATAAATTGGAAACTCAAACATGAGCTGCTTGCATACGTGTCACCGTGGCTTTCTCAAGTTTTGAGCCATTTGGTTTAATGCCATCAAGAACCGTACATACATTATATATAGAAAAAGGGGCCAGTTAGCTGACACTTATTTATGCAAAGCAGGTTAGGTGCATGCAGAAAACCAAGCAAAAAATGACATTTGCGTTGATTCCGACGTGGCCGTTTTCACCGGGATCAGATGGCAAAAAAAAAAATAAAATCATGAAGCGCAAGCTGTGACCTGAGGCGCAACATAGGCGGAGCTGGAATCACAAACAACGAAGGAATTACCTATATATGTTCATGGATCAGCAAACTCTTCGCCGGATAAGACGTGGCTGCGTGGCTGGTGCACTCCACTTCCCCGGAATGAGAAAGAAGAAACAGAAGTGCACGTGAGCCGAGTGAACTTCAACCATGATTTCTTCCCACGCTGCCGCTGGTAGTGCTGACGCCAGCAGTGTTGCTTGTGCAGCAAAATGAAGAAAATCACGGCGGAGCGACAAGCTTGATCAACAGAGGCGTCCGATGCAGATAGTTTTTCTTACGTATTTTTCATTAATTCTTTCCAGTATCTTCAAATGACGGGATGTTAGTGAACCAGAACGAGTAACTTCATGCCACTAAGAAAAAAAGAAGGCTTAAGTGGAGAAAGTGAACAGCAGTTGACGCTCCCAGCTTTTCTTGGGTGCTTGTGTCCTACCACGCCATCTCAACTTCGGCAACGAGTGCACGGAGGGCGCTCACACACTAGAATGGAAACGATGTCCTTCTAGTTGAATAAATAAAATAAATGTAAGAGGGATGGAGTAGCGTAGGCCAATAAATGAAAGGTTCCTACAAAGAATTTTAGAGGAAGTAGGAATCAAAAGGCACGCTCCTTTTTTCCCCGGCACCTTCGGTCCACTTTTCCGGCGTGGTTAACTACTTACTGACTGCTTTCGTTTATTCCACGAACCGGAGACCCGCCTACTAGATGCCGTTTCACCCACCGACGCTCAAGGAGCCATGTTAGAAAGGCGCGCCTTCGTGTCTTGGGAAAACGCCACGTCTAATTCGTGCTCCACTCGATTGTTCGCTCTTCTAAGGAAAAACTTTTTCCTCCAGCTCGCCGGCACTTTTGGCCTTTTGTCTTGCGCTATAGACCCGTTCCACTCCTTCGCGGCATTTCTGGCTCGAACTTTACTCCCTACTATTCTTGTCCCTTGCTTACGAATATCCGTATAACACGCTTACTTTTCCGTAGCTGGAGCTCTTTTGTCTTTAGCGTGACTCAAAAAAGGTGGCACGATCGGATCACGTGAACCGGAACGTGTACGTCACCCACTGCTCTTCTTCGTTTCTGACATTTTCCAGTCGTGGCTGATGGTGTTGTTTTCTTGCCCCTGCAAGATGGGTTGAGGGTACAGGAGGGCCAGCTATAGTTGAGCTTGCGATTGCGGCTGTTCCGCATGCTTTTCCGTCCCTTTATTGCTGCCCCCTGTATTACACAATCACGCTTTGCGTACTTCGAAGTCACGTCCAAAAGTGGCCTTTTGTATTTCTTCTCTGTTTAAAAACAGCGTGCAACTCGCCCTAGAACAAGGTCGAGTATAGACAAGCAAACTGCTTCGACGTTTATTTTCAACGTTATTTAGCACGACTTAAGCGACAAAAAATAGAAAAAAGCAAATAAAGAAACTACATGGGAATACACAAAGCAAAAGGCTAATTGTCCTCATCTCTTTGCTGGGGAACATTGTTTCAATTTTCTCGGCAATGAATACAAGCACCACCTCCACCTGCTGTCTATTCTCTCGATCTTTCCGGTTGCTCGGAACCTCCTCTTGGCATGCCTGAATGTCCATATTTTCAAAGATCAACTGTGTTTAGAACATTTCGCTTTAGAGAGACAACAATGGAGTCATTTCTTTATATTGCCCCCACTTCTCACTCACTTTTGATTTCTTTCTTTCTTCTTCACTTCAGCATTTCTTCTTCAGCAGCCTTGTTCTGACGCGACAAAGATTTTAGCTGAAATTCGCCAACAAAATGATAGTAGTGAAATTAGGCGTCTGGACAACAATAAATGATTGATTGATTGATTGATTGATTGATTGATTGATTGATTGATTGATTGATGTGTGTGGTGTAACATCCCAAAACCACCATATGATTATGTGAGACGCCGTAGTTGAGGGCTCCGGAAATTTCGACCCCCTGGGATTCTTCAACGTGCACCCACAATCTGAGCACAGAGGCCTAAGCATTTTTCGCATCCATCAAAAATGCAGCCGCCGCAGCCGGGATTTGATCCCGCGACCTGCAGGTCAGCAGCCGAGCCCCGAAACCACCAGACCACCACGGTTGGTCAAAATAGCAGGGAAGCTAAAAAGAAAGTTTAATTCTTGAGGCGATGAAGTAATGTATATGTTGTCGTAAGCAACGTGTCGAGATGAAGGCTTGACTGTTTTAACAAGCAAGTGAGCAAGTGTTGCATTGCGGGGTCTGCGAAGAATTCAGTGACGCATTTCTGTCACGGAAATGACGCAAAAGAATACATGTTATCAAAGAAAAAGGAAGACAAAGTACCGTTAACCGACGTCGAACCCATGACCTCTCGGCCCGCGAAAACAGATGCCGGCAACGCTATCCTCTGCTTCACGGTCACACACTCCTTTACAAACGCCCATTTTAAGCCTAACGCTGTCCTCTCGCCGCGTAATGACCATGCCGTCCGCGTTTAGTTCATTCAAAACATCGTTTCCACGCGCCCATCCCATTCGCTGCGGACAGTTTTCTTCACGCCATGCCCTGGCAGCGTGGAAAAAAATTTACCGCCAGATAGTGACCTTAACCGAATTAAGTATCGGCCTCGCTTATAACATCCATTTATACCAAAAATAGCTCTGCGACCCGCACTTGCTCACCTGGGTCATGGTGATAGCTTGGGTGTATCTCAGCCTTCACCAAATACCCTCGCCCAACGATAACGTGCGGCCGGCCCACAAAGATGATCCGACGCGTGCTGCATTTCACTCTATAGTTTGGCAGCAGTGTTCAATAACTCTAAAATGCCGCGAGTAGGCGACCATAGCTGAAATCTGGCGTCCAATCAGTGAGGCTCTTCTGGTTGTCACATTGCTTTCTTCGGTTCTGCTTTCACTATATACTATCACAGCGACCACACACATCTATGACGACAATAATTAGTTTATTTATTATTCACAGACTTTAGCCGTCGGGACGGAGATGTATGACTAAGCGTCAACGTGGATGCATCCACGTTAAACGATGCGATATAGCTGTGAAGCACCATTAGACATCATGCAGGCAGTCTTATATCGATGTAGAGTAGACATTACTACTTCTGTAAGGATATTTGTTACTTTCGTGATAGGGCCGGTTCACGTTAGCTGCAAGCATGCCTCGCTATTTGACGTTCTCAGGCAGCCGTGAGCGGCTGTTTCCTTCGCTCACGTCTGCCGTTATTTGCCGCTCGAAGAATGGGTCTGAGACCCATTTTCGCGCCGTTTGCTGTTTGCCGGAGAGCGACGTAGCCAATCAGCGACGGAGGAGCGACATGACTGAGCTTCGTCGTCTGCTTTCACCTCTCCGCTTCGTCTGCGTTTGCCGCGGGACACTTCGAGCTGCTTGCTGCTTACTCCGCGGTTTTCACGCGATGTGGCACGTGTTGTTCCCAGACTATGTTCCAGCAGCGAATGGAGCATTTTGAACCGGTCGGGTATTGAAAAAAGCGCACAGCAATTCAAAATGGCGTCTCCCAAAGCAAGCGTTTGGGCAAGTGGCGCCAGCTATTCAGCATTACCGACACCAAACAAACGTATTATGTATGCCTTCCGAAACTTGGGAAGGCTTGCTTAAGCGTACAGCATCAATTATTTGAGTATGGCTCTCAAAAATTGTGCCAAATCGATTCGAGTACTGTGTTGTGAAAGGTAAAGGAATTGAGTCTAAAGGAATAGAAGCAACCGTTCAGAGCTTACGAGCCTCAGAGCGCACGGCGGCCGCTTGATGGATTCGAGGTGGTCAACAACAGCATTAGGAAGGGCCGTCATGTTTGTCAGAGGCTGAAATGCCTCGCCGGTGAAGCTTGGTATGCACCGCTAACAGTTTTCCTGTGGACGGCGCCGGTTGACGGTCTACGGCACCGCGCCGTCAAGGCATGGTTGCCGCTTGTCAAGATATATGCTTCAGCACACACCCTCTAATCAAATCTTTCAAAACTACTACTACTACTACTACTACTACTACTAATAATAATAATAATAATAATAATAATAATAATAATAATAATAATAATAATAATAATAATAATAATAATAATAATACCATCTGGGGTTTTACGTCCTTTAGCCACGCTATGACTATAAGAGATGCCGTTGTGGAGGGCTACGGATATTTCAACCATTTGACGTTCTTCAACGTGTACACACATGTCACAGTATACACAGGATTCTACCCTTTCGCCTCCATCGAAATTCGACTGCCTTGGTTGACATTGAACCCGCGAGCTTCCGGTTGGCTGTCGAGCCCAGTTCGCACTGTTCATCTGTGGCGAGCAAGACAAACAAAAGCCACTCTGCATCAACAGCGACATCGCTTGGTCATTTCTATGCTTCAGAGGATATACAACGTTACGTCATCAGACAGTATCGTGGGTCCTTCTTGAAGATAAACGCAAGGCCTGCACATGGCGACCAACGCAACCATTTTACATATTGTTGCTAACCGCGAGATTATGCTGAATATCTCCACTTCATCGAATATTTTTGCAGCAAGTCCATGCTGTGATAGGAGTGATGCTAAAAGCATGATAACGAAAACCATAGCCTCTTTTGTTATAAGAGCTGTGAAGGAACGTTATACGAGTGTCCTCATAAGTATTTCGATCACTTTTTCAACATTTTTATGTTTAACAGGAAACATTGCTGTACACTCAGTCATTTCAACTAAAGAGGCTTCATCATGGCCACGGCGTACCTTAAACCAGCGTCAAACAGGCGCTTTCGGTCACAATTAGGACCGATCAGAATCAAATATCTCATTGCAGTCATCAAGGTTGATGTTGCATAATTCAATGTAATCCGGATCCAGTTTGACCCAGACGTCAGCCGAATCGCGATCAGAGTGATCGATCACGAAGAGCAGATGATTGTTTTGATCCTTTTAGGCCTCATCACGAATTATATCTGTGTCCCACAGGTGCCTTTTGATCGCAATTAGACCTGATTTCAATAGAGTTTTTTTCAATCCTCATCGAGAATAGTCACTGCTATAGCGCAAGCCAAATTTCAACGAGTCGGGTGCAAACGTCATCCGAATTGCGATGCACCGCTTGATTTCATCGCGATACCGATCGGGCCTGATCGCTGAGCGTGCGGCAGCAACTGTTCTCGACTGTGTTTAATCGGTATTGACCCGAAACTTGATCGAAGTTTCCCGTGAGACACTGGTATACATGTAACCATACATCACAACATCATTCCGATCGAGCCCAATCCGGAGCGCCCATGATCGCCAACAAAATGACCCATGTGACGTCATAAAATACACCTATAAGCTGGTCGTGACGGCATACCAGATAATCGGCAACAGTAAAAAGACAAAAGGCTGGAATCAGGAATAAGCAGCATTGTTTTGGGCCCTCAGTCGTCGACGTCGTGCCTAATGGGACGACCGTCCGATGCTTCATACCTGCGCCACTAGCTATGCCGCTATGCAAGGCCAGAAGCATAGTTACACAGTGAAGATCGTTCGTTCATGACAACGTTTAGTGCTTGCAGCAACTTTTCATTGTGCACTGCATACACAAACAAGTTATTTTCACTGTATACAACAGCTTGCACTGTACATACACATGATCATCATTGTTCATCTTTCTGTGCGCACATAAGCTATGTAAGACATATCTGGAAATAAAATTCTCTTAAACTAGTTAGGGACGGCCTTAAGCTCTCCTATAGTAGAGTACCCTGTACTCTAAATTGTTACCCACTTTTTCTACCCCCCCCCCCCTCTCACACACACACGGAGAGCGTTCTGCAAGGCTACCTATGTTTCACACTCATCAAATGTGAGGCCCACGGGACCGCTTTATGCGCTCCCATAGTAGAGTACCAAGTACTCCAAATCGTTAACCCTTTTTTCTAAACACTCGAAGGTCCTTTGAGATCTGCTTTGGACTTCAGCCTTGGGACGGCCTAGTGCTCTCCCATAGTAGAGTACCAAGTACTCTTAATCATTCACCAGTTTCTTAAACACAAGGGACGGCTCTCAGCTCTTCCATGGTAGAGTACCAAGTACTCTAAACCAATAACCCATCTTTCTAAACACGCAAACTGGTACAGTAATAGATTTTTCTTTCGTGCAGGGGACAGCTTAAATGCTCTTCCGTAGAATAGTTAGGCGAGTTCTATATAAATCATCAAACGTTCTGTTCTAAACACATCCCGTAGTAGAGTACATCGCATTCTAAACCATCGTACATTTATCATAAACACACACAGGTAGTATCTCTCATCGTGAGGAGAAGGCAGGGTTTCACAACAGGGGCGAATGAATATACAAATTAATAGTTAGAAATTCGGGTTAAACCAGGCAAGAAGATGGGGGGGGGGCTTTGGGGATAGCAGACGTTACTGAGAAAAGATGGCGTATAAGCCGACTCTTTGCGCCATACACTCCAGTTCTTTCTCAGCCGGGCTCACATAATACCAAGAAAGTCAAATAAAATCAATGTAATAAGTAGTCGTAATAATTCTGAATGTCTATGGAAGGCAAAGTTGAATATTGAGAAATACTATGCGCTGCCAAGAAACGGCGCAGTTCCATGCAATGCACATATTTGTTTATTGAAACAAAAGTAGGCGTGTGGTGTGTGGAAGAGGCAGCTTTCGAAGTTACCTCGTAACTCTATAATACAAGGCGGCCTGCATTTGTACCTTGAAATACCAAGCGCCGATTTCATGAGCTGCAGAGATTGCGCACAGTGAAGCGAAATAACGAAGCTTTTTCGACATGCCTAAATTGTACAACTAGGGCATCGTTTTAAAAATTATATAGGTTATTATACAGAGCTTTTCTGAAAACCTCTGAGTCATCTTCCCTGGGATTTGCCATGTCCTTCCATTAGAAACAATGACTATAATGATGGCCATGGTAGATGCAACACACATTTTTCCGACGCTACGAAGAAGCTGTGCATAGCCATTTCGTCGGTATCCCGCCTACAGTCAAGGCACAGATCTCCTTGCATGGCACGTAAATTTTGAATGAAAGACACTGACTTGACGCGGTCCATGTGAATCATATACACATCTTCCAGCATGCATGAGGTCACACCCCTCGTGCTAAAATTCACTTAATTTTCCTCGTAAATTCTGGTATAAAACAATTTCGTGATAAAAAAAACAAAAAAAGCAGTGGTCCGTTTGACAAGACCAAAGAGAGCACAAGAGAAAGCATTTTTTCTCGCAAGACACTTTTTACAGTACTTTGCCGTTAGTGAGTTGATTTGATTGTCACTTGCGATAAAAAAGGTTTTGATGAAAACGCAGTTCAATTCGGGGATTCGGAGCCGGCACTCTTGCCGACATGCAGCTCACGTCACTCTTGTTCATGCAGGTTTTGGCCGTTCTTGGAATAGAAGTATGCTCCGGCGCAGTGTAAGGGAGCGTAGATTTTCGGTGCGGACCATGTTCGCTAACACCGCTTGCATTTCGCTCGACTACGGCCACCAGCATGAGCCTCGTTGTTGCCTTCAACGATATCAAGCCTGTGAAGCTTCCAGCCGAAAAGATAACAGTTGAGGACCAGCCATTAATTTTTGGGCCGCAAGGACCACGTGACCACACCGGGGACTACTTAAGCGTGCAGCACTTTGGCTTCGTAGGATTCGGAGCCGGCACTCTTGCCGACATGCAGCTCACGTCACTCTTGTTCATGCAGGTTGGTCATTTTAGTACTGTTACTTGTTCTGGGCTGTTATGTGCTCTGCCGGCTCCTCCCACAAAGTTTTGTGTTGCCCAGCATTGTTACAAGCACGTCTGTCGGAAATGCTCCCGCAAACGGTTCCGCCTTTTTGCTAATAGAGTTCTTTGCCTATTTTTGCTTCTGCTGCTTTCTGGGGATGTGGAACTTAATCCAGGCCCTCTTACAAAAGACGAATTGGCCTTACTGAAAAGCCTCCAGGATGGCCAAACAGAAATAATTAACAAGCTGAAATCTATCGATGCGAGCTGTTCGAAGAATGAAGCAATGATTAAGGAAATCAATGAAAAGCTAGGCAAAACTACACAAGAGATTGAAGGACTAAACAAATCAGCATCGGAGCAGGCGAATGCGATCACTAGTTTGACACAGCGTGTTAAAGACTTGCAAAGTAGAAATAACAGATTAGAAAATCGCAGCCGACAGCAAAATCTTGTGTTTTACGGTGTCGATGACAACAACTGAGCCGAGACATGGGACCAATTGGAAAACTTGATCACAAGTATTTGTAAAAAAGAACTTCAGATCTATTTACACTCCATACAGAAGGCCCACCGCGTGGGCCGGTATACTGAAAGTGGGAAAAGACCTATTGTTGTCCATTTCTTTTCATACAAAGAAAAACAAAGCGTACTAACTAAGGCAAAAAAGTTTAAGGGCTCGCCTTACAGCGTCGATCAAGACTATTCTCCCGAGACCCGGGACACACGCAAGCGATTGTGGGAATTCGCGAAAGCGAAACGGACCGATAAAGAAGAAGTAAAGCTTAAGAGTGACCGGGTTGTCATCAACGGCCAAGCATTCGTTTGGGATAAGGAAAAAGAAGAAGTTGTGAAAGTGCGCAAACAGTGACAAGTTGTTGTCAAAAGCGGTGCCCGTCGCGACCTTGTCGCAATTGTAATCAATTGTAGGAGCCTGGTAAATAAAGTCGAAGAATTTGCCGGATTAATCCAGGCTTTCAAAGCTGACATCGTATTTGGCACAGAGTCTTGGTTGAACCCGTCTATTTGTGATAGTGAAGTCTTCCCAGATGATTTTATAGCTTATCGGAAGGACAGGCCTAGCTTAGGCGGGGGAGTCTTTGTACTCGTTCACTGCTCACTGCATTCATCAGCGCTTGATATTGGTCATGAGAAATTGGAATAAGTTTGGCGCTCCGTCAGATTAGAAGATAATTCTTCTTTAGCCGTCGGGGCGTTTTATCGACCACCTGCCTCCGACATTAGTTCATTACAACTTTTACATGAAACTATTTCCGATATTTCTGGCGAAATCTTTCTTCTTGCTGGAGACTTTAATTTACCAGATCTGCTTTGGGATGACAGCACATGCACGTGCAAAATTGGTAGCCGTGTTAACAGCGAGATGAAGAAAATCGTTAATGTTTTTGGGCTCTACCAGTATGTGCATCAGCCAACCCGAAATGGCAACATTCTAAACTTGATGTTTTGTAATGTCCCCACTATTGTAACTTCTGTGGATAACGTTCCAAGTATAAGTGATCACACCGCGGTCGTCGCGGGTATTAGGTTTGAAAAGAACAAGCCAAAGAAGCAACCTACAAGGAACGTATTTCTTTTTGGTAAAAGTGACTACTCAGCGATGTCACGTGCACTTTCAAATCATCTGCCTGTTTTCGAATGCCTTGCCGAATATTCTATCACACAAGAATTGTGGTGTGCTTTTAAAAGTAAAGTAATGGAACTCATAGATATTTACATACCAAGTGTGCATTCTCGTGGAATGAATAGCCGCAAGAAGCCTTGGGTTACCTCACAGTTATTAAAAATAATTAAAAACAGGCAACGAGTATACCGTAGCTTCAAAAGAACGAAGGCATAAAAACACTTCGACAGGTTAAGCGCCCTAATGCGTGAATACAAAGTTATGGCAAAAAACGCGAAGGCGGGCTACTTAAATAGGCTAAACAAAGAAATGAAAACAAATCCCAAAATGTTCTGGCGGTACTTAAAACATTGCGGGTCGGATGCTACCGGTATTAACGAAATCCATAATCAAGTGTTCTCGGAAGATATAGACAAGGCGAACTGCCTTAATGAATATTTTTGCTCTGTATTTTCGCCAAAGACTGAGGAATACTGTAATATCCCATGTGTATATCCATACCCTTAATGCAGCCTGTTGAGCTTAGCGTGGACGGCATTCAAGACTTTCTCAGTAATCTCGATGAAACAAAAGCGAATGGTCCTGACGGCATTCCTCTGCGTGTTTACAAACATTGTGCTTCTTCTGTTTCCATGTATCTTCATTTAATTTACTCGAAGTCTTTATCTACCGGGGTCTTACCAGATGACTGGAAGATGGCCCACGTTGTTCCGATCCACAAAAGTGGACCCAAAAAGGAAGCTGTCAACTATAGACCAATTTCATTAACATCAATTGCCTGCAAAGTACTTGAGCACATCTTGTACAAGGCGACATATAACGCACCACAAATTGTTAATAGAAAATCAGCATAAATTCCGTAAAAGACTATCTTGTACCACGCAGCTGGTTGAATTTTATCATGATTTATCCTCTAGTATTGACGAAAATGAGCAAATTGACTGTATTTTTCTTGATTTCCAAAAAGCTTTTGATTCGGTTTCGCATGCCCTCCTTTTGCAAAAACTTAAGTTATTTAATTTAGACCTAAATGTGATAATCTGGACAGAAAATTATTTAAAGCATCGTTGCCAATGTGTTGTTTTGAATGGAAAAGCATCCAGTTATGTTGACGTGACATCAGGTGTGCCACAGGGCTCCGTTTTGGGTCCTTTGTTGTTTCTAATTTATATCATTGATATTTCGGTTGGTATCTCATCGTCTATCCGGCTTTTTGCCGATGACTGTATAGTCTACCGGAAAATTAAGAGTGAGCAGGATTCCTCCCAACTTCAAAATGACTTGGTGCGTATTCATCTGGTGTACAACGTTTAAAATGTCTTTAAATTTTAATAAGTGCATTAACCTTTGTTTTTCAAAGAAGACAAAGAAGATCGAATTTAGATATTGTATAAATGGTGTGCCAGTTACCACGAAGACAACTTACAAATACCTGGGTGTGTTTTTTTCTTCTGACTGTTCATGGAATGTACATGTTGATTATGTTGTCGCGAACGCTGCGAGGGTGTTAAATTTTATTCAGCGTAACTTACGATGTTCGCATCAGCGACTTTAAAAATGTGCGTATTTGACATGTGTACGACCAGTGTTAGAGTACGCCTGCGCTGTGTGGGACCAGGCGCAGGTATATCTTAGTGATAAGATAGAAAAAATACAGAACAGGGCAGCAAGGTTCGTCCTGGGACGGTATCAATGGCGGGAAAGCTCTACCGCTATGAAACAAGAATTGAATTGGGAGCTGCTTTCATCGCGTAGAAGAAAATTGCGATTAAAACTTTTATATCTAATATTTAATAATGAAACTGGAATAAATAAGGATATGTATTTACAGACGCCGTATTATTTGTCAAATCGAATTGATCATCCTTTTAAACTGAGGGAAAACCGTCCCAGGACTCGAACTTTTGCAAATTCTTTTTTTGTCAGAACAATACATGAGTGAAATGGGCTCACAAGTGTACAAGTGGCTGCTGTAAATGAAAATTTGTTTTTTTTTTCGAATCTGTAACCCCCCTGCTATAACGCCTTCGGGCGCTGCAGGTATACTTCGAATAAAGAATAAAGAATAAAGAATTCTCCGCGATGTCTATAGCAGCGCCACCATGCATGCATTGGTGCCCATCGCGTTATCGTGATGTGCTCTGTTTGCACAACGAAAGCGCTCATCTCGAAAAAAGACCTTTGGTCATTCAGGCAATTAATTCCCAGACATTGTCACAGCAGTTAAGACACCCTAGAGGGGTCATCATCCATGACATTGTTGATGGAACCGTGAAATTTTACCGCCTGGCGCGCCAACGCTCCTCGCATATTCCACAACTATCTGCAGGTTTTGTAACCGCAAGCTGCGTCCCTCTCAAGAGAAAAAAAAAAATATAGCAGTTTCTTGTACAGGCCCGTGGTACCACTTTAAAAAAAAAAGGCTGACTAACTTTTGTACCAAGGATAATTGTTTGAGAAACAGCTGCTTAATTGATGAAAATGTAGGAGATGCGGAGTCGTGAGAGTGTGTTGTGGACGTGGCGCTTCCATAACAGGAAAGTTTTAATGCCTAAAAATACTCATCAGTAGCCCATGAAGAACCTGTACAATGAGAAAGAGCCCTGCTCAAATCGTCAATATGCCATTCCAATAAGTCTATGCGAAACGCAGGCACATTAGCCCCGTATTTTGTGGCGATTCCAAAGGAAAAAATATAAAGAAGACACGCACATTTCCTTATTGCGTCTCATTATTTATCTCAAGCTTTAATAATCTCTTGAAGCAACAAATTACATAAACTACGCATGTCGTGTTAAATCGTTTTCGCCATGCCAAGTGCCACTGTTGGCAACGTAGGAGCGCAGTCGTCTACGTAAAGGACAAATGTCACTGCACTACCGTGTCCGTAGGGCAATGCATACGTGCATGTCATGCCCTAAATCTCTAGGCGCGCACCCGTGAAAGGAAGGGGGAGCAGCGTTCATCTTAAAGTCTGACCTTTTTCCGTGGCGCGTAGCATTGCAAATTTTGACAAACGCGATCGTGAACGCCCCATTTACGCATTGCGCTTGTCAGCTCAAAATTATCTAACCTGGTGAGTGACCCTTTAATGGGGGAATTTCGCCTACTGCAGAATACGACGTCGAAAGCTGGCAATGTACATAGGAAGAATGGAAAGTATATGAAGATAGCGAACCAATGAATATCTGGCACGCAGATGAATTTGTACCAAGGCCGCCATGAAGTGGGAGAAGGGGTAGTTTTGCTCGTTTGCTTCGAGTTTTAGAAAGAAGCTCCCTCCTGCCCCACAGCGCAAGACAAGTAGGTGGACTTAGAGGGAGATAAAACAAAGAAATTTTGAAACCTATTACAGTCCCGGCCACCGTTTGGAAGCGCGCAAAACACAGATGTAGCAATATGGAGCTCGTACTTCGATGATTGATTTGTGGGGTTTAACGTCCCAAAACCACCATATGATTATGAAAGACGCCGTAGTGGAGGGCTCCGGAAATTTCGACCACCTGGGGTTCTTTAACGTGCACCCAAATCTGAGCACACGGGCCTACAACATTTCCGCCTCCATCGGAAATGCAGCCGCCGCAGCCGGGATTCGAACCCGCGACCTGCGGGTCAGCAGCCGAGTACCTTAGCCACTAGACCACCACGGCGGGGCGAGCTCGTACTTCGAAGTCATTACCATAGCGTAAGCCCTCCTATGCTCTTAAATTTGCATGTACATCGTTATGTGTGTCATTTGTGCTCCATTTCCCGAAATCATTTCCCGACGAGGATGCTTTAAGGTACGGAAAGCGGAATCTGTCCAGTCTTTCGCGTATTACTTCCCCTTACCATGAGCGATATATCCGGACAGAAACCATCTTGTCTAAGGTTTCTGCGTAATACATAGGCACTTCTTGCGCCTCTTACGTATCGTCAACAAAGAACACGTTTGCTGTCAACGTGTCACACAAAAAACTGTCACTAGGTGATGAAGAAGCCGAGGTGCCATTCGCCAGCACTAAATGCCTCAAAAATTTATACTGTGTTCTATGCACTCGCCTAGTACGAACCGAAAGAAAAGCCGCTTTCTTCATTTCTATAACAGCAGGTTTTTGCGCAACATAGCTAGGGCACATAAAATATGAATTTGGACAAAGTATAGAGAAAATGTAAAGAAAACATGAACAGTGGTAGCAATTATTTCGCTTGGCTGTTTGTTGCAAGGACTATAAATTAGTGCCACTGCCTTGACACGTGCTTCATAGTGAGTAATTTTTGCTTAGAATAACGTAGGATGAGATTCCTTGTTCTTGGGATGTTTTTCGCCTAGCACAAGTGCACAGAGTGGCCTACAGTGACATGACTATCATTTTAACGTTAGCTAAGATCAATGATATACAATGAAAGAAATTGAACTTGGCCGTAGATGCATGGACATCGAAAATTGACAAATCTGCACAAAATATAATGAGTCTTTGAACATTTGGCTATTACATGCATTAGTTATTGCAATCAATTAATCAGCGACAATTAACAGAGCATGAGCAGATTTAAAGAAACAGAAATATGCTCTTACGTACGTGCATTAATATAACCCAACTGTTGTTCTCTTGACTGTAAAATCAATCCTGTCGAAAAATTGCACCTTTGCTCGCACGTTATGTTCGTAAGCGTCTTACGCTTGTATTTCTCGGATTGTGTATTAAACTGTCAGTTGCAAGTTGAGCGCTTTTAATGTGATCTCATTGTTTGCCGTCTCATCATAACCTCGGCGCTGCCATCGTAACACACTTCAACAATCCTACTCATATACGCACCCCGTAACGCAACAGGAACAAAGTATGGAAGCTCTTCATCGAAACGGCCAAGGCAAAGCAGCGCGAAAAAAAAACAGATTAAAGAAAGAAACGTCTTCAAACAAATGCTGATGCGTAGATGGCTTGCTTGCGTGCGAGTTGCTCGAGGAGTTAAGAAAGTAGGGGCCGAGGCGGAGATGTCGAACACTATTAGCGGGCAACTGCAACACCCTTGAGCGGAGCCAATCAGGCGCTGATTCTATTAGCCGTACTTCTTTTTCGTCAGAGGAACAGGCCTTCTCAGCAGCGAGGAAAGTGTGCGTGTTGGAAGCGTAGTGGTGGTTAATCAGCACAAAGTGCAGTCGAAGAGCGGCTGCATGAAAAAAAGAACAAAGAATAAAAATAGAAAGGGGACCTCCCTATTAATAAATGAAAAGGAACACGTATCATGTCGGGTTTGCCGGCAGGATTAGGGAAGCATAGCGGAGTACAAGTGATGATTTCGTTCAGCACCGTGTTGGTGTGTGCCCTTCAGGACTCGTGTCTGCCACCTAATAAACGAGGTTTCATTCTTGGAATAACGCTAGTTATCACAGGACCCTGGCAGCAGGTTTCTGTTCTTGGTTATAAAGTGGTTACTACGAAGCAAGAAAGTAAGCTGTTGCACAAGTGACACTGCTGTGTTTGTGATTCAAACGGAAAGGTCTGTTGTCGAAGGCACTAAAAAAAAAATTCTCGCTCCACAGCGTAGTAGTAAGGTTAGAGTACTGCTAAAAAGATGTTTACTTTCTTTTTAGAAGCTTCTTCTTTATGCTCGAGACTTGTCTATCACTCTCACCGTAGTAGCCACCCTAGATTTCACCGCTCCCGCAAGAGGCGCAGCGGTGCTCTCGGATGGTTTGAATGGCGCTCACTAGATGGCACACCGCTAGTGGGTGCGCTAGGGTTTCTCAATGCGCAAGGGTTGAGTCACTCATTGAAGGGGGGAGTCCCACCTTCTAATCGGCGGCCGCCATTCGACTTCACTCCCCTCCTCACGGCTGGTTGAGTAGACGGAGCATAAATAAAGAACAGAAATATGCACACACGTACGTGCATTGATATAGCCAAGCTGTTGTTGTCTTGACTGTAAAATCGATAACTAAATATAGGACCTTTGCTCGCACGTTATGTTCGTAAACGCCTTAGGTTTGCATACCTCAAAGAGTGTATTAAACCGTCAGTTGTGAGCTCAGAGCTTTTAAGGTGATCTACTTGCTTTCCATGTCATTGTAATCTGGGCGCGCCCATCATAACACAATTGAACTGTCTTACTCATGTTTGCACCCCGTACTACAGCAGGAACAAAGTATGCAAGCTCTTCATCGACACAGCCAAGGCGAAGTAGCGTGGAAAAATATCCGGATAAAAAAAAAGAAGCGTCCGCAAACATACGATAAATAGTTGATGACAGTGCCTAACAACAATTTTTAAAGATTGCTTAGCCCAAAGCTTGGTACACCCTCAAACACCCTTAAATTTTAAATTTTCGCAAACACAAATACAGGCACCCCGATGTATTTTTATGGCGGCCCTATTAGTCCTACACTCTAAGGTAAGACAGTAAAAAAACCAATTTGGTTTTTTGCGAGTCCTCACTCACCACGTGTATGGTTCTCTTTGAGAAGACACGCGAGCTCCCTACTGGAGATCATAACGCTCTTGTCAGAGAGTCATGGCATATGTGACAAGTCAGAGCTCAAAGAAGAGAGTAACCCTGATTCTCCTTCTGTTTTGTTAGAGTACGATGCAAGGTGCCTATCTTTCTTGCGTTAGGAAGCTGGTTTCTGCTCCGACTTTTCCGGAGCACAAAGGCATCATTGAAGAAGATGCGATATCACCGATGTTGTTCTCCCCGTGCTTTGGAGAAAGTGTTGAAACAGACCTGGCAGACATGAGGATTGAGGTGGGAGGAGAACGGCTCAACAACCCAGGATTTCCCGATGACATAGTTCCATATAGTAACGATAGCAACGAATTGCACTAAATGGTTGAGGAATTAAGCAGAGATGTTTATACAGTTGGTGCCAAATAAATATGGCAAATACAAAGATAATGTTGAATAGACTGGCGAAACCTTAAGACTTCAAGATATATAAGCATTCACTGGGCTGTATGCAAGAAAATGTATACTAGGACAACTACTCACGGGAGAACGTAATCTCAGCAAAGAAATTCACCAAATAATACGAATTAACCGAGGCCGACACTACCAAGTAATGTCAAGAAATCTGCCACTACCGTTGAAGTGAAAAGTATATAGCCACTGCTTACTGCGAGCTGTAGCATATAGGGCTAAGATATGAAGAAAAACAAAACAGCTGAAGCGAACTCCCAGAAACAGACAGATCGCAATCGAAAGCAAAATTATACGAATAAGATTGACAGATCGGATTGTGGCAGAATGATTAGGAGAACAGGCATGAGCTACAAATATCCTAGTTTACATGAAGCTGAATTTATAGACCATGGTTGGTCACGTAATGCGTGGAACATACAACCGGTGAACTATAAGAGCAACAGGGTAGTTACCAAGGGATAAAAAATGCAGTCGGTGAGGGCAGATATTGATGGAGTGACGAAATCAAGAAGGTTGCAAGGATAAAATTAAGTTATCTCGCACAGCACAGGTTAGATTGGAGATCATTGGGAGAGAAGTTCGTCCTGTAATAGACTAAAAGAGGCTGTGAATGAAGATGATGATGATGATGATAATGACCCTTCAAAGAATTGTCTTATGGTAAAAGTTAATTATGGCGAAAAACCTTGTGGGCTCAAGCTCTTGTCAGCTTATAGGATCATTATCGAAAATGCATTACAGTGCGCATAACATTCTTTGCGACACTGCAGCATTTGTGAGAACAAAAAAAAATCACGATGGCATACATTAACCTTACCTTCAATAGTGAAACCCACTTTCAGTGCAGTGATTCGTGTAGGACGCTGTCTTAGATGTATCGAGGACACGCCTCAATGTACATCTCGGTCATTCAGCTGTCCATTCGTAATAGACTCGTTCGTCACATATATTTATCATCCCAGGCACGCTCTGTCGCTCTTTTACGCGATACATGTCATCATCAGTCAAAGCTCTTCTTGGCGTAATGCACAACGGTATGGCTCTTATCAGCGGTACAAGTAGTTGCACACTGTCGGTTTTGCTTCGTTGCAATAGCATATTCGCGCTCACACGAGGCTTGGAACTATAGGCGCAGCTGCACGCCATATGCTATTCATTATTCTCGGTGCCAGGCTATTGACAAAAAGAAGAGCGTCTGTGTGTGTGTGAAAAATGGCTCACATTGACTACTTTCTTCTCTCGATTCTATAGAGTGCATACAAATTCCAGAAAACTCATTCATCACACCTTCGACGCAAGAAGGCAATTACTATCTCTATGTGTTCTGAAGGCAAATGTCGTTTCCTTCTATAGGGACAACAAAATCACTTTAGCAGTGATGGTAAGAGTTGCCTTGGAGAAAAAACTACCAGCAAAGCAAGGGTACTTACGTTGTGTTGGTGTAGATTCAAAAGCAAAAGGAAGAAGAAAAATGGAAGCTTCAGGAACTTTAACATCATTACTTGGTCATCAACCCTTCCCAGCGCTTATTTTGTAGGTTTGCGTAAACATTCTTTGGGCCAGTTTATCCAAAACAAGCTCACGTATTGTGAAACACATCCACAGTGCCTAAGGTTCGGAACCCGACATCAAAAATTTCCACTACGACGCCTGGTATACGCAATTGATCAAAATAACCACGTCACGTCGCTACAAAACTGGCCGCTCTAAACGTAGTTGGCTCTGATGTAAGTTTATTTCCAAATTACACCGGTATGACACCAACACAAGACGGCAGAAACAGAAGTACGTGAGCTGCATAACTCGGACAATTCGCATTTCAATATTCAAGAATCGTACTACTCAGAAATGTCAGGATTCAAAAAATATAAACTATTCATAGTAAGTGTTTGTTTCTCTCAAAGTAGGTATTGCTTCCAACTAACAAAAAGTAATTTCACAAGGAAGCGACGAAAAGCCTTCATAGCGAATATTTATTGTATTGTGTAATCAGGGAGCAATGATTCCTGTGTGCAACAAGGTGAATAGATTGTCATAATATGTATGCCGTTATGATTCCCGCATTGTCGAATTTCTATTCGCCAATGTAACTAAGGCTTAGTAGCGAGTACTTGTTAGTGGATATGTACACAAAGTAAATTTGAAGATATGTTTTGCAGCTTCTCTCCTCCCCCTCCCCCAATGTAAACTTTTACACTTCGACTATTATTTTTATATGGATACTTTGTAGCTTTATATACGTCTGTGAGGCTATGGAATTTAATGATTTTAATTCCAGAGTTGAGTTCTTTCTCCTTCTATTATTGCAGTAGAAATAGTGACCAAATTCATAATTTAGTTTTTAAACTAGCAAGGCGTATGTAAGCGGATGTGCGAAGCTCTAGGCGAGATACCGTTTGAACCCCAGCTCCCGAAAGAAAGCTTATTTTGTTTTGCTTATTGTTTTAAGAGGCGCCATCAGTGGGTGAGAAAAAATACGGAGAAAATGTGTCACGTGTTTTTTTCTGTGTCAATGGGTTTTTTGCAGCACCACCAACACTACCTGTACAAGTGAATCAACACAAGCTAGACTTGAGAAAACGGACGTGGTATTATTGACAAAGAATATTTCAATCATACAGGGAGCTTCAGCTAGCACGTGCCGAGCATTAAAATGCTCATGCAAGCGCCATAGAACTGCAACCGCCTTAGTTTTGCTGACTTTCCTTCAAAGCAATCAACAGCAACTTTATTATAACACTAAATACTAGTTGCCTCTAAACAAATAAGCAACTTCGAAGCCTTCCACTAAAGACTGACTTTCCAGGGCAGAAGCTGCTGGCACAGAAAAATTTCTGAAAGTTTGCTTAGCAACTACAGCTGTCGTGGTTTTACAATTTCCAGGCTGCAAAAGAAAGGGAGGAAGATCAGCAAAAAAACACCCCGTTTCTATGCACTTGCGCTGAGCTACGTTAGTGCAAATGCATGCTGTCAAAGTAGTGATCAGCACCACGTGATCCCTCAGGTTTGACACGAGGTCACCAATGAGAGAGCAAGCTTCTTTGGAATGTGCAGGTATGAAGCACTGTGCGAATCGTTGTAGCCCGAAACACCAACGTCTGTCTAGTTGGTAGAGCGCATGCATGCATGGCGTTCGTGCTGAAGAGCACACACCGCCTTTTACCGTTGTCATTCCTTCCACTATGTGAGCTTCGCATGACGATACTGGAGAACTTGTGCGACGGGTGCTATATAAACGCGCAACTTTTCCATTTTAGTTAATATCGATCTACAATGAAGACGTCTGGCACATGCACAAGGCTTGTCATGGCTCAAACAAAAAAAAGTGGCACGTTTAGGTTCTGAGGTCATTGTACTGAAAGCCGTTTGAAGTCCTTAAAAGAAAACTAAACAAAGGGAGAAAGTCTTTCAGAAATTCCAGTGAATATAGGCCGTCCGAATAGGTAAAATAAAGGAAGCTTAATAAAGTGAGCGGGATGGAGGGAAAGAGGGGGTAGTGGTTTCGTATACCCTACATAACACTGCTGTTGGGAAAAATTTGTGGGCATTTCGGTCAAGGCGGCCGTCACAGTTAACTTTGTGTGAATAGGGCTGCACGCGAAGTTAGCTCTGCTGAAAAGGGTATGCGGCTATCCGGTGCATATTTTTTAGCTTACGGAGAGAATCGACGTGGTCCGAGACAAGCCATTGTGCAAAACTTCAACTCGGAAAATGCGACGGAATAAAAGAAAGGAGAAAAGTATAAAAGGAAACCTAAAAACAGTGAAGCCCACTAGACACTGCAGGGAACCAAGCGTGTGGTGGGTACCGACGCTTTAAAAAGTTTGGTGAAAATTCACAAAGAGATAACAACATAGCCTCACTTGAAGAGACGGGATACTTTAGGATGGGTTGAAACAGGAAGTTGGAAGGAAAAAAATACTGACGCTGAGTGGAGAGAGAAAGTGAATGGAAGTCGGAGGGTGTTGCGACACCTTTGGGATATTCGAAATCGATACTTAAAAGTAACGACTTTTCGAGAGAAGCATTGGTGGCCGACAAAGTGGGACGAAAAAAGAAACTTATGTATTTTTTTGAACGATATTAGTCTCGGGGTGATAGTGTTATGTTCCCGCGAAAGGAAGCGAAAACATTGGCTGCCTACTTTGAGTCCAGCTCCGACAGCAGACAGTGAAAACGGGGTCGACGAGGATTTAAACTTCAGAGCAGCACCAACTGCATCGTCTTTGATTTCGTGGTCTCGGCATCTGAGTACTCGTATACCAGAAACCATCTCTTTGCTTTCTTGTGGTGTGCATAGAGCAACAGCTACTCTTTCCAACAAGATTTGGGCGCACGCTGAAGAACTTCAGGTGGTCGAAATTTCCGGAGCCCTCCACTATGGCGTCTCTCATAATCATATAATGGTTTTGAGATGTTAAACCCTACATATCAATCAATCAATGCTTTCCAACACCCTGTTATGTCGAAGGCACCTGCATATAAATGGTTTTTACAACCAATGGTTTCTTTCTTACGGGCTGTAATGCGAGCATTACTTGTAAACGGTGTCATTTTGTGCTATTTCGCTGCCTTGTATTCTATTTGCTAGTGCTATTACTGTGTGAAGACGTCGAACTAAATCTGGATTCCTCAAACACATTCCTCAAGCAGCTTTTAAGTGTTCAACAATTGATAAAAGACAATCTGAGTGTCACTGAGCAATATGAAGCTGAAAGCAAATCAGCAATGGCTAGTCTAACTGCACAAATAACAAAACTAGAATCGGCCTAGGTAAGACAGACGAAATAAAAAGCGCACGTGTACACTGTGAAAAAAAATTGTGAAAATTGTTATAGAAGGATGCACTCACTGGGAAGAAAAATTGGATTATATTGAAAACCGTAGCAGAGATTGTAATTTTATATTTTTTTATATTGACAACACAGAAAAGAGTGAATCGTATGACGCAGTAGAACGGACAGTGTTAGAGGTGTGCACTTCTATTCTGATCTGTGGAAATATTACAATCAAAAGGGCACACCGTCTAAGTTCGCAGCAAACACACCTCGACTTATTATAGCTAGCTTCACTTCTTTCAAAAATAAGCTAGCTAGCTCTTTTGTTAAAGGCGAGAAAATGTAGGGGCTCCAAGGTAAACATATGAGAGATATTTCTCTACTACGCTTAGAATGATAAGAAAGCAGTTGTTAAAATACGGTAAAGCAAATAAAAGTAAAAACAAGAAAGCACGAAAGTACGCCTCGAATTTGACACTCTCTACTTGTGCGGTGTAAAGTATATATTTGGTGAATCGCTATGCCAGGTAGAGTACGCTGATCGACTAATGCTGACAAATATTTCACTGTTTTCTGTCTTGACTTTATAAAACAGATGAATTAGCTGCCATTCTAGACATGAGTTAGCCTTCTCAGATGCTGGGAACGTAATTCGAGATTGACAGATGCATTAGTTTTGGGGAAAAAATTCCTGGATACTATATTTCTTATCGGGGAGATCGTAACTGTCGTAGAAGTGGCATAATATTTATAACAGTTCAGACAAAGAATTCTAGTGTACTGCAAACGGAAGTTAATCACAGTGAAGCAGAGTTAGCTCTCATTCGATTTGCAAGTAGTAGACTTTAAAATGGTATATACCTTTTAAAGTAGACGGGGAAATGGCCGTCGCCGTAGCTCAGGGGTGGAGCATCGCACGCGTTATTCTAAGGTCGCAAGTTCGGATCCTGCCTGCAGCAAGTGTAATCTTTTTCGTCTACTTTTCTTTCTTGACACTTTTATTACAATTACTTCTAATAGCATTCCCTGTAAGCTCTTTGGCATAATGTTTTCTGAGTTCCCATAAATGTATTATGTAGTCACCTGAAACAACTTCAGCGCTTTGCTATACAGGAAGTTGACTTCATGCCCTACGACATTAGCGGCAAAAAAGACAAAACAATGAGGAAGTAGACAAATTAGCGAGAATGAATGTCACGTTTGCTACCCTTAGAAAGAGGAGGCGGAAAACGAAAAATAAAGATACACAGAAAACAGCGAAATAGAAACACAGCGGATGCTTGCAATCACTGCATGCTCCTCACTGTAACGGCACGAAATTTGTCAGTACTAGGAGATAGCGAGTCACTTTCGCAGAGTGGGTAACGAGCGGGCCCTTAACACAGCCCGCATGACTGGCACTGGCCGCAATTCTCCGGTGCTAGTATTCGCACGTTGTTGGCACGTGACGTGACGCTGTGCGCCTTGCAGACGGAAAGTTTTTGAAAGTATGCTTCTGAAATATCTAGGTCCTCTAAAACGAATCAATATCCATGCAAATGACGTACTGGCTACTTTTTTTCTAGAACAACTGTTTTTTCAGCTTCACGAAAAATGCGGTCGAGTGCAGCGTTATATGCATTTTCAATTCAGCCCTACGAACCATTTTTCTTTACATTTAAGATCTCAAACATCCTCGTCAGACGGCTTGCCAGTAGTTTTCCAGAAGCGTGTGTTTCACGCTACTCGCAGTTCACGCAAAAACGAAAATGATCAACCCTATTTTCTGAAGCCTTCATGAACGTTACGACTCCACATTAAGTCATAAAGACCATTGCGAGAACCATTTATGGCTTGAAGCTTTGCATGTTTTATGTTTCTCTGTTTTTTCTCACACGCACGAATATAGCTAATACATACACACACACACACACACACACACACACACACACGAAAAAAAAATGATAAGATTTAATTTGACAAGATTTAACTTGATGAAAATATCAAACGCTCACTTCAGAGCCGCCGACTGCGCAATCGCGTGTTTTAGAGGCTCCGTACAGCCTTCTGCATAATCTAGGCAAACGAAACTTTTCTCGTAAAAACACCTTTTTTGACTCCACGTATTCCGCAGGGTCGCTTTCCTAGTTCAACCTCATCTATATGGAATGCTCCCGATATAGCCGTTCAGCTTCTGCAGGTGACTGGTACCCCGAAAAATGAAGTATTAGGGCCTTGCGCGCTTGTCCGCCTACCCTGTTCGCACTTTCTCGTAATCATAAAGTTTGCAAGCGAGCGAAATCGCGTAAAGGTCGGAACATAAACTGAATTATCCACAGGGTTCGCGAACACTTCACATTAAGTTGACACTGACTTTTCACCACGTCACTTTACCCTTTCTTGTGCGTCAATTACAACCCGGTTCAGTTTAATTACATTTACTTTAAGGCGTAGGAACTAATGAGATATGCACACCTCGCAGTGCGCTCGTAATTAGTACTCCGGCTTTGGGATCGTGCCTCCTTTTGATCTGTTCGCGTTTGTTTTTGCGCGGGGGGGGGGAGGAGTTCGGTCACACTGGACATCACCATAAGAAGCGCGTATGGCGCAAAGAAAGTACAAATAAAAGTACGACATCAATTAAGAAGAGTATAGCGAGTAAGAACTAACCGAGAGGGAAAAAGTAGTACTCATCAAGATGAAAAAGTGCCAATATATAAAGTGAGAAATTGAGAAAACACCTAATAAGACAGAACGAAAGGCGAAGCGTATAAAGAAGTAAAATAAAACCTAATCTCCGACGACGCTGCTGTGTATACAGGGCGAGTTCTTCCACTCTCTCAGACAGGGCAATTTCAAGAGGATCATAAAAACAAGAAACAAATAAAAAGCAAACGCGATGTGAGAGCTAGATTAATAGGATCTGTCACTAATTCAACAGGCAAGGTCTAAGGTGGTATTAAGAGCGGGCAGCGACTTAACGTGATTAGCAAGCGGATCACCAGGAAGCAAAAAAAAAAGCACATACATTGTGATTGCTTGAAGCTTGACTTTTAGTAAGGCTTGCCGCCGAAGGATCGACAGGCGACAGATTGCTTTTGGGAAGATTCTCACTGCGTATTGCGGACTGCGTCCACATTCACTAACTTATTTTGTGTGTGTGTGTGTGTGTGTGTGTGTGTGTGTGTGTGTGTGTGTGTGTGTGTGTGTGTGTGTGTGTGTGTGTGTGTGATCTGCTTTATCAGAGATACATTTATTATTCCATATAAAAAAAGAGTGAAGTAAAATTAAGAATTTTCTTTACCATGGCGTGATTATCAGCAGAATTTTACTTTCACTTTGTGTTTCAATGCATTTTAAAGCTTCTTTTTGGCATGCTACTGCAGACAAACTGCTCTTCCTTGCGGCATGTTTGTGGATATGGTACAACAGTAGGCAATTTGGTGCCTGATCAAGGTTATTTCTAGGCACGATGCTCTTTGTGAAACTGCTTATTCGTTATTAGACGTATTTCAAGAGCTACATTTGGTCAGTAACCACGAAGAAGCCAACAGATATAACTTAAACAATTCGATAAGTAGTGAAGCATGCGTACATAAATAAACAGTGACATTAAACAAATCGATAGAACAAAAGGAGAAGGACAAGTGAAACAAAGGCAGATTAAGGAGAGGAAATCTCGAGTTTGACTTTCCGTACTTGGGATCATTCAGGGCATGAAACAATATAAAATCGAATGTTTGAAAGATCCTATGCTACAAGTTTTCTTCTGACTTTATCCCAACCACCGCCTTGCCCTCTTCCTGCCATATTTGTAGCTTTATTTTTTTCTTTCTTAAGCTCATAGCAGGTGTGTCTGTGTAGTGTTAACTACCCCTGCGAACACGTGAGCTTCAGCTTGAATCCTGGCAACACACACTAAGCCTATAACAGCGGGAGTAACGGACGACTCACAAAATAACATTCAAAGCAGAATAACCCACTAGCGGAAGCAGCTTTTCCTGGGAGAATGCTACGTGCTCAGGCGTACCACAGCCAGCGTCCAATGGAACGACGGCTAGTTCAGTCTATACGCAGCTTGAACGACTCCCGCCTGACGTAGGACTACGCCAATCCAATTTATCGAAGCCAGCTGATAAAAATCACAGCATATTCACGGAGTGAATGGTGATGAGTGGGGCGAAGCTTCAGATCATCCGTCCGTGCGGCCGTCTCTTCATTCGTTCTTGCTTTTGTCCGTCAGTCCCTCTGTGCGTCCGTGCGTGCATCCATCCATCTGTCCGCGCGTCCGTACTTCCATGCGTCCTTCCGTTCATGCCTCCATGCATCTGTCTGTCTGTCTGTCTGTCTGTCTGTCTGTCTGTCTGTCTGTCTGTCTGTCTGTCTGTCTGTCTGTCTGTCTGTCTGTCTGTCTGTCTGTCTGTCTGTCTGTCTGTCTGTCTGTCACGCACACTTGAGCCACCTGCTGAGTGAGTCATAAGCCTAGGTGGTTACTAACCAGCCACAGACATGCATGGACAAATCCGTGGCTCTAGGAGCTTCTCCCCTACAAGCTTTCTTTTATCTCTCCGTCTGAAATCCATCCCTCCCTCCCTCCCTCCCTCCCTCCCTCCCCAGAGGCTAGAACAGTCTTCAGCATTACATAATTTCCTCCTTGCTTTTAGCCCAAAAGGGATGCAGTTGCAGATAAGACTGCAGAGGAGGTTGTATCTGCCGGAAACTTGCAACCGCTTGCACAGAGTGTCTTGTTACAAAGCAGTAACGAAGTCCTTGGGCCGGATGGCCCCAAGCGTGCCTTCCCGTCATTTCGGACATTCTGTGTGGGGGCGGGTTGTCACCTGCACCGGCTCTGTTTGTCTCGGCTGTGCGCTTTGCCTGCGGGGCAGTAGCTACGGGCGGGCCCCTCTGGAATGTGCGGAAGGCCGGTTGTGTGCTACAGGAGGGACTGCCGTGAATTTCTCCTGCGTGGTCGCTTCCGAGTCCCCGCGCGTGTGCCACGTGCATCTGCCACGTGTGTGAAGGGACACTTGTGTTGTGCTCTCCATGAGTAATTGGTTCCCCGAAAAGACATTCCGCCTATATCTACGGAACTGCACGGCGAGGCAGGGGAGCAGCCCGCCAGAAGAAAACAGGAGAGTGTCGCGAGAAGAGTCGTCGTTCGGACGTTACTGTCCAACATGTTGCAAATAAACGTCTTGTTAAGTTTTCCTTTACGCCTGTCCCTCTGCCTCAGCTCTCGAGAGTTCTGAACGTCCACGTGGCATGCGGAAAGACGACCACCACCCAGCTCCATGCTACCTACTGGGTCCGCTGCGGCCACCGACGCGGCTCGTAACAACTGGTGGCAGCGGTGGGATTCTGCTCACTCCAAGTCGCAACAAGCTCGGGCCAGCATCGGAATCGTCTCCGCTGAGATCATGGCTGCAGAGTGCGGTGAGTGCTTGACTTTTCTTCACTGAGATTTTACCAGGCTTTATCTAGAGTTTTGTAGGAAAGGTGGTAAATTTCGATAACTACTCTACGTGGACCTGTGCATAGGAACGTAACGTCTTAGTAGTAGTGAAGTTAGCAGCACTTGTAGCAACCATGAATCTGAAGGCACTGAAAAAACCGCTTTTGCTTGAGTTAGCTAAAAGTTTGGGTTTGGATGTTCGTGAACAAATGAGAAAGCCAGAGATTATCGAGGCTATTGAGAACCTTAACGCGGACGACGACGAGCTCTCAGAGTGTCTAGAGCTGATAGACGAACATGAAAGGCGTAAAGCTGAAGAGAGAAATGAGAGGCTCAAACGTGAAGCAGCAGAAAGGGATCTTGAGATGAAGCGCCTTGAAATCGAGCTGCTCAAGGCTCGAGGTAGTAGTGAAGGTAGCGAAGCGTCTAGCGGAGTAGAACGGAAGTCGTTCAGGATGAAAGACCTAATGCAACCTTACCGCTCCGGAGAGGACATGGGTCTGTTCTTGGTAAATTTCGAGCGCACATGCGAGAAGGCGCGTGTTACCAAAACGATGTGGCCGCAGTGCTTGCTTGCCCTACTACCCTGTGAGGCTGCCGAGGTAATTGCCCGCTTGACAAAAGAGGAAGCAGATGATTACGACCAAGTTAAGTCGAGCCTACAAAAGAAATATAGATTGTCAGCAGAAGCATTCGGGCAGAAGTTCCGGAGCGCCGTAAAGCAGAAAGACAAGTCGTATGCTGATTTCGCATACAAGTTAATGTCTAATATGAGGGAGTGGCTCAAAGAGGCTAAGGCGTTCGAGCATAAAGAAAAAATCGTGGAGTGTTTCGGACTCGAGCAGTTTTACCGTCGTTAGTCCCAAGACGTTAGGCTCTGGGTGCAAGACAGGGAGGAGGTAACCACTGTGTCGAGGGCCGCGGAGCTAGCGGAGGATTTTGTTTCGCGCCACGCGCTTGATAGAAGAGAAATTTCCCAGTGGGAGGGCCAAATCAAAAAGGCAACTGGGTGGAGGGGACATTCAGTCCAAGAGAATCGAGAGCGCAACACTGGTCCCGAAAAGCAACGGGAGGTAAGTAATGAGACCACGGTTGAGGAAAAGCACCAAAACAGTGCGTTTTAAAAGAGGCGACCACTTGTGTGCTATAAATGCCACAAGCAAGGTCACATTGCGGCCGTCTGCAAGAGTCCAAAAGTTGTTTGCTTCTCATTCGACAGCGAGGGTGAAAACATGCGACTGCTGGAGCCATATATCAGAGAGCTGATAGTAAATGGAAAAGAGTGTCGCGTGCTGCGGGATTCAGCAGCGACAATGGACGTGGTCCATTCCTCGTATGTTGAAGCTGAACATTTCACAGGAGAGTGCGCTTGGATTAAACAAGCAGTGGAGCCATCAAGCGTATGCCTTCCGATTGCTAAGGTATGCATCGAGGGCCCCTTTGGCGCATTGCACACAGAGGCTGCAGTATCTGCTTATTTGCCAAAGCAGTATGCATACTTGTTTTCAAACAGATCCGATTGGTTACTAGGACAGAATAACCTAGCGTACGGGGATGGGGTTGTGTGCGCGCTCACTCGCTCAAAGGCGCGAGAACTCGCAACTAGAGCCGCACCGCTCGATGTTCCCTCGAGAATCACCGAGAAAGCCGGAGATGGAGAGCCCACGAACACGGTAGACACGATCACAACAAGCACTGATCAAGTGAGCGATGAAGGCGCGGATGAAAACGAGGAAGACCCTCTTGAATCTGGAAGTGTGTGTGAGGAAATTATTACTCCTGCATCTAGTAGCCTGCAGACTTTGCTGAGAGTGGATCGATCGTCCCTTATAGAGCAGCAAAGAGCAGACCCCACTCTTCAAAATATAAGGAGTCAGACTAATGAGGGTATTTCAAAGAAAAACGTGATGTATCAGACTGGGATGTGTGCTTGCCAGCAACCATGTTTGCGCTCAGGACTGCACCTCATGAAGCCACTGGATTTACCCCGGCAGAATTGGTCTACGGTCGCTCTCTGCGATCCCCACTCCGTATTCTTCGGGAGTCATGGGAAGGGCGAGCGGAGGACCCTACGGTGGTTGAATATGTGCTAACTCTGCTAGAAAGGTTGCATAGAGCACAGGAGCTGGCAGGGGATGAGATGAGCAAGGCACAGGCTCGGGCCAAACGCTACTACGACAGGTCGGCAAGATCACGCCGGTTTGAAGCTGGAGATCAAGTAATGCGGCTGAAACCTTCACCAATGAATAAGCTAGTTGTCCAATGGGAAGGTCCGGCGGAAGTCGTTCAAAGGCTGTCCGACACAAACTATCTGGTAAGGATGCCAGGTAGACGTAAGACGCAGCAGATCTACCACAGCAATCTGCTCAAACCGTATCGAGAGAGAGAGGTTGTCGTAAACATGGCGGTAAACGTGCCCGAAGAGCCACCACTAGATTTCCCCTTTTCGGGAGCGGAAATAAAGGAGGATAACGCTGGTCAAACGCTCAAGGCCATGGTTGAGGTAGCTGAGCTCACAGCTAACGAGAAGCGTGACCTAGAAAGCCTCCTGAAAGAATATGAGGACATGTTCTCGGAGAAACCGGGCCGAACAAATTTGGTAGTGCATGACATAGAGCTTACGGCCACTCAGCCCGTGCGGTCAAAGGCGTATCGAGTGTCGCCGCGTCAGCGTGCCATTATTGAGACCGAGATTAAAAGAATGCTCGAGCTCGATGTGATTGAAGCTTGTGAAAGCGATTATACCTCTCCACTTATATTAGTGGAGGTTCCTGGGAAAGATCCGTGACCATGCGTTGATTACCGGAGGTTAAATCACATAACGAAGGATCAGACCTACCCCATACCAAATACAGAGGAAAGAATTGAGGCAGTAAGCAGTGCTAAGTACATCTCTACCTTCGACCTCGTTCGGGGTTATTGGCAGGTGCCTTTGACCGAAAGGGCCAGCAGATATGCGGCGTTTATTTCTCCCATAGGAACATACCGCCCTAAGGTGTTGAGCTTCGGCTTAAAGAATGCCCCCTACTGTTTCTCGGCTCTCATGGACAAGGTATTGCGGGGTTTAGAGGGGTTTGCCCTGCCTTATCTGGATGATGTAGCAGTATTTTCAGGGTCATGGTCCGAACATCTCACCCACTTCCGAGCAGTGCTTCAACGTTTCCGCGAAGCAGGTCTGACCGTGAAGGCTCGGAAGTGCCAACTTGGCCGAGCAGAGGTTACTTATCTAAGTCACATAGTGGGGCAAGGCCACCGCAGACCTTCCGTTGTCAAAGTGGCGACAGTTAATAGTTTTCCGCAGCCCCGGACAAAGACAGATGTGCGGTCGTTCCTAGGATTGGCAGGGTACTACCAGCATTACATTCCCCGTTATTCAGAGCTGGCCAGCCCGCTTACTGACGCTCTTAGAAAAACCGAACCTCAAATTTTGGAGTGGGATGAGAAGAAAGCGAGGGCATTCTTAGCGCTGAAAAATGCGCTCATGAGCCAACCTGTACTTCAAGCCCCCGACTACGCTAGACCCTTCGTGGTTCAGTGCGATGCAAGTGACCGCGGCATGGGCGTAGTATTGTGTCAGAGAAACGACGCAGGAAAGGAACATCCCGTGCTATAGGCAAGCCGCAAACTAACTGTAAGGGGGGAAGCCTATAGCGCTTCAGAGAAAGAATGCGCCTGTGTTGTATGGGCGGTTCAGAAGCTCGCATGCTATCTCGCTGGATCAGAGTTTATTATCGAGACGGACCACTGTCCCCTCACGTGGTTGCAAACGATGTCGCCTAAGAACGGCTGGCTACTTCGCTGGAGCTTGCTACTGCAACAATACTCTTTTGAAATTCGTTACAAGAGAGGCAAATTGAATGGCAACGCTGACGGCTTAAGTCGTTGTTTTTAGGGATCTTGATGGCGTCAGGTAATCTGGCTTGGGTATTTAGGTTCCATTTTTTTGTGTGTGTGACAGGTTTACAATAGCTTTTTTTTGTATTTGTGCTTTATCACGACACGTGTTTGTGAATTTGAGCAGCCTATTTCAGGTTGGGTTGTTAGAATTGCTGCTGCTATTGTAATGAAGAACAGGTCGTTTTGGATGAATTAAAAGCCTGGTAGGTCTCAGGAAGAGAGTATAGGCGCTTGCCTGCTTGGCAGTTGCGTTTCTCGCGTGGTGGACACATGTGCTGTCTTTCGAGAAGGAATGTTGGCCAGCAGAGAGCGGGAGCCTTTCTCCAATTTTGGACGACGCTACCAGAGGCTGCAGATCACCAGGGTGCCAGAGGATTGCAGCAGAGCCGCATCGAGGTGTCCACGGCTTCAGCACACCAGCATTGTCTTCATCGACCTCTCCCCACAAAGGTGGATGACCTGCGTACGTCGAGGTCTCGGTCGGCCGCCGGGGAAGCTGTTATAAAGCAGTAACGAAGTCCTTGGGCCGGATGGCTCCAAGCGTGCCTTCCCGTTATCTCGGACATTATGTGTGGGGGCGGGTTGTCACCTGCACCGGCTCTGTTTGTCTCGGCTGTGCGCTTTGCCTGCGGGGCAGTGGCTACGGGCGGGCCCCTCTGGAATGTGCGGAAGGCCGGTTGTGTGCTACAGGAGGGACTGCCGGGAATTTCTCCTGCGTGGTCGCTTCCGAGTCCCCGCGCGTGTGCCACGTGCATCTGCCACGTGTGTGAAGGGACACTTGTGTTGTGCTCTCCATGAGTAATTGGTTCCCCGAAAAGACATTCCGCCTATATCTACGGAACTGCACGGCGAGGCAGGGGAGCAGCCCGCCAGAAGAAAACAGGAGAGTGTCGCGAGAAGAGTCGTCGTTCGGACGTTACTGTCCAACATGTTGCAAATAAACGTCTTGTTAAGTTTTCCTTTACGCCTGTCCCTCTGCCTCTGCTCTCGAGGGTTCTGAACGTCCCCGTGGCCTGCGGAAAGACGACCACCACCCAGCTCCATGCTACCTACTGGGTCCGCTGCGGCCACTGATGCGGCTCGTAACAGTCTGCATGACACCCCTGGGCTCCAGGGCTTGTGATCTTGGCATGATAGAGCGGGCATGTGGGTCAACTTACCACGAACGCTTTCGGGGCATAACAAATGCCGACATAGAATGCGTGCTGCCCATCTCAATGTTGGACTGGCAGCGGAATAGAGTAGAAAGAATATTTGGCAGATCCCACGTACCTTGAGAATCGACGTATTTCGAAGCATGCGGAAGGAAGGTGACCATGTTGTATTTTTCGATTAAGCGACACCTCGTGAAATGACGCTTCATATATATATATTTGTAAGTGCTTTACGCACAGACGTACGTTTAAGAGTTACAGATGTTTATATAATCAGTTTTTTTTTGCCCTAGCGCCACAATGCCAACAAAACCCAAAAGCACAAGAAATATTGGGCTGATATGAAGCACTGCTGCTCGTGAGGATGGTAGCCGTGGACACCACTACATAAATCAACTTCAGCTCATGGGACCTAACTACAATTGACGTAAACCCGACATGACGGCTGTGTCATAGGAGTACGTATGTAATGTTTATAAATATGGATAGCCAGAACTGCAACCAATTTTGACGTTTCACGAATATTAAGGTCTATTTGAAGAGTAGTTCCAAGACCTTGCGTAGCTCTGGGGTAGAATACTCGAATGCCACACAAAATGCTTAAGTTTGATTTCTGCTAGGACCCCCACGCTGCCTATGTGAGGGTTTTCTTAATGCCCACACTTTAAAATTGTCCATGTGTGTTCGCGTTATTCCTGGGCCGATACTAAGTGCCAATCACATATGACAAATACCTTCTCTTTGGTGTGTGCCACTGTTTGACGGGAAGTGTTTGACGATGTACGCGACGGGATTGTGACATTATTGATGTCTGGACCAGTGCGTCTTATTTTTCAAACTATCTTACCTTTTCATGCTAAATTTGGTTCATGCTAAGTCAAAGGGTGATCAAAAGAGCACCCATACGTAAGCGGCTAGACAGATAAATAGGTAGATACGCAGGTAGACACCAAAAGTGCTTGCAGTATGCGAAGAAAAGCTTCGCATTTAGAAACTTTAGCCTGCCCTGCGGAACGCGACTAGGCCACGCACCCAGCTTGATCTCACGGTTTCACCGTATGCAATAACACCACAGCGACACCAATTGTATTGACATTCTTCTTTTTCAGAATGAACGTATTTGGCTTTATTTAACCTTTTATCCCGCTGTTTACGTTCTTTAACCTCACTGCACAGCATGCCGCCAACTTTTTGCAAGTGGCTTAACAGCAAGATTGTCTAACGGCAAAAGCCGCTTTTAGAATGCTTGCTCTGCGCGCATTCTGCCGAGGTGCTTGGCTGTTCCGAATAAAGGTCAATGCGGGAGGAAAGGAAAGTCAGTGGTGGTTTTGGTGATTATAGCCTCATGACACCTTCGCGCCAGTAAAGACTCTTTTGCAATGAAACAACAGAAACATTCCGTTCAGCTGTTTGTTTTGTAGTGTTAATCAGGCCAATTTTGACCATGACGTAATGTATTGTTGGAAAAGCGGCTGGCAACACTGGGGTGAAGTACTGTTTGTCGTCGACTGCCGGGGCTGTATCAAAGGGGCCACCTGCTCCACGCACGATGGTGGGCCGAACAGAAAAGCGTCGCCGACAGCATCGCACTGCAATCTGCAGCTGCCAGGCTATGCGGATACGGACGTATGTCTGTAAGACTCCCGCTGCACCTTCTCTAAGCAAGATAGCGATGGTGATCATAGCCGTGGCTTAGGCAAAGGGCACGGTCAAGATTGATAACACCAAGAACAGCGCTGAGAGGGGAGGGGGGGGGGCATACCTGACAAAAAGCACAGCCGCTCTTAGAGGGCATGGGTGGTGAAGAAATATGAAGAAAAGTGAAAGGCCTGCAGTAAGCACAGGACCAGACGTCGTCTCCTTCTAGCTAAGAAAAGTGGATGATACCATAAACGGCAGCGCTGATCTGCGCCGCTGACCAACGCCTATATATACTAGCGTCCATTAGAAGAAAGTTTTCTTCTGCTTTCCTTGAAGCGCAGAAATTTTCTTCACCTTAAAGCGGCCCCCGAAACAGGGCCAATGGCTCCGAATACCTCACCGGAGGCAGGAGAAAAATGGCGAGGGAGGATGGAAATACAAGAGCTTAGCGCGGCGCATCGGTGAAAGGCGGCGGCTAAGCGATTATGCAGCCACATTAAAGTGATAACGGCAGCGCTAACAGCGCGAGCGTTTGATCTATTATCATAAGCCAACAGGGAAAGCTGCTTCTTTCGGCAACGCTTAGTCTTTGCAAGGTGCTGAGAAAAAACAACACCTAATATTTTTTTGCTTGTGAAACGAAACAAGAAGGATTTGGAAGGGCTGCGCGGATAAAAGAGCGTAATCCTTTCGGGGCATTGTTCTGCATGACAAAGCACCTGTCGCAACACCGGCGCTCACTTGCCTATATACGCCAGCGGGTGCGAGGAACATTGCCGAAAGAGGTTTCCGCGTGATTGATCGGGGGTTCACGAAAGCTCGTTCGCCTTGCTAACGAATGTGCCGTGAATCAGTGGATTTTCCTGATTTGTGCGTTGTGCTATGTGCGGAGATGGAAGACTTTGAAAAATAGATCGTTCTCTCCTTTTTCAAAGCTCGCAATACGGTTCTTTTTCCTCTGCTTTTTTATTTTGTTTTAACTGTAACGTTTGTTTGCATGTTACATAAGGGTCGAATGTGGACGGCAGAGATATAACATGCAGGCATATGCAGCAGCTGTTTCGTGTCATCAGCATACAAAAAGTCACCGCATGCTCAAAATGCATAAAAATAAGTGTACTTGGTTTATTGTTATATACGAACACTATACTCGTTTCTCAAAAGCAGTCACTCGAACCAATCATTTATACATAAATATGGCTTGGAACAATCCAATAAATTGGCGCGCATGTAAAATCCTTGCATAACTACGTAATGAGGTTGCGCAACTATGTATTCATTAATTACGTTATTTGCAGATTCAATGTTAAATGCGTTCCTGATAGGATACTTGATAGTCAGGAGAGAATCTTCGCTCTGTAGTTTTCATCTGTGTAGATTGGCAAGTTGCATTATTTGTATGAACGAAATCACTCCTTTTTATCTTTGGTACAATGCGGCTTTCATTTATTTGAAGCGTAGTGCAACATTCGTTGCGTACGCGCATGTCACACCATCTTGGTAAAATTTTGTTTCCCTGCTACAACACAACGATCCGGCTCAATCTATTGGCTCTTGTCTCATTATAAATCATTGATTGATTTGTGGGGTTTAACGTCTCAAAACCGCCATGTGATTATGAGAGAGAGACGCCGTAGTGGAGGGCTCCAAAAATTTCGACCACCTGGGTTTTTTTTTTAACGTGCACCCAAATCTGAGTCCACGGGCCTACAACATTTCCGCCTCCATCGGAAATGCAGCCGCCGTAGCCGGGATTTGATCCCGCGAACTGCGGGTCAGCAGCTGAGTACCTTGGCCACTAGACCACCGCGGCAGGGCGATAATAAATCATGTACTGCAAATAGTGAACAATGATGCCTGTTTTCAGCAGATGGACCATTTTGGTTTGAGTACTGTGCCTGGAACACTCACTCGTGTTCTCCTTTCCTCACTCACTGACTCGCTCACTCATTCACATGGTGTTCGGGCATCTCCGCGGGCACAGGTTTATTCACACAAGATTCACGGCCATTTCGACAGTGTATTCCCATTAACTGTTTCAATTTTTTTGTTTTTTCTTGTTCTTTTTCGTCTATTTATTATTTTTTTTATTTTTTCCCTCTTCCTTCCTCCACGTGTCAGGTAGCCAACCGCGCCGAATCTTGGCTAACTTCTTTGACTTTCCCCCGCCGCGGTGGTCTAGTGGCTAAGGTACTCGGCTGCTGACCCGCATGTCGCGGGTTCGAATCCCGGCTGCGGCGGCTGCATTTCCGATGGAGGCGGAAATGTTGTAGGCCCGTGGACTCAGATTTGGGTGGACGTTAAAGAATCCAAGGTGGCCGAAATTTCCAGAGCCCTCCACTACGGCGTCTCTCATAATCATATGGTGGTTTTGGGACGTTAAACCCCACATATCAATCAATCAATCCTTGACTTTCCCCTTCTTTTCTTATTCTCTCAGTCTCTCTTCAACACAAAATCACTGAACGACTGCCACTCAAAAAGTTTGAGCCATTACTGGTAGAACTCGGTAGTCGATTTATGGACGCGTGTAAAAAGCGCACGTCGTTCTCTCCAGCCAAAAAAAAAAGAAAAAAGGCCTGTATATGAGCTTCATACACAAATGCAGCGGCAAAGGCAGTCAGTCAGTCGCCGTTAACGGTCTGGTCTAATAATTATGGAGACCTTGACGCCTCATTTGGCGAGCTCGAGCTACGTTTGCGCACGAACGAGGCCTCGAGAGTTATTCATCACGTGCAGTCGGGTTTATCCAGGCTGTTCACTTTCGGTGTTAACTGCAGTAATATGGCACACGCATCTATAGGTATCTTTGTATGTGTAACCAGACCCTGCAGGTCTGGTTCTACTGCTATCTTTTTTGACGATGGGAGCTGATTTTACCTCTCAAGTGATTAAGTTTAGAAGTCGATTCGGGACCGATTCAATAACAAAGAAATCTAGCGTGGCGAAAAGAAATGCCCGACAAATTGAGGTAATAAATTTATATATGCATATAGATATACATTACTGAAAAAATTATGCACATTTTCCGTGGTACAGAACATATGTCTACTCACCTTGTCTCAAAACTAGCCGCTGCAGCCAAATTACACTTTTATGACATGGTCATTCCGTTTTTTGCCCTCCTGCTTCTTACTCGGTACATATTGATACACTTCTGAATTCTTGATGATGAGTGAAACTCCTAACTTGAATTATATGTGTGAAGAGCTTGACATTACTTTTCTGATAGGGCTTGTAGATAGGAATTTTATGATAGGGCTTTTCTCCTCCAGTGTGTCTGGGGTAGACTGAAAAAATTATGCACATTTTCCGTGGTACAGAACATATGTCTACTCACCTTGTCTCAAAACTAGCCGCTGCAGCCAAATTACACTTTTATGACATGGTCATTCCGTTTTTTGCCCTCCTGCTTCTTACTCGGTACATATTGATACACTTCTGAATTCTTGATGATGAGTGAAACTCCTAACTTGAATTATATGTGTGAAGAGCTTGACATTACTTTTCTGATAGGGCTTGTAGATAGGAATTTTATGATAGGGCTTTTCTCCTCCAGTGTGTCTGGGGTAGACCCGATGAGCGGCCTTTACTGAGGAAACTTGGAAAGCTGGTCCAATAGCAAGTCAACCCAGAAAGTCACACAAGCCCTCCTGCAGTAAATGAAAGCAACAGCATTGAATGACCGCCTGTGAAATCCTGTACTGAGTGTGTGTTGTCTCCATCGATCTCTCCTGTCATTAACCCCGTGATTCTAGAGTAACAATCTGGACGTAGTCCATATATAACCTTTTTACCTTAGTTGCATTTCTTCTCTCGCTCCTTAACAATTTATCAATACGAGAAAAAATTTTCTTTTTCAGTGTGGATCAAATAAAAGTAAAGGTATACAGAAGGCTATTGTTCTCGCGTTAGCGTTTAGTGCTCGGGTTGCCCATGCTCGCATAATACGTTAACGATAGCCGTGTTTTCGCGAGGCTGTATAATATACAGATCTCACGAGCTGTCCGTACAACCCGGGTTGGTGGGGTGCCCTTATCCTAATCACTATTTGCAATAAACGGAGATCAAAATTCGACGAGGCTGACAGCACATGCGCAATCCCTTGTTTCTGCCATTTCGGCGTAGTATATCAGCATAGCTTCGCTATATCCCACACATCGTGTAAACGCACGCGCATTTTTATGGCTAAGATATGGTCATGAACCAGTTATTTATCGACCAAGGGATGAAAGACGGACAGCATATCCAAACGATGTTTATTGACACAGATCAGCAGAACGAGAGCCATGTGTAGGCGTGGTTCTGTCAGCACGCCCACGCACGTATGGGGATGAATAAATATTTAAAAAGGAGACTGCCCACACACACTTTTTATGACAAACGAGGCGTTGTTATGACCCATCTCAGTGCGCTCGCGTTGGCAGAAAAAAGAAAAAAATGGCACTGTAAAAGGAGGTCACGGGATCCATTCTAGCCAACTGAGATCAAGTCGCAAAAGGAGCCTTATGCATCTAATCATTTCTTTCTTTTGCTAGAATCATTTAGGCCTACGACCACATCTTTTTTTCTTTCTTTTTTTTGCATCAATACGTGGCTTCCATATCGATGCGTATCATGCCGGACAGGGATATGCAAGTAACAGTTTTAGAAGGAGCTTTACCGTCATCGTGTGCGTACGTATGTAGGACTGTGCAGTATGTCACACATCGTTATGGATGTCGAAATGCACGTCTCGAAAGCACGTTGAGAAAAGCACGTCTCGGAAGACTTAAGTGTACTTCAGGCTCCCGAAAGTCAATTTATCAACACTGAATGAGCATACAACTAAGGAAGAAAGCGAGGGATGGCTTTAGATTGGGTGGAATTGCAATCAATCAGTGTGGTATACAGAGAGAAGATGAAACGAATGATATGTATATCTAGCACTTCCGAGACAGAAACGAAAAAAAAAGAATTTTTCTTAAAAGAAGGTTTCATAAAGGAGTGAGCTGCTAGCTAGACGAGGCAAAGTAGAGGCTAGTTGACTAACAACTTTGGCATTTCGCGCTTGTCCTGTTTATACTTCTGCGTTCTTTTCATGCGTCCATCTTGGATATTCAACTGCGCACTGTGTTAAGCAGGGACACTTGTTAGTTCGCACTAACCTGGTGTGTGTTGTTTTGCTGCCTATGTTGTACTTGAGCAGCGCGCAAAGTGTTTCTAGCTGCTTGCCGTTCTTCTTTAGACATTCCAATTTCTTGCTATTGCATTCACTGCTCTGTTCTTAAGGTGAAACCAAGATGTGTATTATTATTATTATTAGTAGTAGTAGTAGTATAGAAGTAGCAGTGACAAAATGTACAAAAAATTGGCACGCACCGGTACTTTTGTCTAAACATTGGACACCAACCAAGGTTTTTAAAATTTGCCGAAGTTTTGATTCCTGTGCGGGACTCGAAACTTCAAAGTAAATATAGTTTTACCTCGGTTGGCGCCATTTATTATTTTCACCAATGTTCCTTCGCGACCAGATGACATCTTGTAAGACCCTCGACATATTCAGCCCTACCAAGAGGTTTGGAAATCAGGAAACAGGAAGAAAGAAGACAGGGAGGTTAAACAGAAAAGCTTCCGATTTGTAACCTTGCACTGGGGGATGGTAGGAGGGCGTAGTCCAACTGTACTGTACACGTGAGGAGGCGGTGCTTACAGCCTCGGTTTCGTCATCGCTCTTCGGGAATGTAACGACTACGCTTGTCCGCTCGAAATGACCCGCCACTGCCTTGATCACGTGGCTCGTGGCATCAGGCCTTTTCCTCGTATTCACTACCGCCAGTTTTCGGACATAAGCGCTAGTTCAAGCGGGTGCCTTTCACTGGCGGTGCGACGCTACATGTGTCCCATAATCGCCTTGTGCCGCGCTCCCGATTGCACCTTTCGGCCTTCCCACTTTCCATCTTCGACTGAGGCACTCACTTTGTAAAGTTAGATGCCGGTTGGCACGAGGTACAATCTTCGCTATCTAGTGCATCGGAAGCGAGTCACGTTCCCTGCCTTAGGCACTCACCAGAAAGCGCTCGCGAAAAGTCAGGGGAGGGTAGCGGCGTACGGAAGGCAATGGTATCTCTGGTCAGTAGGCGTTTATGATTCGATACCATGCAAAGTCGGACGCATATCGTTGTCGTACCTCCTCGCGAGTATATTACATACGGCAATGGTACAAGAAGACGTAGACTTCCAATAGAATGTTATTCGTTAATTTATTCATTCATTCAAGAAACACCCATAAAAAGCTCTAGGCCTCAATCATGGTTCCATTTTGGTACGCAAAGAAACTAGAAAAAAAAGGCAGAAAAAAAGCAAGAAAACTAGACACAAGAGGGACGGATCCACGTGGCAGAAATGTAAGAAAAATTAATAAAGAGCAGAGGCAAAACAACGAGCGTAGAGGAAAGCTAAACATTTATCAATACCAAAGCGCGAGGCATGACTTCAAATATCGCAGCCACTGTTATTGCCACGTAACAATATTAAGAAGAAATAACAGTAATAATGCCAAAGAAGTATAGAGGATGCAAATGAAAGTAATTTCATTGTAAATGCGAAGAAATAACAGTGAATGAAAAGATAACTTGTCATCGTCGGAATATGACCTTGCGACCTCCGAGTAACGCGTCCGATGCTCTACCACTGAGCTACGGTGGCTTTCATTCCTCAGTCCACATTATAGAGTATATATAGAATATAGTGTCAGTCAGCTCTACATGCTGTCCCTCTGGAGTGTGGAACACTCTTTTTTGCCTGTTTGGCATCGCGTAGCACGTGATCTTATAACGCGATGGCCGATGACCAATAATGCCTCGCATACCATCTCAAGGCATTAAGTCTGCCAGAAAGAGCCCCTTGCTTTGAATGAAAGAAACTGTGAATCGGAAGGCACATTTTCTATTTTAGACACAATGTTAAGGACAACTAACAGGCAAGAGAGGAGAAAGGAGGAATAAATGAGGAAGGACAGGGAGGTTAGCCAGTTCTCAGACCGGCTGGCTACCCTGTACTGGGGAAGGGGGTAAGGGGGACAAAGGATGAGAGAAAAGAGACGTTGTAAAAAAAAGAGAGAGAAGGTCATCAGACGATCCACGACGCTGTTTATAGTCTGTCTCTAAGACCACTTGCCCGCAGAAAGCGCAACAACGCTCTCAATGCCTTGCGTGCAGAGGACGGTCTCGGCCATTGTCCTAATACCCTTTCTTCCGACAATTGGCGATTGTCTATTCTATCTAAAGCTTTTGACAGTTCTTTTGTTGGCACGCTAAAGCGGGGACACTCGCAGAGAAGACGGGAGAAAGTCTCTGCGCAGCCGCCATTGTCACATGTCGGGCTTCTGGCCATTCCGATTCGAAACGAATAAGCATTCGCAAAGGGCACCCCAATCCACAGACGGCACAAAAGTGTTTCCTCTGCTCTGGTTATTCCTGATGGAAGACGGAGCTGTAGGTGTGGGTCCAAATTATGAAGGCGGACGTTGGCGAATGCCGATGAATTCCACTGAGCGAGTGTCAGTTCTCGTGCAAGTGATCGAAGCCTTGCAGCGGCGTCCGCTCTTGAAAATGGTATAGCTACACAAGGGGCATCATCATGAGCAGTTCGGGCTGCTTCATCTGCACGGTCATTTCTATCAATGCTGCAGTGGCCTGGTATCCATTGATACGCTATGTCATGTTGTTTCTCTATAACAGGCAATAATGTCAGAGAAAGTATAGAGTGTGTTAAGTGGCACTTGGTTTTCTAGTTTTTTATTAAAAACGAGGCTGTTCTTTTTTGCTTTTTTTGCTTAAGATTATCCTGTATACGGTTCATTTTCTGAAGCTTCCTTTGAGCTAGGACCAGAGTTTCTATTAGCGTGCATGATAAGCGGGTTTGGGCTTTTTTTTTGGCCGAGTACCTTGTAGAATTCTTGTAGTCACTTGTCACGTTTTTGGGATTTATTCAAATTCTTTCGGCAAGTTTAGTTATTTTAGTCATCATCACTTTCGCTAACAGTTACACGTCGTTCTCTAATAGCGCGTTTGTCGATGACTTTGGCCAGCTTAATCTTGAAGACAAACAAACGTCAAGGGAGAATCGACAAGTTACGTTAATCATAATGATAATGATTTGAGTGCATGTTAAAGAACCCCAGGTTGTCGAAATTTCCTGAGCCCTCCACTACGGCGTCTCTAATAATCATGTGGTGGTTTTGGGACGTTAAACTCCAACAATGAATCAATCAATCATTGTCTCCTCCTAGCCACTTGTTTCTTCCTAATACATGTGGAATGTCGGCACTAAGCATTGATCCAGTAAGAATTTTGCACTTTTCGATTTTCCGCTGCTATGGCCGCGTGCCAGTTGGAAATGCAGAAAATGGAATAAAATAGGTTTATCATGCGTGATAGTCAAGCGAGACATGGTAAAATGGACATGCGACTGCATGGCGAAGCGAGGTTGGATAAAATTCACAATAGATATCTCTCGCATGTCTCTAAATTAAGAGCTTATTTCATCCTGACGTCACGAATGGTGCCAAAAACTGTAAACTGCTAGCAGAAAATAACGTGCTTACTTCTGGCATTTTTAGAAAGCGTTTAGGCGCGCTTTAAACCTAACAGGAACTGAGCTCTAACCTCGGCCGCGCCCCAGCGTTTGAGCGCGACCATGATGTGACTTGGTGCCATACAGCGCCACCACTCATTTTCCCTGTAGAAGTGCTGTCGTCGGCAACACGAAATTTCAAAGATGCCAATGATCATTTTATGTGCGGGTGGAGTTGGAACGACACCCATCGACCACTGCTGCTAGCCTATAGAGGGATGCACTTTAGTGGGGCAACAAAGCTGTGCAAAAGAGGCAACGTATCAAGAAGGCCCTCCTACGCAGCGCCTCTTCGAGAATAGGAAGGCGGGGGATCGAACGGGAGAAGTGTGCTATCTATATATGACATCCCTGTCAAAGCCCATCCCGCACTCGCTGGCGAGTGCCACACCTCTGAGCACCGACGTCGACCACCCATCTTCGTTTGTTCCTCAAAAGATCGTCGTTAAGCCAAAAGACGTGCCGCCGGGCGGGCAGCATAGGGAGCCCTTATACAGGGTGCCCCAGCTATCTTTGCGAGATTTTAAAGGTATGCTGACACACGCAGTGACGACGCGATCAAATGCATGTTCCTGATTGTTGCCTAGACTGAGTGAGACTTTTTTGTGCTCTGCAAAATTGTTTAATTAGACCCTTTTAACTAACTTCTGAAAAAACGAAGATGGACCGAAAATTTCAGTGCGAAAGTTGTACATCGGTTTGCAGAACGTCCGATTAGAGAGTTCTGAACATTACATCTGTTAATTATTAGTGTTTTTCTGCTAACTAAACATACCCGCGAAATAAAAAAAATGTCAGCATATTCATGGGGTGAATAACGGATAGTGGGGCGAAGCATCCGTCCATTCGTTCTTGCTTCCGTTCATCCATGCGTCCGTCTGTGTGACCATCCATGCGTCCATCCGCCTGGCCGTGCGTGCGTCTGTTCGTGCGTCCGCACGTCCATCCGTGCGGCCGCTTCTGCGTTCGTCCATGCGTCCATCCGACCGTGCAGCCATCCGTGTGTCCGTCCATGCATCTGTCTGTGTGTCCGTTCGTACATCTATATTCAACACTTCAAGTACCACCATCGCATCTTTTCATCATATATTCCCCATATATAAGCATCGCCATCCAGCGGACATTCCAAGTACTAAACGAGAGGTGGCACACGCACACTTTCTTACGGCTTGCGCTTCGTGTCTATTTCACACCTTTAACCAACTCGAGTTCATGGTATATACTAGTTCACTCTACTCATGGCACTGCGGCCCAACGCTCGCTAAACCTTTTCCTCAATTTCCTCACGCTCCCCGACGAGAACGTAAGGAAATGCGAATGCATTGCGTAGCGTCCATAACACTCAGAGCTTTGAGTAACATGGAGCGTAAAGCTATATGGAGAGATACACAATGGTGTGAAGTGGCGAAAACGGTGGGTGAGCGTCTGTGAAGGTGGCTTGCACAGAATGAAAAGGTGACGTGTTCAGAAATGGAGGAGGATACAGCTTTATTAAAAGAGATTTCATGGGTTTCGAGCTGGCCGCTTGTCTGCGGTGACCTCTTGTGCCCTTGGAATGACTGCTTTCTGCAGTGTTTCGTCGGGGGGCCATATTAAGGTCTCCCATGTCGTTTCGGAGGTAGCTGGCAGAAGCTCGCTGGGTGGGGGAAGGCCCTCGCATTCCCAGAGAATGCGACTTTGGTTTGCTATGACATTTTTGTCGCAATTTTTGCATGTTGAGTCAACCTTTCCTCCTGTGAATATCGCTAAGCGGTGAGGAGTGGTTAGGCTGTTCGTTTGAATTCGGCGGAGGATAGTGGCCTGGGCTCTCGCGAGGTTGCTGTGCAGTATAGGATATAATCTCCTGTCATCTTTATACATATTCGTAAGTTCGTTATAGGAGGTCACTGCCTCTCCTATCGGGGAGCCCGGTTCCAATGAAAGCGCCACCCGGTTTTCTAACTCTCGGGCCACTTTATGCGCTTACTCGTTACCGGGCTTTACCGAGTGAGCGGGGACCCAGACCAGATCGATTTTGGTTCTATCATTCTGATTGAAGTTTCTCAGGACCTTGGCTGTATTTAGTCCCACACTTCCCCTTACAAAGCTGAGAACAGCGCTCTTAGAGTCGGTAAGGACAGTGTGGATGGTTGAACTATTGTGGAGTGTGCATTCTTGTGTATTGTTTTCAATCTGCCATTATTGAGAATATAATTTTGTTTGTTTATCAACTCTCGGCTCCGACTTGTTCTTTGGGCCACAGCCGGCGTCTGCTGGCGCGCCAATAAGGACCACTCCTAAATTGTCCACGCTTTCGTGGTGCGGTTCGGAGGGCCCATACTTCGGCCTTTGGAATTAGCCCGGCGATCGCCTCCCTATTTAACGGGACAGGTGTGACAATTAATCTGGCGTCCGCGATACAGGACCTTTTGGCGCACAGTGTGTCCAAAGTAGTGAGAAAGAGTCTCGACTTATTGATACTGCTATCGGAACGATTTTGTGTGTTGTTCAGTGTTCTCGTTAACGAGTGCAGGGGAGTGTTCCGATAGACTGATTTAGGCAGATACTTTTTGCACGCGGCAAGGCCTTATTTGTGAGATACAATGGATCTCGAAAAGTTAGTTGCTCTTGGTGAGAAGATGGGTCTTTCTGGCGCCGAACTACGGAAGTGGGTAAACCAGAAGGAGAAAGAGGCGGTGGAGAGAGAGAGGTTGGCAGCGGAGAGAGCCAAGGAAGAAAAAGCCGCTGAGTTAGAACGAGAGAGGTTGGCAGCTGAAAGGGCAAAAGAAGAAAGAGAGCAGCAATTGAAGTTGGAGCTGGAGAGAGAGAAGTTGGCAGCCGAAACGGCGAGAGAAGAAAGAGAAGCGAGGGAGCGACAGCTGAAGGAAGAAAGAGAAGCGAGAGAGCGACAGCTGAAAGAAGAAAGAGAAGCGGAGATGGCTGAAAGGGAACGGCAGCGGCAGCACGAAATGGAACTCGAGCGGCTCCGTTTGCAACAGCGAAGTGAAACTCCCGTCCAAGCTAGAGTTGAAAGCAGCGAACGGGAAGATCATGGCTTCCGCTTGAACCCGAGCAAGCTGCTCGTAGCGTTTGATGAAAGGAAGGACGACCTTGACGCGTACCTTCACCGATTTGAGACGATTGCGAAGAGCCAGAATTGGCCGGAACATCAATGGGCAACTGCTTTGAGTGCTTGCTTGAGTGGTGAAGCGCTCAGTGTGTACGGTAGGCTGACGCCGACCGATGCAGCCAACTACGCAAAGGTGAAAGCTGCTTTGCTGAAGCGATTTAGATTTACCGTGGAAGGATTCCGGGACAGATTCCGGACAGGAAAACCAGCTGATGGTGAGACGGCTACGCAGTATGCTGCCCGACTTTGCCACTATTTCGACAGATGGATTGAACTTTCAGGGACAGCGCAGGAGTACGATGAGCTTAGAGAGCTGCTAATTAGAGAACAATTTCTTACTAGTTGCCACCCAAGCCTGTCACTGTACTTAAAAGAGAGGAAGGCTGACTCACTTGAAGACATGCTTGAATTGGCTGATCAATTCTTGGAAGCGCAAGGTGGCACTAATTTGGCCAAGGTCAAGAAGGATTGTCCCGATGATTCGAAGAAATTGGCTCCCGAAGAAAAGAAGCGTGCACCAGAGAGCATTCCGCGATGTTTTCTGTGCAACCGAGTGGGCCATCGCGCGAAAAACTGTCGAACGATCTTTACGAGCCCTACGGCAGTAAAATGTTTCAAGTGCGGTCAGACTGGGCACAAAGCAGATGCTTGTCGAAACGGAGCGAGTCAAACTCACCAGGTATCCTGTGTGCAAGCGGCACCGAAATCTGATAATAATGCCGTCACTGATGGATACGTAGAGTTGAAGAATGGGGAGAAAATTCCTATGGTGGGTGCTGTAATGTCAAAACAGCCAACCGGTGTTACGAAAGGAATGCCAACGCTGCCTGGAAAAGTTGCGGGCAAAAAGATTACGGTGTTAAGAGATACCGGCAGTTCCACTGTTATCGTGCGGAGAGATTTGGTACGGGAAAGTGAGTTGACAGGCAGAACGAAACCGGTTTGCCTAATTGACCGTACGGTCCGGATGCTATCCGAAGCAGAAATTGAGGTTGAAACCCCGTACTTCAGCGGGAAGGTTACTGCGTTATGCATGACGACCCCCCTGTATGACCTTGTCATTGGAAACATCGACGGGGCGCGAGGGCCAAGTGATTCAGAATGTTTGGGAGAAGACCCGAAGATAGAACCCTCGCCAACACAGCGGCCGCGAGATACAGTGGAAGAACATCCCGTGACGGATCTCACTAGAGCCCAAGGTTAAGCTGCGGCGCAAGAGACAGCGAAGGAGAAGACGATCGTGTCGAATAAGTTCGCGGGCCGAACAACCGGACTTACGTCGGCACGACCTCAACCAACCGACAGTGTAAAGGAGACGGAGTTGGCCAGCCGGGCAAAATGTAGTGGCATGATCAAGCGGGTAAATAAACAGACAGGACCCGTCGAATGTAATGACGCGTTAATGGTGTCGGAAGAGACAACGATGGCTGAGACGACGCCTCAGATATCGTCGTTAAAAAGAGCTCGCCGAAAAAGTACGTGGAAACACAAGAAGAGATCGAGCGAGCACCGCAAAAAGGGGCGCAAGCGCTGCTCGAAGTACTCAGGATAGGTGCTGAGGTGGAATCAGAATGTGTTTGGCAGTGTTGAGTGCCATATGTTGTGTTAACGTTGTATTATCCTGTGTCTCAAGTGTATGTCGAGTGAGTCAGTGTTCTGTGCGATGGTGTGATGTATAGTGTTGTATAATTGTTGTATAGACAGAACTTTGTACGTTTGTATTGTTTAGAATGTGTGATGAAGTGTTGTAGGCATGTACCTGTGGCTATATTTCATGTGTTGTGGAATTGAACTACAATGTATGATTGTATTGAGTGATATATTGTGAATGTGAAGTGTCATGAGCGACGGATTGTGTTACAGTCTGTGAGAATGTGTGGTGACTGTTCGCGCTCGTTTGTGTGGTTTTGAATATTATGAGATAATATTCTTAAAGGGGGGGGCAGTGTCACAGAACGAGCGCTAAAAAAGAGCGCGCCGCCAAATCCTTGCGACAACGGGCGGTAGAAACGCCGCGAGGTAAAAAAAAGAAAGCAAACATCCAGGGCTCCCGGGCGCGCGCTCTCCCTGCAGAAGCACGGCTTCGCAGACGATCCTCCTCACCCCACATCGGCGGCCCAGCAAGGCCGCGATTTTTCTAGAACGAAGGAGGCGGGGTCAGACCGAGTGAATCATCCTCCGGAGAGGGCAGTCGAACCGTCTCGTGCCTCTCCCCAGCCTTCGCTGCGTATCGCGCCGACGAAATGACGAGAAACATCTGGAAAGTCGCGCGCAAGGTATTTAACCGAGCAGCCGAGACGAGAAATCAGGAGAAGACGAAAAGTTAGCGCCGGAGCGCGTAGGAATTCCGCCGTGTAGTCGGCGAAGGTTCTGCCCGTAGTGACAGAACAGGAGGTGACGGAAGTTAACGCCAGAGCGCGTAGGGATTCCGCCGTGTAGTCGGCGAAAGTTTCGTTCGTAGAGACGAAGCAGGAGATAGAGAGGAATTCCACCTGTGGGTGAAGGCTCGAGCTACAGGCAAGAGCGTGGGTTTACCGCTATCGAGCGAAGACGCGGGCAACAGCTGCGTGTGTGAAGCCGACGGATTTCCGGCGGAGAAGTTTGAAGCTTGGAGAGTGGCCATTTGAGGACGCGAGGTTTCCTGGAAGAGAAACTTCGAGGGCTGCGGAACGACAGCAACGCTGGACTTTGAGTGAGTGATTCTCGGAAGAGTATCATTCAGACTTTTGTTCCAAGGACTTTGGACTGAATAGGTTTTCTATCTCTTTAGTCCTTAAGTGTCTTAGTTGTTCAATGCATGCGACTGCATTGTAGTGCGTATCGTTGTCTGTGTCCGTTGTTTTGAGTGTGGCTGATTGTATTGTGTAGTACGTTGATTGATTGGTTTGATTGGTGACATATTGTATGCAACTATTGTGGAGTGTGCATTCTTGTGTATTGTTTTCAATCTGCCATTATTGAGAATATAATTTTGTTTGTTTATGAACTCTCGGCTCCGACTTGTTCTTTGGGCCACAGCCGGCGTCTGCTGGCGCGCCAATAAGGACCACTCCTAAATTGTCCACGCTTTCGTGGTGCGGTTCGGAGGGCCGATACTTCGGCCTTTGGAATTAGCCCGGCGATCGCCCCCCTATTTAACGGGACAGGTGTGACACCGCGGTTTGGTCTTGCTTGCGCTTTTCACTTAGCCTATCTGCTCTGGCTTTTCTCCTGGCGTCGTGTCTGCCCGCCAGGGTGTTTTTGGGTATTGGTTTGATCTGTAGGTAATTTCTGATCGCGGGAGGTAGTGGTTCTCTGTCTTCCGTGGTGTGTATGGGCTCAATTTTCAATTTAAGCAGGGTATGTAGTCCCGTCATCGTGTCTGAAAGCCGTGTTATTTGTGCTGTTTTGTGTGCTTCGATCAGCTCCTCTAGGGTGTTATGCATTCCAAGTTGGAGGAGCTTCTCGGTGCTGGTATAAACAGGCAAACCTAGGGCCCATTTGTATACGGCTGTCAAATTATAGCTTCAATTTTATTTTTGTCTTATTTTCTGAGAGGATAACAGGGGAAAGAGTAGACTAGGCTGATTAAGAAGGCCTGAATGAGCCTACACAAGTCCATCTCCTTCATGCCTTTATGTCTGTTGGCCACTCTCCTGTGCAGTCCACCAATTTGTTTGGCGGTGTTCGGCAATTTTGTGAGGGACATGGTATTTTGAGTGTTATGTTGAATAAGCATACCCAGCACCTTAATGGTCAGAACCGGAGGAACCGGGCCGCTTTCCAACATAATTTTTATTGGTGCTTGTTGTTGGGCGTCCATGCCTGGTGTCTTTTTGGTTTTACTTCTAGTGATTAGGAGTTCGGATTTCGAGGGGGAGCATGTTAACCCGTTGTGTCAAACATACCCTTACACAACGTTGGCTGCCTCCTGTAACGCGTCATTTATCGCACCATCCAAGCCACTGTTTGTCCAGATTGAAAAATCGTCCGCGTATATGGCAAGTTTGATATGTGGTATCCTGTTTAGCTGTTGTGGTAAGTTCATCACGGTGATATTGAAGAGTAGGGGCGAGAGGACGGCACCTTTCGGGGTTCCTGTTGTGCCAGCGTAAACTCTTGACCACGCACTTCACCCAGTCGGATGGTGGCCATTCTTTCTCTGAGAAAGTCGGAAATGTAGGCGAACGTTCTTTCACCTACGTTTAACTGGGATAAGCCATTTAAGATGGCCTGATGCGCGACATTGTCAAAAGCTTTACTGACGTCCAGGACCAATATGGTCCGAGTGGCTCGTACTGGGTCTGGGTCAAGGATGTCTTGTTGCAGTGGAAGCATAATATCTTGTGTTGATAGACACTCTCTGAAGCCGATAGGGGTGTCAGGTAGCAGATGCTCTTTTTCAATGTAATCGTTGAGTCGGAATAATATGATATGCTCCATGACCTTGTCTAAGCAGGAGGTGAGGGAAATCGGTCGAAGGTTTCCCAGTTCCAACTTCTTGCCCGGTTTCGGAATAAAAAATGACGGTAGCATGTTTCCAGCTAGGCGGAACTTTTTCATCAGCCCAGTAAGTGTTGAATAGTTTAGTGATCTGGCTGATCGAGTGGTCATCTAAATTTCAGAGCATTTTGTTTGTTATTCTGTCTTCCCCACTGCGGCAGTGGTTTTAATCTGGCTGAGGACTCCTCTAGCTTCAGCTTCTTCTATATCGCTATCTAAAGCGGGATTGATTTCTCCTTCATATTTAGCTGGAGTGGGCATGTCCCTGTTGGTGTTGAAGTATTTGCTTTGCAGTTCCCGTATTAGGTCATTCTCCTCCCCAGGATAGGAATGAATTAGTTTCTGCAGGTTCTTACTTGTGTTATATTTTGTTTGTTCGGTATCTATCAGATGTCTGAGTAGAAACCAGGAGTTTTTATTAGCTAATTGGCCATTGAGGCGGTCACACATTTGGTTCCAGTGTTCTCGACTCAAGGCTTGTGTATAATTTTCTACTTCTTTGTCGATTTGAGCTATCTTCTTTCGTAAGGTTCTGTTGTGTTTTTGTGACATCCATCTCTTCTGAATACTTTCCCTAGCTTGCCACAGGTGTATAAGCCGTGAGTCAGGGGCCGGGTGATCCTCCTCCTCTATCTCGGCTTCAGTGGTGGCCCTGTTCGCGTCTTCGATTAGAGGAGATGTCCATTCTTTTAAGTTTGTGAGTTCTGTGGGTTTTCTCTCATTTCCAATGTCTCTGAAAGTGTCCCAATTAGTATGTCTCACTCTGAATTTTCCTTTCGTTATTTCACCGAGTGGTAATGTGGTGGCTATGATGTAATGATCGCTGCCTGCATTAGTTTCTGTGTTTTCCCATTTGGCGAATTGCTTGTTTTTAATGAATGTTAGATCAGGTGATGTGTTTTGACGGATGCTGTTACCTACTCGGGTGGGGCACTCGGGGTCTGTGAGGTGGGTAAGCCCAGCTCTAGTGAGGTTGTCCATAGGCTGGTCCCCTTGTTCTCACAAGACTTATAGCCCCATGCCAGATGGTGAGCATTGAAGTCACCTACTATGATTAGTGGTGAGCTTCTGGCATGTTTCTGCGCCTTTACAATAAGCTTAGAGGTGACGATGCCTCTGTTCTTTGGTGGATGATATGCGTTTAGGATGTACAGGGTGTGGTAAGTTTTCTTTTTGGGGAGGATTTCTACAAAGTTGTAGGCTATATCCTCGATTGCGAGATCTATCGCGTTAGCGGTGAGGTTTCTATGTATCATGAGTGCTGTGGAAGGATTAAAGCCTTCCGCCACAGTCGTGTTGAAGGTTGTGTAGCCAAAAAGCTTAGCGTTTACGCCAGTTTCCTGCAGCGCAATAACATCAGGTTTGATTGTAGAATGATGGATCCTATATTTGAGATCACGTCCTTTAGCTCGGAACCCTCTGCAATTCCATTGGCACATAAAAATTTGGTCGCTCGCCATCATGATTGCTTAGGAGTTTCTTCACGTAGTTCGTGTATTCTGATTGCGCCTCCCGCTGGGGGTCGTTGATCTAAGCTAGTATTGTTGTTGGGTCCCTCGCCTCTAACTAGGAGTGGCAATTGTGCAACAGGACTTTGGGGTTGTTGCTTCTGCTGTGTCATTGCGCCTCTGTTAGCTACTTTGAGCTGATTAAGACCTGCCAGAATGTTTTCGAAGGCGGCTTAGATTCTGTTGAGGTGAACCTCAGTAGATGCCTGAAACTCAGCCTGTTTGGCTTCTAGCTCCTTGAAGCGCGCGTTTATTGCAGTTTTTAGCTTGGCTATTCTGAGTGTCGAGTTTTTTTTTTTCTCGTTTTTCTTCTGTGGCAGTTTCCGGCGCTGGGCTAGAAGCTTTGCGCTTTTCTCCTCTATTTCTGTCAGTTTCCACGTTAGTTACCTCACTGTGAGCGCATGTCATTTGTTCCTCAGCCGCGGTTGGGGTAAAGGTAGAATTGGAATTGTTTTTCAGTTGCCTGATCTGTTAGCTGGCTGAAACCAACTGTTGCTGTAAAGAGTTTACCAGCTCTGTCAATTCCCTCACCTGATTGTCTTGTGGTCTGGCTGGTGGCTGCGTCCTTGATCTCGAACTGGATCTGGAATGGCTGCCTCGAGTCCGGGATGTTGACCAGTTCCTGGTGTTGCCCCCTTGTTTGGTGTTGGATGCTGGCTGAGTAGTAGCCGCTTTGATGGTTTGCCCCGGATTGTCGGTACGCCAACCCACGCACTTTGGTGGGCCGTTGCTCCAGACGTTCTCGTTGTTGTGTATTGCTGGCATAGAAGTGCATGTCTTCTCACTGGGACTACGGCTCTTCTGCGCAGGAATGGGGGCATTTCTGTTCCTGCTCTTGCTTCTTTTTAGTGACCTCGATCTTACTCGATGGCCTGGTAATTTTGATCTTCCTCCTTCATTGGTGCTGGAGGACATCGATGTGTTCTTGCTGTTATTAGGTTTGGGCGTAGCTTGCAGCTCCTGCTGCCAGTGGTATGTTCGCCGAGGCAGACTACACACTGTGGTGTACATGTCTGCTGTTCTCCCAATGGTAGTGGGGGATGTTCTCCACCGCATCTTCGGTATTTTGGTATACCAGGGCCGGGCAGCGGGCACACATCAGTGCGGTTCCCAAGCTTCCTTCAGTTGAAGCAGGCCTCAGGTCACTTCCTGAAGGGATGTACTTCTAAGGTGAAACACCTGAAACGGATCGTGGCAGGAAGCTTGTGTCCGGCGAAGGTGATGACCAGGTGTTTTGATGAGCCCAGTCTCCTGGCATTTACTATGCGGATGTCAGGGCTTTTCTTCATAAGTTGTGCTTGAAGACGAGGTCTGTTTCGTCCGTGTAGGCCTTGTAAACTACTCCACGGATGGAGTCGTCCGGCACTGGTGCGTAGGTGGCCACTGGCAAGTTCATATTGTACCTCTCACTTCTGAGCCCTTCCAATAAGCGGTAAGCTTCTGCCCTGATTCTGTAGGGTGTACTTACTGTAAGGGTATTTTAAATGGGGCGAATATCTATTTGGTCTTATTCTTCTGCTCGGGCCAGGTTGACTTTTGCAGTGTTTTGGATGGCTTCCAGCAGCGTAGCGAGGCCAATGTTCGACAGGTTGATTGGGTGTCTGGGTCAAATTACAATTTTGTAATGTTTGCTTGGCAGCCTTGGCATGAACCTCCGGCGTGGAAGCTGCGGCGGGCGCGCTGCTTGTACGACGAGTGCTGGTTACTGGCGTGTTTAGGCATTGCCTCTGAGGGCTTGGGCACGGTCGTTCTGTACTTGTGCTGCATATCTAGGGGGTTTACGACACCATGCGTCATTTTTGATGTGACCCAGGGGCCGCCTTCGAGCTCTACTGGGTCTAGTTCCTCGCCTTCTACAGCGTACTGCATAATCTTCCGAACGTGGCGTCTGCCACTTTGCGCTGCATGACGGCTGGTCGCGGGTGAGCATAATTGATTTAAAAAGGCTCACCACTCGCACTTGTGGTTTCCGAAGTCAGTTTCGGTCCATAACTCATCGTCACAGGGCTCAGGGCGTCCCTCAGCGTCGCTGCGAGCTGCCGCTCATCCACCTCGTCACCGGCACGCCGCCGGCGTCGATGCTAGGGTGAGCGTCGTGCCCATTTGCAGCCGGTCTACTTTCGGTGAGTTTTCGGAAGTGGACACTTCCACGCCCGAAATATTGATGTCGTCAGGTTCCTCTTCACCTTAGGAAGACGATAAGCACATTTTGTGGCTGTTTCACACGAAGATTTTGCACAAAGACACCCAAAAAGCAGGAGCTCATTGTGAGCGCGTCCTCACTCGTCTGCGAGTATCTGGGGGTTTCTGTTGAGAGATTGATGATGTCGCAATGCTCCGTCGGGGGCGGTCGATATGAAATGGACTGCATGAAATTGTGCGTGCCAGTCACGACGTTAGGCTCTTAATGGAAACCATGTACCATCACACCAAATAATCTCAACCAGTTCTGTCAGAACAATGAGCGACGGCACCGGTAGAAGTGCGTAGCCTGCTTGTGCTACAAAACCGGAGTAGTGTATCGGCGCCACAAACGCCAGAATTCTGGGGTGCCTGCTTCTGAAGCAGGCGTATTAGCGTCACCTTATAGCAACACCAAAACACATAAGCCGCTGCGCTGAGAATTAGCATTATGCAGTCACGTAATCGTGTGTGAGTTGAATTAATCCATTCATTACGGACCCTTTCAAGGATTACAAACAGAGGGCCTTGATGACTTCCTGTTTCGTCCCCTGATGTGCTTTACTAACAATGGTGGGCCACAAGATCTTTAGAAATTAGCCCGCTGATTTTCTACAGTTTCCTTATTTCGCAAAATTTATACAAATAATTGTTTTTAGGGGCGAATCTTCTTAAAGCAGCACCTGTTCATCCCTCGTCGCTATTGTAGTGTGTAACAAGTATAACATTTTGACCTCCAAGGTGGTGCCGGTGAGAGATTTCTTCTGTGCGTCGTTGAACAATAAAAAATAGTGCTCAATGTTCATGCCAATGACTGCTAATGGGGAATGATAGACAGGAGCATTAGACTTTAAATTAACGCGCGCGCTTCGATCCCCGTTAGCAGCCATTGGCATGTACATTGAAAACTATCTGACAAGAAAGGGTTGCTACGTTATACTCGCTGGTTGTAACGTCCTTAGTTTTAGAAAGGCTTAGCGAGTGTTGAGCCGCAGTGACATGAATACAATGAACTAGTATATACCATGAACTCGAGGTGGTTAAAGGTGGGAAGTAGACCCGAAGCGCAAGCCGTAAGAAATTGTGCGTGTACCAACTCTCGTTTAGTCCTTGGAATGTCCGCTGGATGGCGATGCTTCTATATGGGGAATATATGATGAAAAGATGCGAGATGGTGGTACTTGAAGTGATGAATATATGGATGAACGGACACACAGATATATGCATGGATGGACGCATGAACGGACGCAGGGGCGGGTGCATGGACGAACGCAGGGGCGGGTGCACGAACAGACGCACGCATGGACTGGCGGATGAATGCATGCACGGTCACACAGATGGACGCATGGACGGACAGAAGCAAGAACGAATGGACGGACGAATGCTTCGCCCAACTCTTCATCATTCACTCTGTGGATATGCTACCATTTTTTGAGCTACATAAAAACTGTAAAACAATTGCTTGTAACTAATGCACGTTCCTTCTATGTGACAAACGGAAGAGAGATTTTCTGCACGCTTGAAAAAAAAATGAAAACTTGCTTTCAGTTACGACGTTAGGAGCTGGTAAATGAGGTGACCGGAAGTTTTTTTTTTTTGGGGGGGGGGGTGGAGGGGGTTACAACGCTTGTGACCTTGAAATCGTCTATATATTATACAAGCGTTTTTTCGTGCAGATTGTGCCTCCTGCTTGGTGATGAATTCGTAGCAGATATTGAAGCTTCAACATTTGAAGAGCTTTCTTTAATTTTTACACGTTTGCTTAAAGGTAAAACTGTAAATTCCTTTACATTAGTCTTTACAATGATATTTCAGGTAATCAAAAAAGCTACAATGGATAGGCAGGCGAAATTGGATATGTAACCAGATCTGGCACAGAGGCTTCTCAAGATCAATAAATTTGGGTGTGCCCTATTGCAACTTGTTTTGTGCACACCCAGTTTGAGAAAATCTTTCCGATCCTAATGGTCAGCTTAAATTCCACAGGCCATTGAATTAATCTGAGCGCCAAGTTATTTATTCTATGTGACGAACATTTAGGCCATGCACCAACATAATTAATCCAAACGCCAACTCAGTTAGGCCGCATGCCAGTGAGTTTAATTCATGTGCCACCATACTTATTCCAACTGCTTTGATTCAAGTGCCAGTCACATTATTCCATGCACAAAAAGCAGAATATGGGTCTTAAAAACGGTAGTGAAATTGAAATGCAGTTCCTACAATATATAGGATAATAGTCGCAAAGTATAACAAATCATTATTATTTGTATTCACGGCTTGTATTTGCGAAAAAAATATGCTGTCGTTGTTCGCTTGAGCCGTGTTTGTACTTTGCTGTGTACAAGTTTGTATACGAGTGCTTCGCCCGGGAGAAGTCATTTAAGGGCAGCAAAAGACAAGGGAGGAACATGTTAACGAATATTTTGTGTTCGTCCCTAGCTCTCAATTGGATTTGTATAACATTACATGACCACAACAGGTGATGCAATGCGACTATGGTTATTGGAGCCCCGAAGTGCATAACAAGATATGGAAAACCTGGCCGTAGGCAGCGATAGGTCAAAAGCAGGTACATAATCAAGAAATTAGGAAGCCCTCAAGAGGCACAGCGAATTAAAGATAATTTGAATAGATTTTCGTCTTGCAGTGCACATAAACTCATGATCCTGATGTGAACAATGAAAGTAATATTTTCCATTCATATTAGCTGTAATCTTTTTAATTCAAACGAAACTATGTGAATCTGATGACACACGCGTCTTTCAAGCAAATACGCTTTAGCAACACTAGCGTCATCTGTTACTTGAAAACAGGAAAACCTCCGTTGATGCTTTTATAAAAAATCAAATTACACATGAACTCAAACAGATGCAAGTTTAGTTTCTAAATGGTTATTTTTGATTTCAAGAACGGAATAATATGATCTGTCGGTCCCCATAGTTTTCACTGGGCTGAGCAGACGACTGCGAACGCCTCAGCGAATAAGCAGCCAAGTAGTCTCTGCTGAGCAGACGACATGATTCTCTGCATATGCGTTGGTGTAGACGATTATCTGGAACAATGCAGTAGCGATGAAGCGCAGGCTAACATGAACTCTATGAGCAAATATTGCCACGTTCCATTCCCAAGTTTTCGTTATCGTCCCAAAACACCACACGATTCTCAGCGCAAACCGCGCCTGCAGTTTTCGAGAAGGTTCCGGACTGTAGTAGATCATTTCGATAAAATCACGCCCACTGTGCAAACGGCACAGATTGTTCTGGAACCTACGCCACCGCCAGCGATAGCGCTAGAACATTCGACGGCAATAGTATAAATGCCGACGCGCTTCGCCGCTTGTCAGTTGTTGAATGAAGGCCGACGCTCCGTTCACCGCTATCAGTCCGAGACTGCTATCTGTGCAAGACTGCTGCTGTAATCGAACTTTCCGTTTACTGGGCACAGGTTCGCCCAAATAAACAGTTAAATCCCAACACGAAGTCTCCTGCCTTTGGCCACGTCATGACCCCGTGACAATATATTTAGTACCCGTAAATGCAATAACTACACATTGTTTTTTTTTAATTTGAAGCTATGGCACGAAAACGTTATAGGGAAATAGAACTGCACCTGATTCCATAAACATGTAAAGGTGAGCGAAAAGTTTTTCCTAGTGTTTCGTGTTTGCGTTGTTCCGACATTTACACTGCATGAAGTGGCAAACCGTGTGTTTCTGGTGCATAGATTAAACTGACTGGCACCTGAAATAAAGTTGTTGGCAATTGGGTTAAATATGCTGACACTTGGATTAAAATCACTGGCAAGCGGCCTGAGTTGACGCTTGAATTAAATATTTACCGCTTGGATTAGTTGTTTGGCACATAGAATAAATATCTTGGCGCTGTTACGTTTGGCCCGGCGATTCGTCTGGACAGATGCCATTGTGCGTAAGCTGGTCTACTGGAAAGCTTTCAGCTCCATCGACGGGCAATCTGCCAGACGCTGTCGAAGATTTCGGCAATTACCCAAACAATGTGGCAAGCAAAGGCGAGTTCCTGGCTTTCAATTGCGGACCCTTTCGTCGTCCCTTCAAGCAGCAGCGGCGCCTGATGACCTTGGCGACTCATCTGGTGACGGGGAAGCTGTTGTGAGCGGCGTCAGAGCTGACGGGGGAGCGGCGCTCTTTTAATCCTCAATCAAGTAGCCGACCGACCGGCTGCCTATGCTCGTCAGGCATTGTCTGTGCTAGCCGGAGGATGAGACGTCGTGTCGCCACAACGCCGTAAACCGTTCCAGAGAGGACAACAAAGACAGCATCTTCCTTGGAAGAGACCATGGCGGCCCCCGCAAATCACTCGGCTAATTGAGCGAATAGATCGGCGGACACTTTGATGTATGCTGTCAGGTTCTTGGGACCTTTCGACTAGCGGCACACACACGACGAGGAAGAGCCCTGCTGGCGCCACCTTGCAGTGAAGTGTTGACGACTCAATATTGGACGTTCACGTGGACTGTGCATGCTCGTCCCCCCTCACCTGTTGTGTGTGTGTGATTGGTGTTCCTCTCGCAGAGGAGGAGCCCGACAGGGCTTAAAACGACGCCGCAGAGTGCCGGACGTCGCTCTGAACTATGTAACGGTTCTTCCACCACGCTCGTGGTTTGTAAAGCCACGAACCTTTCTTTGCTGTAAATATGTGTAAATAGTGCCATAAACCTGTTTGTTTTTCGTATCCTCTTCTTGTCAGCGTTCGTTTCTTTGACCTGGTTACACCACGCTACCACAGGAGACCGGGTAGACCCCCATTCGCAACAACTGGTGGCAGCAGTGGGATGCCGTCAGCGAACTTCCTCCTTCCGAACCCTAACAACTGGTTGGCAGCAGCGAGATGAACTTCACGACATGGTGCTGTGCTGTGGTGAGTGCTTGGTCTTTGCTTTGACTTTCCAGGCTTCAATTGTGTGAGTTTATTAGAGGCTGGATTGTGTGTGAATTAGGGAGATTACCTTTTGTGAGTTTGGCTTGTAGGGATCACCCAATTATGTGTGAAATGCAGCACCAAAGTGCAACGGCATTTATGGCGTGGAAGGCAATGCTAAGAGATGAACTTTTGGCTGTGAGTAAGCATCTAGGCATTGAAGTAGAGGAAGGAATGGGCAGGACAGCGATTGTGAGGCAGATCTCGCAAAAAGCCAGTGAGGAGGAGATTAAAAGCGCGGTAGAGATTTTCGAAAAACAGAAAAGAGAAAAAGATGAAAGGGATAGAAAAGAGCGTCATCGAGCACGCAACTCGGTGATCGAACAATTGGAAAAGAAAATCGAGGCAATGCGACGGAAAATTCAGCCATCCGTAAGTGTAGCTCAAGAGAAGTGCGAGAAAAACATAAGTGAGGTGCAGTTGATAGCCGTAGATAAGGCTAGCACGTTTAAGAATAGCAGCAGGTTTGATGAAGAACCAAATTTGAGTGCTGCGAAAGATGCTGCTCTAAGTAGAGAGGCCGACGAAGGCCAGAGCAAGTGTGACGAGGTGCTGTGCCAGTTAAATGTTAGCGAAACAGCTCGGATAGCTGCAGAAAAGCTGGTACAGACCTCAAGTGCGGTTGTCGCAACGGTGGAATTTGCAAACAGTGTGGAAGTACGCAAGGACACCGAAGAAAGCTCAGAAGCAGCGAAAGTAGGTAGCGGGAATATCAGTGCAGTAGCAGACAGCTCTCAGCATTGCGAGATAGAGTGTTTGAAGGAAAGCAGCTGCACTGCTCCTAAGAGCATCAAGCTGTCCGCCAGTCTAAAGTGTGAAATAGGTGATCTTTTCGAAAATCATTTAGACGGCGCTGTGTCGACAGCTGACGAGTGCAGTGTGAGTGTTAGTGACCTTGAGCTGAGAAGGAAGGAAAGATGGACACGGTCGCAGAAGTCCGAGGATGGAGCACCACTCGGCGAGAGCTCTTGTTGGCGTCAGGAGATGGTGTAGGGCGAGCCCAGTCGGCCAGAGCTGCGCTGTCATCGGAGATCGTGGGGGCACAACCGGTCGGCACGAAATCCAGAGAGCAAGTCTCATTACGATCATTTTGCGAATGTAATACTGGTGCTGCAAGTGTTCTCGTGCATTTACACTCACTGAAACTGTTGGAAGGAACGTGGCACGCGTGCCGCTCTCTTGGGTCACGAAGCGGGCGCCACGCGAATTATTCGGCGCCATGCAATCAGCGCCACAGGTGGTGTTAGCGGCACATTGTCTGCTATGGTGTCTCCCACTTTGTTTCGAGCGGCGCAAACCAGAGCGCGTGCGTCAAATTAGGAAGCACCGTAGCAGACGACGCGCACCCAACTACGCCGCTTGCGCTGATTGAGCTGGCACCGCAATACTTCGCGTGGCGCCCGCTTGGTGGCTGGCGAGAGCGGCAGGTGTGCTACATTCCCTCTAACAATAGCCGCGACTGTACATTTTAAATACAAAGCATCTCTTAGCGAACTTCGGCGACTTTGAATCTATCTATCTATCTATCTATCTATCTATCTATCTATCTATCTATCTATCTATCTATCTATCTATCTATCTATCTATCTATCTATCTATCTATCTATCTATCTATCTATCTATCTATCTAGCCGCCTACGACTTTTAGCTCTCCTAGATGTTTAGATAATGGTATCAATACCAAACTTGGTATGGCATAACATGACTGTATGGTGAGCATATCTGACTAATCACAACATCAAAATAATGGCATGTATGTCATGAATGTCATGATTTACATTTAATGGTCTTGCTGCTCTTGCGGTTGTTTCGTTCACATGACATGTTGGAAAACTGGTATGGTATCACATGATTGCATGGTGAACAAAAATGAAAGACTCCAGCACGAAAATCATGACATGCGTGTCATGTGACAACCTTACTACATGCCACGCTCATGATGCGCTGGCGGCCGTTTCGCTAGCTTCACCTAAACCAAATATCGTATTACGAGACGTGAATGGATGAGCAAGGCATGTGAGTGGTGCAAACATGATAATCATGAGATGCATGTCATATAACGACATGACTACATGCCACACTCATGGGCCAATACACTTAGACATGACCCGGCGCGCGTGTGCGCCGGCATTCGTTTCATGGCGTCGCACCGACGATGCCATGCGCTGTGCCGATCTGCCTGCATTGCTTTGACGCACGGCGTTTGAGCGCGTCCGGCGTCCCTACGTCACAAAGTGAGGCAGACGTGTTGCTGTCTGGATAACGTCATAGGCGCGAAATGCAGCAAGTCGCATTTCGCGCCGATGGACACCGGTTGGACCGGTCGCGCCTGGCTTCAGACTATAGAGTGCTCGAGTTTTGCAAGCGCCGCGTCGCTGCGCCCAGCGTGCGCGCGCGTCAACGTTACAGGAGTACATTGGGCCCTTCATGGTGCACTCACCACCGTTTCGCTGGCATCACATATACCAAATTTGGTATTACTAGACGTGAATGGTCGACGAATGTATGGGACGGGTAGAAATATGATATTCATGAGATGCGTTTCATCTAACAACATGGCTACATTCCACGCTCATGATGAGCGCACAGCCGTGTCGCTAGCTCCTCGTATAACAAATTTAGTATTGAATGACGTGAAGGGACGACGAAGGTAAATTACACGTCCAAACATAATAATCATGATATGCGCGTGTGTAAGAACATGACAACATTCCACGTTCATGATGTGCTTGCAGCCGTTTCACTAAATTCACATATACATATTTTGGTATCACGTGATGTGAATAGACGACGAAGGTAAATGACACGTCCAAACATGATAATCTTGATATGCGCGTCATGTATAAAACATGATTACATGCTAGGCTCATAGCATGCTTGCGGTCGTTTTGCTACTTCCACATATACCGAATTTTGTATTACGTGACGCGAATGAACGACGAACGTAAATGACACGTCCAAATATGATATTCATGATATTGAAGTCATGTACGGCATAATTTACCTCGTCTCGTAACGTTGTGCTGATTTAAAAGTGACATATCAACCTTCCTCATTCGTGCTTCGCTTATCATCGATTCCCACTGTACGTGGATCTGCCTTTTTTTTTTACCTTTGTGTCCCTTTAAGGACAATATTCTTTCTTCGAATACTTCGGTGCAGAATTTTGCCCTGTCTGTGTGTCTGCAGTGTGTCTTTCCTGCTTTCCTATATGTCACACAATTCACTAAAATGATGAAAGTTTAACCCCGCTCTAAGCAACCATCCATATTGATCTGCGTTTTGTGTTCATGCGTGCAGACGTTGTCAATAAAAAACACACAAAAAAAAACTGTCAGGCCTGCGTGGAACGCGTGGCACAGTCATAACGAAGCTGGAAGAGCAGCCATTCATAGCATTTTCTATCGACACTTTTTGAGTAACTGCTACCAACACACTTGCTGGCCGGGTACCACTATGCCTTAAATAATCATAATTGTAGGGTAGTAAGCCGGCATTCCCTATGCTATTCTTCGTTATTCTAGGGAAAAGTGTGGTATCCACTAAACACTTGCTAAACATTTTGCGCAATTTTCGTGCACTAGATGATGACGATGCATGAAGAATTATGCCTGAAGTAGGTATGCGCAATAGTTAATAGGTGATCAAGAACAAGCTTTTGCAATGGTTTGGAGCATTGGACGGCTCACTCGTTACGCTATTCGCATTGTGTGACGTCTGCTTGCTCTTTTGCTGTTCTAAAACGCTTTTATACTCATATTAACGTGACTCCTTTTTCGACATGAAGCCCGCCTAAAGTGAATTCGCAAACGAGTGCCAAACGGCAGGGTAATTCAGTGGTAAAATACTTGGCTGGCACGCAGTGGAGCTGATTTGAATCCCATTGTGTCCTTTTTTTTTCTTTTTTTTAATTTCTTGCGATACTGGTTACGGACACCGGCGGCGGTGGCGGCTGTCAATTACGGCACCGCACATGACCCCTGTTTTGATTTCATAGCAACTTTCGATTTAAGAACAAATATTACGCCTAATTGGTGCAACATGAATACGGGTTGATTAGGTAATGTGTTACAATATTTTTAATGCATGAATACGTAATTATGAAGACCGCAGTGCTTATTACACGGTGCTGGCAATGCGACGGTATGACCGAAAAAAATTGGTGCTTCCTACACCTCACTAAAATTAGATCATGCTAGTGCCTACCACTTACTTGGCGTCCTATCTGACTTCGTTTTTTTAAATTACTGCTAGATGGCGTTCATTATCTCCTCAGCACCAACTCACTAATTTTCTCGCGCAGAACGTCAAATAAACGTTTGATTTTCTCTCTCAAGACATTCTATTATCGTCTTTCAAATACTTTTGCCAGTGAAGCACGAAAATACGCCGCCATTTTTTTTTCTTGAGATGTAACCGACTATTGTCCCCGTCATGTCGAAAAGCAAACAAGAAACGGCCGGCCGCAAATTGGCAAAGACTGCAAAGGAAACCTGAAAACGCCCATGACACACTGACGTTTTTCTTTCATGGGGCTGCACGGCTGGTCGAGTTCGGTTCCAAGAAAGTCTTTTCCGTTCCTCATTGGTCCTTTCTTTTTCCTCTTCCGACATGTGCTGTCAAGCGTGCACCCAACAGCAGCTCAGTGCCAAACTTCCGCATCACAGTGCCGGAGAACTTTGGCTCTAGCCCACCAGCCGTCACACTCAAGTGGTGGCCCATCGGCATTGCAGGCCGACACGAACAACACGCGACTGGTCGTAGAAACTTAGAGAAGTGAGCTGTGTTGAATTGGGTTGAGGCAGCCAAGTGACTAGTCCGTGGAAGGCCATTACGCCGTCTTCGCATTGCGTTCTTCGCTCCCACTCCCAGCCTTTTCCCTTCTTGTTCTTGCTCGCAGAAAATGTGTAACGAGCTCTCTCCCGTGCCTTTTCAGACTTGGTGTCATGTTATTTGGTTGGTACGACTTGCGTCTCGACCAACCTTTTCTGTTAGTCCTCTTGCACCTGTAACGATAATGAAACCTGCGTTCATACACTTCTTGGCCTGTGTTGTTTTACATGGTTCATTATGTGATGTTGAAGTTCTTAAGCAGCTAAACTTTACGATTATGGGCGTGGTGGCAGCAATATTCTTCGTGAAGACAATGGAGAATAAACACAATTTTTTATCAAAGCTTGATGGGCTGTGCGAGACAATATTTGAGCTGTTGACGGAATGTTTACGGCCTTCGGTCACTCTTTTACCAGTACGCCCAATTGGCAAAAGAAAAGAGCAACGGGAAATATAGGAATGGCAAGGAGGTTAGCCAGATAGGCTGATACCCCTGTCACAAGGGCACCCGCGAATTCCGTTTAACTTTATCGTTCTTGCGGAAACGGTGATGCCGTCTGTGTCACGCAGTCTCCCTTACGTCAAGGGCTTAAATGGGCCTTTTTCGCAAATGAAGTTTAGCAATCTTCATTTGCGGCAGAAAGCTGTTCTCTCGTCCCCAGCAATCTCTAGTTGTGGAGAAAACTGTGGACACGAAACAGCCGTTGTCAACTTAATAATGAACTTTATCAATATAAAAGTATATTTGCTTACATATTCCGATAATATCAAACATTAATTAAAGAGGAAGTACGTGCGCAAGTGCACGCACTCGCCACACCATGACTCGCCAAAAGCCATCGCGTTGCCGTTTTGATAAAAGTTTCTTCGAGTTCGTGCCAGCCATCCTATCCGTGCTCACTATGGTGCTCACCATGGTGTTATCCGTGCTCACCATGGTTGACGTGGCTTTTCTTCCTGCTTCGTCGACGCTGGTACTCATGCCGGCACTGCATGCGAACCGTTGTGGTACCCGTCCGTATTAAAAGAGCAGTGACACCTCACTTCAAACTCGAGATGTGGCGTTCATTTGATTGCTCGGAATGCATGATTTTTTTTGCGAAGTGTAAATAGAATTTTGTTCACTCAGAAACACAGACAACCGTCAAGCTGAAGCACCACGCACTTGAAGTGTTCGCTATGCTTCACCACATATTGGCTATGCTTAGCCTAACCAACACACCGGAAAGCAGCCGGCAATTCTTTACGCATTCGCACGCAAAGGGCAACCGGCTCGAGCCACAAGCCCGTTCACTGCAAGGCAACCAGAGCAGCCAGACCAGCAGGTCGTAAAAGGTCGATATCACGTAAACGAGTTCGCCATGGGCATGCCCCGCAGCAATATACAAGAAAAAAGAAGGGATTGGGGAACCGGGGCTGACAGTTTACGGTTGTACCACGAGGCATCGTTGAGGTTTGGAAAGAAAAAAAAACAAAGAAAGGAACGGGAGACGTAAAATGGGCCCGAAAAGATAAAGAACAGGAAATGGGCCGCTTGCTCTAGATTTGTTTTTTGTTTTTGTTGTTGTTGTGTCTCACTGTTTGGTAGAGCACAAATCGTGAGGAACCGACAAATATTTTCTTTCGTGGCACCGAAATATGCAGCAGCGGGGAGCGTAGTGCTACTGCGAGCAGCAACAACTCTTTGGTGCCGACGCGCAGCCACGGCTTTGCTTGCAATGGACCTGCCGTGCAGAGCCTTGCAAGGGTGTAGGCATCGGAGGTGTCAGACAAATACCAGCCATTCTGCGCGCAACGTTGAAGAAAAAGCGAACAGAACGAAGCTGTGTCCTTTCATACATGCCGACGTTATATTACATCATTTCTTCGAGTTCCGGTGGAGTTCTTTTGAATGGTAACGGCCTTTTAATGCAGTATTCTGCGAAGTTCAAACGATGTCTGTTTCACTGAAAGCAACGCTATCTCGATAGAAAACTTAGTGCTGTAAATATTTGTTTCTTTCTTTCTTTTCGTAAGTGACGTGTTGTCATTTTTTGCGAATAAACGTGGGAGGCCACTACTGCGAAACTCAAGTCTTAAGTAAGTTAGATGCAGCACATGCTATTTAATAATAAAAATCATGAATGACACAGTCTTTCTTGCATTTTCCGAAAACTATTCAAAGGTGAGAGTCATCTTTTTCTACTTTTTCTTCTCAGTGCATTGTCTCGAGCTTCTATTCTTACTCCCTCCCACCGAGCGAAAAAAAAAACCTAGAAAAAAAACATGCTATGTACCCTCAACCTAGTTTTCCACTGGCTCCGTGATAGACCCACCTTTGACCACGTAGGTGATGCCACGTGAGGACGTCTTCATGTGGCGTCATGATGACGTCGTCACGAAATAATTTTTAATAGTTTCATGCTGACGTCGACGCCACCGATGGTTACTTTTCGCATTGATGGTGCATCTGGTGCTTTCGACTTGACAAATTTAATGAACACGCACTTCCGAAAGGAAGGAGTATGCAGGCAGGTCCTCAGTTCATACCTCATCAGCGCGGGCTGTTTTATCAGAGTGGACTGCACGATCTCGTACGTGACCAGGTATCAAGATACGGGTCTATTGGTTTCCAAACCTTCATAGCCTTCATCGCAAGCTGTACAAACAAGATACGCGAATGAGATGCTGTTACAAAAGAGTGGTGTGAGGGACATACGCCGTGAACTGCTGCTTCTTGCGAGCTCGAGCCAAATCACGGAGATGAAAAGCAAAGAGAGAAACACAAAATAACAGCGCTCGACCAACCAATCGAGAGCAGTGCTTTTATTCATACGTGACACTTTTATTCATGACCAGTATCTGCGTTCGCAGCAAGAAACATGTAGTTGTGTCGCGCCGTCAATACTTTAGCTTATTCTTTTGTTTAAGCTTAAGAATAAATGAAAATCATTTCTAATTTCAACACGTACAAACAGTGGTAAACGTCTGTCAGTCAATACGCTGACTAGAACCAATTTGAATTCGCTTGTGTTTTCCTTCAAATATTCATCTGTAGCCCATCGCGGCTCTTCTCGTGCCGGCTAGTGAGTTAGCACACTCCTCGCATTGTAAGGTAATCTCCTCCTTACGATGTGCTATGTGCCCATCAATTACATGTAAGGACGCTACATTAGCTCTTTGAACAGTAAACGCTTACAAATCATGTAGACGTACGCCTGCTCTATTTTGCACTACTCCATTTTTCTCCCTACGTTTTGGGGAGCAGACGCAACAGAGTTTTGTCAACTTCCCTACTCTCGCTCCCTTACTCGATCTTTCTTACACATTAAATTTGGCTGTCAAATGATTCCTGCACGGAGATAGTACACATGTTTTACTCCTGAGTAGAAAAACTTATAAGAAATTTCCATGATCAGATACGACGACGAGTCGCTGACGCTGTAACCGTCACCTGCAATACACTACTCTGAATAGAAGTATCAGCGTCGTTATTGCAACGAGCAGCCTGCACGTATAATGACAATATCCTGCTAGAGTTGAGGCGATGCCATGCCTTAGTGGGAGAGCAGTTGCGAGTCTCAACGAACTAATGCGGAGTTATGCGCGACCCCCTGCATATTGGTTCAGCATCTTTCGTAAGTGGCGCTCCTCCAAAATTGAATTTTTGGTTTGCTAAGGAGGCAAAACCGTCTACTGAATCTCACTAGACTCTCCCTACTTATGAAACTCAATCTGGACATAACGAGGAAATTTATTGTTCGTCAAATAATTTTACTTCGCCGACGCAGAAGAGTGCATTCTAGGGTCAGACGTTGTGTCGAAAGCACTGTAAATGTCACAACAACAAGAAAAGGTATTTGGTCTATTGAACGCTCCTGCAGATGGTACACGGCCTCACATTTACCCCGCAAGCAAATGCCGACAGGCGAGGCTTGTTAAGTATGAACTTTTCACATAAAAAGGCGTGGTAGTTACGGCACACGACATTGACGTTGAAGGCTGCAAAGAAAAAAAAGGTATATCTTGCTTCACAAATTCTGTTGAAACTATTATATAGCGTGGTTTTCCTATGCGGTCTTTAAAAACATACCATGTGGTGGTTCTCTGTGCTAAGAATAGAATTGCAACACGTGACGATGGGAATGGACGTGACAGCATACGTTCAAGTAGATGAAACGCAATCGCGAAAAAAACCTTTTTCATAAACAGGACCCCCCCCCCCCTTCTCGTGTCTTTTTGTGTACAAAGCACACGTAGTTTTTTCATTTTTAAGAAGGGACTTGGAAACCCAGTTTTAGTAATTATTGAAGGTTGTTGGCCCCCACCACCCGCCAATATACTTAGCCAATATCTTCACGAGCTCGCTTGCTGAATTATGAAATTGGCTCGTCGTCCTCTAAATGCTTTGCCTACTCTGCGCTTCTTATTACAATGATTTATCTGGAGGGAGTGCAACTTGTTTGCGAGCTTGACTAATAAAGTGAATGTTGCACAACTCTCTTCTTTTTGTTGTTTCTCCGACAGTCTGTACAATGTCCTGTCGAGCGGGATTAGAAAAGTTTGCCATACTAATTGAGGTAGGAAAAAAAAGAGAGTGAACAAAGTTTCAAGGTTTGGGAGATAACAACGGGAAATGTGGCCCTAGTTTGCTTTCATATACGTAAATATGGATGCACTGACCTTCTCAGCGGTTTGCGCTGGGACAGACTCACCTACAAAGACGGATCTTTTTTTTTTCTCCCCTACAAGCGATATTGCACACGGCGCATTCGATATATCTCGAAGCCCGGACGCGTCTCCGGTGTCCGCACTTGTTAAATCTAGCTTCTCCTTAGCGCTACTGTTTATGCGGTGAAAACCACTCAAAAACTTCATTGACTGGAACAATTTGCACTTAGAGCATGATTACGTGCGTGGGCGTTGCAGGGAACGCTACCAGGGCATTAAACAACATTCTTTGGGCAAACACCTGGGATAAATTATTAAACAGAAGTCACGCAAGTTTTGGGTTGCTTCACCACACACTTAGCGGCCAACAATTTCACAACTGTGAGGTTACGTGCCTGCATAAGCCAAGGGTGTCGATCTATACGCAAAACAACATGCTAAGCAAGCTTTGATATCAACTGTAAGTTAACAGACGTACTGTCAAAAAAAGGAAGGGAGTTACAATAGTGGTGCTTAAAGGGAGCACTCATAGAGGCTCCATACCGAACAGATGTGTGAAGTTATAATATTCGATAACTTATTGGTCACATCTACTACACAACAACTTGACGGTGCTGTAAAACTGAAAGAACAAAAATAAAATTGCCTGTTTTAACTGACATACCGTAATAATGGCAAAAGTAAAAGTGGAAGTAGGCGAAAACACGAAATTAAAAGTTAAAGACCTGAAACGTTCAGTACAGTGTGTGACTTGATTTACGAATAATCTGCAGAGGCAGCCATCCCATATTGTCACCTAGCTGAAGTGTTCTCACGTATATAAAAGATTAGCTCTAAAATTGCCATCCCGAGCCACTTTATTTTTACACGTTTTCATAATGCGTTCCTCTCGTACTTTTTTCTAGCTAGAACGAACTTCACTTCTCTTTTTTTTCTCTTGCCACATAGTATTATGTGACAATGATTTCTATACAACTTTTGTGTGAGCTTCCTGCACTGCACAAAAAATTATCAATTCATTCATAGATATGTTGAATTTTAACGTCCCAAAACCACCATATGAATATGAGAGACGCCGTAGTGGAGGGCTTGGGAAATTTCGACCACCTAGGGTTCTTTAACGTGCGCGCAAATCTAAGCACATGGGCCTACAGCTTTTTCCCCTCCATCGGAAATGCACCGTCAACGCCTGGATTCAATCCCGCGACCTGTGGGTCAGCAGCCGAGTGCCTTAGCTACTAGACAACCATGGCTGAGCACACAAACAATTGAACTAGGAGTGCCAAGCCTGGAAGGCATGTGGAGCTGCACAGCCTCATTCGCATCTCTTTGGTTTTTCTTTTCTTCCCAATTTCGTTTCTTTTTCTCTTCGCGCGCTTATTTGGTCTTCTTTCTGTGTTTGCTTCTATTATTTATTATTCTCTTTCTCTCTTTTTCTTGCTTGCTTTTTCAAATTTCTTCTTATCTTCCCGGTTTTCCCTTTTTCTATTTCTCGCTTATTTCTTCTTTTTTTTTATTTCTAGTTTTACACCTGGTTTCGATAACAGCATTCGACTATAGCATGCGGGGACAGCACACGATGATAGAATACAAAAGCCCGCTTTTCTAAAGTGTTCTGCACTTATCATCACCAAGTCGCTGGAAGAGCAACAGCAAGAAGACTTCTCATCGGCGTGAGCGCGCTGTATATGGTGCAAGGTGACTATGCTATTCATAATTCATATTCATAACCTGCTATGGTCTCTGTAGATACTCGCAGTATTGCAAATAAATAAAATAGTTTTTCCTGCGTTACGCCAATGTACGACAGAATACAAAGACGGCAATCGACATCGTATGACAGCAAAGCTGCTAAAGTGCTCCGCATTTAAAATGAAGAAACATGAACCCAGAATGAAGAAACATGAACTTTCGCGGTTATCATTACCAGTTATAGGCTGTAAGTTTGCAAACAAAGTTAAACTCTACCGTTTTGTGGGTAGCCATTTCAGAGGTATGAAGTGTTTAGAGCATCATTCATATGAAACACACCCCGCATTGATTCCATTTACGCCATGTGCAAGGCAGCTGCAACTTATGAGGAATGTTTATGCTTGGTTTCCTGGCAACGAAGAAATTATTTAGGTCGGTACACAGCGAGGGAATATTTATATGCGTCTTGTTTAACCAAGTAACTTCTGCTCGAAGAATAACGAACCTACAGGTGATCAAGCGTTAATTAGATATTATCCTTCAACTGACTTTTCGCAGCTATAGCAACAAACTGTGATAGTTAGTCGATATTCACCTTTTTCTTTGCCTTCCATAAATGATACAGTTGTTTTCAAAACACATCTATTCGGTCATATAAGAGAAGGAAATATAATTTGAGGCAAGCTTTCAGTGTGGGCATATTGGCATTGCAGAATTAATTAGAAGCGCGAATCAAAGCACAAAACAACGCGCCAGAGCCCACTATCAAATTCAGCTTGCCGAAGAGAACTCTACTATTTGGGATGTACGCATGTATATGTGAATTCAAGTTCTTGTAAAAGTCTCCGCTGCCATCACATTTTTCCCCTTAGCATGTGTGCTGCTTGCGAGAGATTTGGTATGTTATATGGCATTCCATACTATTCCAGGAACGTGGTCGGAGAAATTTTACCGAGATCAGGTGACCGAATTGCCCATAATTTTGTGAAGTTGTTAACCAGCGCACAATATTTTTTGCTTCATTGGATTGCGTAGCCACGTTTATATTATCAGATATTATACTGCTGGTCTCACCAAGCACTTACCCTCTGAGCGTTTTTTTTTCTTAAAAGTTTGCATTAGATATGCCAAGCCTAAAGAAACATTAGAGTTGGGTGGCCTTCCTTGCATCTCTTTAACTTTTCTAATGCTACCTTCTCGTCTACTTTTTTGTTTCTCATTATTTTTTATCTATTTCTTTTCTGTTTTAATTTGTTTCTCTCTTCCTCTGCCTCTTTCGTTCTCTCTTGATGCCACTGTTTTTTTTTTATTTCGCAGTTTCTTTCCCTATTCTATCTATATTTCTTGAGTACTCTTTTTATCTCAGCTTAGCTCTCTCTTTTGTTGTTTCTCTCTTCCTCAATTATGTCTTCCATGTTCTGACGTTTATTCGTCGCATTTTTGTATTTTTTCTTTCCATATTTTATCCTCTTGTTGCATTTATTTCTCTGTATTTTTATATTCTATCTTCCGTCTTACCTTTTTTTATCTGCATTTTCTTTTTTTCCTTCAATCTCACTGCTTCTTTTTCTCTCCCATTTTTTTCGCTTTTTGTGAACTAGTTCTCTCCTCCATCCGAGCTAGTACATCGTACGCCGTAGAAAGCTGTGCAGTGGGAGAGCACGCATCGCGCTTTCATATTCGGCTAGCGAAGAAGAAGAAGAGGAAGACGAAGAGAGAGCGCACCTAGAGAGTTATAGCGTTGAACTGTGGTACAAGTATCGTGCGCTAGCCATTGCGCCACTGGGAAACACATAGCGTTGAACTTGTGAGAAGGGCCGTGGCGCTTCATGTTGGTGGTAGTTTTTGTTCAACGCAAACCGGCAGAACTGCGAGCGTAAACAGATACGTAAAAAGTGAAATCAACGTTAAACATTGATCAGCGTGACATCTCTTATAGGGTTTAGAGCCTGGCACATGGAAGCCGCCAAATAAAGATTTGAAAATAATAACGAGTACTCCCCTAAAATGCATTATTTCGCGTCGCGTAAGTGTTGTGTAGGTGCGAACCTTACTGCAATAAGAAAAGGTAATAACTTAGGCTAGTTTGTTTCTGTTGAGACTCATGTTCGCTAGAGAAAAAGAAGGGCTTCACGGAGTACTTGATGTGCGAATTCAACTTCTTCGTTCTACTTTTGTCTCTCTAAGTTTTCCATGAAAATTAAATAGCACCTTCCTCTCCCAGCTATCCTAATTGCAAAGAGTGATCTCCCCCCCCCCTTTTCTTTTAAGCGCTAGAGAACATTAACCTTAGCGCAAACGCCGACGATCATAAAAACAGAACGTCGCAGAAACTTTCGACTTCCGCTTGAATGGTGACCAAGTCGAGGGTTATATGAAAACTCAGAGAGACCAGTTGATTGGAAACTAAGTGCTCCAGCTTCCTTAGGTGATGTCGACGGGGAACTCTCGAGTCCGAGTGCCTTATGTGGGAAGGTGTGGGGAAGGAGGGGAGGTGTAGAGGCGTTGATGAACTGAAACTCAGGAGCCTTTACTCGTCTCAGAGCCGGGCTGACGAGCGCAGCTGCAAAGGAATTTCTAGAATTTACGTGTGGCTGTTGCTTCGCAAGCCCGTTTCTCACCCCTCGAAATCGTGGCAAGCAGAGGTGCTCCGAGACGGTGGCGCCCCTAGTGGGTGACCAGCGGTTCGGCACCCGCGCCCACAGCCAGGCGTGTAAAGAGAGAACTCCGAGCTTAAGAGGAAAGTCGGACGAAGACGACGTAATCCCGTGAAGCGAAACTTCGGTGGCCCTTGATAATCATAGTGATTAGCCGTCACCCGGCCTGGTGCAAACGCAGGTTTCACTATGGCGACTGAGGTGCTCGCCCCGACGAGACAGACGCCGCTAAACTTAGGAGAGAGAACCGCGTGTGGGCGACAATTGTAGAAACTGCCTCTTTTAAGAGCATGCTCAGGAAAACTTGGATAAATCTTTCATATCTGATCACTTAATTCGACAGTTAATTAGCTTGATCGCGTGTTAGTTCACTATGTATATAAGGAGCAATAGGTATTCCTGGTTGTGCACAATGGAGGTCGGTAAACACGCCCACATTATGAACGAGTCAAAAAGTGTTCAGGCGGTGCTTTCACTGTACCTCACCCGAAGACAAAGAGAGAGAGAGACCTAAAACAGAAGTGGGAAAGGAGTCAAAAGCTACCCCATATCCTCAATCTCACCGTTTCTTTGCTTCAAGCAGTGCGCTTGCAATATTATTACGCTGTTTCAAAGTAAAAAAAAAAGTGTCAGGGTGAGCGGAAGGTATAGACGAAAGTGTACCCGTGCACAGGAGATTAGCTGTATGTGCGAGGAAGAGCGAATCTTTTTTTTTCCTTTTGCTTTGCACAGGACCATCACTGAAGCGAAAGAAGAGCTTCCCGTTTCTGCGTTATATACAAGCACCCAATTCATTAGAACTGGCTTCTAAGCCTTAATTTTTTCCTACTTGCCCCCACAGTGCACGCGCCGCTAGCGTGTCACAGAGACCGCGGGCCAAAACCATCTTTAAATGGCAATGGCGGCTTTATCATTCAGCCTGCATTGTAATCACCCGCACTGCATTTTCTGTACGCCCAGATGGCGAAATTTGGTCCGTATGTTTTGTTTTCGTTTCCTTACTGCTACAACTAGGCCCTCGTAGTGTTGCTGTTATACTGAATTTGTTGGGCAAATGTGTCCGATCGTACTTGCAGAGTTTGTTTTGTTGGTTTCCTTCGTGGGCTCAGTACGCTTCCACCTAATTATTCACAGAAGTGAACTTGCGCGTGCACTTAGACACACACACGCACACGCACACACACACACACACACACGCACACATGCACACACACACACACACACACACACACACACACACACACACACACACAGCGTTATTGCTGAGCTGCGAATATCACCGCAAACGAATCGCCGAAAAATGAAGAAAGGATGTCCAGAAAAGGGAAGCCGCAGCAGCCCCTGCGGATTCACAGTTCCGAACATGAAACGGCGTCATCCCGCGGATGCTGTTGTTGCGCAATTTTACAGGCCATTAAGTCGAGCACAGCCGCGACTGCAGTGTACGAACCGCAGCACTTTGTCCCCCGAACAACTAACTTTCTCCACAAATGAAAAATCGGAGAGATTTTTCGACTTTTTCGCGCCACGCATTCTGGGCCTTCTGCGACGCGCACGTGGTTTGAACTCTGACATGCGTGCATCCGCGCGCGCGCGTGTGTGTGTGTGTATGTGTGTGTGTGTGTGTGTGTGTGTGTGTGTGTGTGTGTGTGTGTGTGTGTGTGTGTGTGTGTGTGTGTGTGTGTGCGTGTGTGTGTGCGTGCGTGTGTGTGTGTGTGCGTGTGTGTGTGCGTGTGTGCGTGTGTGTGCGTGCGTGCGTGTGTGTGTGCGTGTGTGTGTGCGCGTGTGTGTGCGCATGTGTGTGCGTGTGTGTGTGCATGTGTGTGTGTGCGCGTGCGTGTGTGCGTGTGTGCGTGCGTGTGTATGTGTGTGTGTTCGTGTGTATGTGTGTGTGTTCGTGTGTGTGTGCGTGTGTGTCTGTGTGCGTGTGCGTTTGTGCGTGCGTGTGTGTTTGTATGTATGTGTGTGTGTACGTGTGTGTGTGTGCGTGTGTGTGTGCACACGGCCAACGCTGTCACAGTGCACGATTCTCACTACGCAACATATGAAGCGATAATTCCACGTAAAACTCACTCGCTGAAATGCAAAAAGATCGTCGTCGCAGAACGGACGTACTGATGGGGGCACCCTTTGCTCGAAGCGTTAGTGTTCGAAGAAGCGCTTCATTGGAACACCCGTTACGCTTCGCTGGGGGTGATGCAGTGTTTCACTGTGTTGACGGAAGCGTCTGCATTCATGAACGATTTGAGAAGTTCAGTGACCCGAAATTATAGTCGCACTGGATAAAGTATGGAGCTAGGGTATAAAGCCCGCCATCTGTCGTGAGCTTCGACGCGTTATATATGCGAATCGATAAACATCAAATCGGGCGCAGCCACTGCGCACTCGTGTGGAAATTCCTGCTGCGGAAGTGTGAACGCTGGTTCTCGGTTTCATCAGGCCTTTCGTTGTTTCCAGGTCAATGCGATTTATGTTTGCACTTTTTATTACGGGGAGGGGGGGGGGGGTGTTTAGGTTACAACGCAATGTTCGGAAAGTTTTTAGTGCAATGGGATTGTAGGCAAACCTCTAGAAGGAGGCAAAATCGGTGCAACACAACAAGCACAAACGGGCGGATGTATCTAAGGAGGTTAAAAAAAGGAAATTTATCAGACAGACAGGCTTCCTTTAGTTGAATTAAAATTCGTCCTGGTGCGGATATCAAACGGGGTACGAAAGTATCTTTTTGTTTTTCCGTCACTTTATCAATCAGGAGACTAGCAACTGGTAAGCGGAAGGCAGCTTTTTTTTTGTTCATTTTTACCCTCATGGCTTCACGACATCACACCTGACGACGACCATGCGCTTGGCTGGTCATGTCAACTAGGGCGCCACAGTTACCATCTAATCTGTCCCTGCTACCAAGGTTCAACGTGTTGCTCCCCCATATTCTAGACCACAGGAGAGATGAGCACGAGGGCCTTTCCAGACACTTTTGTAATACGTTGCAGTAATAACGTGTCATTGAAAGAAGCCGAAGATGAACGCAGAAAAAAAATACGCAAGAAACTGCAAGTAGCGTGGTCTCGCTCAAATTCAAATCACGGACGTGGTGGTATTGCACCACCCTTAGTGCATTTTTGAAGATGGCGAATCTTCCTCGAAGGGCGGTGAGGAGAATTTCACTTTCGTGGTCACGGGAGTGAAAAAGATGAGGGGTAGTACGGAGATGTGGGCGTGGTATTACTGTACATTATATTTTGAGCGTTCAGAAGGCTCTGAAACCCCACTGCCGGAGAACGTGTGTACGTACGAGCTCGCATGGTTTTATTTACGAGCTTCGTCGAGACCACGAGCTCTAGGACACGTCGACCTACACTAACGTATCATCCTATACAAACGTTTTCTGGCTGTTTTTTTTTTCACCGATCTTACAGTTCCAGTATGCCTGTAACCCAAGCAATCAGTACGTTTGTAACTTTCTAGAAGGCTCAGAATATCACTCACGTGCTTTTTTCTATATCGACGCTCGCGGGTATCGTTCGGAAAGAATTATGATAAACGACTGCCCTGGATATATAATCTATATTGTCGACAGAAGAGGGAAGTCTTGTAACTATTGATTGGTTACGCTAATCATGCAACTGGTTCACTAGGGCACATCATGCATAATAGAGAAGTGGCTTACTCAAGCCATCTCTCGAAAGTCCATATTTTGTGCTTTAGGCATTGCGTAGAACGCAGCATCCTGCTCAACTCACTCTGTGCAGAGTCAGTATCGTGGTATCTCGTAATACTTCTGCGGTAGATGACGTAATAAAATCCTCGTAGTAACTTATACATACGTTCGGGTCTCACACCACGATTTGATCCAATTTTCGCGAATATTAAAATTTCGGAGAAGTTTGTTCTTGCCATGTTTCCCACTTGGAATGTTTTATACATATGTAAGACCGTTTTCCGAGTCTCGACAAACATGTTTTTTTTTAAGTGATATTGCAGCAATGAAAGGTCGGGAAACTTCAGCTATATTATGATTCACTGCATGAGAAGGTTTCGCAATTGTCGGCAAGTTCAATTCGAGTTCTATTTATACATGAAATCATTTCATCACTGCTATACAACCAAGCTCACACAACGATTACATAGTACTTGACTTTGTTAGGTACCAATCGCCATTATTTTTCTTTCACGTGCTTTTTGAGTAGCGTAGTATTATGAATGCAGTGCCTACAGGTGGCGTATACCGTACTTGATCCAAGCTCGTCTGAGATGTAAAGCAGCATCATGATGTGCGACTGGTGTGATAGAGGTGTGTTGGGCTAATACTTTTCGCCCCTTTCTTGTAGGTTACAAAACCGCTTAGGCTAACCTCTCGACCTTACCTTCTTATGTATTGTTATTGCCTTATTACATGTAATGTTTAGTATTTTTAACCTGTAGGACAGAGGCCTCACTCACCTCAGCTAGTGGGATGGGGTTACGAAAGGTAGTCTCCCGCAAGCATGGTGAAAAAGTGACTGTTGGGGTGGGAGGGTGGTGTCGGAGCTAAAATGTAAGCTAACGTTGTTATAAGACCTCCGATGTGTCATACATATGGGTAATTTCTGAATAGGATTTGACGTCCGAGATCGGTTAGCATAGCGATACTGATTTCCAGAATGAAATGTGGTGCTTTAGTTTGAAATAAAGCATTTTCGCTCCTCGGTTATGTATCAGTTCATGATCATCACGTTCAATGCGTCATTCAAATAATAAATTTAAAAAAATTATAATATTTATTTATGTTTATTCGTTATTTATTTGATTATTGCAAGACTTGAGGTCAGTGACATCCCTGTAGCGTAGCTCATGCCCCCTAACTCATTTAACTAAAAAAACGTGAGATTACGACTCTTTTGAGCAGGCCTGGCTGATAGCACAGGGCTTTCGAGATACCACTTATTAGAAATTCGACTTTACATATTATTATCATAATTTGGAACCTGTGGGATGCGTCAAATGCCGGCACTGTGTTACAAGCATCACTTTATCACTGCATATGTTCGTGTGTTGCTCGCGCCTGATTCTCACGCTGTGCGCAAGAAAGGTTGGTGTATTCGACGTCCCGGCATTCTTCATCTTACTACTTGCCACCTCTCCTTTTTTCGTCTGTAAAAGTTGTATCAACACATAAGGGGGTCGTCAGAAGTTCGTTTCTTCTAGAATCAAACAACCGTTCTTGTGTTTGAAATAAGGAGTGATTCTTTATGTGTTAACAAAAAGGTAGCACAACCTTGAGTGGCCCCTGCCGGATAACGATGAACCTAGCACAAGCTGCAGACATCTTGCGTTTCTCTCGCTATCACGAGGCTGGAGCCGCTTTCAGGACTGCTGTAAAAAAAAGGCCATCATAATCGACCTATCGATCACTAAGATGCAACTTCAATGTTCATGTGCAAATCTACTACCAATCACACAGCGTGAAAACAGTGACCTGTTTGTCATACTAGGCGTTTTTTAGGGATGAAGCTTCTTAATGTCTAGGGCAATACCTCACTCCAGTGTGTCCAGTAGCGTCTCCCTTATCATACAATTGATGGCGCTGTTCCTTATAAATGCATATATGGTGCCATATAGATGCAGCAAGTTCAGTTCAGACTGGCACGGTGAATGGACGTGTTTTTGAGCGCTCCTGATCAACTGCGCAGATAAGTGGTTTTCCATGATAAGTGGTTTTCCAGGGCAGCGGTTAAAATCTTTGTAGCATTTATTACATTGTACGGATTTTCAGGGGGTCAGTCACCAGGTATTTTCTAGTTTGTGCGTGTGTGTGTGTTTGTTTCTTTGTGGTTTTTTTCTCTTGCCACCCCTTGGGGGAGGTGCGCGTACATTGAACATGCAAATTTCTGTAGTAAAGCTTAGACTTTCTCTTTTTGTAGGGCAGGGATCGTGTATTGTAATTATCGAGTGAGACAAGTCTTAAGGACAATTGGTGTCATAAAGACATAGTTAAAAAAGCTGTAAAGTGTTCAGGATGTGGGGCGAGTTTGAAAATGGACCCAAGTGCAGAAGCAAAGGAAGAGGAGGCTGACGCGAAGTGTAGGCAATGCGAGGTCGAGGAAAAAATGGAGAAAACGATGGCTGCCCAGATTGAACTGCTGTTGAGAATCACCAAGCTGGAGACTGCGTTGGTGTCAGAGCAGGAAAAAACGAGGGCATTGGGAGAAAGGCTGAAGTCCGCCGACGAAGCACTAGCCAAGGTGAACAGAAGAGCGGCTGACGTAGAGAATAGTAGGGCACCGGCAACCAGAACGGCGGAGAAGAAAGACCAAGCAGATTTGGAAAAAACAGGTTCAGCCAGTTCAATTGTCGCAAGGCCCAGCTTCAGCGAAGTAGTGGTGAGGCTTGGAGGGGACAAAGCAGCCGGCGTCACAGGTGCAAGTAACGCCCAGATGCAAGACGCTCCAGCTGAAATGTCACACCATATGATAATCGCCGGGTACTCGAATTTAAATCGATGCGCAGAAGCAATCAAACAGAGGGTAAGAGGTGACAGGAGGGTTGCAGTGGGGACGTTCCCAGGAAGCAAGCTGGAAGCAGTCATGAGGCAAGCGAGCGCAAAACTCAAAATTACCGCTGACAGACTAAACCTCGTCATAATTTCAGGTGGTTTAAACGATGTCTTAAATGAAGATACGGCAGGACTAGCGACCACACTGGCGAAAGGGGTCGATGACATGCGCGCCACTTCTCCTCAGGTACAGGTAGTGATACACACGACACCAGAGGTACCGGTGCGTGACGATAACCTACAAAGAGCGGTTGTCAACACAAACCGAGAGATATGGCGGATGAGTCGAGAGAAAGGCTTTGAGGTGGTGGAAAAAAACAGAGAGGTGCATAGGTGGGGTGGTTTTCAACGAGACAGAATTCATTTCGATGGGCGGCTAGGTCATCAGGTGGGCTGGCGACTTGCAGGACACGCAGTAGCTTTTTTGGGGGCACGCGGGCCCTTCAGGGTGCAGGATAGCTAGTAACGAGGAAAACAACCAGGGAGACTCTTTGACAGGTGGTATGGACAGATGCGATTCCGAAGTGGCACCAGTATTTAAGATAGGTAGAGTCCATGGCAGAAATAGACGTAGCCATGAAGGCCGAACCAATTCAGACATATAGGGTATATTAACATGCAGGGTGGCAGGAACAGGCTGAAGTGGGAAGAGATAGAAAAACAGCTAAGGGAGGAGAGGCCGATGGTATACGGTTTTGTAGAAACACACCTTAGGGACATGGAACAACCTCCTAACAATCCGGACTACGCGTGGGAATATTGTAATAGAAGAGAAGGCAGCAGAAAGGAGTGTGAAATTGGGGCATTCATTCATAAAAGTACAGACTGCTAAAGGGTCAAGCAGGAGTGCAATAAACATTTATGGCTAAAAGGGAAAGTGGCAGGGCAAATGACACTCCTTAGTTTGGTGTACTTGTGCACGGGAGCAAAGGACAGAGAGGAAAACCAGGCAGTGGTAGAGTGTATATAAACGGACATTGAGGAATTAGGAGGAGAGTACGAGATAACTATACTAGGAGATATGAATGCGCACATAGAGGATATAGATGGGTATACCGACACAACAGGCAAAATGATAATGGATATGTGTGAAAGGCATGATTTGATCATTTGCAACAGTACCGAGAAGTGTGAAGGGCAAATAACATGGGAGGTAGGAAGGCTGCAGTCGACGATAGATTACGCACGGATGTCACATAGGATGTATGATGAGCTCAGGGGAATGCACACAGATGAAGGTGGCTCCAGAAGCCTGGGTAGTGATCACAAACGTATCAAGCTCAGTTTTGGAAGAGTAGAGAAAATGGGAAAGAGACAAGATGAGCAACTACAGGTCAACTTTTATTCAGAAAGGCAAATAGAAATAGCTACTAAACCAATGGAGAAAGTAATCACTCAGGATAATAAAACAGTGTGGACATACACGAATCTAATTAGTTTGTTTGAACAAGAGCTTGCTAAGGCACGTGACAAGTCACCCCGAAAAGAAGACACAGACCTAAGAGTTGGTGGGATGAGGACGTTGAGAGAGCCATAGCAAAACGTCAGGAAGCCTCTAGGCAACACAGACATGCTAAGCAGCGGGGTAAACCGACAGATGATGTTGAAAGAAAATGGGAAACCTTTCTAAGCTGTAGAAGGGATGCATTCCTTCTGATCAATGTAAAGATTAGAAGAAAGGGAGCTCAGTGGCTGGCAGAAGTACATAAGAAAGATAAAAAGGCAGCTGCGAAATTTTGGAACCATCTAAACTCCCTAAGAAATGAGACGAGCCTAGAGCAGAGGTTTATAACTACAGCTCAAGGTGCTAGGCTAGAAGGAACGAAGCTATCAGTTAGCCGAAATCACGTAACAATATAATAACAATGGTGACAGAAAAATTTCAACATAGAAGTGTTTTATGCGCCACAATACACAAGAATGAATCGAGTTACGCAATGGCTCCATTTTCACAACGAGAGTGGGAAAGGGGTGAGAAAAGGGTTCCTAGTAGTACATCAACAGGCCCAGATGGCATTCTAATTATGCTGACAAAGACATTAGGTCCGAAGTCTAAGCAGGCTTTGAGAGAGGCAGTGAGCAAAATAATAATCGATGGAGAAGTTCCCGATGAATGGAAACTTAGCAGGATGAGCATGATCTATAAATGAAAGGGGGACAAAGCTTACATAAACAGCTACCGTCCTATAACAGTGACATCAGTGGTCTACAGGCTGGCGATGCAGATTATGAAGGAAAAGCTGCAGGCATGGATAGACGATGAGGGGGTGCTGGGGAAACTGCAGAATGGGTTTCGGGAACACAGGAGGTTGGAAGATAATCTGTTCTCACTGACGCAGTGGATCGAAATAGCAGAAAAAGAACACAGGCCTCTGTGGCTAGCATTTTTGGATATCAAGGGAGCGTACGATAGCGTGGTTCAAGAGGACTTGTGGGGAATACTGGACTCACTAGGTGTGGAAGATGGAGTCACTAATATTTTAAAGGATATCTATAAAGGTAACAAGGCAGTTATAAAGTGGGAAAAACAGGTATCCAAGCCTGCAGAAGTAAAACGGGAGCTGAGGCAGGGGTGTTCTTTGTCACCCTTGTTATTCTTGATGTACCGACAAGGATTAGAGGCCAAATTAGAGGGAGGTGGACTAGGCTTCAACCTCTCTTTCGTCAAACAACGAAAACTCATAGACCAGACAATACCAGCATTGATGTACGCAGATGATATAGTGCTAATGGTTGACAACAAGGAAGATATGCAGAGATTGATGGACGTCTGCGGTAATGACGGAGATAGGTTAGATTTCAGATTCAGTAAGGAAAAATCAGTAGCAATGATTTTTAATGGTATTGAAGGTACTGAGCTTAGAATACAGAAGGTCACGCTAGAGACAACAGATAAATACAAATATCTGGGCGTATGGATAAGCAATGGGGACGAGTACCTAAGGGAACACGAAATATACGTGACGACTAAAGTTAACAGGAATGCAGCGGTGATGAAAAACAGGGCACTGTGTAATTACAATAGGTATGATGTTGTGAGAGGAAAATGGAAAGGGGTCATGGTTTCTGGTCTGACGTTCAGCGATGCGGTCTTGTGCATGGGATCAGAAGTTCAAGCGAGATTAGAAATTAAGCAACGTGAAATAGGTAGGCTTGCCTTAAGAGCTCACGGGAATACACCAAATCTGGGAGTGCAAGTGATATGGGATGGACATCATTTTAGGGCAGAAAAGCCAGAATCAAGATGAAATTTGAGAAGCGATTGAGAGAAATGGGGGAGGAGCGTTGGGCTAGGAAGGTATTCAGCTACTTGTACATGAAGAATGTCGATACAAAATGGAGGAAGCGAACCTGAAGATTGACTGGTAAATACTTAGAAAACAGCAGGGGGCCAAAGCAAAAAGAATTATCGGTTAACAAGAAGGTGAAGGAAGCTGAAACCAATATGCGGAAAATTGGCATGATTAAGAAGTCCGCACTAGAGATCTATCGAACTTTTAAGCAGGAAATTGCCAAGGAAAGGGTCTATGATAATACTCGAGATAGTTCTCTACTGTTTGTGGCCAGGACGGGAGTATTGCGAACCAAGACATATCGGGCCAAATACGAAGGGGTAGACACGGTATGCAGTGCGTGTGGAGAGGAAGAAGAGACTGCCGAACACTTGATAATGTTCTGTAAAGGGCTTCACCTTATTGTTCAGGATGATGGCGCAGAGTTTTTCAAAGCACTTGAGTTTAGGGACAGGGAGGGCAAAATAGACTTTAAGCGGGTAGAATTAACAAGAAGCAGGTTATCTGATTGGTGGCTAACGTCAAGGCACGAGTGAAAATTGAACCTTTCACTGCAAAGTACGAGTCCTCAAACTCACTACTTAAAGGGAAAAAATGAATCTAGTTTTTGGTTCACTAAGTATTACGGCTTGGTGGCGTTAGCCACCGCCCGATCTAAAGGGTACAGCCATATAAATCCATCCATCCATTCAGCATGTAAACTGCAGTCGGGTGGCGATATACTAGATGGCACTGTACGCATTCTGTGTCGTCATCACCATTTCTCGTCTAGTTTCTCAGATAGCGCTGTCCCATAGAGATATGTGCAGCATGGCAGTTTGGGGAATGTACACTAGATGGCGTTGGAGGTGCCGCTGTACACGTGAAACTGCGTGTGTGTGCGGTGTGTGATGTGTGTGCTGTGATGTGCCGCTCAGGTGAATGTCAGCAAGTTCTGCCACCCGCGGGTGCGGGGATTGTCTCGTCGGGCCTCAGCGACCAACGGGATACCATCAATGTGCGATGTCAGCGCATCGTCGCGATGTGTTGTCTGTGTTGAAATGAGGCCTAACTGGCCGCTCTCGTCGTAGCTGCTCAAACAGCACCAGCGCGGACGCGTAGTAGTACCAGCTGTGGACGAAAGGTGGCGCCCCCCTTCTACACCTGGGTGCGATGGCGAAGAGGGCGAAGAGGAAAGAGCGGGAGGAACCAATGGTACAGTGTGAGAAGTGTCGGAGATGGGCTTACCTAGATGAGACGAGCTTTCCATCAATGGAAGCAGCAGATGCCGCAGAGTTTGTATGCAACCTCTGCAGCACGATAGAAGTGCTTCAGGCAAGGATGCGTGCTTCGGAGACTGAGATTGACACACTTCGAGGAGTGATCTTGGCGGTAAAGGAGCAATTGCGAGAACCGCTGAGAGCTGCCGAGCACAGCTGTCCTTCCCGGCCGGTACTGACTGCATCCACAGCAGCGCAGACGCATTCGGTGGATGTCCTGCAGGAAAGGGATCAAGCGGTGGTGGAGTCGGAGGGTGGCCGGCCACTGCAGTCGGGGCAGGAGCAGTTGAGCTATGCGGTCGTTGAGTTGAGCTATGCGGTCGTTGGTGAACAGAGCGGCGAGGGTGCGCAGCGGGGTGGCGGCAGCTCCTCTCATACCACCGGCGAGGCGCAGGGTCTTCCCGAACGGACCCACGAGACGGGTGGCGTCGGCGAGACAATGAATCTGAAGCACGGGACTGCTGCTGGACTCGACGGGAGCAAAGCTGACGACCAGTCTCTCACAAACGCTCAAAATAATGAACAAAGACCGGGAAAGTGGAAGAAAAACAAAAAGGCTGCTTGCCGCTACACACCCGAGGTCCTAGTCGTTGGTGATGGCAATGCTCCAAGAATCGCGGGTGAGCTCCGAAGAATCTGGGGCAACAGTGTGCTCGTGAGGCAGGTCTCGGAGCGCAGGATGACGGCGGACAAACTGCAGCACCTGCTTCAGAGCCGCAGTGAAGGGGAAGGCCACAGCGCACAGCTGGTGGTCGTGCACGTAGGGGTCCACGATGTTCTCAAAGGAGTGCAACATGGAGATATTGCCCAGAACATCCGGCAGGCGGTGACACCGTATGCGAAGAGGCTGGTCATCTGCTCCGTCCCTGAAGTTAACACGAGAGGCAAGGCAACGCAGGCAAGAGCAATGCTCCTAAACGCAGAGCTAAGGAAGATGAGTGGAGCCGTAAAGGCAAAGTTTGTCGACCTCTCTAGGATGCTGGCAGGAGAAGGACGACTAGCCCAGGACGGCATTCACTACCTGGCACATACAACACGTGAAGTTGCGACCCAGCTGGTCCAGGAGACACGAAATTTTTTAGGACTACGCGAGCCTCACAGGAACAGGGGCAAGCCAACTCGCAGACCACCTCCAAATATAGGATCGAGAGTCCCCATGCCCGCCCTGGAGATACACTCCCCATCCCCGGAACCACCCAAGACCACAAGCGTGATCACCCACCAGGGGGAAATCAGGGCCGATGTACGGACCACCCCAGGGCAAACCCTCCGCGAACACACCCAGCCGGTTTACGCAGCAAACATGGCACAGCTAGCACCTTTGAGCACACCCCGTCCACCGGGGACGAGTTTGGCTCCGCCAACATGGGGGCCACATCTGGGCACTGCACACCCTACGAAGACCCCGTGGCAAGCATTCAGGCTCAGCGCAAGCCCCGAGCTGTATCAAATGGTTGGGGAAATGGTCCGCCAGCAAATGATGCGCCAAATAATAATGCCGAGTCAAACCACCCAATGATTCTGAAGAGCCGTCGAAGACACCACCACCGCAAACGCACAACCACCAATGTAAACGTTGGTTTTCTCAATCTTCATGGGGCGAGAAAGGCAGCTAAGTGGGCTGAGCTGTATAAGACGCTGAATAGCGAAAAGATCGCTCTGTATGGTGTGGTGGAAACTCACCTACGAGAGTTGGAAGAGCCACCAGTTGACCCCGAATGGCAGTGGGTGGGCTGCAATCGTACAGGGGATTGCCGCAAAGGAGGCGGCGCTGGTGTGCTGTGGCGCAGCAATACAGCCTGGATGCCAATGAAGGGTCCCTGTGCCGAGCACATTTGGGTTTCTGGGACTATTCTTGGTGAGCCAGTTCTCTTTGGTGTGGTGTATTTAACGGTGGCTAGTGGACCACATGACGGTAACGACAAAGTCCTACAGTGTATCATTGAAGATGTGAAACGGTGGGGTGCAGACCGCGAGGTGTTGTTGATGGGAGACTTTAACGGACACATCCCGGCCACTGACGGGTACTTGGATTACAATGGGAAGCTGTTGTTGCAATGTGCGGAGCAGCTCTCTTTGGAAATCGTTAACCTTCGCACTGACTGTGAGGGATGCTTCACATGGTGCGCTCGTACCAGCCGCTCTACCATAGACTATGCTCTGGTGACTGCAAAACTGGCCGCTCGCATAGCACAAGTGCATATTGATGAAGAGGGCCAGTTCAGCCTTGGAAGTGACCATAATCGCATACGGCTGTTGTTCTCTAAGGGCGGCTTTCGAACAGGCTGCATGTCACCTCCACCCAGGCGTGGCATGTACTTGCCGAGCAAGTCCGTGGAGAGGGTCGCCAAGGATTTTGAAAGTAGTCCTCAACGGCGGGAATCCCGCTCGTACAGTGAGTTCATGCGCGCACTGGACGCTGTAATGCGTACCCAGATGGTCCAGGAGAGGCCGGGACGCAGGCCACAGAACCCATGGTGGGACAAAGAAGTGGAGGTGGCGTGGAAGGAGCGCCGCCAAGCAAATCGGGAACATCGAAGATTTGTCAAAGGCCTTGACACTGAGGTATGTGCAGAGAAGTGGGCTGTGTATCTGGACCGTAAACACAAGGTACAGACCCTGATTCAGTGCAAGATAGCAGACTACAACCTTAGGCTGATCCAGTCCATCAGACAGGAAGGAAGATCTGCAGCACACAAATTTTGGACATACATTAGGTCCTTGGACAGAGCCGCCCCCCCGCCACCTCCTCTCATAGATGCGGCAACGGGGCAACCAGTCGGAGAGCCCTGTGAATACATTGCACAGCACTTCTCCCGGATTTTCGGGACCTCAGACTTGAATACAGACACCACCCTTAGTAAAGAGGAGGCAATCAGTCCTAATACCGAACGCCCCCCAAGCCAAACAGAACCACCCTGGGCCCTCTCAAGGTTCACAGTTGAACGGGCGTTGAAGCGGATTAGGGCTGGAACGGCCACTGGTCTGGACGGCATGCCAGCGCGCGTACTAAAGTGCTTGGGAGAAGACTCGAGGGAACAGCTCGCAGAGATCCTCACGGCCATCATCGAAGGCGAGCCCATCCCTAAAGAATGGCATGAAGGGAAGGTGATTCTTATCCCCAAAAGGGGCGGAGATGCGAGGAACATAGAGGACTACAGACCAATAACGGTCACCAGTGTTATGTATCGCTTGTTCGCGGGGGTCATCAAAGCATGGATGAGTGGCTGGGCGGAAACCAAGGGACTACTGACCGAGCTTCAGAATGGCTTCAGGCCAGGCAGACGTCTGGATGACAATCTGTTCGTCGTCACACAGTGTGCAGAAATAGCTCGCAGGGAAGGGAGAACGCTGTTGTGCTGCTTCCTCGATGTTGAAAAAGCGTACGATAGCGTGCCGCACGGTCCTCTCTTTGCATGCCTGTCTGACCTTGGACTGCCCCGGCTGCTAATCTCCACTATACAACGGTTGTACAGTGACAATGTAGTGAGTGTGCAGTTGGGTGCCATAACTACTGGCCCAATTCATGTAAATAAGGGTCTGAGGCAGGGCTGCCCACTGTCACCATTGCTGTACATTCTATACGCATCCAGAATAGAGCGGGCCTTGTTGAACTCCAACCTCGGATTCAGCATGCGTTTCAGCACAAATAGTGCTGAAGAGAACTTCCACCTGCCTGGTTTGGCATTTGCAGATGATCTGGTGGTTATGGCAGAGAGTAACCAGGAGTTGCAATCCCTCCTCGACATCTGCCAGACGGAACTCGCGAGTCTTGGACTTCGATTCAACACTAAGAAATCGGCGGTTGTCCGTCTAACTGGAGGGAGTACTGATGCAGCAGCGTTGACTTTAGGAGGAGAACTGCTGGCCACACGCAACGATTACAGATACCTGGGCGTCACCCTGTGTGTGGATGCAGCAAAATATAGTCTACACGAGACTGTGATTCGACAGACTGCGTTGCAGGCTCAACGAATCCTTCGTCGCCGATGCCTATGGGGTTGCAACCGATTTCAGATGATCCGGGACCTGTGGAAGATGGTTCACGTGCCGGGCCTGACGTTTGGAAACGCGGTAGTGTGCATATCGCCAACGACACGGGAGTGGTTGGAGCGTCAGCAGAGAGAGGTCGGCCGTGCAGCGCTCGGTTGCCATTATCGAGTGGCCAACGAGGCGATTCAGGGAGACGTCGGATGGTCCAGCTTTGAAGCTCGGGAAGCCGCCAGCAAGATTGCCTATCGGGGTCGTCTCACGCTCATGCGACGCACTCGATGGGCGCGCCGCGTGTTCGAGTACCTTTCGGCAACATGCTTGAGGACTGACTGGACACGACGACTCTACCAGCTGGAGAAGAAGTATGGCTTCTTTGCAGAAGCCAGTCCTATTGAAACAGCAGCCAAGTGGACGGTCGAGGTCCGCATGCGAGTCAGAGAAGCAGAAGAAACCCGATGGCGAGAAGCTATGGAGGCGAAGTCCACTCTCGAGTGCTACAGGAAACACCAGGACAGCATCTGTGGGTCGCGCCTCTATGACAATAGCATTGGCAGCAGCCTCCTGTTCGAGGCGAGAGCTGGGGCTCTTCGCACTCTGGAGTACCGCAGAAAGTTTGATGCCACTGTGGTCAGCAACCTGTGCAGAGTTTGCGGCGTAGCGAGTGAGACACAGGAGCATCTCGTCCTTCACTGCAGGAGTCTCCCAACTTCTCAGGTGGAGGGTGCAACCCTCCCACAGGCGCTCGGGTTTCAAAGGCTTGATGAAGATGGAAGCAGCGACAATGGGGGGGGACGGTACGCGGTCGCAGCCACGAAAAGGCGGCTTACTGAGTGGTGGGCAACTATACGGCGGACTTAGGACCTAGACCACTGTGTGCGCGTCTCTTGCCTGTGTCGTTCAAGTGTGTGGATCCTTTTCTTGGTCCTTTCTTTTTTCTCTGTGCTTTTTGTTTTTCTTTTCCCACTTTTCTTTTTGAGGCCAGGACACTGAGTGTGTTCCCCCGTTGCAAAGGGGCCGGCCGCCATCACATCATCATCATCATCATCATCTCTCCGATTGGCCGTGCACAGGGCTGCGCCAGCGTGCCCATTATCTCTAATTCTCCTGGATCATCACCGTACGGGTCGGATCGCGCTTGGTGGCCCGAGAGGCTTCCTTTAGGCGAGTGCGACGCCGGGCACATCCCGAGACGGTGCTCCCAAGGAAGTTAATGCGAAATGGGCTCAACGATAAGCGGACTCCCGAATGCGAGAGCGGGAAGTGGCGGTGAAGCGTGCGTTGCGTCGGGTGGACCCGGATGCGGTTCCTCGGAGCATTAACGGTGTCACCAGAAAACCTCCCGAACCTTGCCTTACCACCATCTACTTCGTGGAGATTCTGTAATTTTTTCTTACTTTTTGGATACGAGTGGCAGAACTATTCAGGCGTATTTGCCTCTTCCCCTGGTGCCCTAGGCACTGGTATTTCTTTTATTTTTCTGTTCTCTGAAGTAAAGCTTGGTACCCCTTGAACCCTCAGCACGGCATCCTGAAGACCAACAGCAGGGAAACGTGGAGTGATCGTCTTTGTTGGGTCATTCTTACTGAATATCCTTCTGAGTGACAGCTGACTGTCTAAACTTTATGGATAGAATGCCCGTCACATCTTCCATGCCACGCATTGGGCTAGGCGTGTACAAAATGTATTTAAAACGACGGTGTTTGAAAAATGTGAAAGAGAAAAATATCTCGCCACTGTAGCGACGATTCTTGGCGAGATCGTGGTTAATCGGGCACGACACTCAACAAACCGGCATCGTCTCAGCTGCTGGAAAGGTCCTCTTTTCTTAGTGATGACAACAAGGTATCCCTGCTGCTTTCAAAAAATTGTCTCTAATTCGAAAAATAAAACTTTGTATGAGTCTGATGCACACTTCCCAAGTAAAAGCTGAGCCACAGAGCAGGCTCGAGTGAACGTAATAAATGATATAAGTAAACAAAATTGAATAAAAAAAGAAAGAAGGCCAAGCATGGACTTTTACAGCCTCGCACTCGGCTAGAGAACGACGGGAGTCTCGCTTTACAGAAGCACAACGACGCTCTGTCCATGGCGGCCTCTCAGAATCGGTGATGTGCACAGGCGATAATCGGCAGCCAGGACCGTTGAGTCACAAACCGAGGGGAGAATCTGCCGGACCGTCCATTGGCTGGGCTTTGCACGTGAGTGTTCGGAGATCTCGGTATTCTGATCGGGGAGAGCGAGCAACTCCCTGCTTGTTCTTACGCTGAGGCAAGGAGGCCAAGATTTGCATCGACGGACAGTGTGCGCTACCGACTAAAAAAAGAAACTCTCAGGGCACTCTAATGAATCTAATGATAAGCTTCAGTGAACCCGGTGCTGTGATCAAAAATGACAGGGCGTCAAATCGTTTGCGACGTTAAAGGTTCGTACGATGCGACCTGGTTTCTACCCGTGAGTGACATTTATACTTCGAGACTCAGAGTTGCTTCTGGCGCAATTATATGTCACGTGGTTCAGCGGAGAGGGGGGAGATGCCTTTTTGGGCGGTCCGCAGACAATCGACGATTAGGCACCTCCGATTTTGACAAGTAGCGTGTCGTGCGGAAAGTCCATAACGGAAAGTGCCAGCTTTCGTGGGCTAATCACACACAAACAAAAAAAAAAGAATATTGTCTTGTCATCGTATTCCGTTTGAGACTTTGGTAACAATACATATTCGGTTCCGCGTAAAGACCCTGCTGATTGCTTCTTCGGAAATCGGCGGAGACGGAAATTGGAGACGGTACGTTCACTCCTGGGAGAACCTGCTGGACCCCTGTTGCCGGATTGCACTTTGTATATTGATTATGATTTTTTCCCAATGTCTACAGGTCTGCGCGAAGGATTTTTCTGTTCGCTGCATTTCATGGTGACTTTACTTTTTTTTATTTTTGCAATCACACGTCATCGCGTGATGATACAGTGTAGGTTTGTGACTATTGCCATAATCCTTTCGACTCAGTCGCACCTCATTGTTTATAATTTGCGCTGTGCACTCTTCTGACTAAACTTATTACCGTTACAGGTGCCCCGGCGTGCAATCTCAATGCGGATGTGTCGCCATCTATTGACATCGAGAAAGCCTCGAGAGCAGCTCACGGAGGAGAAACTGTCTTCACTGCACGGTCTGTACACGCTCATGGAGTACTGATCTCTTGTGAAAGAAAACTAAACAGTAAGAAATCAAATAAAATGTCCCAAAGGGAAGGAAAGATAAACAAATTTCCACCTGCGCTGAAGGTGAGGCTTTTAATGTGAATTATATATAAGACTAACACAAAAGGGAAGCCATGAAAAGCGTGAAACTGTGAGGCAAAAAGAAATATCTAAGTATAAGAAGGAAAAAAAGTGTACCGGGGTCAGTGGTAGGTTTCTGAGATGGTGTGGCGAGAGTTGCTCTCCCACTTTGCTAACCGATGATGGGGTTTAGCGAAAGTTGGGAAAAGGAAACTGAATAGAAAGAGGGCTCCATGCTCTAGGGTGAAGCAAGTCTTACAGAAGGTGCTTTCGCGTGCGTGAACGCAATCGATTGTGGCGGGGCTGGCCGCCTTTGGCAGTAATCCCCAGTAATGGCCCAACAATAGAATAAAAAGATCTGAACGTAACGAATCGAAAACATGATCTAGAGCTGTGCAGCCGGACAAAATATCGAACTTTTAAGCTTAATCCGTCGTTCTGGAAAGAAATATCAGCGAGCTTTCTTTCGTACCTTCGGATCTATGTTAACGACGCAGGCAATAGAACATCATTACAAGCTTTGCGATAGCACTATTTCAAAAACAAACACGCAAAGATCTAACTCGAGTGGCTCTTGAACTTGCACGTGCGCGCAGCAGTGCATTGCTCTAAATATTTCATTTATATGTGGCATACTTGTGCTTTCAACGTGGACAATTATAGTGGGGTACACGTTACTCCGTATCTAAAAAAAAGGTACACAAAGCGTCTTCAATAATGGGCTGCAAGATACTAGCGATACAGTTACACTAATCAGTGATACCAGCGATACAGTTCCATACTGGGTAACTGCAAGATACAGTTTGCGCATGATGTTTGCGCATGAAAATTACATTTGTGTACGTGTCGCAAAAAGGCAGACAAATCTAGCACCCTATCCACAAAAAATTTTATAAGTTTATGACCAAACAGCCGATAGCTAATTGCCGAAGCACGTTGTCTTTCCAACTTACTAATAAATACATTTTCTTACGAGGCATTCTGCATGAGCCCTTCGTTGCCGACGTGTAGACGAAGGATAAGCTGATATGCCGCACGATATGCTGGCGGTCTTTCACTGTCGTTTTACCGCATGGAAATTCTGAGTGGGCAACCATATCGCAGCTTCGTTCTACAACGCTTCTTTTACCTCGGAGCTCCAACAAATTTTCATGGGGATCAAGGATACATAGGAGAAAAAAAGTGAGACGAATCGTCATCACCCGTACGGATGGTGATGATTATGATAATGCATATAATAGGAAAAGCGCATAACGAATGCACACAATATTTACAATATTTACAGGTAGCTGGGTAATCAAAAAGCTGCCAAAATCTCTCGTAACATATAAGCTTCTTCGTCCTCTAGTTGTCTACAACAGCGGGCTCATGCACCATGTCTCGTAACAATGTTATGTGATGGGTTATGATACTCTAAAATTATTTAGCTTTAACTCGAAAAGCTCGAAAGGATAAGAGAGAGGGGAATCACTAATCACGTGCACATATAGAAGAGCGCGCCAAATTAGCGATTGCTTGCAGATATGCGACTCCCTTAAATTGATCAGCTTGCAAAACATCGTTTGACTTCTGTGCCATCAAGACAAGTGAACCCGGTCAGCCCTTAAACGCCAGAAAATTACAAGTAACCAAACATGTGACATTTTGAGTCGCTGCTTGGCATGTACTGCACAAATAGAAACTCTGGTGTCTAAAAAGAACATTCTTAGCTGGAGTGGGGATGTGAGGGTTCAGACCTTCATTTTTCGAAAGTTTTCTGATCTGCATCTGAATTCACGCATACACAGACATGGACGCATGAGCATGGATAAAGGTTGGTCAAACGCTCCCATTGGTCCCTCCGGAAAAAAAAAGTTTCTGGCCGCGCCATCATTTAACAGAGACCACTGTCTCACGATTGTAACAAGAAAAAAAATGCCTGTAGATCACGTATCTCCAGTGGAAGTGAGACTTGAATCTTCGACTTTGTCATGCTTACGACAGGGCATGCTTAGTTCGGTGCGCTTTCAACAACTCTATTTTTAAAGACCTTAGTCTTTCTTGGGGACCTTCGACGCAAAAACGTTGTCTGTCTGTCTGTCTGTCTGTCTGTCTGTCTGTCTGTCTGTCTGTCTGTCTGTCCACCCTTACCGCGAACCGGGTACTCTAGACAGCACCAGCCTATACCCCGAACGGCCGACCCCATTCGCAGCGCCCACCAATGTTTCTCAAGAATCAGCGTTCATACGTGTGCGATTGTTAATTAAAAAGCAATTATTGCGCATATCTGAGGCACCATAACAACACTTATATGTTTTGCATGTTCGTCTTTTACTAGAAAAGGCATACATAACTAATTAATAAGCGCTACAGTCCTTATCACATAGGTAATAAGGACTGCAGTGCTTATCACGCTGCGCTGACCATGCAACGCTTTCACGAAGCACTGAGCGTATCCAACGCTTTGCTAAGACGACACGGTGGTGGCACTTACCCAACGCCTTGCGTTCTACACCTTATCGCCTCTGAGACGGGCATGCACGCCCGTCTCAGGGCCACGCGCTTTGTTTTCCCAATCAAACTGCCAGATGGCGCTGATTTCTCACAAGTGACGTGACTTGATGCGCTCGTTCGCCTTCGCTGCACGCTCGAGGCTCTCTAACGAGTGCCTCCGGAATACCATTCACCGATTTTCTTGCGCAGAACATCAAATAAATCTTTTCTTAACTCTCTCCACAAGCAAGACTACCGTCTTTCAACGACATTTGCAGATTACCTGCAGATACGGGGCCATTTTTCATATGGCTTTGGGGATAGAATGAATACACATCTTTTTTTTTCACATTTCGAACATTCTATTAAGGGCCAAAGCTGCGTTGCCCACCATTCAAAAAGCGAATAACTACCTTCCGTTTTAACGTGGGCCCGCCAAATAGTTAACTCTCGACGAATTGACTCTTTCTTAGAGACGCGCTATGCTGCAAACCATGCTTCCGGATTGATTGATATGTGAGGTTTAACGTTCCAAAGCAACCATATTCAGAATATGATTATGAGAGACGCCGTATATAGAGGATGGCTCCGAAAATTTCGACTACCCGGGGATATTCATTGTGCACACAAAGCAAACCACCCTTCCTAATGAGACCGACGCCATGAAGTTCCCCAGCGGAGAAAACATGCGCGTGGTTCCAAGCTGTTGACGTGGCGAGAAAGGAGGTGACTGTTGGGGCAGAGAGCGAGGAAGTTTTTTTCGGGGCCATCAATATGGTTGTTGACGGAGCCTTGCGAACACCCCACGTTGCAATAATTGTCGCGATAAGGCCTCGCACTGCCTTTCCCGTCTGTTGTCTTCGAATGAGATCGTCGTGGAGTAAACAGCGGCGTGGCGTCTCGAAAAAGGTGGCGGCTGCAGAGGCTTGTAAAAGCGCCACCTAAAGCCGACGACCCGGGCTTATTCGTGCCGGAACAAGCACGGTCGCCAACGTCTTCAGCGTCCTATATGCGAGTAAAGTTGATGGCAGTTTGCTTCCGAATTCGGCGTTTCGGCAGCTCCCTAGAAAAGTTTTTAGACTTCATTGCCTTTTTTTTAATTATAGCGCAATACAAAATTATGGGAGCTGCGCGTTCTTTATGAACAGCTAAATTGGAACCAAGAAAACAAAATATCTCCGTCACTACAATGAATGCAAAATAACTAGAGCTCGCGTCACGGTCAAGTTGAACGTAGTAGTTGTGTGAGCGAGGAGAGGAACTTTTTTTTTTCTTCCAAGCGCTTCCGAACGAACAGTTTTGGTTCCACGAATATTAAGAAATGAAAATAATGTTTTCACAAAATCCATAGTTCTGCAGGTTCGAGTTAAGGGTTATATTTTATACAGATGGTATCAAGGTGTAAGTTTACATAAAATAGAGTCCAATAACTGCCCAGGTAATTAATGCAAACATTGAGTAAATTCATATAAACGTTTTCATGGGACGGTGACATAGGCCCCCTGAGTGGCTAACGTCGTTGTGACACCTGTAGGAACAGATCTCGAATACATGCTTTATTGAAATGGCCTCCGAGATTAGCTTCGGCAGTGTGTCGAAAAGCAATCTTTACTTAAACTGCTCACTTTAAGCAGCAAGTTCGTACTTTGTGTTTCGTCATTTGCGGCTCCGTCGAGATTTATACTAAGTCAAAAGAAAAATTATCGGAAGCTTTCGCGCGCGACGTTATGCGGAAATTTTTGATTTTTTCCCATTAACCTGATTTCACATTAACCGGAAAGCGATCGCTCGTCTAACGTAAGATATTTTTAGAAATAAGTGTTCCAGATTGCGTGACATTTTCAATCAACCCACTTTAATTTAAATAAAAAATTAGGGACTCAAAAACTTCGAGTTCAGGCGTTGAACGCAATAGCGGTATCCTGTTTATATTGCGTATTTCAAACATTTATTGCTTGAAATATTTTCGAAATTGCTATGCACTCACTACGTGGCCTCAAGGGAATAGGTGCAGTAGTGTGTGTGCCTTTTGTAGTGGGTGACTTGCTCTGAACCACGGAGCCATTATGGTAATAATTTCTGACACCCACTGGCAATGAGCGCTTGCACCACGCATTACCACAGCAATATTTCATGTTGCATTGTGAAGTATGTATAAAGGACGCATGTGTTTGTAAGGCATGAAAGCTACTTTCAGTGCATTTCCAAGCATATGACGTTCTTTTCACTGCATTCACAAGCAGACGCGTGGCTGTGGGGTAGAACATCCGCTTGCCACGCAAACAACCCGGGCTCGATCCCCACTGGAACCCAAACAATTTTGGTTCGCTAACATCTGACCCAGGATATTTTATGATTCATTTTATCTGCATCGTTTTCGAATTATCAGTCACGTTAAGACAACTTCTGACTCAACCAATGACGGTGACGCTGACGCCGAAGTTCTCGCTAAACGAGCGTTGAACGCTATCGCACTAAAAATCAGCAATCCTCCGCTTATCGGCAAAATGGAGACAAGAAGCTTCACGTCCCCGTTCCCAACCAGCTACTCTTTCTTTTTTGCCTTTTTATTTTCTTTGTAATATTTCTCTCCCCCCCCCCCACACGCACACTTCTGTGACGTCTGAATGACACTTGGAGAACTGTGGTAAGTAAATAACTAAATAACTGAATAAACCGACAAATAAACTGTAAGTTTCAATGTCCCACACCTTTAGTTAAAACACTATGCCGCCCTTAAAAAGGTCTTGGCGTTGTATGAGCATCCCGTAAAAAAAAAGTATTTTCATATCTGTGCTGCAGTATTTGTTTTTCGGGATACTTTTCTCGTCTGTGTACACAGCTATCTCTGAAATATCTCGTTATCTCAAATGGAAATTCAGCTCAGTATCTGTATTTGAGGCTTCCGAACCATGTATTTCGATATCCCTAGTCTGGACTATATTTGCGTGCATCTCTTCACAGCAATGGTATTACTAGTATGTTGAGTGAGCCTTCTTGATTTTGAATTATGATATACTTTTGCCTATTATTAATTTATTCTTGTATAACGAATATGTTATACCTCTGCAATGTACTGCGTACCTTGAGGGTCATCTAAAAGTAGAAAAACTAAAGCAAAGGCTTTCTCGATATTTTCAGGTGTCATAACAACCATATACGCTGGGTAAAATTACGTCGCATGTTGAACAAAGAGGCACCTACAACAAACAGGATTTCATAAACGAAGGGGTGCGAAAAAAAAAATAACTTCAACATTCGGAAAGTAAAAGAGTTAGAATCTGGGGGAAATGTGATAGTGGAATTCAGAAGGCAATCTAGAAAGAATGAACAAAGGCAACAAGAAAATAACAACACATTCACAGGTGAAGAAGACGAGACTGCCTCCGTGAAATGTGAACTCGGTGCTTAGGACGATGGCTTTGAAAAGGAGACATCGGCGATCGACAGAGACGGAAAACAGTCCGACATAAGCCATCCCGATCCTCTCAGGCATCACTGCCACCTGATCCAACATTATGGTCGCCCAAGACCGTTGTTAAAGAGGCCCACTTTCACCGGCCCCATCTGAAACTGCAGCGAAAGCAGAGCCACTGCTCGCGCAGAATATAAAAGAAATGTCTTCAAAAAGTAAAAGCGAAGAAGCGTTAAGACTATGCGGCAAAGAATGGAGACGAGTGAATCGATAGAAACAAAGTTTGCCAGTTACACTGTCTTTTCTTTCGGTTCTATATATTATTGTTCGATCAGTGCGTATATGTAGCATTTTTTCTTTTTTTTTTCAACTACGACTCTCCTGCTTTTTCTTCTCCTTGCAAAGCCGGCTATATAGGGGTGGGGATCTTTCTTGCAGGCACTGTGGTGGTCGTAGCCAGCTCCTCTTCTGTTCGGCGCTCGGTCGATTTACAATGAGGCTTTTTGGTGATCAGATTTATAGCCCCACGAATGGGGCTCTCTGGTCTACCAGCTGCTTTCGCTGGGTAGTCGTCCGGACTCGCTGTAATAAATTTACCGCTCTGGTGTTGATAGGAAAAAATTCTGCCGTCTAATACGATGCGTCCAGCATGTGCTTTAGTGGGAAAAGGGCTGAAAGAGCAGAAGAGTGGGTGATTTAATACACGAGTGGAGTCAGTGAGTGAGTGAGCGTGCATCATATTCTTGTCGTGACGTAGCCCCATAAAGTCTCAGAAGAAAGTTCAGCTAGTATTATGAGAATTACAGTGAAGAGTCAAGTCCCTTGGGTGGTGAAAATTCTCACGCCGATTGGTAGTCGAGTTCTTGTGGTTTCATCACATGTGATTAGAAAAAAGTTTAACAATTTCGAGTACTTCGTACTCAACTATGGGCGAGTAACATCGCGAATCTGAAGTGGTGAAGCAAAAAGCGTTGAAAGAGTGTGCTTTCCGCAGCCACGATACCCAGCACATCCCCCAAAATGTCACGGGGTGAGAGTAGGCAGAGGGTAAAAATATATTTACAGATTGTACATGGAGTACACAGTGTGCTTGTACCAAGATGGCGGAGTGGCAACAACAACGCCAGCTTTTGTTCAATCGTCATCTCCGTCACCTTTATAGTGCATTAGTTGATGTTAATAATGACTTGTATCAATCCTTTGTGGATCGCATTATCTCTTGCATACTTTTCTTAACTTTGAGTGACATAAATGATTACGTGTTAAAGTTTTCAAATAACGCTTCCGACATCATGCATTTGCGCATGGATAATTCTGTAAATTTATTTCAGCGTGTTCCTTCGATTCAGTTTTTATTCAGTGCTTGTCTACGTGTCTTCCTTCTTCGCACATTTCTCTGAGCGCATTGTAAACTATTATGAGTCATCACCAACTAGCCCGGTCAAAAACCTTGTAGTGATGCAAACTCGGCACGCTTGAAGTTGTATGAGGGAGTATGAATGAAGAGGGAATACATCAAGGGCTTTTTTTTTCTTTTTGTTAGGCACAGCCTAATTAAAGAACAGACATAGCATCCGAGGGAGGCGTAGGGGAAATCATGTCAGTATGTAGCTGCAGTGCAGTAATTATCACATAAGAAGAAAAAAATTCAAGTACAAAGTGTTCTTTTCACCATCGTGGCACACGAATTACACTTGCAAACACTGCCTGTATTTTGTAATCCCTCTTTGTAATCCTTCAGGGTTTTGCATGGTAGGCAAATATCAGTAAGATGTTGCTATTATACACCATCCTTTCGAGAGTTAGTGTCAATCTATCCTTCACGAGTCGGGAATGTTTGCTGAATGTATGCTACCACATTGTTATACTTCTAGTCACTTTAATCTCGTCGTTTGGCTCCCCGGTTATTACTTGTCCTCAGTGGACGTACTCTTTTACAACTGAACTGCTAACAATCTTGAGGCGCTGTTCTCTTCCGAGATTGTCGTACATTACTTTTGTTTTCTGTGAATAAATTTTGAGCCCTATCTTTCCGGAGTTACTCAGCAATGCAATGTCATGGGCGAAGTGCAGGTTAATCAGGAACTTTCCATTAACTCTTATTCCCAACTCTTCCCATTCTAAGCCTCTGAAAACTCCTGTAAGCATGCGGTAAATAGCATTGGGGTCATCGTATCAGCTCGTCTAACACTCATTTTTATTGGTATTATGTCACTTTCTTCACGAAACACTATGGAGGCAGTTGATCTGCTGTAGCTTTTTTTAGAAGGTTTATATACGCTTCTTCAACGCCCAGATTCATTTATCTATATCTGATCGTGTATCTTTGTAGCGAGAATAGCCGGTCTGCGACCATCATTTTGTGACATATACATGGATTAACGCAGGCACATATTTTTTTCGCTATTCAAGGTTCGCACGGACATCAAAGAAATAGAGAAGATAAACTTTCAATTCTTTAATATAACAGCAGCCACCACATATAAGATGTTTCGGGTCTCATTGTGGCGTTAAGGACGCCCCGGGCAGGCAGGATTATCCGGATCTCCTCCAGCGGCAGGCACGAGCGTATTCAGCTTAATCTGATGTATTTCATCGAGACAAACGGTTCTCGTCGTAAGGGTTGTCGCGGCCATTGTAGGTTGAATGGAAACCCAAGGAGACAAATCGAAGCGATCCAGTCGACAATAGCAATCCCCGACAGTGCAGGGTACGCGCTTTTGTGGGGATCTTTCGAGTGCGACCGAGCGTGCTTCTTCCTCATAGACCATCTCATGTGCTGAAAGTGTGCGCACGTGATTGATTTCGCAGTCGGACAACGTACCTCGTCCATTGCGTGTTCGTCGTCTTCTCACAGCCGCGTGTCGTCGCTCAACCGTGCGCCACCTTCTGTTGCGCACCGATGTCGGCAAAACTTGTGGAGTCCACTCAGAGACACTCATTAAACATATTTTGCGCTTCGGACTCACTAGGACTCAAACCCATGACTTGGTGCGAGTGTGAGTGAGTCCCAGTGAGTCGACTCATGAGTCCGTTAGTCTTGAATTAACTCTTTCAAACCTGGTGTCTATGCTCTTAACCACCAATATCTCACGTAATTACTGCCCTTCTTGGCAGGCGATTGATATATGTAGTACCTTCGAATACAAGCCATTTACGAGTAAGCTCATTTTTCTTGGAAGAGATGACAACATAAGATATATTTATCAATAACTTCCCCGGAATGGTTGGCTTGGGGCAGATCAAGACACCCTTCTATTTAATTGGGGCCTCTCGTCAATAAATATGCAAATGTTGTATGAAAGATACTGCTTTCGAATATGTAGGAGTAGTCGTAAGTACAAGTAAGCCTCATAACAATGCACAAGTATATATATATATATATATATATATATATATATATATATATATATATATATATATATATATATATATATATATATATATATATATATATATATATATATATATATATATATATATATAAATATATATATATGTATATATATATATATATATATATATATATATATATATATATATATATATATCACATGCATCACATGTTTATCATATTTGCACCAGTATCATACCTTCGTCATCGATTCCCGTCCCGTTATACCAAATTTGATATAGGTGAAGCTAAAGGGAAACCCTTTCCTTACACACGCCGTCAAGGACCCCTCCCGCCACCGCGGCGACAATCTTGGGTGGCCCGACACACGTCGAGAACTGACGAGCACGGGATAAGAACCGGATGTAGACGTACACACGGACATTTGGTTTCGCTGTCAGTGTTGACAGTGGTTCTTCCTGTTTTTTACTTTCTTTCTTTTTTTCTTTTCATCTCTTTTCTTCTCTTTTTTTTCTTTCTTTCTTTCTTATTTAGTTCTCTCTCACTCTCGCAAACATCTTTTAAGGCGAGAGGGACGCGGCAGCAACGAACTTTGGAAGTTCATGTTAGTATAACTCATCCCCTGATGAAGGGAGGACCCCTCCCGAAACTATTGGGAAATAAATATATTTATCCTTGTTGACAACACTCCCGTTGTGCCATATCTCATATATATATATATATATATAAGCCGTGTGGGAGCATGAGCCGGAAAAATCATTGGCTAATCCCACGTACAGTGAGAATCGATGATTTGCGAAGCACGAATGAGAAAGGTTGATATGCCAATTTAAAATCAGCACAACGTCCCGAATTGTAGGTAAATGATGCTGTACATATCTTCCGTGTCATGGTTATTATGTTTGGATATGTCGTTTACCTTCGTCATTTATTCACGTCACGTTATACCAAATTTATTATATGTTGAGCTAGCAAAACGCCCGTGAGCATGCTACGAGCGTGGTATGTAGCCATGTTCTTACATGACATTCGTGTTAGGATTATCATGTTTGCACCAGTCATAAACTTCGTGAATCATTGACGTCACGTAACACCAAATTTGGTGTATGTGGAACTAGCGAAACGGCCGCGAGTGCATCATGAAGGGCCTATTATACTCCAATGTAGTGTTGACGTACGCGCACGCTGGGCACAGCAACGTTACGTTAGCAAAACGCGAGCACTCAATAGTCTGACGCCAGGCGCGACCGGTGCCACCAGCGTCTGTCGGCGCGGCCCGACGCAAACCGGTGCGAAATGCGACATGCTGCATTTCGTGCCGATGCATTACCCAGAAAACACCAAAGAGCGGTTTTGTTTCCATTTCTATTTAACCTTGCTATGCACACGCTGCCTTCTTAATTCGATGGCATCCCGGGCCTTCGTCATAACATCTATGCAGACGACGTCACGATGTGGACGACTACGGGTTCAGATGGTGAGATAGAGGAGACCCTCCAACGTGCGGCCTACGCCGTCGTTAGCCGCGCGACGCAGGCAGGCCTCACGTGCTCAGAGAGCACGTCGGAGCTCTTGCTGTTTCGTCCTCCCGACCGCCGTCGGAACAATTGAGTACCCTCCCCAGCCGGCGATCCAAATCTATGTCAATGGTGTAGCCGTACGACAAGTTGACCACATGCGCATTTTAGTCCTATTCATTCAATCAAATCAACGGAACACCATCGCACTGGAACGCCTCACCTGTTCTGTTCTGTTTTAACTGTTTTGCTGTAGAGCGGTTGAAGCGCATATTGCCTCGGCTACTCCATTCAAGAAGTTCTGCAGCGAAAAAAAAAAGAATAGTACAGAACGGCACCCAAAAATTAACAATGCGGAAAAGAAAAAAAAAACATAATAGCACACTGAAACCAGTTCAATTATCATGCCAATACACTGTTTTCTTAGAGCAGTTCACACAGTCATAAACTGTTTACACGCACACCTTCCTTTTCTACTGACAGTATATGCAAAAACACAATATATATATATATATATATATTGCCGCATGAATTCGCGTGGTTTTCGTGTGGAAGAGGACGAAGAGGTTGGGATTGAGCCGCTTTTTAATGCCGCATGAATTCGCGTGGTTTTCGTGTGGAAGAGGACGAAGAGGTTGGGTTGGAGCAGTTTTTCTTTTTGTCCTAGCTTGACGAGCAGTTCTGCGGAAGGTTTCCTTGAGTGAGACAAGATTGGTGACAAGATTGGTGGAGCTGCTGGGTACGACAACTGACGACGCACCCCATGCACAAGAGCCCATCCAGGAGCCGGAACACAAGCCCTGTGCCCGTGGACACGCCAGTTCACAGAACAAGCCGCCGCCAGCGAGGCCTACCACCAGAGACACCGGCACAGCTTATCCATAGAGCGACTATGACTTCGCCTCAAGGCGTCATGGAAACTCCTACGTCGTCGGCACCAATTTATTGCACTGTCCAGAACCCGCTGATGCCTAGTCCCTTTCACGGAGAGCTGTTTGAAGATGTGGACGACTGGCTGAGCGAGTTCGAACACGTCGCAGCGATCAACTACTGGGACGAAGCCGCCAAACTCCGCAACGTCTACGCGTGTTTGAAAGACGGCGCCCGAACGTGGTTCATGAACAGAAGTGATGTCTTGACATCCTGGCGCGAGTTCCAGCATCGCCTCTTGGAGACCTACCGGAGCCCCGACCGCCGCGATCGTGCTGAACGTGCATTGCATTCACGCATCCAGATGCCTAATGAGACCGTCACCATGTACGTGGAGGACATGACGCAGCTTTTCAGGCGAGCGGATCCGGCAATGCCAGAAGAAAAAAAGCTACGCTATCTGATGCGAGGCGTGAAGGAGCAGCTTTTTGCTGGTCTAGTGCGGAGTCCTCCGAAGAGTGTAGCAGAATTCCTGACCGAAGCCACTACGATGGAGAGGGTACTTCATCAGCGGTCAGCCCTACTCAACCGGCAAGTGAATTCTGCATCACCTACTGAATTTTCCGCCAGCTTCGGGAGCAACAGCATTGAGTGGATTCGCGAAATCGTCCGCTCCGTCGTCCGCGAGGAAATCGCGAAACTACACGGGGCGAGACAGCCGGAGGTAAGCAGCATCACCAATATTATTCGGGACGAGGTCCAGCAGGTGCTTCACAGCCGTCGCCCTCAACCAACGGTTACAAATCTAGAACCACCTCCTGCGTCCACTGATGTTGGGAACCGCACATATGCCGAAGCTCTGCGCACTTCCATGCCGGTCTCAAGCCCTGCAGTCCCAATCCAGACGATGCCGCCAGTTTCAATTCAATCTGCGCATGCTGGTTTGGACATCGACGGTCGCCGTGCCCCTCCGCGGAAGTCCGATATTTGGCGTACGTCGGATAGAAGACCCCTCTGCTTCCATTGCGGTGAAGCCGGTCACATCTACCGGGAATGTCCATACCGACAACTTGGACTGCGCGGTTTCTCTATTCATTCGCCTCGTCCCCTAGTTGGTCAGAGGCCAAGAGAAATTGAGGACTACCTCGCGCAGCAACGTCTGCCTTTCCCACGGCGTCAATCGCGGTCTCCATCTCCACGACGACCCGCAGCTATTGGACCACGTCTCAGTACGATGGCACGGGGACGTTCCCCAAGCCCTCGTCGGGAAAACTGAAGGCAGCGACCTTCGGGGGCGAGGTCGCTGGGACTAAAAGTGCGGAAGACCTCCTATCGACGCTTCCACAAAACGCTGCAGACATTGAATTGACGTCTGAGTGCAGTGCGAGAGAAATGCCGGATTGTGCGTCTGAACCCAGTGGCCGAGTCTCACTCGACATTCCCGTGCTGATAGACGGTCTTCAGGTCAGCGCATTGGTGGACACAGGTGCAGATTATTCTATTATGAGCGGAAAATTGGCAACCAGTCTTAAGAAAGTGATGACACCTTGGAATGGGACGCGTATTCGCACTGCTGGAGGCCACGTTATTACTCCATTGGGTCGCTGTACCGCAAGAGTGGAAATACGCGGGTCAACGTTTGTGGTAACCTGCCTCGTACTACGCGACTGTTCTCGTCAGCTCATCCTTGGAATGGACTTCCTTCGAGAGAATGGCGCGATCATAAATCTCCGCGAGCGAATGGTGACTTTCTCGACGCAACTTGCAACCGATCGAGGCGCTGATAGCTGTCGTAGACCTGCGCTGCGTGTTGCCGACGAAAGCGTGACGTTGCCTCCCCGAGCGACTGCTTTCGTAGAAGTCACCTGTGAAGACCTCCGAGACGGTGACGTGGTCGCCGAGAGCAACGTATCCCTTTTACTGCTTCAAGGTGTGTGTGCAGTGCGAAGCATTCTGCGTGTGCGTGACGGACGGTCGCAGATACTCGTCACAAATTTTAACTTCGAGCACCGACATCTTTTCCGCGGCACCACCGTGGCCTTCGGAGACCGTGTAGCGGATGTCACCGAGTGCTTCGCATCCGAGGAAATGGTTGATGGAGATAAGTTTCTGGACCACATCGACGTCAGTTCGAAGCTTTCGGACGAGAAGAAGGCCGCACTGCATACCCTGCTGAAGGAATTTAAATCTTGCTTCGCCTCTTCATCTAGAGTCGGTCAAACACCCCTCATAAAGCACCGAATTATTACCGACGATGATGTTCGCCCAATCCGCCAGCAACCTTACCGTGTTTCGGCTAAAGAACGCGAGACTATACAGACGCAGGTAAAGGAGATGCTTGACGACGGGGTGATACAACCGTCGAGCAGCCCGTGGTCCTCGCCAGTCGTTCTAGTAAAGAAGAAAGACGGAACGCTGCGATTCTGTGTTGACTACAGGAAACTCAATAGCGTCACCAAAAAAGACGTCTACCCGCTTCCACGGGTTGATGATTCTCTCGACAGGCTACGACACGCGAAGTATTTTTCATCGATAGATTTGAAGAGCGGCTATTGGCAGATAGAGGTCGATGAGCGAGACAGAGAGAAGACAGCGTTTGTAACTCCCGATGGGCTTTATGAATTCAGAGTTCTTCCTTTCGGCCTCTGTTCAGCTCCCGCAACATTCCAGCGAATGATGGATACCGTCCTCGCTGGCTTGAAGTGGCAAAGCTGCCTTGTATACCTTGATGATGTGGTCATCTTTGCCGAGAGTTTCGAAGAACATCTGAAGCGTCTAAGAATGGTTCTGGAAGCTATTCGTTCGGCCGAACTCACGCTAAAACCCCAGAAGTGCCATTTCGGCTACGATGAGCTGAAATTTCTGGGACATGTTGTGAGTGCGGATGGAGTGCGGCCTGACCCAGAAAAAACTGCAGCAGTCGCCACCTTTCCTGTGCCGTCAGACAAAAAAGCGGTACGGCGTTTTCTCGGCTTGTGTGCTTATTATCGCCGATTCATTACCAACTTCTCGACGATAGCCGAACCGCTCACGCGACTCACCCGAGATGATGTACCGTTTGCCTGGACTACAGAGCAAGAAGCAGCTTTCACAGAGTTACGGCAGCGAATGCAAGAGGCACCTGTTCTTGCGCATTTTGATGAGGACGCTGATACCGAAGTTCACACGGATGCAAGCAACGTCGGACTTGGCGCTGTCCTTGTACAACGGCACAACGGCGTAGAACATGTCATAGCTTACGCCAGTCGTACTCTCTCTCGAGCCGAGGCCAACTACTCCACTTCAGAGAAGGAATGCCTCGCAGTCGTGTGGGCAACGGCAAAGTTTCGACCTTACCTCTACGGCCGTCCCTTCAAGGTGGTGACCGATCACCATTCGCTGTGTTGGCTGGCCAATCTCCGTGACCCGTCTGGTCGTCTCGCTCGGTGGAGTTTGCGCTTGCAAGAGTTTGACATCATGATTGTGTATAGGTCTGGGCGCAAGCACGAAGATGCCGACGCACTTTCTCGAGCACCCGTGGGACATCCTGATATGGACTCGGAATATGCTGATGGTTTTCTCGGAGCCCTCAGTGATTCTGACTTTATGTCTAGACAGAGAGCCGATCAGGAATTGCGCCCTATTATTGATTCTTTAGAAGGCCGAAATTCTCACACTCCTCGGCGCATCGCTCGCGAATTGTCATCCTTTTGTCTAAGGAGGGGCATTCTTTACAAGAAAAATGCTCGAGGTAGCAACAAAGCCTTCCTCCTCGTTGTACCAGCCGACATGCGGGATGACATCCTCCTCGCGTGCCATGACGAGCCCACGTCGGGACACTTGGGCTACTCGCGGACTCTCGCCAGAGTGCGCCAGCAGTACTATTGGCCACGACTTTCGACCAGTGTACACCGCTACGTGCAAGGCTGCCGCGAGTGCCAGCGTCGCAAGACGCCACCCGTGAAACCTGCGGGCCTTCTCCACCCTATTACACCACCACGGACACCTTTCGACCTCGTGGGAATGGACCTTCTAGGACCCTTCCCTTTGTCGGCCACTGGTAACAAATGGATTATAGTGGCAACCGATTACTTGACCCGGTATGCTGAGACAAAGGCATTACCCTGCGGCACGGCGTCTGAAGTGGCGAAGTTCTTCGTGCAGCACATCGTCCTCCGGCACGGCGCGCCGTCATGTGTGATTACGGATAGAGGAACATCGTTTACGGCACAAATGCTAGAGGACATTTTCAGACTGAGCTGCACGAGTCACCGAAAAACAACGGCTTACCACCCACAAAGTAATGGACTGACGGAAAGGCTCAACAAGACCATAGCGGACATGCTGTCAATGTACGTGGACGTGCAGCACAAAACCTGGGACGATATCCTCCCATACGTCACGTTCGCATACAATACGGCAATGCAGGAAACAACCCGATTTTCACCTTTCCACCTTGTTTATGGACGCAACGTACAAACGATGCTTGACGCTATGCTGCCGTACGATAATAGCGATGCTCTTTCTCCAGAAGCCGAGCAATACACGCAGTACGCCGAAGAGGCTCGTCAACTGGCTCGCGTGAACATCGGTCACCAACAAGACGCAGATGCACGACGTTACAACCTTCGCCGTCGAAACGTCGCATACCACCCGGGTGAACGAGTGTGGGTGTGGACTCCTGTCCGACGACCAGGCTTGTCTGAAAAGCTTCTGAGCCGTTATTTCGGACCATACAAGGTTATCCGACGTGTGAGTGACCTTACATACGAAGTACTTCCGGACGGCACAGTGTCGTCACGTCGACAACATCGGCCCGAAACTGTGCATGTCGTACGACTCAAGCCGTACTACACACAATAGTCTCTGTGCTTGCGAGTTACTTCGCAAACGTGACAGTGATCTCATGTGGTGTTTTTCTTTTTCTTGACTCTCCCACTGGTGCTGTTGTGTTCGCGCATGGTCCAAGTGCTTGTGCGCCCTCTTTGTTTTCCCTGGCACTCACTTTGTCATTCTCCGCGTCAACGCGTGTTCTAATTATGGGTTTTTTTTTCTTCTTCTTTTTATTTAGAAGCATCGAGTCGATGCTTTTTAAAAGGGGGGACTAATGCCGCATGAATTCGCGTGGTTTTCGTGTGGAAGAGGACGAAGAGGTTGGGATTGAGCCGCTTTTTAATGCCGCATGAATTCGCGTGGTTTTCGTGTGGAAGAGGACGAAGAGGTTGGGTTGGAGCAGTTTTTCTTTTTGTCCTAGCTTGACGAGCAGTTCTGCGGAAGGTTTCCTTGAGTGAGACAAGATTGGTGACAATATATATATATATATATATATATATATATATATATATATATATATATATATATATATATATATATATATATATATATATATAGAACTTGAAGGGAAGGCACGACAGGTCCGGGTATTTTCTATATTGAATTAACTTGCAGATAGCACATAAGAAAAGGATCGTATTTACTAACGTTTCGGCCGTGGCACGGCCTTCTTCAGAGTAAGTAGGTATGATACCATGCAGCCGCTTTTATAGGCTCACGTGATGAACTCTCGGTATAGCAGCTAGGACAATCAAAGTAAAAAATGGTAATCTGTCTGAACCTTGTGCTGACATGACTGGCATGTGACGGGTGCATGAATATACAAGTCTCAAATTTCCTTGCGCATCGACACGCGGGGCACAGTATGGTTGGCAAGACATGCAAAAGAGCTCTGAAGAAACCACGGTTGACTAATATACATTCTAATATACACTAAAATATTTTACTAATCTAAGAAGTCGTGTTGTTATAGTGCGAGGCAGGTGAGCTTTCCTACGTTTTCATTGATACCTGAACGAATGGTGTTAAATTTATGGATCAAGAAGGATTCCCTCACTTCCCTATCGTGATTTGTCTTGAAACCGGACTGAATAATAGTGGCCCTAATTTTGTCGAAACCATGGCCAGGCATACTGACGTGCTTCGACAGTGGTAGATTAGGGAGGCTTACGGCATGTGCACGGTGATTATTAAAACGAATTCTGAAACTTGTCTGTGTTTGACCTATGTACTGAGCTCCGCATGTTGAACACTTGAGAAGATAGACGACGTTTATACTATCACACGTGTAGTTCCCATTTATCTTTAAAGAAAAACTGGACGATGTACTTAAAACTGTTTTATATGTCGTCATGTGCGCGCACACTTTGCAACGTGTTTTGTTGCAGGGATGACAGCCTTCATGATGTGAACACGTGGTTTTAGATGAGGTTAGTGAATCACGAAGGTTCCGCGACCGCCGGTAGACCACGCGTGGTTGTTCTGTAAAGATTCCTTTGAGCCGCTCATTTCAACATAATAATACAGAGCGAGCGGCTCCTGTGGCTGAAACCAATTGCGATGGCGCCAAATGCAAAAAAAAAATAAAAAATGACGGGAAGTGTCAAGTTGAGTTCTACTTTCGTAGGGATTTTTCTAGTAGTTTTTTTTATTTTTGACTTTTGAATTTTAGGCATGACAAAAAGAAGTGCTCCAAAGATTGACTCTCAGTACACTGAAGGCACAAAGGCGACTGTGCCTGACTCGACCCGTGAAGGTAACATTTCAATGAAGGGACTCGACAACGCAGCATTGTAATTACTATTTATTCTTTTCTTGATGAACACCACTTGTTTTTCCAAGGGAACATTAGCTGTGAATAGTCTGATAAAAACAAAGTAGATTTTTTGAAGTTATTGGCCGTTGTGCGTTTTTTAAACCAAGCTGCTCCGAAGTAGGCAAAATAGGTAAAACAGGACCATCAAGGGAAGATACAGCTAGTGCATCTGCATGCTTATTGAGAGCTAAACCTCAATGGCCTGGTGCCCAAACTAGTCGAACGAGTCGCAGATGTCTAGGAATGAGCAAGTAGAAAGTTTCTAAGGTATGCGAAAAAGTTGCTGAGCTTAAGGCAGTACAGACCGAGAGACAGTCTGTTAGAACAATCACCGCTGATAGATCTTGGGGCACTTTACGCAATGCAAGGACTATTGCCAGTAGTTCAGCTTGGTAAATAAGTGTAAAGTCGGGTAATCGAATTGAGAAAGCCCAATCTAGAGAGGATGATACGATTCCTACGATAGCGACTGACGCATTAACAGAAGCGTCAGTCGCTATCACAATGGCGTTTCTAGATTGGCCAGATGATTTTCCTAAATGCCATTTAAATACTTATATGGTAATTTTTTTGCATTCTTGGCATATATATCATCAAATTCAATCCTAATTGCATCTACAGTGTTGAGTACAAGTATTTCCCAAAGGTTAACTCTTAAGGGGTCCAAAAGTTTCTGGGTAAACATTACTTGAGGGCACCGTAATTTAGACCATGGGTGGCTGAAAATTGAGGTGTGCTGGTTCGTGAACACATACTGTGACCTCCGCTGAGGTGATGCATAGATTTCAAGGAATTTTCGTACTGTTAGAATATGAAAGCTTTTTATAAGAGAAGGCAGGTGAGAGTCTTCGCATAGGACATTATTCGCAACATATTTAGGTAACCCTAGGCATAAGCGTAAAGATTCGCGTTCTAACAGAATCAGTGGTCGAACCTTGTAAGCCGGAGCGCCAGAAAACAAAACACAGCCGAATTCTAGTATCGGTCGAATGTACATGCAATATACCATGACGAGCACGTCTCTACGCGAACCGGCACGATAATTACCGAGCCTGCGCAGCATCCTTACGGCACGTGCTCCTTTAGCAGCCATGTTTTCTATGTGAGGACTCCAGTTAAGTGTTTCGGTGTAGGTTACCCCCAAGTACCAAACTGACTCGACCTGAGGTATGGCGTCTTGTCGGTACATTAGTGAAATTCGCACTGGGGCATTTTGTGCAAAAACTTTTACTGTGCTTTTGTTTATATTGAGGCATATGTTGATGTCCTCCAGCCACGTTTCCAGGCTATTCATGTATGTCTGCAGAATCAAATACAGTGTGTGAATGTCGGCCGACGCAGCAAAAAATGCGATATCATCGGCATACACATAGACCTGTACATCTTGCTGTATGGGAATGGTACATAGTAGTGCTTTAATAATAAGGGCGATAGTACTGACTTTTGCGATAGACCTCTCGTTTGCCTATATATGGATGAGTTGACACCAGATTGCGAGCAGTAAAATTCTCTATCACCAAAGAAAGCATGGATCCAGGCCACAAAGTATTGAGGCAGTACTAAGTTCTGAAGCAAATCTAGCAGTTCCACATGCTCCACACTATCATAGGCTTTTGTGATATCTAAGGTTATCAAAGCGGAGTATTGTTTCCGATATCGAGCAAGTTGAATTCTGCTTTCGAGACCCACGTGCGCACACCAAATGGAGCAACCACGTCTGAATCCAACTCGACATGGGCTCAGTGTCAATTTTTCTGACATCTATCGATCTATACGGCTATATAAAATTCTTTCAACGAGTTTTAGCAGGTTTGATGTAAGTGCAATGGGCCTGATATTATCTAAGGTAAATCCAGAATTTTGCTTTTCTAATAATGGAATCACTTTTGCCATTCTCCAATCGGGTGGAATCCAAGAGCTTCTAAGTGAGTGATTTATAATTTCGAGTAGGCCAAGTGGGTACATTTTATGTACTGATTTTATGGCCAACGTCGTAATACCATCAAGACCAGGAGCAGAATGGGGTAGTGTTTTGACTACGTTTGCTAGTTCTGCAGGTGTGACCTCTTCAAAATCATCAGCCCTATGAGGGGACGAAGGTCTTTTCCATGTTCGTCCAATCAATGTGGTCCTCTTCTTACTTCTTCATCTCATCTACCCACCTAATTTTCTGTCTTCCTCTTGTTCGTTTGTCTTCTCTTGTTATACATTCAGTTACACTTATACTGACCACCAATGATTCTGCGTAGGCGCATTTTAACCTCCTTTCATGGGATGTCCGATTGCGAGGAAATGGCTTACATCGACAGGGCAGGTGCGTCTGAGAACAGTATGAAGACGCTGCATCGAGTACACTAGCACAGATTAAATCGTTTCAGAAAAGGAATAAAAAACAGCGTGGCATCGATGGCATATGTTCTCTAGACGCAAAGCACCGGAAGGTGCAATAAAGCCTCCGAGATTCGCGCACAGTCTCGAAGGCCCCCACGAAATCGCCGCGTCTTCCTCGAGAGCTCGGTGACACCTGTTCGTACCTGCGTGCTAGCGTACATTGGTATAAAACATAACGAGGACAAAATCGGTTCGCAACTACCTTACTCCCTCACATTGCGGGTTGATGATTCTGGGCCATGATACCGCAGAAAACTAATATTACCCAAAAATTCATATCAGCCGTAATCGTATCACCATGCTTCTATTGTGTAGATAACAAAGGAGCTGTTATCACAAAGTTTCACATATGTTTCTACATATGTTGAAACATATGTAGAAAACTGAGCAAGAAAGCATGACGTTTACATCGATTCGACGTAGTTATGCTCAGAAGGCTGAGATTAAAGAAGAGGTTGGGGAGAGAAATGTATGCTCCGACCTGTTGGGCAACATAGGCCGAGCCAGAATCATGAACAAAGTAGAAGTTTACCATTACTACTCCCACGTCACCAAGCTTCTTGCTGGATATGACGCTGCTCGAACACTCCCCTTCCTCGGGGGAAAAAAAAAAGCAGAAACGTAAGAAGGGTGCTTCACGCGAACAAACTTGAATCGCGATTTCCCCCCACGTTACTGCAGTTAATGGTGATGCCAGCAATGTTAATTGTGCCGGACAACAAGCAGAGAAGCGTGGCGCAGGAATCGGTTTAGTCAACACAAGTTTTCGAATGCTTTTCTTTCACCTTTTTGTTAAATTTTTCCCCGTCTCTTTAAATTCCAGGGTGTGCGTGAAGCAGAACGCGAAACTTCACGACACTTGGGAAAAGAAGGAGCGAACAAGAGGAAGGTGAACAGCAATCGACGCGCGCAGCTTTTCTCGGACGCTAGTGTCAAAACACACCATCTCTACTTCGACAAAGTGGCACCAGCGAGAACACTCACACACCGGAATGGAAGCGATGTCGTTGTATTGGAAGGAATAAAAGAAATGAATGAGCGTAAGAGAAGCTTAGACCAATAAACGGAAGAGAGGTTCCTACACAGAATTGAAGAGGAAGTAGGAATTTCTAGGCGCACCTCTTTTTTCCCCGCCACCTCCGGTCGTCTTTTTTCGGCGTCCTTAACTCGGCTGGCTGCTTTCGTTTGTTTCTCATGTGGCGGAGACCCGTCTGTTGGTTAGCCGTTTCCCCCGCCGACGCTTAAGGAGTCGTGGTAGAGAGGGGCGCGCTCCTGGGCAAACGCCACGTCTAATTCGTGTTCGTCACGACTGTTTGTTTTCTAGGAAAGACTTTTTTCTCCAGCTCTCCGCTTTTCTCCCTGTATGGTCCACACAGTAACGTTTCGCTCTGTCAGGCCCTTTCTGACTCAAACTTTTTCTCCCTACGACACTGGTATCTCGCTTTATATGAATCCCCGTATAACATGTTTTCCTTTTTGTAGCTGGTGCACTTTTGTCTTTAGCGCGACTGCAAGACGGCGGCGCAATCGGAGCACGTGAACCGGAACGTGTATGTCACTTCTGTGTTTCTGACATTTTCATTTCATGGCTGACAGTTTTGTTTTCTGGCCCGGGCACAGTGTGAGAGTAGAGGAAGGCCAACTATATGTGAGTTTGCCATTCCATCTGCCCAGCTTGCTTTTTTTTTGCCAATTATTTCTCTCTCCTCCCTTACACAGTCACGCTTCGCGTACTTTTAAGCGACGTACAAGAGTGGCGTTTTGCCTCTGTGTTTGGAAGTGGCAAGAGTATGGCTCTAAAGTTTACATTTGAGCTAGAAATTGAAAACATTCGTATTTAAGTGCAGTGCGCACTTTGTCGGTCAACGAGGCTGAGTACATGGGGGAAACAGTTTGGGAATTTCCAGAGTTAATTGTTTAACGACACGGAAACGACAAAAAGATAACGGTGAAGCAAAAAAAAAACAAATGGTAGTGGCAGTAGACGGGACCAAAGGCCAATTGTCCCGATCTCTTTGTTTGGGAAAAGTGTTTCAAGTCTGTTTAACTCTCAAAACGAGCACCACTTCCCTCTTTGCGGTTTTCTCTCGATATTATCGACTGCTGGCATCCTTCTCGCGGCATGTTCGAATATCCATATTTTTAAGAACCATGGCAGCGTGTTTAAAACATTTCACTTCAGTACCATGTTTTATTATCCCCGCTTTTCAATCCCTCTTCTTCTCTTTGCCTTTTTTGCGTTGCACCATTTTCCTCGGCCACCTTGTTTTTGCATGACCAAGATTTCAGCAGCCTTTGGGGGAAAAAAAGTTAGTGGTGGAAGCACGTTCCTAGATAAGAATGTTTGTAAACAAAATAGCAGGGAAGCTACATTGAAAGTTTAACACTTGAAGCGATCAAGTGATGGGCATAGTCGAAACCAGCCTTTCTAGATGAAAACTTGTTTGCCCTGTGTGGAACTCAAAACTGCAGGATGGGAAAGATGGAAGCTTGCGCTGGAAAATTCGTCAAGCAGGGGGTGCGTGCTGAAGCCGACATTCAGGTGAGAGGACTTGTCTTTTTTCGATGCGGGAAATCTGAACAAGCTGCCGCCTTGAAGAAGAAAAGTCTGGCTGTCAAAACATTGGCTCTAATCTCCCTTCCCTCCCCCCTTGAATATTTTTAAACAGAAAGACGTAAAAATGATAATCTCTAGGGTTTTACTTCCCAAGCTCTTGATATCACTACGAGAAACACCGTATTGGAGTGCTCTAGAAAGTTTTTATAATCTGTGGTGGTTCAGAGAGCACTGACATCGTACAGCAGACGTGCCCCTACCACTTCACATCAACGAGCTGTAACCACCACGACCAGGTCGAACCCGCGTCCTTCAGGTCAGCAGCTGGGCGCCATAATCACTGTTCCACTGAGGTGTACAAGACAAACAGAAGCCCCTCTGCATCGACAGCGGCATTATTTGGTTATTTATATGCCTCAGACGATATATAGAGCCTCGTCGTTGACAGTATTGCTGGTCATTTTTGACGTCCGGCTACCATTTTATTACGACCAGTGCAACCATTTCGGGCGCTGTTGGTAATCTTAATATCACGCTGAATATCTCAGATGCACCAAATATTGTTGGAGCAAGTGAACACTTCAACAGCAGTTATGCTATATAAAACAATAATTACCAAACCCTTAGCCTACTTCGTTCTTTATATACAGGGGCTATGGAACAACGTTCTACGACTGTAGTCACAAATGCATTGATCACTATTGCAACTATATTTAACGTAATTTATCGGAAAACATGCTTAACGATCCATAACTTTCATTGTAGAGGCTTCATCGCGGCCACGGCGTTCTATATACCGGCGTCACACGGAAACATTCGATCGCGATCAGGGCTGATCAGAGTCTCAGTTCTCGGTCGTACTAAACAGCGTCGCTGCTGCAAGGACACAACAAACCGGGATCCAGTTTGGTGCAGACGTCAGGCAAATCGCAATGGGGGTATAACAATACGTACAAAATAAGCTCAGAAGCTCAAGATGTTCCGAAATTAAACACACTTGTGCACCCTGGGTTAGGTCAACCAATCAAGGAAAATAAAAGCATTTATTTTAATCGTTCCTGTATTCTAGAACTGCTATACCATAGTGCTTCATAAAGAAACAACATAATATCAATCAAGAAGGGTGTAGGGCAGGGGGACACAATCTCCCCAATGATATTTACCGCGTGCTTACAGGAGGTTTTCAGAAGCCTAGAATGGGAACAGTTAGGGATAAGAGTTAATGGAGAGTACCTTAGTAACCTGCGCTTCGCGATGACATTGCGTTGTTGAGTAACTCAAAGGACGAATTGCAACTCATGATTACGAAGTTAGACAAGGAGAGCAGAAAAGTAGGTCTTAAAGTCAATCTGCAGAAAATGAAAGTAATGTACAACAACCTCGGAAGAGAACGGCGCTGCGAGATAGGTAATAGTGCACTTCAAGTTGTAAAAGACTATGTCGACTTAGGACAGGTAATAACCACGGAGCCAAACCACGAGACTGAAGTAACTAGAAGAATAAGAATGGGGTGGAGCACATTTGGCAAGCACTTCTATGTGATGACAGGTAGATTGCCACTATACCTCAAAAGAAAGGTATATAACAGCTGCATCTTGCTGGTACTTAGCTACGGAGAAGAAACCTGGATATTTACATAGAGAGTTCAGCCTAAATTGAGGACAATGCAGCGAGCGATGGAAAGGAAAATGGTAGGTGTAACCTTAAGAGACAAGAAAATAGCAGAGTGGATTAGGGAACAAATTGGGGTTAAGGATATCATAGTTGAAATCAAGAACAGAAAATGGACATGGGCCGGGCACATAGCACGTAGACAGGATAACCGCTCGTCATTAAAGGTAACTAACTGTATTTCTAGAGAAGGCAAGCGGATTAGGGAAAGACAGAAGGGTAGGTGGGCCGATGAGATTCAGAAAATTGCTGGTATAAATTGGCAGCAGCAAGCACACGATCGAGTTGACTGGCGGAACATAGGAGGGACCTTTGTCCTGCAGTGGACGTAGCCAGGCTGATGATGATGATATTCTAGAAGCACCAGAGAATTATTTATTTTCACCCGTCATGTTGGCCTAGTGGATAAGGCACTCGGTTGCTGACCCGCACGTCAGGGGATCGAATCCTGGCCACGGCGGCTGGATTTTTGATGGATGCGAAAATACTTGAGGCACGTGTCGCGCAAAAACGATCAATTATTGCAAAAAGGCGGGCAAAAATTATCAATTGTGAAAATGCATTTGAGCTGCTCTCTAAAAGAAACATGTCACTTCGTTCACGCTAGTATTGTTTACCCACTGACTTAAAATAGCTACAATAAAGAGGTATCATGCTTAACAGGAAAAGTCAGGACCAGGCACTACTTTAAATCGAGGCTGTCGTATGCCGCTAGTTTATTCTAGAGTTGCTGCTTTTGCGACAATGCATCATAGGTTACTGATGACTACAAAACCTTCGAGTCGATCAGTTGATCAAATTCATGGGGCTGCAGCCGTATTCGAGGCAGTGCATGTCCCAAATTTCTCATTATATAGTTCGGCAGAAGTTGTGTCTGTGCCAGGGTATGTTTGCTCATGACACAACCACAGGTAGTGCAACGTAGTGGGAGGTATTGCACAATGTTGATGGGTTGACAAAAGAAGTAAGGCTGTGGCGATCAAAATGCCTACGGCAATTCAATTACCTTCGTGGGCTTTTAAAACAATAAAATTCAGCTAAGCGAGTATCAGCTCTGGTGTAGGCTCCTTGGCGTTCTTTGCCTAGTCTAATTATAAGGCGTTTCTTGGAGAAGAGAGGACAATTTCGACTCGGTTAGCATAAGATAAGCGAAGCCAATTGGAGGAATGACCCGTTATGCGCTGTTGAAATGCGTTCACGGGTATCATGGAGAATCAGCTGTCATCACCTTTTAGATGCTTGCTAGGCTTAGCTGACTCCTCCTTTTTCTTCTTTCTCTTTTCCTTTTTTGACTTTCCATCATCGTCCTGCTTTTGTGGCTCATTGGAATTAACAGTCTTGAGTGACCCGAAAGTGTGAAGAGGCATCATCTTTACGGTGGCCTTCTGGACGGCTGCATAGGAAAACGCACGAATCTGGGAGCGAAAGTTGGCCGAGTCCAATGACGAAGCATTTTTCTCGGGTGACGTGAGAGCCTTGTCGTTCCCCGCACTCTGGTTACTCTGGCTGCTCGTCACCGGACAGCTTGCTGCTGAGGAGGCGATGCCGGGACTTCCAGTATGGGAAAAATTGGTGGAACCAGCTGATGAGGGCATTGCCATGGTTGATTGGAGAGGGTGGGCCAAAGGGTTCGCCAGGCTGTTTGTCACAGGCGGGTTCACACCAAACCTAAAACCGACGAATCTCTCAATGTGGGAGTGATCATTGGTGAAACTAGAAGAGCCCACTGCCATGGGTGACACGACAGGGTGGTCCAGCTCAGTCTGGGTCCCCTGGCTGGCCATGAATGGACGGCTCGCAGCTGAAGAGGCAATGCCGGGGCTTCCAGGATGGGCAGGAATATTGGCGAAACCAGCTGAAGAGGGCGTTGCCATTGGTGATTTGGGAAGGTGGGCCAGCGTGTTCACCAGGCTATCCGTGACTGGTGGGCTCGCACTGAAGGTAAAAGCCCCAATATGGGACCCGGCATTAGTGATACCAGAAGTAGAGCCCGCTACCATGGGTGACGTAAGAGGCTGTCCCACCTGAAACTGGTTCCCCTGGTTCGTGTTTGGACTGCTTGCAGCTGAAGAGGCGACGCAAGGGCTTCCAGAATGTACAATGTTATCGGTGGAACCAGCTGACGAGGACATTGCCATTAGTGATGTGGTAGAGTGAGCCAGCAAGTTCACCAGGCCATTCGTCACTGGTGAGTTTGGAGCGAAGGCAAAGTCGACGAATCTCCTAATATGGGAGCGAACATTGGTGACACCAGACGACGAGCCCGCTACTATAGGGGATGAGAGAGGCTGGTCCGCTTTACTCTGATTCCCCTGGCTGCTCGTACTTGGTGCGGCTGCAGGCGGATTCGCTGAGCCAGAGTACAGCGTCTTGACCCCTTGGTAGGCAGCCATCAACACAGGGACGACCGCTGCGTAGCCAACCATGCTCCAGGGAATACTATGGTTAGGGTTGTGTTGACCAGCGGTGGTGGCGGCCTCCTTTTCGACACCACTCTCGGCCTTGAGCTGCTTCTTGGTCTCGTCATCGGTCTTGTTCTCTGGCCCTGCCGTCTTACTCGAGTCACCACGCTCGTCCATCTCCCCGCTTTTAGCCCAAGTGGGCCCCCGGGGCTCGCAGCCTCCTCGAAGCGATGCACGACACGACCCACCCAGTCTCTGTGCTCGACGCGTTTGATTATGATGATGGTGATAATGCTAATCTATGGCATGTACTTACTCAGGAGAAGAAGTAGAAGTTCGCGAAGCAAGATTTAATTTTTTTGAGGGCCTGATGTTGGGAGAAGTGGAAAATAAATACAAAACTACAGACAATAACCATTATATTAGTAATAATGACACCTTAGTTATTACAATATTTTACAAAAACACAACATGCTCATGAGGCTCACCACAGCGACCCAGAAGTTCCGACATTGCGGTGCTCTTCAGTGGCAGGAAAGACGAAGAAACCCTACTACCATGGGAGTCTGAAGTTGCAGTAATAGACACAAAGTATTGATAGAATAAATACTGCAGCAGAGAATAAAGTTGGCATTATTAACAAACTATGAAGAATAAATTTGCTCTACTCATTTTTTATATTAGTGAAATAAACACACAGACGTGAAGAGAAACGCGACGTAAAAATAATCATTCTTTCTCATAAATCGGTTCTGTGACATTTTGGACAGTGAAGCTGTTTGCATCTTTTCCGTCGAAATTCTTAATGTTATTCTCCTTCCCATTGCCATCAAACCGCTACCTACATCTGGCGACAGTGACTACCCTGACGGAATTTAAACGGCAGCTGGTGAACTGTGTTTCCGTCTTGAGCTTACTTGCTGCAAGTTTTTAAGGAAAAATGATACGGCAGTTTCATGAATGTGATATCCCCACTGACACTCCATTTATAGTAACAGCTCACCAGGAGATTAATGGGGTGCTTCTCTTTATGTACCCGCCGGGTTAAATGTAGAACTTGTAAAGTTTAACTCGATCGCGTCAATAGGTTTGTTTCGGAGGAATTCCGGTGTCGGTGTTCCCGTCGTTGTCAATGAGCAAAACATCGCAGTGAGATGTAGGGTCTCTAATATAAAATAACACGTTTGAGCATGAAACAAAAAATAAGCTGTCCACGTGGCAATGAAATGTGTCACAGAGCCACAGCAGTATAGTTGAATCCCTTTTGCCAAAAAAAGGAAATAAAAAATAAATAAACTGCTACAATTGTTGGATAGGCTTGAGTGAGATTTAGGTGAAAACCATGGGATACACACAGAACAACGACGAACGCTGTACGTCTCCTATGGTCTTCGTGTAAATCACGCTAAAGCCTATCCAATTATGTACCAACTTGCGTAAATCAAAGTGCTTTTGCTATACTTGTGTTATATAATCCGAGGCATCACGTTCACTCACACAATGTTTTGGGGCAGAACAGTAGAATCACACCAGGCATCACATCATGTGAACGGTGCAACGAGGGGATTATTTAAGAACCCACCCATTACACAGCACTCAAGCGAAGTTGATTAGTGTCATCCGCAATAGCACCCACAAAATGGTCGGCTGTTGGTGATACGTATTGCCCTGCCGACGCGTAGAGGGTACCTAGCTAGTTGGCACTGTGATGAATTGCAGCTCAGTGGGCAGTTTGTAACCCTTGCTTCAAGTAGCTCCTCTAAGACAGTTTAAAACGGCCACTCTTACGTTCACGCATTACACTGTCACGTTCTATTACTGAAGGAATAGAATTTTCTCCAAGTACTTGTTTGCGAATTTTAAAATAGCACAATCTGAAAATGCCCCCGCGACATCAAAGTAAAAATGTATTTGGAAGAGTCAACTGAAACTAGAATATAGTTCAATTTGTTTACCCACTCACTGAAAAGGACCACGATAATAACAGAAATAAAACGAGACCAATTAATTAGGGTGGTCTCATGTGATTGATTTATTTCACAAGTGCTGATTTAATGATGTGGCACCGTGGGTATATTGGTGAGTGCGAAGCGTTTAATTCAGTAAATAAATTGCAGCTTCATGTCACTCCTCCAGACGTGCGGGAAGCGTGTGTGCGGGATCGCTTATTCGTCCCATGTCTCATACACAATACTAGTGTTCATGGCGCACATTCATAGTAGTGCAGCGCAGTATAAGAATAGATGATACAGCGTCTACAGAGGAAATATTGCCATGGGCTACGGCGAGCTAAATGACTGCGCCGTTCGGTAACCTTTTATGGTCTTGACTTAGCAAGTATCAGGGCTGGCGTGAGATTTCTTCGGTACACATTGCCTACTGTACCATAAGAATCAATTTGACGCGCTTAGCTCAGCAGGACCGAAACCAATTTCAATATGACCCATTAGGCACTGCAGAGGCAGCTTGCGTCCACCTGTCTTATGGCACATGAGGAGTAGGGTACATATTTTACATGCTTGACAGGCGTGTACAGCCCTTTGCTTCTTCTTTCTCTTCGGCTTTTTTACAATATTGGCAGCGTTTTCAGAATCAGTGGCAACGGTTATTTTGCAAGGCGTGTGTCACAAAACGAACGCTCAAAAAGGGCGTGCCGCCAAATTCTCGCGAAGAAGCGCCGAGAGGTCAACAATAAAAAAAAGAAAACAAGCATCCAAAGACTCCCCGGGCGCGCGCCCTTCTCCCCTCGGAAGCGTAGGTTCGCCGACGAAACCTCCTCGCATAGGCGGCCGAGGAAGCCCTAGAAAATTCTCGATGGAAAGGGGCGTGGGGATGCCGGGTTGAGTCATCCGTCGCGGACGGCCTTCGAACCGTCTCACCCTCTCCCCAGCCTTCGCTGCGTATCGCGCCGACGAAATGACGAGAACTTTCTGGAATCTCACGCGGAAGGTATTTAATCGAGCAGCCGAGATGGGAGATCAGGAGAAGACGGAAGTTAGCGCGAGAGCGCGTAGGGATTCCGCCGTGTAGTCGGCGAAGGTTTTGTCCGTAGGAACAAAGTAGGAGAAGAGGATTTCCACCTGAGGGGTGAAGGCTCGAGCTACCGGCAAGAGCGTGTGTCTACCGCTATCGAGCGAAGACGCGTGGACAGCTGCGTGTGTGAAACCGACGTGTCTCCGGCAAAGAAGATTGAAGCTTTAAGAGTGGCCAAGTGAAGACGCGAGGTTTCCTAGAAGGGAAACTTCGGGGACAGTCGAGGTTTCCTGGAAGAGAAACTTCGGGGGCAGCGGAACGACAACAACGCTGGACTTTGAGTGAGTGATTCTCGGAAGAGTATCATGCAGACTTTTGTTAAGAACTTTGGACTGAATAGGTTTTCTATCTCTTTAGTCTTTAAGTGGCTTGGTTGTTCAATGCATGCGACTGCATTGTAGTGCGTATTGTTGTCTGTGTCCGTTGTTTCGAGTGTGGCTGATTGTACTGTGTAGTACGTTGTTTGATGGGTGACATATTGTAATCAACTATTGTGGAGTGTGCACACTTGTGTATTGTTTTGATCTGCCATTATTGAGAATATGATTTTGTTTTGTTTATCAACTCTCGGCTCTGACTTGTTCTTTGGGCCACAGCCGGCGTCAGCTGGTGCGCCAAATAGGACCACTTCTAAATTGTCCACGCTTTCGCGGTGCGGTTCGGGGGGCCGATACTTCGGCCCTTGAAATTACCCCGGCGATCGCCTCCCTAATTAACGGGACCTGTGACAATTATTCTGGCGTCTGCGACAGGACCTTTTGGTGCACAGTGTGTCCAAAGTAGTGAGAAAGAGCCTCGAGTGTTGATAGTGCTATCGGAACGATTTTGTGTGTTGTTCAGTGTTCTCGTTAACGAGTGCAGTGGAGTGTTCCGATAGACTGATTTAGGCAGATACTTTTTGCACGCGGCAAGACTTCATTTGCGAGACACAATGGATCTCGAATAGTTAGTAGCTCTTGGTGAGAAGATAGGTCTTTCTGGCGCCGAACTACAGAAGTGGGTAAGCCAGAAGGAGGAAGAGGCGGTGGAGAGAGAGAGGTTGGCAGCTGAGAGAGCCAAGGAAGAAAAAGCAGCTGAGTTAGAACGAGAGAGGTTGGCAGCCGAAAGGGCGAGAAAAGAAAGAGAGGCAAGGGAGCGACAGCTCAAGCAATTGAAGTTGGAGCTGGAGAGAGAAAAGTTGGCAGCCGAAAGAGCGAGAGAAGAAAGAGAGGCAAGGGAGCGATAGCTCAAGGAAGAAAGAGAGCAGCAATTGAAGTTGGAGCTGGAGAGAGAAAAGTTGGCAGCTGAGAGGGCGAAAGAAGAAAGAGAGGAAAGAGAACGGCAGCGACAGCACGAGATAGAGCTCGAGCGGCTCCGTTTGCAACAACGAAGTGAAACTCCGGTCCAAGCTAGAGTTTAAAGCAGCGAACGGGAGGACCACAGCTTCCGCTTGAACCCAAGCAAGCTGCTCGTAGCGTTTGATGAAAGGAAGGACGACCTTGACGCGTACCTTCACAATTCGAGACGATTGCAAGGAGCCAGAATTGGCCGGAACATCAATTGGCAACTGCTTTGAGTACTTGCTTGAGTGGTGAAGCACTCAGTGTGTACGGTAGGCTGACGCCAACCGATGCAGCCAACTATGCAAAGGTGAAAACTGCTTTGCTGAAGCGATTTAAATTTACTATGGAAAGATTCTGGGACAGATTTCGGACAGGAAAGCCAGCTGATGGTGAGACGGCTACGCAGTATGCCGCCCGGCTTTGCCATTATTTCGACAGATGGATTGAACTTTCAGTGACAGCGCAGGAGTACGATGAGCTTAGAGAGCTCCTAATTAGAGAACAATTTCTTACTAATTGCCACCCAAGCCTGTCGCTGTACTTGAAAGAGAGGAGAGCTAAGTCACTTGAAGATATGCTTGAAGTAGCTGATCAATTCTTGGAAGCGCAAGGTGGCAATAATTTGGCCAAGGTCAAGAAGGAGTGTCCCGAAGATTCAAAGAAATCGGCACCAGAACAAAAGAAGCGTGGACCGGAGAGCATTCCGCGATGTTTTCTGTGTAACCGAGTGGGTCATCGCGCGAACAACTGTCGTACTAACTTTACGAGCCCTACGGTAATAAAATGTTTCAAGTGTGGTCAGACTGGGCACAAAGCAGACGGATGTCGTAACGGAGCGAGTCAAACTCACCAGGTATCCTGTGTGCTAGCAGCACTGAAATCCGATGATAATGCCGTCACCGACAGATTCATAGAATTGAAAAATGGGGAGAAACTTCCTATTGTGGGTGCTGTAATGACAAAACAGCCAACCGGTGTTACGAAGGGAATGCCAACGCTACCTGGAAAAGTTGCGGACAAGAACGTTCCGGTGTTAAGAGATACCGGTAGTTCCACTGTTATCGTGCGGGAAATTTAATACGGAAAAGTGAGTTGACAGGCAAAACGAAACCGGTTTGCTTAATTGACAGTACGGTTCTGATGCTTCCCGAAGCAGAGATTGAAGTTGAAACCCCGTACTTCAGCGGGAAGGTTAAGGCTCTATGCATGATGACCCCCCGGTACGACCTCATCATTGGAAACATCGACGGGGCGCGAGGGCCGAATGATCCAGAATGTTTGGGGGAAGACCTGAAGATGGAGCCCCCGCCGACACAGGGACCGCGAGATACAGCAGAGAACAATCGCGTGAAGTATTTCACTCGAGCCCAAGGTCAAGCCTGGGCGCAAGAGACAGTGAATGAGAACATCATCGTATTGATTGAGTTTACGTGCTGGGCAGCTGGACTTACGTCGGCTCGACCTCAACTGACCGACAATGTAAAGATGACGGAGTCGGCCAGCCAGGCCCAATGTCGTGACATGAACAGGCAGGTGAATGACCGAACAGGATCGGTCGAACGCTATCACCCGTTAGCAGTGTCGGAAGTGACAACGATGGCTGAGACGCCGCCTCAGATACCGTCGTTAAAAAGGGCTCGCCGAAAAAGAACGAGGAAAAACAAGAAGAGGTCGAGCGAGCACCACAAGAAAGGACGCAAGCGCCGCTCGAAATACACAAGATAGGTGCTTAGGTCTTATCGGAATGTGTTTGGAAGTACTGAGTGCAATATGTTGTGGTAATGTGGGTGTTATCCTGTGTAACAACTGTATGTCGAGTGAGTCAAAATGTTTGTTACGGTGATGTGATGTATAGTATTGTACAATTGTTGTAATGAGAGAACTTTGTACATTTGTATTGTTTGGAATATGTGGTGGAGTGTTGTACTCATGTACCTGTGGCTATATTCATGTGTTGTGTGATTGAATTACAATGTACAATTGTATTGAGTGATCTATTGTAAATGTGACGTGTCATGAGCGACGGACTATGTTACAGTTTCTGAGAGTGTAGGGACTGTTTGTGCTCGTTTGTGTGGTTTTGAATATTATGAGATATTATTCTTAAAGTGGGGGGCAGTGTCACAAAACGAGCGCTCAAAAAGGGCGCGCCGCCAAATTCTCGCAAAGAAGCGCCGAGAGGTCAACGATAAAAAAAAGAAAACAAGCATCCAAAGACTCCCCGGGCGCGCGTCCTTGTCCCCTCGGAAGCGTAGGTTCGCCGACGAAACCTCCTCGCATAGGCGGCCGAGCAAGCCCTAGAAAATTCTCGATGGAAAGGGGCGTGGTGATGCCGGGTTGAGTCACCCGTCGCGGACGGCCTTCGAACCGTCTCACCCTCTCCCCAGCCTTCGCTGCGTATCGCGCCGACGAAATAACGAGAACTTTCTGGAATCTCACGCGGAAGGTATTTAATCGAGCAGCCGAGATGGGAGATCAGGAGAAGACGGAAGTTAGCGCCAGAGCGCGTAGTGATTCCGCCGTGTAGTCGGCGAAGGTTTTGTCCGTAGGGACAAAGCAGGATAAGAAGAGGATTTCCACCTGAGGGGTGAAGGCTCGAGCTACCGGCAAAAGCGTGTGTCTACCGCTATCGAGTGAAGACGCGTGGCAACAGCTGCGTGTGTGAAACCGACGTCTTTCCGGCAAAGAAAATTGAAGCTTTAAGAGTGGCCAAGTGAAGACGCGAGGTTTCCTAGAAGAGAAACTTCGGGGACAGTCGAGGTTTCCTGGAAGAGAAACTTCGGGGGCAGCGGAACGACAACAACGCTGGACTTTGAGTGAGTGATTCTCGGAAGAGTATCATCCAGACTTTTGTTCCAAGAACTTTGGACTGAATAGGTTTTCTATCTCTTCAGTCTTTAAGTGTCTTGGTTGTTCAATGCATGCGACTGCATTGTAGTGCGTATTGTTGTCTGTGTCCGTTGTTTCGAGTGTGGCTGATTGTACTGTGTAGTACGTTGTTTGATTGGTGACATATTGTACTCAACAATTGTGGAGTGTGTATACTTGTGTATTGTTTTGGTCTGCTATTACTGAGAATATAATTTTGTTTTGTTTATCAACTCTCGGCTCTGACTTGTTCTTTGGTCCACAGCCGGCGTCCGCTGGCGCGCCAAATAGGACCACTTCTGAATTGTCCACGCTTTCGCGGTGCGGTTCGGGGCGCCGATACTTCGGCCCTTGGAATCAGCCCGGCGATCGCCTCCCTAATTAACGGGACCTGTGACAGCGTGTAAGTGCAACTCAGAATCACTTCAACAGTGTTCCTCTGGCTAGCACCGGTGCTTAAATGTGAAACCTTGAAGTAGCCACTGTCTAATAGCGATGACAAAGCGTGTTTGTTTGGTAGCCTATAAGGCCGGACCCCCTCACCCTGGTTCACCTGTCTGTTTGCGAACAGTGGGTTCGCACCGAAGGCAAAGCCGTCAAAATTTCTAATGCTAGATTGGGCACTGCTGAAGCTAAATGTCAATGAAATTTTTGGGGGTGACGTGAAAAGGCCTTTCTTACGCACCTGCTTATTCGTAATGAGTGGGTTCCGACCAAGAGAAAACGTGACGGTCCTCCCAATATCAGATGTAAGGCTTAAGAAAGTGTGCGCCTTATGATCAGTGGCGGGTCATGCAGGAATGCGCTTCATCTTAATCAGTTTGACCTTGCTGTTCACGCTTGGCACGGCTGCGGGTGGATTCACTCAAACACAGTTCGGCACCTTGACGTTCTGGAGAAAAGATTTGAACGGCCGTTCAACAGCTTAATTGCCGGACACACTGAAGAAACCATTAGGCTCGGGTTTCTGATACTCTGACGAAGTGGCAGCTTCCTCTTGAGTAGCACCGTCATGGCCCTTGAATTTACTTTTGGTCATCTCAGCAGACTTTTCCTTAATTTAAGATTACTAACTAGTGTTTTAACATGACTCTGTTGCCCCTATTTTCGCCCACAGTTGTCCGAGGCAGTCTCCATCTCATGAAAACAGCGGGCGGACAACTACGTTCACCTTCCAGCTCCTACACGATTGATTGTGATGATGATTTTGATTTGTGGCAACTTCCCACTTATGAGTAAGGGAGAGGAATTGGGTGGCACAGACTTACTTGAATGAAGGCCATATTATGACATGAGAAGTGGAAATGTAAGTACAGATATAAAAGCAATGATGTTATTAGCAGCCACGCTAGCATCTGGGTAATTACGTTTATGTTTATGGGGTACGCCGTAGAGGAGGATTACGGAGGTTTTGAACAACAGGGGTTCTTTAGCAAAAAGGAAGACAAAAAGAAAAAAACCGCTACTAATTTAATGTCATGCCCCTTTATTCAGTTCCGGAGCGGGTATGCACCACAGTTTTCAGGATAAGCAAACAAAACAGAAACAAAAACAAACGCACGTTGCGAGTGAGCAGTCAGCTGCTCGCTGTTTGTGGGCTACATTTGAGGTTCAACTTTGAAAGCTGAACGCACTAGTGATATCCTGTCCTAAGTGCGCTCTTAAACGAATTTGTATGTACTTTTTATCGTGTGTTATAACTTTAAATTGCGTATTACTACAATGTGATCGGGAAGTTCAAAGTGGCTTGTGTCAGCGAAACTTTCACATACGGCTGCATTCTGTGTAGTGGGTAGCTTACTTTGAATAAGAAACAATTATGCACGCGGGTTTTCGACATTGTTATGCACCCTCTACGTCGTTCTGAGGGAATGCGCACGTGTGCCTTTTGTAATAGGTGCCCGGTTTAGAACCATAAAGTCACCATGATCATTACACGTTCTGACGCCCTATTGCAGTGTACGCTTCTACCGCATAGTATTACAGCAATATTAGACGTTATGTTGTGAAGCACGTATGCAGCGAGCGTATGGTTGTGAGTCATGAACGTTATTTTCACTGCATTTCTAAGCAGAGAAGGTAATTTTCGTCCGGTTTCTAAGCAGACGCGTGGCCCTGTGGTACAACAGCTTCTTGTCACGTAAATGGCCTGGGCTCCACCCTTACTCAAACCCGGAAATGTTTATTGTTTGTTTTATTGAATCCGAAGCATTTATTAGTGAATTTCACCGACTTTGAGAGTATCTATCGATCTATCTATCTAGCCACATACGACTTTTCGCTCTCCTGGCCGTTTCGATAGTGGCGTCGATACTGAAATTGGTATGGCGTAACATGACTGTACGACAAGCATAAGTGACTAGTCACAGCATGAAACTGATGACATGCAGGTCATAAATGTCATGATTTACATTTCATGATCTTGCTGCTTTTGTGGTGGTTTCGTTCATATTAAAGCTGTATGGCGAACGCAATCGACAGACCCTAGCGGGGAAATCATGACATGCGTGTCCTGTAAGAAGATGACTACACGTCCTGCTCATGATGCGCTGGCGGCCGTTTCCCTAGCTTTTCATATACCAAATTTCGTAATACGTGACGTGAATGGGTGACAAAGGTATGTAACTGGTGCAAAATTGATAACCATGAGATGCATGTCATGTAACAGAATGACTACATGCCATGCTCATGATGAGCTCGCGGCCGTTTCGCTAGCTTCACATATACCAAATTTGATATTACGTTACGTGAATGCGTGACGGAGGTATGTGACTGGTGCAAGCACGATAATCATGAGATGCGTGTCATGTAAGAACACGACAACATACCGCGCTCAGATGCACTCGCGGCCATTTCGCTAGTTCCACACATACCAAATTTGGTATCACATGACGTGAATAGACGCGAAGATAAATGACACGTCCGAACATGATAATCATGATATGCGCGTTATGTAAAAAATGACTACATACTAGGCTCATAGCACGCTCGCCGCCGTTTCGCTTGCTCATGGTATACCAAATTTGGTATCATGTGACGGTGATAAACGACGAAGGTAAATGACACGTCCATACATGATAATCATGACATGCGGGTCATGTAAAACATGGCTACATGCTACGCTCATAGCAAGCTAGCGGCTGTATCGTTAGCTTACACATATATACAAGCTTTGGCATCACGTGACTTCAATCGACGATGAAAGTGAATGACAAGTTCAAACATGATAATGATGACATGGAAGTCATGTACGACATGATGTACTTTTGCCTCGTAATGTTGTGCTGAATTGAAAGTGACTTGTCAACCTTCCGCATTCAGGTTTCAGATATCATCGATTCCGACTGTACGTGGGCTCTGCCAATTATTGCATCTTTTTTAGTTTTTCGTTCAAGGACAGGTTCATGATGTTTAGCTCATAACGAACGACGCCCATGCCGACGCCGATGCTGAAATTTCCGCGAAACGAGCTCTTTATTAATAATGATATAGAATAAAATTTGGCAGGTCTTACATACCCTCAGAATCAACGTTTGGCGAATCATGCAGATGGAAGGTGACTGCGTCATAATTTTTATTGAGCAATACATTAGAAAGTGGCGCTAAATATATGTACAAATGCACGCACAGACATAGTGTAAACAGCCTCATATATTTCACACAACCACGTGTACAGTTGTGAAAGGATGACAACAGCAACATGGGTATTTGTAACACCAGAAGTGGCAAGAAGGTACGAACTGGTGGTGGTCGCGAGGATGGTAGCCCGCGACCTTCAGTGGATGGCGCCTAACTACAATTGACGTCAATAGTTCGCTGCGGTGGACTGGTGGTTATGGCGCTCGACTGCTAGTCCAAAGGTTGCGGGATCAAATCCCAGCTCCAGTGGCTGCATTTTCAATGGATTCGAAAATACTTGAGGCCGGCGTGCTTAGAGTTAGGTGCACGTTAAAGAACCCCAAGTGGTTCGAATTTCAAGAGCCCTTTTATTCTGGGAAATTCTATGATATCACAATTTCGGGACACTAACCTAAAGTTATTATTATTATTATTATTATTATTATTATTATTATTATTATTATTATTATTATTATTATTATTATTATTATTATTTAACGGTAACCCGAGTTGATGACAGTATCATATTGCCAAGCGCGTTTCAGTTTAGCTGTATTTGGTTTACGCCCACAAAGACTATTTTGATACGTGGGGCTTAACGTCCCAAAACCACCATATGATTATGAGAGACGCCGTAGTGGAGGGTTCCGTAAATTTCGATCACCTGGGGTTCATACGCCCACAAAGACTGTCAGCAACGCTCGACACAGTTTGCGTCGTTTCAGTCTTCGACAAGCTTCATGATCGTAGTGGATTATTTTGTTAAGATTGTGCACGAGACACAAATATTCAAGCTGGGTCCAAATAATAACTAACCACCATTGATAAAACTGGAAGGCTTGACACGTAATGTATAAAAGAAGGTCCATCCCAATGGTGATCAATTGATTGACCAACGACACTCCGTTCGCCGCTAGCAGAGCCACTGTGTATTGCCCTAATCTGATTTTGCCTTTACCGGTAACAAGTTCAGTCAAACATCGTTTCATATTGGACATACAGTCCGCTGCCTTCATCAACGGTACGACCACGTGACAATATGTAATGTTCATAACATCGCATAGCCAGCACTGTAACCACAATCGTCGATTCACAAACATTCGGGTCTATATGTTAAGTAGTTTCGAGACTTGGCGTGGTTCTGTGGTAGGATAATTGATTGCCACGCAGAATGCTAGGGTTCGATTGTGGTATGATCCTGAAATTTATTTTTGCATTCGTCGGGTCAATGCAGCTGCTGTTGGCTTCTTCATAACGCGCACGCGTTAAAATTAATACCGAGTGTCCTCGCCGTCCAAGAGAAGATAGAGGCTGTCAATCACCTGTGGCACATACCCGCCCGTGGATAGTGGCAACACGTCTCGAAGAAAGGGTTTGACAATGCAAGCGGCGGGATTGTAACATTCACGTCGTGGACCAAGGAGGCGTACTCGTCAAACCATCTTGCCCTCCCTTATTGATTTTGGTTCAGGCCAAGTTAAGGTAATGTCACTATACCGCACGCAGACGTAGGCAGATAGATAGATAGATAGATAGATAGATAGATAGATAGATAGATAGATAGATAGATAGATAGATAGATAGATAGATAGATAGATAGATAGATAGATAGATAGATAGATAGATAGATAGATAGATAGATAGATAGATAGATAGATAGATAGATAGATAGATAGATAGATAGATAGATAGATAGATAGATAGATAGATAGATAGATAGATAGATAGATAGATAGATAGATAGATAGATAGATAGATAGATAGATAGATAGATAGATAGATAGATAGATAGATAGATAGATAGATAGATGCTCAAAGAAGTGCTGGCAGTACGCAAAGAAATTCTTCACATTTGAAAGGCCCAGGTATTCATCTTCACGTCAAAAGATGAGCGTATGGCGTAACGAGCACGCCATATTGACATCGAGCCGATAAAGAAAACAATATCCGAAAAAAAAGGAGGACCCTCTTCTTGGCGTGTTCGCACAGCTGGGGGCACCATCTGCCCGCCGAGTCAATTTGCTCAGCTAGCACAACGATTCGGGTGGGCAAAGCCTCGATGGGTATTAGACCAGGGGACTTTTCGCAGCCCGATGATTACATGCTTCGATCAATGGTCTCTCACCATAGATCCGTTCGACTTTTCCTCTTCCACGATTCTTTACTTCACCCTCAATCGCGAGGTAGATGTATTCATTGTTATCCTAGCTATTTGAGAGCGCTGCCTGTTAGTTTGAAGATACTTTCGTGCTTCTCTTCTCTCTCCCGCTCTGAGCACCGCTCCGTTTCTCGTAATCTGCTGACCGTCGTTCACGGCTTGATTCCTAACACCGTATGGCGACCGGATTTCACTAAGAGCTCCCGTTGGTGACGCCCCGACTGATGGTGATGTCGTTGCCCTAATAGCGGTTGCTCGCACAACGAATGCACCTTTGCTTTGCTGCAATGGCTGTCATCGGCACCTACCTCATGGCTAAATTGACTTTCGCAAGGAAGTCTATACGACGATCGACACATTAGTGCCGGCGGGCGACTCTGTACCAAACTTATTTTTTTTCGAACGTAGGATATTATCGTTGACTGCGTTCCTTCTACTCAGCGAGACACCATAGAACCGCAGGGAATAGGCACAAGGAGGTGCTATCAGCGGATCAACCATCAGAACATCGTCATATAGCCTATGAATACAAAGACTGCTGAAAAAATCTCACGGGTCTTTCTTTTATTAATAAACCTTTTTCCGCTTTTTTTCTCTGATGAAGTCAGAAATGGCATGCGAAAAGCATAAAAAGCTGTCCTTGCATTAATTGCTCAGATTTTCCTAATTTAGGGAGTCAAGAGTAATTCACGTGAACTTACTTGTATTACAATTAAAAGAGTAAAATGCAATGAGAAGTATTCGGGTCTGTTGAGAAAGGTTAAGAACTGGTTTGAGACGAAAGTTTTCAGCAGCATGCCAACATTTCTTGTTCGTAGGATCAATCAAACCAATTACAAGTGGCACTCAAAATATTCTAGAATTATAAAAAGAGACAGAGAGAAAAAAGAAACACTTCTATGATTTTTGTGGCTTTCATCCATTTACTCTCCTGATGCTCAATATAATTTATTTGTTTTTACGGTGGCTTTTGTCTGCAGTGAAATACACGTTTCTTTATTTTGTGTTTCTTTTTCCTCACGTAACAACATTTGCCTGAGACGAAGATCTGGGCAATAAACCAGTGCTACTGAATGTGTTTAGGGCTATAGGGATAGACTTCATTGAAGGAGAAGATTGATTGCAGTATTTTACGTAATATTTATTGCGTCATTGTAAGTTTATACCGCACTAAACTGTGGGGCAGGTCACGCATGTTGATTTTGTAAGTATCCCATTTGAAATGCGAAGATCAAGCATGTTGAAAAACAGACCATGCGTCTGTAGAAACCTTCTTGCAAGCGTGATTTTATAAATTGTGTTAGTAGATAGTCGAAGACGTCAAGAGTATACCAATCCTGTTGGTAGAGCAATATTGTTCTATTATGTTTACGTACTTATTTTCACCTAAGCTTTATTTCCCCGCCTCATCTAATGTCATCTTTTAGAGTAGTTGCTGAGTAGTAGTGCTGAGTAGTTGCTGAGTAGTTAGAGTAGTTGCTGAGTAGTTTTAGAGTAGTTTAGAGAGTTGTTGCGATTTCTTCGAGAAACCAGGCTAAATCACAAATAGTGACTATTCATAGAAAATGTTGGTGTGCAGTACTAGCATGATCTTACTATCGTGACGCTGAAATGATTTGCTTTGTCACCTACTGTCAGAAACTCTTCCTTTCTCTTTCAGTCATTTGCAGGCCCTTCCATCTTCTCACGTAGAGAGTGCCCAACTGGAAAATTTTTTGGTAAACTACCAATTTTTTTTTACTTTCCTGTGCGCAAGCATGCGGCTTGTGACTGATCCTGTGTACGTTCTTTTTTAAAAACGATAGTATTTTGGGGGGACCTTCGACGTAAAAATATTGGTCTGTCTGTACATTTGTCTGTTTTTTCACTTCTAATGGTACCCTAAACGACATCAAACGATACCTCAAACGGCCGACCCCATCCGCAGCACCCTATTGCTAATGATTTAGCATTCGTACTTGTGGGATTGTCAATTAAAAAGCAAATATTTTGCATATCTGAGGCACCATAACAACATGTCAATATTCTGTATGTGTGTCGTTTTACTTGAAAAGGCATACATAAGTAATTACAAGGACCACAGCGTTTATCATGATGCGCTGACTAGGCAACGCTTGCGCGAAAAGGCAAGTGTGTCCAACGCTTTGCTGAGACGACACGGTGGTGGCACCTACCCGTCGCCTTCGTTCTACACCTTATCGCCTCCGATACGGGCGCGCACGCCACGCGCTTCGATTTCTAGGATAACAGCCAGATAGCGCTCATGTCTCACGTGTGACGTGACTTGATGCGCTCGTTGGCCTCGGCTGTACGCTCGAGGCACTCTAATGCCACGCCTCCAGAATATTATTCACCGATTTTCTTGCGCAAAACATCAAATAAACGTTTTGTTTTCCTCTCTCCAGACGCAAGACTATCGTTTTTTAACGACATTTGCAGTGTAGCATGCAGATACGGGGTCAATTTTTTAGAGCTTATGGAAATAATGCTAACACAATAAAACATAACTAGTACTGCCTAAGAGTGTCTTTACGAGAATTCCTTTGTCAGTTTCCTTCCGACCACTCCTCCGATGATCCCGAAAGCAAAGACATACCGAATGACTCGCTCAAAATAGTGCACCGAATGTTTTCAAGCAGCTTTCGAAGCACTTAAGAGAATGCAGGGGCATCAACCCTCGAAAAGACGCGCGGTGGATGGTGAGAACACATGGCAAGAGTGCTTTGCGCAATGGCTTCAAAACTTTTCAGAGGTGCGATAACGCACACCGTATAAGGCAATTCCGAGAGCGAAAAGCGGGCCCCGGAGATCAGGTTAGAGGCACGGCAGAATGCTCCGATGTGATATGAGACTTTGTGCAACGTTCTTTCTTTTGCGTGAATATTTTGGGTGCTTGATTGAAGCGTCGAATGCAGTGGTACTTCACCGGCATTAGAGACGATGAAGAGTTGAGAGAAGCCATGAAAGAAATAAAATTGACGTGGGCGTTGTTGCTGCTATACTATAAGATGAAAACACATGTTAGTATGTTGCCACCGTTACTCTAGTTTCTTACGTACTTTTTTAGCTTGGGGAATGCAGGCTCGTGTCGTAAGAAAGTTAATACTACAGAATAAAGGAGGTACCTTAGAAGAGCTCAACTGCCGCGAAACATTCCGTAGACGCCAAAAACAAATCAAGACGACTTGCTGGATTCTGTGTAGCATTAAAAGTAAACGCCTGTTAGGTTCTTCACTGTTGTTTATTAATGCTCCTTCTCTAACCTAAAAAAAACATGATTTAAACTACTATCACTACAAAGCGAAGAAAGAGAAACTAGCCGGCGTGGCTCCACAACTTTGAAACTTTCTGACGAAAAGCGATGGCGCAAGTTTTCCTCCAATACATTTCTCTTTTGAAGCTGCCTTGAATTGGTGCTCTGCCGCGGAGAAAAGAAACTCAAGCAGCGTTCAAGGGGGTCCGGAAAGAGAAATGGAATGAGCGAACTAGAAGTTGTGAGGCATTGAGGCTAGCGAGAGTAAGATGCACGAGCCTAGAACCGTAGCCGATGAACACAAGATATGTCTTTTTTTTTCTTAGAGCCACCGTAGACACCAAACGCAGATCTGCACTAGTAGGCAACAAAGTGCGATTAATGGGGGTCACACGACTTGGAAACTTTTTCGACCGCCGGCACTGAAAGATTGCATGGCTGGATGGATACACCTATGAGTCCTCTCATACATGGCCATTCAAAAAATAAAAAAAATGAATAGATGGATGTCTGTGGCGGCTTTCAGGTCTTGCTTTTAAGTTATAAAAGCTAGCACTTTGCTGCTGGGTCGGCTCTGCAGAAGCACTCGGAACTGGTGGAGCAGTGTTTTTTTTTATGCGAAGCATTTCTTTGCATAGTGTAGGCACTTTTGGCGTCTGTCTGCTGCTCTATATATCAATCCATCTAGCTCCCTATGTCTCGGTGCTTTCACGATCATGCCCTTCACTTGGGGTACACCAAAATTAGTACGGGAAGGCGAGATGGAATGGCGAGAGCACATACGTGTAGCTTTAACGCTTGAGCGTCAAGAAAAAGCTGAGATATGCTGCGTTCACTGCTGGACGAATTCACAGAACAGATGTCAGTGCCCCACCACGAATGGAACCCTAGCATATTGCGTGGCAATCAAGTATTCTACCACAGAGCCACGCCAGGTCTCTTGAACAGTTTGCAAGTACACCCTAATCTTCGCGAACGTCAATTTTGGTTGAAGTTCTGGCTATCAAATTTTATGAACATCATATAATAGGTGCCATCTGCGGAGGTTGATTTCTGCAGCAGTGTTGAGAGCTACCATCCTCGTGAACCCCCAACAAACACCAGCGCTTCATATCAGCTTACCGCTTCTGGTGTTGCTAATATCCAAGGTGCTGTTGGTTACGCATATACAAAATGCTAATGCGAAGCATATGCGGCTATTTATTTGTACATATATTGAGCGCCACTTCATCAAATTTCGTTCAATATAAATTAAAACACATTCACCTTGCATCCGCATGCTTCGCATAACATAGTTTCCGAAGGTATGTGAGGTCTGTCGTATTTTTTTCTCTCTACTGTGGGCTTCCTTACATTCACAATAACACCACGGAAATGGTATTTCAAGTACAGACGACGCAGTCTTGGTTGCTGCGCAACACAGTTAGCAGTATGTTGTTGATACCAACACAACACTTCTCAAAACTCATCCTATGGGCCACGCTCTTTTATGGGCCATGCTGATTCAGGTGATACTGCTATAGTGCCCCAAAATTGGAAGCACGCTGCACGTCACTACTAAAGGAGCATACTCTACTTGCCTTGGGTGTACGACCATCGACTACTGCTGTAATCAGCCCTCAGACTTCCCAATGTGGTCGCGCTGACTTTGCCACAAGTTCTGATGTTATATTTTCGCACATACACATTCTTTCTCCCATTGCAATAATGTTTGTAGTTCATCATATTTTAGTGCTTGACAGGTGTCATCTGCCATCCAAAATCACGGTTGTGGAGTTGAGACCGAAGATTCAGCGTGATATTGAGCCTCCATGAGCCTATCCCACAATGACTTTGTGTTATTGT